>NC_071642.1:11124271-12393089 GCF_014839835.1 Dryobates pubescens
GCACCTCCCAGTGCAGCTCTTGCCCACCACAGCCCACCCACACCGAGCCTGCAGCCCCTGCTGGGGTGGGCATTTTGCTCAGCAAAGGGAGCAGCCCCCACCCCAGCCCCCAGCCCAGCTGAGCACAGCCAGGACAGACAGACAGCCTGAGCCCTGCTGTGCACTGGCATCAGGAGGTGCTGCTGGAGCTTCACAGATGCCAGGCGCATGTGGGGAGGGTCCCACAGCCAGTGCCCACAGAGGGATGGAGAGTGAGTCCCCACCAGCCTGGGACCCAGGGCAAACCCCCTGGGGTCACCCTGCTGCACACCCTGCACCTCTGCCAGGGCAGGAGCCCTTGGGTGCTGAGCAGGAAGGATGTTTCCCCAGCCAGCTGAGTGGGGCATGGCTCTGACCCCTGCCTGTGACACCACTGAGTGCTGCCACATCCCATGGGAATCAGATTCACAGAATGGGTTGGAAGAGACCTTAGAGATCACCCAGTTCCAGCCCCCTGCCCTGGGCAGGGACACCTCCCCCCAGCCCAGGCTGCTCAAGGCCTCATCCTGCCTGGCCTTGAACACCGCCAGGGAGGAGGCAGCCACAGCCTCCCTGGGCAACCTGTGCCAGGGTCTCAACCTCCTTTCAGAGAGCTGTAGAGAGCAATGAGGTCTCCCCTCAGCCTCCTCTCCTCCAGACTAACCGACCCCAGCTCCCTCAGCCTCTCCTCTCTTCTCAGCAAACGCTCAGAGGCTTTTTCCCCACCTCACACTGCTC
Organism: Dryobates pubescens; assembly: GCF_014839835.1. Classification (NCBI taxonomy): domain Eukaryota; kingdom Metazoa; phylum Chordata; class Aves; order Piciformes; family Picidae; genus Dryobates; species Dryobates pubescens. The sequence continues at coordinate 11,125,028 of NC_071642.1, forward strand.
CTTTTGTCCTGCGCTCTGCAGTGGGTGGCTGCAGGAGCTGCAGGCTGGTTTCAGATCAGCAGCAGTTGTGTTGCTTTTCTTCTGGAGCTGGTGTGATTGAAAACCCTTAATTCTGTGCTGCCTCCCCTTGCACGGATCCCGGGGAGGTTCCTCTCTCCCCACACTGTCGCTCAGTATTTATGGAGCATTCCCCCCCGGGAGCCTCTTTGCTCCCCAGTCACGCAGCGGCTGCCGGCGCTCTGCGCGGCCAGCAGGGATGCTCCGGGGAGGGCTGGCAGCGGCTTCCCCTGCGCCCTGCACCGCTCCGCTCTTCCCAGAGCAACCAGAGGTAGGAGCAGGGGGACCTTGTTTCTGCTGCAGGAGCTCTCCCCTTGCTCCTCAGCAGGATCAGCAAGGGTGGCTTTGCTGGCAGGGGAGAGTGGAGGACAGCAATGTATGGATCCCCCTGATCCCCCCTCCCGGTGCCTCCCCTGGCTGTGCCCTCTGAGCCCAGAGCATGAGAACAGCCTTCAAATTTAGTGATGCTAAACCTGAGCTTAACTTAAAGCTGTTCCCAGCTCCCCGGCACCCAGCCCTGCTGCCCGGCACCCAGCCCTGCTGCCCAGCACCCAGCCCTGCTGCCCAGCACCCAGCCCTGCTGCCCGGCACCCAGCCCTGCTCCCTCTGGCACCCAGCCCTGCTCCCTCTGGCACCCAGCCCTGCTGCCCAGCACCCAGCCCTGCTGCCCGGCCCCCAGCCCTGCTCCCTCTGGCACCCAGCCCTGCTGCCCAGCACCCAGCCCTGCTGCCCGGCACCCAGCCCTGCTCCCTCTGGCACCCAGCCCTGCTGCCCAGCACCCAGCCCTGCTCCCTCTGGCACCCGGCCCTGCTGCCCAGCACCCAGCCCTGCTGCCCGGCCCCCAGCCCTGCTGCCCAGCCCCCAGCCCTGCTGCCCGGCACCCAGCCCTGCTCCCCCCGGCACCCAGCCCTGCTCCCCCCGGCACCCAGCCCTGCTCCCTCTGGCACCCAGCCCTGCTACCCAGCACCCAGCCCTGCTGCCCGGCCCCCAGCCCTGCTGCCCAGCCCCCAGCCCTGCTGCCCGGCACCCAGCCCTGCTCCCCCCGGCACCCAGCCCTGCTGCCCGGCACCCGGCCCTGCTGCCCAGCACCCAGCCCTGCTCCCTCTGGCACCCAGCCCTGCTGCCCGGCCCCCAGCCCTGCTGCCCAGCCCCCAGCCCTGCTGCCCGGCACCCAGCCCTGCTCCCCCCGGCACCCAGCCCTGCTGCCCGGCACCCGGCCCTGCTGCCCGGCACCCAGCCCTGCTCCCCCCGGCACCCAGCCCTGCTCCCTCTGGCACCCAGCCCTGCTGCCCGGCCCCCAGCCCTGCTGCCCGGCACCCGGCCCTGCTGCCCGGCACCCAGCCCTGCTCCCCCCGGCACCCAGCCCTGCTCCCTCTGGCACCCAGCCCTGCTGCCCGGCACCCAGCCCTGCTCCCCCCGGCACCCAGCCCTGCTCCCTCTGGCACCCAGCCCTGCTGCCCGGCCCCCAGCCCTGCTGCCCGGCACCCAGCCCTGCTGCCCAGCACCCAGCCCTGCTGCCCGGCACCCAGCCCTGCTCCCCCTGGCACCCAGCCCTGCTGCCCAGCACCCAGCCCTGCTGCCCGGCACCCAGCCCTGCTGCCTGGCACCCAGCCCTGCTGCCCGGCACCCAGCCCTGCTGCCCGGCACCCAGCCCTGCTGCCCGGCCCCCAGCCCTGCTCCCTCTGGCACCCAGCCCTGCTGCCCAGCTCCCAGCCCTGCCCCCCAGCTCCCAGTCCTGCCCCCCAGCTCCCAGCCCTGCCCCCCCAGCTCCCAGCCCTGCTCCCCAGCTCCCAGTCCTGCTCCCCATTTCCCAGCCCTGCTGCCCAGCTCCCAGCCCTGCTCCCCAGCTCCCAGCCCTGCTCCCCAGCTCCCAGCCCTGTCCCCCCAGCTCCCAGCCCTGCTGCCCAGCTCCCAGCCCTGTCCCCCCAGCTCCCAGTCCTGCTCCCCATTTCCCAGTCCTGCTCCCCAGCTCCCAGCCCTGCTGCCCAGCTCCCAGCCCTGCTCCCCAGCTCCCAGCCCTGTCCCCCCAGCTCCCAGCCCTGCTGCCCAGCTCCCAGCCCTGTCCCCCCAGCTCCCAGTCCTGCTCCCCATTTCCCAGTCCTGCTCCCCAGCTCCCAGCCCTGCTCCCCAGCTCCCAGCCCTGCTGCCCAGCTCCCAGCCCTGCTCCCCAGCTGGCTTTGTTTGCTTCTCTCCAGCCCATTCTCTGGCAGGAGCTGCCACAGCTATGCTGGAGCCAGGCTGGTGGGGATCAGCTTTTTCCTCTGCATTTCCCCCACCCCAGTTCCCACTTCTTGACTTTCTCCTCCCCTCTCTCTCTCCTTTGACTCCTGGCCTTTTGCCTCCCTGCCACTGTGCTGCTGAGCCTGGGGCGGGAAGGTGAAGCACAACACCAGAGCATCTCTCCTGTGGGTGACAAAGGGAGGCTGTAGAAAACGCTGCCAGCAGGAGGAATTTGTAGCTGGGGCTTGTTGGGAGCTGCTCCATGAGCCCTCCCTCATCACACCCTGCCCTGCACACCTCCACTGTGCCATGCTCCATCCTCTGCCAGTGCCCCCAGCAGGGCCCACGAGAGGCGGCTGCGCTGCAGCGTCCTGGGCACTGGCTCCTGATGAAGCCAACCCCTCCAGCTGCTCTGGGTGCCCAAGCCAGGAGAGTGAGCAGTGCTCCTGGGATGTTAAGCTGGGGTCAGCTGCAAGAAGCAGGCTCCCAGGCTGGGTCAACAAGTCAGGGATGCCCAGCAAAAACTGTGACAGGAGACACAAAGCCCTGCCCTGCTCCCTGTCTGATGAGCCCTGCTCTCAGGGGGGGAAACAAAGGCCTCATGAACGCATGCAGATAATAAAGGCAGAGATAAAGGAAGCTGGAGGCAGGGCCAGGTAGATGCTGAACATGTGTTTTCTGCAGTGTCATTTCTTCTCTACAACAGATGCAGCTCCTTTCTTCCCTCAGCCTGGGAGGACAGGGCCTGACAAGCATCTCATCAGCAGCCCCATGTAACAACAGCTCCCTGCTATTAATATGCAAATTGAAATGCACACACTGATTAAAAACATATTAGACAAAGGCTTCTGTCAAAGACCCAGGAGCAGGCTGCCAGGGAGCAGTGGGCCATGGAGGGGATGCTGCTCACACTGCTCCCTTCCCAGCACAGGACACCAAACCCAGCCCACAGCAATGGCACCTGAGCCAGCAAAGCCTCCAGGGCAGGATCTGCAGAGTCCTCCTGAGTGGGCTTCCTGCAGAGCATAGAGTAAGAGAGTAGTTTGGGTTGGAAAAGGCCTCTGAGATCATCCAGTCCTACATCAGCCCAGCACCACCATGGCCACCAAATCACGGCCCCAGGTGCCATGGCCACAGGTTTCCTGAACCCCTCCAGGGATGGGGACTCCGCCACCTCCCTGGGCAGCCTGTGCCAGTCCCTGACCACTCTGGCAGCAAAGAAACTTTTCCTCTTCTCCAGCAAAACCCTTCCCTGGCACAGTTTAGGCCATTTCCTCTCCTTCTATCTCCTGATACTAGGGAGAAGAGACCAACCCCCACCTCACTGCAGCCTCCTCTCAGGGAGCTGTAGAGAGCAATGAGGTCCCCCTCAGCCTCCTCCTCTCCACACTGAACACCCCCAGCTCCCTCAGCTGCTCCTCCCCAGCCCTGCTCCCCAGACCCTTCTCCAGCTTTATTGCCTGTCTCTGATCCAAGAGGGGTGGAACTGGACAAGAGCCTCATGGAGAGACATCCAGGACGAGCACTCAGCACCAGCTGCTGCTGTGCCTTTAGCAAACCCCCAGCCTGCAGCCCCTCTGCTGCAGGGTGTGAGCTGAGGCCCTGGCAAGAGCACGAGCCAGCTGCACTCAGAGATGATTTTTAGTGGTACTGGCAGCATCATGAGATGCACAAAGGTGCTGGGGAAATGAGGATATGATACAGAGAAGGAATTTTATGGAGTTTGCTTTAGATCTCCTGTGACTTAGGGTGCAGCTAATGAGTATGAGAGCAGCATGAAACTACAGCACATTGCTCTGGCTGGAGGTGCTCTGCAGCTGCCTCCTGACCCAGCTCCTCAAAGCCAGCAGAAGATGAACATCACCAGGCCAAGAGGAGCAGCTCCATCATCCCTGCTCTGACACTGGAAATTGGAATGAGAGCAGAGAATTGATCCTAAAGTCCTGCAGTTGAGCTCAGTGCAGTCATTTAAGTTGGGAACCCTTTGCAGTGTTAATGGCTGTTTGCTTTCCCTCTCTGGAGAGCCTGAATGTTTAACCACCAAATTGGGTCCCCCCCACCTCTGCAAGAGGTCTGGAGGTTCCCACCAGCCTCTCCCTGCTGGGAGAGGACTTTTTCAGCTGCTCACAGCCTTGCAGAGTTCAAATTAAGGCAGCCCAGGGCAGGGAGCAGCCAGCCCAGCCCCAAGGAGGAACTCAGACTTTCACATCCATAATTGGAAGATTATGGAAGGTGGATTTAAAGGTCAGGGCTTGCTAATTAAGTTGATGCAATAGGAACTTAACAAAGACAGTAGCACTTACCTACTGGGAGCATTCTTCTCCATGATTAATTTCTCTGTATTAAGTAGCATGTCTCAGGGTAGAGTCACTTTACACACTGTTGCCATAGAGCTCCATTGCCTCAGCACAAGAAGTCAGTTCAGCCACAGGTATTGTTTGTGCTGTGTTGCAGAGAGCCAGGGAATTGTTTGGGTTGGAAAAGGCCTCTAAGATCATCCAGCCCAAGCATCAGCCCATGGCCACCATGGCCACTAAACCACGGCCCCAGGTGCCATGGCCACAGGTTTCTTGAACACCTCCAGGGAGGGGGACTCCACCACCTCCCTGGGCAGCCTGTTCAGGGCCAGGCTGGATGAGGCCTTGAGCAGCCTGGGCTGGTGGGAGGTGTCCCTGCCCATGGGATGGAACTGGATGAGCTTGAAGGTTCCTTCCACCCCAGCCCATTCTGTGATTCAGTTGAGAGTAACCTTGGGGGATGCACTCCTTGCCCTGCACCCATTTCCCAAGGTCTCCAGCCCAGCATTTGAGCCTGGGCTGGGACATGAGGGAAGAGCATGCAAGCAGGAGGCATTTCTGTAGGGATCACTGACTTACCATGAGCAGATTTGTCTTTTTCTGTCTTCCTTTGAAGGCCTAATGAACTTAGGGAAAGCAAGAGATTAGCAGGATTTAGGGACCAAAGCCTGATTGACTGGACCAGGACAGCACTGGCAGCAAATGCAAACCCTGAGCTGCTGTGGTTACTCCTTGCCTGAAACAGGGCAGGAGATGTGATGGAGCTTCTCATTCTCTCCTCCCCAGCCTCTTCATCACCAGGGCTGGGTGGCCTGGGTCCTGTCTGCAGCTTTGACCCCCCTGCTCTTGCATACCTACACCTTGGCACCCCCCCTGCAGAGCCACAGGACAACCCCCCTGAGGGGCAGAGACCTCCAGGTGTTTCTGCATCAGACACAAGTCCTCTGGCTTTGGTCATGCCTTAGAGCAAGCAAACCACCAGCTCCAGCTGGAGAGGGCAACCAGGCTGGTGCCAAACCAGAGCTCTCTCCACGCCTGCCTAGGAGAGAAATTGTGTTTGTGCTGTAATTAATTTGCTGCAATTAGCCTGCAGTGATTGCTTCAGCACAAGAGTCAGGAGGAGTTTTTTCTCCTGCCCTGACAAAGCCACCTCTGAGGCAGCCTGGCTGCAGCTTGGGCTGCAGGAAGGGAGAATCTGGGGTGGGGAAGGAGGCTGGGGAAGATGAGGCTGCACAGGCATGATGGATGTGCCCTTTGTCTGGAGATCATTCTCTCTCCAAAGAGGCAGTTTAGCTCCAGAGATGCTGTGGAGTCTTCTGTTTATTACCCAAACCACAACACACAACAGCAGCCCCACAGCTAGCAGACCTAAGGAGATGTTTACTCATCTGTGAACAACCCATTCTCCTCCACACACGAAAGGCACCGATGCAAGAGCACAAATTAATCACAGAGAGCTTCTTCAGTGTCTTTTACCATCCCTGGAGAGCAAACAATTAGATTCTGCAGTAGGTCTGACCCTTCCCTTCGAGGGCTGAGGGCACCAGCACTGCCCAGCTGGGGCTGAGGCTCCTGAGCAGCAGAGCTCTGGGGTGAAGGACAGCAAAGGTTTCTCCTCCAACTTGGCTCCTTCTCTGTCCCTCAGGAAGGGACTTTCCACAAGGGCTTGTAGTGATGGGGTGAGAGGGAATGGATTGAAGCTTGAGGAGGGCAGACTGAGACTGGAGAGGAGGAAGACATTCTTTCCAGTGAGGGTAGGGAGGCTCTGAACAGGCTGCCCAGGGAGGCTGTGGCTGTCCCCTCCCTGGAGGTGTTCAGTGCCAGGCTGGATGAGGCCTTGAGCAGCCTGGGCTGGTGGGAGGTGTCCCTGCCCATGGCAGGGGGCTGGAACTGGTTGATCCTGAAGCTCCCTTCCAACCCAACCCATTCTGTGATTCTACTTTGCTTTGCTTCATGTAGGCAGAGAAGAGCAGGTGGAGGACAGAGGCTGATGGTCTGTGTGTGATTCGCTCCCTTGGTGGGAGATGCACAAACCTGCAGCCATGGTGCTGAGCTGTGGATTCAATTCAAAGCATCCCTGATGCAGAGCCAGCAGCAGCACATCCTCTGCTCTTCCTTGAGACGCTGGAGCAGTGGATTTGCACCATGCTGAGGGGAGCTGATGGATCCACACACATCACTGCTCCCTCCCAGAGACAGCAGAGAGCCTCCTGCCGCACACAAAGGACAGGGCTGGGACTTCAGAGCTGCAGCAGCAGGGACACAGCCACAGCCTCAGCACCACCACACAAAGATCACCCAGCCAGAGCACTCCACAGAGCTGCTGCTGGGTCTCTAGCAGCATTCCCAGGGCAGTCTCTGCATACAGCATGCCCTCGGCAAGGCTGTCAGTTGGTTTCCTTTGCTCTGGTACCCACCTGGGGCTGTGCATTGCAGCTCTGGGCATTGCAGCAGGTTAGGTAAGAGACCTGATCTCCCTCTCACTGCAGAGAGACAGCTCACTGAAATCCTTGTGAGCTCCCTCTCCCCGCTGGATGGAGTTGTTTCTGCTCCCCTGAAAGCCAGGGAGAAGTAAACAACTTCCTGCAGATGAGCATCAGGCTGCTGCAGCCTGGGACCAGCTGGGCTCTGCAGGGCAGTGTCCTGTTCCTCTTGGGCCATCAGGGATGGGGGTTGCTCCATTTCCCCCCTTTAAACCCTTGGAGATTTTTCCTCCCTGCCAGCAGGCACCCCCAGAGCCACAGTCCCTGCCACAGGGTGCCTGGGTGCAGAGCTGTCAGGCTGGGAGCCCTGCAGGGGCAGTGGCTGCAGACTCCCAGCACCCCGAAGGGGTCTAACACGTCCAGCTCAGAGCTCCCAGCAGACCTCACCCTGCTCAACACTTCACCTCTCCCAGTGCCAGGCTGGCTGTGGCACAGGGCTGCTCTGAGGCACGAGGGCAGCTTCCTGTAGCTCTCCCAGAGGGATGCCCACTCCAGGCAGGGCAGGAGGGTAGGTTCCTGTAGCTCTCCCAGAGGGATGCTCACTCCAGGCAGGGCAGGAGGGTAGGTTCCTGTAGCTCTCCCAGAGGGATGCCCACTCCAGGCAGGGCAGGAGGGCAGCTTCCTGTAGCTCTCCCAGAGGGATGCTCACTCCAGGCAGGGCAGGAGGGTAGCTTCCTATAGCTCTCCCAGAGGGATGCCCACTCCAGGCAGGGCAGGAGGGTAAGTTCCTGTAGCTCTCCCAGAGGGATGCCCACTCCAGGCAGGGCAGGAGGGTAGGTTCCTGTAGCTCTCCCAGAGGGATGCCCACTCCAGGCAGGGCAGGAGGGTAGGTTCCTGTAGCTCTCTCAGAGGGATGCCCACTCCAGGCAGGGCAGGAGGGCAGCTTCCTGTGGCTCTCCCAGAGGGATGCTCACTCCAGGCAGGGCAGGATGGTAGCTTCTTGTAGCTCTCCCAGAGGGATGCCCACTCCAGGCAGGGCAGGAGGGCAGCTTCCTGTAGCTCTCCCAGAGCAGGGCAGGAGGGTAGGTTCCTGTAGCTCTCCCAGAGGGATGCCCATTCCGGGCAGGGCAGGAGGGTAGGTTCCTGTAGCTCTCCCAGAGGGATGCCCACTCCAGGCAGGGCAGGAGGATAGGTTCCTGTAGCTCTCCCAGAGGGATGCTCACTCCAGGCAGGGCAGGAGGGCAGCTTCCTGTAGCTCTCCCAGAGCAGGGCAGGAGGGCAGAGCAAGGGCTTTGGGTCAGTAAGTGAAGGGTTTCCACCTAACCTGCAGGAATCCTACTGCTGGGAAAAGAGCTTTTAGGCTTTCACTTCAGTTTTGGTTGCTCAGTGACCTGTTTAGCTTCTCTGAAGACAAAGAGGGGAGGGAAGCAAAACCTCCTCCCTTCTGCAACCCTCATGATTCATGGAGGGGCTTGGGGTGGGTTTTTTTGGCTGCTCCTTCTCTCTGTGTTGACACAAAGCATGCTGGAGAGGGTGAAGGAAGTCTGTTTATTTCTGACTGAAGGCTGATTACATCACTAGCATGGATCATGGCATGGAATCACTGAGTGCTCTGAGGAGAAATCTAAGAATAAATATGGGGAAAAAAAATAGATTTAAAATATTTTGCTTCCAGCTGTCTCTGAAGATGAGTGATGGTTAAGTGCTGTATTTACAGGGGAGTTATCATACTCTAGGCTCTCTGCTGAATAAATATTATCTTGAAAGGGTAAAAAAATCCATTGCAAGAGTTTAACTCACCACAAAATCAACAAAACAAAAAAAGAGGGGGAAAAAAAGGGGGGAAAAAACCAATCCCATGGAGCTGTCCAAAGGGAGGGTTAGTTACAGGTTAATTCTTGAATCCCCAAGGGATCACTGTCCAAGGAAGCATCCTCGCCCTGTGACCAGCTGCTCTCCACAGAAGAGGCCTCGGTGCTTCTCCTTCTCTCCTCTGGTGAACTACTACTGGTTCTTCAGGCTGCAAGAGAGAAGAAGCAGAGCTCACCCTCTGTGCTGCCAGCCCTGGGACCAGAGCTGGCTGTGAGCCCTGCCCATGGCTCACACAGTCAGGGAGCCAGAGAACCACAGAATCAAAGCACAGAGCCAGAGAACCATAAAATCCTAGAACCACAGAGGCAGGGAAACACAGAGCCAGGGAACCACAGAGCCAGGGAATCACAGAACCAGGGAATCACAGACTCATGGAGCCACAGAGCCAGGGAATCACAGAGCCAGGGAACCACAGAGCCAGGGAATCACAGACTCATGGAGCCACAGAGCCAGGGAATCACAGAGCCAGGGAATCACAGACTCATGGAGCCACAGAGCCAGGGAATCACAGAACCAGGGAATCACAGACTCATGGAACCATGGAACAACAGAGCCAGGGAATCACAGACTCATGGCACCACAGAGCCAGGGAATCACAGACTCATGGCACCACAGAGCCAGGGAATCATAGACTCATGGAGCCACAGAGCCAGGGAATCACAGAGCCAGAGAATCACAGAGCCAGGGAATCACAGAGCCAGGGAATCACAGAGCCAGGGAATCACAGACTCATGGAGCCATGGAACCACAGAGCCAGGGAATCACAGAGCCAGGGAATCACAGACTCATGGAGCCATGGAACCACAGAGCCAGGGAATCACAGAGCCAGGGAATCACAGACTCATGGAGCCATGGAACCACAGAGCCAGGGAACCACAGAGCCAGGGAATCACAGACTCATGGAGCCACAGAGCCAGGGAATCACAGAGCCAGGGAATCACAGACTCATGGAACCATAGCACCACAGAGCCAGGGAATCACAGAACCAGGGAATCACAGACTCATGGAGCCACAGAGCCAGGGAATCACAGAACCAGGGAATCACAGACTCATGGAGCCACAGAGCCAGGGAATCACAGAACCAGGGAATCACAGACTCATGGAACCATAGCACCACAGAGCCAGGGAATCACAGGCTCATGGAACCATGGAACCACAGAGCCAGGGAAGCACAGACTCATGGAACCATGGCACCACAGAGCCAGGGAAGCACAGACTCATGGAACCATGGAGCCATAGCACCACAGAGCCAGGGAAGCAGAGGATCTTAGAATGCTTGCAGTTGGAAGGGACCTCTGGAGGTCATCCAGTCCAAGCCCCTGCCAGAGCAGGGCACCCAGGGCAGGACACCCAGGAACACATCCAGGTGGGGCTTGAAAGTCTCCAGAGCAGACTCCACAGCCTCTCCTGGCAGCCTGCTCCAGGGCTGCAGCAGCCTCACACCAAAGCAGTTTCTCCTCATGTTGAGGTGGAACCTCCTGGGTTCCAGCTGGAACCTGCTGCTCCTTTTCTTACTACTGAGGACCTCCCACCATAGCCTGGCACCTTGACCCCCACCCCTTATTTATAGACATTGTTAAGATCCCCATGCCCAGCAGTGCCCAGGCAGCCCCTGGAGCATCCCACTGCCCTTCCCAATGGATGCTGCCTCCTTCAGCACCTGAAGCTGCAGCTTTCCAGAAGAGAACTTCCTTCAGCTCCTCAGCTTCCCTCTGTCTGAGCCCCCCCAGCCCTGCTGGCTCCTCACCCAGCACACTTCTGCCCAACAGGGAGTTTCTCCCTCAGCCAGCACTGCCCATCCCAGGCTGGTGCTAGGGGCCATGGTTTAGTGTCCCTGGTGGTGTTGGGCTGGTGGTTGGACTGGATGCTCTCAGAGGCCTTTTCCAACCCAAACAATTCCCTGAGCCTCTGCTCCCAGGAAGCCAGCCTGGCTTTTATCCTTTCCATGACAATAATTAATCCATCCACCCAACACACCACCAAACAAAGTTGCAGGAGCCATCCTGGGGCTTTCAGCTGATGATCAAAACAGAAGCTATCAGAGATATGGTTATTTTCTCTTACAATAAAAGGGAAGGGAGACAATTTAATCCTATAATGAGAGAAAGTATTACATGCTCTCTCTTCACAGGCAGAGTAATTATGCAGCTGCTCTCTGGAACTGAAATAATGACAAATTAAAATGCCTCTCAATTCCATCCACCTTTTATAAGGATTCATCTTCTGGAGTTATTATCACTCCAAAGGCTGCTTTTTATTTTAGGCATCAGCCACTCTGTGTGCCAGAGAGCACATGGAGCTGTCACTGCTACCCCCGAGCTGCAGCCACCAAGGGAAGGGAAAAGTCATTCCACACAGAACCAGGGAATGGTTTGGGTTGGAAAAGGCTTCTAAGGGCATCCAGGCCAACCCTCAACCCAGCACCACCATGGACACCAAACCATGGCCTCAGCTCTGGGGAGAGCCCACCTGGAGTACTGCCTCCAGCTCTGGAGCCCCTATGACAAGAGGGATCTGGAGGTGCTGGAAGGTGTCCAGAGAAGGGCCACGAGGATGAGCAGAGGGCTGGAGCACCTCTCCTGTGAGGACAGACTGAAGGAGTTGGGGCTGTTCAGGCTGGAGAAGAGAAGGCTCTGAGGTGACCTCATTGTGGCCTTCCAGTATCTGCAGGGGGCTCCAAGAAGGCTGGGGAGGGACTGCTCAGGATCTCAGGCAGTGATAGGACTTGGGGGATGGAATGAAGCTGGAGGTGGGGAGATTCAGGCTGGAGGTGAGGAGGAAGTTCTTCACCATGAGAGTGGTGAAGCCCTGGAATGGGTTGTCCAGGGAGGTGGCTGGGGTGCCGTCCCTGGAGGTGTTTAAGCCCAGGCTGGATGAGGCTCTGGCCAGGCTGATCTAGTGTGAGGTGTCCCTGCCCATGGCAGGGGGGTTGGAACTGGATGATCCTTGTGGTCCCTTCCAACCCTGACTGATACTATGATAAGTGCCATGGTTCTGGAACCCCTCCAGGGCTGGGGACTCCACCACCTCCCTGGGCAGCCTCTGCCAGTCCCTGACCACTCCTGCAGCACAGAAATTTTCCCTCATCTCCAAACTAAGCCTCCCCTGGCACAATTTCAGGGCATCTCCTCTCCTTCTATCACCTGAGACTAGGGAGGCTAAGAGACCAACCCCCAGCTCACTCCAACCTCCTCTGAGGAGCAATGAGCTCTCTCCTCAGCTTCCTCCTCTCCAGACTGAACCACCCCAGCTCCCTCAGCTGCTCCTCACCAGAGCTGTTCTCCAGCCTCTCTCTGGCCATGCTCCAGCCCCTCCAGGTCTTTCCTGTGGTGACAGGGCCAAATCTGAACACACCTGGGGCCATGGTTTGGTGGCCCTGGTGGTGCTGGGTTGATGGTTGGCCTGGATGCTCCCAGAGGGCTTTTCCACCCCAGGCCCTTCCATGACTCCATGCAAAGCCCCAAGTTCACATCACACAGGAACATTCCTTTGAGCCCAGCTTGGAACACCCTGCCCAGGGGTGGAGTCACCATTCCTGGAGGTGTTTGAAGGAGGTCTGGCTGAGGAGCTTAGGGACATGAACACAGCTGACCCCTGAGTGCCAGATGTGTGATGCCTTCAAAGAACTCTTGCCCTGTGCCTGACTCCCGCCCCAGTTCCTGGCTTTGTGACAGGATGGAGGAAGGATAAACTTCCCTTTTCCTTTCAAGTGCATGGCTTAAAGCACCTGCACCCTGGAGCCAGCACAGGAGCCAGCAGACTTTGTCTTGTTTAGCATATTCATTGGCCAGGGGGATAAGGACTAGCTCAATATTAGCTACCTGCTCCTTCATCTTTTATTCAGCACCAAACCCCTCCCAGCTTTCCCCACCAGCCCCCCTTGCCTCCACCTCTTGGGCCAAACTGATTCAGACAGAAGCATTCAGGTGGAATTCCAGTAAACAAACGCCAAAGCTCTGCCCCCCAGACAGCACCCTCCCACCCCCATGCCCAGGGGAGAAAGGTCAGCTGCAGGGGACACAACCTCCAGCTCCTGCTTCGCTGGCAGAGCTCCAGTTCCACCAGCACCCACGCAGGGAAGCGCTGGAGGTCCAGAGGACAGAGCCTGCTGAGGAGAAGTTCAAGGGCTGCTGGCTGCTGGTTATTTAAAGCAGCTGCAGCTGGGGCTGGGCTGTGTGCTGCTCTCTGTGCTGCTCTCTGGAGAGCCCTCAAGAACTATAATAAACATTCACAACTTGACTCATTCCTCATCAAAGTTCTGCTCTCCTAAAGCAGCTTTTCAGAAGGCTCCTCTGGCCTGGTGGGTTTTTTGGGTGCTACCAGCTCCCTGCCTCCCATCCCCTTCCCTGCTCACCCATCCCAGGGGGAAATCCCTTTCCTTTCCCAACTGCTTCCCCCCAGCCCCCGTTTAGGTTTTGGGTTTAGCTCTGAAGTGTGAGAGCTACACAAAATGTTTTGTTGCCTTAGCAACGGCAATCCAGTGGCTTCAGACCCAGTTAGAAGGAAGAGGGCAGCCTTGACACTAAGCAGCAGGAAGGAGAGCAGCACAAACCAGCGGGCAGAGCACTGGCCGGGGGCTGCAGCAGGGACAGCCCCGGCCCCTGGCACCCAGCAGGGACAGCCCCGGCCCCTGGCTCCCAGCAGGGACAGCCCCGGCCCCTGGCTCCCAGCAGGGACAGCCCTGGCCCCTGGCACCCAGCAGGGACAGCCCTGGCCCCTGGCACCCAGCAGGGACAGCCCTGGCCCTTGGCTCCCAGCACAGACAGCCCCGGCCCCTGGCACCCAGCAGGGACAGCCCTGGCCCCTGGCTCCCAGCAGGGACAGCCCCGGCCCCTGGCACCCAGCAGGGACAGCCCCGGCCCATGGCACCCAGCAGGGACAGCCCCGGCCCCTGGCTCCCAGCAGGGACAGCCCTGGCCCCTGGCACCCAGCAGGGACAGCCCTGGCCCCTGGCACCCAGCAGGGACAGCTCCAACCCCTGGCACCCAGCAGGGACAGCTCCAACCCCTGGCACCCAGCAGGGACAGCCCAGACCCCTGGCACCCAGCAGGGACAGCCCCGGCCCCTGGCTCCCAGCAGGGACAGCCCCGGCCCATGGCACCCAGCAGGGACAGCCCCGGCCCCTGGCACCCAGCAGGGACAGCTCCAACCCCTGGCACCCAGCAGGGACAGCCCCAGCCCCTGGCACCCAGCAGGGACAGCCCCGGCCCCTGGCACCCAGCAGGGACAGCTCCAACCCCTGGCACCCAGCAGGGACAGCCCTGGCCCCTGGCACCCAGCAGGGACAGCTCCAACCCCTGGCACCCAGCAGGGACAGCTCCAACCCCTGGCACCCAGCAGGGACAGCCCCAGCCCCTGGCACCCAGCAGGGACAGCCCCGGCCCCTGGCACCCAGCAGGGACAGCCCCAGCCCCTGGCACCCAGCAGGGACAGCTCCAACCCCTGGCACCCAGCAGGGACAGCCCCGGCCCATGGCACCCAGCAGGGACAGCCCTGGCCCATGGCACCCAGCAGGGACAGCCCCGGCCCCTGGCACCCAGCAGGGACAGCTCCAACCCCTGGCACCCAGCAGGGACAGCCCCAGCCCCTGGCACCCAGCAGGGACAGCCCCGGCCCCTGGCACCCAGCAGGGACAGCTCCAACCCCTGGCACCCAGCAGGGACAGCCCTGGCCCCTGGCACCCAGCAGGGACAGCCCCGGCCCCTGGCACCCAGCAGGGACAGCCCCGGCCCCTGGCACCCAGCAGGGACAGCCCTGGCCCCTGGCTCCCAGCAGGGACAGCCCTGGCCCCTGGCACCCAGCAGGGACAGCCCAGACCCCTGGCACCCAGCAGGGACAGCCCTGGCCCCTGGCTCCTGGCACTGCCACATTTCCTCACCCTGCACTCAGGAGCCAAGGAGCTGCCTTCACCCAGCCTCGAAAAGGCAAGGAGCAGTGGGAATCAGACTCATAGAATCAGTCAGGGGTGGAAGGCACCACAAGGATCATCCAGTGCCAACCCCCTGCCATGGGCAGGGACACCTCACATCAGATCAGGCTGCCCAGAGCCTCATCCAGCCTGGGCTTAAACACCTCCAGGGCTGGGGCCCCAACCACCTCCCTGGACAACCCATTCCAGGCTGCTCTACCAAGTCTGGGGGTTGAAAAGGAACTTTCTTTGCAGGGCAGAGAAAGCTACCAAAGCTCTCTGCAGCTCCCTGGAAGGAGGCTGGAGCCGGGGGGGGGTTGGTCTTCTCTGCCCAGGATCAGGTGAGAGAAGGAGAGGAAATGGCCTGAAATTGTGCCTGAAATTGTGCCAGGGGAGGCTTAGCTTGGAGATGAGAGGAAATTTCAGTGCTGCCAGAAGGGTCAGGGACTGGCAGAGGCTGCCCAGGGAGGCGGTGCAGTCCCCATGCCTGGAGATGTTCAAGCAAGGGGTGGCCATGGCGCTGTAGTTTAGTGTCCCTGGTGGGGCTGGGTTGATGGTTGGAGTGGATGATCTCCAGAGGTCCCTTCCAACCCCTGCCCCTTTGTGACTGGGTGAGACCCTGCTGCCTGCCCGTGCTAGAGGCCAGCTCTCCCGCAAGGGCTAACTCACAGAGGACAAGGAAGCTGCCAAAGCAGCTTGCAGCAAGGAGAGTGCGATCTGGTGACAGCAATGGCAGGGTGGGGATGAGCTGCCGCCGTGCTCCAGCCCAGGCTGCCAACCCATTGTCTCCCGTGGCTCTGTGCTTCCCTGCAGGCGCTGGAGCGATCCCTGCTGGGTTGGGATGCTGAGCCTCAAAGACAATTGTAGAAGAATGAACAATGGGTGGAGGAAATAGAATAATCAGAGCAATTTGCCATGGAAATTGGTCAGACAATTGTCTCTAATTGGGAGTCCATTATTGCATTTGTAACATTTGGAGTTTCCTCCTCTGTTCCCTTCTGTACCCAATGCCTGTGACAATCTCTGGGGACCAGATTTAAGTCATCATGAATCCATGATGGAAAACTAAATTTAGGCAGGCTGATAAGAATCTTCATTTCCAGGAGAGGAAGGGCCTTTAAAAAGGGAACTGGGAACTCTTCAGGCCTCTGCACTCCTCAGGAGCTCCTGCACAGGCTGCTTGGTGAGGAAAGGACCTTCCCATCAATAATCCATGGACTTCCAGAGCTCCAGAAAGCCCTGGGAGCAGCTGAGAGTGCCACTGAGCCTGGGCACCAAAGCAGTGCAGTGCCACTGGGATTGCTGGTGGCCCAGGGAGATGTGCTGGGACACCAGGAGCTGATTCCTTACCCAGCTGTTCCCTTCTACCCCAAGCTATGCAGCGAGAACCCTGCCTGTCAGGCTCCTTCTCCAGCTGCAGAACAGGAGAGGAAGCAGAATGGCCCTTCCTGAGCCTCTGCAAGCTGGGAGAGAGCACTCAGGGAAGAGAGAGATGCAGGGGGACGGAGATGACACTCTGCTACCTGCAGCTGACTGAACCACAGAATGCAGAGGGCTGGAAGGGACCCTTGGAGGTCATCTTGTCCACCCCCTCTGCAGTTACATCAGGCTGCTCAGGGCTTTGAGTGGCTCCAGGGATGGGGCACAGAAGTGGAAATGAAGCAGAGGATGAGATGGATACCCTCTGAATCTCCCCAGCTCAAATCCATTCCCCTTCCTCCTGTCACCACAATCCCTTGTAAGAACTCCCTCCCCAGCTTTCTTGTAGGTTCCCTTTGAGTACTGGAAGGCCTCCATCAGCTCCTCCTGCTACCTCAGATCCTGAGCATGAACACACACTCAGCAGGTGGCTCCCTCAATAAATAGGATGGAGCCAAGGTGGATGGCACCGGGAAGCTTTGATGGTTAACTCTGGGAAGCTGTGAAGGTCTAACATCATCTGGGGAGGCTCTGTGCTTAGCCTTTGGCAGCTTGAGCAAAATGAGCCATTGGTCTTTAGTGCTGGTTCTGATCCTGCCTCATCTTTCAGGCTGCTCCTAAAGCCACCTGAAGGATGTCAGGAACTAATGACCCCTTTTACATCCCCTTCTAATCTGGGCGGTCCTGAGTGCTTCAGCCTGAAAGGGCTCCCAGAGCTCACATGGAAGTGTATTAGGAGAGATTAGTTCATTAATCTTCGCTCTGGTCCCACCTACCTTTAGCACCTCATTTCACTAATTTGCATTAATTGGCAGGGCAGACTCCCTGCAGCTCTCCTGAAAGGAAAGCAGGGCAGCCCTCAGCACACTTCCCCTCTCCAGGCAGGAGCCCCAGCCCCGAGCATCTGCAGCAGGCAAAGCTGCAGGACTGTCCTGGAGCCTGCAGCAGGAACCCAGGGAGAAGCAGGACAGAGCTCTGGCAGCAGGCTCTGCTGGGGCATCAGTGTCACAGTGTCACCAAGGCTGGAAGAGACCTCAAAGATCATCAAGTCCAACCACAGACCTCAGGACTAGACCATGGCACCAAGTGCCACATCCAATCCCCTCTGGAACACCCCCAGGGATGGGGACTCCACCACCTCCCTGGGCAGCACATTCCAAGGGCCAACAACTCTCTCTGGGAAGAACTTTCTCCTCACCTCCAGCCTAAACCTCCCCTGGCACAGCTTGAGACTGTGTCCTCTTGTTCTGGTGCTGGTTGCTAGAGAGAAGAGACCAACCCCCACCTGGCTACAACCACCTTTCAGGTAGTTGTAGAGGGCAATGAGGTCTCCCCTGAGCCTCCTCTTCTCCAGGCTAAGCAACCCCAGCTCCCTCAGCCTCTCCTCACAGGGCTGTGCTCAAGGCCTCTCCCCAGCCTTGTTGCCCTTCTCTGGACACCTTCAAGTGTCTCAATGTCCTTCCTAAACTGAGGGGCCCAGAACTGGACACAGGACTCCAGGTGTGGCCTAACCAGTGCTGGGCACAGGGCACAATGACCTCCCTGCTCCTGCTGGCCACACTGTTCCTAATGCAGGCCAGGATGCCCTTGGCCTTCTTGGCCCCCTGGGCACACTGCTGGCTCATGTTTAGGCAGCTGTCAATCAGCACCCCCAGGTCCCTCTCTGTTTGGCAGCTCTCAGCCACTCTGCCCCCAGCCTGTAGCTCTGCCTGGGGTTGCTGTGGCCAAAGTGCAGCCCCTGGCACTCGGACCTGTGGTGCCCAGCAGGGACTGGAGAGCAAGCAGCACTCTGTGCTTCGGAGGGGCTCCAGCAGCCCGGCTGGGCGCAGCCCTGCCCCTCGCAGCCTGCAGACACCTCTGGTAGCTGTGTTCTGCTAACCCCCAGAGGCCTCAGATGAGCAGGTTAGGGCAGTGGGAAGCACTATCAGCTGTCTGCTCAGCCAGGCAGACACAGAGAGGCAGAGGGCAGCAGGCAGAGCCGAGGTACCCACTTGGTCTGGTGCTTGGAGCCCTTCAGGTGCGCGTGGTACTGCTCTATGGAGTTGAGGGTGACGCTGCAGGTGCTGCAGCTGTAGCTGCGCTTCAGGCCTGTGGAGAGAAGCCAGAGACAGTCACTGCCCTGCCCCCCACCAGCTCCCAGCTCCCACACAATCACACAACTCCTTGGGTTGGAAAAGCCCTCTGCAATCATCCAGACCAAGCAGCAACCCAGGACCTCCATGGCCACCGAACCCTGGCCCCAGGTGCCATGGGCACACATTTCCTGAACCCCTCCAGGGGGGGCAGCCTGGGCAGCCTCTGCCAGTCCCTGGCCACTGTGGCAGCAAAGAAAATTTTCCCTCCTCTCCAAGCTAAGCCTCCCCTGGCACAGTTTCAGGCCATTTCCTCTCCTCCCATCACCTGATCCTGGGCAGAAGAGAGCAGTCCCCAGCTCACTGCAGGAGCACACCAGGGCATATTTATCCCTCTGGGCTCCTGGCAGCCACCACAGCTCAGGGCAGTTCCTGGTTTGTGTATTGAGGAGCCAGGTCACTTAGGAATATATTTTCTTCCCCCCCCAAAGGACTGTGCTGTAGGCACCACAGGGAGTGTGTTTGCTGAGTGACTCTTGAAGGTCAGAGCTGGGAGCCTGGTGTGGGGTGTAGGTGACCACCCAAATGCTGGGCCCTCAGGAGCTCCTCTGCCTGATGGATTCTGTCCTGGCTGCAGAACCTGTCTGCAGCTCTTCACTTGGCTAATTTTAGCCTTTCACAGATACAACAACAAACAACTATTTATAAAGCTGTTGCTCTTGCTGCTGGCCAAGTAGCACTGAACTGGAAATAACCTCTCAGTGTGGGGTCACAGGAGAGATGCTCTGAAACATGCTGAACTCTGGGGGCTGGGTTTGGGCTGGGGGGAGCTTGTTTTCTCTGAGGCTTTTTCATCTTCTAAGAAACCTCTTGGCTGCCTCTGCTGCTCTCCTTGTCCCTGCTTGTTTAATTGCCACAGCCACAAGTGGCTTGCTAAGGAGATACCCTGCACTGGATTTTCTTGTGATGTGAACTGCAGAGAACAGGATCTGAGAGCTGCTGGCTGAGCATCTTAAGGCAGGAGTGGACAGGAAGGGGACTGCTGGGCTGCTTTGTCTCCTGCTAGCACAGAGGACGTGACTGGCAGCAGCAGCCCCAAACCAAACCACACAAACAGCCCCAGGGCAGCAGAAATGGGGACCTCAGCCCCTCCTGCCCCCTGGGTCATGGAAGGGCAGAAGTTGCACCCTCAGAAGGGGCTGCTGGAGGCATGGAAATGCAACCAGGCCCCACGAGGAGCAGCATCCCCCAGCTGCCTGTGCAGGGAAAGCTCTCGGTTTCAGCAGCAGCTCCTTCCTAATTCACTGCTCTGCCTCTGGGCACAGACTGCAGGAAGGCAAAGAAGGCAATTAAGCAGATTCCTGCACACCTCAGAGAGAAGCTGCAAAGCCATTTATAAGCAAAGCCAGAGAAACCTTCTCTCAGCACACTGACTGGGAAGCAGCCAAGCTGCAGAACCAAGCCCACCACAGCCAGCCCCTGCTTCACTCCTTCACCTTTCTGAGACACCCACTGCAGGGCAGCCAGGAACCCACCCAAAGAGGTGCCCAGGGAACACAGGCAGAGCCTCTGCAGGAGGAGAATCACAGCACCAGAGAACTGCTGAGGTGGGAAGAGACCTCTGAGAGCATCAAGTCCAAGCACTCATCCAGAGCTCACAGCCCCACCCCTGCTGCTGAGCCACTGCCACTCAGCCACATCCCCCAGCACCACATCCACACAGCTTTTGAACACCTCCAGGGGTGGAGACTGCAGCACCTCCCAGGGCAACCTGGGACAGTGCCTGGGAGCCCCTTCTGTGAGGATATTTTTCCTCCCCTGGCACAACTGGAGGCCACTGCCTTGTGTCCTGCCACTTGTTGCATGTGAGAAGAGCTCAACCTCCACCCGGCTCCAGCCTTGTTTCAGGGAGCTGTGGAGAGCAATGAAGACTTCCCCCAGCCTCCTCCTCTGAGGACTCAACAATCTCAGTTCCCTCAGATGCTCCTCACAAGGTTTGTGTTCAAGGCCCTTCCCCAGCTTTGTTGCCCTTCTCTGGACCTTCTCCATCACCTCAATGTCCTTCTTGGAGTGAGGGAAGTGACCTGGGCCAAGAGAGACACCACTGCCTGGGCTCCAAATCTGGTTTTGGGGGATAATTGAGAAGCTTCTTTAGGAGCTATAGCACCAAGGACTGCAGAAGGGAAGAGAGCATGGCCAAACACACATCAAAGCTCCTGCTGCCCTTCTGCACCTCCCTGAGAGGGCTTCTGCTCCTGGTATGTAGGGCAAAGCCTGACCTGGATTGTCTGAATCTAAGGATTTCCAGACCCTGATCCTGCTGTCTCCATCTTGCTGTGCTCAGTGGCAGGGAGAGGTTTCTCCTCTCCATCTTAATACCCTAATAATTCCCCTGGCATCACAGCCTGCATCAGCACCCCTGACATGCACACACTGCTGCTGCACCAAGCCACTGATGCTGAAGGAATTCTGCCCTGCCCTAGGAAGAAAACCCAACCAACCAAGCCCAGGAGCTGCAAATCTCAGTCTCTGTGGTGGTGTTTCTGCTGTGCACTGATTCACTCCCATGAAGATCTGAACAGACCATTTCCAGCTTAATTGAAGGGCTCTGCTTAAAAATACCACAGTTGTGGGACTCTCAAGCAGAGGCTGCTGAGCTCCTTGGGAATGGTTTTAATGTAGCATGTAATAGCCTCTTTTGCCTCTCTGCTGTATTATTCCTTTGCAGGAATTGTTAAAGCAGGTCATTTAGAACAAGCAAGATGCAGCACTCAACACCCTGAGCAGTTTATGCTCACCATAATTAACTGCAGAGGCTGTGCACATGCTTGCCCCTCCCCAGCTATATATCCAGAGCCTCCCCCCCCAAAAAAACCCAAACCCAACCCCTTGTGTCCTTCTGAGCATCAGACACCAGCTACAGCAGCAGCCCCACGCATCCCACACACCTCTCACAGCCCTCACCTCAGAACCTGGCCCAACACACACAGCACCCTGGCAAAAATACTCTGAAAGCATCCAGATTGTTCAGATGCTCTCCAGGGAGGATGAGGAGGCTCTGGCACAGGCTGCCCAGGGAGGCTGTGGCTGTCCCCTCCTCCTGGAGGTGTTCAAGGCCAGGCTGGATGAGGTCTTGAGCAGCCTGGGCTGGGGGGAGGTGTCCCTGCCCGTGGCAGGGGGTTGGAACTGGAGGATCTTTGAGCTCCCTTCCACCCCAACCCATTCTGTGAGGCCTTGAAAGGGCAAAGCTGGGGAAGGGTCTGGAAAACAGGGCTGGGGAGGAGCAGCTGAGGGAGCTGGGGGGGTTCAGTGTGGAGAAGAGGAGGATGAGGGAGACCTCCTTGCTCTCTACAGCTCCCTGAGAGGAGGCTGCAGTAAGCTGAGGGTTGGTCTCTTTTCCTCAGTCTCAGGTGGTAGAAGGAGAAGAAATGACCTGGAACTGTACCAAGGGAGGGTTAGGTTGGAGATGGGGAAAGATTTCTTTGCTGTAAGAGTGGTCAGGGACTGGCAGAGGCTGCCCAGGGAGGTGATGGAGTCCCCATGCCCAGAGGGGCTCAGGAAACCTGTGGCCATGGCAGCTGGGGCCAGGGTTTGGTGGCCATGGTGGGGCTGGGCTGGTGCTTGGGCAGGAGGATCTTAGAGGGCTTCTCCAACACAGCAGTTCCATGGTTCCAGGATTCTGTCCCACGAGGGGGGCAGGGGTCAGTGCCCTGCTGCAGCCTGAGCCCTCAGACCAAGCTGTGATCACTGCAGGGCAGAGCCCAGCAGGGGGGAGGTGAGAGCCTGGGAATGCTTTAAATTAAGGTAATAAGGCTCCAACGCTCAGCAGCTAATTTAACAGCACACATTAACAGCAGCTTATTGAATCTTAATTACTTGTGTAGGTGGAAATGCCACCAACCAGCACTGCTCCAAACCAGGGACACTGGGTTTTTTTCCCACCAGCACATCCAGGCTGCTCATGATGATGGACAAGGGGACTCCTCTGCCCCCTCCCCACATCCAGCACTGTAGGGACTTGGTGCTGCTGCAGCAGCTTCTGCAAGTCTGTGAGCTCCCTTGTGCCACACTGGATGGAAACTGCCAGGGCTGGACCAGCCAGCTGGGAAGATGCCAGCAGCTGCACTGTGCTCCCCATCACCACCCTCCTCACCACTGTGCTCCCCATCACTGTGCTCCCCATCACCACCCTCCCCACCACTGTGCTCCCCACCACTGTGCTCCCCATCACCACCCTCCCCACCACTGTGCTCCCCACCACTGTGCTCCCCATCACTGTGCTCCCCACCACTGTGCTCCCCATCACTGTGCTCCCCATCACCACCCTCCTCACCACTGTGCTCCCCATCACTGTGCTCCCCATCACTGTGCTCCCCATCACCACCCTCCCCATCACTGTGCTCCCCACCACTGTGCTCCTCATCACCACCCTCCCCACCACTGTGCTCCCCACCACTGTGCTCCCCATCACCACCCTCCCCACCACTGTGCTCCCCCAAAGCAGCTGCACTCCCACACCCAGGGTTGTCATTCCCAAGGCAGGACAAGGGCTGCAGGACCTCTCAGCTGAACCCTGCATCCTGAGGGTTTGCACAGCAAAAATCCCAAGTGTGGCTTCAACCCCACCAAAAAGAGCCCTGGAGAAAGGGAACTGGCCTCAGGTGGGCTGCAGGAGGAGACCACAGGCAAGGCTCACCTCCAGGGCACCAACATGGGCAGTGTTTGGTCTCCCCAAAGCTGCCAGCCTGGCTGAACTGTGGCTTGCTGAAACACAGCCAAGCAGAGCGTGCTGGAGAGGAGCAGGAGTGCCACAGACAGCCTGCAGAGGAAGGCTGGCCTGGGGAACGCTGCCCTCCCCTCCTCCCCACACAGCAGCCTTCCCTCCCCTGCACCATGGCACACATTCCTGTGGAGCTGAATGTGCTCCACAGCCATTAAATGAAACATTAACAACTCAAGTCATTAATGTCAGCCTGCCTGAGCTGCACTCAGACCCATTCCAGGGGAACACTGCTTCAGTTGCTCTGTACTAACCCAAAGTGACAGCACAGAACCAGAAGTGTTTGTAAGGCAGACAAAGGGATCAGGAGCTGAGAAGGGAAAATGAAACTCACTTCTTTGCCTGATTTTGCAAGGAGAGCATCAGCAGCCACCAGGTACCAGAGGATGCCAAGGATCCTCCTCCTGCCACTCCCAGCCCTTGGCAAAAGTCCCTCCCCAGCTCTCCTGGAGCCCCTCAGGTACTGGAAGGCTGCTCTGAAGAAGTCTCCCTGCAGTCTTCTGCTCCCCAGGCTGAACAGCCCCAACTCTCTCAGCCTGTCCCCACAGGGGGTCTCTGCAGCCCCCTGATCATCTTGGTGGCCTCCTCTGGACCCTCTTGTGAGGCAGAGGGTTTCCAGGTGTCCTGAACTAGCTCAGCTGGGCAGGCTGGGAAGCATAGGAAGCTGCTCTGAAGACAGGCTGGGCCCTGCCCAGGCTGCTGAAAACCTTCAGGTGTTGAGGCTGAGAGTGGTTGGCCACTGGGATGTGCTGCCCAGGGAGGTGGTGGAGTCCCCACCACTGGAGGTGTTTAGGAAGAGCCTGGATGGGGTGCTTGGTGCCATGGTCGAGTTGATCAGATGGTGCTGGGTTGGACTCAATGATCTCCAAGGTCTCTTCCAACCTGGTTCATTCTGTTCTATTCTTTTTTAACTCAGAGAGAGAGAGCTGCTCAGGAGCCTTCTCCTTCCCATTCTTCCTTTTGTTGTCCCCTTTCTCATTTCTGAGAAGAAAACAGGGCTTCCAGAGCTGCAGGATGAGGGCTTGGCAAGAAGAATCAATGCTTTTGTTGCCTATAAATATCAGTGGGCCCAAAATATCTCTCTCCTTGTTTCTCCAAACACACATCCCTATTTATCAATAAATATTTTATTACAGCCATTATCAAAGCATCAAAGGCTGCTGAAATGTTGTGCTTCAACTGACACTGCTCCTGCCAGGCTCACACAATGCAGCAAGGGCTCCTCTCCCACAGCAGTCAAAACAGGATTAACGCTCCACTGGGGAGGGGAGAAGCCTCTGGGGATGCTGTGGATGGGAATCATGGCATGGTAGGAGCTGAACAGACCTCTGGAGATCATCCAGGCCAAGCCCCCTCCACCATGAGGAGAGGCTGCTGGAGCCCTGGGGCAGGCTGCCCAGAGAGGTGGTGGAGTCTCCATCTCTGCAGACACTCCAAGCCCACCCAGACCTGTCCATGTGTGACCTTCCCCAGGTGGCCCTGCCCTGGCAGGAGGCCCTGGCAGGAGGGTTGGGCTCAATGATCCCCAGAGGTCCCTTCTAACCCCTTCCATTCTGTGATTCAACCACACACAGAACCACCAAAAGTTAAGAGCCAGCCTGAGCTGAGGAGTAGGCAAAGCCCTTCCAGCTCCAGCTCTCCAAGGCACCAACTAAGCAGATCCAACCCTTCCTAGTGGATTGATGTGCAGTTAATGCCACCCTCCAGCACTCCCAAGCCTGGCACAGCTCAGAGCCCCAAGCACCTCCATGTTGTTGTCCCAGGTTTGATTTCCCTGCACATTCTCAGCAGCGGGCAGTGACTCAGCCCCATGAATCATTGATGGCATTGTGAGTCACACTGGGGAGCACAGGGAGGATCTGGATCACCATTACAAGGTTTATTTGAGATCAAGAAATGCAAAAGATGCTGCCTAGGCATTAGCATTTAAAGGGGAATCATTGCATTCAGCAACAGGATGGAAGTGGGGGGGACTAAAGGTGGTTTGAAAGGGTAATGCCTTGGCAGTGCTGAGGGAGGTGGGGCAGGGGCTCAGCAGCTGGGGGGGGATTGTGAGCTCTGGGGGAGAGGTTGGACCTGATGATGCCAAAGGTCTCTTCCAACCTTCCATGGCTCTGCAAACCAAGGCTGCAGCGGCTCCCCAGCCCGCTGCTGTCACACACTTGTGTGCAGGTGGGATGGGAACCAAGCCCTGCAAGAGCTTCCAACAGGAGCCTCCTACCTCTCCTCCCCTCACTCCACCTCGGGATCACAAAGCTGCTTTGTTCAGAGCCCAGCCTCAGCTGCCATAAATGAGCACACCTCCATCACCAGGCTGGGCACGAGGGAGCTGAGCTCCCACCAGCACCAGCTAGGGCTGGGAGGGACTGGGGGTGCTGGGCAGCTCCAGCAGTGGAGGCTACCAGGCAGGCAGCAGCTGTGGCTCTGCACAAGGCAGGGTCCTGGAGGGGTGCAAAGCCCAAATCTGAGTCACCCTGCAGGGATTCCATGAGTGCCAGACCTCCCCCCACACCGGGGCTGGGGTGAACAAGTTGATGGATGGGTGGATAGAAGGAGGGACAGGGAGGGAGGCAGAGAGAGAGGGAGGGACAGGCAGAGGGAGGGAGGGAGAGGGAGAGGCAGAGGGAGGGAGGGAGAGGGAGAGGCAGAGGGAGGGAGGGAGAGGGAGAGGCAGAGGGAGGGAGGGAGAGAGAGGCAGAGGGGCAGGCAGGCAGAGGGGCAGGCAGGAGGCTGCACTCCTTTCAGCAGGAACAGGGAACACTTGTGTTGAACATTCCCTCAGCAAATGCTCATCTCCTCCTGTCCCAGGGCCATGCAGTGTTTTACAAGCACTTAATGAAATCAGGGAGGCAGCAGCTGCCCTGCTCTCCATCAGTGAGACGTTGGCAATGCTCTGCCTGCAGCAGCACAGCCCCAGCCCCCAGCAGGGCCAAGCACTTCGTGCTGCTCTCCTCTGCCAGCAAGCAGGCACAGGCCACACCTGCTGCAGGGCTGTGCTAAGGGAAGGGACAGCTTCAGGTAGAGGCAAGCTCAGAAACAGCTTCCAATGGCTGCTGTTGAAGTGCAGCCTGCCACTCTGGGGGAGGGGATTGGTTTCAGCAGTGGTGGGAGCCTCACAAAGCAGCACAAGCACTGTGGTCTCCCCTGCACCACTTCACCAGAGGAACAAGAGGAGTGTGGGCAGCAGGGCAGGGGAGGGGATTCTGCCCCTTGACTCTGCTGTGCTCAGACCTCACTTCCAATCCTGCCTCCAGTTCTGGTGTCCCCAGCAGGAGGACACAGAGCTGTTGGAGTGAGGCCAGAGGAGGCCACAAAGATGATCCAAGGGCTGGAGCAGCTCTGCTGTGAGCACAGGCTGAGGGAGCTGGGGGTGTGCAGCCTGGGGAAGAGAAGGCTCCAGGGGGACCTCAGAGCTGCCTGCCAGTACCTGAAAGGATCCTGCAGGAAGGCTGCAGAATGACTTCTCCTGAGGGTGTCTAGAGCCAGGCCAAAGGGGAATGGTTTGGAGCTGAGGCAGAGCAGGGTTAGTGTGGAGCTGAGGAAGAAGCTCTTCAATACAAGGGTGGTGAGGCTCTGGAACAGGCTGCCCAGGGAGCTGTGGATGCCTCCTCTGTGGGGGTGCTCAAGGCCAGGCTGGATGAAGCCTGGAGCAGCTGAGTCCAGCTGAGAGGGGTCCCTGCCCATGGCAGAGGTCAGAGCAGACCACCTCTGCGGTCCCTCCCAGCCTGAGCCGTTCTGCGGTGCGGTCGCCAGACCCCACGGGGGGCAGGTCCCTGCCCCCTGCCTGTGCCAGGGCTCTCACCTCGCAGCTCTCCCAGGTCCAGGGTCTTGCCCAGCTGCTCCAGGAGGTCAGCCCTGGCTGCATTCTTCTTGTGCTTCTTGCCATCGTAGTGCTGCTGAGCCATCAGGGGGTTGTTGAACCAGGCGGCACACAGCTGGCAGTAGCGGTCCGAGTCCCTCCGCTGCTGCGCCGCGGGCACCGCCGGGGCACCCTCCGGGTGCGGCTGCTTCAGGGAGCTCAGCGTGCTCTCTGGGGAAGCAAAAGGTCAGGCATGAGCACAGGGCCCTCCCCCATGCTACAGGAAAGACTTTGAGGGGCTGGAACGGGTCCAGAGAAGAGCAAGCAAGCTGAGGAAGGGTCTGGAGAACAGGGCTGGGGAGGAGCAGCTGGGGGGGGGGGTTAGGCTGGAGGAGGCTGAGAGGAGACCTCATTGTTCTCTACAGCTCCATGAAGGGAGGTTGCAGTGAGGTGGGGGTTGGCCTCTTCTCCCTAGTGACAAGTGATAAGACAAGAGGAAATGGCCTGAAATTGTGCCAGGGGAAGTTAGGTTGGAGGTGAGGAAAAATCTCTTTGCTGCAGGAGTGGTCAGGGACTGGCACAGGCTGCCCAGGGAGGTGGTGGGGTCCCCATCCTTGGGGATATTCAAGGAAGGTGTGGCCATGGCACCTGGGGACATGGTGGTCCTGGGCTGAAGGTTGGACTCAATGATCTTAAAGGTCTCTTCCAGCTGAAGCGATTCTGTAATTCTCCAGGCTGCTGCTGCTGCTGCCTGAGCAGCAGCAGACCCTGAGGCAGATCCCACATTAGACACAGGGAACAATTAGCAGCAGTTACAGAGTCCCACTGGATAGCTGGGATGGTGCTGCTCAGAAATCTGCTGTTGCTCATAAAAGGAAGAAGCCTGGAAGGAGAACCCAGGTCTGCTCTCAGCCATCCACATCTCGCTAGCTGGGGAGGATGCTCTCACTGCAGCTACTCATCACTGTTGTGACTAAAGCTGCTAAACTTATCCTGCTTAAATTGCTACTTCCAGGAAAAATTGCCAGGGGAGAATAAACAAAACAGGCAAAGCCATCTCCTGCTCAGGCTAGAGACAGATTCACCATTATCCCAGGCTTCTTATTTTTTCAGTCTCTGGAAGAAGAGGGAAAGCTGTCACAGACCAAACAGCCAGCAGCCAGGGCCCTCCTTCAGGTACCTGCACGCTGTGAGCACAGCCTGGAGGAGGCTGAGGGCGACCTCATCAGTGCTTATAAATGTCTGAGGGCTGGCTGTCAGGAAGAAGTGGCCAGGCTCACCTCAGAGGTCCCCAGGGACTGGACATGAGCACAAACTTGCACATCAGAAGTTCCTTCTAAACATGAGCAGGAACTTCCTTACTGTGAGGGTGGCAGAGCCCTGGGGGAGGCTGCCCAGAGAGGTGGTGGAGTCTCCATCTCTGGAGACTTCTCAGGCCAGCCTGGCTGTGTGCCTGTGTGCCCTGCCCTCGGTGACCCTGCTCTGGCAGGGGGGTGGGACCTGGGCTCCAGAGCTCCCTTCCAGCCCCTACCACTGTGATTGGACAGGTCCCAGGAACCCATCACCTTGATTTGATCTCCTTTCCCTTCAGAGTCACCAAGAGGCCACCTGGAAGCACAAACCTGATCCCCAAATCAAGTCAAGGGGGAAAGATGGATGACTGAATCTGTGCATTGTGGAGCTGCTTCTCGTGGCTCTCAGCTCTCCTGCTTCACACAGCCAAGTGCCAAGCCCAGGGAGAGACAGTTCAGAGCAGAATGAGGTTCAGCCAGCACTGGGATACCAAAACCACACAATGACTGCAGCTTAATTATCACACCTCAGTCAAAAATTCCCTTTCATCTGCTTCCCCTTTTCTTTCCCAGATGCAGTGCCTGCTCTCTAAATAATTAACCAACTGCTCTCTCCATGGGACAGGAACAGGCAAGCTTGAAGGGGGTGAGGAGGAGCTGGGTGGCTCTCTTTGATCAGGAGGCTCCACGCTGCTCTGGATGAGCCCTGTTGGGAGCAAGGGCTGGCAAGTGACAAACCCAGCCCAGGGTCTGGCACCAGCAAGCAAAACATGGCTACAAAGAGTAGGTTTAGGCTGGACATCAGGAGGAAGCTCTGAGCTGAGAGAGGTGAAACCCTGGAACAGGTTGTCCAGAGATGTGGTGGAGACTCCATCCCTGGAGCCACTCAAGGTCAACCTTGATGTGGCTCTGAGCAGCCTGCACTAGCTGGAGGTGTCCCTGCTGGCTGCAGGGGGGGTGGACAAGATGACCTTTGGGAGTCCCTTCCAACCTGATGCATTCTGTGGCATATTTAGAGGCTGACTTCTGACTGCAGCCCACAGGGACTGACCCCAAGGCTCAAGGAAGTCAATATTGCTACAAATCTGCTGCCCTGCTGAGCAAGGGCTCCATTAAGTGCCCTCAAGGAAACCTCACAGACAACTTGACTCACAGCCTTATCCATTCCCAGGGGGTTATAAGCTTCCATGGTCTGTGATGACAGCTGCCAAGGAAGCAGCTTGATGGCTGGGAGGGTTGGGTGAGGCACCACCACCTCCCCACCAGCCTGGCTCTGGAGAAGTTTCCTCTCCCTTGCTGCTGCCAGCAGCACTCAGCAGGAGCTCTTTGGGGGATTAGTTAATAAAGTGATTCCACCACTGGCTCCCCTGGCAGCTAGTTCTTCTCCTGGTTCTGCTGTCTTGCAGCCACCTGCCTGCCCCTTAGGATTCCTTCCACTCCACCAGAGGATTCCACTGCCTGATCTCTGCCTGCCCCCTGCCTAACCAGCCTGCTTAGAAACCAAGCACAGCACCAACCTCTGGAAAGCAAAGGGGGGAAAAGAGGAGGGGGACACAACCTTGGGACCCTGCTGCTCCTTACAGCATGCCAGGGACACACCTGGGCACATCCTGGCTCTGCCAGAGCTGGTGGGCAGCAGGCAGGCAGCTGGACACCGCTCCCCAAAACATCTTTGCTAACATCTCTGGTTCCAGCAGGAGAGGCACAGCAGCCCCTCTGAGGTGCCCACAGTGCTCAGCATGGTAATGAGGAAGCAGCACTAAGAGGAGGCAGCTCCTGCACGTGCTTGCCTCATGAGAGGCAGGAGTAATGCTCACATGGCTCTGGAGCCACCAGCAGCACTCCCTGAGCCTGTGCCAAGAGCTGCCCTGTGCAGGATCGCAGCCAGCCCTGGCATGCTGCGGGCACCCAGCCCCAGGACACAGCTGAGCAGTGCCAGGGCACAGGTGAGGCACCAGGGCTGGGCTGCAGAGCCATCTGGGCACCTGGAGCACTGTGAGCAAGCTGCTGCTGCAGCCCAGCAGCTCTGTGATGGCTCTGGCTTGCTGCTCTGCAGCCCCCAGGCTGTGAAGGGAAATCAGATCTTCTGGTCAGCTCTCTCCTTGTTTATGTTAGCTGCTGCCCAAGGGCAACCAGGGAGGCTGAAGTTCAGAGAGCTGGTGGTGTCCACAGGAGTTATGTCTCCCATTGACTAAAGAAATATGACTGAAGCTTCCCCTGCTGCTGCCCAGCCAGAGCAGCAGCCCCAGGGCTCTGTGGCCAAGCCCTCAGTGATGCTGGTGGCCTTGTGCTCCCCCAGCAGCAGCGCAGGAGACTGACAGAGAATGGCAGAATGGACCTTAAAGATCACCCAGTTCCAGCCCCCTGGCATGGGCAAGGGGCACCTACCAGGCCAGGCTGCCCAAGGCCCCACCCAGGCTGGTTTTGAACACTTGCAGGGTTGGAGCCTCCAGAAGTGTTGCAGGGCCTCACCACCCTCATGGGGAAGGATTTCTTCCTAATGTCTCATCTAAGTGCAGCTTCTTCCCCTTGGAAGCCTCAGCCCTCACCCCATCCCTACATGCCTTTGTAAGCAGTCCCTCCCCAGCTCCCCTGCAGCCCCCTCCAAACCCTGGAGCGCTGCTCCAAGCTCTCTCTGCAGCCTTCTCTTCAGGCTCAACAATTCCATCTGCCAACCTGTGCCCACAGGGGAGCTGCTCCAGCCCCATGATCATCTTCATGGCCTCCTCCAGACCCACTCCAACAGTTCCATGCCCTTCCAAAGTCAGTGGGAGCAGCACTCCTGCTTCAGGGGACTGATCAGAGCCCCCCATGCCCATGGCAGCCCTGACCTCACGTGCTGCAGCCCCTCTGCCTGCATCACACAGCTGCTCCTGCACGGCAGGGCTGTCCTCTCAGCACTCACACCACCAAATATCATCCTGGAAAGCCACATTCCTCAGGCTGCATTTCAACTGCCACCAGTCCTGGGGTGTGCTGAACCCCTGCAAGCATCCTGCAGCTCCCCAACCCTGCTGACAAGGAGCAGGGGGAAGTTTGCCTTCCCCACCGCTGCGGATTCATCGCTCCGGTGCCTGCTACCTAACTGCTACTACACAGCCCCACAAACCTCAGCACCCCCTGAGCAGTGACAGCAAAACCAATAACAAACCCTCACAAAGCAGCAAGCGTTCAGAAGTGTTTCTGCCATGGAAAACACAAACAGGAGAGCTGCTGGGGGCTGACTATTTCAAGTCCTCCAGCATGCTAAATAGCTCCTGAGAGTCTGCCTCCCGGTCCCTGCTGCTGTGGGAGGGAAGTGAGAAAGCTTCACTTTGCTGCAAGAAGCAAAATACAAAGTTAGAAACACTTTAGCACTCTGGCAATGAACTAATCTTTGACTTCTTTCTTGCATGCAAAGCTTTTTATTCCTAGCTGGATTTAAAGGGCACTCAGCTTCTTGTCACTGCCACTCGCCGGCAACTGAGCAGGAGAAGCAGAAAGGAACTGAGCCACAGGTCAGCTGTGAGCAGCCAGGAGGATCAGCAGAGGGTGGAGAACCCCCCCAGAGGGGACAGGCTGGGAGAGCTGGGGAGAAGAGAAGGCTCCAGGGAGACCTTAGAGCAGCCTTCCAGTACCTGAAGAGGCTCCAGGAGAGCTGGGGAGGGACTTGTGACAAGGGCTGGGAGGGACAGGATGAGGAACAATGGCTTTGAGCTGGGAGAGGGCAGATTGAGACAGGAGAGGAGGAAGAAATCCTTGAGGGTGAGGAGACTCTGGCACAGGTTGCCCAGAGAGGCTGTGGCTGCCCCCTCCCTGGAGGTGTTCAAGGCCAAGCTGGATGTGACCTTGAGCAACCTGGGCTGGTGGAGGTATCACAGCATCACTAAGGCTGGAAGAGACCTCAAAGATCATTGAGTCCAAGCTGTCACCACAGACCTCAGGACTAGACCATGGCACCAAGTGCCACATCCAATCCCCTCTGGAACACCTCCAGGGATGGGGACTCCACCATCTCCCTGGGCAGCACATTCCAATGATGAATGACTCGCTCGGGGAAGAACTTTCTCCTCACCTCCAGCCTAAACCTCCCCTGGCACAGCTTGAGACTCTGTCCTCTTGTTCTGGTGCTGGTTGCCTGGGAGAAGAGACCAACCCCTTCCTGGCTACAACCTCCTTTCAGGTAGTTGTAGAGGGCAATGAGGTCTCCCCTGAGCCTCCTCTTCTCCAGGCTAAGCAACCCCAGCTCCCTCAGCCTCTCCTCACAGGGCTGTGCTCAAGGCCTCTCCCCAGCCTTGTTGCCCTTCTCTGGACACCTTCAAGTCTCTCAATGTCCTTCCTAAACTGAGGAGCCCAGAACTGGACACAGGACTCAGGCTGTGGCCTAACCAATGCAGAGTACAGGGGCACAATGACCTCCCTGCTCCTGCTGGCCACACTGTTCCTAATGCAGGCCAGGATGCCATTGGCCTTCTTGGCCCCCTGGGCACACTGCTGGCTCATGTTTAGGCAGCTGTCGATCAGCACCCCCAGGTCCCTCTCTGTTTGGGAGCTCTCAGCCACTCTGCCCCCAGCCTGTAGCTCTGCCTGGGGTTGCTGTGGCCAAAGTGCAGCCCCTGGCACTGGGCCTTGTTGAATGCCATCCTGTTGGGCTCTGCCCATCTGCCCAGCCGGTCGAGGTCCCTGCCCATGGGAACCTTAAGGTCCTTTCCAATCCAAACCACTCTATAATTCTACGACATCAGCTGAGCTGTTGAACAACTTCTGATGATTGCAGTGAGGTCTGGCTCCTTGTGCCCAGAGGAGAGGTTGTCTTCCTCCCAGCAAAACACCTCAGAAGCGTGGAGGCAGAGATGGAGCTCTGCTACCAGGGCCAGCCCAGGCTGCAGAGGGCTAATCTCCGTGAGCAGAGCAGGCAATAACCAGCACCAGCAATTTTAATGGCTGTGGTGACAGCAGCACAAATGAAACTGCTTCCCCTGGCCTCCAGTTGTCCTTTTCTGGGTGCCTTGGGCAGGGTGAGCCCTGTCCCCCCACCCCCACCCCGGACCTGCTGGCTCCAGCTGGCTGCCCCTGCACCTACCTGTGGCCTTTAGTGCTGGCTGCTCACCTAGCAACAGCTTTAACCTTTTGGCATGGATTTTCCCTTGGTAATGCGATTCAGCCACCACTGCTGAGGTAAAGGACATGTTACATAGTGTGCAGCATTTGTTCTTATCCACTGAGTCACCATCACTGCCCTGGGTGGAGACAAAAACACAGACAAAAAGAGGTGCATGAGCCCACCGAGCAGAGTCCTGGGGGAAGGAGAGAGGGAGCCAGGTTGTTAGGCCAAGGTTGGGGTTCCCAAAGGCTTTTCTCCTTCCTTGTCTCCCCCAGACTCACTCCTGCCTGGCCCCAGCCCTGCTCAGGGATGCCCCCAAGCCCCCAGTGCCTCCATGCTCATCGCACGCTGGGAGCTCACCTGCTGCTCTGTGCTCCCCGTGGCCACAGTCTCACCCATCACATCCACCAAGCCTTCAGCCTTCAGCTGGGGCAGTCATACAAACCTGCTGCTGGCCCTGCCACACCTCTGTGAGAGACCCCAAAGCAGCCTGGGGGGAGAGGATGTGGCCAGCCCTCCGTGCAGGTAGGAGAAGCAAAAGAGCAGCAGAGCCCAGGCAGGTCCCCCCAGCAGAACCACACTCCTGCCCCCCTGACTTGTTCTTGAGCCCTGGGCCGAGACCCCTCTTATGCCTGCCCTGTTATCCACTGGGGAGGAGCTCCTCCAGGCTCCTACCCCTCAGCACTTATCAGGTGCTAATGAGATGAACCTAAGGACACAAGCAGCTCCGTGGCACACACTAAAGCCAGGGAAAACTGCTTGCTTCAGGGTTTGCTCTAAAGGAAAGCACAAAGGTTCTGCTCCTTTCTCAGATGGCTGTTGAGAGCTCGAGTGCTGCCAGAGGACAAAAGGCAACAAAGTCCCAGACGCTTTGCAGACAATGGTCAAAACCTCCACATCCCAGAAAGCTCAAACTCAGAGCCCTGGTCCAGAGCCCTCTTAGAGGAGCTGTGCAATGCACCCCCTTGGAGCAAAGGGGACAGCCCAAGAGAGGTCCTAGGTCAGCTAGGAGGAGGCTGGGAGTTTGGAGACGTTCTGAGCATCACCACTCAGGATCTCAGCACCCTCAGGGCTGCAGCAATACCAGCAGGGGCCACCCTCCACAGGTACTGATGGCTGCATCTTGGTTTTCCCAAGTAAAGCCTGACTCAAAGTCTGCAGCCTTCGTTGTGGCTATTCCGGGAAGAACAAAAGGCAGCTGTGCCTCTGCCGGCTGCGGGGGTGAGCCTGGATCTTCTGAGAGTGGTAGGGGTTGGAAGGGCCCTCTGGAGATCATGGAGTCCAACCCCTTCCAACCTAGGGTCACCCAGGAACACACCAAGGTGGGTTTGGAATGTCTCCAGAGATGGAGACTCCACCAGCTCTCTGGGCAGCCTGCTCCAGGGCTCTGGCACCTCCTAAGCAAAGCCCATGAGGAGTGGTTGGCGCTCCAGGCTGCCTGTCCTCACCATGGCAGAAGCCACCTCACTGCCCATGCCACCATCCCTCCTGGATCCTGCAGCACTGCCCCATGTCTCACCCGGTACCCAGGGAGGGCACCAAGCATCCCTACCCCCCAGCACCTCCCTGCAGCCAGGCTGGAGGCAGCTCTGCTTCCCAGGCACAGATGCATCTGCCAGGATCTGTCCCCACTCCACGGGGGGTTTGGCGCTGAGTGCAGGCTCAGATGTGGCTGTGCCCAGCTTGGAGGAGCTGAGCAGGCAGCGGGGGGGGGAGGGAGGCTGTGAGAAGAGCTCACAAACAGCCCCTGGGCTGAGCGTCTGTCAGCAAAACACAACTGCTGCTGCCAGCAAGTGTTTACCAACAGCTTCCACAGATCCAGGGGTAAGTGTACAAACACACAGCAGCAGAGGGAAAAGCAGGTTTGCATCATTAGTCACAGATTAATTGTTCAACCCCCCCACAAAGGAGGTGGGAATCCCTCTCAGGGCCGAGGAGAAGTGGCCTCCCTTTTCCAAAGCACCACTCCTAGGTCACCTCTGTTGGGAACACTTCTCCGTGCAGGGAAAGCCCTTTCCAGAGCCCGGGAACGACCTGCTGCATGCATCCCAGTCCGTCCCCTCACCCACACACCGGCCAGGGCTGCTCCCAGGGCCACAGCAGAAATCCCTGCAGGGAGGAACGGGGGATGGCCAGGGGGGATGGCCAGGGGGGATGGCCAGCGGGGATGGTTCCAGCAAACATCCCAGCTGCTGGTGCAGAGTCAGAGCAGAGCACAGCCTGCTCCAGGAGCTGCAGCCTCCATGTCACAGCAAGCTGTAAGCGCAGCCTGCAGCTCAGCCCCGGGCAAAGCTTCAGGCGCAGGAGCACAGGACTGGTATGGTGCTGGGTGCAGCCCTGGGCACACAAAGCTGGTGGCACAGCTGGGAAGGGTGGGACTGCTGAGGGGACAGCAGGGGACAAGGAAGAGTCAAACAGCATCCAGAAGCCAGTAGCCTTTTGAAAAGGTCATGCTCCGATGATTCAGACACACAGCAAAGATTCACAGACTCCCAGCAGGGTGGGGGCTGGAAGGGACCTCCAGAGACCCTCCCCTGCAAGCCCCCTGCTCCAGCAGGGCACCACAGCAGCTTGCCCAGGGTCACGACGGCCGGGTGGGGTTGGAAGCTCTCCAGGCAAGGAGACTCCACGACCTCTCTGGGCAGTCTGCCACATTCCATAAGGGAGCAGCACACCCCTGACCTTCCCACCAGCGCCAGCTCCCCCAGCAGCGGCTGCCGGTCCCCAGGCAGCAGGCAGAGCAGCAGCAGGGAGCCCGGAGGGGGCTGAGCTGGCTGTTGTTGTTAACTCTAAATCAACTCCAACCTAAGGGAGAAATCTCGAGAGGTGATAAGTACTGTTCTGAGCATAATTTGCACTTCTTTTAAATAGGTTTCTCTCAAGATATTTTATGTCTTCAAAGGGAAATCACTTGAAAGTTAAGAGGAGAGTGAAAAATTCCCAGACTCTATTGATCAGCAGCAGTGGTAACACAGAGAGAGCCTCCAACAGAGCTCCTTTGAAAAGCTGATACACTTCAGTGTTTACACACCAGGGTCTCTTCCTCTGCCTGCTCTGCTCCTCAGTGGCATTTCTTCCCTCCCAACCTACTTTCACAGATAGGCTGCAGTTAAAATAAAATAATAATCAAAAATAAAACATTAAAAAAATAAGAATTAAGCTGAAACCTCCTTGGATGCCTCACTTGGAGCCCAAGGCCCCATTCACACCCAGCCAGAGTCTGATCTGCATGGATTCATAGGATGGGTTGGGTTGGAAGGGATCATCCAGTTCCACCCCCTGCCATGGGCAGGGACACCTCTCACCAGCCCAGCCTGGCCTTGAACACCTCCAGGGAGGGAGCAGCCACAGCTGCCCTGGTCCTTGTCTGGTCCTTATCCTCCCTGCCCCTTACCCGAGTTACACCAAGCCTCAGGATGAGCTCCTCGAAGCCTGGATAGGGATTTGGCCACCAGAATGGCAACCACCTGCAGCAGAGGGATGTCCCCAACGTCTTAGCCTGAGTCCCAGCCTCTGCACAGAACACAACAGAGCCTCCACTCCCTGAGGCCAGCCAATTTTCAGGCACTGAGCACTGCTCTTTGCCAGCAGGCTGCAGGAGCTGGTTGTGCTGCAGTGCTTGCAAGCTTTTACCCCAGGTCTGCAGCAGCACAATTTGCCTCCACTCCCTTCCCTCCTCCACCTGCCTCCTCCCTGCCCTGGCTGCAGCCCTGAAGGGTAATTATACCTTCTCATTTGTCACTGGCTGTTCTACCTGTAACCTGAGGGGCTGGGGGAACCTGACCTGCTGTCTTTTGCCACCCGATGAATGACACCCTGCTGACAGCACTGTGCAGCCAGCTGGTAAAGTAACAGAGGAGTCCATGAGCTGGGCACAGGGCTCTGCCGACCTGCAGCCTGCCTGGGGCAGATGTCTGCTCCCCAGGGAAGCTCTGCATCCTTGCCTGCACTCACCCCTCCCCAGGGATGCTCTGCACCCATGCCTGCACTCATCCCTCCCCAGGGATGCTCTGCACCCATGCCTGCACTCATCCCTCCCCAGGGAAGCTCTGCACCCATGCCTGCATTCATCCCTCCCCAGGGATGCTCTGCACCCATGGCTGCACTCACCCCTCCCCAGGGATGCTCTGCATCCATGCCTGCACTCATCCCTCCCCAGGGATGCTCTGCACCCATGCCTGCACTCATCCCTCCCCAGGGATGCTCTGCACCCATGCCTGCACTCATCCCTCCCCAGGGATGCTCTGCACCCATGCCTGCACTCATCCCTCCCCAGGGATGCTCTGCACCCATGCCTGCACTCATCCCTCCCCAGGGAAGCTCTGCATCCATGCCTGCATTCATCCCTCCCCAGGGATGCTCTGCACCCATGCCTGCACTCATCCCTCCCCAGGGATGCTCTGCACCCATGCCTGCACTCACCCCTCCCCAGGGATGCTCTGCACCCATGGCTGCACTCATCCCTCCCCAGGGATGCTCTGCACCCATGGCTGCACTCATCCCTCCCCAGGGATGCTCTGCACCCATGCCTGCACTCACCCCTCCCCAGGGATGCTCTGCACCCATGGCTGCACTCATCCCTCCCCAGGGATGCTCTGCACCCATGGCTGCACTCATCCCTCCCCAGGGATGCTCTGCACCCATGCCTGCACTCATCCCTCCCCAGGGATGCTCTGCACCCATGCCTGCACTCATCCCTCTCCAGGGATGCTCTGCACCCATGCCTGCACTCATCCCTCCCCAGGGATGCTCTGCACCCATGGCTGCACTCATCCCTCCCCAGGGATGCTCTGCACCCATGGCTGCACTCATCCCTCCCCAGAGATGCTCTGCACCCATGCCTGCAGCTGTCCATCTCCTTTCTGCCTCCCTTGCTCCTGCACCCATCTCAGCCTCAAGCAGCAGCTGGAAGCAGGGACTAATATCTCCATTTAGTTTCCACAAACCCCACAGAAGCAACTCTCTAACCCCAATGCATAAAGCCAGCAGATGTGCAAGGCATATTTCTGCCATTTGTTCCTGCAAACACCTCCAGGGGATCCTCTTTCTTTAACCTTTGCAGGGCTGCAGCGGGAATGGCCTCACATAAACCGAAATCCCCAGGGGCTGGGAGATAAAGGCTCCGCTTCCCAGCCCTGACACCTCTCATCTTCCCTGCCAGCCTCATTTGTAGGGCTTCTTTTTGTCGCAGAAACTTCAAAGCAAGCCTGGTACATCCAACAGAATTAACTTCAGTTATTCAGATGCCTGTTAACAAGCTGCTAAAAGCCATAATCCTCACACAGGACCAGGCAGCCTCAGTC
Source organism: Dryobates pubescens (assembly GCF_014839835.1). Lineage (NCBI taxonomy): Eukaryota > Metazoa > Chordata > Aves > Piciformes > Picidae > Dryobates > Dryobates pubescens. The sequence goes on from NC_071642.1 coordinate 11,163,553, forward strand.
CTTCGCTGGATGTTCCTTAAGAAATCCTCAGGAAAAGTAAGGATTTTTTTATCCCTCAGATACAAATCTGCTGCCTTCACTTCCTGGGTTCTACTGAGGAGAACAGATTATGCAAACCCTCGAAGTACAACGCTGGAAACCACAGCCCTGCCGGCGCGGCGCCGCAGCCTGGAAACGCGAGCCGGCTCCCGGCGCCCGGGGCAGCTGTGGCTGCGGAGCAGCTCCTTCCCGAACGCCCGGGGGCAGATCTCGGCCACTTCCATTCCGGGACTCTGCTTGCAGGCAGCCCAGGACCCGTGTGCAGCTGCCTCAGTCTGGAATGTCTGTGGAGCATCTCAGAGCATCTTAGGGAGATTGAGGGAGCTGGGGTTGCTTAGCCTGGAGAGGAGGAGACTCAGGGGTGACCTTATTGCTCTCTACAACTCCCTGAAGGGAGGTTGTAGTGAGGCAGAGGTTGGTCTCTTCTCCCAGGCAATCAGTACCAGAACAAGAGGGCACAGTCTCAGGCTGCATCAGGGGAGGTTTAGGCTGGAGGTTAGGAGGAAGTTTTACACAGAGAGAGTGATTGCCCACTGGAATGGGCTGCCTGAGGAGGTGGTGGGGTCGCCGTCACTGGGGGTGTTCAGGGCAAGGCTTGACAGGATGCTTGGTTGCATGGTTTAGTTGATTGGGTAGTGTTGGATGATAGGTTGGACACGATGATCTCGAAGGTCTCTTCCAACCTGGTCTATTCTATTCTATTCTATTCTATTCTATTCTATTCTATTCTATTCTATTCTATTCTATTCTATTCTATTCTATTCTATTCTCAGAAGAAAAGCCTCTGGGCAGCCTGATCTGGGTGGGGGGATGTCCCTCTTGACTGCAGAGGGGGTTGGACTGGATGACCTTTGGAGGCCCCTTCAAACCCAGACCATTCTGTGACTATGATCTGTGGTCTAAGATTCTATGATCTATGACAAGCCAGGGGAATGTTTGACAAGGTCAGCACCTGGCCCACAGTCCCTGAGTGGACAGGGCCACAGCCGTGGGCAGCTCAGCGAGGCTGGGGGAGAGTCCTCAGCTGGAGCCCCCAGCTTCCTCCCCTCGGTGTGCCCTGGGGCAGAGCACATCCCCACAGCAGCAGCTGCTGGCCAGCCCCAGCCTTCTGTCTGGAAATAAGGCTCTGGGGAGACCTCAGAGCAGCCTTCCAGGGGCCACAGGTTTCTAGCAGCTCAGGTGTGTGCCACAACCTAGCACTGCTGGGTACCCGAGCTGGGCAACGCAGCCAGGCTCTAGGTGCCAGTGCTGCTATCAGGCAGCATCAGAGATGCCCTGAATATTTCTGTTCTCTTTAACTTGGATAACATCTGATCAGCAACAGGGCCTATTTTGGGCTGGAATTGCTGGCAGATTTCCCCTGCTGTATTTTTACAACACAAACCATTTTGGAATTGAGGTCTTGCATGGCCAATCGTTCACCTGCTGCATGAGGACTCATTCACTCACCCCCCACCAAGGGCTGCCCTTGGCACAGCCCAGCACACAATTAGCTCTCACTGCTGCCTCTCACAAAGGGAATGGGAAGGAGTTCAGCTCTGACTTGGTCCTCTGTCCACCACATCCCTGTGCCGGGGAGCACCTGGGGCTCGATGGTTTCTTGCTGGGTGCACTGAAGCTCACCAGAGGAGCACGCCCCCAGCCCCTGCCTGCCCACTGCACATCTTCCACTCTGCACTTAACAGCTCCCTAAAAAATAGCCTGAGAGTCTGCTGTTAAGGGGTAGATTGCATCTGCACTTGCCCTGCATGCAAGATGAAAGTTCCACTACCATTTTAATTACTGTCTGCAGGAGCCTCCAGATCCTTTCTGGCAAACCTTGCACCGCTTCTGCCTTTAATTAGGAGGATATCTCACTAAATATTGATAGCATTAAGCCACGGTCACACTCCTGTAGATCTGAAATGGTTTGGCTGCTATCTGCTGGGAACCTCAGCAGCAGCTCTCACACCAGCCCTGGAATATGGGAAAGAGCTAAATGAATAATTCACTGTGAATCAGTCCTTTATAAATTTAGTCTCCTTTTATTGCCTGACAAATGGCTGTGAGCTGGGCCAATTTCCCCACGTTCATTTGTTTATTGGGAGGTGATTGAGGAACTCAATTGCCAGTTTTTAAAGCTGCAGACTGACCACAGACATCATGACCTCATTAATGCTCATAAAGATCTCCAGGGTGAGTGGCAGGGGGATGGAGCCGGGCTCTGCTCAGCGATGTCCGAGGGGCACTGGGGGCAAGCTGGAGCACAGGAGGCTCCGTGGGAACAGAAGGGAAAACTTGGTCACTGTGAGGGTGGCAGAGCCCTGGAGCAGGCTGCCCAGGGAGGTTGTGGAGTCTCCTGCTCTGTAGATACTCCAAACCCACCTGGATGTGTTCCTGTGTGACCTGCCCTGGGTGATCCTGCTCTGTCAGGGGGTTTGGGCTGGATGAACACTCAAGGTCCCTTCCAAGCCCTACCCTCCTGTCATCCTCTGACCTTGCTGAGGAGCCTTTTGTGCCCGGCTCTCCATTCCCACCACCCAAAGAGCTCCAGCAGGCACTGCCCTGCCCCACCTGCCCCCAGGAGCTCACAGCAGCAAACCAGCAGCAGGGAAACGCTGGAGACTGGCTACCAGGGGACGTTTTTTTTCCCCAGGGAATAACCATTTGGCTAAGCAAGGAGGCAATTACTGTCTGTGATGCCTGCATTTCTCACACAGCTTATGGAAAATTACTTCTGGTTACTTAACTTTTCAGCTGATCTAAACATTACCTCTGGGTACCTGATCAGCTGTGGCTGGGGACAAGCAAAACAAACAATAAACCAACATAAAAAGGTGGTAACAAAGAGTCAACAAGCCAGAGAGCAGGGAGCCAGCAGGCAGCGCGGTGGTACCCACGTTTTCTGACCGCAGCTTCTTCGCCGGGCAGCCTCCGTCCAGGGGGTGCAGCATGTAGTAGAGCCGCACCTTGCTGGCGTGCTTCCGACTCTGCAGCACAGCAAAGGGGAACAGACAAGGGAGAGGTGAGCTTGCAAGAAGCAGAAGGCTTTCACAGTCTCACAGTATCACCAAGGTTGGAAGAGACCTCAGAGATCATCGAGTCCAACCTGGCACCACAGACCGCAGGACTAGACCATGGCACCGAGTGCCACATCCAATCCCCTCTGGAACACCACCAGGGATGGGGACTCCACCACCTCCCTGGGCAGCACATCCCAATGGCAAACAACTCTCTCAGTGAAGAACTTTCTCCTCACCTCCAGCCTAAACTTCCCCTGGCACAGCTTGAGACTCTGTCCTCTTGTTCTGGTGCTGGTTGCCTGGGAGAAGAGACCAACCCCCACCTGGCTACAACCTCCCTTCAGGTAGTTGTAGAGGGCAATGAGGTCACCCCTGAGCCTCCTCTTCTCCAGGCTAAGCAACCCCAGCTCCCTCAGCCTCTCCTCACAGGGCTGTGCTCAAGGCCTCTCCCCAGCCTTGTTGGCCTTCAAGTGTCTCAATGTCCTTCCTAAACTGAGGGCCCCAGAACTGGACACAGGACTCAAGGTGTGGCCTAACCAGTGCTGAGCACAGGGGCACAATGACTTCCCTGCTCCTGCTGGCCACACTATTCCTCATGCAGGCCAGGATGCCATTGGCCCTCCTGGCCACCTGGGCACACTGCTGGCTCATGTTCAGGCAGCTGTCAATCAGCACCCCCAGGTCCCTCTCTGTTTGGGAGCTCTCAGCCACTCTGACCCCAGCCTGTAGCTCTGCATGGGGTTGTTGTGGCCAAAGTGCAGCCCCTGGCACTTGGCCTTGTTGAATGCCATCCTGTTGGCCTCTGCCCATCTGTCCAGCCTGGCAAGGTCCCTCTGCAGAGCCCTTCTGCCCTCTAACTGACCAACATCTGCTCCCAGCTCAATCCCCTCATCCAGATCATCAATGAAGATGTTCAAGAGGCTGGGGCCCAGCACTGATCCCTGGGGGATGCCACTGGTGCCTGGCTGCCAGCTGGCTGTGGCACCATTCACCACCACTCTCTGGGCTCAGCCCCCAGCCTGCAGGGAAGGTTTCTTTGGAAGCCATCGAGGCCAAGGGCTCACCCAGAGCACACCAGCCCAGCACTGCTGCCACCCAAGCACGTCCAGGCAGCTCTCGGACACCTGCAGGGATGGGGACTCCACCACCTCCCTGGGCAGCCTCTGCCAGTCCCTGACTGCTCTGGCAGCAAAGAAATTTTTCCTTATCTCCAACCTAAGCCTCCCCTGGCACCATTCCAGGTCATTTCCTCTCCTTCTATCACCTGAGACTATGGAGCAGAGCCCAACTCCCACCTCACTGCAGTCTCCTCTCAGGGAGCTGTAGAGAGCAATGAGGTCTCCCTCAGCCTCCTCCCCTCCACACTGAACACTCCCAGCTGCTCCTCCCCAGCCCTGTTCCCCAGCCCTTCCCCAGCTTCACTGCTCTTCTCTGGAGCTGCTCCAGCCCCTCACTGTCCTTCTTGGAGTGAGCTAACCTCAAGGTGTGGCCTCACCAGTGCCAAGCAGAGGGGAAAATCACATCCCTAGACCTGTTGGCCACTCTGCCTCTGATGCAGGCCAGGATGCCATTGGTGTTCTTGGCCACCTGAGCACACTGCTGGCTCGTGTCCAGCTGGATGCTCAGCCAGAGCTCAGCAGCATGTGAGGACAAGGAGAGACAGGGACATGTCCTGGTCACAGCAGCACCGACTGACACAGCAATCCTTGGTATTCGCAGGGCAGGAAGGAAGAGTTTAAAGCTTCCCCAGCAGGAGCACAAACCAACCCTGAGCACACCCTGAGCCAGCCAGCTCTGCTCTCCAGCAGGTGTCTGGGAGGAAAAGGCTGCAGCTACCAAAGGGTTGGATGGGGCCTTGAACAACCTGGGCTGGTGGGAGGTGCCCCTGGCTACAGCAGGGGCTTGGAGCTGGATGAGCTCTGAGGTCCCTTCCAACCCAACTCAGGCTGGGATTCCAGGGAATGTCCCCAGCCAGAGCCCTGACGTCTGCAGCAGCTATTGTTATGCAAATGTTTCCCCTGCATCTCCATCCCTGATTGCCTCACCCAGCTCTGCCACCAGAACATTACCATTTCAGATCACACATTTGCAATTTTAAAACATTAAATCACCAGCAGCAAGTTCTGGAACATTCTTTTGCTTTTTCTCTCTCTCTCTCTCCCGTGGTGTGAACCAAAGGAGCTAAATTTGCAGGGAGCTCTATTTGTATGCAGCAAGGTGGCTGTGCAATAGAGGGGGTTTTAATGGAGCAAATCAGTCAAGAGCTGTATCTTGCCCTAAGTCGTCCTCCTGCATATGCATGGAGGAGCTGTGACCTGCTGCAGGCAGAGCAAGGCACAGGGAAGCCCTCAGCTCCTCCTCCCTGTCCTTGGCAGCCCTGGCAGCGAGGCCACAACTGAGAAGTGACAAAAATCAGCGCTGGGAATGCGAAGGACAGGAGGTGTGAAGCCAGAGACTGGTGGCACTCCTCATGCCTGCCTGAAGGGAAGCTCAGCTGGTGCCACGCTGTGGAGGTTTGCACGCTGAGAAGCCCCTGCCCAGGGCACAGGGGGCAGGAACAGGTAGCCCAGGGAGGTGGTGGAGTCACCGTCCCTGGAGACAGTATCACAGTCTCACAGTGTAACTAAGGTTGGAAGAGACCCCCAAGGATCATCAAGTCCAACCTGTCCCAACAGACCTCACAACTAGACCATGGCACCAAGTGCCACGTCCAACCTCGCCTTGAACACCTCCAGGGGCGGCGACTCCACCACCTCCCTGGGCAGCCCATTCCAATGATGAATGACTCGCTCAGTGAAGAACTTTCTCCTCACTTCGAGCCTAAACCTCCCCTGGCACAGCTTGAGACTGTGTCCTCTTGTTCTGGTGCTGGTTGCCTGGGAGAAGAGACCAACCCCCACCTGGCTACAACCACCTTTCAGGTAGTTGTAGAGGGCAATGAGGTCTCCCCTGATCCTTCTCTTCTCCAGGCTAAGCAACCCCAGCTCCCTCAGCCTCTCCTCACAGGGCTGTGCTCAAGGCCTCTCCCCAGCCTTGTTGCCCTTCTCTGGACACCTTCAAGTGTCTCAATGTCCTTCTTAAACTGAGGGGCCCAGAACTGGACACAGGACTCAAGGTGTGGCCTAACCAATGCAGAGTACAGGGGCACAATGACCTCCCTGCTCCTGCTGGCCACACTGTTCCTAATACAGGCCAGGATACGGTCTCTTGGTGGCACCTGGGGCCATGGTTTAATGGCCATGGTGGTGCTGGGTTGATGGTTGGGCTGGAGCATCCTGGAGGGCTTTTCTGACCCAAACAATTTCATGGTTCTGTGGAGCTGCAGGGGGGACTCAGGAAGAATTCTTGAGCTGTTGAAGAGCCACCACAGTCCCTTGCCCCACACCCTGTGGACAGGGGAAGAGTCAAAGACAACATCAAGGGGATGTGGCCAGAGCTCTTCAGCTGAATTCCTTCCCTGAGTATTTTCAGCCCTCCAGCAGCCAACCAGCCTCAAGTCATCCTCTCCCCAGTCCCCAGGCCCTTCCCTCGGGTGACTCAAGCCAGCACACCCTGCTGCCAGCCAGCACACAGCCACAGCCTGCTGCAGCCAGAGGTGAAGAGGTTTGTGAGGCTCTGTTGGGTTTGGGTCTCTTTGTGAGGTGAAAAGGTGAGATCTCCACAGTCACTGTTTTTAATGCCCTCCCCCCTGGCACTCAGCTGGGACAGAAATTATGTCCAAATGTCAGCATTAAAAGGCAGCAAAGCTTCAGCCTCCTGTAAAACTGCTCTCACCTTCACTGCTGCATTTGTCAGGATTTATGAAAGCTGAGGAGAAGAAATAACTTCTGTTTGGCATCATTTAAAATGATATGGCTCCTTATGATCCTCTGGTTAGAAAAGCAGAGCCTGAAATCCTCCCTGGCCTTTGCAGGCAGGCAGGGAGCATCTCACTCCCAGCCAGGGAGCAGAGGCAGCACAGCACATTTGTCAGCCAGGTTCTCCCTGGAATTTCCTCCGTTTCCAAGGGTGTTTGTCATCCCAGCACCAAGGCAGGAGCAAAGTGATTATTCTTAGTGTGCTTCCCACAAACAGCCCCCCCCAGGTTATCTTTCCCCCTCCACAAAGCAACTTGGAATCTGCAGCTCTGAGGTGTGAGAGGAGAGAGTGCCAGGGAGGGGGAGGCATAGCCCCCGTGGGCAGGAGAGGACCTGCTGCCCTCCTGGGCTCCAGCCAGGCTCCACCACTCACTCACAGAGTCACAGCCTCACAGAATGCATCAGGTTGGAAGGGAGCCTCGAAGGTCGTCCTGGCCACAGCCCTGCAGTCAGCAGGGACACCTCCAGCCAGAGCAGGCTGAGCAGCCCCACCTCTCCCAGCCTGTCCCCACAGGGGAGGTGCTCCAACCCTCTGCTGTCTTCCTGGTCTCCTCTGGACCTGCTCCACCTGCAGCTCCTATTCTGATCCTTCTCACCACAGAACAAGCCTTAGAAAAGTCAAAACCTTGGCACCTGCCTCGACCCACAGTCTGGCCAGGAACACTGCCTCTGGAGACCCCTGCCTGGGCATCAGCTGCCACCACAGCCTGAGCTCAGGGTGCCCCAAGGGAATGTTTCCTCTTCCAAGCCTGTGATGTCTCTTTGTAGCTTCACAAAGCGTGAGGCCAAGGGCACTTTCACTTGAATCCTCTGTCTCTAGTGTCTGGAAACAACCCCTGTGGAAAGCAAGGACTCCAACTTAAATACTCTGTGTTTAAAAACATCCCTCTGGGAGGGGAGGGGGAAGCTCAGACAGAGCCTGCTCTCACATAGCAACTGCAGCCTTCTGTGCTATTGTGAGGAGGCTCATCAATAAAGGGAATAAATGGATCATTTCTATCTATATCAAAGCTATTTTAACCCAGAGTTTTGTGGCAGAGGCAGCAGAGTCCCAGCAAGTCCTCCCCAAAACAGAAAAGGGGAAAGCAGAGCTAAGCTGTGCTATGAAATGCAATTTGGTTCTGTATAAATCAGGGTTTGTAGCACAGTCCTGCCCAGAGCCAGCAGCAGCACAGCACAGGGGGAATGGAGTCTCATCTGGAGCAGTGCAAAGAGCCTGGGAGCCAGGGAGGAGCTGGTCGGGGAGGTCTGCAGCCCTGCTCGCTGGGGCTCAGGGAGGGTTTGCTCACCATCAGCATCACTGAACAGCAGCTGTGGCCCCAGGGAGGACAGGGACACAGAATCTCAAAGGAGCATGGAATTGTTTGGGTTAGAAAAGCCCTCTGAGGTCATCAAGCCCAACTGTCAGCCCAGCACCACCCTGGCCATTAAACCATGGCCCCAGGTGCCCTGGCCACAGGTTTCTTGGACACCTCCAACACATCTGCCCTTCCACAGGGAGGCTTTAGCCCAGGGTCTGAGGAGACACACACAGAGATCCCTCCTTCCCCAGGGCTGTTAGCAGCCTCCCCATCAGCCTGCACTGACCCAGGCTGTGCTCTCACTCTGCACCACTGATTTAAGCTGATCTGACAGTCTAAAACATTTCACCATCTTGCAGGGGACTTCTGCCCATGCCCCAGCCAGCTCACACCAGCCACTTCTGCTGCCTGCCTCACACTGTGCTTGCACTGATCCAGTTCTCTGTTGCCCACAGCTCCATCAGCTGCTTGTTCACTGCTCTGCTGGCAGCAGCAGTTTTGGTCAGTTTGCTCTCCCACCTCTGGCCCCTGCTCCCCAGCCAAAGACCAGAGAGCCACCAGGCTGAGGGACACAGGACAGAGACCCAGGCATGGGAGATGAAGGAAGGGCTGCAGTGGCAGCCCAAATGGCTCTGGCTTCTCCTCCTTGGTATCAAATTCTTTGTCAGAAGCCTGTTGCTTGGGTTTTGTTCCTGTCAGTGGGGGCTGTGTTGAATTTGTTGTGTGCTGGCAGTTTCTTGGTGGCATTGCCATGAGCCATGCAGCCCTGTGGGCACTCCAGCTCCAGCATCTGTCTTGGCCCTGCCTGTGACCTCATCAGAAGAGGCCAAGCTCCTTTGGACACAACCACTCCTCTGAACCTGAGGCAGGATGCCAGCTCCATTGCTGTCCTGAAGAGCAGCAGTCCAGCTCCTTCCCCACAGCCATGGCTCAGCAGCAGTGGTGGGACAGGGAGCTCTGGGGGAGCTGCCGGACCTGATGATCTCCAAGGTCTCTTCCACCCTCAACAGTTCCCTGGTTCTACAGAGGAGTGGCAGAGAGCACCCAGAGTGAGCCCAGCCCTTGTCAAGGACTTGCCTGCAAACTCCCTGGACCTGCTGAGCCAACCCCCAGCACTCTGGAGCTGCCCAAACCACCTTCCCAGTGCTGGAGCAGACCCGGCTCAGGCCTCGCCCTGGGACGCAGAAACCTCTCCTGCTCTTCTTTCACCTCTTTTAACAGAGAGCAGAAATATTTTCAGCCAAAGCCTTCCCTGTTGGGCCTCTCCCCTACCCACAGCACCAGCAGCCAGCACTGCTGAGCCCTGCAGGGACAGACTCCCTTCTGTTATTCCAGACGCCGCTGGGTGCCCAGAGCCTTGTTCTCCCTTTGTCGTTCCTGCAAAGCCTTCTTTATAATTCATGGTCATTTCCTGCACACTTCCTCCCCCCCCCCCCCCCCCTCACTCCCCCCCCCCCCCCCCCCCCTTTGGCACGTTTTTTTCTTTTCCTTTGTGAGTTAAGTTTTCAAAAGCACCTACCCCTGCCTGGGGCTTTCTGGGCACACAAACACCTGGCAGCTGAATTTTCATCCCCCCCAGGGAGTTGGCATCTCCACAGCTGCAGGCAGAGGTGTCCCTGGCTTGGACACTGAGCTGCTTGCAGACAGTTAGTGATCACCACTGCTCCTCCTCCTGTCACCACAGGCCCTTCTGAACAGGCCCAGCCTTCCTCCAGGTCCCCTTCAGCAGCTCTAAGGTCTCTTCTCCAGGCTGAGCAGCCCCAGCTCTCCCAGCCTGTCTTCCTTCCTCCAGCCCTCTGATCATCCCTGTGGCCTCCTTTGGACCCACTCCAGCAGGTCCATGTCCCTCTTGTGTTGGGGATCCTCTTGTATTGGGGACACAGCTCTGCAGGTGAGGTCTCAGCAGGGCAAAGGGGCAGAATAGAATAGACTAGACTACACTAGACTAGACTAGACTAGACTAGAATAGAATAGAATTAACCAGGTTGGAAGAGACCTTTGAGATCATCAAGTCCAACCTCTCACCCAACACCTTCTAATCAACTCAACCATGGCACCAAGCACCCCATCCAGGCTCTTCCTAAACACCTCCAGTGATGGTGACTCCACCACCTCCCTGGGCAGCACATCCCAATGGCAAATTTCTCTTTCTACAAAGAACTTCTTCCTAACCTTCAGCCTAAACCTCCCCTGGCACAGCTTGAGAGTGTGCCCTCTTGCTCTGGTGCTGCTTTAGTTCCATGCAGGCTCATTGTGACCTCCCTTGTGCCTCCTCATCGCTGCTAACCCCAGGGTCTCATCCCCTGTGCATTTTACTGCTGCTATGGAGGTACCTTTGAGCTTCAGCTGGTTTTAGTGGGGCTCTGCACAGAGCCACCTTGGAAGGGAGCTGTGTGATAGGGCTCTATCTGTTGCTGCTGCTGTTCAGTGATAGATTTTGACACTGAGAGTGCATTAAAAATAATGTTTAGCCATTAATGTTGACAACAGAGTGGGAACAGGGAGCCTTGTAAAGCACTATTTAATCTACACTGGTCTGAAGCACACCATGATCCAGCAGCTAGGGCTGCCTGCAGGGGTGAGCCTACCCTCACTGTATGCAGAGAAGGGATGAGGCAGCACAAGCTCCTCACCAGCAAACATCTACCCAGGTAGCTCTTCCATGTGCAAGCTGTGGTCACCTTTACCTCCATGCATTTTAATTGCTGCTGTTAGCACAACATGAGCTGGGTACTAAGGCAGGCTGCAGGTCTGTGTGTGGAGTCCCCATCCCTGGAAGGGATCAAGAAACCTCTGGCCATGGCACTTGGGGCCACGGTTTAGTGGCCATGGTGGTGTTGAGTTGCTGGTTGGGCTGGAGGATCTCAGAGGCCTTTTCTAACCCAAACAATTCCATGATTCCATACAAACCCAGATGAGCACCTTTGCAACTGAACCACAAAATAGCTTGCTTTTTGCTTTTCTCCTCAAGGTTCTCCTGGCAAACCCCAACACAACCTGCAGAGGAACAGCAATGTTTGAGCAGCCACTAAAAACCGCAGGGCACAGGAACAGCACAGCAGAGCAGATTCCCAGCACTGTCAGGAAAGAGGAGGGAACCACAGGTAGGACATCCTCTCCTCCTTCACCTTCCAAAGTGCTTCCAGTGTGCTGTCCCCAGGCATGCCAAAGCCTGGCAGGTAGGCAGCAGAGTGGCAGAACACAGGAGGAGAGAGCACTGCCAAGCGCTGCGCTCCCTCCACGGAGGCACAGCCAACAGCAGCAGAACCTGACACACGAGAGCCCCAACACATCCTCTGCTCCTCCTGCTCCTCCAGCCTGGAAGCACCTGCAGCACCTCGTGCAGGGAGCTGGCACCAGGCACAGAATATTCCAGCTCCTTGTGTTGCAGGGCAGTGTTTGTTTTGTTACACAGAGCCTGTGCTCCTCCACTGCATTAATATTTCAGGCACAGGATTGCCTTTCTAAGCACACGCTTCTTGGTCCTTAAGGCACTAATGTGCCAACAGCAGGCCATGGTTATTATTCCTTCAGACAAGCCATCATTTGATGCAGTTTTCCAGTGAGGAACAGCCCCACTGGGAGCAGATTAACCCCAGCACTGCTCCAGCCCCTTGCAGCCAGGGAGTATTGACGAGGCTGTCGATAGCACTTGGCTGCCTCGCGCCGCAGCCCGGCTGAGGCATTCCAAAGAGCACTCTCTCGGCTCTGGGGGAGAGCCAAAGGCCATGGCACCTGATTTGTTCTGCCCAGTTTCTTCTGCATTTCAATTTTAACACACCTGGCCTCTGCCCTCCCTCGCCACCCAGGCTCCACAGCAAGCCTTTAAGCATCATTCCTTCACAGAACCATAGACCTGGGGTCAGAAGAGTCCTTGGAGATCATCTGCTGCAGCCACTCACCCAGGGCTCACAGTCCCACCCCTGCTGCTGAGGCACTGCCACTGAACTATGGCCCTCAGCACCACCTTAAGACCATCAAGGCCAACCATAACCTACCATCTGCCTGGCCACAACTGTTAGACCATGTCCCTAAGCTCTTCACCCAGCCATCTTTCAAACATCTCCAGGGATGGTGACTCCAGCACCTCCCTGGGCAGCCTGTGCCTCAGAACCCTTTCTGGGAAGACTTTTTTCCTAATATCCAACCTGAACCTCTCTTGGCACAACTTGAGGCCATTTCCTCTGGTCCTGTCACTTGTTGCATGTGGAATGAGCCCCAGATGATTCCAACCTCCTTTGGGGTGGATGTAGAGGCCAATGAGCCTCTTCAGCCTCCTCTTCAGAAGACTAAGGTGAACCAACACTCCCAAGCTCTTCTTCCTACAGTCCCAGCCCTTATTTCTTCATTTGAAACCAAAGGAAAAGCAGAGCACCATCTGAACACCTGAAGCAATAAAGATTACAATGGAGGAAAGTGTTATAGCAGCTTGAGGAATAAATGTGGTGATGAATATGCAGCTCAGGGTAGAATCTGGGAGCAGCTTTGCATATGTGGCAATTTTCCTGCAGGATTTTCAAGGAGAAACTTGAAAATAAATGGTAACATCTCCCTGGTGGCTGCAAACACTTCTACAGAGACAGGAGGACGCAGAGCTGCCTGAGAAAGCTTTGCAAGGCACAGAGCAGCTCACCCAAGTGGTTGGTAAACCCTCTCTCAATGCCAGAGCTGGAAGGAAGTGGTAAATCACAGGCGATGGAGAGCACAGCCAGCAGCAAAAGGATTCCTGCTCCAGAGGAAGGTGAGATGCAGAAATACAGAGAAGGCAAAACTCCTCTCTGGGGCACAGGCTCTCAGTTGCACTGCAGCAAGTGCAGAGAGTTTTTTTATTCTCCTGTTTACCAAGCTCTGTGGCTCTGGCCACTTCCCAAACCATCGGTGCCCTCCGACGCTCCCTGATTCCTCCTCCACCTCCCCGTGCCGAGGACACCAACCAGGGCTGGGCTATTCAGCTGCTGATAAAGCAGCCACACAACGGCAGGAGCTGCTGACCGCAGGGCAGCAGCCTCAGCTGCCGCTTTGCAGAGCCTTTGAGGGCCGAATGGCATTTGAATGGTGATGCTTTGATGATAAAAGTCACAGGAGCCTGATGCCCTGGGAGCTGCTGCGGCAGCACACGCCGGGAGCTCTGGATCCCAGCCCCTGACAGACTCTCCTGTCTCCTCAGATGGGGCCCCACGCAAAGGTGCAGGTGCTGGGTAGCTGCCTTCTGGTTCTCCCACCCACAGACGTCATTTAAAACCAACCCAAAAACCAGTCCCTGCATCTCAAAGTTGTGCTTGACAGACTCTCAACGTCTGTGCCATCCAAGCTCAGCGCCAAGGGCTGTGCCTGGGTGATGCTCTGAAGCCAGAGCAGAAGGTGCCCCACGAGAAGGGTACCAGCAGATGTGGCTCTTGCCACGCAGCCGACCTGACCCATCTTACCCCACCCCCCCCTGCACCACGAGGAGGTGGCAGAGGAAGGAGCTGCCCTGGCACAGCCTGGGCATCCCCCTGCTCCTTGTACACTGCAGGAGGAGGAGGCTGCTCCAAGCCTCACGCAGGTCAGGTGTCCATTCCGGAGGGGGTCTGCCAGTGGTCCCTGCACACCCAGCAGCAGGCAGGTGAGCAGCAGAGGAGGCTGGCAATGCCCTGCCCCCACCCCATGCCTGGCCACCGCCTGCCTGATGCGGCCAGCAGTCGCCTGGAGCACCCTGCATGGCTCTGCCTTTCTTGTGATCCTTCCTCTCCTCAGCCATCCCTCCCCTCTCTGCTCCTCGCTGGGGGCAAAGGCAGCGCCAGGGCACATGAGGAACGCTCAGCACAGCACGGCCAGCAGCCACCTAGCAGGGGTTTTCTCAGGCATCCATGTTCAGATGGTTTTATTCCAGGAGCAGAAACAGGAAGGGAGTTTTCTGGTCCTTAAGATTTCCCTTTGCTTTCAGATTTCAAACTATTCCAAGGCAGGATCCCTGGGCACTGACAACAACCAGTTCAGAGCCATCTCCTCCCTTCCTCACCGCAGTGGTGCCGCTCAGCATCGCAGCGTGCAGGGAGCTCCTTAAGGCATTTCCTCATCTGGGCACCTGCAACTTCATCAGGAGTCAATATCCTGAGGCCAGCTACTCCAAGCAGCTCTGCCCTAGGGCGAACCTGGCTAGGGGAGCAGCCCCTGGCAGCTCTGCAGGGACGGAGAGGAAAGCTGAAGGCGCAGCAGAGCCAGCCGGAGCCGCGGCTGCACAAAGCACAGGCACCAGGGCCTTGGTTTGCTGCACGTCAAGTGGGATGCAAAAATACGCTGCAAGCACTCTGATTCTTTTGCCATTTTTCCACTACAGTTGCCCTTGGAAATAATCCCACTTAATATTGCACGACTGACATCAAATTACTGTGGGGTTTGGGGTTTTGTCTATCCCTGGCAAAGCAGCACAGAAGGGAAGAAGAGTTATGGGTGGAGGATTCGGGGAAGGAGACAAGACAGAGATTGGAACTGTCTATTCCTGTCTGGCAAGATAAAAGCATGCCCCTTTCAGACACTGTTTCCCTCTGTTTTCTTACAGGGAAATGTCTTATTTTGCATGCACAAAGGAGCCAAGATGCCAGAGCCTGGCACAAAGGCTGCAGATCTTCGGCTGCGCTAGAACGGCAGCAGAGGAACTCCCTCTGCTCTCAGCCCTGGCTCGGGGTAAGGAAGCTGCTGACCAAAGCAAGCCACAGCATGGAGGAAAACATCAGACAAGATGTCCCAGTCCCTTCATCACCTTCATAGCCTCAGCTGGGCACTCTCCAGCATATCCCTGTTCCTCTTGAACTGGGGAGCCCAGAGCTGGACACAATACTCCGGATGTAGGGCAGGGTAGAACTCCCCTTGCCCTGCCTGTGCAGGTAAAAGCCCAGGGTGGATTTTCAGCCTCTAACTGCACAGCTCTTGGCACTGGGGCAAGAGGACACCGTGTGCAGTGCTCCAGGGTGACTAGAACAGACTTCACAAAGCACCAAGCACCCCTGAGGTGAGCAGAGCACACAGCACAAATGTGGGACAGAGGCACATCCAGCTGCAGGGACACCCAGGGCTGGGCTGCCCCCCTGCCCCACTTGCTCTGTCTCCCATCCCACTGCTTCACCTTCCAGCAGGCAAGGGCAGGTAGTGGCACGCTGTGCCTCTGCTGGGATCTCACAGGGGATGACAAATGAGCACAGTGCCTTGCACCAGCACTACACACCAGCAAGCCCTCTTGTTTTCCACGTCTCCAAAACATCTGCTAGGAATTAATGATTCATTTCCTACCTACAACTTACAGGCACAGAGGAGCAGGGATTGGCTGAGCTCCCCCCATTGCTCACCAGTCCCTACAGCAATGCTCCTGCCTCCCGTGGGCAAAACCCAGCACCTGCACCACCCATTGCCAAGATCTGGAAGGGGATCCCTAGCACTGCTGCCTTCAGCTCCACGGGATGCTGAGGATCTCTGCAGCCAGAGGAGTGCTGGCAGGAGATGCCCTCAGAAATTCACCACAACAGACACATAAAGTGCCTTACAAGTAGCTGTGAGCTGTTGCTCACATTGCTTATTCATGCAGCATCCTTGGACACTGTACATTGATTAAGCTTCTTGTACATCTCCACTGAGCACAGCCAGACAAATCTCTCCCTGGTACATCCATTGCTGAACACTCAAACAGAGCTCAAAGTTTGGGGAAATGGCTCAGTGCATGCCCCCCCGGCCCCGGGGAGCAGGGCAAGGGGCAGGACATGGACAGGCAGCAGGGGTCCTTTTGTGGAGGATTTCACAGCAGCATATCCCTGAGTAACTGCCTCCCTTTGTAGAACCACAGCATGGCAGGGGTTAGAAGGAATGTCTGGAGGTCATCCAGTCCAACCCCCTGCCAAAGCAGCATCACCCAGGGCAGGTCACACAGGACCACAGCCAGGTGGGGCTGGAAAGTCTCCAGGGGAGACTCCACAACCTCTCTGGGCAGCCTGCCCCAGGGCTACAGCAAAGAAGTTTCTCCTCGTGTCTAGGTGGAACTTCCTGGATTCCAGTTTGTATCCATTGCTCCTCATCCCATCACAGGACACTCCTGAGGGGAGCCTGGCCTCTTCTTCTTGCCCCCCACCCTTCAGATAGCTGTACCCATCAATAATCCTCTCAGGCTGCTCTTCTCCAGGATCAGCAGCCCCAGAGCTCTCAGCCTTTCCTCACCAGACAGATGTTCCAGTCCCTTCAGCATCCTCACAGGCTCCATTGGACTCTCCCTGGTATATCCCTGTCCCCCTTGAACTGGGGAGCCCTCAGCTGGCCACCAGTTCCTTGTTTGGTAGGAATGTATTTCACTTTGTTGTGAAGACCTGCAGTGCAGTTAATTGCTGTTGTACCACGTCTCTGGTAATTCATCCTCCCTAATTGTCTATTGCTTGACCACCTCTTAAGTGCTTAAACAGCCTCATGAGCACTAATCTGCTCTCTGCACAGGCAGTGATTCCTGCTCAGCAAAGCACAGCACAGCAGGTTTCATACAAAGACCTGAGCTTGCTCTGCCAAACTCCTCAACAATCTCCTTGCTCTGCTGCTTGGGAAAACAGCTTTCAGGCAGGTTCAGATTGCAGCCCAGCTTTGCAATCTCTCCAGTCTCAGGTGATAGAAGGAGAGGAAATTGTGCCAGGGGAGGCTTAGGTTGGAGATGAGGAAAAATTTCTGTGCTGCAAGAGTGGCCAGGGATTGGCACAGGCTGCCCAGGGAGGTGGTGGAGTCCCCATCCCTGGAGGTGTTCAAGAGCTGTATGGCCATGGCACTTGGGGCCATGGTGGGGTGGGGTTGCTGGTTGGACTGGATGACCTTGGAGGTCTTTTCCAACCCAAGCAATTCTGTGGCTCTATGAACATTTGGTTTCTAGCAAGCTCTTCGTGGGCAGGGACACTGTGCCCAGCAGCTCTGGGACACAGGTCTGTCCTGGCTCTGTGGCATCACTTGCTGGCAAGGTCCCTGTCCCACCTCTGCTGGGGCTGCAGGAGAAGCAGAAAATTCAGCTGCTGGTACCGGGGGAGGCTGCAGCTGCAGCTGCAAATCTGACCTCTTGCAGCAGACTCCAGGTTGGCTGAAAAGGGTCCTGCTGGAGCTCCTGGGGACCTGCTGGGTGTTCCCTGGAGGAGGTTGGCAGTGCAGGGCTGCTCCATGAGCTGCTCCATCCCTGCCCTTTCCTTCAGGCAGCCAGCGGTGCTGGGAGGCTGCCCCGGGCAGACAGAACTAAAGGCAGACACGCAGCAGACAGCTCTGCAGTGATGCCATCTGCAAAGGCCATGCTAGTCAAAACAGTCCTTGGGGTGCTGAGGTTTCAGGGGAAGCTACTTGCTGGGAACACAGCAGCTGTAGAAGATGCAGGTGAAGGTGGAGGAGTCATCCAACCTACCTCGTAATGGGCCACGCGCTGGGACTCGGAGATGAGCTGAGCGCTGCACACCTTGCAGTAGCTTTCAGTGAACAGCTCCTGGTCGATGTCAGAGGATTTCATCTGTTCAGGACAGGGAGGAGAGACAGCAAGCAGAGCTGGTTACGAAAGGCAGGCACAGCAGTTGGGAAAGGGTCCCTACAGAGACATGGTCAAGCAGTTCTTGTCACCACAAGGGGACAAAAGCTCCTTCACACAGGTGCAAATGTGAAACAGGGATGGTCCCCACCACATCCCAAACATCTGCAACTCAGAGGCATACAATCATAGGATTGGCTGGGTTGGAAAAGACCTCCAAGCTCCCCAGTCCTGCCAGCAACCCAACTCCATCACGGCCACTAAACCATAGCCCCAAGTGCCACGGCCACAGGCTTCTGGAACCCCACCAGGGATGGGGACTCCACCACCTCCCTGGGCAGCCTGTGCCAACCCCTGACCACTCTTGCAGCAAGGAAATTTTTCCTCATCTCCAACCTACCCCTCCCCTGGCACAATTTCAGGCCATTTGCTCTCCTTTCTATCACCTGGTACCAGGTGCATGCCCTCATGAACACCCAGCCTGTGCCAGACACTCAGCCCTGGCTGTGCAGCACAATCACAGAAAGTCAGGCTGGAAGGGACCCCAAGGATCATCTGCTCCAAGCAGCTCCAGGCACTGCTGGTGACCAGCAGCACTTCCCCTGGTCTCACATCCCCACCTGCTCCCAGAGAGCACCCAGCCCACAGGACAACCTCAGACACAGCCCTGGGTCCTGTGCTGCTCTGCCATTTGATTTCCTGCCTGAGCTGCACCTGTCCCTGGCTGCCCTCCATCACCTTTCCTGCCTGGAAACACCACCCCCCGCGGCTGGAAGCACAGCGCGCCCGGCTCCCAGCACCCTTAACCATTCGTTATGCGGCATGGAAGAGCTGATAAAGAGTTGTCTACACAACGCAAACATCATTACAACCTGGAGGAAGGTGATTGTGAGCTGGAAGGCTGCTCTGCTCTATTTCTCAATTTAGACAAGGAAGGAAATTGCTTGGGTGATTTACTGAGCTCTGCTGCTCCCAAGCAGCTGGTTAAATATTTGTGTGCTCCCCGCGGCGCGCACGCAGCACCCTGGCGCTCACAGAAGCAGCTCCCTGAGCAGTCTGCCTCACAGGACAGCCCCAGCTCTCATCACACCTTCCCTGTGATGCCAACTCTTGCAGGTACCCAGCTACAGCCTGAGAGCTGAGGGGCATGTCTTAGAATCAGGGAATGGGTTGGGTTGGAAAAGACCTCCAAGAGCATCCAGCCCAAGCAGCAACCCAGCACCACCACGGACAACAAACCGTGTCCCTAAGGGCCATGGCCACACATTTCTTGAACACTTCCAGGGATGGGGACTCCACCACCTCCCTGGGCAGCCTGTGCCCATCCCTGGCCACTCTTGCAGCAAGGAAAATTGCCCAAAGTTTGCCCAAAATGGAAGCCAGGACTCAAGGTGCTGCCTCACCAGTGCCCACAGGGCACACAGCAGGGAGGTTGTGGCTTCTAAGAGACCAAACCCAGGCAGAGCCAGAAAAGACCTCCAGGAGCTTCACAGGCAGGGAATTAAAACAAAACCCCCCAAACCAGTGCAACTGAAGAGGGAAAACAGAGGCTGATGGCTTCTGAGTATTGCCAAGATAAAGGCCATTAATTCACCATCATAACAAACCTGGGCATAATGAAGACTGATAACACAGCTTTTAGAGAGTTTATTCCACTGATTATGAAGAAAAACAACATGGAAATGAACAAGTTCTGAGATCTCATTAGCAGATAAGCAATCAGATCACTGCTGGGCTGTGCAGGGGGGCTCAGGGCTGTGCTGGGGGCTGGGGACGTCCCAGACTCCCTGGCCATGCCCTAGCCCCGTGGTGCCTGTTGCCTTGGGAATGAGGTTTTCTGTGCAGCTCTGCCTGCCAGCCCACAGCAAGAGGTGGTTGCACCAAACCCCAACAGGCTGCAGCCTCACAGTTAAGCCTCCTGCACATTTTATGAAGCCCAGCCCTGAGCTGACACCCAAATGCTCCCAGCCTGGAGCCACCAGCTTGCCCCAGCCCCAGGCAAAGGTTCATTTTGTCTAGCAGACAAAAGACAAACCTCAGAGCTCCTCTGCTGGTGTCCTTGGTTCTGCCAAGCCCCTTGCTTGTTTTCCCCTGCTAGCTGCTTGGGTTTCATCTTCATTTACTCTGTCAGGAGCAATGCCACACCGAGAAACTTTCAAAGGCACTTTTAAGAGTACAAGAAGTGTTGCAAAAATTGCATCAAAGGCAAAACAAAGTGGGGGAAAGAACTCTCACTTAAATACAAGAGACTGACACCAGGCAAACCAAAGCAGCTCTCTGCAGGAGCCAAGGCAGAGGCAGGTAACCTCCCCTTCATTTGCATGCAGTTTGCAACGCTGGCAGCAGAGACTCTGTCGCAAAAATCAGAGCACATCAAAAGCTGCTCTGAGAACAGATCCCAAGCCTGTTCTGCCTCTAACACATGGGCACAGGAATGGAGTTCTCTAGCCCTGCTTTAGGGCTGAACAGGCTTCTTGAGGAGCAGGGTTTAATGGCTCCTCTCCAAGCAGTAACTTCCAACCCAGGTCCAGGATGTGCTGGCCCCAGTGCTGCCACTGGGGTCTGTAAGCTGTGGGGACATCACAGAGGGCTGAGGTGAGCACAGCTGTGCTGCCAAGGGGAATGTGCTGCAGCAGGCTTCCTGTGCCTGAGACAGCTGGCAAAGCCTCTCTGGGATGGCAAACCCACTGGAAGTGTGCAGCTGAGCAGAAGCACTTGGGCTGCACCCCAAGGTCTGAATATCCCAAACTCTTGGTCTCCTCCTCAGGTGGGGCCATGACCGGTGGGGTCTCCACCACAGCCGCTGATCACTGCTGTCAGTGCTGCCCTTGTGCTGCCACTCAAGTGCTGAGGGCCCTCTGCCCTCTTCAGACCAGTAACCTCTGCACCTGTCAGCTCAGCACCTCCAGGAATGGCAAACTGGCAGCAGGGACTTCATCCTGAGCACCTTGTGCCATATGGCTGTGATTCTTCTCACTGACTGGAACAGCTTAATGGACATCAGCTTGATGGGGCTGCCTCCAGCTTCTGGCGACTGCCAGGGAGAAGCTCACTAAGTTCCATTCCATTTTAGAGGGCAGCAATCCACCTCTTGACATCAGAGATGAACTCAGCACCAAATCCCTTTTTAAAGATATGCTTTGCACCAGCTGGACCCCAGCAGACCTGGAGAGGTGCTGAGGGGGCAGTGGTGGAAGTGCATCTGCAATAAAGGCTTTTGCAGCCCAGAGGGTCCCTTCCAACCCCAACACATTCTAGGACTCTAAACCCACTCCCAGGTGAGCACAGACCCTGAGCAGCTCCCCCCAAGATCAGCTGATACAAGAAAGCTGCCTTTGCATCATCATTTAGCCAAAGGGCATCTGAGACCTTGGGGTGCATCAGCTCCTTGGTCCAGCCCCAGCTCACTCCAGCATGGGCTGCCCTTGCCCTGAGCCTTGGTGCCAAGGTGCTCCTTCAATCACCTGCTCCTCGTGATGCACCACCACCATCACAAGGTTCATTTTCCCTGTCCTACAGTCAAGGAGCACTAGAGGATGAAGCACTGAATTCAGCACCTTGGATTTTCCCAGTCAAGAGGAAAAGAAAACCCAATTGTGGCCCTTGAGCCAATTTACTCTCAAGGGCCTTAATCACCTTCCCCAGAATTAACAGCTTCCGAAAGCTCCAGCCTGGAGCACCGGAGAAGTGGCAAAGGAGCTCCTGCACAGGTGCCAACAGCTAGCCAAAAACCCACCAAATTCCCTGATTTCCACATTAGGAACTAGCTGTGGCTTTGCTGCTGTCACTCTCCCACAGATTAACATCTCCTGTAACACTTCCTGCTTGCTGCTGTTGTTTAATTTGTCTTGCAATAAAGAGAAAAAGAGGGTTGCTAATAATTAATGTGCTTTCAGCAGCCCTGGCACTGCACTTGCAAACAAGGAAGGCAGCTGAAGAAATGCAGAACGTTGCCTTTTGAAGTGGCTGATTTGCCAGCACCAGCAGCAGGATGGATGCTTCAGCTTGTTCCACGAGTGCAACTTCTCCTCCTGCTTCCATTGCTGCTTGGGGAACAGCAGCCCAGGGTAGCCTCCCAGCACCGCTGGCTGCCTGAAGGAAAGGGCAGGGATGGAGCAGCTCATGGAGCAGTCCTGCACTGCCAACCTCCTCCAGGGAACACCCAGCAGGTCCCCAGGAGCTCCAGCAGGACCCTTTTCAGCCAACCTGGAGTCTGCTGCAAGAATCCAGATTTGCAGCTGCAGCTGCAGCCTCCCCCGGTACCAGCAGCTGAATTTTCTGCTTCTCCTGCAGCCCCAGCAGAGGTGGGACAGGGACCTTGCCAGCAAGTGATGCCACAGAGCCAGGACAGACCTGTGTCCCAGAGCTGCTGGGCACAGTGTCCCTGCCCACAAGGAGCTTGCTAGAAACCAAATGTTCATAGAGCCACAGAATTGCTTGGGTTGGAAAAGACCTCCAAGGTCATCCAGTCCAACCAGCAACCCAACCCCACCATGGCCCCAAGTGCCATGGCCATACAGCTCTTGAACACCTCCAGGGATGGGGACTCCACCACCTCCCTGGGCAGCCTGTGCCAATCCCTGACCACTCTTGCAGCAAAGAAATCTTTCCTCATCTCCAACTTTACCCTCCCCTGGCACATTTTCAGGCCATTTTTTCTCCTTCTATCACCTGAGGCCAGGGAGAAGAGACCAACCCCCAGCTCACTGCAACCTCCTGTACAGACAGCCAGGAGGTCTCCCCTCATTCCTCCCCTGCCCAGGATGCAGATGCCATTGTCAGCTCTTCCTGTTCTCCTGCCAACCCAAAGATGCTCCCTGTCCCTCCAGCTGTGCTGCACATCTGCCAGCTCTGCCACGCTTCACCTTCCCTGCAGTTCTGGTTTGGTTTGTGGTTTTTTTTCCCCTGCCATCTCCCTGCTGCCTCCATTCCTGAGAACCTCTCCAGAGTCAATTTGCTTCACTCCTGCATTCAGCCCCTGATGCATTCTGACACGCTTTATTGGAGCCCTGCAAATCGGAACAAGATTGTGTGTGGCATGAGCTGGGGAGCAGGAGGGATCCTGCACGTGGCTGCTGCATGTGTCCAAACACAGAGAGGCTGTGGAGGGCAGCAGGGAGGAGATGGAGCCCTGGTGCAGGTGAGTCAAGCCCAGCACCCCAAACATCCAACTTCACACAACTTATTCATCTGTGGGCTGGAAGGGACCTTAGAGATCACCCAGTGCCAACCCCCTGCCATGGGCAGGGAGCCCTTCCACCAGCCCAGGTTGCTCAAGGCCTCATCCAACCTGGCCTTGAACACCTCCAGGAAGGGGACATCCACAGCCTCCCTGGGCAGCCTGTGCCAGTGGCTCCCCATCCTCACTCTCAAGAATTCCTTCCTCACCTCCAGTCTCAATCTGCCCTCTCCCAGCTCAGAGCCATCGTCCCTCATCCTGTCACTTCCAAGCCCTCTTTCCTCTGCAAGGGATTCAGCTGTGGGAGCAAGATCTCTCCAGGGATGTCTCCCAAATTCCCCTGAGTCTCATGAGCAGCCCAACATTTCCACCTCCTCACCAGCATCCCGGAGGCACAGCTCATACAGAGCAGAGCCAGGCAGGGAGCAAAAAACAACGATGAGCACAGCAAGCAAATACCAGAGTCCAATGGCCAGAGGGAAGCCAGAGGGGTGGATGATGCCTTCCAGGCAAAACAGCAGCAAGGCCAAGGCTCTGCATCCCCCCCAGCCAGCAGCACACAGCACAGCACCCTCCTGGCACAGAGACACTGAGCTCGGCGGCGGCAGCACAACGCAGCCGGTGCCTTTTTGACCTCCTGCCTGTCGGAGGTGGGAACAAAGGACCAGCCGAGGAAATTACAAGCACGAAGGTTTAGAGAGCAAAGGGAAGACCTCAGTGTGCAGCAGAGAGCAAGGCCCCTGTGCCACGGAGTGCCCCGGGGGGTGGTGAGGGAAGGATGCTGCCAAGTTGGGAGGGAGCTGCAGTGCAGTTGTGAGTGGCACCAGCCCTTCCCCCCGGTGCCTGTATCCGGTTCTGCACGCGAATTGCTCTAATTATTCCCCTTCCATTGTGTGCAGGGATTAATTGCAAACATGTGCTGACTGGAATAAAAATATATTTTAAAGAGGAGATTGATCTGTTGTGACTGGTTTAACAAAGTTTGTAGGAACCCAAGGAGGAGCAATCACATTTCCTGCCTCGAGGTATCAAGCCCTGCATCCTGCACACCTCGAGGATGGGGCTCCTGCACAGCTGGGCGGCACAGCTCAGCCCCTTCAGCAGCAGGGGGGGACCCAGAACTCTCCTGCAAGAAAGGGTTAAACCAGAGCCGTGCAGGCTTGGCAGGGGCTGTGCCGAGATGGAGGGGATGGTGCAGTCAGATGGCTGAGCGGGGAACTCGCTTGTCCTGGGCTGCAGAGCTGGTACAGGCAAGAAGCTCCCATGGCCTGGGCCACCTCTGCTGCTGGCACCTCCCTGCAGAAGCAGATTCCCCTCCACCAAGCCCTCACCAAGCCCCACCCTGGGGAGGAAGCCTGGTCTGACACATGCTGGCACGAAGCCCTGGCACCCACTCCTTTCCCTCCCGTGTGCCTCCCCTTTCAGATCCTCCCACTACTCCCTCTCCCTGCTGCTTCCCACCCTGCCACCCAGGGATGATGTTTTGGCAGCTCTCACGGTGCCCCTAGCCACAAGCACTGCACTGGCCCAGCCTCTCCGGGGGGTCCCCACTGGCCGAGGGCCCTGCCCCCCGCGGAGCCCCCCGGGAGGCGTCGGGGCGTCGGGAGCGGCGGGTGCGGCCGGGCAGCTTGCGGCCGGCACGCTGCGGGGCCGGGGCTACCATGTGATGCCGCCGGTCGCCATGGAAACGGTGATCTCTCACCAAAAGATGCATAAATATTCTCTGAGCCTCCCCGGAGCCAGTCCACGCTGCCAGCCTGTGGCACCCCGAACAGTCAGGAGGCTGCTGCTGCCCTGCCCCGGGAGCTGCTGCCGGGGGGGACGCCGGTGAGCGGCTCCTGTGCAGCCTCTCTCTGCAGCTCCAACCAGGGCACCAGGTTTATTTTTGGAGAAGCAGGACCTACTTTTTCCTGTGGCTCCCTAATAATGTACAAAACAGTAGGAAGCAAGTGGAGCTGAATCCCGTGCCTGCAGCTCGTAGCCTCTGGTACTTTGCATAATCAGGGGCTTGTCATTCTCCATCAGTTTCAGCTCAGACACCCAAGAGGCAAAGCCATGTAAGGTGGCAACGAGCTTAGAAGAAGCCTTCAGAGAACAAATCTGCCCATCACTGATGGGGGATTATTTTAATGCTGGATTCCATGATAAAAGCCTCCACGCTGGCCTAGCTGCCTCAGCTGAAGCATCTCCTACCAAACCCAGCTTCAGCCTCAGCAGCGCTAACCCCAAATCAGTTTAATGTCACTGCTTGCTTGCCGGCAGCACTGAGCGCTCCCTGCCCGGCAAAGGTTAATTAAGTTAGCACCAGCAGAAGGAGAGATGCTCCCGGTTATCCTCACTGCCATCGCAGCTCCCGCGGGTGAGATGCGTTCCTCTCCCCTCCCTGGGGCAGCCCCCGGAGGAGCTCCTCTCCCCTCCCTGGGGCAGCCCCCGGAGGAGCTCCTCTCCCCTCCCTGGGGCAGTCCCCGGAGGAGCTCCTCTCCCCTCCCTGGGGCAGTCCCCGGAGGAGCTCCTCTCCCCTCCCTGGGGCAGTCCCCGGAGGAGCTCCTCTCCCCTCCCTGGGGCAGCCCCCGGAGGAGCTCCTCTCCCCTCCCTGGGGCAGTCCCCGGAGGAGCTCCTCTCCCCTCCCTGGGGCAGTCCCCGGAGGAGCTCCTCTCCCCTCCCGGGGACAGTCTGTCCATCAGCGACACATCCGACAGGGGCCAGCCCAAGCTGCCTCACCAAGCGCTACCCGGTGAGGATTCACAGAAGTCCAAGTCTGGCCAGGAACCCTCCCTGCCTGCAATGATTGATGGACTCTGCTCCCTTCAGCTACAGCTCCCCTGCCGCGGCAGAGCTTTTTGTCATCAATGAAATGATTTAGGAACAAGACACCAGGAATGCAAATGCCTTGAATCTAAGTCCCCTTGTTAGCACAGAGCTAAACCCCTGGCCTGATTTTACTGCACATCCAAGCTCCACAGCCCCCAAAGAGTATCAGCAGATTTCATTAAACTTCTCCCTATCATCGTGTCTTCTGTCAATTAGCTTTGTGTGCAACAGCAAACAGCAAGGAGCTTCATCTTAAGTAAAACACAACCCATCCCTCTCCCTCCTACAGCCTTCCTTTGCCCATTCTTGACTTTAAAAAGAACACACACACACACAAACAACTCACAGCCCTTTTGTTTGCATTTGTTCTCTTCTGAGAAGCAGGAGCATCTCCCATGGAGCAGAGGCATGCTGGACTTTGAAGTTTTATGTCAGACCTGCCCTGCATTTGGAAGGCAAAGCACTCAGAAATTCATCCTTCTGGGAAACAAAGCCAGAGCCAAAGCCAAACCCCACAACTCCTCTCTGTGCCTTACCGAGGGATGAGGAATGTGGTTTCCAAGTTGTCCTTCATCCCTGGCCATCTGCATTCCTCTCTAGCTAGAGGCAAAAGAAGGCTGAAAAATGCTTTTTGTATCTTCTGCTACCTCAAAAGCTTCCCCTGTGCTTCAGCAGGGGTGGGGAAATTCTTCTGCATTGTGTACACACAGACCCAGAACTTCTGAAGAGCTGCAGACTGCTCCCAAGCTGCCAGCTGAAGACACAACTCAGCCATCCCCATCCCACCTACCAGAAGCTAAGAGGCCAGGGCAGCACCACAGAGCCTTGTTGCTGGCACTGGTGGGCTGGCACAGCAAGCTGGCACGGCAGTAGAAGTGTGTGACAGGCACAGAATCATAGACTGCATGGGGCTGGAAGGGACCCTCCAAGGTCATCTTGTCCAAACCCCTGCAGTCAGCAGGGACATCTCCCACCAGATCAGCTTGCTCAGGGCCCCATCAAGCCTGACCTTGAATGCCTGCAGGGATGGGACCTCCACCACCTCTCTGGGCAACCTGTTCCAGTGTTTCACACTGTCCTTATGAGGAACTTCCTCCTTTTAGAGAGGATTCCTCCAATTAAAGAGAGGCAGTCACAGGTCCCCACGCTCCACGTGGTTCCTGCCCTGCCAGACTCCCCTGAACTGCAGCCACGTGCTCGAAAATTAGGCAGATTAATTATTGCTCCAATTAGTGGTACCAGGAAACATCTCTGGCAGCAGGCAGGGATGTTGTCATCAACTTGTCTAATGGTATTTTCAAATGAGCAGCTGGATCCATAGTTAGCATCTTGATGCTTTCCCCACTGACTGCAGGATGAAAAACACCAAACTGATTAATTAGTTTTCACCTGAAGTCAAGTGAAGCCCTGGCACTCCCTGCCACCTGCTGCCACTGGAGCCAAGACTCTGGGAAGCTCAAAGAGGTGGCAAGTGTGCAGGTAGAAAACATCTTGTGAGGCATGGAGCCAGCAGGGTGAAGCTCACCTGGAGTCCAGCCCAGCTCTAGCCAGGGGAACACAAGCTGGTGAGCTGCTCCTCACCAGCCCTGCTCTCCAGACCAGCTGGGTTACCCTTTCCTGGACGGCTCCAGCATCTTTTGCCTTCGGCAAAGCCACCACATTCACTCAGGACCCTGCAGCAGCACCCAGCCAGTGCCTACCTGCAGTTGCACTGCCCAGAGCACCAGCCCTGCCTCCCTCCCAGCCCCCTGGCTTGGTGCCACCAGGTGTGCAAAGTCCTGAGCCTCACACAGGGACAAAACGCTGCCGTGATGAGGGCTGCACCAAGGTCCCCTGCACAGGCTCAGCTACAGTGTCCCCCACCAGCACGTTCAGGGCCTGAAAGCTATCACCCATTGCACAAGAGGAGAGGCTCAATATTGAGAATATTCATCTGCAGCCATTTGTAGCTAATGGAACAAAGCAAACTGTCGAGAAAAATGGGAACATTACAGTCAAAACAACAACAAATTAAACTCTAATGCAATTAGAGAGCAATTAGGGAGCTGTCCTCTGGGAGCAGTTTGGAACTCTGGGTCTTTCTCAAAATCTGATCTCTCTGCAAGTGTATTTCTTTCTAATTAATAAATGAAGAGGAGAGTGGCATGTCCTGTGTCCCTCCCCACCCCCCCAGGCCCCTGCAAAACGCCATCTCCTGTTCTGCAGGAGCAGAAGGTGGGGGCAGGTAGAAGCATTCACACCTCCAAGCTGAGGAGAAATGCAGCTGTCAGCAGAAGCAGGTGCAAAGGCAGGGAGAGCAGAAATCACCTCCTGTGTCTGTGGCAAGGTGACCAGAAATGCCAACCCCCAAATGCTCCTGCTGGAGAGCCAGGCTGAGCAGGCACCAGCAGGCAGCACAGCAGCAGCTACCCTGGAAAACCTTTTGTTTTCCTCCACACAGCTCCCACAAGCCCAGGAAGCCCTGAGTGCAGCTCCTCTCGACTTGTTAACCTCACTCCTCCTGTATGTGCCACTCAACCCAGCTGCTCAGGGAGCTGCAGAAAGGGGCAGGATGTCCTCTGGGCATTGGTCTCTGCTGCATCCTGGGCAGAGCACAAGGGACCTTCAGCAGCCCATGGCATGGCATGGGTGCCCACAGCCTGCCCAAGCTCCTCTCTCCATCACCCCAGCAAATCTGGAAAGGAGTGCTTGGCACATCCCTCCCTGGAGAGCAGAGGACAGGGAGTGTGGTGCCAAGAAAGTGCCCAATAAATTGCAGGAGAGCTGAAACAAAGGGGCAGGGAGGCACCATCCCATTGAGCCTTTCCAGACTCCTGCACAAGCTGCCTGAAGGTCACAGCTGCAAAACCAACACAGCAAAGCCTGGCTCCCCTTAACCTTTCTTCAGGGGACACAAACAGAGTGAGCATTCTGCAGAAAGATGGCATGGCCTGCAAGAGAGCCTTCCTCCTCGGGTCCTGAAGCTGCTGCTGCTCCTGGGGACAGTTCCATCTGCACTACCCAGCCCCAGAACTCCTCAGCAAGGGCTGGTTTTCACACTTTGTGAGGAATCACAAAGCTTCCATATGTCCTGCTGCCTGCTGTCAGGGAGATGAGCCCCTCTGCCTTCAGTCAAGGAAGGCACCTGTGCAGTGGAGGCAGGTGGCAGCCCTGACCTTCTTCCATTTCTGTACCCAAATCCACCCTTGGGAACACCAGAGGCCCCATTTTGGCCTAGAAATTGGCCCAGTTCTGATCTCTCAAACCAGTTCTGGATCTCAAGTCACACCTCCTTCCTTGGGAGCTTAACCCAGATAAAGTGAGACACCCAGATCTGACAGCAGCCAGGCCACCCGGGGCAAGGATCAGCCAGGACCAGCCCCAGCTCCTTTGTTTCTTGGTGAGCTTGGGGATTGTTCCTCCCCACAACTGCAAAACTCCTGCAAAGAGGGATGAGAAACCCATGGCTGGACCAGCATGGCCAGATGAATCTCTGGGCATGAGGAAGAGGAGGTGAGTGGTGCAGTGCCACACACTCAGCCATAAACCCCCCAGAGAGATCAAGCTGGGCTGCTCGCTGGCAGAAGATGGCAAGGCAGCAAGGAGCAGCTGGCTGCACCAATCCCTTCCCAAACTGGAAGCAGCAGATCCAGGTAAACAGCAGCAAAACCTCCCCACACACAGTCAGCTTTTGAAGAAGGGTTGGTCAGCAACACTGGGAATCACTGGGGAGACCTGTCCAGGGTGCAGGATGTGCTCCATAGCACACCTGGGAATGCAGAAATGCATCAGCACTTCACCTCCTCTGGGCTTTTCAGCACAGGAGAGGGTAGAGAAGGGCAGGAAAGGCTGCAGGAGGAAGGCTGGATGAGGGAGGAAGGCTGGATGAGGGAGGAAAGTTAAGGCAGTGCAACTCAGAGCCGAGAGAAGTGACTCCTGCAACATCCACCCCCAAGTCAGCCAGGTGCATGGTGCAAACTGCTAGGTAGGGACAAGGATTAATTCTTTGGAGTGACTCAGATAAAAATCAGCTGAGAGGGGTGGAAATCAATCCAAATGCTGGGAGAGTCCTACCCCAGGATGTGGCCAGAAGGCAGGATTCTCCCCAGGGAAGGGAATGCAGGAGGTGCTAGAGAGGGAACGCTGGGATTAGGTTTCCAAGGGACAGATCAACACCACCCTGGGAGTAACAAACGATTCCTGCTCTCCTGCTTCTGCTAAAACTGGGGGGACAGACCCATTTTTCACTCTAGAAACTGCTGTGCTGCCCCTCCTTCCTGTCCCTTCCCACAGCAATGAGTCACTGTCTAGCACCTTGACAAAAAAAAAATTCTAGGAGGTATTTTGACAAAGTCCTGCCAGGCCCTGCCCCCCAGCACCACCAGGCAAGGGCAAGGGGCAGCAGATGCTCCAGGTCACTCTCCCTTTCCTGGGCAATGCCAAGAGCCCCGAAGCTGCAGCCCCCTGCTCCTCCTTCCCCTCTCCAGCAGCATCCCCAGCCCCCTGGGCTCACCTCTTGCATTCCCCAGGCAGTGGTTTGTGTTTTGCAGAGGGGCTGCACGTGCCCCAGCCAGAGCCAGCAGCAGCTCAGGCAGCAGATGCAGGCTGGCGATGCTGAGCAGGCTCCTCCGGGCTGTGCAAACCTCACTCCTCACCCAGCGCTGCACGCTAAGGTCACTTCAGCAGCAGAGGAAGGCAAGAGGAGACTGTGGCTGCCCAAAGGGCAGCACCTGGGGCACTTCTAACATCCAGGAGCCGAGGAGACACTGCCCAGGTCTGGGTTCACTGATCGGTGGGTGCAGATCACTCAGTCAGCCCAAGGGTCAGTTGCAGTTGTGCAGTCCAAGACAGCAGTCACCTCGGTCCTGCTGCATAAGGGACAGCTTCTGCTTGGCTCTCAGACCTATGGATGACTCCAGAGCAACATGTGGGGCTAGTCAGCCCCCAGAGATGCCAACCAGCCCCACGGAGATGCCAGACCGATCCCAGAGCTCTCCCCTTCACTGCCATATGGGCTGGCAGCTGCTTTCCCGCGGGTGCTGCAGTGAGTTGGGCCAGGGCTGTCCCCAGGGACAGCAGGACAGCAGCCCCAGTCCCCTGCGCCCAGCTGCCTCCCTGGAAAGGGAGCTTCAGCTCTCTAAGAGATGCTGACTTGGGAAGTTCTCCAAACTTCCCAAACAACGGAGAGAATAGCCTTGTTTTCCTGCATCCGCAGACATCCCTGCTCGCATCCTGCCGGCACAAGCAGCTCCGGTTCCCACGCTGGATGTGGGGATGTCTGTGCAGAGTTCCTGCAGGAAAAGCGCCCCGAGTTTCCCGAGCGGCCGCTGCTGGGGCTGCCTCCCGAGGGATGCTCGCCCCGAGGGGCCGGCCCGGTCACAGCTGGATGCGGAGCTCAGCAAAAACTCCTCCGGGAAAATATTCCAACAGGCACGGGGCTGGATCGCTCACACAGCGTCTGCTGAGCACCACGGGCACTGGGTTGGCACAGCCCGCACAGGGACCAGTTCCCACCCCGGGTCCAGGCTGGCACAGCCCGCACAGGCACCAGTTCCCAGGCACAGGGATCAGTTTCCACCACCCCGGGTACAGGATGGCACCGGCACCAGCTCCCAGCCACAAGGACCAGTTCCCATCCTGGGGCCGGGCTGGCACCGGCACCAGTTACCAGACACAGGCACCAGTTCCCATCCCGCGTCCAGGCTGGCACAACCCGCACAGGGACCAGTCCCACCCGGGTCCAGGCTGGCACAGCCTGCACCGGAACCGGGCCGGGCCCCCATCACCGGCTCCCCCCCGTAGCGGCGGCTGCGGTACCAGAACGGCTCCGGCAGCCCCGCCGCACCCGGCCCCTGATCCCGGCGAGCCTCCCGCCGCTCTCCCACCACCGCTGCCGTGAAGCAGCTCGGATTTCCCGGTAAACTTTCCTCCAACTCTCCCAACAGCTTCCCGCAGGGAGCGGGGCCGGACGGTACCTTGCGCGGCGGCGGGGCCGGGCGGCGAGGGCAGCGGGGCGGCTCCAGCGATGCTGCCGGGGAAGGCGCACGCCGGGGCTGCCAGCTCGGATCTCCTCTCCCCCACCAGCTCCTCCAGCAGCAGCCCAGGCCGACTGTGCCGGGAAGGCGCTGGGCGATGCTCGGCTGCGCTCCAGCTCCACCCCTAGCAGCAGCGATTGGCTCCGCCGAGCTCTGCAAGGCTGCACTGGTCCCAGCAGCCTCCCTCCGCATCCAGCTCCCACTAACAGCGAGAGCTTCCCCAGCACCAATTCCCACGGCCCGAGACAGGTCCTGCGCTGGAGCAGGCTTGGCACGGCAGGGCAGGGGATGGCAGAGACACCCGACACAAGCCTGGAGCAGAGCGTCCAAAGGAGATTGTATAAGGCTGTGCAGATCTGATGTGCAGGGCAGAGGCTGTGGAGGATAACCCCAGGCTCCAGGGTGGATGGATGTACCTCCAGATCCATGCTTTTGCAGGTGGCACTTCTTACCCTGGATTTGTGGAGCACATTGCTGGGCACTGCAGACACCCACTGAGGGAGAGCAGGAGCCCTGCAGGGATGGAGGACAGGGCGTGCAGGGGCTCACAAGCAACTCAGCACTGGGGTCTCAGTGTCTTCTCCAGAGAAGAAATGCCCAGGGGTAAGCTGGAGCTGTGAGCAGCTTTGTCCCACACAGGATTGTCTCCACAGCCCTGCCTTGCTGGGGGTGGTTCCTTCCACCCACAGCTTCTCCCCACAGCACTGTGGGGAGCTCCCTGGGTAGGCTGAGAGCTGACCCTGGCAGTTGGTAGAGTTCCTGCCCAGCACACAGCCCCTGGGGCACAGGGACCCTGCTCTGAAGGACAGCCCTGCCCACCCCTGGCTGCACCTCCACTTTCACAGCTCTTCAAAATCGCCAAACAAGAGCCCACTCCTTGCAGATCCCATGAGCTGTGGCTGTGCCAGCGTTAGGAGGTGCCTCCAAGAGCAGCTGATCAAAGTGATTGGAGGCCTCTCCCTTCTCTCACAGAAGAGCTCTGCTCTCTAGGCATCACCTTGGCCACAGCCTGATGACAATCCTGGAGCTTGAGAGAACAGAGATAAGAGAACAGCCAAGTGGGTGGCGGGTCCCAGGCACTCAGCGGTCAGGGCTGGCTGATGGCCACTAAGAGGTTGTGCCTGGAGGACCTTTGATAAGTGACTCTGTTTGGTTTGTTTCTATCAAATCCACCTCGCAGGGAGTCTGAAGGATTATTGCTAGCACAAAGTAGCAGCCACAGTGCAGCACTTCTGCTGCTGGGCGTCTGGAGCCTCCCCTAAGTGGTGAAATGGACTTTAAATCACCTTCCACCACACCAACAAGAGAGAGGAGAGAAAAGACTTCAGCAGCAATTTTTTCCCCCATTTTCCAGCTTAATCCCTTTGACAGCAGCTTTTTCACACACTGCCTTCATGATCCTGCTTGGCTCCTTAAGCTGAGAAATAAATAAATAAATAACTGGAAACCCAGACAACCCAAAAAGAGAGAAAAAAAAAACCCCAAACCAACTTCTAAGGAGCATTTAAGCCTCCAAAAGTGACACCAGCTCCTCTGAGCTGCCACCTGCAGCCTCAGATACTTCAGTGCTGAGAAGGGCACATCAGACAGCGTTTGCAGTGCTGCAGCTGCCAGCCAGGGGAGAGAGATTTCTTAAATCTCTTCCTCCCTTTCCTCTCATTTTTCATTCAGTTTGTTATTTTGGGGTTGCTCTAATCCCCCAGCAGCTCTCCCCCCCCCCTCGTGATGGCAGCCCCACAGATCACAAGTTAATCAAGCCCTTGGTGTTTGTCAAGGTGCAGCTCTCTCCCCTGATTTTCTTCACACGGGGAGCAGGAACCTTTCCTCTCCCCGGGGATTCAAAGCCCCAAACGCTCCCTGGGGTCTCCCCAAGAGCCTGGCAGTGTCCCCGTGGTGCCAGCTCAGTGTGCCAGCGTGGCACAGCGCCGGGGGCCCCACACAAGGCTCCCCAGACTGAAATGCCTCTGAGCAGAGCTCCCTTTTGCAGAGCAATAATGGTGAGAATGAGTGATTCATCCCTGCCCTCCTCTGTGCCAAGCAAACAGGCTGCCCCCTGGCCCTCTCCAATAGACTTGGGCAGCCTTGGCTTTCAGCAGAGCACAGCACTGGAAAATTCAGCTCTTGCTCCAGCCCAGCCCCCTGCCAGGGCTCAGGGCTGTGTTTACTGGTCCTGAGCTGGGATAACTTTGGAACAACCTGAAACACATCAAAACAAGGAGCTGTAAAGCAGCAGCCGTGATTGATTAATCACAGTAGTGAAGCTGAAGGGTTTGATCATTTTCTAAGGCTCTTTAACATCTCATTCTCCAAAGAAGGAGAGGTTTCCACAGCCATGGAACAAAGCAGAGCAAACCCAGGGCTGTTTACTCCTGGGGGAGACTCTGGACAGGCTGTGCTGAGCAGCCAGTGCCTGTGGGAAGCAGGAGATCAGGACAGATGAGCGAACTTGCCCCCAGGGGAGAAGGAAATGGTCTGACTGTCATCCCTGGCCAGCTTCTTGAGATGTCCACATGCCACCTGCATGGGGAGATCACTCACCAGCACCATGGCCTGATCCTGCCCAGCCTGCAAACCCTCTGAGGCCATTTCCACAACCTGAGCCCGATGGACACAGCGTTAAACATGGCAGCAAGGATGGTTTTGCCCCTTGGAGCAGCACAGTCAGGCCAGGTCCAGTCACTCTCTGCCTCGAGGGAAGTCCCAACCTTGCTTCTCTTGCAGGGCAGTGCCAATGCAGCAGCTCTAGGGCAGGTGTGGAAGGGGAACTTACACCATGGTGTGGCCAGGGGATGGATGGGAACCAGGCTCTGCAGGACTATTGATCTGCCCTTGGCTTAAAAGCTCTGCTCACCCCTGTCCCCAGGAGAGGGGAAGAAAGAAACCCACTGCCTTCAAAGTAATTTTCTTAATTAACAATCACTGCACAGGTCAAGGGGCTTGGCAAAGGCAGGGGGGGCAGGGAAATAAGGGGGGGGGCAGGGAAATAAGTGGGGGGGGGTGCAGGGAAATAAGCAAGGGGGGGCAGGGAAATAAGCAGGGGGGACAGGGAAATAAGCGGGGGGGACAGGGAAATAAGCAAGGGGGGGCAGGGAAATAAGCAGGGGGGGCAGGGAAATAAGCAAGGGGGGGCAGAGAAATAAGCAAGGGGGGGCAGGAAAATAAGCAAGGGGGGGGCAGGGAAATAAGCAAGGGGGGAGCAGGGAAATAAGCAAGGGGGGGGGCAGGGAAATAAGCAGGGGGGACAGGGAAATAAGCAGGGGGGACAGGGAAATAAGCAAGGGGGGGCAGGGAAATAAGCAGGGGGGGCAGGGAAATAAGCAAGGGGGGGCAGGGAAATAAGCAAGGGGGGGCAGGGAAATAAGCAAGAGGGGGGCAGGGAAATAAGCAGGGGGGACAGGGAAATAAGCAGGGGGGGCAGGGAAATAAGCAAGGGGGGGCAGGGAAATAAGCAAGAGGGGGGCAGGGAAATAAGCAGGGGGGACAGGGAAATAAGCAGGGGGGACAGGGAAATCAGCAGTTGGGGGGCAGGGAAATCAGCAGGGGGGTATGTGGGTTTTTCAGAAGGCACAGGCAGGGCCAGCTCCTGTGTGCATCCACAGCTCGGTGCCTGCACATCAGAGCATCTCAAAGGACACTGCACAACCTGCCTGAGCACATCACAGCCAAGGCTAGGAAGGTGCAGGTCACCTTGTCAGACTGAGGGGGGACTGCTGGAGGTAGCTGCGTTTCGCACTTGACAAATCTCCTTTCTGCCTCGTTCCAGTAGGACAACTGAAGGGTGGGGAGTGCCAGGCTAGCCAGGGGACAGAAAGGGCATTGGTCCAGGCCTTCCCCTGGAATGCCACTAGCTGGACTTCAGCCTGTGGATTCAGAGTGGATTCAGGAGAGAGCAGAGATGATCCTCTGCTGTGCAATGCAGCAACATCTGGCATTCCTCTCGGCGTTTGCTATTTCCCTTCCCTCCCCTGGGCGATTCTGTGCTATCCCTGCTCCCTTCTCTGAGCTGGCAGGCATGGGGGAGTGAGGAGGAGAGGAAACCGTAGGCAAAAGCAGAGTCACCTGCGTGTTGTTTATGAGACATCCCTGCAGCAAACTCTGCCTCAACTGGGACCTCATTCCCAACGAGCAGTGAGACCACCTGAGTGGCTGGCACTGCCCCCTCCCTGGTGTGCCCCCGGCGCAGGAGGCTGCAGGCAGGTGGAGGCTGCAGGCAGGTGACTGCTGCGGCAGTCTCCAGAGCAGCCTCGGCGCCGCTGCCACTCCTCTCCCAAATCCAATTCCCATTTCCGATGAGAGCAGAGATTGCAGAGCGATGCAGAGCACAGAGCTGCACCGGCTCAGGGCGCAGCAGCTGCTCAGGAGAGCTGGGGAAAGGAGACAGAGGCTCAGCCAAGCTTCCTGCTGGAGTCACAGCCCCGCGGGCACGCAGCGCCAGGATGTGCTGTCAGCAAGGCCAGCGTGAAAAGAAGCCAAAGCAGGGCTGAATGGCACCCGAACCGCGCTGCCCCTTGCTGCCCATCTCCTCCAGCAGCACAGCCTCTGCCCTGGGGAAGATGCTGTCTGGCACAACGGTAAGAGGCCTCAAGCTCCGGGACCGAGGCTGTGCCCTGACCAAACGCTTTCTGCTTGCCCCACACGGGGCTCTTGCTGCTCCATCCTGCTGCTCCTCAGCTTTGCCTGGCAGAGCTGCTGCTGCAGTCCGTGGTCTTGCCCAGAGCCCACCCTCTGTGCACCCAGAGCAGCACCAAACTTCCTCCGGGGACCTGGGCAGTCCCTGCTTCTTTGAGATCATAGCAACAGAGATTCTCTTCCAAGGCAAGATGTCCTTTAGGATTCTCCTTCTCTGACATTCAGCAGTGAAATTGGAGCAGGCAGCAGCAGCTTTTGTGCAAAACAAACTTTGCTGAGCACGTTCCAGTCCTTGTCCGAGGTTCGTGGACTACCTCTCAGTGCTGTTTCAAACAGCCCAAGCCGGTGCCTGACCCTGGCTCCATCACAAGCTGAACGTGCCCGCGGGGTGTCCCCAGACAGGTTTCTTTGATTTCTTTAGTTCATCCTCCGCTGCACTTTTTCATCCTCAGGATAACAAAAGGCTGAACTGCAGCTGCCTTCCAGGATCTCCGACTCTGGAGGAGCATCTTCAGCTCCGTGCATCAGAACCGCAGCACCCAGGGAGCTTGAACAAAGAGCCCCAGGCAGCCCCAGCCTGAAACACTGGGAACAATGCCATCCCTCACGGGGAGGGGAAGATGTTTGGAAATGCAATTTCCGAGGTCACCTTTCATCATCCAGGCAAGCAGAGCCCAGCGCCGCTTTTGTCAGCCAAAGCCAGCGCCGGGGACTTCCCCGCGATTACAAAACATCCTCAACAGGTCCCCTCCCACCTTCCCAGCAGCTGAACCCGGGACCAGGCAGAGGGGAGCCGGCTGCCACCAGCACTCTCTGTGAAGGATTGCAGGCCCATCCCTGAGGACAGGAAGGTTTGGTCCAACTAATACTAAATTTTGCTCTTCTGAGAAACCCTCAGAGCCAAGCCTGGAAGCTGCAGCGAGCCCAGACAGAAACATATTTCCCCTGTGGTTCCCCTGATGCCTGGCTGCCAGCACACAGACATGCAATTTGTGCCTCACTAGGCAAAACCCAGTGAAGTGTTTAACTTGACAACAGGAGCACTCCTCTGAACACAGCCACCTCGACTGACCCTGGCACAGCACCACAGGCTGCCCCAGCACCACAGGCTGCCCCAGCGCCTCGCCCACACCCGCTCCTGCAGCCGCCTGCACCGCTCCACTTCCCAGCAATTATCAGCTCCACACCAGTTCTGCAGGCTCCTCACGCACTGGTTAGCATCCAGCAGTCCTTCCTTGCCACCCTCTTCCTGCTGCTGCAGGGTGGTTTGGGGTTTCTCCCATCCCCTTCCAGCAGAGGAGCACAGAAGCTGCCGTTCGTGGGGAGGTCTGGCACAGCCCAGGCACGGGGAGGCAGCATGGGGATGGATGCCCTGGAGCAGAAAGCCTGGCACAAAGGTTGGCTCTTGCACAGGGAGAATGTGGACCTTAGCCCAGGCTGAGCTGCATCTTGGAAGCCTGTAAACATCTTCCTTGGCCTGCAGCTCACCAAGCATTGCTAACTCCCCGGTCTGCCCTCTGGCTCGGAGGCACAGGGCCCCATCTCCCTGTCCACATCATTCCACCAGCAAGGTGTGCCCTGTGCTGCCCCTTCCCTGCCAACCTAAGCCTGCCCTGGCACAATTTCAGTACATTTCCTCTCCTCCCATCACCTGAGGCTAGGGAGAAGAGACCAACCCCTGCCTGGCTCCTACCTCCTTTCAGGGAGCTGCGGAGAGCAAGGATGTAGAAAGGTTGCAATGAGCAGACAGGGTGCATCTGCTTGCATGTGGCCAGAGAAGGAATTTCCTCTCAGGAGCAAATTACTTGCCCTGGTTTGGGCTCCACAATAGGTGTACCACCAGGGTATTTTCCATCCCCACCCTAGCCCAAACTGCTGGGGAACATTTATCTGCCTTGCTAGAAATAGTTTCTAGCACTGCTGAGCAAGGATTAATGACTTTTCTAATTATACCACCATCAGCTGGTGGCAGGGGAATGATGCTGTGCAGATGCCTGAGCCCACTGCCCAGGGCATGGCTGAGCTGCTCTGTGCAGAACTCACCCAGAAGTCATTCCAAGAGTTCCAAGGAATATTAAGTCACAAGTGAGGCAAAACGAAACAAAGCAAAGCAAAATGAAACAAAGCAAAGCAAAATGAAACAAAGCAAAGCAAAATGAAACAAAGCAAAACACCCCAAGGCATTTCTTAACATTAAACAAGACCTGGAACCCACTCACATCTATGCCAAGATACTGAAAGGAAGCCCCCTGGGCCCAGGTGGCATCTCAGAGGGCTTCATTTCCACGCAAACATCTTGCTTTGCACCACCCCAAAGTGCTGCTCCCTCTGAGCATACAGCAGACCTGTTCCATAGCAGCTTCCTGAGTATCCCTTGATCTTCAGTTGGCTTTGTCCTAATGAGAAGGAGGATTTTTCAGATGCCTGCACTGCCCAGGCTGAGCAGCCTGCACACAGCTCCACCAGCTCCTAGCAGCCCTTGCAGGCCAGAGCTGTAAATCCCCTTCTCCTTTGTCCACACATTCCTGTTCCACATGACTTGCTGACAGCCACACAAGCACTCCTGCAGCAGGGATCTTGTTTCCCCAAATGCCAGCAAGAGGAGAGCACATCTTGCATCACCTGATGGCACTTTCAGGCCACCTTCTGCCTTTTCCGTTCTGTTTTATTGCATCATGAGCGAGAAGCAGTTTTGGAGGGGAGTGCAGGGCTCTGTGGCCAAAATAACTCTCCATTTCTGAAGGGTTTATGGCCATGGCAAAAGTGTTCTCTCCTGAGGCTGTGGCAGGTGCATCATTTGCCCGGGAAATCACTGGGAATTTAGCAGCCAAGGAGCACCTTGCTCAGTGCCTGCGGCACTGGGAGCTTCAATCTGCAGGTCCCCAGCACTGTGGCAGGGTCAGGCAGGTCTGGTTTCCTCTGCTGCTTGCCCTCTGAGGGCCACATTTTCCATCCAGTGCTGTAGAGGCTGAGCACTGCTCAGCAGGGTCTGCTGGGCTCCTGGAACAGCTTTGCAGGAACCATCTGAAGGGAAAGGATCAGGAGAGTTATTCTGCCCAGCCGATTGGAAACAGCACAAGTCAGGGCTTGCAGCAGAGGTCCTGCCCTTTGTCAGGTTTAATTTGAGGTAGTAACAATTCCATTAGTTCCACAAGGCAATAGCCTGGGGCTCTGCAGCTCAGGTTAAAGGAATTGTTGTGGGATTCAGATGTCAGTGCAGGGAGGAGTGGTCCTTGTGGCATGCCCGGTTCCTGTTGGGGGGGTGACAGCCTGGTGGAACGGCAGAGAGGACCAACGCAGCCTGGGAGAGCTGCACGGCTGGGGCTTCAAGGCAAGAGAACCAGAGAAGGGACTGGGTTAAAGGAACCTTCTTGTTCCAACCCTTCTGCCTTGGGCAGGGACACCTCCTACCAGCCCAAGCTGCTCAAGGCCACATCCAACCTGGCTTTTCAACACTTGCAGGCTTGGAGCTGGGAGAGGGCAAGGGGAAGGGTGAGGCCCAGCCCAGCCCAGCACAGCCCAGCCCAGCCCAGCACAGCCCAGCCCAACCCTGCCCAGCACAGCCCAGCCCAGCCCAGCCCAGCCCAGCCCAGCCCAACCCAGCCCAGCACAGCCCAGCCCAGCCCAGCCCAGCCCAGCCCAACCCAGCCCAGCACAGCCCAGCCCAGCCCAGCCCAGCCCAACCCTGCCCAGCCCAGCCCAGCACAGCCCAGCCCAGCCCAGCCCAACCCTGCCCAGCCCAGCACAGCACAGCACAGCCCAACCCAGCCCAACCCAGCCCAGCCCAGCCCAACCCAGCCCAGCCCAACCCAGCCCAGCCCAGCACAGCCCAGCCCAGCACAGCACAGCACAGCCCAGCCCAACCCAGCCCAGCACAGCCCAGCCCAGCCCAACCCAGCCCAGCCCAGCCCAGCCCAGCACAGCCCAGCCCAACCCATCACAGCACAGCCCAGCCCAGCCCAGCCCAGCCCAACCCTGCCCAGCCCAGCCCAGCACAGCCCAGCCCAGCCCAGCCCAACCCTGCCCAGCCCAGCACAGCACAGCACAGCCCAACCCAGCCCAACCCAGCCCAGCCCAGCCCAACCCAGCCCAACCCTGCCCAGCCCAGCCCAGCACAGCCCAGCCCAGCCCA
Organism: Dryobates pubescens; assembly: GCF_014839835.1. Classification (NCBI taxonomy): domain Eukaryota; kingdom Metazoa; phylum Chordata; class Aves; order Piciformes; family Picidae; genus Dryobates; species Dryobates pubescens. Next base: position 11,204,022 of record NC_071642.1, read on the forward strand.
GCCCAACCCTGCCCAGCCCAGCACAGCACAGCACAGCCCAACCCAGCCCAACCCAGCCCAGCCCAGCCCAACCCAGCCCAGCCCAGCACAGCCCAGCCCAGCACAGCACAGCACAGCCCAGCCCAACCCAGCCCAGCACAGCACAGCACAGCCCAGCCCAGCACAGCCCAGCCCAGCCCAGCCCAGCCCAGCACAGCCCAGCCCAACCCAGCCCAGCACAGCACAGCACAGCCCAGCCCAACCCAGCCCAGCCCAACCCAGCCCAACCCAGCACAGCCCAACCCAGCCCAGCCCAACCCAGCCCAACCCAGCACAGCCCAACCCAGCCCAATCCAACCCCGCCCAGCCCAGCCCAACCCAGCCCAGCCCCGCCCAGCCCAGCCCCACCCAGCCCAACCCAGCCCAGCCCCGCCCAGCCCAGCCCCACCCAGCCCAACCCCGCCCAGCACAGCACAGCCCAGCACAGCCCAGCCCAACCCAACCCAGCCCAGCCCACCCCGCCCAGCTCAGCCCAGCCCAGCCCAGCCCAGCCCAGCCCAGCCCAGCCTCGCACTTGCCGGGAAGCTGCCACGGGTGGCCCTGCTGCCGCAGAGAGGGGCTGGGCCCCCACTGCCATATGGCAGCTCCTGTCCCCCAGGCTCCCAAGCGCAGCTCCGCTTCTGTTCCGCCGCCAACCCTGTCAGAGTGCCCCAGAAAGCACTGCTGCTATTTTTAGAGGGTTAACAAATACCTCTAGGAAAAAAAAAGAAAAGACAAACCAAAGCAAAGCACCAAAACAAATCATCCCCTGCCACGTGGCTCCCTGGCAGCCCAGCCTCGGCAGAGGGCCGCAGCCGCCCGCCCCGGAGCTGGCATCGCCGCCCGATGAGCCCTCAGCCGCCTGCCCGCAGCCCGGGAGCGCCAGGGAACAAGTCACCTTCCCCGTGGCTGCCAAGGCTTCTCATTGTTATGTATAACTCCACACATTTACAGTGCCCCTCGCTATCAGCCCTGAGCGAGGGAGCAGCAGATAAGACAGCCCAGCGGAATTGTTTCTCCCCGGAATGATTTTCAGCTCTCCGCCAGGCGTCAGCAGCTCTTTAAAGCCTCTTTATTGCGGCCCGGCCTCGGAAGGGAAATTGCCTTTCAAAGGCACTTGGAGAGCACGAGATGCAGATCGTGCCCTGTGCCACCCGCAGACGAGCGGAGGCTTGACCCACATTTAGGGAAACTTCTAAGGGGGGGGCTCCGCTGGGGGGGCTCCGCTGGAGGGGGCTCTGCTTGGGGGCTCCTCTGGGGGGGCTCCTCTGGAGGGGGCTCTGCTGGGGGGCTCCTCTGGAGGGGGCTCCGCTGGGGGGGGGCTCCGCTGGGGGGGCTCCTCTGGGGGGGGCTCTGCTGGGGGGGCTCCTCTGGAGGGGGCTCTGCTGGGGGGGGCTCTGCTGGGGGGCTCCTCTGGGGGGGGCTCTGCTGGGGGGGCTCTGCTGGGGGGGCTCCTCTGGGGGGGCTCCTCTGGGGGGGCTCCTCTGGAGGGGGCTCTGCTGGGGGGGCTCCTCTGGAGGGGGCTCTGCTGGGGGGGGCTCTGCTGGGGGGCTCCTCTGGAGGGGGCTCTGCTGGGGGGGCTCTGCTGGGGGGGCTCCTCTGGAGGGGGCTCCGCTGGGGGGGGCTCCGCTGGGGGGGCTCCTCTGGGGGGGCTCCTCTGGAGGGGGCTCTGCTGGGGGGGCTCCTCTGGGGGGGCTCCGCTGGGGGGGGCTCTGCTGGGGGGGCTCCTCTGGGGAGGTTCCTCTGGGGGCGGCTCTGCTGGGGGGGGCTCCTCTAGGGGGGGCTCCTCTGGGGGGGCTCCTCTGGGGGAGGGCTCCTCTGGGGGGGGCCTCTGCTGGGCCACCTAAAACACACTAAAGACAAAAGGTCACAGGGAAATCGCTGCCTTCCTAATCCTAGCTCTCACTCTAGAGTTACCCAGCCCCGACTCAGGTTCCTAATTTAAATTGTCATTAAGCCTGGCTGCAGGCCCCATCACTTAATCATGACTTTTGGTATGAGAGCCTGCTCTCCACCACGGAGATGAAGGGCGTGTTGGGATCAGAGGCAGGGTCAGGAGAACCAACGCACGGAGAGGAGCAAGGATCAAACTCGGGGCACGGCCCAGGGGCTGCCCTCCCTTTTCCACAGGCTCTACATTCCATGGACCATACCCACACAACGGGCTCCTGTCTTGCCTGCACTCGTGGCTGCCCCAGGGGGTGTTGGACAGGTGGGGATGCTTAGGCACCTTACCCCAGTGACACCTCAGGCCTGATCCTGACTGGCTTTGGAGGTGCTGGAGACCATTCCAGCAGCCCAGCAGCCACAGCAAGCCAGGACCAGGCTGCAGGCAGGATGTGCCCCTGGCTGCAGAACTCCTCTGTTTCCAAAGGACCAACAGAGGCTATGAGGGTGATGAAGGGACTGGAATGTGTCTGATGAGGAGAGGCTGAGAGCCCTGGGGCTGTTTAGCCTGGAGAGAATAGAATAGAATAGAATAGAATAGAATAGAATAGAATAGAATAGAATAGAATAGAATAGAATAGAATAGAATAGAATAGAATAGAATAGACCAGGTTGAAAGAGACCTTCAAGATCATCAAGTCCAACCTATCATCCAACACCACCTAATCAACTAACCCATGGCACCAAGCACCCCATCAAGTCTCCTCCTGAACACCTCCAATGATGGTGACTCCACCACCTCCCTGGGCAGCCCATCCCAATGGGCAATCACTCTCTCTGTGTAGAATTTCCTCCTAACCTCCAGTCTGAACCTCCCCTGGTGCAGCCTGAGACTGTGTCCTCTTGTTCTGGTGCTGGGTGCCTGGGAGAAGAGACCAACCCCCTCCTGGCTCCAACCTCCCTTCAGGGAGTTGTAGAGAGCAAGAAGGTCTCCCCTGAGCCTCCTCTTCTGCAGGCTAAGCAACCCCAGCTCCCTCAGCCTCTCCTCACAGGGCTGTGCTCCAAGCCCCTCCCCAGCTTTGTTGCCCTTCTCTGGACACCTTCCAGCAGCTCAACCTCTTTCCTGACCTGAGGAGCCCAGAGCTGGACACAGGACTCCAGGTGTGGCCTAACCAGTGCAGTGTACAGGGGCACAATGACCTCCCTGCTCCTGCTGGCCACACTGTTCCTGATGCAGGCCAGGATGCCCTTGGCCCTCCTGGCTGCCTGGGCACACTGCAGGCTCATGTTCAGCCTACCATCAACCAGCACCCCCAGGTTCCTCTCTGCCTGGCTGCTCTCAGCCACTCTGACCCCAGCCTGTAGCTCTGCATGGGGTTGCTGTGGCCAGTGTGCAGAACCCGGCACTTGGATGTGTTCAATCTCCTGCCCTTGGCCTCTGCCCCTCTGCCCAGCCTGTCCAGGTTCCTCTGCAGAGCTCTCCTGTCCTCCAACAGATCAACTGCCCCCAGCTTGCTGTCATCTGCAAATTTACTGCTGATGGACTCAATGTCCTCATCCAGATCATCAGTAAAGATATTGAACAGGATGGGGCCCAGCACTGGTCCCTGGGGGACACCACTGGTGCCTGGCTGCCAGCTGGCTGTGGCACCATTCACCACCACCCTCTGGGCTCAGCCTCCAGCCAGTTCCTAACCCAGCTCAGTGCTGCTGTCCAAGCCAGGGGCTGACAGCTTGGCCAGGGGGGGACAGCTTTGCTGTGGGGGTCGGTGTCAAAGGCCTTGCTGAAGTCAAGGCAGACTCCATCCACAGCCTCCCCACATCCACCAGGCAGTCACCTGATCATAAAGAGCAGAAAGCTGAGAGGAGATCTGATCAATGTCTGTAACTATCTGAGGGGTGGGGGGCAAGAAGGGGCCAGGCTCTTGTCAGTGGTGTCCTGAGATAGCAGAGGGGGCAATGGCCACAAACTGGAACCCAGACAGTTCCATCTCAACATGAGGAGAAACTTCTGTGGTGTGAGGGTACTGCAGCCCTGGAGAGGTTGTGGAGTCTCCTCTGGAGACCTTCCAGCCCCACCTGGATGTGTTCCTGTGTGCCCTGCCCTGTGTGCCCTGCCCTGGGTGCCCCTGCTCTGGCAGGGGGGCTTGGACTGGATGATCTCCAGAGGTCCCTTCCAGCCCCTACCATTCTATGGTTCTGTGACCTGGTTTCCCTGCTGAGCTTTTGGGGGCAGGACACTGTGCCACCAGCACCAGGCAGATGCCACCACTCCTCATCCTTCCTCAAGCACCCACACTCAGGGACACCCCAGCCTTGTCCTCCTCATCCTCCCCTCTGGGCTGTGAAGGGGAGGCCTGCAGCCACCAGGCAACCAGCACTGCAAGTCACCTGAGCAGGGATTAACCCACCTGGGGTTGGGAGATGCTCAGCAGAGCCAGCAAGGCCTCCAGCCTTCCATTATTTTCTTTTTGTTCCCTCCTAATTAGTTTATTAGACCAGAAATCACAAATCAAAAGACTTCTCATCTCTCTTCCTTCCAGCACAGAGACTGTTATCAATTGCTGAATTTTCTGGGGGTTGACTTTTCCCTTTTTTTTTAAATGGTTTTTATTATCTTTTTTTTTTCCCTTTTTCCCTTTTTTCCCCCCTTCTTTTTCTTCTTCTTCTTCTTCTTCTTTTTTTTTTCCCCCTTTTTAGTGCTGGGAAGCTCTACCAGCCACAAGCAATTAGTGAAATGAATCAAGCAGCAGCTTGTGTGTCCAGATTGGTTATGCCACAAGGAGACACCATCCTAATTGGACCGGAATGGAAGCTTTTGACTGCTGCACCTGATCCTGCAGCAGCCAGCCACGAGCAGGAGAAGTGCAACACTCAGAAGCAATTCCCCACCAGCAGCCCCACGCTGGCAGCATAAATCCTCCTGGGGGGTGGTGTCTGGGCAGGGGACCTGCAAAGAGCTGCTTCTGGCGTTTCTTATTCCTTTAATGACCAAAACAAACCGAGCACAACAGCAGCAAAGGCAACATTTAGGGGCAGTTTCCTCTTGCCAAGGTTGCTTTCCTCAGCTGCAATTAAAAATCGTTGTGAAAGGATCGCGTTCCGCCGCCCCCCCCCGCCCCGCTCCCGCCTGGCAGGAAAGGACTCCGGGGGCTGCGGGGTGGTATGGGGACGCTGCCAGCTCCCCCAGCTGGGGCTTGGGGTGGCTGCAGCAGCATCCCCCTAAAGCCAACAGGACACGGGGGGGATGCACAGACCTCCCCCCCCCTTCCCGTGCCGTTTCCGAGACAAACGCGCCCCCGCGCGGCACGCGCCGCCGCTTTGGGGCAAAACCCCCGGATTCCAGCACTCCCACCGGGACCGGCCCGGGACCGAGCGCGGGCCTGTGGGGAAGGACAGGGCTGCCGGACCCTGCGGGGGTCGTCGGGGGGCGGTGGATCCCCTCCCCACGCCCCCGCCCTTCGCAGCCCTGCCAGCAGGAGGCACCCGCGGCTCAGGGACCGGCCGGGGCCCCGCTGCTCGGCGGGAGGGGTGCGGGAGGGTCCTGGGGTCCTCCCTTGCCGTTCAAGAGTTCCTCCTCCCGCAGTGGGCACAGCTGCCTTGCCGAGGGTCAGGGATAAACCAGTTCGGGGCAGTCTGAGTCAGTGCAGTTTTCCAGCCGCCCGCTCCCTCGGCAGCTCCTCTGCAGCCCAGCACCAGCTCCCAGCCCACCAGCGCCCTGGATCCAGGAGCCGGCTCCAACAGCATTCCCTCTGCTGTGTTTTTGTCTCAGCCCAGGTACTGCAGGAGGAGCTCCTCCTGTTCACAAAGTAAGATGATCCGCAGGCAATTAATTTTGGACTCCATCCCAAAGCAGAAAGCAGAAGCAGATCAAGTTCTGTAGCACTCTGGGAGACACAAGAGAGCTTTTCTGAGACTGAACTGAAGACATTTTAATATCTGCAGGCAAACAAAGCCTCTCCTTCACAGGCTACCTGCTGCTCTCTGCCTTCTCTTTGATTCACTCAGGTAATTGCAGACCATTTGGTTTCTAACTGGAATCTGATATCTGCACAGAAGTGATACCAATATCCTGCCATTAAGTCCCTTTTACTCCCACTAAACAGTTCAGGTATTGAGATTCTTATCAAAGAGCAGCGTTCCCAGCCCCAGCTGAGCAGTTCTGCCTGACGGAGCAAGGAGCTGCTGGAGCCGGGGAAGGGCATTCGTGTGCCTGCCCGGTCATGCCCTTCCCTCCAGCAGCATCCTGACCTGCACCAGCTGTGCAGCAGGATCTGAAAGAGCAGCAGAAGGGCATTTAGGAGAGGCCCCAGGTGAGGCAGGAGAGGTAATCACAGAGAATGAGGAGCTTCGAGGATCAGATGTGGCTTGGGAAATCTACTGTAGGGATGTTGGAAGTGAGTCAAGCTCTCAGTTGGACCAAGCTGTCTGCTCCTGCTGTATATCCGTTATCAGACTTCCTGCTCCATCAGGGAGTGGAACAGAAGGACCACTGAAGAAAAACAGGGTGGGGAAACAACCCTGGGCTGCAGCCCTGCCACGGCACAACCTCCTCAGCCTTGCAGATTTTTCCAGGCAGGCAGGCAGGCAGCAGTTTCACAAGAGAGGAGAAGTATTCTGAGCACAGAGGTCAGGCAGAAACAATGCAAAACGTTCCAGCCATCGACAGAACCAGAAGAATCCACAGCCCATGCTGTGCTGGGACTCGAGGAGCCCTTCTGTCAGGGACACAAACAATAGCTGAGGAGGTGCCAGCCCAGCAGGGATCCCAGGCTGCCACCTGGGAACGACCAGCGCTGCCAGCTGTGAGCAGCTAGGGAGCTGAGAGCTTTCACCAGGAGGCTGGAAGGAGCAGGATGGATGGCTCCCTGCTGCCTGTGGGGAGGAGAAAGACAGTGTCCACCTCCCTTTGCATCGTTCTTCAGCCAGCCCCAGTCATACATCCCGGGAGCTGGGACAGAACAGGAATTCCTCCTGGGCTAAGCCGGGAGGCTGTGCTCGGTGCTGGGGAAGCTCCTTGTGTCCTTAGCTCGGCCACGAAGTCCTTTACCTAGGCCAGCACTGCTCTGCCAGCAAGCAAGGTGTGGTTTCATTGTCTGGGGACACAGGCATGTCAAAGGGCAGGAGAAAGAGGAGCTCAGAGCAAGATTAGCTCTGTGCTGGACAGGAAGGAAGCCCTCGGCAGCCACGGAGCAGAGCACAGCTCCTGTTCACATCCCAGACAAAGGGCAGAGCCACCACTGAAGGTCTGGAGGTGATTCTGTGTTGGACTTTCAGACACCAGACAACCCTGCCCCAAAATTCTCAGTGTCTGGTGAGCTCACCCAAGCCCCAGCTGGCAGCACTGCTGCGCCAGTCTGGTGTGGAATGAGCTTGTCAGGGCCTTCCTGAGCTGCAGGCAAGCTGCAGGCACACTCCTCAGCCAGGGATTCTACCAAGGAAAGCCTCCACCCCCTCCTCCTGCCCTTCCTGTTGCTTGACCCCCAAGTTCAGCACCAGTTGAAGCCAGTTTGTCACCCCAGCCCTGCAGGGTGGGGATCTCATGCCTCAGCATAAATAGGACTCCACACAGCACACGTTGGGCTTGGCTATTGATGATGCAGATTCCAGCTTTGGGAAGCCCTTGGAAGCTTGGAGTTCAAGTTTCAGCTGAGATTTATGTCCAGGAGAACAATGCTCTGCTAGGGGAGAGCTTCACTTTCCCAGCCAGGCCAGTAATTCCCAGCAGCTTTTCCCTGACTCTTTCCTGGCTCTCCCCTTGCTCTCTTTGTCCATTGTTGCACAGCTGTCAAGCGTAACAAGGAAAGCTGTGTGCAGCCCCTCCACTGCCACCCAGCTTCTTCAGGCACTGAAATCTCAGAGCTCTGCTCCCTTAACCCCTCCCCAGCCACACACATGCAGAGGAGAAGCTGCTGGGGGCTGTGGCAGGGCAAGCAGAGCTTTCTTTGCCTCCTCTCCACAGCCCTGGCTCAGAGCTAAAATCCCTCAGAAGGTATTAATGTGCTGACCCACCACAGCACTGCCCCAGGCAGGGCAACCTGACAGGGTGCAGGGATCTGCAGGGACCAGTTCCCACCTGTGTCCATCCAGACCTCTGCTCTGATCCCACACTCCCTGACCATGGCACTGCCACATCTTACCACAGCTTCCAGGGACCCCAGCCAGAGCTTTGCTCGACCTTTGCCAGACACCAGCTTGCTCCATAGCTTTAGAAACCAGCTGGGGACCTCAGCAGCTTTATTAGTGTTTCACAGAATCCCAGGCTGCCAGCTTGGAAGGGACCCCAGGGATCATCAGCTCCAACCTCCCCAGGTCACAGCAGAGCTGCAGTGAGCTGGGCCCAGCACCCTGGCAAGCTGAGGCTGCAAAGTGCCCTGAGGAGAGGACTCCACTGCTTCCTTGGGAGGTGACTCCAGTGTCTGACTGTACTTATAGGGAACATTTTCTCCTGGAGCCCAAGGGGAATCTCCCCAGCTCAGTGCTTACAAATATCTAAGGGGAGGCTGCCAGGCAGGTGGGGGCAGACTCTTCTCAGTGGTCCCCAGAGACAGAACAAGAGGTGATGGGCACAAACCTGAACATGGGGAGTTCCATCTAGACATGAGGAGGACTTCTTTGCCTCGAGGGTAGCAGAGCCCTGGAGCAGGCTGCCCAGAGAGGTTGTGGACTCTCCTTCTCTGGAGACTTTCAAAACCATCCTAGGTGTGTTCCTGCATGACCCTGCTCCAGCATGGGGGTTGGACTCCACAACCCCCAGAGGTCCCTTCCAACCCCCACCAGGCTGTGACTCTGTGACTCCAGCACTGGCTCTGCTGCAGCAAGCAAAAGGCAGCCAGGAAAATGTTTTCCTGCGAGCACAGGGTTGTGAGGAGCTGGCTGCAAACACAGCCCTGGGAGCCCAGACAACAACACATTACCTGTCAGGAGGAACTGCCAGCCCCAGCCTGCAGCTCCTGCGAGGAGCTGGCTGGGGGAGCAGACACCTGGCTGCCGTTGTTTGGGCAACACAACCAGGTTCTCCTTCTCCAGGGGAGGGGAGAGGCTGCAACCCTCTGCTGTTTGGAGAGAATAAGATGCAGACAAATCGCAGAGCTTTGCTTAATGCTGCCATGATATACAAATAAGAGGCTTAAGTATAATTATAGGTTGTATAATCAGTGTGAATAAAGAAATAGGCAGTAATTGATGCCATATTTTATAAATATCCTAACTGTTGAGGAAACTGAAAAATGTTTTCCAAAAGGAATCCTTGAGCATAATGATTATAAAGCCCTTTAATGTGAGTGAGCTGCTTGCTGAAGCCAGTTTTAGCTTCAGTCTCATGAACATAAATAGAGTTAATTGCCCTTCTGTGGGAGCTGGATGTTAGCACATTCCAGCAGAGTGTGCATTTTCCAGAAGTGCCAATTCCAACACATTCCAACCCCGTGCAGCTTTCTGCCCTTTCTTCCTACCTCCACAGCACATAAAACGCAGGCACAGCTGGGCCAGGGTGAGGCTCAGTGCTCGTAGGAGTGAGGGCTGGAAATGGATTGGGACATGGAGCCCTTGCCCATATGTTAGCTGGCTATGGAGTTCCTGCCTTTCCCCCCCCCCCCCCCCCAGGCAGAGGGCAGTGATGTGCAGATGCTGGGGTGTGGGGTGGCTGTGGGCAGCTCCTTGCCTCTTCCTTTCCACGGGGGCAGAGCAAGGGGATGGGGCTCGCTGCTGAAAAGGGGGAAGGAATCTTTTAGCTGAGGCAGCTCCTCAGCTGAGGGCTCCCCAGGGCAGTGTGTGCCTGCAGGTGCAGGATGCTGACACTGGTGGGAGAGGAGAGGATGCTCTGGGAAAGCTGCCAGCTGCACGCTCTGCGTGCTCCTGGTGCAGCCCTCCTGCCCTGAGCAGGCAGCTGGGCACGGACCTGGATCAGAGAATCCCAGGCTGCCAGCTTGGAAGGGACCCCAGGGATCATCAGCTCCAACCTTCCTAGGCCACAGCAGAGCTGCAGTGAGCTGGGCCCAGCACCCTGGCAAGCTGAGGCTGCAAAGTGCCCAGTGGAGAGGACTCCACTGCTTCCCTAGGGAGGTGACTCCAGTGTCTGACTGTGCTCATGGGGAGCATTTTCTCCTGGGGTCCAATGGGAATCTCCCCAGCAGTAACTTGTCCCCAACCCCCCTTGCCTTTTCCACAGGACTCCTTGTGAAGAGGAGTCCATCCTGCTGGCAGCCATCCCTCCTGTGCTGCTCTATGGAAATGAGGTCTGCCCTGAGCCTTCTTTGCTCCGGGCTGCACAGCCCCAGCTCTCTCAGCCCTTCCTTACAGGGGCTCCTGCCAGCCCTCTGAGCACTCTCATGGCTCTGGTCTGGACACTTCCCAGCCTGCTGCCATGGGCTGCAGCAGCCACCCTGTGACCCAGGCACCCTGGCAGCCACCTCTGCCAGGCCAGCTCCCCAGGGAGCTGCCGGCCCCAGGCTGATCCCATCCAGGTCGCAGCAACAGCCAGGAGAGACATTCCTGCCCCCAGGCCATGCAGACTCTCAAGCATGAAGCTCATTTTCTCTCCCCAGCTCCTGTGCCCAGGAGAACTGCAAATGAAAACACAACAGAGCCCTACCAGGAGACCTTACAGAAACAAAGCCTTTGCATCTCCAAAGGCAAACACCACCTCGGCCTTGGTCCTGCAGGAGGAGAAGAAAAACTCTGTGAGGAATGCTAAAAATAATAAACCCAAGCCAGCCTGGCCACAGCTTCAGGGCACACACAACCTGCACTCACAACTGCCACAGCCCAGCTGCAGAGGGGGCACAGAAATCCCTTGGGGTTTGGGTTTCTGCCTTCAATGAGCCGGTGATGAGTGACTCTGCCCCTGCGTGCTGTACCCCAGGTGCAGTGTGTGCTCACCAGAACAGAGCCAGGCTCTGTTCCCAGCCACCACAGACCAAGCCAGCACCATGGTGCAGCTATGCAGGTGCTGGTCAGCAGCCTGGGGATGAAGGGGCTGGCTGGTGGCAGTGCCTCTTTGCATCTTGGAGCAGCTTTCTCAGCCGTTTTCTGCCAGGGATGATACCAGCAGAGGTGACACCAGCAGAGATGACACCATTGGAGATGACACCAGCAGAGGTGACACCAGCAGAGATGACACCATTGGAGATGACACCAGCAGAGGTGACACCAGCAGAGATGACACCAGCAGAGATGATACCAGCAGAGATGATACCAGCAGAGATGACACCATTGGAGATGACACCAGCAGAGGTGACACCAGCAGAGATGACACCATTGGAGATGACACCATTGGAGATGACACCAGCAGAGGTGACACCAGCAGAGATGACACCATTGGAGATGACACCAGCAGAGGTGACACCAGCAGAGATGACACCATTGGAGATGACACCAGCAGAGATGACACCAGCAGCCATGACACCAGCAGCCATGACACCAGCAGAGATGACACCAGCAGAGATGATACCAGCAGCCATGACACCAGCAGAGATGACACCAGCAGAGATGATACCAGCAGCCATGACACCAGCAGAGATGACACCAGCAGCCCTTTCCTCAGCACACAAAACCTGCAGTGCCCATTGGCAGGCTGTGAGATCACAGAATGGCAGAGCTTGGAAGGGACCTCTGGAGATCATTGAGTCCCAAAAGCAGGGTCACCTAGAGAGGATCACACAGGAACACCTCCAGGTGGGTTTGGAATGTGTCCAGAGATGGAGACTCCACCACGCCTCTGGGCAGCCTGCCCCAGGGCTCTATCACCTTTCAATTCAAGAAGCTTCTCCTCATGTTTAGATGAATTTCTGATGTTCAGATCTTGTCCTGCCACTGGGCACCACTGAACAAAGCCTGGCCCTAATCCTCCTGGCAGCCACCCTTGAGGTATGGATCAGCACTGATGAGATCCCCCTCAGTCTGCTCTTTTCCAGACTAAAAGGACCCCCCAAATCCCCCCTACCCATTCTGCCCCCTTCATTTTGCACAGCCCACAGGAGGCTTTGCACCCCACAGCTGTAAATCCAGGAGCCACAGCTGGGCAGCTTCCAGACAGCCACAGCTCAGCTCCTAAGCTCACCTTCTGCTGGCCCTCCAAAACTAAACATCAGGGACAGAAAGGTAAATGGAGCTCCAGAGGCTGTGCTGTGGGAGGATGCTGCAGCAGGGCTGAGATGCAGACACAGCCAGAGCTCAGCTGGGTCAGGCTGTGCTTACAGCCAGGCTCTTCTGGGCCTGAGCAAGGGTTTGTGCTCTTGGTCAGAAGCAGCCCTGCAGTTTGGGAAGGACAACATTGCACTTGGCTCCCTGCCTGAGCTCAACACTGCCTCATCCATCAGCACTTTGGCTTCTGATTCATCTGATGAGCTTGATCTTGAAACCATCTGTTTGCCCTCAGCTTGCATCCAGCGTTCACTTGACCAGCAGAGCCGGTTCCAGCGAGCCCCTGGGCATAGGGGTGGGAAAGGCACTGCACTGCTGCTCCCTGCAGCTGAAAACCAGCTCAGACCAAGATGCACCCCACTGACCTTTTGCAGCAGAGGTGACCCTGGCAGAACCAGCCTGCAAGGAAGACAAGAGAAATAGCTCTGGGACAGGGCTCAGAGGATGCAGTTGGGGCTGTTCAGGCTGGATCCTTGCAGCAGAGCAGATCCCATGCAGCTTGGAAGCACTTGTCCCATGTGGGCCCTGCAGGAGAGGGGTTTGGGCCTCTCACTCCAAGAAGGACATTGAGGGGCTGGAGTGTGTCCAGAGAAGGGCAATGAAGCTGGGGAAGGGTCTGGAGAGCAGGGCTGGGGAGGAGCAGCTGAGGGAGCTGGGGGTGTTCTGTTTGGAGAAGAGGAGGCTGAGGGAGACCTCATTGCTCTCTGCAGCTCCCTGAGAGGAGGCTGGAGCCAGGTGGGGCTTGGTGGTTTCACTCAGTGATCTCAGAAGGCTTTTCCACTCCAAACCATTGACTCTATGAGTCTATAAAAAGCTCTCCAAGAAAGGTGCTTGGGCCAGCCTAGGACTCGAGGAAAGAGTGGGAAGAAACCTTCAGCCATCTGAGGGCCTGTGATGAGTAGTTTCCTTCGTGTAATATTTGTTTGAACCTGTCAGGGAGTTTTCTGCTCCCAAACAAATGTGGTCTGGACTCTGTCACCGAGAGGCTCTGAGTGTGCTGGTTGTGGCTTGGGGCTTTGTAGCTTTTCCAGGGAGTGGAACCAATGTGAACTTCACTGAACTGGTCCTTCCTTTCCTCTCCTCGGGATGCTTTTGCTTTATTTCAAGGCTGTTACTCACTGACAGGTTGGTGTAAACACACTTGCAGGGCTGCTAGCAGACAGTGGTGCCTCTGCACGCAGCGCTGCTGTGTCCCCACAGCAGGGATCACAGCGACCACTCCTCATTTGCCCTGGGCAGCAGCTCCTGGCTCCAGCAGCCAGGGCTCTGGATCACACCTCTGACATGGGCTCAGCTGGGAAACAAGTGGCCTCTGGGCCTGCAAAATGAGCCTCAGGCAGCTTTGCCTTCTGCCCACTGCCCTGAGGCCTCCACCTCCCCAGCCAGGTCCAGCCTCAGCAGTGGCTGCAGCTCTGCTCTGTCGCTGGGAAGGCTTCTGGCACCACAGAAACTGCTGACCCACAGGTCCTGGGAATGCCCATGAGCAGGGGGTCTGAAATGCCTGGCACTGCTTGCTCAAGGGCCTCTCCTCCAGGCTGGAGAGCATTTTGAGTCCCAGCTCCCAAAAGCCACAAGGCAAAGCAGTGCAGAGGGAAGGAGCTGTGTGTGTCCATCAGGTGTGCTTCCTCCATCTCCCTGCTTCAGACCAAGCAGAGTCCTGCACAAGGCAGCTCTAGAATCCACCAAAAAGAGCTCCACAACCCTTCCAGTGCTGCAGGAGGGGAAAAGGAGCATTTCCTGCAGATGTTTCCCTTCCACAGGGCCAGATCTAGACCTGGCATAAAGCAAAGCAATTCATGGAGGAGCTGTGTGAGGAAGATCCTCCCATGCTGACACCCAGTGCATAACTCCTGTCCAGCCTCGGGGAGGGGACCCTGTGATACTCCTTCAATCTCTCCATAGCTCATGGTGCCAAGTTTGCAGGAGCAGGTGAGGTACCACATAGTGCTGCTAATGCAAGCCAGCTGCTGAGGAAGTGTCTGGAGACAGCAGCCAACTGTCAGGCCCAGGGTAAGTGCTGTCTCCTGGAGCATGGAGACAAGATAGCTGCATCTCTGGGAGGGCCCTGCAGAGGTCACGTCAAAGGAATGGATGTGGTGGAGATTTCTGTGGTTAACCCTTCAGCTGACTTGAAATCCTGCCTGTTGCTGCTGAGGCAGTTAGAAGCTCAGCTGCTAGAGAAGGCAGCCCAGCCCTGCTGGGGACAGTCACCCCCTGAGCCACCTCCACCCTTGGGGACTGAGCAACCATCAGTGAGAGCCTGGGACTCAGGGCAGCGCTTCCCTGTGCTCAGAGCAGCCACTCTGGCTTTGTCTGTGAGGGAAAAAGGGATCTTTTATACCCAAAATGGTCACAGCAAGGAGGGAATGCAGAGACAGCACAGTCACAGCAAGGGGACAGAGCAGAAGGGAGGGCAGGATGAGCCAGAGCTGCTGGAAAGGCAATGGAGAGATGTGCTCCAGGGAGGGCAGGAGCTGGGCAGGAGCTGGGCAGGAGCTGGGCAGGAGCTGGGTGGTGCTGGGCAGGAGCTGGGCAGGAGCTGGGTGGTGCTGGGCAGGTGCTGGGCAGGAGCAGGGTGGTGCTGGGCAGGAGCTGGGCAGGAGCTGGGTGGTGCTGGGCAGGAGCTGGGCAGGTGCTGGGCAGGTGCTGGGCAGGAGCTGGGTGGTGCTGGGCAGGAGCTGGGCAGGAGCTGGGCAGGAGCTGGGCAGGAGCTGGGCAGTGCTGGGCAGTGCTGGGCAGGAGCAGGGTGGTGCTGGGCAGGAGCTGGGCAGGAGCTGGGCAGGTGATGGGCAGGAGCTGGGCAGGAGCTGGGCAGGTGATGGGCAGGTGCTGGGCAGTGCTGGGCAGGAGCTGGGTGGTGCTGGGCAGGAGCTGGACAGGTGCTGCGCAGGACCTGGGTGGTGCTGGGCAGGAGCTGGGCAGGAGCTGGGTGGTGCTGGGCAGGAGCTGGGCAGGTGCTGGGCAGGAGCTGGGCAGGACCTGGGTGGTGCTGGGCAGGAGCTGGGTGGTGCTGGGCAGGAGCTGGGCAGGTGCTGGGCAGGTGCTGGGCAGGAGCTGGGCAGGAGCTGGGTGGTGCTGGGCAGGAGCTGGGCAGGTGCTGGGCAGGTGCTGGGCAGGAGCTGGGCAGGACCTGGGTGGTGCTGGGCAGGAGCTGGGTGGTGCTGGGCAGGAGCTGGGCAGGTGCTGGGCAGGTGCTGGGCAGGAGCTGGGCAGGAGCTGGGTGGTGCTGGGCAGGAGCTGGGCAGGTGCTGGGCAGGTGCTGGGCAGGAGCTGGGTGGTGCTGGGCAGGAGCTGGGCAGGTGCTGGGCAGGTGCTGGGCAGGTGCTGCGCAGGAGCTGGGTGGTGCTGGGCAGGAGCTGGGTGGTGCTGGGCAGGAGCTGGGCAGGTGCTGGGCAGGTGCTGGGCGGTGCTGGGCAGGAGCTGGGCAGGAGCTGGGTGGTGCTGGGCAGGAGCTGGGTAGGAGCTGGGCAGGTGATGGGCAGGAGCTGGGCAGTAGCTGGGTGGTGCTGGGCAGGAGCTGGGCAGGAGCTGGGCAGGTGCTGGGCAGGTGATGGGCAGGAGCTGGGCAGGTGCTGGGCAGGTGATGGGCAGGAGCTGGGCAGGTGCTGGGCAGGTGATGGGCAGGAGCAAAGCTGCACGAAGCCCTTTCCGGGGAGATGCTCCCGGGAGATGCTCCCGAGCGAGGTCTCGGTGCTCCCGGGCTGCTCCCGGGCTGCTCCCGGGCCCATTCCCCTCGGTGGCCGTGAGATGGCACCAGCCTCCCGCAGCTGCCGCAACCGGGCGTGGGGGGCAAGTCCCCAGTGCCTCACCACCGTCCCCAGTAGAGCTCTGCCCCAGTTTGCCGCCGGAGCATCCTTTGGGGGGCTTCATGTGAATGTCCTTGAGGTCCCTCCCACCCTGGCAGTGCGACTCTGTGTGCCAGGCCCACAGAGAGCATGGAGCTGTGGGCAAGCACAGCAGTGCAGCATCTCCAGTGCATCACTCAGACGTTTGCCAAGGGAAACTCAGGGCCTGGAAACTCTTCCTCTGGCCAAGGGAAGTCTCCGAGCTGAGGCACCAGGACAGCAGCCTGCAGAGCCAGGTGGGCTGAGGAGCTGCCTTTGTCTGCTCGGCACCGCAGCCCAGCGCTCTGAAAGACATCGCACTGGTTCCTTCGTGGCCAGCCTCCCGCCGAGAGGAACAATGCCATCTGCATCCCCAGCGAGCCCAGCACAGCCGGGGAGTCTGCCGGGGAAGCACAGCAATGGGAAGGGCTGGGCGGTGTTTGGGGTTGGGGCTGAACCCCTCCTGGCTTTTCCTTTCAGCCTGTACCAACCTGCACGTGCTCCTGAGGGACCGGGAAAGGGCTGCTGATGAGGACAGGCTTGATGGAGGGCACCTGAAGAGCTGGAGGTACCTGGAGGGAAACCTTTCTGCCTATGGTAAGGGCAGGGAGCTTGTGGGGATCTGCTCGGAACGTGCCTGCACAGAGGGACCGAGGTGCTTAAGCCCAGGAGGATAATTTACAGGGAAACATAAACTGGCTGTTTTCCAACAGGATGATAACATCCAGGTCCCAGCCCTTAGGCTGTTTAATGATCTGTGCAAGCAGAGTGCCAGGCTCCCCCAGCAGTGGCACCTGACTGCTCTTCAGGCTGTACCACACAAGCTGTGCTGAGCTGAGTGCCCAGCTCGGAGCCTGCATCCACACCACGAAGCTCTCGAGCTTGGTCTTGCGTTGGTTTTGTCCCTGCACAGTGGCACTGGCAAAGGGACAGAAGGAATAGAGAACCCTCCTCATCAAGGGGCACAAGGGGAGCATGGCCCCAGGTCCTGTCCAGCTGTTCAACCAGGCAGTCTGCAAGGTGCTGGGAACCCCCTCTGAAGACCATTCATAGAAGGAGTTGGGTTGGAAGGGACCTCAAAGATCATCCAGTTGCAAGCCCCTGCCATGGGCAGGGACACTTCCCCCCAGCCCAGATTGCTTAAGGACTCATCCAGCCTGGCCTTGAACACCTCCAAGCAGGGGGCATCCACAACCTCCCTGGACACCCTGTGCCAGTGCCTCCCCACCCTCCCTGTCAAGAATTTCTTCCTCATCTCCAGCCTCTCCTCCTTGTTTGTCTTCAGTGCCTGTGCCCAGAGCTGGTGGCAGTTATCCTTACCCAGCAGGTCAGTGTGAACAGCCCCTGGGGCACCTCAAGGTCTGCATCACAAGGCAGTGATGCTGGGCTTCCCCAGAACCCCCTGTTTTTCAATCCCCCAGACACATGTGGGATGGTCCAAGGGGCTGCTGCTGGCACGGAGCAGGGCACTTTGGCAGATACAGCTTAAAGAAAAGAAAGGGGGGGGAGGGGAGGGGGGAGGGAAAAACCTGGTGGAAAAATGTCCCCTCCAGCCCTCTGGTTGAATTAAACCACATGGATATTGGTAAAGTACAGCGGAAAGGAACAGCTCTCCAGCACATGCTCAGCAGCAGAGTCCTGTTTCAGAGATCTCAGAAACGCAGTGGCTGAACGCTGAAACAATATAGCCTTCAGAGGAGGCCATTTGGAAGTGATTAAGCAGCCCCAGCTCCCCCTGCAAAGCACCAAGTTAGTGCCTCACGCCGGTAACAACTGTCAGCTGCTAACAACCTGAGGGGGGGGAAGAAATCAAACTCGGTCCTGCATCATCTGAGCTTCCAAGTGAGCAGGACACCAGCGAGGGAGGTGTTAGAAGGGCTGTGATAGGATGAGGACAAATGACTTGGAGCTGGAAGAGAGAGGATTGAGACTGGAGAGGGGGAAGAATCAGTGACAGTGAGGGTGGGGAGGCACTGGAACAGGCTGCCCAGGGAGGCTGTGGATGTCCCCTCCCTGGAGGTGTTCAAGGCCAGCTTGGATGAGACCTTGAACAACCTGGACTGGCAGAGGTGTCCCTGCCCACAGCAGGGGATTGGAACTGGAGGAGCTTTAAGGTCCCTTCCAGCCCAACCCATTCTGTGGCACCACCAAGCTGCACCTTACACAGAGCCAGCTCCAGGCCACACACTTCCCCCCCTGCACAGACCCAGCCCTGCTCTGACAGGAGGGCACAGGGTGGTGTACCCCAGGCCCACAGCCTCCCGTTTTGCTTCCATTCAGGGGCAAACAGGCTGAGTCTGGCAGCCAGACCCTGACTCCTGCCCAGGGCACAGCCTGGCAAAGCACCACAGGAGCAGGCAGGGGCTGGGCTTTGCAAGAACTGCTGATGCTGCTTCCACTCTTCCTGTCTTTTAAACGATAAAAACTGAAAATCTGCCCAAACCTGACTGCTCTGTGCCCTGAAGGGAGCCTTGCCAGCTGCACTCTCGGGCGTAAGCAGTGCAGGAGGGAGCTCAGAGTCCCTTTGAACATTAAACCTGCTCTGCTTTCCAGGGACTTTTCAGCTTAGCAGCGAGGAACTGAAGCTATCCAGCACTGTGTTGGTGGTATCAAGATCAAACAGCTCAGGAAGTCTTAGTTAAGCAAAAATCACACACCTCATGCTGTAATGTAGAAGCTGCTTCTCCCATCCCCAAATCTGAAGTGATTAAGGAGGATGTTTGTCCAGCCAGCCCCAGCAGCGAGTGTCAGCCCCAGGCAAAGGCAGCACCAGGGCCCGAGGAGGTGCTCCCAAAAGCTTCTCCTGCAGCTGTACAACCAGCAAGGTCCCAGCACTGCAAAAACATCGACTCACAGAATGCACTGGGTTGGAAGGGACCCCCCAAAGGTCACCTTGTCCAAACCCCCTGCAGTCAGCAGAGACATCTCCAACTAGATCAGGTTGCTCAGGACCCCACCAGGTTTGACCTTGACTGTCTCTCTGAACCAGCAGAGATGTCTGTGGGCGTCCCAGGCTGCCAACCCCACCCCAGAGGCATCCAGACCTGCAGACCTCTGTCAGATGGTCTGTCCTGCAGTGGGATGCCACTGCATGTCCCACCAGAGCACGGTCAGCCTGCACTTTGGGCTGGGAGCTGTACAGAGATCAAATTCCCCATGTCTTAGGCCTGAGAACTTCCAGAAAAGGAGATGTTTCAAATTTGCTTGAGGAAAGGGAAATGTTGGTAACATGACCAACAGCTGGGAGCTCAAAACAGAACCAGAGCACAGAGCAAACCCAGCCGGAGCCCGGGGAGCCTGGCAGCCCCCAGCGCACTGAGCTGGGCCCACTGGCGGCACCAGTGACAGGAGCCCCAGGCTGTCCTCTGTGCCTGCAGCCCCTGCCAGGCATTTTCTCCCTGCCTCAGTGAAGGTCTGGCAGTTCCAGCAGCACCCAGAAGTTCCTGGCATGTCAGAAATCAGCTCAGGATTTTCCACTCTTCTAACTTCTTTGTTTGCTCCTCAGTCCCATGCTGCTTCACTGTTTTTTCCTGGGCTGGGTGACAGTCAGGAGCCAGTGACAGACGTGTGCACTGCTACTGCCATTAGCCAAAGGGCTCCAGGATGTGCTTCACGTCCCTGGAGCACATTAGATGCTCTGGCAGAACAACTTCAGCCCCCCATGACCTCTGCCACACCCAGCTCCCCAAAATCCCAACCTGTCCCCGTCCCCAAGAGCCTTCTCCGGGCACCTCTGGATGGAGTTGATGTTCTTAGAGGTCTGCTCCAGCAGAAACAGTTCTCTGATTCTGTGTGGTGCAGGGTGAGGCAGACCCTGCTGTGGGGGGTGAGGACAAGGTACTGCCAGGAACCCCTCCTGCCTGCCAGTTGGCTCCCTCCAGCCCACACTTGCAGACACAGCATCTGGCATCTGTCTCTCTCCCACCTTCACAGAGAAGACCTCACCGGCTGAGCTCAGGCACATCCCCCCTCCTCTGCCCAGAGACAGAGATCCATGTCCAAGCAGGGGGGGGGCAGCGGGGAAGAGGAGCTGGTGCTGCTGCAGGAGAGAGCTGGGGGAGCAGTGTGCCAGGGGCTGCGGCCCCTGTTAATCTGCTGAGGCTGAAGCCCGAGCAGCTCTTTGCCGAGAGGCATCGGCTGCCGTCCCGGCTGCGCTCGGGAGCATTCCTGAGCACACAGCTTCGCTATTTGTATTATTATTATTTGCTTGTTCCTTTAACGATGTTGAACATGCTCCGAGACCCTTAATCACTGAGGAGATTACAGCAGACTCCCCGAGGGCTGACGAATGGGCTGAGGAAAGCCAAGAATAGCTTTGCTGACAGCCCGCCCTGCCCCGAGCAGCCTTGGAGGGGAGAGGAGGGATGGGCGAGGGGAGCAGCCCCTTCCTGCACCCCAGGCAGGAGGCTCCCACCCAGCTCCCTCTGTGCTGCAGCAGCCAGGCGTGGGGGAAGCCCCTTGCAGCCCTGCAGGGTCAGCCGTGCCGGGACCACAAGCCTGGCCCAGTGCATCTGGGGTGCCCTGAGCTCCCCTCCTTGGGCACACGCTGGTGCGGGCAGGGGGGGAGCCTCTCGCGCTGCTGCCCAGGCAGGCATCCCTCGATGCCAGTTACCCCAGGGCTGGAGAAAGTGAGAACAGAGCATTTTGGTCCAGCAGCTGCTGAGGACATGCTGGGGTGACACAGGGGTGGCCCTGCAGCTCATCTGGAGCCACTCTCCCCCATCTCGGAGACTTGAGTGCTTTGAGCGGCGTGTGGGGGACAATTGTCCTTCCTTGGAGCCTGCTGTGAGGCCAGTGGAAAAGCATTTCCAAAAGGATTTGCCTCTCTGGGCACCATGGAAGGCAGAGAGGGAACAGCATCAGGGTTCTCCTGCCCCCCAGCCCGGCCCTCACCCGCTGAGAGGCTTCAGTGTGGGAAACCCAGGACCTGCCCTTTGCAGGGCAGGAGGCAGTTTCCCTGGCTATCCATCTCAGGGCTTATCCCATCATCCTGTAAATTAAAGAAAGAAAAAATAACAAGAAAGAAGAAAGAAAAGGAATCCTTTCCATGCCATATACTCCTTTGTATGACACCAGGAATTATGAATTGATAAAGATTTCCTATTATCTTCTAAAATCTACCACTGCAGCCCCTCAGCGAGGCCGTGCCCGTAATTGCAAGCAGATGTCTTGCTCTGCTGACACGTTAAGTAGAAGCAGAGAGACCCTGCTGCTATCTCCCATCAACAATTTGCACTAAAGCAGAGAACAGATTTTCACAGAGCAGGACTGCTGGAGGAGAAGGGGAGATTAAGTTCCTGCAGCCCAGGCGTCTCAGCGTTACAGCAAAACAAGGCAGCTGGGGAAAACAATGAACTCCAAACAGTCCTAATCCCAAAGCAGCCCAGAGCTTTTGTGAAGGAAAATGAATTTGCTGAAACTAATACTGCCAGAACCCGAGGAGAGTGCAGGGGCTGAGGTAATGTGCCACGAAGGAGAGATGATCCAGGGAGCCACGGAGATGTGGGGCTGGAAGAGGCCTTTGAGAGCACCAGGTCCAACCATTCACCCACAGCTCACAACCCCAGCACTGCTGCTGAGCCACTGCCACTGAGCCACATCCCTCAGCACCACACCCAGGTGGCTTTTGAACACCTCCAGGGATGGAGACTCCAGCACCTCCCTGGGCAGCCTGTGCCAGTGCCTGGGAACCCTTCCTGCGAGGACATTGTTCCTAATGTCCACATCCCTAGACCCTGCTGGCCACACTATTGCTGACACAAGCCAGGAGGCCTTTGATCACAGAACGGGTTGGGTTGGAGGAGACCTCAAATATCATCCAGTTCCAGCGCCCTGCCATGGGCAGAGACACCTCCCACCAGCCCAGGTGGCTCAGGGCCTCATTCAGCCTGGCCTTGAACACCTCCAAGGCAGGAGGCATCCACAGCCTCCCTGGGCAACCTGTGCCAGTGTCTCCCCACCCTCACTGTCCAGAATTTCTTCCTCCTCTCCAGTCTCAATCTGCCCTCTCCCAGCTCAAGGCTCAGAGATGTGTGGCAGGAGGCTGCTGGTCCTGCAGCAGGGCTCTGGGGCAGAGCACGGAGCCCGATCACTCTGAGCAGCCCGGGAATTATCCATAGAAGTGGAAGTGACAGTGTGTTTAGCAAACATTAAACTCAGGAAGCTTAAAAGGTCTTCGAGGATTATTAAATAA
Source organism: Dryobates pubescens (assembly GCF_014839835.1). Classification (NCBI taxonomy): domain Eukaryota; kingdom Metazoa; phylum Chordata; class Aves; order Piciformes; family Picidae; genus Dryobates; species Dryobates pubescens. Next base: position 11,226,087 of record NC_071642.1, read on the forward strand.
ACATTTGGGGTGAGTGAGAGGAAAGAATATGAAATGGTGAAGAAACTGTAAACACTCTGGAGCAGGCAGTTAGGGGGCACGCTGACCCAGCTGGGCAGCACAGTGTTTATTAATTGAAGCACTATCACCCCTAATTGTGCCTCAGCTCTCCAGCAATCACTTAGTCAAGGGGAGGGACTTCTAGAAACATGTCCATGTCCACGAGTTTCTTGAATCACTTCAGGGATGGGGACTCCACCACCTCCCTGGGCAGCCTGTGCCAGTCCCTGACCACTCCTGCAGCAAAGAAATTTTTCCTCATCTCCAACCTAACCCTGCCCGGGGGCAACGTGGAGTCATTTCCTCTTATCCTATCACCTGATCCTAGGGACAAAAGAACAACCCCCACCTCACTGCAACCTCCTCTCAGGGAGCTATAGAGAGCAATGAGGTCTCCTCTCAGCCTCCTCTTCTCCAGGATGAACACCCCCAGCTCCCTCAGCTGCTCCTCCCCAGCTCTGTTCTCCAGACCCTTCATTACCCTTCTCTGGACCTGCTCCAGCCCCTCAATGTCCTTGTTGGAGTGAGGAGCCCAAAACTGAACCCAGTATTCGAGGTGTGGCCTCACCAGTGCCCAGCAGAGGGGCACCATCACATCCCTAGACCTGCTGCCACAGTCCCTGATCCAGACCAGGATGCTGGTGGCTTTCTTGGGCACCCAGGCACACACTGGCTGAGGTTCAGCCTCTTTCAACCAGTACTCCCAGGTCCTTCTCTGCCAGGCAGTTTCCAGCCCCACTCTGCCCCAAGCCTGGAGTGTTCATGGGGAAACAAAGCTGGAGATGGACCCCAAAGCCTGCAAGCAGCCCCATTCTGTGCTGGCTGCTCTCAGGTCCGGCTCCTGCCAGCCACGTCCTGGCTCCGCCGCTGCTGCTTTCTAGAGCAATGTCTTGGCAGCGGCTGCTGGAAGTCTCTGAAGGAAAGAATGTCTCAGACGGCAGCGAGTTTGCAGGCTGCGCACACTCCGCCTGCTCGCCGGCTGCCGGCGGCCCCGGGGGTCTTGGCAGGGCCGGGCAGGTCCTGCCGCGCAGCCCAGGTCCTGCCGCGCAGCCCAGGCGGATCCAGCTCCGCTGTGCCCAGGGCAGCCTGCGCCAGGCCTCCCGCGGCGCTGGCGGTCCCTGGCACGTCCGGGGCAGGGGCACAGAGGACCCTGCTCCCGCCACGCAAACAGCATTCTTGCGGCAGGCCGCGGGTCCGGAGCAGATTCCAGCCTCCGCTGGGAAGGGCTGGAAACAAAGCCCTCATTTTCCAGAGGCTGGGAGGCTTCCGCGCAGCAGCCGCCCACCCTGACAGGTTGACCTGCGCCGCGTCCCTGCAGGCTGCCCGGGACGTGGCTTTGCCACAGTGCTGCGCAGCCCTGGACCCTCCGCTGGGTCTGCCTGCAGCACGGTGCAGAAGCCTCACAAGGGCAGGGCAGCCAGCACCTCATCCCACTCCCCTTCCCAGAAGGACACCTTGAATATTGAGTTCAGTTTGGGTCCAGTCGCTCCAAGAAGGACAACGAGGGGCTGGAGCGGGGCAGCAAAGCTGGGGAACAACCCCATGCAGTGCTACAGGCTGGGGTCAGAGTGGCTGAGAGCAGCCAGGTAGAGAGGGACCTGGGGGTACAGGTCGATGGTAGGCTGAACATGAGCCTGCGGTGTGCCCAGGCAGCCAAGAGGGCCAATGGCATCCTGGCCTGGATCAGGAACAGTGTGGCCAGCAGCAGCAGGGAGGTCATTCTGCCCCTGTACACTGCACTGGTTAGGCCACACCTTGAGTCCTGTGTCCAGTTCTGGGCTCCTCAGTTTAGGAAGGAGGTTGACTTGCTGGAACGAGTCCAGAGAAGGGCAACGAAGTTGGTGAGGGGTTTGGAACACAGCCCTGTGAGGAGAGGCTGAGGGAGCTGGGGTTGCTTAGCCTGGAGAAGAGGAGACTCAGGGGTGACCTTATTGCTCTCTACAACTCCCTGAAGGGAGGTTGTAGACAGACGGATGTTGGTCTCTTCTCCCAGGCAGCCAGCACCAGAACAAGAGGACACAGTCTCAGGCTGCGCCAGGGGAGGTTTAGGCAGGATGTCAGGCGGAAGTTCTACACAGAGAGAGTGATTGCCCACTGGAATGGGCTGCCCAGGGAACTGGTGGAGTCGCCATCCCTGGAGGTGTTCAGGAGGAGACTTGATGGGGTGCTTGGTGCCATGGGTTAGTTGTTTAGGTGATGTTGGATTTGTTGATGGGTTGGACATGATGATCTTGAAGGTCTCTTCCAACCTGGTTTATTCTATTCTAAGGGTCTGGAGAAGGTGGCTGGGGAGGAGCAGCTGAGGGAGCTGGGGTTGCTTAGCCTGGAGGAGGCTGAGGGGAGACCTCCTTGCTCTCTGCATCTCCCATGAAGCAGCACTTCCCGTGTGCCCCCTGTACTCGGGGGCCCACACAGCCGGGGCTGGGACCTCCACATCCATCTGTCTGTGATGGATCTGTTTTCCACAGAAGTGTCTGAAAGGAGAGGAATCACTGCTGCCCTGCCTCCTGCTCTGCTCATCATCTCAGGCCACTGCAAGCTCCCTGTTGGTGCTCTTTGCACAGCGATAGCAGCCCCGGGAGCGGTCACACTGACAGGGCACACAGAAAGCAGGCACTGAATTCAGCCCCATTCATTCTGCAGCCCCACTGCAAAAAGCAGCAGGGACAGCCCAGATGGCACAGCCAGAGCACCATGTCCCACTAGCAGCACACTCCTGTCTCTCAGGGCACCCAGTGAGGCTACACTGGAGGTTGTCTCCCAAAAAAACCAAAGCATGTCTTAGTTTAGAGCAGGCATTTACCCAAGGGCTCATAACTTAAACTAGAACTCGAGGTCACCACCAGTGCTTGACTGACTTAGAGTGCCAGGGGGTACCCACAAGCTGCATGAGCACCAGGCTTGCCACTCCCAGTCCCTGATTCAAGCAGCCTCTCCTGCTTTTACAGGTCAGCAAATCTCTGTTTGCTGTGTCAATGCACTGGGGAGCTGGGATGTCAGCACCACATGGAATGAGTAATGCAGCTGATAAGGAAAAGGCAATAATAGAAGCAGCTTTCAAAGAAAAGGAATTTTATTAAAGGGTTTCTTGTTCCAATCATAGAAGAGAGAAAACAGAAGCCATAAGGTGTTTATATCAACCACAAGTTTAAAACGAAGTGAAACAATCAAGGACAGATCTCTGCATCACAATACACTGTGAGAGAAGCAAGCGGTGCTCCTTGCCCTCCAGGGAACAGTCTGCACGCAGCTTGGGCTGCTGTCCTCACATCTCCAAGGTGAAAGAGGGAAGCAAAGCCCTGAGAGCAGAGCAGAGCTCCGCCAAGCCCCTAACAGCTGCCCCCCTGACACCCACCAGTGCATTCCTACAGTCTGGACGTGTGAGGGTAGCAGTGCTGCTCCCACAGCCACCAGAAGCTGTCCTCTCGCTGTCCTCCTGGCCAGGTCTCTGTTACCTCCTCCTGCATGCTGGTGCTGCTTGGCAGGACCTTCCCAGAAGCCCGAGAGCCGAGGAAGGAGATTCCCACTAATGAAAGCAGAACTGCAAGCCTGGAAGCCTCGAGGAGTGCAGCTGTCCTGTGCTCACCACCCAGGCTGCCCACAGGGTTTGGGAAGACAGCCTGTGAGTGAAGACGTGCCCTTGTACCTGGCTGGCCATGGCACGGGCCCTGGGCAAGGGTGGAAGCTTGTCCCAGTCCTTCCCTGTGGTCAGGCACTGGAAGAGCCTGCCCAGGGAGGTGGTGGAGTCCCCATCCCTGCAGGTGTTCAAGAAACCTGTGGCCATGGCACTTGGGGCCATGGTGGGGGTGGGTTGCTGGTTGGACTGGATGATCTCAGAGGGCTTTTCCAACCCACACAGTTCTATGATTCTAGAATTCTAAATCTATGACTCCCTCCCAGCTCCCCCAAGGGCCTTTCCCCTTTTAGGGCAAGAGCTGTGCTAGCCCCCATGCTGCTAATCAATCTACCTGCCAGAAGTATACAAATATTCCTGGGCTTACCCCCTGCAGCAATGCAAAGCCTCCTGCCTTGGGCTGCTGCCCAGGGGTTGAGCTCCACACTGCTGCTCTCTGCTTGTCTTCCAGATCTTCTCTTTCTCACAAGAGTCCCCCTTCACCTGCCACACTTCTCTAAGTTAGCTCTCTAAAATAATATTAAAACCAAGTGGAAAGACACCTTCCCTGCCTGCAGCACGATGTCACATCAGCTGCTGCTCCTCTAGTGCTGCTATTTTTACCAGAAGCCTCCAGACACCAAGGGAGCAGGGAGGGGAGCAGCGACAAGGGCTGAACCAACCCACTGCATGCCCGCAGCAGCAGCTGGCAGATCACAGAGCAGTTTGGCAAGAGAATGGTAGAATTACTTCCCAGGTGGATGAAAATGTCCCAGATGCTGTGTCTGGAATACAACCAAGCTGCTCAGCAGCTCCCCTCAGCTTTTCAAGGACACAGAGGGTCAGAGGGGTGGTTGAAGCAACTGAGAGAGCAAGGAGTAACATGCAATTAGAGGATGCTTTAAGTAGGTAATTACAGTGGTAGTGTTCCTCCCGTGCATAGCTCTGAGGTGTGGGTTTCTGCAGCCCTAGAACATGGTCTGAAGTTGCAGAGTCCTCAAATGTCAGCCACGTGCCCATTCCAGAGCCATCACTCCTCACTGGCACGGTGCCCACAGGCAGCCTGGGCCAAGTCCTTCAGACAGTGCACAGAGCAGCTTGCAAAGAGCAGGAGGCATCTCCGGGCACTCCGTGCTACCAGGCTTTCTGAACTACTTGGGCAGAAAATGCCCCAGTGGTACCAGGCTGCCCAGAGAGTCTCCATCTCTGGAGACATTCCAAACCCACCTGGACACGTTCCTGTGTGACCTTCTCTAGACCCTGCCTTGGCAGAGGGGTTGGAGAGGTCCCTTCCATGCCTACCATTCTGTGATACCAACAACCTTGGGCACATCACTTCATGCTCTGTACTGGGGCAGAGGAAAAGAGGCTGCTGCCCTGTTTGTGTCACCAGCCCCTGGCTCCAGGCTTTCCAGCTCAAGAGCTGCTGGTGGAAAGCAATTTTTCAAGCAGCCAAGCCTGCCAGGAGCTGAAAGTGGTTCTAGGCAGCAGGAAGCATCATAGAGCAAATCAGCTCAAGTGCTTTTCTAAGGTGTCAAATCAAGAGCCCATCACACAGCAGGGGCCTAGAGGTGTTCTCTTGCACACCCCCCAGCAGCCAGGGTGACCCAAGCCCAGCTATGGGTTTAAGCATCTCCATCTCACACAAGCAACTCCTCTTCTCCTTGGCTGCAGAAGGAAAACCAGGACTGTTGTTGGGGATGCTCCAAGATCACACTGGATTCGAGCTCAACATGCCCCAGCTCTGGGCCAAGACCTGTTCCTGACACGGCTGGACTTGTCATTCCACCTCAGCAGGCTGTGATGTTGGAGCCCATGGTTTATTTCTTTAATCCACTAATAAAGCACATTAGCTACAATGATTAATTCTGCATCAAAGAAACAAGACTACAACAAACAGTGGGCAGAGACAACCTACAGTAGGGCTTTCTACAGAGCTCACATCCTTGTCCCAGCTCTCTGTGAGCTGTGAAACCTCATTCCTCAGCATGCTTGGCTTCTTCATGGAACCCTTCTGCAACCCAGTCTGCAGCCCTGTCCCCACCTGGGGAACAATTCCTTTGCCAGCTTTGAGCGGGGCTGCTTTCAACCCCAGAAGCGAGCATTTGTTATTTCACTTTGCTGCAAGACAAGAGGATTATCTCAGCTTGCAAGAGATTCCTTCTCTGGCAGTGACCAGGAGTGCTGAGAACACTGCATGGAGGCAGGGCTGTGCAGCTGGTGGGGAGTGATGTGGGTCTGTGGAGCACAGAACTTGTCCAATTAACAGAATAAGGCAGTTCTGCACGGTCGATGAATGTCATCACGGGGATGCAAACAGTCTGTCTTCCATAGACTCTCTGACCTCATATGACGATGACATTTTGATTAGGATTAAAGAAAACCAACCACCAAACCACAACCCAGAGCCATACAAAGCCAAGTTGTCACACACCAGACAGACAAAGCCTAGAATCCGATGGCTCCCACAGTGTCTGCCGGGAGGGAAGGATGGAGGCGCTGCGTGTCCCACGCTGCGTGTCCCACGCTGCTCCACAGGGACATGTCCTCAACCTTCTGCCACCTGCTGCCTTGCCAGCAGCCTGGAGAGATGTCAAAACAGCACTGGGAAAGGCAGGGAGTGGGGCAAGCTGGAGGAGCTGGCCACGAGCTCTCCCCACCTGGGAGCTACCTGTGAGCGGCAGCTGTTGGCGTGTGGCTAAAGCCAAATGGCAATGCTGGGCACCGGCAGCTCTGGCCACACACGTGCAGGGGCTCTGCCAGGACAGGCTGCCAGGGGAGCATGCAGGATGCTGCTGCAGGAGGGGGCATGTGTGAGGGCAGCCCCCCCCCTGCCACCATCAAACTGGGCAGTGCCACATGGGACCCAAAGGCTGGCAAAGGAGCAGGATGTTACCAGGCTTGAAGGGCTCAGCCAGGGCACCTTGGCATGACAGAGGCCAGGGTGGGCATCCCAGGGACACTTCAGAGGAGGTGCTGGCAAGGGAGGGCTCACTGCTCCAGCTGGTCAAGGTACCACCAAGGCCTCAGGGCTAAGGCTTAAACTAAGCAGGTTTACACTACTAAGGGATTTATTTTTTTTACAGTGAGGGCAGTTAGCTAAGAGGAGGATTTGCCAGAGGCTGGGACAGGTTCTCCACTCTGTGTTCATTAACCCTCCCCACCAGGATGGGATCTCCTCCCAACTGCCTGGCTCTGGTTCAAACGGGGATTCAGTTAGGGTGACCCTGCAGCCATGGAGACAGGAGTGACAGGGTGCCAAGGGTCCGTGCTGCCAGCAGGTCACCTCTGGACAGCACTTCAGACGCCTCTGCTCACCCTCTTTACCTGACAGCTGCTATGCAAGCGGCCATCCCAACAGCCACAGGGCTTTGGGTGCCGCTGGTGTCAGTCAGTGTGACCTGGGCCACCGCTCGGTGCCCGCGTGGCACACGCTCACCCAGGCCATCAGGCAAATGCCAGCAGCAGGGAGGTGGGAAGGCTGGGGTCAGCGAGGGAAGCTCCAAGGAGCACAAGGGAGGAGCAGGAGGGCTTGGCTCCAGCATCCCTGCCGCAGAGGAGCGAGATGGAGCCGCGGTGCCGGGCTGCACAGGGTCCGGGCAGCAGCTCTCCCGCCGCCCACCACATCACTTGAAGACGGAGGGGAACGTGGGGCAGTCTGGAGCCTTCATCTTCTTCATGAACTTCTTGAACTCTTTGTTCTTCTTGTCCCACTTGTAGATGGCTGTCAGCAGGTACTGGGTCTTCACCTGGCGGCCCATGATGAGGAAGTAGTGGCCAAGGTTGTCCAGCTGGTGGCAGGGACAGTCGGCGCCGTTCTTCAGGAACAGCACCAACTTCTTCAGGTTCTTCTTCCGGATGGGACCCAGCTTCAGGGCCTTCCTCTTCCGTGGGATGATCATCTTGTCCCCATTCTCCTTCTTCACTTCCTTGATGGTCATCTTCAGGGCTGAAAAACAAGAGGGGAAAACCAGAATGACTCCTGAGCAGCCTTGTGCAAAGCCTTTACTACATGAGGCTGAGGGCGAGGGGGCACCAATGCCCTGCCCAGCTGCAGACACCCAGTGGTCTGCACCACCACTCCGGGGTCCCCTGGCTCCCTTCTCCATGGCATCACCCTGGCAATAGCTTGTCCTGATGACCCTGACAAACCCCTTGTCCCCAAAGCAGTGCCACCCCTGCACCCAGGAGAGCATCGAGCTGAGCCACTCAGGGCTCTGTGCCCCTTTCCCCCAGCCAGGCAGCCTCCATTGGAGAGGCAGCAGCAATAAGCTCTTTGCTGGCAGTCAGCTCAGCAAGCAAGGAGATTTCCCTGCTCTGAACACGTGGGGAATGGCCTGGAAGCACCATTCAGAAGGTCAGCTTGGCTTCTCAGGCATTTGCTTGCAATTTCTCCTGGCCCTCCTGTGCTTGTGCAACAAGTTCCCAGGCACCAAACATCTCCACTTCCCATCTCCCTACCCGAGCAGCAGAGCCCTCCAAGAGCCAGGCCCACAGGACCTGCACAGAGCAGCCACACAGCTCCACCTTTCCCTGGAGGAGTTAACCTCACACAACTTCCACAGCAAATATTTTCCTCCTTGGGTTCAGCATTTTCTTGAGTAAATCACAGCCCAAATAAAAGAAAGAATAAATTAATGTTCCTTTGCCATGACCATGAAGAGGAATTTAGAGGACATGGGGAAAAGAAAACCCCAACGATGCAAATGTGTTGTACATTAAAGTATCACTTCTGTGCCATTTGGCTCTGCCTCACTGCTGGGGAAAAGCACATATGGCCAAAAATCACTAACATATTTCCATCCTTTGGGAGTTTACTTCAGAGCTGCAGATAAACAGTGCTGGGATGGGTGATGAATTGTCTGCTGCCCCTTCTCCTCTGCCGCTCGGAGTGCGTGCGGCCGGCGGCGTGCAGCAGCCCGCGGCTCCGGCAGGGAGCTGGCTCCCCGCAGCAGCCTGCCTTGAAGTCTCGCTCTGCTGGAGGACTTGCAGCAGTGAACACATGTTGCTTTCTGGACAGCAGCTCTGCTCACCCTTCCAGCCACAAATGGCAGCAGGACAGGGCGATGACAGTCCTGAGAAGGCAGCCGAGGCTGCGCCACCCTCCTGCTCCCAGCCACCGCGCTGGCAGCCGGAGCTGTGCTATTTATCAGCCTCGGTGCCAAACGCTCCTGCTGGGCTTGCCAAGAGCCCTGGCCTGTTTGACTGTTACTGTACAAGAAAGTAATCCAGGGCTGGAAACCTAAGTGAAATTTTTATTCCATCTGCTTCCCCAGTTCAGGATGTTTAAGGAGCTAAAGAGACTCCAGCTTCAAGGAGCTAAAGATGCTGAACCAGATCAATTTGCAGCAATTCTGCAAAATTTAGCAAGCAGTTCTCAGGCAGCTCTAAGCTCCATGACATTAACTGGGCAGCAGCAGCAGCATCCCTCAAGGTGAACCTCGATGCCTTTATCCTTTCTGACTCTGAACTCGTGCACTAAGCCAGTGGCTGCCAGTGCAGGGGAGTGGTAGAGCACCGGTAAGACGAGATCTGTTCCACAGAGCTTGTTTGCCAAACGCTTTGCTGTGATCCCTGCAAGGTCCTTGTTGCTAGAGGAAGAAAACAATCTGGCAGCTAGAGGAGGTGCTTCTACTCCAAGTACCACGGACTATGGAAGACAAAGGAGGTGTGGTGATCCTGTGCTGTGGGAGCTCACAGCTGCTCCCTCCCTGCAGAGCTGCAGTTACCTGTTCCCAAGCCAGCAACGCAGACCCAGGGAGCACGGAGCTGCCCAGGTGAGCCATAAAGCCAGACAGGAACTGAAAACTCATCCAAACCTCACTCGTGCACAGCAGCACAGAGAGCCAAGATCAGATAACGCCAAGGAGGATCAACGAGGAGGCTGAGCAGGGGAGCAAACAGCTTGTGTAAGGCTGCTCTTCCCAGCACCCAGCTCCCTGGCACAAGCAACCCAGGGAGCCTGCAGTGTGCCCAGGTAAGATGCAGCCTGGCTCAAGGACTACCAAGTCTCAGCTGTTTTGCTGTGGGACTGAGCAGTCACAACAGCAAAAAGCCCAAAAGGCATCACAATCACTGCTCAGTTTTCACCCTTCTGCCAGCAACCTGCCTCCCCTCCCCCCCTCCCCCCGCTCCCCTGCTTGCTCCACGGTCCTGAAGCTCAGGCGAGACTGCCGGCAGCTGCCGGACACGCAGCTCTGGCAGCCTCCACCCACACCAGCAGAGTGGTGCCCGAGGGCAGGTTTGTTCTCAGCTGCACACCCTGCTCCGGCAGCACAACACCACGCAGTGGGAGGCAGCCCTTGGCTTGTGGCTTTCCTAGAACATAAAGGGTTTGGCAGGGGAGGACCATCGCTGCAGCTCGCCTGGCATCCCCCCAGCCCTGGGGACACCTCTGCCCCAGCAGCAGGGAAAAGCTCGAGCAGGACGGATTTGAGCCTTGGCTCCGGGACCTAAAGGAGCTGCCAAAGCAAACAGCTTTGTCCCTGGGAGCCCTGGCCTCCCTGCTTCCCCAGCACTGCACCAAAGCCGGCTCAGCCCCGAGTGGGAGAAGAGCTGGGACTGCCCCCGCGACCCCAGGACACGCTTGGTCACACAGACTAAATCTTCAGCCATCACTGCCAGGAGGGAGGTGACCCCAGGAAGGGACCTGGAGGGTTACTGATTGTGTGAGAGCACAGGCAGCCTCCCAGCCCAGCAGCTGCACTACAGCCATGGAGCAGCTCAGCATCAGCCGTTGCTGCAGAAGGGACCCAGACCACCACCGCTGCAGAGGCAGCCAGGAGCCCATCCTCCCCTTGGCTCCCACATGATGCATGTCCCAAAACAACCTCTGAACCCACCCTGTGCTCCCTCACTCAAACACAACCACATCTCCTCCCCTAACACACTCAACACCACCTGCCCTCACCCAAGCTCCTGCAAATCCAAGCTCCCCCCATGGTCATGGCCTGGGGGGCTCACAGAGGGCCCTGCTACAGGCACCTGTATGCAGAGGGCATCAGGGTGGAACTGCGCTGTGAACAGCAGCACCAACGGCACCAGGAACCAGCTCTTGGCCATACCACAAGAGAGCTGATGGCAGAGGAGCCTCATTCTCTGCCATCCCTGCTGTGCTGGTGGCCAGCTGCAGCCAGGACCACACATAAAACCAAAGCCCTTTCCAGCCAGGCATTGTCTCAGCTCCGCTTGCAACATCACCAAGCAGAGCGCCAGGATGGCAGCCCCTGGGTGCTGGAGTGGGAGCTGAGGAGCATCCCTGGGGAACAACTCTCCCAGTCAGGCAGGACTGGCCAAGCAGGAGGTGCCCCCTTTGCTCATTGGCACCCAGTGTGCCCTGGGGCCACGTGGCTGATGGTGCTGAGGGCAGAGGGGGAGTCCTGCATGGCACAGAGTCGTGCCAGACATGGCCCTGGTGAGCACTGCCCTGGTGTCTGCTCGTGGGCAAGTCATGGCAGGAGGCCTCCAGCGTCCAGCTGCCCACTTCAAAGGCAAACACAGAAGTGAAAGTATTGCTCAGGCTGGGAGAGAAAGAAACCAAGCACAACAAAGGCAGCCTTCAGGATTTAATTTGGGATTGAACAGCTCTCAGCCACGCTGTGTTTACAGCAGCAGGAATCCTCCCAGAGCACTAAACCCACACTTGTCCCTGCTCAGCCCCAGCATCAAGAAGCTGATGTCTGCCCAGGCATGAGGCACTCACCAGAGCTTTGCCACAGCCAGGAGAGCCATTGCCAACAGCCCAGCACAGGCATGGATCCTCTCACCAGACCCTGCCCATGGTGACAGCAAGCTGCCAGCAGCAGAATCAGAGGTGGCTGCACCAACCTCAATGCAGCACAGAGACCCCTGCAAAGAGCCTGCACACAGCAGCCAACAGCTACCAGCAGCCTTCCTCCAGTGTCCAGGCTCCCAGCACACCACAACACCAGCCAGCCCTCCCTTCTCCCATCCCACAGGACCACACCACCCCCAACCATCAGAGGTGGAAAGAGAAGGCAACACAGGCAGCCTCCTCCCCTGCAAGCTGCCTTGTGCTTCCTTCTGAATTGCTCTGACTCCAGGATGCCCAGAGAGGACACCAAGAGGGACTGTGGTGGCTCTGGATGTGCAGATGCCCAACAGCAGAAGGGCAGAGCCCAGCCCAGGTGATGCAGCCCTGTCAGAGCAAGTCAGCCAACGTGGCTGAGCTGGCAGCACAGCTCTGCTGTCTCTGGTGCAGGCAGAGTGCTGCAGACACAAAAATGCCTTTTTGCAGGTCTGGGTTTATGAAAGTGTGTGCTCCTCAGAGTGGAATTACTCCTGGCAGCAGCAGCTCCAAGAGCAGCAAAGGCCCCACAGAGCTGCTTGGGGTCCAGGCTGACAGAGCACAACTCTTGTTTCATGTGAAGCTTCTTACCGAGGCCTCTGAGCTTTCTAGCAGGGGGGAGAGGAAACCTGGCAAGCTGGGAGCACCCCATTAGTGCCACCTGAGAGCAAAGCACCCCAGCACCAGGGCTCTGCAAGGACTGCACTGTACCAGGAGCAGCCCAAGGCCCAGGCCCTGCACCCTGCTCACCAACCACCCCCAGCAGGGGCACCTCCAGCCCCACCGCTCCAGCCCGCAGCAGCCTGGGCACCATCTCTGCTCCTCTCCTGCCTGCACAGGCAGGGGCCCCACTCCAGCACCTCAGGGGCAGGGAAGGGAACGTGAGAGAAGGGAAAGATCAGCTGTTCCTTCGGCCTCATTGCTCCTTCCTTTAGAAATCACTCAAAGGAGGAAGCCTGCCAGAAGACACATTAGGGCTGTAACAGGAGAAGGCTGCAGGCAAGGAGCTGTCAGTCACGGGGCAAAAATAAACAGCATGTATTGATTGTACTGCAGGCTCCAGTGCAGGGAGAGCTCCTTCAACAGGATCCCCCCAGACCCAGGCAAAGAGCAGAAACAATAAATAAAATCACCAAGAGAAACAGAGAGAGGAATGAACTCCATGGACAACCCCAGCCCACAGCAGGAGTAAGATGCAAACCCTGGCTGCAGCCCAGGGAGGCTGGGGGGAGGCAGCTGTGGGGGCACAGGAGGTTGAGCTCACACCTCACCAGCACCCCAGGAGTCACCAAAACCTAAACCGGGCCAAGCCCACGCAGCGTTGGGCCAGCCCCACTCACCAGTCTGTGCCCAGGCCCCGGGGCCCCGCACCCACCGCCGCCCAGGCACCGGGGCCCCGCACCCACCGCCGCCCAGGCACCGGGGCCCCGCACCCACCGCCGCCCAGGCACCGGGGCCCCGCACCCACCGCCGCCCAGGCACGGGGCCCCGCACCCACCGCCGCCCAGGCACCGGGGCCCCGCACCCACCGCCGCCCAGGCACCGGGCCCCCCACCCACCGCCGCCCAGGCACCGGGGCCCCCCACCCACCGCCGCCCAGGCACCGGGGCCCCGCACCCACCGCCGCCCAGGCACCGCTGCCTGTGCCCCTGCTCCACGCTGTGCAAGAGCCACCAGCAGCTGCCCCCTGCAGCACTCCTCCTTTAAACATTTATTGTAGGTGTCTGGCTTGGTGAGGATCTGCAGCCTGTCAGCTGCCAGTGTTTACCTTGGTGGATGTGCAAGAGAAGCCTCAGTCTGAAGGGCTGGGGGGGGTATTTCAGTGCCAGACAAACAGCTCTGCTTGAGGAATCACCCCCTGACAGTACCACCCCCACCCCCCAAGACTAAACAAAGATCCAAGGGCCATGCACTGTGCTTTGGGAAAGCTTCCTGCAGCCTACACCTCCTCCACTGGCTGCTCTCTACAGCTGGGACATCCCCAGGATGCAGGGCAAGGCAAGATCTGCCCCTGCTCCAGCTCCCCAGCTGTCTGCAGGCTGGGCATGTCTGGAGACAGCCCTGCATGCTCCCAGGACCCTCCTGGATGGGAGGAAGAACACAGCAAATGCAGCTGCATGAAACCTACACCACTGCAAACCCACACAAGCGAGCTTCCCACTGCAAGAGTCTGCAATGGGGAGGAGCAGGAGAACTAAAGTACATCCAAGCCATGCCCAGCTTCCACTTGATGACAGAGAGATGGTTACCTGCAGTCTACAAGAGAGAGAGCATGAGAAAGAGAAAGCAAGAGTGGGAAGGAGAAGGAATGGGATCCACCTCAGCATCACCAGGAGCTCTGACATGTTTTAAACCCAGTTACCTGGTGGAGCTGTGCTGACCCACAGAGCAAAGAACCATCCCAAACTCCCTGCAATGGTCAGGAAAACCCCCACCAGGCTCTGCTTTGAGAGAGAGCAAAGGACTTCCAGCAGAGCTGGAGAACCGTGGTGTGCCAGGTGTGGCAGCTGGTGTGCCAACACACTTCTGATACCTGACATGATCTGCTTTAGGGGACCCTGCTCTGGCAGAGGGCTTGTACTGCATGATCTTTAGTTGTCATGTTGGGTTTGGAAGGGACCTCTGAAGAGACCCCAGAGGCTCCCATGAGCCAGTTCAAATCTAGCTCTATTTATTTGTGGGAGCTGCTGCCACCCAGACATGGCCATAGGTCTCTCAGTGCCAACACCAAGCTCCCCAGCACAGCAGAGAGGGCAACCTTCAGCCTTGCTGGCTGAGTGGAGCTCCTGCCAGCAAGCCAAGCCTGCAGACTTGGCTCATTTCTCTCCCCCAGTGCTGGGACCCATCCCCACCACCTGGGCCCACAGCCGTTGTGGACGAGGGGTGGGCAGAGCTCTGCCCTGCAGCTGCTGCTCACACTGCCTGTGGCTGCCGGCCGCAGCCCTGCCCAGGGTGCTGCCTGCCAAGGAATGTTTCCATCCCCTGGATGCTGTCCCCACAGCTCTTCCCAGGAGCCAGCTCTCTCTGTGGGCAAGTCAAAGCCTGGAGCTGCTGAGCAGAGCCACAGCATGCTTCTGGTTTGGCCTCTTGCTGCCCTTGTGTAACCCTCCTGGCGCACAGGGAGGCTGCTGCAAGCCTGTGGTCAGACTCCCAGACCCCCTCCCAGCACTTGCCCACCAAGATGCCACCTCCCTCACCTCCAGGGAGGTGACAGGTACTGCAGCCACCCACCAGCACAGACCCACCCCTGCCACCCAGCCAGTGCCACACACTCCTCCAGGACAGAGGTCCCCAAGCCCACAGCCCCTGGACTGGGGCAGTGCCTCTGTGTCACCCCATGGCACACAGCCCCTGCCCAAACCAGGACCAAAAGCCACTTGTTGGCTGGGAAACTCTCTCCAGTCTCTCCCCACAGATGCAGAGGGTGAGAGGCAGCTCCTACTCATAAAATCATAGAATGGTTTTGGGTTGGAAGGGACCTTAAAGATCAACCCTGCCATGGGCAGGGACACCTCACACTAGACCAGGTTGCTCCAGACCCCATCCAACCTGGCCTTGAAGCCCTCCAGGGAGAGGGCAGCTCCATCTCCCACCTCATTCCTGCCCAGATCAGAGCTCAGGGAACTCCTGCCCCACCACCCCCCAGAGCAGCACATCCTGCCCCAGCCAGGCTGTGGCACCAGGTCCATGCCTCTGCTCCCCAGAGCTGAGGCACTCCTGGGAAGCTCTGCCATGGGCACCCCCCTGGGTGCTTTCCCCTGCACTGGGCTGAGAGGCCTCGTGGCACTGCAGGAGAGCTGGGAATTCCTTTGCAGCAGGAAGGGTGAGCAGGGCAGCAGACAGAGCAGGTTTGGGTTTGCTGTGGCACATTCAAGTGCTAATCCCCCCGGAATGCACACCTTGTTCAATGTGCCTTTAACAGCCTTCCGGGAAAGCTCCGCGGCCAGCCGGGACGTCACAGCCACTTACTGCTGCGTTTGATCTCACACGGCTCGGGGCTTTTTTCTCTGCAATCCTTCCCCCCCACCCCAAACTGAAGTTCTGTTTACCTCTCACTGTCTGACTCACTCACTCAGAACGTATTTGGGACACGGCTTTCAAGCAGCTCTGCATTTGTTTAAGCTCACTGCTTGGCCCTCACTGAGAGCAGGATGGGCTTTGGGCTCTTACACCTAGGCTTGACAGGAGCAGCATAACTTGGCTGGAAAGAACCCAGGGCTGCAAGCAGGCTGAGGGAAGGAGGCAGCTGGTTTGCTCCTTCGTGGCTGCAAGTGGAACAAGGGCCCATGCTGTGTGTGCAAGAGCACAGGAAAAGCAGGGTTAAGCTCTGAACCACGCTCACCAAAGAGCAGCCACTGTCACCTAGGCCTCATCCCCAGATGCCAGACCAACAAACACCATCTGGGCCTGGGGCTGGCTCAAAAACCTGGGGGTGTTCACCCTGAGAAGAGAAGGCTTAGGGCAGACCTCGCTGCCATGGAGCAGCACAGGAAGGCTGGCTGCCAGCAGGATGGAGACTCCCCCTTCACAAGGAGTCCCATGGCAAAGACAAGAGGTGCTGGGGACAAGATACTGCTGGAGAGATTCCCACTGGGCTCCAGGAGAAAATGTCAGACACTGGAGTCACTCCCAAGGGAAGCAGTGGAGTCCTCTCCACCGGACTGTTTGCAGCCTCAGCTTGCCAGGGTGCTGGGCCCAGCTCCCCGCAGCTCTGCTGTGACCTAGGAAGGTTGGAGCTGATGATCCCTGGGGTCCCTGCCAGGCTGGGACTCTGTTCCCAGCTCGTGGCCAGGGCTGCCCACAGCCTGCAGCAGGGCTGCACTTGCCATGCAGAATGCTGCATGATGCCACACGTGGGGACCCTGCCGCCCATGGCACTTCACCGGGTGGGCAGGAGGGACGCTCAGCACCGCAGCCAGGGCGCGGCAGGAGCACAGGCAGTGGCACCAGCACCCCGCTGCGCCAGTGCCCGCTGTGCAGGACGGGTCCCGGGCACACGGCGCCGGCCGGGCCGGTCTCTGCGCTCCGACACTGACACCTAGAGGCTCCCCGGCCCCGGGAGGCACCGCGCCGGGCAGGCAGCGCTCCGCCGTCGGGGATCCAGCCCACACTGGAGCCACGCTGCTCTGTGCCCCCCAGGGAAGCCTCCCGGTGCCCCCAGTTCTCCTCCTTACCAAACTCGCTGGCACACAGATGCTCCACGATCGCCTCCGACTTCATCTCGTTGTCACAAGGAGGGCACACGGTGGTTCCTGGCAAGAGGAGAGAAAGGGTGGTGAGGAGCCAGCTGAAGGAGCATGTCACGCTGTCAGACTGCTGCCCTCAAGGACGTGTGCCAGCCCCCCAGGAGGGCTGGGGGTCAGGAGCCATCCACCAGCTCCCAGGGCTGCACTGGCCATGAGCAAGCTCCTGCCAGCCCCACTCCAGCAGTGCCAGCAGCCCCAAGGCTGGGCAGGGCAGGCTGCTGCCAGGAGCCAGGGCTGGCAAGGAGAAGGCTTTTCAGGGCCAGGCACTCAGCCGAGGGGAGCTGCTTGCCACGGGGCATGGCCCACAGCCTGCTGCCGTTCCCTGCCTGCAGCGTGCCAAGGCTGGCACACAGTGCCCAGGCCCCGGGACAGCAGGAGACCAGAGCTCAGGGATGTGGCTCATGTGCCCAGGGGCTGCCCAGAGCAGAAGCCATCCCAGATCCAGGCAGGGCAGTTCAGGAATGACCCAGCCCAGCTCTGCACAGGCTCCCCTCAATGCCAGGGACCACTCCACAGCCAGCCCCATGCCTGTCTCCCTCCCACCCCGCCCCAGAGCGGCACCGGTCGGCAGGAGACCTGCGGCACGACCCCCGGAGTGCACAGCTGCTCTCTTTTGCTTTTGGCCCAGCTGCACCCCACGGGCTGCAGGACAGCCTGGTGGCTCCAGCAGAGGAGAGCCAGCTCTGCTCAGCAGCTAAGGGTTCCCACATCCTCCTCTCAGGAAACCCCAGCCCAGGGGACGGCGCTGGGCTCCATCCCGGGAGGAAAGCTCACTTCGTCCAGAGAATAGAAATCTGTTTCCAGGCTCCCGTCTCCAGTCGGAGCAGAGACCACCCAGCAGCACAGACACAGATTTGTGCTACTGGTGGAGGAATTTATTGAGCTGGGAGATGCTGCTTCTGTTCCTGGTCCAGGGGAACTGTGGACTCCTTCCCACACAAGGGAGTTATTCTCAGGGACAGTGCCGCAGCGAAACATCTGCTGGTCCCTGCGTGCAGACAGAGCCCTCCTTGCCTCCTTCCAGCCCTCAGCCAGGCCAGCAGAACCCAGAGTCTTGTTGGAGAGAAGAAACAGAGGTCTCCTAGCAAGAGGGGTGCAGAGCCAGAACAGCTGGCAAGGGAGGCACAGCCACGACCATCACCCACCACAGAGCAGAGTCTCCTCTGTCGCTGCTGCCCCACATTTGTTTTCCGTGGCTGCTTCTTCCTCTCTCAACCTCCCAGATCTGGTCTGTGCCAACTGCTGGTTCCTGGGGTCGTGCACTGTGTCTTTATTAATCACACATGCAGAGCAAATGGCCTTCCAGTGGCCCTGATGGGTGAGCCACAAGGCAACCCAGCAGCTGCCTCAACAGTCCCACTCCTGGCAGCGCTGCCTCTCACCTGGGCACTTCCTCTTCCAAACCCCTGGAGTGCAGCTGCCACTTCTACCATCTTGAAGTGACAGAGGCTGCCTGCTGCCTCTGGAGATGTGGTGACATCCCAAACACTATTTTTACCATCAGCAGTCAGAATATTTCCATCCAGGCTGCACTTCCATGAGCTCAGGATGAGGGGAGGCTGACAGGGGGGGGACAACCCCTGCGGTCTGCCTCTGCCACAGTGCCAAGAGTTCGTTACTGTGCTGGGGACCACCCTTGGGAAGGGACCCTGCCACACAGCAGCTCATCTCTGCACATCTCTGTACAAAGCACTGGGATGTCCCTCAGCAGCCCAAGTACACACCAGGAGCCCAGCTGAGCCTGCAAGGGCCAGACACACAGCGTGAAAGCCACCACTGCATCCACCCCGGGAGCCTTGCAGGGAAGCGAAGGGAACAACCAAACCCCAATGGAAAAATCAGACTCATTGTTCCTTGATGAAAGCACAGGCTTGGGTTTAGCTGTGCTAGGGGAATGTTTTGGCATGCCCAGGCTGGCAGAGACCCACTACAGCTATCCCAAAGCTGCCCTCCCACCTCTCCTGAGGCATCACAGCTAACATCCTCCAGCCCACAGTGCTGCCCAGCACTTTACCCTTCCCACACCATCCCAGGCTGAAGGAGCCAACAAGAAGCCCAGCCATAATTTGGGTCCTCCTGCCACAGGTGATCCCCACTGCAGTGGCCCAGAGGCAGCCGTGCCAGCATGTGCCCAGCCAGCAACCCACCGCAGCTCCTGGTACTGGGCACAGCTGCCTGCCCCCCAGCTTGCTGCAGCTGGGCTGGGGCCCATCTTCTGCAGCTGACAGCTCAACACCAAGCACAAGCTTCCTTCTCCTGCTTCCAGCTTGCTTTCTCCTCCCTGCTGGCCATTTTCTAATGCCTGGCTTTGGAGCCAGCTTACTCCAGGGGCAGGAGAAGGAATGTGTAATGCTATATTAATCTGCAACTCCCCTGATGCATCCTGTGGGCCTGCAGGCTTTACCGCCTCGTGCTTAAGGAGAAAGGAATTCAGCAGGTCAGCTCTTTGAGAGGCAGAAAGAAATTCCAATTTCGAGGTGTTAATGGGGAAAAAACACTGAAAGGGCCTCACTCTTATTAGTGCCCAGAGAAAAGGGGGCACACTGCTGGCTCCTGACACTCTTGGAATCAACAGGAAACACCCCAGTGCCCCAGAACAAAGGGGCTCCAGGAGCTGGCACTCATGGAAAACAAAAATCACACAAGCTAGGGGCAGAGCTCTGGGCAGAGGGAAGGACCTGTAGCACACACATGCAAGGGCTGAACTGCAGCAGCAAACACGCTTGCCCACAGGCACCCCTCTGCACAAGTGGCAGTGCCAGCAGCCAAACTGGCATTCTGTAGACACCACTGCAAACTTGGCTGCAAAGAAAGGGGAGAGATTGAGACTGGAGAGGAGGAAGTAGTTCTGGACAGTGAGGGTGAGGAGACACTGGAACAGGCTGCCCAGGGAGGTTGTGGTACCTCCTCTCTGCAGGTGTTCAAGGCCAGGTTGGATGAGGCCTTGAGCAGCCTGGGCTGGTGGGAGGTGTCCCTGCCCATGGCAGGGGGTTGGAACTGGATGATCTTTAAGGTCCCTTCCAACCCAACCCATTCTGTGTTTCCAAAGTGTTTGGACGTAAGTTCCATGAAGCCATTCAGCAGTGTTTTATCTGAGTGGCTGCAGTGTTTCCTTGCAACAGTCACCCAGCTCTGGCTTACAGCTCACTCCAAGAACAAGTTCATACACCCTAAAGCTTGTGCAGAATGAGGCCTCCCTGCACCCAAACAGGACCAGCAACAGACACACAAAGGAGTCACACCTGAGCTGATGTAATTCCTTATGAAAAGGCAATTTAGTGATGCCTGTGAAGGGCAGCAGATGCTCAGATGCTGTGCTGCTAGGCACCTCAGCAGCACCACAAGAAAGCAGCAATATCCCACCCCAGTGGGTCTGAAAGGTGATCACGGAAGCACTTAGAGGCTGCTGACCTAAAAGAATGTTTCCAGGTATGGTGTCATTAATGCCTCTAAAATGAACGACCTGCAAACAGTTCAGACTCTGTTTTGGACCTTGGAAGCAGCAGCTCTGCAACAAGCAGCTCAGACCCAGGAGCACGCTTGGCTGCAAGTCCCTGGGGAATAAAAGCAACCTTTGTACTCCCCACACAGGACATGGCTGCGGTCTTGACCAAGGGTCCAGGTTCATACAGGACAGATGATCTCAGAGCCTTCCTGGAAAACAAAGAGCTTCCTCCAGCAATCCCACCAGTAAGTGAAAGCCACAGTGAGAACAGCAGCCTGGCTGTGCTGCTCAGGGAGGGGCTGGGGTCCGGGACCGAGGGCAGCCAGACCTCACCCCCAGCATGGGCACACACTCCCCATCCCATGGGCCCCTGGATGCCACTGCCAAGGCACAGCAGAGGTTCCCTGCCCAAGGCACAGCTCTAGATGCGTCAAGCTCAGGTGCCCCCCTTGCCCGCAGCGACCACTGAAGCCTTCGCCCCTCGCTGCTGTCCGTGTGCCCCCACGGGGGTCCTGGGACACCCTCGGAACATCACCACTCTGCTCTGGGACCTCTGCTCCTTCTTTCTGCCCCTAACCAAAGGAGTCCCCGAAGGACAAGCCGCACCGGGATGAGCGGGATCACAGCAGCACGGTCGCCAGCAGGCTGGGGAAGGGCTCCCAGGCAAGCAGGACATGAAGCCTCTGCCTGTGAAGGTCACTGCACGCCACAGGGTGACCTCCCCTCCGGATGAGCTCCGGACACAGTGCAGGAGCCACGCGTGGCTCACCCACCCCTGAGCAACTCCCAAGTGCCAGCGCTAAGTCCCCGTGAATCCAGGCGTGCCCATCCCTTGCCGTGAAGCTCCGGACACAGAGCAGTTCATTGCCCTCCGCAGAGATCCCTCCGGCAGCCTTTCAGAGCGCTCCGACGCGCGGTGCCGAACGCTCGTTTATTCATTTGTAAAGTTTCCACAAGCAGCCACACATCGCAACGCCAGCAAGCCCCGCACGCACCTCCTGCACTCAAGGGACACAAGCACCTTGTCCGTTTTCCCCCACTCTTCCTTGCTAAGTCTCTTGCCCTCTCGCCAGCGCAGAGCCCACCTCAGAGGGCAGGGCTGGATCCACACCGCACGCAGAGCCACCAGCTGCGCAGCTTCGCACCCCAGGAGCGAGCGGGATGCAGGCACCCCGCTAGTACCGCTGTCATCGCTCACTCCAGCCAGGAAGCGCTTTCTGCCACCGGCACCGCACAGCCTGCTGCTGCCAGCACAGCCCCACAGAGTCAGGCTCGGCAGAGAAACTGCTGCCAGGGCAGCGCAGCACCTGGGGACAAAGGGTCCACCAGGGCTGGAGCCCAGCCCCGGTGCCGGCATGAGGAGCAGAGCAGCTTTGCACCACCTGCCCCCGGGCTCTGCTCCGGGATGAAGGCAAGGAGCCGGCAGGGCATCCTGCTCTCCTCAGGACAGGAGCGCTCGCAGGGTGCTTGGAGGCTGGAGCTGGACTGCTGCCGAGAAGCAGAGTTCAAGTGAGCCTCCTTCAGTCCCACACAGCCCCCCCCCGGGCTTATGCCTGCCTCACCAGCTCAGCTCAAAGCACGAGGAGCAGGGCTGCAGCGTGCTCACAGCTTACCTTTGGGCCTGGAGACATCGGTGGCATTGGGAGCGGTCATGGCAATGCAGACGTCGTCCTGGGGAAACTGGTCACACTTGAGCATCTCGGGCCAGAAGAAGCCAAAGAACTGCATGACAGGCTCGCAGGAGTCGCGCACAGCCTCGCAGAGCCAGCGGCACGGGTAGACCGGCCGGTCCAAGCAGACGGGGGCGAAGAGGGAGCAGAGGAAGACCTGGGTGCCCATGTGGCAGTTCTTGTTGAGCAGGGGCACCCAGCTGCTCGCCTGGTGCTTCACCTCGGCCATGGTCTCGTGGTCCAGCAGGTTGGGCAGCACCATCTTGTCATAGCCCACGCTGTGGCAGAGCCGCAGGTCCGCGGGGATGGCCACGCACTGGTGGGGCTTGGCGTAGAAGCGGCCGCCGGGGTAGGGGCCCAGGTCGGACTGGTAGCTGACATAGTCGTACTCGCTGGCCCCGCCGCACGCCAGCAGCCCCGCGGCCAGCGACACCAGCGCCCGCAGCGCGGCCCCGCGGAGCCCCCGCACGCTGCCCATCGCCGACGGTGGCCCCGACGGTACCGCCCGCCGCTCCTCGCCGGGCTCCCGCCGGCTGCGGCCGCCTCCAGGGACCGTACCCGCGCTCCCTCCCACGGCCTCCTCCGCGGCGCCCTGCTTGGGGCCCCCCAACTTCTGCCCGGGGCCCCGACCCGCTGGCCCCCGCTCGGTGCCCGCTGCCTGCAGACACTCTGGGCGTCAGAGGCAGGGCGCCCGCAGCCCCGCTCTGAGCCGCCCTCTCCCTCTGCCGCTCCTGCTCCCTCCCGCCCCGGCTCCGGCCACGGCCCCGGCCCCGGTCTGGCCCCGCCGCGCCGCGCCGCGGGTTTGTGAGCCCCCGGCAGCCAATCAGAGAGGCGCCGCCCGCCGCGCGCTCACCCGCCGCTGTCAATCAGTGACCCCGGGAGCCAATGGCGACTCGGCCCGGCCAGGCTCGCCCCGCCCCGCTCCGCCCCGGCGGGCCCCGATGGCCCCGCGCACCGGGACGGCCCCGGCGCCGCAGCGGGGCTGCCTCCGCCACCTGCAACGGCAGAGGGGTCGCGGCGCTCGGCCCGGTGGTACCAGGCAAGGTGCCGTGGGTGGCCAGCGCGGGGGCAGGGGTACGGGGAGAACCCCCCCAGCACAGGAGCTTGCCGAGGAGCCTACCACCGGGCACCGGGCTCGGCTGTGCCTGCTCGGGTCTGGTGGATGTGGTTGGGTCTGGTGGGTCTGTCTGAAGTTGGAAGAGACCTTTGAGATCATAAAGTCCAACCCAGAGCTCACAGCTCCACCACTACCGCTAAGCCACTGCCACTGAACCATGTCCCTCAGCACCACATTCATGCGAGACTGCCAGGGATGGTGACTCCACCACCTCCCCGGGCAACCTGTTCCAGTGCCTGTTTCCATTGTTTGTCCCCACAGCTCTGTCCCCATTGCAGCCTCCCATGCCTACTGTGGCTGCTCTGCTCCCATCCACCCATGCCAGGCACTCAGTGTCCCAGGGCTGGCTCAAAGCTGACATGGCCTGGCTGTGGACGCCCACCCTGCCTGCCTGCAGCAGTTGCCCTCCCATCCCTTTTCAGTCTTCCTGGCTACATCGCCCACCGGGCAGTGCCACAGGGCTGGCAGGGCATGCTCTGCCCTGGCTGCCCAGCACTGGAATGCTTGGTTCCCTCCACACCGCCCCTGGAAAACAGGCAGGCGTGGGATAATAGAATATATTAGCCCTGAGCCCATTCAGCCCCGGGCTCTTTAGGAACAATGCCTGCTAACTGAGCTGATTTTTGCCAAGTGACTGCCTCTCCTGCATGAGCAGCAAAGTGGAGCCCCCAAACAGTCCCACGCCACAATCCTGCGAGCGCTGCTGCCCAGGGCCCATTGTTTTACTGCTGCGTTTGAGGGCATGGAGGAGTCATGGCCTTGCCTGCCCTGGCATTTCTTCCCCAGTTTCCCACCGCTGCACTAGCCCCATCTCAGCCCCAACAGAGGCTGCAGTGATGGGGGAGAGGAAGCCAGCCACAGGCATCTGCTGTCCCTATCCCAAGAGAGGTGACTTGAAAACCACCAGGGCTGGCACTGCCTCTCGGTGGCTGTCCCCCTACTGAGGAGGAGACTGAAGGTGCTGGTGGAGGTTCTGCAAAATGGCAGCACAGTGTCCTCTGTGCTCCATATGGCAGATAGCCCCAGGCCTGTCTGGAGCCATGGGGTGAGGAAAGGCTGCAGGCCTCTGGAACTGAGACTGAGTTTTCCCTGTGCTCCTAGGTGGATTTAAGCCAAAAGGTAACACCCTCAGATGTTAGGGCATGGGGAGTCTGCATCCAGAACATGGCCAGCAGGTCATGGGAGGTGATTGTGCCACTCTCCTCCACCCTGGTGAGACCACACCTGGACCACCATGTCCCCTTGTGGGGAGCCCCCTGTGCCACCCTGGCAGTGATGCATGGCTCCCATGGCACCTCATGCAGCAGGACAGCTCCTGGACCTCCCCAGAGAATATTTGCTTTAGATTAGACACCCCCATGGCCAGCTGAGAGCTGATAGCCCCTGCTGGGCTCAGCCTGCCCAGGAGGATGTTGGTTTTGCCATGTTTGTTTTCTGGTTTTCTCAGCAGATAGCTCCAAGGTTCCAATAGCAGGGAGCAGCCAGGAATGCTCCCATGCCCCCCGACACAGGAATCTGCACAGGGAGGTTTTGTCACTGTGGTGACTCACTCCATCCCCAGCCTGGTGGCCTGCAGTGCCCAGGGTGCAGAGGATGGAACTAGATGATTCACAGATTCATAAAATGGTTTTGTTGAAAGGGATCTTAAAGCTCATCCAGTTCCAAGCCCCTGCCATGGGCAGGGACACCTCCTGCCAGCCCAGCTTGCTCAAGGCCTCATTCAGCCTGGCCATGAACATCTTCAGGGAGGGGACATCCACAACCTCCCTACACAACCTGTTCCAGTGCCTCACCACCCTCACTGCAAAGAATTTCTTTCTGATATGTAGTCTATGTTCTTTAGGGTCTGTAGATGACCTTTAAGGCCTCTTCCAACCCAGCCTATTCCATGCTGCCAACACCAAGAGCCAGCCTACAGCAGGTCCAGGATCAAGGCACACAACAATTCCAGTCTCTGTCCCCTGTTAGTGTGAAATTAGCACCACTAAAGGCTCTAACTAAACACAATCAGCAAAGGCTTTACTAGCTGAGATAACACATGAAGGGCTGCAACAGCCAATGCCTTCAGCACTGCTCAAACTCTGACCGTCTGCCCCTGGTCCCAGGAGGGAACTGATGGCAAATATTTACAGGGGCTTATAAATATTTATCCTGTAATAACTTGCTGCATTACAGCACATTCTTCTCTCTGAGGCTCAGCTCTGCCTGCACCAGGTGCAGGCTGCTCTCAGGGTCTGTAGCATATATATAAAGTTAGCCTGAATCCCATCCAGCGATGTCTGGCGGTCAATAAACCAGGCAGCAGCGGAGCCTGGAACGCTCTGCAAGGCATTTCTCACCCAACAAAAGAAGAATGTGGCTGGGGAGCACAGGTGTGCAGCACCTCGCTGTGGGTGCAAACCCCTTCTGTGTTGCCAGAGTAACCTGGGAGAGTGCTGCACGTCACCAAGGAGCTGTAAATCACACCCTGGGGCTGCTGTGATGGGGCCTGGGCTCAGAAACAGCACATGAGGGACCCTCGGCTGCTTCGGTGGGGACCCCAAAGGAAAGGAGCTGGAGACCTGCCCACCGTCAGGAAGTATCTCCTCACACTTGTCACTGGCAACCCTCTCCCCAAGGAACCAAGGTACAGAGCCCCAAATCACCAGAGATCACAGAATGCATTGGGTTGGAAGGGGGCCGCAAAGTTCGTCTTGTCCAGCGCCCTGCAGTGAGCAGAGACATCTCCAACTAGAGCAGGTTGCTCAGGGAGATGCTGAGATCTGCTCTGTACACAGCAGATGGGCAGCAGCTCCCCACAGTGCTGCTCATGGAGGGGTCCTCTCCAAGCAGGGCTGAAACCTGCAGCATCAGCAGGAACCCCAGAGGGACCAGCCCATCACAGCCCTTCCTTTGGTCGTGCAGATCGGATCCCAAGGAGACCACAGGCTCCTTACCAGGCATCCACATCAGTCACCAGCTGAGGGTGTGCATTGTCTGGGGGACTGAGAGCTCAGGAGGTCTCTTGGCCTCAAAGCTGGTGGCTGCAGTTTCTGGGAGTTCTTCTCTGGACCCTCTGTAACAAACCCCCCAAAATAAAAGGGTTTGTAATTGCTCACTGACTTTCTCCAAATGAAAGCCCTCTCCTGCTTCTTCCCAGCCCTGTGTGTCAGTAACAAAGTGCAGATGGCTCTGGTGCAGGTGTCAGAGCACAAACCTGGAGCTGCTGCCACAGCAGCACTGCTGGAGCGTTGGCTGCCCATGCCAGGCACTGCCTGACCAGCACCACGTAGCCAGCACCATGTGGCCAGCACCATGTGGCATCCCTTCGGCCAGCACCATGTGGCATCCCTTCCTGACCTGCAGAGACAATTTCTAGCCCTGCCACGAGCCCATGCCCAGCCTACATCCGCTGCCCAGAGCAGACCTGACTTGCTCTGCAGTGAAGAGAGCCCGGACCCAGTGTTTTGTTGTGCTGTGGTTTCATTTGTTTGGACACCAAATATTTATCTTCCTTCTGAGAGTTTGGGGGGGTTTTGAGCCACCCCTCCACTTATTTATTTCTCTTCCTCCTGTTTAATGGTTTGCAAGAGCATAGGCAGTCTGTGGGTTGGAAACCACGAGACCATCTCCAAGCAGAGATGGAGTTCTGAGCTACTTTCCGTCGTGAATAAATAAACAGGATGGAAAGGCTCCGTTGTGTGTATTCTAGGTTGCTATTTTCTTAACCCTGTCTCATTAAGATGGATGGAGTTTCTGCTTATTAGTAATTTGGCAAGTTCCTCTTTGTGTACACTCTGCACTTCTCACTAATGGCTCTTTGCTTCACTGATTAACAAAAGAGACTTCCAGCATCGTCAGTGCAAACACAGCCACGCACTTGGGGCGCCGGGATGGAAACCCAGTGTTCTGGGGGAAGACAAGGGGAGACTGCAGGGAACCCAGGGAAGGAAAAGCTGCTGGTCATAAAACCTGTCCTGACATCCAAATAATTTTGACCTAAGGACATTGGCTCTTTGATTTACAGCCAGGGCTGCAGAGCTGACAGAGCCTGCAACAAAGTGACTGGGAGGCCCTGCGCTGCTCTTCCCACCACGGCTCGGGTGGGGATGACGCTGGCACTGCTACTGCCTGGATTTACAGCTGCCCATTAAAGAATGTTTACAAGCCTTTAGTAGAGCCTACACATCTGGTAAATCATTGATTGAACAAATAGCTCCTGCTGGCATGCTCCCTCTGTCAACTTTTTCCACTACTATGTTACCCAGCACACAACCCTCTGCCCCAGAGCGTGGTGGCTGCCAGCCTGCGGGCAGCCCAAGCAAGCAGCTGTGCCCCCAGCCAGATGTGCACCTGCAGCCTGGGTTGTCACTGAGATCTGGTGCCACTGGACCCACACAAGCTTGACCTTGAATGTCTCCAGGGATGGGACCTCAGCACTCGGCTTCTCCACACTGGCCAGTGCCCATTTGGCCGCAGGCTGAGCTGCTGGGAAGAGCTCAGCAGGGCAGGGAGCATCTGGAGGCACTGCAGGCAGAGCAAGACCCCAGAGCCTCACCAGCAGGTCCCAGATGAAGCCAGACTGAAGAGGACAGCTGCCCACAGCCACACATCAGCCAAGTGATACACACAAGGCACCATCCCCCCCCGCCCCAGTAACTGACAGCTGCCAGATCCCCCCTGGCACCAAGAGCTCACACCAAGGAGTGAAAACCAAGGCTGCCAGGGCCTCAGTTTTGCTGCATCAGTACAGACCTGGTGGAGGAAGAGCAGGATGGAGATGGGGCACAGCACCAAGAACCAGGGGAAGCAGCATCTGCCTGCCCTGGCACTGGGGCAGGGCTGTGCCCGCAGACAGGACCTGTGCTGGACTCTGCAGTGGAAGAAAAATGCCAGGTTTGATGTTGTACCAAGCATGCCAGTGCCTGGGGGTGGGGAGCAGGAGAAGCTGCCAGCCCCCTGCCATGGCTCATTGTGCTTCTGTGAGAGCATCTGGCCAGCTGTGCAGTCATCTGTGGCCAAACCCTTGCTCCCCTGGCCACAGAACTGGGCAAAGGCCAAAGGGTAAAGGGCAAACCACGGGAGCAGAAACAAAGCTTGATCAGCTCATTCATGCAAACCTTTTCAAGAGCTTTTGGGTGGCTGGACAGACAGACATGGGAGCGCAGGACCTGCTGCCCCTGTCTGAATCACCACAGGGACACACAGGCTGCCAGCTCCCCATGCAGCAGCTGAAAAGGAGCTGCAGGATCCTGCACTCACAGTGGGCTTTGAAGCAGAATGAGGCTGCAAGGACTGCTCCCAGCTCAAGGCAGAGCTCAGAAAAGCAGGGA
Source organism: Dryobates pubescens (assembly GCF_014839835.1). Taxonomy (NCBI): domain Eukaryota; kingdom Metazoa; phylum Chordata; class Aves; order Piciformes; family Picidae; genus Dryobates; species Dryobates pubescens. Next base: position 11,254,336 of record NC_071642.1, read on the forward strand.
GGAGAGTAAAAACCCAGCAGGAAAAGCAACTGCATCCTGCCCTGTTCCTGCCTACCTGCAGGGCAGCTCCCCAGCCTGCTGCAGGGACAGCCCAGCCCTCCCCAGTGCAGCATCAGCCCCTGTCTGCAGGGCCAGTGGAGGCAGCTGCCAGGGCTGGAGCATCTGCCAGGGCTGGGGCAGCTACAGATGGTGAAAGCCATCAGGTGAGGGCAGGGGGAATCACAGGAGAGCAAAGGCAGAAGGAAAGGAGGAGAGTCCCTGAGGGCATCCTCATCCCACTCTATGCTGATGGACACTGGGTGACATGGGGACCAGCCCCAAAGCAGCTCTGCCTCGGGGTGGGAAGGGAAGAGGCTGGGCACTCTCCCTCCACCCCTGCTGTACCCAGCTGGTGCCAGCTTCTGAGAGAGACTGGGAGACACTGCCCTGCAGTAGATTTCCTGGGGCACAACGGCCTCTGAGTTCCAGGTTTTTAATGGGCTGGCAGGGCACCCAGGAGGGAGGAGAGGGAAATAAGACTTTTCCTTCCTCCATAAAACCAAAACTTTATGGAAGATTTTAAGAGAGATTTAAAGAAGAGCCTCTGCCCTCCCTGCCCCCTCTCCAACTGTACTCTGCACGTGAAAGCCTTTGCGGAAGGGAATTAATTAAGGCAGGCAGCAGAGCCCAAAGCTCTGCAGCAGCCTCGTCCTCTGCACAATGCAGAGCCCACTTTTCCCTCCCTGGGCCTGAGAAACACAGCCCCAAAGTCCAACTGCATCAAGTTTTGCTTTTGTTTTGTTTTGTTTTCTTCCCTCTAACCCAACTCATTTTGGAGATTGATGGAGAAAAATCCATAGCAAATATTTATGGCTTCCCAATAAATAACCTTCCTCACAGGAGTCACAAAGAGCTCTGGCGAGTCTCAAGGTAACTTTCAGCGAGTTCCAGGGGTCAGGGCAGAGTGGGATACTGAGTCCACAGTGTTCCAGCCTCCAGCTCATCTGTTTTGAATTATTGGTATTACTCAGCTGAGCAGCACTCTCAATGGAGTAGCTGTGCTGGGAGTCCATGCCATATTTTATTTCTGTGGTGGGAGAGAGGCTTCATTAATTATTAGCTGTACTCTGTTGCAGCCAGCAAAAAGGGGGGAAAAAAGGCAAAACAGCCCCCAGTGAACAGGGGTTAGGCCTGCTGGAAAAGGAAGGTGTCCATGCCTGAGCAAGACCTGGGTGGGGTGGGATTTAGGGCTGGATGTTGTGCATTGTGCTGCCAGCTCAAATCTTAGAATTGTAGAATCTCAGAATCTAGGCTCACAGAATCATAGTGCCAGAGAATCACGGGGTCATGGAATCATAGAATTGGTTGGGGAAGCCCCCCGAGATCATCCAGCCCAACCATCAACCCAGCACCACCACGGCAAGAGCTGGGGTTGTGCAGCCTGGAGAAGGTCCCAGAGATGTCTCTGAGTCCTTAGAAGTGGCCTACAGGAAAGCTGGGGAGGGACTGCAGTGATAGGACGAGGGGTAACAGTTTCATACTGAGAGAGGGCAGATTGAGACTGGAGATTAAGGAGAAATTCCTTAGAGTGATGGTAGGGAGGCACTGGCACAGGCTGCCCAGGGAGGCCCTTGGAGGTGTTCAGGGCCAGGCTGGGTGAGGCCTTGAGCATCCTGGGCTGGAGAGAGGTGTCCCTGCCCGTGGCAGGGGGTTGGAACTTGGTGGGCTGTAAGTTCCCTTCCAACTCAACCCAACCCATTTGATGACTCCATGGCCACCACCCACCTCCAGCGTGGTCGGACAGAGCCGTGGCCAGCAGCCAGCCACGCTCGGGGCACCGCTGGGGCCAGCCGGGGGCAGCCGGAGGTGAGGCAGGACAGAGCCCGCCCTGGCGGCACCCTGTGCCCGCAGCACACAGCTCCAAGCCAGCGCCAAGCCAGCGCCCACCGCCCGGGAGCCAGGGGCAGGGCGCGCCCGGAGCGCAGCCATCCCTGCGCCCTCTCAGCCGGCTGGGGAGGGGGGAGCCGCGCAGCCGCCGGCGCTGGCTCCTTTCAGGGCTTTCAGCAGGCAGGGTCAGCTCTGTCTTCTGACCTGTGACCTGTCGCTTCCCTCCTCACCGTAATTATCTAACACAGCGTTCCCCCTGCCGGCTACAATGGAACAATTTGTCACTTCAATTGTCTGTCAGTCAACACTGGGGCCTTTTCAACGGGCCAACACATGTTTCTGGAGAGCTTGTCAGCAAGGGCTGTCTGGCCAGGCACATAAGCATGGAAAATGGAACCTTTGTTAATTCTGGTTCTTAGAAAAGTAAATCCATTCACTTGGGGGTTTTGGAGGGGGTTTGGGGTGGTGGGTTTTTTTTTTTCCAGGCCTTCAGTTTGGAATTTGCACAAGAAGCTGAATTGCCCCTGATCCCTAAATGATTGGCCAGAGGATTTGCATGAGGAAGCAGAAATTAATGATTCTTTTCTCTTTATTTTCTGTAATTGTGTGTTTAGAAATGAGATTACACTCTGCAGCAGCACGAGGGGCTGGGAGGGGAATTGCTTTGCATTTGTTTAGCTCCTGGAGAGTTAAGATCACCTAATCGTTCCAAGCATTTCCTAAGGTTCCCTCTCTCTCTTTTTTTTCCCCTGCTTTAATGACCAAACAAAGGTTGTGCTGCTTCCCGGGGAACTCTGCTGGCAGCTCAGCTCAGCAGTGGGAGCCAGGGGCTGATCCCCCTGCTGAAATGGTCTGCTCGCTGCTTTTGGCTTGCGGGGCACAGAATGCATCCCAGAGCTCACGGGCTTGGGAGCCATGGTGCATGCAGAAAGGAGGGCATGGATTCCCAGCAGCCCAGGAGGAAGATGCTGAGCAGCATGAGATGGAGCATGCCAGGGCTCCTGGCTCAGGCAAGTGCACCTCAGGGGGGTCCCTGCCCTGGGCTGGGCAGCAGCAGAGCTGGGAGAGTCACCCAACACGAGGGCTGCGTGGAAGGAAAGCCTGCGGTGTGGGGCACTGCCAGGCCACCTTTTGGCTGTGTGATCTGGTAGGGGTCTGGCTCTTGGGCAGTGGCTGCATGGCACAGAGGCAGGGGCAGCCAAAACACAGTCCCAGGACAAAGTGGCTGCACCCTGCACGTGGCCTGGGGGAAGCAGCTCCCCACTGGACCCTGTGCCCTGCCCAGCAAAGCTCCACTGGTGAGGTTTCCACAGCAGCTCCCTACAGCTTTCAGGTTTTGCAGAGCCACAGACAACAAAGCTGAGAACCTTCAGAGCACAAACTGCTGAAGAGAGGCTCTGGTTTTGGTGCTGTTTAGAGCTTCCTTCCTCTTGTTTTCCTTTTTATAGCAGCACCCTTTGAAACCCTCACTTTCTCTCTTGATACTCTTGTGGGATCTCAGTCCTAAATATTTCACAGGAGGCAGATGCCTCCCTCCTCAGGTATTCCTAATTTAGCAGCCATGTGGGAGCTCCTGTTTGGGGCAGACAGGGAATGGCTGGTTTGAAAGCACTGCAGAAAGGGTAGATGGCCTCTACTGGATTACAAATGCCCTGAGTGAAAAACCTCTCCAGATCCAGCTTCCCAGAACACCACTATCCAAACCTAATTCAAACCATGCAGGGAGCCCTGACTCAGAATCTTTCAAGCTTATAAAATGAAACAAATTGGCTTTGCAAGCATATCTCCCCATCTAAGCCATGCCTGTAAATTGGATTTGTCCTCTTGGATCCATACTGCAGGAGGTGGCCTGAAAGCCTCTTTGTTTCAAAGAGCTTCAGTCTCCTTGAGCCCCAAGTCTCCACCTTTGGTCAGGGCAAGCTGGAGAACTCTGCTCATTAACAGCAAGGACCTGGTGGCCCTCCAGCATCTCAGCCTGCAGGACCTTCACTGTGAGCATCAGAGCAGCTGCAGAGGGCACCTGGGAGCACCCAGCACGAATCCTCACGGGATCACTGAATGGTCTGGGTTGGAAGGGACCTTAAAGATCATCCAGTTCCAACCCCCCTGCCTTGATCAGGGACACCTCCCACCAGCCCAGGTTGCTCAAGGCCTCATCCAGCCTCTGGTCTTGAACACCTTCAGTGAGGGGACATCCACAACCTTTTCACTCTCTTCCCACCCTGTCAGGAATTTCTTCCTCCTCTGCATCTCCCCTCTTCCAGCTCAATGCTGTTCCTCCTCTTCCTATCTCTACAAGCCCTTGTAAAAAGCTCTTCCCCTGTGCAGGAGGAACCCCCACAGGAGCCAAGCTGAGGGCACAGAGGGACTGAACTGGGGGGCTGGGGCTCAGGTGGGCAACCCCTGCCCTACTCCCTGGCCTTCCCCCACACCAGCCATCAGCTGGGGGTTTCCTATGGCCTGTGCTGAGGTTGTTTGTTCAAGCAAACCCATTAGGTGTTTATTAGCCTTCATTATGGAGTGCTAGAGGGTTAATTAGTTCAGCCTGTTCCTGGAGGAGGGGGCAAGATCAGCAGCAGCTGAATACCCAGGTTCCTAGGGCAGCCACCACTTTGCCTGCTTTCCTTCTTTTCTTGCCTTCCCCCTCCCCCCCCCCGCCCTTATCTCTTCCCTAAGCAAATTAGGAATGTCATTATCACCTCTGCAAACTGCTCAACACAAGGCATTGTGCCTGGGGGAGAGCAGCCCGGGGTGCCCAGCTCCTCTGGAGGCAGCAGTTAGGGCATGGGGAGGCAGCTTGGCCAACAGGGGAGCAGATTCTGCCCCTCTCCTTACACCCCACCTACAGCACTGCATCCAGTTCTGGTGCCCCCAACACAGGGACATGGAACTGTTGGAGAAGATCCAGAGGAGACCACAAAGATCAAAGGCTGGTGCACCTCCCCTGATGGGAAAGGCTGAGAGAGTTGGGGAGAAGAGAGGGCTCCAGGGAGACCTTAGAGCAGCCTTCCAGTACCTGAAGGGGCTCCAAGAGAGCTGGGGAGGGACTTGTGACCATGGCTGGGAGTGACAGGATGAGGGACAATGGCTTTGAGCTGGAGGGGGGAGACTGAGACTGGAGATTAGGACTATACAGCCTGGGCTCACCCAGGGACAGCCAAAAGGGAGGCTGTAGAGCCATGGGGAGCCCTGTCACCCCAACCAGGGTCCCCTTGGTGACTGCTTGGTGACTTCCCTAGCTGTGGATTAAGTGTTAATGCTTCTTGCTGCTCAGCAGCATTGAATTCCTCTTGGCCATCAACAGCCCTCTCGCAGAGGAGGGACAATGCTGCAGCAGACCCTGGTGTGATGTGAATGAAGCAGCCTGGCTCTGTCAGGGTGTAAAGGGAAGTTGCTAATGCTGAAAGGCTTGGGCTGATGGAAGCCTTTACAAGCTCCCAGGCTGGGCCCCCAGCTCTCTCAAGCCGTGCTCAGCATACGAGCAGAGAGGGGTGGTGGAATCCCCCCGTGCTGGCTGCATCCCCTCCCTTCCCAGCCCCCCAGCCCCATTAGAGCAGTTTCCACTTCAAGAGGAAAAAGACAGAGGCTAAATGCAAATGGAAAAGGTATCTTTAAAAAGGTGTTGGGCTGCTTCCTTTCCACCCAGACAACCACACCCCCTGTCTGCCACCCCTCTGCATATTCACTCTCTGGCCTAGCAGCCACTCCTGGGATTCATTTGGCCACAAACTTCCACAGACTGACTTCAGGTGCAAGAGGGCCTCCTCTGAGAAGAGGTTTCTATACCCCCTGTGATGTGAGGAGCAAACCTTATCAGTGCTTCAGCAAAAGAAAACCAGAAACTCAGCAGAAGAGCACAATGAAGGAGCCCTGCCAGACTCAACTCTGGCAAGCAGGTACAAGATAACAATGGCTGTGGCCCTGCTTAATTGTTTCTGCTCCAGCTAATTGTGAAAAAGCAGTCATTTCCACTTTAAAGACACTCTGTGTGATCTTTAGGAGGAGGATTCCACTGTGGAGCTGCAGCCCCACGAGGGCTTTGAAGAGGATTCCCTGGGGGGTGGCCATGAGGAATTAGCATTTTCCACTTACTGTCTGCAGAAGGCCATCTCTGCCCCCCACATCCGACTGCCTCTGTCCCATATCTTGGGAGCTGCTGGCAGGAAGAGAGGATTGGATCTGGACACCACTGGGGCTGCACTCACTGTGTCCTTCCTCCCTCCCTGATGCTCATGCAGGTCCGGGGAGGCCTCCCAGCCAGCACAGCAGCCTCGGGCCCCGAGTGTGTGTGGGAAGCAGGTCAGGCCCTCTGGTCTGCTCTGACACTGACCCGCTGGAGGCAGAGCATGGCCCAAGCCAGAACGTCTGCACTTGAGTTCATTCCTCCTTGGGACGCCTGGGAACCCTCCTGCTGTAGGTCAGCTTCTAAGTGGAAGCCTCACCAGACTGAGATGGCACAGCTGCAGTAAACAAATGAACTAACTGTCCCAAATTCTTTGCCTCCCTTTGCTTTCTGCTCACCAAGTGTTGGTCTGCAGTAGCTGTTCAAATAAACATGTCACTGATTAGCTAACCTCTGCAGCCTGGCACAGTAACTTCTGGTCCTCCACTATTTCGCAACTTCCAGATGAAGGAAAGATTCCCAGGAATGCTGAGGGCTTCATCTGCACAAGACACAGAGTCAGGGGCAAGGATTACGCAGGCAGGATCCAACCAAGCCCTGTTCCCTCACTCTGGCTGACGGTGCAAGACTGCACTGCCAGAGGAGCTCAAGCTCCTGCAGCACTTCTGTGAAGTACTTCATTAATTAACACAGGCATACACTAAACAGCTCACTGACAGCTTGTGCAGAGAGCCTTGCTCCTTGGCTCTCCTGTGACCTCACAAAACACTCGCTGAGCACTGTGCTGGCTGCAGCCCAGGCTCAGTAATTGTGCCCATAATTAGTGTCTGCTTTTTTTTTTTTCCTCTTCTTTTTCATAATCCTGTGGGCACAGCTTGCCATAAAGCCCTCAGCAATCTTCAATTAGTTGTATCCTTCTCCAGTTGCCCTGGTTTCTGAATCAGCTGAAAGGGTGCTGTCATTTTTCAGCAGTTGTGTGGAGCCCATGGCACTTGTGAAGCTGAAACATTCCACCTCCCACAGTCCAGGGCGCTGGGAGCTGGAAGGGACCTCTGAAGGTCGAGGCAGGGGACAGCAGCAGCCCAGGGTGGCTGGTTGGCTCTGCAGGGTGCAGGGACCAGCAGCAGGGCCGTCCACAGCCGCCCAGGGGCTGTTTGCCCAGCCAGCTGCATCCCAGCTGACAGCATCCCCGGACGGGAGAGCAGGGCAGGCACAGAGCTCTGTTTGGCGACCGTCGGTGACTTCCCACACTGCTCCTCCTGCTCTGCCAACAACGGCTTGCAGCTCTTCCTTAACTGAATGGTCTTTGCCCTCGCTTACGCCTTGTAGCAGCTGGGCTCCTGAGGTCAAAGGCTGACGAGCCTGGAAACGATCCTAAGTTTATCAGCAGCAGGATCAGCTGGGATGACGCCGGCCGGACCACTGCTGCGCTCCCAGCGGCTCGAGTTCCTGAGAAAACATCGGGGAATAACACCGGGCAAAGGAGGCTGCTTTGCACAGACCCCCACGGGGCTCCTCGTGCCCACACCGCCGGTAGCACGGGCAGGCCGGGCACCGGCAAAGCCCCAGGGCCGCAAACTCCCGGGCAAGCAATGGAGAAGGCGGAACAGCGGCGCCCCGTAGAGGCGCGGGCAGCACCCCGGCAGCTGGGCACTGTCCCCAGCCGCTAGACTCGACCGGTGACCCGCCTGCAAGGCTCCGGGCTGCGCTGCTCGCCGGGGCGCTCAGGGCAGCTGCACCCCGGCGCGGGGCGCCCCGGGAGCGGGACCCTGGGCACGGCCGCAGCCAATGGCAGGCGAGCTGTGCGGGCGCATGCGCAGAACGTGCGGCGCGGCTTCCCTCACGCCCCTGCGCCTGCGCGGTGCTGTTCCCCGTGGCGCGGCGCGTGCGCCAGACGCCACTTCCGCCCTCTCCGCAGCCCGGAGCCTTTACGGCGTTTTTGCGACAGCCGTAAGTGAGCGGCGGCGCCCGGCGCAGCGGAGCGGTGTGGGCGGCGGCGGCGCGATGAGGCCGCAGCAGGCGCCAGTGTCGGGAAAGGTGTTCATCCAGCGCGACTACAGCGGTGGGACGCGGTGTCAGTTCCAGAGCAAGTTTCCGGCTGAGCTGGAGAACAGGGTAAGGTGGGGCGGTCCCCCTCCGGGCAGCCCGGGACCGGTCCCTGCCGCCGCCTCGCCGCGGCCGCTGGGCCTGGGGGCTCGCTCTGTGCGTGGCAGTGGGGAAGAGCTGGACCCCGCGGACCATTGAGCGTGAGGGCCTGCGGGCAGCGACCGGCTGTCTCCTGGGTGGCGTTCCCGTGTGACTGGGCAGACTGGTGTGGCCTGGAGCCCTTTCTGTGTCTGGAGCAGGGGGCAAATCTCTTGCCCAAACCACGGCTCCTTACCGACAGCTGTCCGTTAAATGTAGAACCGTGCCCACCCTGGGAACAGTTTCCCCTCCGGCGCACCCCAAGGGTGCTAAGCTAAGGTCTCATCTCTGTCCGTTTGAGGCAGATAGGGCTCTGTAATCCTCTCTTTTGGTTGCAGCCCTATGAATAGTGTGAGGGGGGAATCATTTCGAAATTTAAAGGCATCTTCTCCTTTGGGATGTATTTTGCTTTGGTTCGATTTTTGTTTGCTCACAAGCATTGCTTGATGTCCAAGTGCCATTTTTGATCAGCTGTGGTAAGCAAATGCTTTCAGTTTGCAGTGAAAAGCCCCATGAAACAACAGTTAAAGTCATCTCTCGTTGATGTTTCTCAAATGCTGCTGTTTTGTGCTTTCATTAATCCTGAGGAAAACAGCTGCCTCCTGTAGCAGTGAACAGAATGTGTTCATTATGTCTGTGAGAATAAAGGCTGCCCTGTTGTGCTGCTGTGTAGGACCACTGTCCTCTCTCGTGGAGCCCAGCCAGCTCTGCTGAGCCTCTTCAGCAGCCTCACAAGTGCCATCTCAAGTACTTTTGTTTAATGCTGGCAGATGTAATATCTTCAGCTGATAGCACACCAAATGCTCTGTGCTAATGCCTTTTCTTTTACTCATTGCAATTCCCTTCCTGTTTCTTTGTTTTGATTTGTATTGTTTTGATGGGAGCTTGTCTGACCAGCACTGCAGCAGCAGCAAGGTACTGCTGGTATGAAGAGTTAGCTCTGTCAAGCCACTGCCAAATGGTTCTTTTCAATCTAGCAGATCTCTTTCTGTGTGATCTGAGGCTTTTGTTTTTCCCCCCAGATGAATTGCACATTGCTTTAGTTATGTTGCTTCAACCATTTTCTGTTCACCTTGTGCTGGAATTGAGGCCTGGCGACGAACTGCAAGGGTGTGTGATTCAAAGTGTCCTTCAGACTTTGGCTCTAAACACAGTGGCTGCCAAGTGTGAAAGTGCAGACAAGCCCCAGCTGAAGGTAGATGTGTGAGGCTATTGGTCAGTTCTGAAAGGTGCAGGGTGTGACAGCTGAACTTGGCTTCTCTTGCAGATTGATAGGCAGCAGTTTGAAGAGACTGTCCGGACGCTCAACAACCTCTATGCAGAAGCTGAAAAGCTTGGGGGCCAATCCTACCTGGAAGGGTGTCTTGCCTGTCTGACTGCCTATACCATCTTCTTGTGCATGGAAACACATTATGAAAAGGTACCCTGCTTGTGTTTACCTCGTTGCTTGGAAGGCAGGAAGCCTCACAGGCTTCACCCAAAGCCTGGATCTGTAGATCCAGATCTGCAGACTGGACCTCACTGCAGAGGGGTTTCACACATACATCAGACTTGTCTGCAGTTAGTTGGAGGAACATAATGATTGCCTGTACTTCACAGGACCCATGGGAGTTCTCTCTCTAGTTGTATGCTAGGTCCTCCTAATGTTGCTGCATGTGATATTCCTGGGGCTCTGTCCCTAGTGCAGGGAGACCTGTTGCAAGAAATGGAACTTCTGTGCTGCTCTCTTAACAGGTTCTAAAGAAAATTGCCAAGTTCATTCAGGAACAGAACGAGAAGATCTATGCTCCTCAGGGCCTCCTTCTGACAGACCCCATTGAAAGAGGACTAAGAGTTGTATCCTTCTGAGGTTTCTTAGATTCTCTTGTGGTTTGTCCATCTGTGATGTGCTACCTCTTTATCTTAGTGGGGCACCCTCTGGTTGTGCTTGGTCTGTAACGTGGCAGGCCTGTTCCTGTCCCTCTGCTCAGGTTTTAGTAGGTTAAGATTTGTCACATCAAAAGACAATGAAGATGCAGTGTCTGGAATCCATCCTTTGACACTTCCTGGAAAAGGCAGCGTGTCTGAACAGTACTCACACCACTTCAGATGCCTCTCTGTTTCACTGACCTCTGAAAATGCAGTTGGTGTGATCAGGGAAGAGTCACCACCTTTAGAGGATAGGAGTTGATGATGTGAAAGCAAGAGATGGATGCTGTTTAGTTTGCAAGCCTCAGTTCAGGTTCTGGTGAAGATTTCCCCGCTGTAAGTGGATCCCAGCCTAGCTCTTGGCTCTGGGATGGCTTTTTTCAACTGATCTGGCCTGCAGTACATCATCTCCTAGCTGTGCTGCTGAATCTAGCCTTGAAACAGCAGCTGTGAAGCAAAAAGACCAAAGGCTCCAGTATCTTCATGGGGTTTTTCTGCCTTCTGATTGTCTTCATGGTGTTTTTGCAGTGTGTTTCCCTAACAGCTTTCCTGTGCAGATCGAAATTACCATTTATGAAGACAGAGGTATGACCAGCGGGAGATAAAACTGTGGACTCTCAGGTACCTGTTAACCTTAGACCACACCAGTCTCAACCTCTTTTGTGTGCTCTGAGGGCTAGATTCTCTCATACTGAAACAGAACATTGATCCCACCACTGTATCAAAGTGGTTCACACTGAAGTCTGTTCATGTAAGTCTCCTCTGCAGTCACTTTTCTAGGTAGAACTATCACAGAATGATCTGCAGTAAGCAGGAGCAACCTCAACTAGAGCAGGTTGCCCAGAGCCCTGTCCAGCCTCACCATGAATATCTCCAGGGCTGGGGCCTCAACCACCTCCCTGGGCAACCTGTTCCAGTGTTGCACTGCCCTCGTGGTGCAGAACTTGTTCCTAACATCCAATCTAAATCTGCTCTGTGCAGGTTTGAAGCCGTTGCCCCTGCTCCTGTCACTGCAGGCCTTTGCAAACAGTCTCTCTCCATCCTTCTTGTAGCCCCTTTCAGGTACTGGAAGGCTGCTATTAGGTCTCTCCAGAGCCTTGCCTTCTCCAGGCTGAACAACCCCCACTCCTATTGCCTGTCTTCATACTGGAAGTGTTCCAACCCCCTGATCATTTTCGTGGCCCTCCTCTGGACCAGTCAATACTTGGCATGATGCCACTGAATGTTCACCCAGGTCAGGGAATAGCAGCGTTCCCTGTAGGGAAAGCCAGGTCCTGATGGTGTAAATGTGCATGAACTTAGCCCTGTGAAGCTTTCTGCAGGGCTTTGCACTTAGCCCTGTGAAGCTTTCTGCAGGGCTTTGCTGGGTTTGTTTCTAATCATGTGAAACTTCTTTTCTAGCAGACAGCTCACCAGTGGACTTGCTGTATCAAAGTTCCCCTACCTCCTACTTTAGAGCATCATTCCTCTCTCTGCTGCCAGATCCACAGTGCCATCTACAACAAGGACTAATTCCTAAAATTGCTCCCCATGGGGTGACCTAGCTGGCCAGCATCCATTTTGTGGCAAACTCCTAAGCAGTGAGAACACTTCTTAGGTTTTGAGTTTTTTCCAGGAAGAGCAGAAGCGCTGAAGCTGCGTGACAGAAACGGAGCGCCTCGCCCAGCTGAAGTCTAGGTTTAGTCACAGCAGTGCAGTGCTGTTCCTGCCCAGATCTTAAACACCTCTCTCCAGCCTTGGGGCTTTGGAAGGCTGCGAGTCAGAGTTGGGAGTTTTCCAGGAATGAGACCTTCCCTCTAGGTCAGTGCTGGAGTGAGGGGATGCAGTGCCCCTGCCTTGTGAGAGGGGCTCCAGGCAAGGAGCAGATTCTGTGTGAAATTGAGAAGGCAAAGTGCTCCTTCTTTTAGTGTTGTGGTTGTTCCTGGAAGAGGCAGGAAGAGCTGGACTTGAATACCGGTGTGTTTTTCCTACTACTGTGTCTGTGCTGTTGTTGCATCTGTCAGTGCTCACCAGGAGAGGGGAGTCTGCTCATTCATAAACCAGAACAAGAGTACAATAAAATGGATGCTGAACCCATAAACATAGCAATCCCTGTCCTACTCTGATTAATATGTGAAGTGTAAAACTGTTTCTTTATGGATTTGTTATATATAATTTATAGGGAAAAAGAAAACCAAACCACATTGATGAGACAAACTGTTGGGTGTTGTGTAAGATGGTTTCTGAATTCTCTCTGCTGGCACACTGTTGAAGAGTAGAACTGTGCATTAATTTCTATCCCCCCCCCATGCATCAACATTCCTCAGCAACACCTGCAAAAGTAAAGTTCCTACAAACCACACTGGCTTAATATTTTCCTCTTGTATCCTTTTCCCTCCTCAAAGCAAGGATGTCCTGGGCTGGCTCAGGTTTTGAGCATCACTGTCCAGTCGTGGAAGGAAGTTGAGAGTGAAGAGTGGCACAGAAGGCTGCTGTTCTGGCTGCTGTTCTGGCTGCTGGGGGTGCTGCAGGTGCTGCAGGTGCTGATCCTGCAGCTCGGATTCCAGGCTTCTGACTCAGCCAACAGATGCTTCCTTTTTTTGTTCTTCTTTTCTGGGAGACTTTAATTGTATAAAACTTGTCTTGGTTTTTGTTTGATTCTTGGGGGTTTTGTTGTAGTTTTGTTTTTCCTAAGCTGTAACAGTGTTTCCCTTCCCACTCTGTTGCAATATTGCCACAAGTACTAACGGACCAGTAAATCTTTTCCTAAACCCTTGTCTGTGTTGGATTTGCCAGCCCTGCCTTGCACAGCTGGATTGATTCCCCAGCCCTGCCATGCACAGCTGGATCAATTCCCCAGCCCTGCCATGGACAGCTGGATGGATTCCCTAGCTGTGCCCATGCACAGCTGTATTGATTCACCAGCCCTGCCATGCACAGCTGGATGCATTCCCTAGCCCTGCCATGCACAGCTGGATCAATTCACCAGCCCTGCCATGCACAGCTGGATGCATTCCCTAGCCCTGCCATGCACAGCTGGATGCATTCCCTAGCCCTGCCATGCACAGCTGGAGGGATTCCCTAACCCTGCCCATAAACAGCTGGAGGGATTCCCTAGCCCTGCTATGCACAGCTGTATTGATTCGCCAGCCCTGCCATGCACAGATGGATGCATTCCCTACACCTGCCTTGCACAGCTGGATCAATTCCCCAGCCCTGCCATGCACAGCTGGATGGATTCCCTAGCCCTGCCCATGCACAGCTGTATTGATTCACCAGCCCTGCCATGCACAGCTGGATGCATTCCCTAGCCCTGCCCATGCACAGCTGTATTGATTCACCAGCCCTGCCATGCACAGCTGGATGCATTCCCTAGCCCTGCCATGCACAGCTGGATGCATTCCCTAGCCCTGCCCATACACAGCTGGATGCATTCCCTAGCCCTGCCCATACACAGCTGAAGGGATTCCCTAGCCCTGCCCATAAACAGCTGGATGGAGTCCCTAGCCCTGCCGTGCACAGCTGGATGGATTCGCCAGCCCTGCCATGCACAGCTGGACGGAGTCCCTAGCCCTGCCATGGACAGCTGGATGGATTCGCCAGCCCCGCCATACACAGCTGGACGGAGTCCCTAGCCCTGCCATGCACAGCTGGATGGATTCCCTAGCCCTGCCATGCACAGCTGGATGGATTCGCCAGCCCTGCCATGCACAGCTGGATGGAGTCCCTAGCCCTGCCATGCACAGCTGGATGGAGTCCCTAGCCCTGCCATGCACAGCTGTATTGATTCGCCAGCCCCGCCATACACAGCTGGACGGAGTCCCTAGCCCTGGCATGCACTGCTGGATGGATTCCCTAGCCCTGCCATGCACAGCTGGATGGATTCTCCAGCCCTGCCTGGCACCCAGCAGCGCTGCCGCTGGTGTTTTTAACTGCTGCCGCGGCAGGCTCTTGGCCGGGAACAGAGCTAAGCACCGTCCCAAGTCGGTTCCTGGAGCCGCACCCCGTTTATTCGCTTTAAAGTTTCGTTTTTCCGCGGCTCCTCACAGCTCCGCGCACACGGAGCCCGCCCGGGCCCCGCCGCCGCCATTTCCCAGGGCCGCGGCGCCGGGGCGGGGCGGGGCGCGGGCGGGGCTGCGGCGCGCGGGCGGGGCTGCGGCGCATGCGCGGCGGGGCGGAGCCGCCCGGCGCAGGCGCAGTGAGGCACCCGCGGCCGGTGGCGGGAGGCTGAGGCGGGATGGCAGCGGCGGGCGCCGAGGGGAGGGCGGAGGAGGATTCGGATGGGGGAAGCGAGGAGTTGGTGCTCACCCCGGCGGAGCTCATCCGCAGCCTGGAGCAGGTAGTGGGGCAGGGAAACGCGGCTGAGGGTCGGACGGGTGGGGAGATCTGAGGGGAGAGAGAGCTGGGCCTGGGCTTTCCAGGCGGGGTGAGGGGCGGCGGGGGCCAGGCTGCTAGGCTCGCTGGAGGAGGTGGGGAGGGCTGCTGCTGTCCTCTGTAGGGGCTGGGGAGTATAGCAGATATGTTCTTCATTTCTATTTATAGTGTGCTTCCTTTCAGGCCTGGCTGAATGAGAAGTTTGCTCCAGAGCTGCTGGAGAGCAAACCTGAGATCATTGAGTGTGTGGTGGAGCAGCTGGACCACATGGTAGGTGCTGCAGGGCTGAGGTGGTGGTGGTACAGGCAGGCCCCTGGAGGCAGCTGTGCTTGAGTCCCTCTAGGACTGCCAGGATTGTCTGTTTCTCAGTCCCTGAGCTCAGTCTCTTCTCAGTACCTTCCCTGAGCTTCTCTCAGAGAGGGAACAGGGAGACACAAGGAAGGAGCATCCTTGTGTCACCAAAAGCAGCTGCAAGCTGGTTTTGTTTTCCCTCTGTGCATACCCCCTCTTCATTTCTTCTTGTTTGACATTTCAGCTGGTTAGTTTCTCTTTCCCTCTACCTCTCAGGAGGCAAACCTGAAGCGAGCAAAGAGAGGAGACCTGAAGGTCAGCATCCACCGGATGGAGATCGAAAGGATCCGTTACGTGCTCAGCAGCTACTTGAGGTGTAGGCTCGTGAAGGTAATGCTTGCTGTGCTGCCCAGGGCATGAGGAAGGCTGACTTCAGGGGTGAGCTTTACCCATACAATGCCTCCTTGCTTCAACAAAACAGTTAAAGCTTGTGCTCTGTGTCCTCTAAAATATGACCCAAAGGCATTCACTCCTTGGGCATGCCTTTCGTTGGGAGGAAGGAGGATCATGCACAAATGGTTGTGCAGCTTGCAGACCCCAGCTGCAGCCCTGCCCGCAGGGGAAGCTTGGGGAGCGGGGATTGTATGCACAGAAGTGTGGGAGAGGTGTGTCATAGTCTTTGGGGTTTTGTTCCAATATCAGATAGAGAAGTTTTTCCCCCATGTCCTGGAGAAGGAGAAGTCTCGATCTGAAGGGGAGCCTTCCATTCTGTCACCAGAGGAGTTTGCCTTTGCTAAAGAGTGAGTATGTTTGGATGCATCTCCTTCCCTTCTCCTAGCTTACAGAACTCACCCAGGTGTTACTCTGAGCAGTTCTGGAGGCTGTTTGCCTTAGGCAAGTTTGCAGTACGAATCACAGCTTTCACAAGGAGGTTTCTTAATGGACAAGGAAAAGAGCTGCAATAAAATCACTCTAAGCTGTTACTGGGACAAGCCATCAGGCTCCTGTGGGACCAGGAGATACTGCTTGCTAGCATTTTGAGTCCATACTGGTCCCTCAAATCTGTACTGGATTAAACCAATAAATGCTTAATGGTTTGTTTCAGGTACATGGCAAACACAGAGACTTACCTGAAGAACGTGGCCCTAAAGCACATGCCACCCAACCTGCAGAAAGTGTCTCTCCTGAAATCAGGTGAGCACCCCCAGCCTGCAGGCTGAGCTACAGATCACAGCAGCAGGGGGTGGGGAAGGCCCTGGAGTAGCACCGAGTGTAAAGGGCCAGCTGGTCTCCAGCTGCTGTTGGAGGATGCTGCTGTTCTCATGTTCCCTTGGGGCAGTGCAGGCTCCCTCTGGTCAGAAGTGTTGTGTTCCCTTCACTGGCCTTGTGTTTGTGGTCCCTCATGCCCCCATGAGCTTGCTGACTCCTGCTCTGCACCTGTTGTCTGCAGTGCCCAAGCCCAACCTGGACTCCTTTGTGTTCCTCCGCGTGCTGGAGCCGCAGGAGAACATCCTGGTGGACCCAGACATGGATGAGCAGAGGTGGGTGGGCACTTCCCCATGTGCCACAAGATGAAAAGGGGGTGTCAGGGGTGGTGTGTGGCAGGGTGGGGAAGCAGCTAAGGTGATGTCTCTCGTGCCTGCAGGGAGTACACCATCGACCTAGAGCTGGGCTCCCAGCACCTCATCCGCTACAGGACCATTGCCCCACTGGTGGCCTCGGGAGCTGTGCAGCTCATCTGAGGGCAAGCAGTGAGTGTGGGCACCAGGCATGGTGATGGAGTGGGGCTGGTGGGTAGGGCTGGCAGGGGGGCCCAGTGTTGTGTCCCAGGCCCTCAAGCCCCTAACTGGAGCAGAGCCCTTGTCCTCTCCCTTGAGCTCCCAGGTGAGGGCAGCTGTGTCTCAGCATGGCTGTGCAGCAGCCCGTGGGAGTCCCCAGGGAGGGACCAGTGCAGGTCCTGCCTCCCAGATCCTGGACTGGTTGGACAGCAGACATGGGCAGAGCACATCTATCCCCCAGCCCTTGCAAATAGCAGGGTGCTCTCTAAACCCACAGCTGTGTGTTCATCCCTGCTCTAGCTGAGCACTGTTCTTTAAATTAGCCCCTTGGGTGTGCACTGGCTGGCCTGGTGGTGTGGCAACCAGCTGTGTAGACTCCACCTTCCCCCAGCAGCTTTGATCTCATCACAGGGGCTGTGCAACCTGGGATGTTGTGCAAGTGGCCAGCTGCTCAGAGGTGGCCTGGGGTGTGTGGGGGTTACTTTTGCACCATCTTTGCCACATGATCTATTGAGTAAAAACTACCACACTTACAGATACTTGCTGGCAGAGCAAATTCTGCCTCTTGCAGAAGGAGCAGGAGGGACAGTGTGAGGAACAGCCTGCTGTTTCTCTTGACACTCCCTTCTGCCTGGCAGGAGGTGACACAGGACATCTTGCAGTGTGACTGGCTTGGCATGTGTGGCTAATGAATCCAGTTAGGTAAAGAAGATTCCTTTAAGTACAGACGTTAAGAGGAGGCTTAGGAATCAGTAGCACATAGCCCTGGTACAGCCCCCCAGGAGGGCTGTGCATTGTGTCCTGCCCATGTCTGCATCCCAGGCAGCTCTGCAGAGGTGACTGAAGCTCCCAGCCAAAGTCATTGCTAATCTGCTGCTGCAGGAACGTGCTGCAGAAGAGCTGTTGGGGCAGTGTCTAGGTGGCTTGTCTGGAGGACTTTCTCCTTGGCCTTATTAAGTCTGAACAACTGTCCAGGCAGCAGGGATTCAGCTGACTGCTGCATCGCACATGGCTGCAGCACTGGAAGCCTAAGGGGCTCCTGTCCTCTTGCAGCAGCTGGACCTTACCTGGATGTCTTTCCAGAGTGCCTTCAGTACAGCTTCTCTCTGGAGGCTGGCAGCTAGCACCTTGGCAGCATCACCACAGGCCATGCAGGGTTTCTGGAGATGCTTGGCAGTCAGGCTCAGAGTGAGAGTCAGCTTTGCCATACCAGGAAATGCTGCTTCTGTCCTTCCATGCCTAAATACTGGGACTAGGAGCAGCCTCTCTGCTAACACTGCCTCTGTTCTGCCTGTGGTGGGGGAAGGGGAGGTGTTCACAGTTTTGCTAAGTGGTGCTTTGGGCTTGTACCCATCCACATCAATCTGTGCCTCTTGATGGGTGGGAATGAGCAGGGTGGGAATGAGCAGGGTGGGAATGAGCAGGGTGGGAATGAGCAGGGTGGGAATGAGCAGGGTGGGAATGAGCAGGGTGGGAATGAGCAGGGTGGGAATGAGCAGGGTGGGAGCAGCTTTGCCAGCTTCCATAGGCTCTGCTGTAAAGTTTGGTCTCAAATACATCCCCTGTTCTCTGCTCCCTCCAAGGTGGAGATAGCTTTGGTTTACTGAGTGATTAGCTCTAAGCCCAAAGCAGGTGCATGGTGAAAGAGGTCACAAGCAGGGCACTGGTCATGAGCTGTGATTTCCCAGCCTGAGCCGGATCTGCTCTCCTGGGCACAGGAGGAAGGTGGGGCAAGGCTTTCCTTGCTAGGAAGACTCTTTGGTGTCTGTGTGGTCTCTCCTGAGTCCCTGGGGTGAGGGAACAGGCAGTGTAAGCCCAAGAGGAGGTGATGAAAGGCTGCTTCTCAGGAAGCCAGTGCATCCAGCTCGTGGTCACCCACAGATGGCTGTCCTGCCCCTCCCCAGGCAGGAGTGTCTGGCCAGCAGTGACACCAGTGCTGTGTCCTTCTGGGGCATGGTGCTGCTCTGTCTGTCCTGCTCTTGTTCTGATGGTCTTGCTGGCTGAGGCTGGGGCTGAACCCCACCTTTGTGCCAGCCCCATGCTGGGTACAAGCTCACTCCTGGCCGTCCTGTCAGAGCTGCCTTGCCTTGCACTGGAGACATTGGGACAGAGTGGTGGTGGAAAGCGATGTGAAACCACTGATGGGTTGTGTCCTGAGCTGATGGAAATCTGTGCTGTCAGCAGGAGCCATCAGGGCTGCTTAAGGTAAATGGCTAGACAGCCCCGGGGAGATTAGCCGGCAGGGCAGGGCAGCGCTGGTCTGATCTGGGTGCCAGCCGTGCCTGTCAAGGAGTCACATGTGAGCTGAGCAGTGAAGGTGATGCTGAACGGAGGTGTCAGGGGCACCGCGGGGCGCCTTGCCTGCTCCGCCGGGAGTTTCCTCGGCTTTTCCGTGCTGCTCCTCCTGGCTCCGCCCGTTTCGCAGCCAGGCTCCGGAGGGCGCGGCCGCAGCCGGGAGCGTTACCGGTAGAGAGAGGAGGGTCCCGGTCCCCGGGGCTGGCTTGGTCCTTGTGGCCGTTTCCCGCGGGGGCTGCGGCAGGGGTGAAGGGGACCGGGGGCGGGGCGGCTCCGGGGCGTGTCCCAGGCACGGATTGGCTGCCGCCGCGGCCGCGGAGTGTCCCGGCCGGCGGCGCTCCCACGGTCCCCATTCCCCGCGGAGCGGGCGGGACACGATGAGCCGCGGCGAGTGAAGCAGGCGGGACGGCCGAGGGGAAGCCCGGTCCGGCGAGCGGGGTGCGCCACCTTGACCCCCTCTTCACCTCCAGGTGCACGGCGGCAGGCCGGTGCCCCTCCAGCCATGCCGGTGGACCTGGCCGTGCGGCTCTGCCTGAGCCACTCGCCCCCCATCTGCAAGCTGCTCAACTCCTACGAGGAGCTGCGGGGCGGCCGGGGGCGCAAACCCCTCCGGTCCTGCCTCAACCAGAAGCCGCAAGCGGAGCCCGAGCGGCGAGACAACAGCAAGGGCTGCAAGGGGCAGAAGAAGAAGAGAGTTGTGTTTGCTGACATGAAGGGGCTCTCGCTGACGGCCGTCCGCTTCTTCTCCAAGATCGAGGAGGACCTCTGTGACTTGCAGCACGCCCTGTCCGGCCTGGCCTCCCTGCGACCCGGGCCGCGGGACTCGCGCCCAGAAGCCTGCAGGTACGTGCTGGACTTCCCACAGCCCTCTGCAGACTACAAGACTTTCCGCAGCCGCCTGCAGAGCAACCTGGTGTGCCTGGAGAGCTGCCTGCTCCAGGACCGAGCCCTGTCCGGGACGGTGAAGGTCAGGAACATCGAGTACGAGAAGCGGGTGGCGGTTCGCATCAGCTCCGACGGCTGGAAGAGCTTCCGCGACGTCTGCTGCCAGTACATGCACAGCACCTACGGCTCGGCCGACACAGACATCTTCTCTTTCGAGCTGCTGCTGCCTAAGCCCTCCTGCTCCCACAGAGCCACCGAGTTCTGCATCTCCTTCCAGTGCGGACAGAAGATCCACTGGGACAACAACCAAGGGAGGAACTACAGGATCTGCCCCGTGGGCGTGACCCGCCCTCCCTCTCACGCTGTGAAGCGTGCCAATGGGGCCTGGGACCAGCTTGGCACCTCTCGGGCTGCTGCCCTGGTCCTGTCTCGCCTGCAGACCTGGCGGCAGTCTGAGGCCCAGGCTCCCTATTGGTAGGCAAGCAGCCTGTAGAAGAGGTGTAGGTCCCTTGCACACCCTGGCTGTGGTACAGGGGTTTTCGAGGAGGGGTCAGCTGCAGAAGATGCTGCTCAGAGCTTCTTTAGCTCCTCTGGTGGCTGCTGCTGTGCCAGCAGCTGCTCGCCTCTGCTGCAGCCTCCTCACTGCTGTTGCAAGGCGCAGGCTGGAAGCTGCCACAAGGTGTAACTCCTGCCTGTAGGTTCTCAAGGCGGTGCTATCACGATAGTAGGGGAGGGAGAGAGGAACGGTTGGGACCCGTGGACCGCGTCCATAGCCGTTGGCTGCACCGGGTGGGAGCTGCCGCGTGAGGCGCGGGTCCCCGGTGCTGGCCGCCCCGGTGCTGGCCAAGTGCCTTGTGTGAAGCTGCCGCGGCAGGGCCCTGCTCCCCAGGGGGATGCGGCAGGGGCGTGGCAGAGCCACCGGCGGTGTCGCTGCCCCTCCGGCGTCCCGAGGAGGGCTTACGGCGGGGGAAGGGGGCGCGCAGGCGCTGGGCGCAGCGGGGGCGCCTCCGACCGTTCGTGCTGTGACGGAGTGAATAAAGTGTCGGCACTCAGCGGCTGCTGTCTCTGCCTGCGCCGGGCGGGGCGGGCGCCCTCTGCCGGCGGCGTGGGGAAGCGAAGAGCCGCTGCGGGCGCGGCCCCGCGGCCGGCGTGATGACGTCAGGCCACGCAGCGCGGAGGGGGGGCGCGCACGGCACGTGGCGGGGGCGGAGCCGGGGCCCGGCGGAGGCGGCGGCGGCGGCGGCAGCGGCAGGTGAGTGCGTGACCGGCCCGGTTCGGCCCGGCCCGGCTCGGCCCCGCGCCCCCAGCTGCCGGCTGTCCCGGGCGCGCCTCGGGCTGCTGCGTGCGCGCGGCGGGGGCGCGGGGCAGTGCGCGCCCGCGGACCGTTACCCGGCGCCCGCCCCGGGGATCGCGGCCTCCTCGCCTGCGGCGGGGCGCGCCGCAGCGCCCTCCCGCGCCGGGTACGATTCGGCCCGGTCGGACTCCCTGCGCGGCTGCGCGGTGCCGCCGCCCCCGGTGCCGCCGCCCGGCCCTTCGGGGCACCCCCGCGCACTCCCCGGTACCGCGCCCCGCCGAGCATTCGCTCTCCGGCGCTTGCACAGCGGCCGAAAGTCGCCGGTCCGACCGGCGGCCCCGCCGTGACTCGCCGCGCCCCGCTCCCCCTGAATAAAGCTGAGCACAGCGCTCGCCGCTGCCGCCGCGCTCGGCCCCGTTGGCAGCGGTTTCCCCGCGACCGGAGGGCGCTGAGCCTGAATGCACAGCCCCGAGGCAGCCAGCGCGGGGTGCGATCGCCGCTCCTGCCCCTGGGCGGCCCGGCGGTCGGGCCCTGCCGGGCGTCCTGCCAGCCCGGGGGCGGCGGCAGCTGCGTCCTGGCCGAGCCGCAGCGGCCGTAGGCAGCAGGCAGCGCTGCTTGCGCTCGCCCGGGGCTCGGCTCTGGCGGCTGCTAGCCCTGAGTGCGGCGCGGTGCTTGTCCCCACGGGCCACCGGCGGGTGACACAGCGAAGGAATGCGGTGACCGGGCCCCTCTCCGGTGGCCGGTCTGACCAGTTTGCCACCACGAGGCCTGGCTTTGCTGGGTGACAGCTCTGACACAAGGCACAGTCACACGTGCGGCTCGGAGCAGCCTCTCCCAGGACGTGCTTTGTGCCGGCGGGCGCCTGCCTCTGAAGCACTGACGATGTTCTTGGCGTTAGCGGTGCGGCAGTGCCGAGCCGGCAGCGGGCACACGCCGTGCAGGGCGGCCAGAGGACCTTCCCAGGCTCTGTTCCTGTGTGCCGTGAGGTAGCTGCTGAACCCCATCCTCGGGTTGGCAGTCGGTGGCCAGGTGAAGGTGGCATCTGGAGGGAATTCTCCCCTGAGCAGACTCATCTCTTCCCAAGAGCCTTGTTTGACCTTGTGCTTGCCCTCGCCGTGGTGCCAGGTGCCTGACCTTTGCCTGGTCCCAGTGCCCCAGCACATGCCACCACCGTGGATCATCAGCACTCATTCTGCCCCGGGGCTGATTTCCTTCCTGACCTGCTTGTGACGCTGCCTGTGACTGGGGATGAGGTGTTGCACAGGAGCAGAGGAAGTGATGCCTGCCCAGGAATCTGGGTACCTGGCTGGCTCAGGGCTCTCGAATGCCTCTGGAGTGAGAGAGGTGGTCAGGTCTTTGTCATGAGGAAAGGTTCTCTGCCACTTCATTGGCTCCCTTCCGGTACTTTGGACCTGATTGCAGTCCTGTGCTCTAGGTGTGGTTCCACACCAGGCCATCTGAGGTGTGACTGATAGGAAAACACGGGACAAGTGGCAGCAGGGGGTGATTCCCAAGTCTGTGGCAGTGCCAGGCAGTAGCTGGAGCACCAGTGTGAGTCTGCTGTGTCTCAGGAGCTGCATTCCAGGCTCCGGAGCCCACTGTCCCTGACCTCTTGCCACCCTCTCTGGGCTGACGTCTCTCCGAGCTGCATGACTTGCCTGACTTGGGTTTCTCTTTGCTCCAGTAGTGCTGGTGACATGTGAGTGCCTCGCCTGCCAAGAAGCCTCCTCGCTGTTTGAAGAGCTCTGCTGGTGTCTGTACCCACCCCTCAGCATGAGTGGGTGCCAGGGGCATCCAGAATTAAACTGGCTGCAGGCGTCATGCCAGGAGCTGCGCTAGCGCCTGTGCCCTCCCGGAGACAGCAATAACAGCCCCTGCGAGGGCCGGCTCCCTCCATCTCCTCCAATGCAGGCTCAGGGATGGACTCCTCCTTGTCCCCGTGAAGAGACTCTGCATGCTCCCAGCAGCCAGGAGGGGATTCTGCTGCCAGCTTCTTCACAAGCTGCCCCACAGCAGGACTTGCTCAGCGGTGCCTTGGGAGGATCTCCGGTCACACACTCGTGTCCCAGCGGCGCCCACTGCCTGCCTATGGAGCAGCCGCTCTGTGTGTTCTGTCTTCTCTGAGCTGCTCAGCCCACGCCGTCCAAGCTCACCTGGGCTTCTGGCAGACTGCTTGTTTGTTGTCCCAGCTGCTCTCCCTGCTCCTGTTGCGTTCCCTCTCTCGCAGAGCCCCAGGAGGATGTGAACTTTGGCATGGGGTCTGCGAGCGGGCGGTGGACTCGGCGCGCCTGTGGGACTGCTGCTAAATAACAGGAGGGGTGGGGACGCTGTGGGCAGCCCTTCTGACTGGCTGCAGGGCACCAGCCTTGCCTGGGCCCTTCACCATGTTCCTCCTGCTCCCCTTTGACAGCCTGGTTGTTAATCTCTTGGGGATTTCCATAACTGTCCTCTTCACCCTGCTGCTGGTCTTCATCATCGTGCCGGCGATCTTTGGAGTCTCTTTCGGCATCCGCAAGGTTTACATGAAAACGCTGCTGAAGGTGTTCCAGGTGAGTCCTCTGTTCAGAAGCTGCTGTGCTGACAGGGCCCTTGTCAGGCCTGGTCGTGCTTGAGGAGAGGGGTTTGCCCCTCAGCAGAGGGTGGCAGGTGGCTGGGGTGGGTGATTGGTTTGCTGGTGCCAGTGGTCTCTTTGGGTCAGTTTCACAGAACCACAGAAAGGTTTGGGCTGGAAGGTCCCTTCCAACCCCCCTGCCATGGGCAGGGACACTTCTCACCAGCCCAGGTTGCTTAAGGCCTCATCCAGCCTGGCCTTGAACGCCTCCAGGGAGGGGGCATCCACAGCCTCCCTGGGCAGCCTGTGCCAGAGTCTCCCTTCCTGCACTGCCAAGAATGTCTTCCTCATCTCCAGTCTAAACCTCCCCTCTTCCAGTCTGCCAGACCTCTCTTTCTGGATGGTTTTTCCCTCTGATTAATCCAGTGAGACTTCAAGTGAAGGACTGGAATATTGCAAGTAGGAGCTGTGGGTGTGCTGGGAAGTGTGTGCTGGATGGGTTAATGTCCCAGGCCAGGCAGTGCAGTTACAGTTTGATGTGGAAAGAAGCCAAATGGGGTGTAGGGTGTGATGGGGAGGGACCAGGCTGCTCCTCCCCAGGACATGTTTGAGCAAAGCAAAAAAGCAGGGGATAAGGCAGGACTTTTTGTCCTGCAGGTCCCAAGTGGTCTGTGGCTAGAACCCAGAGCTCTCAACACTGTTGTGTCCCAGAGTGCCACCTGCTTATCTGCTGAGCCCAGCAGCCATGTCAGGGCCTGCAGCCTCCGAGGACAGCAGCAGCCTTTGCTGACCCTCTTGGCATAGGGAGGCCAAGTGGAATTTTCCAGCTTGGGGCCATGCTGTTCTCTTGCCTGCCTTTGGCAGAGTGATTCTGTGGACAGCCAACAGCTCTCCTTGAAGCAAGTCCCTGGTGAGAGCAGAAGTTTTGCAGCTCTTAGTAGGTAAATCCTACAGCACCAGAGAGAAGCAGAAGGGGTGCCCTGTGCTTGGTAGAGAGCTTTTAGGGTCTTAGATGTGGAGTTGGAGCTGCTAAAGGATTTCTGATGCAGTTGCTGCTGCTTGAGCAGGGCTGGTGCTCCCCAGGAGTATCTCTGTACTGTCTGACTTGGGAAAGCAGCCTTGGAGCTCTTCAAACTCCCTCCAAAAGCCTGAGGTGTGGTGAGGGAGGCCTGCCCAGTGCCTCACTTGAAGGAGTCTGGGTTTGCTGCCACCCCAGACAGGGTAAGGGCATGCTGGGCTTGCCAGGGATGCCTTCTCCCTAGGCTGCCCAGCTCCTGCTAGGTCAGAGCTCCTCTTCTGACCTATGGAATGGCAGCATCTAGACATCTTCTGCAGTCCTGCAGTTCCTTCTGCTGGCAGAGGAGGCTGTGGGGTGAGCTGAACACTTGTAATGCAGAAGAGTGTGAGGCTGAGAGGGTTACTTGGAGGGCAAGGAAGAATGGCCAGAAACCTAGGCTGCAGTTTCTGTGGTGCCCTTGAGAGCTATTTCTGTGGAGAACAGGTAGGCTGGGCATGGGATTTGGCAGCCAGCTGCCAGGGAGCTGTCTGAGGGTGCTGGCTGCTGCTGTTTTAGATGGATTGGTGAGCTGAGAAGCAGCAGCAGCTGTCAGCTGAGCTGGGGAGGGAAGGATCCCATCCCATCATAAGCCTGATGTTTTTAGCAGATACCTGGAATAACAGTCTCTGCTCTGAGCTTGGAAGAAATGAGGGCTGACAAACAGGACCAGTCCCATGGCTGGCTTCCTGTGCTGTGGACCCCCCCAGCAGGAGGCAGGGTCCACCCCAAAGCTGTGCACCCAAGGGCCTGGTGCAGCAGAGCCTGCAGAAAACCTGCACCACTGAGCACTCTGACACTGCCTGCTTCCTGCTGGGGCTGTGCTGTGCAGGGTGGCACACACCATGTGCACCCCATGGCTGTCCTGTGCCCACGCTGGTCACCTCCCCTCCCGTCCTCTTGCCCCCCTGCAGGCAGATCTCTGCTGCAGAAACCTCCCTCCTAGGCCAGCCTCTGCTTCCACCTCAGTTCAGTGGTGTTCATCACTCAGTCTTTCAGTTCTTGACAGAACCCTCCTGCTCTAGCTCCATCTTCTGCCCTTGACCACGGTCTTCCAGCTGTCAAGCTGGGCTGGGCTGAGGGGAGCTGCAGGCCTCCCCAGCCTCGTTTGCCTGTGTGTCTCTTGCAGTGGGCGACGCTGAGGATAGAGCGCGGTGCCAAGGAGAAGAACCACCCCTTGTACAAGCCCTATGCCAATGGTGAGGCCCTGCCCTGCATGGGTGCATGGGGAGTTCAAAACCCAGCCTGGCAGGTGTGGTGAAGGTGGTGCTCTCCAAGCAGCTGAGGCACACCGTGTGGATGGGCTGGAGGGAGCTGCGGAGAGCACCCAGGAAGTGCTTCGTCCGAGGGAGCTGGGAGGGCTGGAGAAAGGAGGGGACCCTGTGGAGGGAGGGAGGGAGGGTGAGTGAAGGCTCTGGCTGTTGGCTGTCACAGCAGGCTGAGCTCAGGGCTGCCGGCACGTTGCAGGCATCATTGCCAAGGAGCCAACGTCGCTGGAGGAGGAGATCAAGGAGCTGCGGCGCAGCGGCAGCAGCAGGGCCCTGGACACGCCGGAGTTTGAGCTCTCAGACATCTTCTACTTCTGCCGCAAAGGCATCGAGACCATCATGGACGATGAAGTGACCAAGAGGTTCTCAGCTGAGGAGCTGGAGTCCTGGAACCTGCTCAGCAGGACCAACTACAACTTCCAGTACATCAGCCTGCGCCTCACCGTGCTCTGGGGCCTGGGTGTGCTCATCCGCTACTGCTTCCTGCTGCCCCTCCGGTGAGCGCTGCTGCAGGAAGCCCCCTGCCCGGCTCTGCCGGCAGCCTCTGCCCGCTGCAGCTGCTCCCTGAGCCCCACAGGCCCTGCTCTGCCTGCTGCAGAGGGCCTGTGACCTGCTGCTGCTAGCTCCTAGCTTCCCTCTCTCTGCAGGATAGCCCTGGCCTTCACTGGCATCAGCTTGTTGGTGACTGGTACTACAGTGCTGGGGTATTTGCCAGCTGGAAGGTGAGTTCATCTTGGAGGGGACAGGGGATGGGCACCACCCTGTGCAGACCTGATAATGCTGAAGTCTTCCTGCAAGGCCTGTCTGTTCTGCCCACTGGAGACAGGGCAGGTGGTTCTGGCACCTGTAGCCCCTCAGGAGGAGACGCTGTGTCTTATGAAACAAAGGGCCTAGGTGTGGGCTCCAAGCCCATGCTTGGCTATGGGCTCTGAAAGGGAAGATAAGAGAAAAGGAAGAAGGACATGGAACTGTTGGAGTGGGTCCAGAAGAGGCCACAAAGATGATCAGAGGGCTGGAGAACCTCCTCTATGGGGCAGGCTGAGAGAGTTGGGGCTGTTCAGCCTGGAGAAGAGAAGGCTCCAGGGGAGACCTTAGAGCAGCTTTCCAGTACCCGAAGGGCTCCAGGAGAGCCAGGGCCAGAGTTTGGTTCTCCTGAGTTCAGAATCATTGGTCACAGGCTGACAACAAAAGCCAGGACGAGACATGTCTGCAGGAGAGGTGTGATGCCCTGGTTGGATCTGGTGGCCTGGGGCAGTGGGGCTGGGTGGCAGCACTGCTGGGGCACGATGGTTTGTGTGCTGGGCTGCAGGTGCAAGGAGTTCCTGAGCAAGCACGTGCACCTGATGTGCTACCGGATCTGCGTGCGAGCCCTCACCGCCATCATCACCTACCACCACCGGTAAGGAGGCTCTGCTGCACGTGGCCCTGCCACAGCTGCTTCCTGCTCTGCCCCTGGGCTCCTCTGTCCTCACTGCCACCTTTGTTTTGCATTTAGAGAGAACAGACCCCGCAATGGAGGCATCTGTGTGGCCAACCACACATCCCCCATCGATGTGATCATCCTGGCCAGCGATGGCTACTACGCCATGGTAAGGGCTGCACCCGGCCCTGCTGCCAGGGCCTGGCCACCTCTCTGGGGGGAGTGACAGGCATGTTGCCTGGGACAGGGAGTAGGCAGCAAGAGGCTTTTCAGCATGCAGAGCTGCATGTCCTTGCATGACATCCCAGGGCACTCTCAGGCGCTGTACCCTGCTGTGTGTGGCTTCCCAGCACCAGAACCTTGGAGCACCAGAGGTCTCTGGGCACTGCTTTGCCAGTAGATCTCTGAGCTTTGCTATCCATGGAAGAGCAAAGGACCTTCCAGCAGTGTGGAAGGCACTTGGGGCTTGCTACTTCTGTTCTCCCGAGCCTGAGCCTGGGACTTCTCCTCTCAGCCTTTCCAGGGCAGTGGTAGAAAGATGAACCTCACCTTGGCAGTGAAGCTGGGAGCTGCGTTGGCTTTGCTGTGTCCTCAGCTCTGTAACTTGTGTCTCTTGTGCTGCTCAGGTGGGCCAGATCCACGGGGGGCTGATGGGGGTGATTCAGAGAGCCATGGTCAAGGCCTGCCCCCACGTCTGGTTCGAGCGCTCCGAGGTCAAGGATCGGCATCTCGTCGCCAAGAGGTGTGGCAGCCGGTGGGCAGGGGGCTGCAGCCTGGGGAGGGGGTGCCCACTGCTCAGGGCTGAGGACACTGGGTGTTGGGAGACTGCCACTCTTGCTGGCACCCAGACAGTCCCTGCTGACTGCAGGACAAGGGCTGTGTGCTGTGTGGCTGGGCAGTGGCGGTCTCTGTGCCCTGACTGGTGCCACTCCTCTGTTTAGGCTCACAGAGCACGTCCAGGACAAGAGCAAGCTGCCCATTCTTATCTTTCCTGAAGGTGAGTTGTGGAGGAGGTGCCAGGCAGGCACACTGGGGCTCTGTTCCTTCCCTTCTTGTGCAACCAAGGGCCTTGAGACCCTTCCCTGAGGCAAAGGGGACACTGCCTGTTCAGTGCTGGCTGAGCCCAGGGTGTGTCAGTCAGGTCTGTGGTGTCCTGGTGACACATCCATGAGGAATTAGTTGGGGACCTGCTGAGCCACTTGGACACTCACAAG
Organism: Dryobates pubescens; assembly: GCF_014839835.1. NCBI lineage: Eukaryota > Metazoa > Chordata > Aves > Piciformes > Picidae > Dryobates > Dryobates pubescens. The sequence goes on from NC_071642.1 coordinate 11,282,820, forward strand.
TCCATGGGACCGGATGGGATCCATCCTAGGGTGCTGAGAGAGCTGGCAGATGAGCTGCCAAGTGCTCTCCATCATTTTCCTCCAGTCCTGGCTCCCTGGAGAGGTCCCAGGTGACTGAAACTGGCCAAGGTGGTCCCCAGCCACAAGAAGGGTCGGATGGAGGAACCTGGAAACTCCAGGCCTGGCAGCCTGACCTCAGTGCCAGGGAAAGTGATGGAGCAGATTATCCTGGGGGCAATAACTGCACCTGAAGGATGGCCAAGGGCTCAGGTCCAGCCAACATGGGTTCAGGAAGGGCAGGTCCTGCCTGACCAACCTGATCTCCTTCTATGGTCAGGTGACTGCCTGGTGGATGTGGGGAGGCCTGTGGGTGTGGTCTGCCTGGACTTCAGCAAGGCCTTTGACACCGTCCCCCACAGCAAACTGCTGGCTAAGCTGTCAGCTCGTGGCTTGGACAGCAGCACTCTGAGCTGGGTTAGGAACTGGCTGGAGGCTGAGCCCAGAGAGTGGTGGTGAATGGTGCCACAGCCAGCTGGCAGCCAGGCACCAGTGGTGTGCCCCAGGGATCAGTGCTGGGCCCCATCCTCTTTAACATCTTCATTGATGATCTGGATGAGGGGTTGAGTCAGTCATCAGCAAGTTTGCAGGTGACACCAAGCTGGGAGCAGATGTTGGTCAGTTAGAGGGCAGAAAGGCTCTGCAGAGGGACCTCGACTGACTGGGCAGATGGGCAGAGGCCAACAGGATGGCATTCAACAAGGCCCAGTGCCAGGGGCTGCACTTTGGCCACGGCAACCCCAGGCAGAGCTACAGGCTGGGGGCAGAGTGGCTGAGAGCTCCCAAACAGAGAGGGACCTGGGGGTGCTGATTGACACCTGCCTAAACATGAGCCAGCAGTGTGCCCAGGGGGCCAAGAAGGCCAATGGCATCCTGGCCTGCATTAGGAATAGTGTGGCCAGCAGGAGCAGGGAGGTCATTGTGCCCTGTACTCAGCACTGGTTAGGCCACACCTTGAGTCCTGTGTCCAGTTCTGGGCCCCTCAGTTTAGGAAGGACATTGAGAGACTTGAAGGTGTCCAGAGAAGGGCAACAAGGCTGGGGAGAGGCCTTGAGCACAGCCCTGTGAGGAGAGGCTGAGGGAGCTGGGGTTGCTTAGCCTGGAGAAGAGGAGGCTCAGGGGAGACCTCATTGCCCTCTACAACTACCTGAAAGGTGGTTGTAGCCAGGTGAGGGTTGGTCTCTTCTCCCAGGCAACCAGCATCAGAACAAGGGGACACAGTCTCAAGCTGTGCCAGGGGAAGTTTAGGCTGGAGGTGAGGAGAAAGTTCTTCACTGAGAGAGTCATTCGTCATTGGGATGTGCTGCCCAGGGAGGTGGTGGAGTCGCCGTCCCTGGAGGTGTTCAAGAGAGGATTGGATGTGGCACTTGGTGCCATGGTCTAGTCATGAGGTCTGTGGTGCCAGGTTGAACTGGATGATCTTTGAGGCCTCTTCCAACCTTGGTGAGACTGTGACCCCCTGCACACGGCAGTGAGTGCCAGGGGTGGCTGCTGGGTGCCTGTGGCCCAGCCCTGAGGTGTACAGCTTGGACTTCTGAACCACCTTGCAAAGGGAAGTTGAGAAGATTGTCCTTGCTTCCTGCAGGTACCTGCATCAACAACACCTCTGTGATGATGTTCAAAAAGGGAAGCTTTGAGATTGGAGCCACAGTTTACCCTGTAGCTATCAAGGTATGACAGGGCAAACGTGGCCATGAGAGCTGGCAGCTCAGTCTTGGCACTGCTGGGCCAACAGCCTGCTCTGAGGGCATGGGGGAGCTGAGCCCACTGCATGCTCTGGGAGGCCTGGCCTGTAGCTGGGCTTGGGGTGGGACTTGGAGCCTCAGGGGAGGGTACAACCACTGCCAGGCCTCCAGGAGCTCTTCTGCCTCTGCAGTATGACCCACAGTTTGGAGATGCCTTCTGGAACAGCAGCAAGTACGGCATGGTAACCTACCTCCTGAGGATGATGACGAGCTGGGCCATTGTCTGCAGCGTCTGGTACTTGCCCCCAATGACCAGGCAGGTGAGTGAGGAGCACCTGGCTGCCCTGGCCCTCTGCCTGTGTGTCCCTGTGCTCCTGCTGAGCACTGTCATCTTGTCACAGCCTGAAGAGGACGCTGTCCAGTTTGCCAATCGAGTGAAGTCAGCCATTGCCAGGCAGGGAGGCCTTGTGGATCTGCTCTGGTGAGTCCAGGCAGGCTTTTCTCCTGCTGGTGCCAGGGTTCCTTGTTCCTGGGTCCTGCTGTGTGCTTGTGGGCAGCAGAGCTGAGCTCTGTCCTGTGCTGGGCAGAGCAGGCCTGTGCAGAAATGGAGTACACTTGGCCTGTGGCCTCTAAGGCTGCTCTTCTGTAGCAGGGACTGAAGCCTTTGCTTCTGCTGTGTGTGTTGGGCTCCAGGCCTTCGTTCTGTGATGCCAGCTTGCACTGGGATGCCCTGGCTCTGACTTAGGGCTGCTCAGCAGAATGGATTGAGCTTGGGCACCTCCTTCTTCAGGCACTGAGGACTTCAGAGCCTGGGAAGCAGAGGGCCTTGGGAGGCAGCCTGCTGTAGTGGTATCAGAGCAGCTGATCTTTCAGGCCTGCAGCTCCTCTGACAGTATGACTCTCTCCCCAGGGATGGAGGACTGAAGAGGGAGAAGGTGAAAGACACATTCAAGGAGGAGCAACAGAAACTCTACAGCAAAATGATTGTAGGCAACCATGAAGACCGGAGCCGCTCCTGAGCCCTCTGCCTCCAGCACTGGGCCTGGGCCTGGCCAGGGCCTTGTCCCCCACACAAGCCAGGGCTTGTCTGCAGCAGCTGTGAATCTTTGGACTTTGGCTGCTCCAGAGCTACTTGGACTTGCTCCTTCATCCTCTGGCTGTTCTTTCCCAGAGGCTCTGTTGCTGCCCAGAGCGTGCAGGCCCTGGGCAGCTCGTGGCAGAGGCCTTCTCGTTACTGTTACAGTGAAGCCCCTTGCAGGGGCAATATTAAATGAAACACTTCTGGTGTCAGATGCTTCCATGTGGTGTTTACAGGCCCAGGAGTGGGCTGTTGATGTCTCTGTGTGCCATGGCACAGGAACTGGTGAGCTGCACTCAAATTGGCTGCCTTGACAACCAGGGGAGGCTTCATCAGCCTGTGCCTCTCACGCCTGCAGCACCAGCCCTTTGGGAGCTGTGTGTGGTCTCAGGCCGTTTCCAGCTTTACTTGCAGAAGGAGAAACCTTTCCTTTTCATTTCACCACCCTCCTGCCATAGCCTGACTCAGACCATTGCTTCTCCAGCATCTGAGGAGCAGCCTCTTTGCTGGGGTTCCTCCAGCAGCTGGGATCATCCTTCCTGCAGGCCTCCTTCTGGCTCCTGCAACTGCAAGCTGCCAGGCAGTTGTCGCTGGTGTGGCAGGTGGAGCTCTTGTGGGATCCATTTGTGCTGTGTTGGGAGCCCAGGGTGGGAAGGAGAGCCAGAGACTCCATGGCTGGGGCAGGAGATCCTCTTTTAAATGTCTTCTGAGGCACATGGGTGGATCTGGTCCTGTTGTGCACCAGTAGGCACAGAGATACCTCAGGTTGTGGTGAGGAAACTGCAGTCCTGTGCTATAGCTGGTAGCCCTTTCCCTTTCAGTAAACCAGCTTGGGTTTGAGCATTCATCCCAGGTACTTCCCAGTTTTCCTTATGCTCCTGTGGCCTGTGGGACGGGGACTCATCACCTCCCTGGGCAGCCTGAGCCAGTGCCTGACCACCCTTGCAGGAAAGTCTGGGCTGGAGCCATGGGCATTGCTGCCTGCCTGGGCAGGGTCTCCAGGCTCTGCTTCACCTTTCCTAGCCAGCAGCACATTCCCAAGCACATTTTCCATCCTCCTGGGCCATGCACCCAGAGCTCTCATATCTGGAGGGCATTACAGTCCCTGCAGAGCATGGGCAGGAGCTCAGCCCAGCACAGGCATCACCCCTGGGCATTCAATCACAGGAGGGGTTGGGTTGGAAGGAGACTTAAAGCTCCTCCAGTTCCAACCCCATGTCATGGGCAGGGACACCTCCCACCAGCCCAGGCTGCTCAAGGCTTCATCCAACCTGGCCTTGAACACCTCCAAGCAGGGGGCATCCACAGCCCCCCTGGGCACCCTGTGCCAGTGTCTCCCCAACCTCACTGTCAAGAGTCTCTTCCTGCTATCCAGGCCTGGCTGCAAGCACTCACAGCTCCCTCTCCCAGCCCTCATCCCCAATGCTGTGCTGACATGCAGGAGCTCTCCCTGCCGGCCTGCCCAGCTCTGCAGGACTTCCAACCGCCCTGCCCTGCCCGGGGACCGTCCCTGGCAGCGGCTGTGCTGCCAGGCTGCTCGGCACAGGCAGGGAGCCGGCTCGGCCGGGTTAGGAGGCACACATCCATCTCTGCTCAGCTCCCCCTCCCCATGCCCCTAGTCAATATGTCTCTCTTCGATGAGAAAGTTAATAAATTTAGCTCTAGATTAAAAGTATCGATCATTTCATTTGTAAACCATAAATAACGGGGGGGGGCAGCGGGCGGCCCGCGGGGCAGGGGCTGCCGGCTCCGGCTGCAGCAGCCATGCAGCCCGCTGGGGCCGGGGGCCCTCATATGCATTCTGCCCGGCTGCTGGCATTGATTTGCTATTAGTCTCCACGCACCACCCAGTAGCACATCATTCCCGGGGCTGCTATTAATGGCCTTTTGATAAATAATCACTTGTAAGTCAATAAATTTTTATTAAACAGTGTGGCTCTTTGATTTATGGAAATCCGCGGGGGGTTGGCTGGGAGGAAAGGGATGCGGAATTGAAGCGGAGCCGCGATCCATCTGCCTGCCAGCCTTCCCGGCCCGGCCCGGCCCGGCCCTGCCTGCCAGCCCCGGACAGCCAGCACCCCGGGCAGCTAGCAACCGGGCAGGCAGCAACCGGGCAGGCAGCACCCCCGGACAGGCAGCACCCCGGGCAGCTAGCAACCGGGCAGGCAGCAACCGGGCAGGCAGCACCCCCGGACAGGCAGCACCCCGGGCAGCCAGCACCCCGGACAGCTAGCAACCGGGCAGGCAGCAACCGGGCAGGCAGCAACCGGGCAGGCAGCACCCCGGGCAGGTAGCGCCCCGGGCAGCCAGCACCCCGGACAGCTAGCAACCGGGCAGCTAGCAACTGGGCAGGCAGCAACCGGGCAGGCAGCAACCGGGCAGGCAGCACCCCGGGCAGCCAGCACCCTGGGCAGGCAGCACCCTGGGCAGGTAGCGCCCCGGGCAGGCAGCACCCCGGACAGCTAGCAACCGGGCAGGCAGCAACCGGGCAGGCAGCACCCCGGGCAGCTAGCAACCGGGCAGGCAGCAACCGGGCAGGCAGCACCCCCGGACAGGCAGCACCCCGGACAGGCAGCACCCCGGGCAGCCAGCACCCCGGACAGCTAGCAACCGGGCAGGCAGCAACCGGGCAGGCAGCACCCCGGGCAGCCAGCACCCTGGGCAGGCAGCGCCCCGGGCAGGCAGCACCCCCGGACAGGCAGCACCCCGGGCAGCCAGCACCCCGGACAGGCAGCACCCCGGGCAGGCAGCACCCCGGACAGCCAGCACCCCGGACAGCCAGCTCGCTGGGCAGGCAGCACCCCGGGCAGCCAGCACCCCGGGCAGGCAGCACCCCGGGCAGGCAGCAACCGGGCAGGCAGCACCCCGGGCAGGCAGCACCCCGGGCAGGCAGCGCCCCGGGCAGGCAGCACCCCCGGACAGGCAGCACCCCGGGCAGGCAGCACCCCGGGCAGCCAGCACCCCGGGCAGGCAGCACCCCAGACAGCCAGCTCCCCGGGCCGGCAGCACCCCGGGCAGCCAGCACCCCGGGCAGGCAGCACCCCAGACAGCCAGCTCCCCGGGCCGGCAGCACCCCGGGCAGCCAGCTCCCCGGGCAGGCAGCACCCCGGACAGCCAGCACCCCGGGCAGGCAGCACCCCAGACAGCCAGCACCCCGGGCAGGCAGCGCCCCGGACAGCCAGCTCCCTGGGCAGGCAGCACCCCGGGCAGGCAGCGCCCCCGGCAGGCAGCACCCCGGGCAGGCAGCGCCCTGGACAGCCAGCGCCCCGGACAGCCAGCACCCCGGGCAGGCAGCGCCCCGGACAGGCAGCACCCCAGACAGCCAGCGCCCCGGGCAGGCAGCGCCCCCGGCAGGCAGCACCCCGGACAGCCAGCTCCCCGGGCCGGCAGCACCCCCGGACAGGCAGCGCCCCCGGCAGGCAGCATTCCCGGACAGGCAGCACCCCAGACAGCCAGCACCCCCAGTAGGCAGCACCCCGGGCAGGCAGCACCCCGGGCAGCCAGCTCCCTGGGCAGGCAGCACCCCGGGCAGGCAGCACCCCGGGCAGCCAGCTCCCTGGGCAGGCAGCACCCCAGCCACGCTGCTGTGGGCATAGAACTGTTTGGTTTGGCAAAGCCCTCGAAGCTCATCCAGGCCAACCATCAACCCAGCACCCCCCTGGCCATTAAACTGTGCCCCCAGGTGCCATGGCCACGGCCTAGGGGCTAAGCTGCCTGGGGATGGGCAGCCCTGGGCACTGTGAGGTGTGGTTTAATGGCTGTGGTGGTCTTAGGCTGAAGGTTGGGCTCAATGGTCTTAGAGGGCTTTGCCAAACCAAACAATTCTGTGATTTTTATGGAAACAGGAGCCCTGGAGCAGGCTGCCCAGGGGGTGGGGGAGTCTTCATCTCTGGAGGCTCTCTGCCTGGATGCTTTCCTGGGTGATCCTGTTCTGCTGCTGGTGGTGATGCTGGACTGGATGATCTTTGAGGTCTCTTCCAACCTTGGTGATTCTGTGTGATTCTGTGTGTTCTCCAGAGCTCCCTTCCAACCCTTACCAGGCTATGATCCTGTGAAGGCAGCTTTGGGGAGCACAGAGCTGCTGCTCCCCACTGAGCAGGCTCCACACACCCTGATGGGACCCCAGCGCTGGCACAGCCGAAGTGGCTGCTGCTGTGTGCATGGGGAGCAGGGCAGCAGGAGGAACGGCAGTGGGCAGAGCAGGGTGGTCCTGGCTGCTGCCCCAGGCCCTGCATGGAGCAGCAGTGCTGCAGGAGGCATCCAGCTGCGGGGATGCAGGGAGCAGCCAGGCTGCTGCTGCGATTTGTCACTCTCCCCAGCTGCAGCAGGCCCTTTGCCACCTGCTTTATTTGTCTCCCAGCCCTGACGTGGCATCAGACAGGTGTTAAACTACTTAATCACTTTAAAATTGTTTTAATTTTCTGTTTTGTATTGATCTCCACAGCACCAATTAATCAGCTCACTGGACCAGGCAGTTAGTACATTAAAAATTGTCAGCCAGGCTGGGCAGCTTAGAAAATGTCAAAAAAATATCCTGACAGCAGCCCCTCACTTGTGCTCTGCTGGCTCTGCCCACGGGCAGTGACGTGGCTCTCCCAGCCCTGCCACGGGGCTGGGGCATGCAGCCTCCACCCCAGCCCCAGGCACCCTCCCTGGGACCTGCCCTTGCCCAGGCCCTGCACCTCCGCCACCCATCACCATGTGTCCCCTCCCGGCAGCAGAAGGACTGCAGAGGGGGAAGAGTTGTGAGCCCCACACTCTCTGTGGGACCAGACAGGGCTCTGTGGGGGGAGATCAGTTCCTGAACCCTGGGAAAGTGCTGCTGAGCAGTCAGGGCTCCTTGTCAAGCCCCCTCAAGCCCAGTGCATGGCAGAAAGTGGCAGATTGGAGAGAGCTTGAAGCCAGATGTGGGGCCTGGGGCAGGAATGGTCTGCAGCCCCATATCCTCAGACTGCTGCTTCAGGGGTTTAGGCCATCCCCAGGGGTGCCCTGGGCTGTCAGCCTGTCCTCAGAGGCTGCCTGCAGCCACAGGGAGAGGCCACCTGGCTTGCAGCCCCCAGCACCTCCTCAGTGCCTGTGCCATGCTGCTGCCAGCCCGTGCCAGCAGCACCTTATCTGCTATCGATTTCCTGCTGAGGGCTGTTTGCTCACGCCTGCCTGGCACTGAGCTGGCTCTGGGTGAACAATGGCCGAGTGTGCCAGGCCCCAGCAGCCTGCTCATGCCAGCAGGAGCCCCTGCAGCCTCCCGCGTGCCTGGGGACCCTCTGTGGCCCCCACCACGCTGCAAGGGCTGAGCCAGGAGAAGCCAGGGCAGGGGGAGGCAGAGCTGTGTGCACACACGTGTGGGGGCGCAGCGCGGGGGGCCCCACCGGGCTGGCAGGCAAACACCGCGGGGCCATTGATGCCACATTAATCCTGCAGCCCCGACAGCTGAATGGGCTCTCACTCACACCGTTAAGATAAATGGTATTTATTTGCTGCTGCTAAGAGCTTCCACCAAGAGGCCCCAACGAGTGACTTTTGATCCAGCACCTCTGGCTGCCGGTGCACGCCCAACCCCGGGCAAAGCCTGGGAAACGTCCCCAGGGCTGCCCGGCTCCTGCAGGCTCTTTCTGCCTCCTGTATAGCACCACCGCCACGGCCCCTTCCACTGCCTGGCACGCAGACCCTGCCCCAGAGGTGCCATCCCAGCCCCTTCTCCGGCCCAGCCTCAGGAAGGCACCCGGGACCGCACGCCCACGAAGCAAGCGCTGGGACTTGGCTGGGGCTGGGACCTTTATTTCATCAATGCCGAGGGCACGGCCGTGCCTGCTGCTGCCCATGCCTGCTGCCCCCAGCCCCGTGAGCCACGATCCCTGGGCAGGAGCGTGCCCCATCCCCACAGCCGGGCACCTGCCGGGGGGTCGCTGCCCTGGCAGGGAGCGGGAGGCTGTGCCGAGTGCCCGGGGCCCGGAGGGCTGTGCTGTGCTGGCACTCAGCCGCTGTGCGTGCCCAAGCCCAGCACCGAGAAGGCTGCGCGGTGCTTCCTCAGCAGCAGCCGGATCTTCTCGTCGTCCGAGTCGGGGTCCAGGGGCTTGTTGTATTCGTCGTCCTCGGCCTCAGAGGCTGCCCGCTCTCCGCCAGAGCCCCCCACCCGCTGTGAGGATGAGGAGGGCTCCAGGGCGCTCTTCTTCCTCCATTTGGTCCGTCGGTTCTGGAACCAGACCTGCCGCCCCGCGGGCCCGGCCCCGTTAGTAGGCACCGTGCCACGCACCCCGGCCCGTGCGGACACCGACACTCACCTTCACCTGGGACTCCGTCATGCCGAGGGAGTAGGCCAGCCGAGCTCTCTCGGGCCCCGCCAGGTACTTGGTCTGCTCAAAAGTCTTCTCCAGAGCGAAGATCTGGTGGCCTGTGAAGGTCGGGCGTGTGTGCTTCTTCTTGTGGATGCTGTCGGCCAGGTGAGCAGGGGCTGCAGAAGGGCAGGGAGGGGGGTGAATGCCTGGCAGCTCTGCAGTTCCCGAGCACAGCACCATGTGCCCACCAGCCCTCAGCACCCACACAGTTCCTCCACGCCGCTTCCCCTCCAAATTAAAGCTGTAGCTTGGCATCAAGGCTTCAGCTCCATCCCAGGAGGGCTGAGCTGCTCCCTGTGCCAGCCCCACAGAGCCAGAGCTGGGCTTAGTGCCTCCTGCTCTGGGACAGCAGAGAGGACACATCATTAGCAGCAGTGCATGAGCCCAGAGCCATGCAGCACTGCCTGCACCGTGCCCCACATCTTGCAGGATGCATGCCGGGGAGGCAGGCAGAGCTGGTTGGCTCATGGCTATGCCCAGAGTGAGCAGCCAAGCTGCCTGCCCTGTCTGCCCCAAGAGCATCACCTGGAGAAGGGGAAAGGGGACTGAGGCTGCCAGCGCTGAGCAGCTGCTCTCATCCCCATGGGACAGAGGATGCTCCCCTCCCACCCACCCTCTGGCACAGCAGCAACACCCTCTACAATCCTCCTGCCAGCTCCCCATCAGGCAGACATTGCTGCCAACCCAGAGCTGGCCATCCTGCCTCTCTGCCCTGAGCTGGGCTGGGCACTGCCCCCAGTGAGGCTGCCAGAGGGATGCGTGATCTCTGGGACAAGGAGCTCTGCCTGTCCTTGCCAGCTGTGGCTTGCTTGGGGGCCAAGCAGAGCTCGTCTCTGCCATTGGAGCCACCCCTGCTCTTCAGCCAAAACCTCTATGGCAGGTTGGCAGCTCTGGTGCAAGCGCCATTCCCACTGTCCTGGGGCAGTGCCCAACCGTGCCTCACACAGGGCGATGGAGAAGATGAGTCCCTGCCCTAATGCTGATGGGTTGGGGCTCTGCTGGGCACCCCCCACCTGCAGTACCCCCTCACCACCCACCCTGCCCGGCCCCGCTGTACTTACGGCCACCGCACTGCCGCCCACCACGCCAGTCTGGGGCTGCCTCTGCCCAGCAGCTGCGGCCCCGTGGGAGGAACTCGCCACCAGCCTTGGGGAGGGTCCCCACCTGGGCTCCGTAATAGACGCCCGGGGAGCTCAGTCCGTTAAATCCGCCTGCGTGGGGGTAGCCGGGGAGCAGGCTGCTGTTCGGCGTCGCTGCAGGCCGGTTGAGGATGTCAGAGATGCCATGGGGGGTGCCAGCCGCCAGCTGGGCACCAAGCCCAGGGGGGCCCAGCTTGTAGAAGGAGCTCTGCACCGAGTACTGGCAGACGGGTGCCTTGGCCTCAGGGAAGGGGCCCAGCGAGGGGCCGTTGAGCAGGAAGGTGCCTGGCAGGTTGGTGTCCATGGCTCTGATGCCAAGGTGGACCTCAGAGCCCAGCTCCTTGGAGGTGCGATGGCCAGCCCATGCCCACCAGCCCAAGGGCTACTGGAGCCCTGCCTGCCCTGTCCAGCGGGCACCTGGCTGGCCCTGGCAGGCTGGCCAGGGGGCCACGGCCTGGGCAGAAGGGTGGCCAAGGGCAGGGCCTGGGCAGCAGCCCTGGCTGACCCCACCGAGGTGGCACCAGCACCGGACCCTCAACTTGGGCTTGGGAAGAGCCAACATTTCTCTGATAAAGACGAGAGCTATTAGAATACGCGGCCCCCATTGGCCGGGGGGCTGCAGCGGGCGCTCCCATTGGCCGAGGCTCCCCGGCCTCGGCCGCCATTGGCTGCGCCACGGAGCCAGCCCGGGATTGGCCCGGCCCAGACAAATTGCACTTTGAAAGCCGGCGGCGGGGGGACGCGGAGCTGGACCGGGTGGGCATGGGATGGGATGGGATGGGATGGGATAGGATAGGACGGACCGGACCGGACCGGACCGGACCCTACCCTACCGGGACGGGACGGACCGGGGTGGGGGCAGCGCCGGACAGCGCTGGGCGCGGCGGGACCCCGCGAGTAGGGACACAGCAGTGCCACTGCCCCCCGGTGCGGCCGGGACATCTCCCGCTGCACCCCCCCCCCGTCGCAGCGGCACCAGACCCCCGGCGGTACCGGCGGGGCGGCCGCTTCCTTCCCTGTCCGCCCGTGCAGAGGCTGCTGCAGAGGGAACCGGGGCCGTGCGGGTTCCCTGCCGGCTTTGGCCGCCACCGCGAACGGCAGAGCAAACTGCCGCCAGCCCCCGGGACTGCCCCTGCACTCCCGGCAGCGGGGTAGGGGCAGGGGGGACCCCAGAGCCTCCCCACCCCCCTGGGAAAGCAGAGAGGAGCCATGGTCTGTGTCGGTTTCTTTATTAATTCATAGTCCGATAGCTGGTGTACAGGGAAATGATTCTATACATCAAGGGCTAAGACAGGGAGATCCAAAAGGCTTCTTTCCATAACAATTAAAAAAAGGAAATAAAAGTAATTATTTATTTATTTTTAAAACTTCTAAAAAGCTTCTAGTGTGCAGACTGCAGCATTCCCTAGGCTCAATGTCAGGTGCAGCCTCCTCCTACCAGCCCTAAGAGCAATCTGAGCGCGAAGCGATGTCACTGCAGGTGCCTGGCAGGGTTGCAGCACAGCACATTCCCTAAGGTGTATACAAGGCCAAAGCACAGGACCCACACACAACTCTACGGTGATGCTACGGAGTCAGCTGTCACAGTGGGTCTAGGGAGGTTATTGTACACAGCAGGGGTGATGGATGGAGAGTCTCTGCCTATATGGCTCAACTTCGGGGTGGGGAAGGGGTTGCTTTGCTCTCCAAAGGCTAAGCTGGGTCGTTTGCTTGGCTACAGCTTGGCTTCTTCCTGGCTGCAGGCTTTCCCAGCAGATGGGCACCCACTGAGGGACAGGGCTGCCCTGCCAGGGCCACCGTGGCATGGCCTGAAGCTGGAGGAGGGCTTGTTCTGCAAGTGGCCATAGAAAGCAAAGTCAGGCCCTGCAAAACAGCTCCACAGCCACCTCCAGAGGAAAGAGCAGGGGATCCCTACACCACTGTGCTACAAAGGCCAGCCCCCCCCCGCCCAGGAAAACGACAGTCAGGGACATGGGACCTACTGCCACCACCTGCATCCTTCCTTCCTGGGTCAAGTACGGGAGCAGAGTCAGCCCAGTGCACAGCTCAGCGCTGCCCTCCTGCTGCACAGCTGGCCCCAGGGCTGCCCTCACTCCAGGTGACTGCTTGGCACAGGAGTGTTCTGCCCAGCCAAGGTGCAGCCACGGGGGAAGCAGCTCTCTGCCCCTGTCCCTGGGACTGGTCCTGGGAGGGGCAGCATCCATGAGGGTATCAGCAGGCTCTCCTCATTTGTGCCCTTGCAGGGAGGCCAGGGGACCCTGCAAAGCCCTTGTGTGGGGTGTGTAGTGCAGGGCTGCTGGCTCCTGCCAGCTCCTGGCTCATAGATATTGTGCTGAGTAGAGCTAGGCACAGCCCTGTGTGTGGCACAAGCGTCCCCTGCTCTCACTGCTCATATTCCCTGGGCCCCAAGCACCTCAGTGCAGGCTTACAGCTTCACCCCAGCTGGAGCCAACACAAACTGGGGCTTGCACCATAGACAGGCCCATGGGACTGCACCTGTGGTACCCTCTCTCCAGGCCAGGAAGGGACCAGGCTCAGCTGGAGGGGAGCAGGGCAGGGGTAGTCTGCTGCCTGTTCACTCCTATAGCCTCCCAGCTCTGTTCACCAGAGCTGCTCACATACTCCAAAGGTTTTGCCTGTCCTGCAGCCTGAAGAGGTATTTGGAAGCAGAGCTGTTAGTGCTTTGTACATACTGCTAGAGTGTCCCTAGGGGTTTGCATAGTATTTATTGGTTCATATACACAAGGCTGATTGCTGTACAGTTTACACTTTCAACACAAGCAACGAGCTCAGTGCTCAGCCCAGAGCCCTGCCCTGGTGGGAGACGTTGCACGTGCTGGGGAGAGGAAGGGCAGCCCTGCACCAGCCCCTCTGCCCAGGGCAGCTGTGCCCTCCTCTCACACACCCCCTGGCAACTGCTGCCCTCCCCCTATCCCAGCACTCACTCAGAAGGATGAGAAGCTTGAGTCCAGCAGAGGCAGCACAGGCAACGGGGGGGTGTGTGTCAAATCCCTCTCCTTCCGAGGTGAGCAGCGCCCTGCCCCCCGGCTTCCCTCTCTCGCAGCCTGGGCACGAGGTTACACACGCCGCTGTGCCAGGGTGGAGTCTCCTTGCCTCTCATTTTCTGCCAGCCCAGCTCTTGCCTCCCAGAGGAGCTAAGAGGGTGCCCCTGGTGCATGCTGCTGTCTGCAGGCTGCGGGCAGCAGCGGGGCAGGAGGTCAGCTGTAAGTTCTGTAGCTCATGCGTCTTGCAGTCAGTCAGTCATGCGGATAGGAAGGTAAGGAGGTCTCATACAGAAGTCATGCCATAGCCTATAGAAACATGTACAGCCAGCCCTGCTCCCCTCCACTCTGCTTTCCTCTCCTCTCTTCTCAGCTGTGTGTCAGAACATGTGTGGAGTTCAGTGGTTTGGTGTTGAGGTGAGATCCTGGAGAGACACAGAGACAGAGCCGGAGTTACAAGGTGGCACAGCCAGGAGAAAGGGTGGGGGCAGCCAGGTACATGGCAATCTCAGCCCCTTCTGCTTTCTGTGCTTGTCCCACATGTACCTATCCTGCCCAGCTATCACAAGAGAAGTTTTAGGGGTGGGGGGTGTCAGAGAGATAGCAACAGAGAACCCCTAAGTGTCCTCCCTGGAGCTGGGAGCAATGACAGAGGTGGTGTTGGTGCAGGGAGCAGCAATGCATGGGAGCTGAGCTGCACCAAAGGCAGTAGCACTGCAAAGGAGCTGGGGGGGCTGCTGTAGGCTCTGAGGTAGAGAAGGCCAGCCCATAGCCCCCAGCCTCAACTAGGATGACCATCTGCACCTCACCATCACAGCAATGGGGAAGACCCCACACATTCCTACTGCACACCCTGGGCCACCTTGGCACACTGGAAAACAGCCAGAGCAAAGCAGCAGGGCACTGCCCCAGAGGGAGGTAAACCCAGGGCCTGTCTGGGCAGTGGGGCAGGCATAGGTGTGGGGACACAGCCTGCACAGACAGCAGCCCAGAAGCACAAAGCCCACAAAGCCTCTCGACTGCCATGCGCCCCCCCGACAGCCTCTAACAGCAGAGAGAGGAGGGTGACTGACAGACACAGCCATGCACATAGAGCAGAGGCCACAGGACTGCCCCCCTCCTGCCCCGACTGGCAGCCTCTCTCCTGGCTCAGGCAGTGCCTGGCAGCCGGGGAGCATGCATGCAGCACTGCCCCCCCCCCACTGCCAACCCTGCAGCCAGCAACGATGCAGCTGGGTCCAAGTATGCCGTGCTGAGCACTCTGCCTTAGGCCTGGGCTAGTCCCAGCCAGCAGGGAGGGCAGGGAGCAGGGAATGCACAGGACTCAAAGGATGATGCAGTGTTTCACACTGGGAAAAAAATATCCTGGGCCAAAGACAGGTCCTCTGCCCTCAACCTCCTCCAGCATTACGTTCCTGCACCCTCCTGCATCCCCCAGCAGCAGCCCACCACGGCCGGCACCCCCTTTGCCGGCCACGGGAGCTCCAGCAGCCCTCACTGCTGCCCTCTCGTGCCACGATGCGTGGCTGGCAGTGGCAGCTGCTTGCCTCTCCCAGAAGGAGCACTGGGAGCAGTGGCAGCAGAATGTGACACCTCATCCTGCTCACGGCAGTAGCAGCCCCTGGCATGAGGGGCACCCCGTGGTGCTGAGAACCGAGGCTGACCCAGCACTGGCAGCTTCAGGGCAGGGAACTCCACCCCCACTGCACTCAGGTCCTGGGCCCAGGAGCAGGTTAGCAGCAGGGGCAGGCTGCTGCCCACCCTCAGAGCTTTGCTGCACCACAGCAATTCGCCTCTGGAGGCTGAGAGCTGGGCACAGCCCTACACAACTTCCCCATGAGGATGTGCATGACCAGCAGCTCCGTGCAGGCAGCAGCATGGGAAGCTGGAACAGAAGGAAGAGCAAAAGTAGGGTTACCTCAAAAGAGGCCATTGGAGGGGTCACTGCTTCCCCCTTTTCAGGCTGGCTCGTTTCACTATCTGAGCCCCCATCCTGCCCCCGGAGACCTCTGGTTTTGGGACGCGCACTCCCACCTCCTCCTGAGGAAGCCACAGGGGCAGGAAGCAGGACAGCACCCAGGTGAACAGACAGACACACAGAAGAGGACAGGAGAGGGAAAAGCAGAGTCAGTTGGCAGAAGACACCAAGCAAGAAGTCTGGTAGAGTGGGCAAGAGCTGCCCATGGAAGCCTTATAGGGCAAATGGGAAAGGAGCCCAAGGTAGAGGAGAGGACAGAGCGTGGCAGAGTCCCAAAGCCTGCAAGTCCTGCAGAAGCAGTGCTGGGCAGAGAGCAAGGCAGGGCTGTGAGCCACACTGTACCTTGGCCCCCAGACCATCCCGCTGCAGGATGGAGTAATTAATGAAGTGATCATCCTCAGCTGCCAGGTCCTGGGGGTCCTGCAGGGAGCCTGCCAGAATCAGCTCCTCCTGCTCCTGCCTGTGATCCATGTCACCAGGGCCCAGCTGATGCACCACTTTCCGGATGACCTGTGGAGACCACACCGCTGAGCACCACGGCCAGCCCCAGCATGCTGTGCCCCCTCCTTGCCCAGGCTGGCTCTGGGCTGCACTGCTGCAGCCTGTTCCACACACAGGGCTGGCCGGAGAGGTGTGGTGACTGTAACCCAAGATGGCAGCAGGTGCCCTGCAGGGGCCCCTGGGCTGCGGGGAGCAGGGCAGCTGGGCAGAGGGGAGAGGAGAAAGGCTGCAGCGTGCCCCTGCCCACACCGTGCCCCTGCCCACACCGTGCCCCTGCCCACACCGTGCCCCTGCCCACTCACCTTCTTGGTGATGATATTGCCTTGGTCATCTGTGAACTGCTCCTCGGTTACCTGCTCTCCAGGGAGATGAAGCACTTCGTTCCCCTGCGGGGACAGGAGGGAGATCAGGGCGCTTCAGGGGGGCGAGGGGAGCCCCTCTGCAGGCAGAGCTCTGCAGCTGCCACGCAGCCCACGGCCTCCCGCCCTGCCCTGAGCCTTCACGGCTCTCCGCTGGCACTGGCCTCGGCCGCCGGTCCCTCAGCTCCCCGCCCGTTACCTTTACACGGACGCGCCGGCGGACGACCCAAGTGGAGGGAACCTCCTCGTCGTCCGCCAGCCCCTGGCTCTCCCCGAGCTCCTTGTCCAGCTCTTGGTGGGCGTGTTTGAGCAGGAAGCTCACGGAGCCCCTGACGATGTGCATGACGTTCTGGCAGCTGACCAGGAAGAAGGCCAGCAGCGCCAGGGCGACCAGCAGCTGTGCCAGGAAAGCCCACATGGTGCCCGGGCGCGGGCAGCCCTGTCCCAGCCCCGCGGCTCCGAGCCCGGCGCTCAGAGCCCAGCCATGCTGCCTGCCTGGGGTGGGCAAAGCCCCGGGGCGGGAGCGGCCCTGCGGGTCTGCAGCCTGCCCGGCGCGGTGCCCTGGCTCTGCGGGAGCGCTGCTGTAACCCAAGCTGGCACAACTCAGCTGGCTGTGGGCGGCGAGAAGGGCGCAGGCAGCTGGGGTGTGCTCTGCGCTCACAGCCTCTGCCAAAGTCATGGGGCCGGCAGGGTGACAGCACAACCTGTCCCCAGCCAGACCATAACCGGGACAGCCCTGTCCCCTGCTTCCTGGCTGCGGTGCGAGGGTCTGTCACGGGACAAACGAAGTCCCGGGCAGGAGCCAGGGGTCACTGTTGCATGTGACTGAGGGACACTGCAGGGCTGAGCAGTCCCCCCGAACACGGCCCTGCTGCTGGGATGGCTCTGCGTGCCCTGGCTAGGGAAGGGCACTTGCCCTCACCTTGTACCTGTGGGCTCCATGTGGCCATGGCAGGATGCCCACCGCCCAGCCTGGCCCCCAGACCAGCTCTATTTCTAGCTCCAGCAGGCTGCTGGGCCAGCAGCCAGGGCAGATACTCAGTAAGGAAGCAGGCAGGGAGGCTGCCCGGGTCACAAATGGAGAGCAGGAGCTCAGGTAACAAGCGCACCAGGCTATTCTGGGCTGAGAGGCACCCCCAGGGGCACAGGGCAGGCAGTGTGCCAAGGAGATTTGTGCCTCTGTAAGCACCCAGGCTGCGGGGCTGGCCCCGTGGCAGGCTGAGGAAAGGGCTGTCCATGGGGTCTCCACCTTCTGCGGGCCGGGCTCCCCTGCTCTTCCCCTCACCTGCCCAAAGAAGCGGCTGTCTGCCTCCTGCTGCCAGTTGCTGTCCTCTGCAGAGCTGACCCGAATCAGCTCCACGGCTGGCACCAGGACCTGCTCTTGCTCCTGGCCCTGTGGCCCGGAGGCTATGGTGTGTGTCTGCAGCAGCCTTCGGGTGACCCCCTCCTGCCAGGAGCCCGCTGTCAGGTCCTGTAGGCAGGAGACAAAGGAGCCTTCTGCATTCCAGTCCCTCAGCCTGGGCACCGGAGAGGGACAGGGAGAGAGAGACAGAGAGAGAGAGGCAGTCAGCTTTGCCATGGAGTGCTGCACCCCGAGCACCAGCCCACCTCCGGCGGGCACAGCCTGCACCCCGCCAGGCACCAGGCTCCCCAGCTCACGGCGCTGCCAGGCACCTGGCACAAGCAGCACAAAAGGCACAAAGGGCACAGGCCTCCTCCCTGGCATGCTCCCTGCCCTCCTCACAGCCTTGCAGCCTGGCTGTGAGGGTCTAAGGCAATGCTGTGGAGCATCGCTGGGCTCTGGCCAGGGACCTCACAGGGCTGGTGCCGTGGGGAATGAGGGAGGATGCAGCACAGGCTGTCTGCCTGGGATACTTCCCAGCTGCTCTCCAAGAAGCCCCCCAGAGCATCTCAGGAGAGGGGCAAGCACTTGCCCAAGCCATTGCTCTGTGTCCTAGGGATGCTCTTGCTAGGGAGCTGGAGCCCGGCAGAGAAGCAAGCAAAGCCAGGAGGTCACTGAAGCTGGCCCAGCACAGGGCAACAGCTGGCAAAGCCATTCTGCTCCCCTCCCACTGCCACCCTGGTGCCCCAGGCCACGGTACCTGTCTGTGCTCTTCTCCATGACGTGGCTAATGGTGGGGGATGCTGTGATCCTGGCTTGCACCTTCTGCTGAACTGAAACAAAAGAGACTTCACTCTCCGGGTCCTGCTCCCCAGTCCCTGGCTGGTGATCACCGGCTGGCATCTTCCCCTCTGGCCTCTGCCCCTCCTCCTGCTCTAGAAGGTCAATCAGGCCATTCATGGCATCTGAGTCCACTGTGTCATCCTCAACCAGGTCCATAGAGCCCATGTGGTCTGGGCCATGCGCATCTGCCAGCAGCTGCCCTGGGAAGCGACCTTCGCTCGTGGCGTCCGAGTCCTCGGCCTTGCTGCACTCCAGAGAGGAGTCTTCAGCAGTCACCAGCGAGGGTGTGAGCCCCGAGGACCACACCTGCATGTCAGACATCTCCATCAGGGCGTCCTGCTCGGTGGCAGCCATGGGGATAGCATCCATGATGGCCACCTCATTCCAGTACTGGTCGGCACGCAGCGGGGATGGCAGCGTGTAATGCAGGGAGGCAGGGGACAGCAGCTCGTCCTGCAGCGAAGCGTAACCTGGGTGGGCAAACAGAGGGCACAACTCCAGCGGCCGTCCCGCGCAAGCACGCCGGGGCGAGAAGGGAACCAGCCTCCGGGAAGGTGCCTGCCCCAAGGGCAGCAGTGGGCATGCCACAGTCCCCAGCGGCTGGGCAGAGCAGGGCTGTGCCCGCGGCAGCTGCTGGGCATGGCTCCTGGCAGCGCTGCCATGCCTCCCTTCAAAGTCCTGGGGCTGGTTTGGGCAGGCCCTGGAGCTGTCAGCTCCCAGAGGGAAGGACTGGCCTGGGGTCCACATGATGCCCCATCCACACTGCAGGGCACAGTGCCCTATTTGCTACCCTGCTCCGCCAGCCCCTGGTTCCTTGCCCACAGCCCCCATCCAGCATCAGTTGCCCGACAGTCAGCCTGAAGTTTAGGTGGCTAGGTCTGGCAAGCACCATCTCCCAAAGTCCACAGAGAAGCAGGCTGGAAGTAGTACCATGAGCAGGGAAGGATGGCCCTGACACATGTCATGCAACCCTGAAGCCCTGTGGGACGCAGCCAGCGCCCACAGCCCTGTTGGTGTCTCCAGAGTTACAAGCAGTTGCCAGGTCCTCATTGCCCAGGGCCACATGCACAACCCTGGCACACTGACACAGGATGCAGCCAAGCCAGGCACTCCCACCCACGCAGGTGGCTTTGCTCAGCCTTCTTCAGCTGTGAGCCAGCAGCCCATTTCCCACCCCTGGAGACCAGCAGAGAACCCTTTGTGGCCCCCAGGCAGCCAGGGATTGCCAGCCACAGTTGAGGCACAGAGCCCTCGGCACAGGAAGGGCTCCTCTGCCCCGTGCGGGTGCCTGGCCAGGGCAAGCAGTGCAGGGCCAGGGAGGGAAGGAGCGCAGGGCAGTGCAGGAGGAGGCAGCAGCCTGGGGCAGCTGCCTGCAAGCACGGAAGCCATCGGGGGCGGTCTCTGTGCCATGCAGTCGCTGGAGCAGGACGTGGCTCCCGGAGCGCTCGGCTGAGGTGGAGACAGTGGAGACAGGCAGTGGAGGAAGATGAAAGAAGGAGAGGCCAGGATGAGCTCAGAGGAGAGAGGTGACAAGAAGTGACCCACAGGAGTGCCCGCACCTGACAGCACTAGGTGGCATGTTTGAGAGAGCAGAACAAGGGGAGAGACAGAGAGGGAGAGAGCGATGAGCCGGTGCTGCACGGGCACACCAGAGTGCAGGGCTGCAGCACACGGAGCCCTGTCCCTGCCCGGTGTGCCAGCTCCCCAGTGGCACACGCTGCAGCAGACCCCACACCTAGGCACGCTCCCAGCCCAGCCCAGGTGCACTGCCACAGGCGGGCAGCCAGGACCCTGAGCTCCACGGCCAGCGTTCAGCTCGCACAAGCCAGAGGCACCTCTCACTGGCAGGCTGGCACAAGGAACGCGAGCACATCCCCCACGGGGAGCTTCTGAAGAGGCAGCATGGGAGAGCCAAGCTTCCTGCAGCATAAGCCCCAGTGAAGAGGCCACGTCTGCTGGCAATGCCTTGTGCCCACTGAGCTCCCAGTGGACCACCGGCACACCGTGGCCCGGCAGGGTACCATCCCCGATCTGTCTGCATGGGCTCTGCCCCCGCTGTCCTCCTGTGCCCGGCAGGGGCTGGCACTCACCATTCATCTGGGAGGGCGAGAGGGAGTAGTCCCTGTCGGTGTATCGCCAGCTCCCCTTCAGGCTGCGGCTCTGCCTGCCGGAGCCCTCCAGCGTGCTGACGATCTCGCCGCGGTCGATGTTCCTCAGCGCTGCGTACAGGCTCTCCACTGCAGCGGCAAGCCAGAGCCAGTCACGGGGGGGACACGGCCGTGGCCAGACACCCCCGAGGCCGGCAAACGTGCAGGAACCAGACACAGCCCTGCTCTGTGCAGCCAGCCCTGCCACCCCCACACCTGCAGCAGGGCACCACAGATACTCACTCTTGACACCCTTGCCCTCACGGCTGACCCAGAGGTTGAGTAAGGCTACGCTCTGCTCCAGCAGGGAGTTGGGGTTCTCCACACGTATCCTGTTGATGTCCTCCACCCCAAACTGCAGCTCACGTGCCAGCTCTGGGGAGACACCATCTGTCAGCATCACAGACTCCAGTGCCCGCTGCCAGCCCCCAAGAGGAAAAGCCCAGGGGTGTTGTGAGGGGCTCGGACAGATCCAGCACAGGGTCCCCACCACCACACACAGCTGAGCACAGCAGGACCTGCAGGAGCAGCAGCTGGGACAGGGCAGAGATCTGAAGTCCCTCTGCCCAGACTGGCTGTGACCATGCTAAAGAGAAGGGCAGGTACTACTGCTAGGTGTGTCGCCCTCCATGAGCAAGAGAGCAACATGGATGGGTGGGAACAAAACCCCAGGCCGGGTGCCTGCAGCCCTGTGTGAATGCAGGCAGCACTGCAGGAAGGTTCTTTTTGGTGCCAGGAGTGCTCCCAGCTCAGCAGAAGTGCTGGAGGCAGGGCCAGCTGGCCAGAGGAGCTGGTGCAGGCCACATGCACACCATGCAGCAGGGCCCAGCTCACGGGCAGCGGGAAGCTCATCCCCTCCTCCCTGCAGCATGTTTCCAGCCCTTTCTAGTGCCAGCTTCCCAAGGAGTGCTGCCAGGGGGGGACTCACCAGCCCAGCTGAGGCCCAGCTGTTCTGCTATGTCAACCATCTTCTGATCTGCCTTGTCTGTGCTGCTCAGAGAGCCTGGAGGAGAAGAGGGAGCCACAGCTTCAGCTGCACAGGGCCCTACACCAGGGTGGGGAGGGGCAAGGGTTGCTGGCTGCAGGGGTCCCACAGCCCTGTAGGGATGGCACTGCCTTCAGGCAGGACCAGGGAAACTCTCAGCAGAAGGGAAGCTGCCACCAGCAGGAGTGTGACAGGGTCAGCCCAGCCTTCCTGCCAGGCTTGGGCACCCAAGCAAGGGTGGTGGGGAGCAGCTGGAGCAGGGGCAGCAGGCTGCCTACCGAAGCTGGTCTCACTCAGGATGCTGTATCGCTCCCGCAGCGACAGCGGCGTCAGCGTCCTCCTCCTCTCCTCGCTGCCACTTCCCTGTGACAGTGGGCACAAAGCAAGGGGTCACCAGCTTGGAAAGATGGCAGCAGTTCTGCCCTGGCACCGCTGCTTTTCCTGTAGCCCCGGAGCAGCATGGCATGGCCATAGAATCAGAAAGGTTGGAAAAGCTCTCCAAGGCCATCGAGTCCAACCTTCTGCCCAGCTCCTCCACGACCATTAGCCCGTGGCACAGCCACTGCTCTGACCTTGCTGCAGGGTGGGATGCTGATGTTGAGGTGGCAGAGCACATGCTGGAGGTCCTCATATTTCATGGCCTTGCGCAAGAACGACAGGGAGCCGCTGGCCTCCTTGCTGCTGTCCCGAACCTGAGCACCAAGAGCCTGGTTACTGGTCTGGCAAGGGGGCAGGCACAGGGGCTGCAGCCAGCCCTGCCCCTGGGCGTTACCTTGATGGGGATGGCCAGGCGGTTCTCCCGGAAGGACTGGAAGAGGAAGCTGCGGGGCTGAGTGGCCTTCTTGACAGGCACCAGGTTCCCTGAGAGCTCAACGTGCAAAGGCATCCCCTCCACCACCTGGCAGGGAGCAGAAAACAGGCTCAGAACCTCTGCAAAAACACTTCTCCTGCCCCTAGGCAGGGCAGGTAACCTCCGCTCTTCTCCCAGGGCCAGCACCAAGCCCCTCTGACCGACTGGCATCAGTCTCCCCTTGCTTGGGAAGCCCTCTCCCTGCCACCCCCCGACACATGCTGCTGGGCCAAACCTCAATGTCCCTGCTGCGGGCCACCTCGGTGAAGTTCTCGTGCTGCTCTAGAGTCTTGTCAACCTTGTCGTCAGTCATGCAGTAGCAGCGCAGGCGACCCTCCCGGGCATCGTTCATCTTGGCAAACACCACGAACTTGGCCATGTAGGGCACCGCTGTCAGCTCCTTGTACAGCAGCGTGGCGAAGTGCACCGCCTCGGCCGTGCGCGGGCAGTCCGCCAGCCAGAACCTGCGGGAGGGCAGGGTCGGGGCACTGCCAGGCAAGTCCCCCAGCGCCACCGGTACAGCTGACCCCCTCCCTGCACGCCCTGCCAGCAAACTGCACTGCAGGGGGGGCCACAAGAGCGCCAGGTACAGGAGCAGCCCCATCTGTGATGGGGAATCCTCCACGCACAAAGAGTGGCCCCTTCCCTCTGCACAGCCGGCCGTGCTCCCAGCACGGGCCAGGGCAGCCTGGAGGTGGCAAGGCTGGAGGCAACTGCCCTGCATCTGGGAACGGGGCAGCACCACAATGAGCACAGGGGCAGGAAGCTCCTCCACACACCTCAAGAGGGCCCAAGGAGCAGCAGATGTCTCACAACCTCGCACAGGACTCACCTGGCAGACACGTTGGTGGTGAAGTTTGCACACTCATTTTCATAGACCAGCTTTGTGGTCCCCGTTATGTCTTCCCACTGGGCTTGTGCTGTCCCCCCTGCAGCAGAAAGCAGGAGTGAGCACAGCTGCCTTGCCTGAGGTCTGCATCCCCCCAGACTTTGGATTTCTCCACCCGGATGACCCATCCACGGCTACCAGGAGCTGCATCCCACTGAGGCAGCCCAGCTCGCCCCCACCACAGAGCGCAGCCCTGGCCGCCTCACCGATGACGCTGCAGAGCAGGCGCAGGCTGGTGGTGTCGCCCTCGCCGCTGTCCCGGGGGTTGTCCTTCCAGGATGGCGGCAGAGGGATGCGGAGGCCGATGGGGCGGTGGAACTTCCTCCGGCGCGGCTCCACCGTGACAATGGGGCTGAAGGTGGCCTGGTTGCCCAGCAGCTTGGTCACCAGCTCGTCGGGCACGGGCTGTGCCTGCAGGGAGCACAAGCACGGCCATCAGGGCTGGTTGCACCCAGGGTTGGAGCACAGCCTGGATCTGCTGCCTGCTCCTGCCTGCGGCAGCCCAGCCGAGTGCCAGGCCAGACTCTCCGGGGCTCACCTGCAGGGCCAGCCTCACTTTCTTGGTGACAGCGTTGTCCGGGAAGGTGGCCTGCACCATGGGCACCAGTGTGCTCTTCAGACAGCCTCCCTCGGGGCCGATCATGTCACAGTCCTGGCAAATCCGGGACATGACCACGAAGTAGAGAGGGAAGTCGTTGGTGATGATGCGGCAGACTCGCTTCTTGTCCAGCTCCTCCAGGCTCTCCAGCTCTGCAGGGGCAGCACAGCCCTCAGCGCTCACACCCCTGACCCACAGCTACCACCCAGCGCCCCCCGCAGCCGCACCAACCACGCCGTGCCCAGCCCCAGTCCCGCCCCACCACCCCTGCCCGCGGGGAGCTGCCTGTGCCGTGCCCGGTCCTGCCTGGCAGCTCACCCTCGTCCATGCCGCTGAGCAGCTGGTCCATGTAGCTGTCGTCGTGGCGGTTGCGGTGCTCCTTCCACACGGAGCCATTCTCGCTGCGCAGCACCACCAGCTCCCGGTCCCCGCGCCCCGAGGAGGCGAAGTGTGGGATCTCCACGATCACAGGGCTGCGGGCGGCACAGGGAGGCTGTTTGCATCCCCACGCTGCTGCCCGGGCACACAGGCAGCAGGGAGGCCGCGGACAGAGAGCTGCCCTTGCTGTGCAGCCGTGGAGCAGGGGCACAGGGCTGCTCACACCCCTGTCTCTGGGACACAGCTCTGCACCCACCAGGACAGAGCTGGTCAGGGCTCTTCCTACCAGAGCACAGCCACCGCTCCACCGTGCTGGGATGACCACCCAGCAGCTTGCTGCACCCGGCCGGAGGTGGTCTGGCCGAACTACCAGGAGCGGTGCCGGCAGCCCTATCCGAGCTATCCCCAGCCGTGCCCACCTGAGGAACTGGGCACCGGCAGGCCCCAGGGCGATGATCCTGCTGGCCAGCCCCTCCTCCTCAGCCAGCGTCGGGGGCGCAGGCAGCTTCTGGGGCTTCACCAGGCGGCAGGTGATGCGGGTGGGCGCGGCGCAGGCGCGGGGCGGGATGACCACACGCAGCCCGTGGTGCCGGCTGCCACGCATGGAGCCTCCGCGGGCGTCCACCATGAAGCTCACCAGGAACCTGGGGCGGGCAGAGACACGGAGAGGTGGGCACCTCGCAGCCTGCACAGAGCCCAGCCGCGGCACAGGGCTGCACATGGCACCGGGGCTGGGTGGGTACTCACCCTGTGTGCACAGGGCTGGCCACGGGGCTGATGTTGTCGGAGGTCTCGGTGGCAGGGCTGCTGGGGATCAGCGAGTCCTCGTCGAACTCCTTGGAGGGCTGTGTGAGGCAGGGAAGAGCCCCCGTGGGCACATGGTCCCATTTGGGACCTGCCTGCTCCTCCAGAGTCTCACAGCCCTCCCTGGGGCCCATCCCCTCCCCCCACCGCGTTTTGGCTCTGTGGTGATGCGGGCAGGGGCTCCCCGTGGCAGGGAATGCCTGGGGTGCCATTCCAGGCTGTGCCTCACGTTCCCCTCCTGTGGGGACACCGAGGGTGCATGCAACAGGCTGAGTTGCTCAGCTTCTGTCTCCACAGGTCCTACCTGCTCAGTCTCCTCTGCTCTGGTCACCACAGTCTCAGGTGGGACGCAGGGGACGTGCAGCACAGCTGGAGACTCCATCCTGGCAGGAGAAGGTAGTGACAACCACTGGAGTGGCAGGGATGGGCTCCCCAGCCCCCAGCCCCCATCCCCCATCCCCCTCCTCCCCCCGGGAACCTCAGGGCCACTGGACAAGGGCAGACAGCACAAGAGCCCTGTCCTGGTGCAGAAACACCATTGACTGGCTTCACCTGCTGTGCTAGCCAGTGGGGGCTCAGGGATCCATTCCTTGCCCAAGCTGTCCTTGCCCCACTGCCATCCCAGCTCAGCACCAGGCTGGCCCAGCACCCTGTACCAGCTCCCTCCCCACCATCCAGTGCCTCTTACGTTGGCTCCAGTGTTGTTGTAGTCACAAACTCCACCATCTCCCTCCTGCCCTCCAGGTCCCTGGGATCAGGTGTCCTGGGCTTTGGTGCAATCAGCTCCTCCTCTGAAACCAAGAGCTGGCTCAGCAGATGGAGAGGCAGCAGGACAAGGGAGCACAGACATCCAGCCCTTGTCCCTGTCCCTCCTCAGGGCTGGAGCCAAGGTCCCACTGCTGGCCACACACACTCATCTCCTGGGTCTCAGCCAGCCATGGGGCAGCTTTGCCCTCTGCCGGGTGGGGTCTGCTGGCAGGGGCAAGACCTACTCTGTGGGTCAGCAGCACAGCAGCTGTGGGAGCTGCCAGAAGGCTCGACTGCTGGCCAGCTCCTTTCCCACAGCAGCAAGCACAGAGCAATGCCTGCCAGGCACACTTTGACATTTGACGCTTGGGACAGAGGTGTAGGCAGGGCTGGGGATGTGGGAAGGCTGCCCCAACACTGCCGAGTGCGGGGCACAACCCCAGCCAGCGCTGCTTGCTGGCTCACTTAACCCTCGCTAAGGAGTTCACCGAGGCTCTGTGGGAGGGACTCTGGCACCTCCCAAAGCAGGGAGAGAGCCCCAGTGATGGGGAGGGCACTGCAGCAGTGCAGAGACCTTGGATCACTCAGGTTCATCCCTGTCCTAGCCAGGTTGGCATGGGGCGGTTATGGGGGGGTCCTGGAGTTGGTCAGAGAACGTGGCCCTTCTGCCTACCAGGGCCAGGGCCTGGGGCTGAGAGGGGGCCAGGGCTGCCCCGCAGCGGGGGGGCAGCCCCGTTCATGCAGTCACACCACAGCAAGCAGCACGGACACAGATGGGCAGGGCAGGATGGCACCCGCCCGGCGGCGAGGCTCAGCGGATGGAGGTGGCGCGCGGATGGTTAGTGGCCATGGGGTGAAATGGGCCATTGAGCTGGGGCGGGGGGACACAGTTCATACCCATTACTGTGACATGAGCAGTGCCTGCAAAGTAAGAAGAGGCAAAAGTGAGGTCTTGGTGGGAAGGAGCAGGAGCAGACCAGCTGCAGCTGGGCTGGAAGCTGGTACTACCCCACAGAGCAGGGCACAGTGTGGGGCTCTGCATGCCCAAGGGCTCTCTGCACAATGTCCTGGGCCGTGGGACTATGGAGAAGCCCAGGCACATCCCCCTGCACAGCACAGGGAGGCACCTGCACCAGGAGATGCCACCCCAGGAGTCCCTTCATGCTTGCCACAAGACCACTGTGCCACACAGCTCCCCCACCCTGGCTGGCAGGAACGCTAGTGCCCATCCCCGGGGTGGCTGCCAGCCCGGCTGGCTCAGCTGGCAGATCTCTGGGATGCTGTGAGCCAGCTCTGTCCCCTCACCTTCATCCTCTGACACGTCCAGAATCTCGTCCACAGTCTCCGGGAAGCTCATGCGGTGCTTGTCACCGACTGCCTGCAGGAGCAGAGCAGGGTCAGGGGAGCCCAGCCCCGTGCTGCGCCCCCACCCACGCCTCCCCCCTCCCATCCTCAGCCCGGAGGGGCTCCCGGCTGTGCTCAGCCCCAGCCCTCCTGAGCAGGGCTCTGGCCGCGGTCCCCAGGGGCTCACCGGGAGGTCTGTTTCCTCGGTGACGATCTTGAGCACGTCTGTGACAGAAATGTAGCCCAGCCGCCGTGCGATGGCCAGGGGAGTGGTGCCGTTCTGTGCCAGGAAGGAGGGCTGGGGTCAGCAGCGGCCGCAGGAAGCCCGGGCAGGTGCTCGAGCTTGCCATGGTGCTGGGGGCGGGGGGAAGGGGTTGGCGAGCCCCCTACTCACGGTGCTGATCTCGTTGGGAGAGGCTCCGTGCTTCAGCAGCAATGTCACCACGTCTGTGTGGCCCTGCTGCGCTGCCTGGTGCAGGGGGGTGTAACCCAGCTGCAAAGGAGGGCACAGGGCACTGCCATCAGGGCTGGGAGCCCGCTGCCCCTGAAGTGCCCCCAGGCCTCACACTGTGCTCCATGCCCAGAGTGTGAGGGCAGCTGCAGAACCCAGCACCTGCCCAGGCTTGGAGCTGGGCTACAGCAGCTTCAGCCATGGAGACAGGAGGGTTTGGAGCAACACTGGGGGGTGGAAGTGGAAGCAGGGGGGGGAGGCTAAGCCATCCCTAAGCTGTTGCCCAGGGCAAAAGGGTACTTGGAGCACAGGACACCTCTGTACCTTAGTCTTGGCATTGACATCAGCCTGGTGCTGCAGCAAAAACTTCACCAGCTTGATGTTCCCATAGTGGCTGGCCACATGCAGCGGGGTGTAGCCCATCTGAAAGATGAGATAGGTCTCAGCCTGCCCTCAGCAGTGCCTCCTGCCCTCTGGCTTGGTTATGCTCATCTCATGGGCAAACCCCCATGAAGGAAGGATGGGACACAGGTGAGGGTGCTGCCTGAGAGCCTAGAACCAGGGCAGAGGGCACACAACAAACCACACTCTGTGGTGCCTTGAGGTACAGGGGGGAGCTGTAGGAGCAGGCAAGAATCATCCCTCCTGTGATGGGAAGGGAGAAGGGGAAGAGTCCCCAAGATACAAACAAGATGGCAGAGACATTTGCAAGAGGAGCAACTCTTGCACAAAGGAAAGCAAAAGCAATGCCCCTTCTGGAGCAAGCCTAGAGGTCATTTCCACAGCCGTGGCCCAGGCACAACTTTACCCTGGTTGTTGCATCCACCGTGACTCCATGCTTCACCAGAACATCAGCCACCAGCACATGCCCCTCTTGGGCCACGAGGTGGAGAGGAGTGAGGCCACTCTGCAAACAGAGGAGGTCTGAGCACCCTGGCAATGCCATGGCTGCAGCTCTACCAGCAGAGACTCTAAGTCTCCAAGCTGGCAAACTGAGCAGCAGTGGGCTGCTGACCCACCTGCTGATGCCACTGGGCTGCCACTGCCTGCTGCTGCCTGCCAGGGTGTTCACCCCCAGCCTGGCAGGGCGTGCCAGGACAACTCACCTTGTTGCCCAGGTCACCGTTGGCTTGTTTGGAGAACAGCAGTGCCACCATGTCTGCATGGCCCTCCTGGGATGCCAGGTGCAGGGGGGTGACTCCCTGCACGGACTCAGCGTTTGCAGAAGCTCCATACTGCAGCAGGCTGCTGGCCACCTCCATCTGGTTCTGCTTGGCAGCGATGTGCAGGGGGGTGTACCCATTCTGCAGGGCAGAGAGGCTTGCTGCAGGGCCAGCCTGGACAGAAGGTGCCACCTTGCCTCTCCAGGCCAGGCCTGCCCTTCCTCATCACCCCCAGGGCTCAGGGCTCAGGGGTGCAGGCTCACACCCGAACCATCTCCCTGGCAGCATCTAGCCCTGGCACTGAGGCCAAGCCCTGTAACCCCAGCAGAGCACTTTCAAAGAGCACTTGGTGCAGCTCTGGCTGGCATTGGCCACCCTGGATTTTTCCAGCCATGGATCTCTGCAGCAGCACTGGAGCCGTGGGAGGCCAGGGCAGACACGCATCCTCTGCAAGGTGTCTGGCTGAGGTGTGGAGCAAAGCTCTCACTACGGAGGCTCAGCACTCAGGCAGAGCGCTGCCTTTGCTGCTACGCTGCAGGAGCCCAGCAGCTGGCAGGCAGCCTCTGCCCAGGGTGACGCGCGGGCTGCCGGTGACGCAGAGCGACAGGGGACTGGCACCGGTGCCGGCGGCTCCGCTGCACGCCCGGCACGGCTGCTGGCAGCCTGTGCGGGGAGAGAGGCGAGGGCCAGATGGGGAGGGCCGGCACCAGCCGCCGCTCGTCTGTTCCGAGGATGCAGCTTCTGCAAACCATGTGGAAGGCAAAGCTGCTCCGTGGGGAGATGCTGCCCGTGCCGAGGCGGCGCGGGGTGGCTCTCCAGCCTCCTGAGCTTTCTGACTCACAGCTTCCCAGCTGCACGCAAACAGCCCTGAGCGGCTTCCCAAGCTGCCAGACCGCAGCGCTGCTCCTCAGGGCTTGCCATGGAAACACGTCCCCAGGCAACAGCCCCTGTGCTGCCAGCTGGGACTGCCCCTGGCAGAGCCGTGTCTGCTGGAACAGGACCACCACTCAGCACCCCTGCCTGCCCCACCAAGCTAGGAGCTGGTGGTGATCAGTCATAGAGGCATTAAATGGGTTGGGTTGGAAGGGAGCTTCAGGATCATCTAGTGCCACCCCCCTGCCATGGGCAGGGACACCTCCCACCGGCCCAGGTTGCTCAAGGCCTCATCCAGCCTGGCCTTGAACACCTCCAGGGAGGGAGCAGCCACAGCCTCCCTGGGCAGCCTGTGCCGGAGTCTCCCCACCCTCACTCAAAAGAATTTCTTCCTGATCTCCAGTCTCAATCTCCTCTCTCCCAGCTCAAAGCCATTGTCCCTCACCCTGGCACTCCCAGCCCTTGTCCAAAGTCCCTGCCCAGCTCTCCTGTAGCCTCTTTAGGTACTGGAAGGCTGCTTTAAGGTCTCCCTGGAGCCTTCTCTTCTCCAGGCTGAACAGCCCCAACCCTCCCAGCCTGTCCCCACAGGGGATGTTCTCGAGCCCTCTGATCATCTTGGTGGCCTCCTCTGGACCTGCTCCAACAGTTCCAGGTCCTCCTTTTGGTGGGGACACCAAACTGGATGCTTGTCCAGACCCTTGCACACAGCCTGTGAGTCGGGGTTGAGGGACAATGCTGCCCCCAGGCTGGCAGGCACTGGACACATGGCACATGCCCAGGCACAGCCAGTGCAGCCGTACCCAGGCTGAGCTGTGTGGGGAGCTGCCCTTGGGAAGCAGCAGCTTGACGATCTCCAGGTTGTTGTGGTGCACAGCCACGTGCAGCGGGGTCAGCCCGTTCTGGGGAGAGGGAGAGAGCACAGAGAGGTGAGACACAGCCTCTCCCCACACCACACCACTCCTCCCACTGCCGTGGGAGCAGCACTCACCTTCCCTGCTGCGTTGGGGTGGGCATCGCGTTCCAGCAGCAGCTCTGCCACATCCACCTTCCCGTACTTGGCTGCAACGTGGAGAGGGGTAAATCCTTTCTGGGGAGAAAGGCAGCCCATCACAGGGTGTACAGGGATGAGGAGGAGAGCACTGGCACCTACTGTGGCACAGGGGGAGACTGCCCCTCCTGTGACAGGGACACTGGGCCACCAGCCTGCCCCAGCTGGGTGATGCCTTCAGCAGCAGCAGCCACAGCAGCCTACCTTGGTCATGCAGGTCTGTGAGGCTCCCTTCTCCAGCAGGGCCAGGGCTGTGTCCACGTGCCCCTCTCTGGCAGTGATGTGCAGGGGTGTGTGCCCTGCTGTGGTGGCCAGGTTGGGGTTGGCATTGTTCTCCAGCAGGAGTCTGACCATGCCCGTGTGGCCGATGCGTGCGGCACAGTGCAGAGGAGTCTGATCATCCTGCCGGGGGCACAGGAGCTGTCTTGGCAGGTCTGGACCAGCCCCTTGCTTGCCATGACAAAGGGGCTCCAGTCCCTGGCACAGCCCCTGGCAGGCTGGGCTCTGGGCAGGTGAGAGCAAAGGAACCAGCAGTGGCTGCTCCCAGAGCTGGACTCTCACACAGGTTCTCTGTGCCTACCTTGGCCTTGGCATTGGCTTTGGCTTTGTTCTGCAGCAGGTACTTTGCCACATCCATGTGCCCAGCTCTGGCTGCCATGTGTAGGGGTGTCTCCACTTTCTGCACCAAGAACAGGACAAAGTGGTGAGGCCACAGCAGTAGACAAACCTTCCTGCAGTCATTCCTCCAGTCTGAGCACAGGAGAGCAGTGCCCACAACCTCTTCTGGCTCCTACTGCTTCCTCCCCCCAGCATAAAGCTCCAGGGATCGCTCATGAAAGCAGAGAGCAGGGCATTGGCAATCCCCATCTCATGCCGAGTTCCCACAGCCCCAGCCAGCATGGGACTCACCACATTGGACACATTAGGAGAGGCTCCACGCTGCAGCAGGGTCTTGACAATGGGCAGGTGCCCCATGAAGGCAGCCACATGCAAGGGAGTCAGGCCAGACTGTGGAGAGAAAGGGGCCAGGAGTCAAGATGAGGGCTGATGGCATTGCCAGCATCTCTTCCTGTCCCCTCCTCCTCCTCCCTGGGAGGCAAACTCTGGGTCCCCAGGCTGGCCCCAGCAGCCTGGCAGCAGGTTTGAGAGGAACGCAGAGAGCTGCTGCCTCCCCTCCACGCCCCGTGCCCTGCAGGGAGCAGAGCCTTAAAGAGCTCTGAGCCACAGTGAAGAAGGTGCCTGGGGACTGGCAGAGGCATCAGGGCCATGACCTCCTGCACCACTGCCTGCGCTGCACAGGCAGCAGGAGCCCCGGGGCCGGGCTGCAACCTACCTACCTCTGTGACAGCATCGATGGAGGCTCCTGTCTTGAGCAGCAGCTCCATCACCCGGATGTGGTTCTTCTTGCAGGCGATGTGCAGGGGCGTGAAGCCGTTCTGCAGACAGACAGACGGACAGAGTCGCTCTCCAGACGGCTCTCCCTCTGCCCAGCCCCAGCCCTGCCTGCCCCCTGCTGACTCACCAGGGCCCGGGAGTTGGGCTTGGCTCCCTTCTCCAGCAGCAGCTTGGCCACGCGGTGGTGGCCGCAGTGTGCAGCCACGTGCAGGGGCGTGAGGTGGTCCAGGGTGATGTCGTCGATGTCTGCGCTGTACTGCAGCAGCAGCCGCACGCAGTCCAGGTGGTCTCCCTGCGCTGCCATGTGGATGGGCGACAGCCCGTTCTGCCACACGGGGCAGGGCTCAGGGCCAGCATGGGCACCAGGTGGCACACCCAGCCCCTGCCCCACCCCCCTGGACACAGCTCTGTGGGCCTGTTCCCCGGGGTGCTGCTGGACAGCAGCCCCGAGAGCCCTCAATGAGTTCTCTACAAGGAGGGTGGTGAGGTACTGGAACAGCTTCCCTGGGGCTGTGGCTCACAGGATCACAGATCACAGCATGTTAGGGGTTGCAAGGGACCTCTGAAGGTCATCGAGTCCAACCCCCCTGCCAGAGCAGGGAACCTGTCCCAGGAGACATTCAAGATCAGACTTGATGTGGCCCTGAGCAGCCTGCTCTAGTTGGAGGTGTCCCTGCTGACTGCAGGGGAGTTGGACAAGATGCTCTTTGGAGGTCCCTTCCAATCTGATGCAATCTGTGAATCTGTGACTTCCAGGGGAGCGATGCTGCGCAGAAGGCAGGGCCTGAAGGGCTGCTGCCATGTGGCAGCCTGTCCCTGGGCCATCCCCTTCTCAGGGCTGGTCCCTCTGAAGCAGGCAAAGAGCTTCAGCTAAGGCAAATGAGGAGGTCAGGAAGCTCCTCACACATTGGCAGGCCAAAATCTCAGCCCCAGCCCAGTTATGGGATGGCATCCAGCAACTGTGCACAACTTGTCACTCCTCTATGCTGCCCTGGGACCTGGCACCAAGCACAACCCCACAGAGTCCCATGGGTACCTTGGTTTTGGCTTGAATGGGAGCCCCATGGTCCAGCAGGATCTCTGCAATTCGCACGTGTCCATTGCGAGCTGCACAGTGCAGAGGAGTCAGCTCATCCTGGGGAGAGAGAAGAGCCCAAGGGCTCAGCACAGGCAAGGAAGGGCAGGAGAGTGGCAGGAGAGTGGCAGGAGAGTGGCAGGAGAGTGGCAGGAGAGTGGCAGGAGCTTTGGATTTGTTTGCCAAATGAGGCAAACCTGAGCCTGCCCTCAGCCCCCAGCACACTCCCTAATGCACCCAGCAAGCTGTTGAGAGGGCATGGACTGGGCAGGGCGGTGTGGCAGTGCTCTCTGGACGCAAGGAGCTGGGGGAGGGAGGGGGCTCATGGACTTGCTGGTGATTCAGAGGTGGTCTCACCTTGGTCCTTGTCTCGATCTGGGCCCCGCGGTCCAGCAGCAGCCGCACCATGATGATGTTGCCCCGGCGAGAGGCTATGTGCAGGGGAGTGATCCCATTCTGGCAGGAGGAACAGCATCTGTTAGAGGCAGCAAATCCTTCTCTTTCCCCTGTGGAGCTGCAAGGAGGCACGGGGCAAACAAAGCATGGAGGGCAGAAGACACCTAAGGCCCTGCCCAGGGGGCTGGGATAGAGGCTGGGCAGCTGCTCCTGCCTGCAGCTAGAGCCTATGGAGAGAAGCGGCACAGAGCTCAGAGGAAAGCAGCACCTCAGGGATGTGGCTGCACCCATGGGACTGGGAGGGACTCTAAGCTCTTCAGGGACTGTAAGCTGTGCCCTGCAGTGGCCACAGCAGCTTTTTTTCAGCCTGAACACAAGGTCCCAAAGAGCTTCCAGGGATACAGCTGACAGAGAAGAAAGGGCCCAAGCTGATCATCAATGGCAACTCCCCAGACGTGCCTCAGAGCACCACCTTCTGCAGGGTCCCCCCTCGCCTGCGTGCCCTGGCACCTGCTGCTGCACCTGCATAGACAGCAGGCACAGCATCCTCCGCCGGTGCTGGAGCGGCACCAGCCCCAGCAGCCTTCCTGCTTCGCACTGACCTGAGGAGTGAAGTTGACGCTGGCTCCGCGGTTGAGCAGCAGCTGCGCCACGCTGAGGTTCTCGTAGTGAGCTGCGATGTGCAAGGGAGTGAACCCCGTCTGGGGGAGAGAGGGAGGGATGGGCACCGTCAGGCACCGCCTGCTGCCAGGCTGAGCGCCCGCAGCGTGCCAGGCTGCTGCTCTCCCGGGGAAGCTGCCAGGGGGCAGGGCGGGACGGGCACACACCTTGGAGAGGACGTCTGCGTTGGGGTCGTTCTGCAGCAGCACGGCGGCCGTGCGAGTGTCGTCGTTGCGGGCGGCGATGTGCAGCGCGGGCAGCCGCACCTTGCCCTTCGTGCCGTAGTTGATGAGGTGTGCCACCACGTTCTCGTGGCCTTGCTGCAGGGCCACGGCCAGCGGCGTGAAGCCGTCCTGCCAAGGACAGGGAGGTGACACAGGGGGAGCCAAGGAGCCCTGGCAGCGCTCGGTGCGGCCGGCGGCAGCTCCAGCAGGCAGGGGCCGGCCCCACGGAGCTCACCTCGGTGGCTACGTTCTGGTTGGCTCCGTTTTCCAGCAAGAACTTGACGACTTCCAGGTGGTTTTCCTGTGCTGCCATGTAGAGGGGTGTGAAGCCTTTCTGCAAACACAAGGCCATGCACATCAACACAGCTCTTGCTCGAGTTTCCAAAGCTCCCTGCAGACCTACATCCCATCCACAGCCACTCCCCCGGCTCACTGAACTGGGGCAAAAGCAGGCACAGTGTGGGTGGGGACAAAGGAGAGAACTGGCAATGGTGGAGCAAGCACACAGAGCTGGAGCCAGTGCTCCCCACATCCAGAAAGACATAAGAATGCTTCACAAGGGTCAGCTCAGGAGACTGCCTTCCACTCACTGCCACCACGGTGCTATCCTTCAGGAGCCGTCAGGCAAAAGTTAAAGAGCTTGCAGGCCAAGCAGGCCCCGGAGCCACAGAACGAAGGAGGCACAGCCTGCAGAGCTGCAGAGGCTGCTGGAGACCTCATGGCTGTGCCAGGGAGCTGTTGGTCACGAGTCCTCCCAGGATGACTTCAGTGTGCTTGTGTGTGCTGCCATGGACTCCCTCCAAGAGCCCATGCTGGTCTCCTCAGCACCCCTCAAGACACCCCACCCCTCAACACCCCACCACTCACACACTCTTCTTTCCAGAGCCTGGCAGAGCAGCCCTTGCCCCTGAACAGCACTAGGGAGAAACTGCTAAGGGCTGCCGAAATGCCCATGCCGGGCACACTTCCCACCATGAGGACACCACCATGATGCCTGCTGGGTGCTTTCCCCACCCCAGCCCCGGGGACTCTACCTGTGACTGTGCATTGACGTTGGCTCCATAGTTCACCAGCTCCCGGACCACGTCCTGCTGCCCAGCCAGGGCAGCGATGTGCAGGGCTGTGTTTCCCTTCTGAAATACACCACAGGCAGTGCTCAGGGGCTGCAGCAGCCCAGGATGCTGGGGAAGGATGGACCTGGCGTGGGCTGATGCATGCAAACAGAGCAGGCCAGGGACAGCCTGTGGGGCAATGCAGCCCTTGCTCCATGCTGTACACCAGGCAAGCAGGGCACACACCAGGGGACCAGCCAGACCCTTCCCATTTGCTGGCCAGAGAAGAGAGTGATTTCATCTTTCCCATGAAGTCCCTGGCAGCAAAAGCTGGAGGCATTGTCAGACTCTGTGTATCTCCAGCACTGAGGGATGAAGAGGGGAGGGAGTATGGGGGAGCTGAGCTGGCAAAGCTGCAGTCTGTGTCCTGGTAGCCCTGGCACCCTGGCAGAGCTCAGGGATGAGAAGCAGGCTGGAAAATGCAGACATAGGCTTCTTCTGATTTGTGCCTTTGGGTGGTGTGGCAGAATGCCAGACTCTGCTCCTCGCCTTCCAGAGCTCTGGGGAGGTGGCAAGCCAGGCCCCCTCCTGCTCTCACAGCCCTTCAGACGGTGCTGGAGGCTGCTCCTTTGCCAGCCCTGCCTGCCTGCGCCCTTGGCCTGCTTGTCACTGAGCCCCGCCCCGCAGTGGTGATGCAAGGAGAGGATGAGATGTTGTTGACAGAGCACCAGGGCTCTCCAGGCTTGTGACAGCGGCACCGAGGCCATCTCAGTGCTGCAGTACAAGAGGCTGCCCTGAGCTAGCAGCCAGTGCTGGGAGATGAGAGTAACGACAGCTCTGGCACACAGTGTGGCTTCTGATACTCCCCTCTTGAGCTCACCGAGGTCCCCACGTGTGGAGAGGCACATCCCTCCCTCCCTCCCTTCCTCCCTCTCACCTGGAGGAGCCCAACACTGCTTCAGCTGGTCCCCAGGTTTCAGCCCAGCAGCAGTGCCCCCAGCACAGCCTTTCCAGAGCCTGATTCCCTGCTCAGCTCCTGCTGCTCTATCTGGCAGCAGTGGCAGGGTGCAGAGTTGTGGCTAAGGTGACCACAGCTCTCTCGTGCTCACCTTGGTCGTTGTCTCCAAAACGATCTCCTTGTGCAGCAGCTCCACCACCATTTTCACGTGGCCCTCCTTGGAGGCCAGGTGCAAGGCATTCAGCCCATTCTGGAGGAGGCAAAGGTGGGAGAGGGGCATGAGTCACCTGCTGGGGCTCTCTGGCAACCCCTGTGCTCCGAGCTCTGGTGCAGACACCGCTGTGGGCACTTGGGTAAATGCAGGCTGGTGGGAGCAGGATGCTGTCACCTTGCTCTCAAGCCCTGTGCTGGCATCCAGCATGGCAGTCGTGGTCAGCTCCATGCTGCCAGGGCAACTGCAGGCAGCTGAATGCTGAGCTGCTGACTAGTGCTGGAGGTTTCTCCATGCAGCCCCCGTGGGTGAGTTTCTGTGGATGGATGGCACCACAGGCACCGTCTCAGCCCTCCCTGCTCCTGACACACACCTGGTGTCAGCTCTGTCTTTGCCCAAGTGACTTTCCTTGGGATGTCCCTCCCCACAGTCAGGTCTTTCAAGCCCAAAGCACAGAGCTGAGCTTTGTGCACTGCCCAGGCTGAGGATGCAGAGAACTGCAGAGAGCTTAAACTCTAACCCTCCACAGACAGAAGTGCAGTGAGAATTCTGCCTGGGACAGTCACTTTATCAAGCAGCAGCCACATTTAACTGAGAACAGCTCAGGAGCTTCCAGTCCAGCTGTTGGCTTCTTCCTGGCTTTGCAGACAGCACAACAGCAGCTCCACCCTGCAGCCCATGCTCAGCACAGGGTCAGCTTTGCTTCCTCCTGCAGCCAAGGGTGCAGAAAGAGTGTTTGGCTGTGCCACTGCTAAGCTCTACCTGTCCTCAGGAACATCTCAGTTTGCTACACATGGAACCTGAGTAATAGGA
The DNA here is from genome assembly GCF_014839835.1 of Dryobates pubescens. Lineage (NCBI taxonomy): Eukaryota > Metazoa > Chordata > Aves > Piciformes > Picidae > Dryobates > Dryobates pubescens. The sequence goes on from NC_071642.1 coordinate 11,320,200, forward strand.
GCAAGGGGCTGGCCAGTGCCCTTTTTGCATCCCTGGGCTGTCCTAAGGAGATGCCAGGCCAGACAGCTCCCAAGATAGCTTCTGCTGCATTACTCTTGACCCCCTCTTGCACTCCCCAGATGTGAGCAAAAGGGCTGAGGTGTTTGCTGGCACAGAGGTTAAACACTCTCAGGTCATTTCAGATATCACTTTCACCCCACAAGGCAAACTTGCCTTGTCCCTCACTTCTCCCAGGTGGATGCACCACGTTTGCCCACCCCTACGCAGTGCTGCCATGTGGCAGAGAGATGCCAGCTCCCTGGGAACCACAGTCCTGCCCAAGTACTCCACCTCCCAACCATCTGTTTCAGCTCCTGTAGAGTGCTGGAAGGTCACTTCACAGAATTGCTTCATCCCCACCTGAATAGAAGTAGGGGAGCAGAAAATGCCCAGGGAGGCTCCAGTTCCACCCCTCGATGCCCCAGTTAAACTCAGAACAGCTTAAAGAATGTTACCATGCTGGAAAAAGCTTTTCCCCTGCCTCAAAGCTCCACTTCTCCAGGATCATAGCTGGAGTCACAGATTCTTTTGCTCAACTCTGATTACAGCACAAAGAGAAAAACCCTCAAAGCCCTCAGGCTTCTTCAGCACCCCAACTCCAAAGCTCCCTAAAGCCCCAAGCACTAAAGACTGGCTTCCAAGGGCAGATGAAGTGGGAACGATGCAACAGAGCAGAGCATCTGAAAGGAGATGGAGGAAAGGAAGTGTGTGGGATGGGGGTGAAATGCAGGGGTGTCATGGGGTCCCTTGAACAGTCTGGCCAAGCACTGAAAATGCTCTGGCTGAGGCACATGAGGTGACACAGCCAGCAGTGAAGCCACAGGAGGCTAAAGGAGGACACCTCAATGTGTCTGTTCCCCGCACAAAGTCCCTCCCCAGTTCTTCTGCAGCCCCCTTCAGGCACTGGCAGGCTGCTCTAAGGCCTTCTTGGAGCCTTCTCTTCTCCAGGCTGAACAGCTCCAGCTCTCCCAGACTGTCCCCATAGGGGAGGTTCTCCATCCCTCTGATCATCTTCATGGCCTCCTCAAGGCCCTCTCCAGCATCTCCAGGTCCTTCTTGTGCTGGGGGCACCAGGGCTGGATGCAGTTCTCCAGGCAGGGTCTCAGCAGAACAGAGAGGCTCCCTGCAGCCCAGGCCACGGCTGCCTGCTGGGCTGCCAGCACATCCTGAGTCCTTCCTCTCCCGACATAATTAACCCTTTGGGTGCTGAGGAGCTGTGAGCAGCCACTGCCCTCTGGCCTTACAGCAGCAGGCAGTGTTTGCAGAGGATGGTTTCCCAGCAGCCCATCGACATTTCTGCTCCAGGATGCTCTGCAGAGTGCTGCCAATGCTTCCCAGCAACCCCAGTTAGTGGCTGTCAGTGCATCCAAAGCAGCCTTGCAGACAAACACCCTGGGTGGGGCTTTGCACTCAGCCTGCACCACGACAAAGCAGGGCCCTGCCCTGGGCTGCCCACCAGGACTGGCATTGGCCACCCCGACAGAGACTAGCTCCTGGCACAGGCTGTGCCCTCCTGCTGCTGGTCCTGGCAGCAAGGTCTGCTCATCCTCAGGCCTCCAGCACCTCATGGGTGAGAAGGGAGCATGCAGGAGCTGGAGACACAAGAGGTGGATGATGAAGACTCTGGAGGTGGATGATGAAGGCACTGATGCGGATGGCAGCAATGAGGAGGATGCCGTCGGTGGGATGAAGGTCAGATGGCATCTCAAGGTCTCTGCACTTGAGTAAGAATACAGGGCCTGTGGGATAGGTCTGACCACATATATCCCTCTTCATTCTATACAGGACATGTGAGGTTGGACCTTTCCCACAGGTCTGATATTCCTCAGAAGGAAACCCCAAAGTGCCATCTAACCTCAGGGAGATGGCAGGAACCAGTGGGAAGATGTCACTGGGAGGAGTGCCTCATACTGCTGTAGCCACGTGCTCCTCATCAGGGCCTTAAATCCCCTCACCAGCACCAGAAGTCTGGCTGGGAGCAGGACTTGCAGCTGGTCACTGAAGACAGTTGATGACTGCCCATCCCTCTGGGTGAGGAAGAAGTTCAGGGTCCTCATCTTTAGCTTGTGGCTGGGTGGCTTGTGGCTGTCATTCCTTGCAGAGCCCTCTCCAGAGCCATGCATTGCTCTGCCCTAGAGTGGTGCAGTGCTCTCCAGAGCTGCACAGTGCTCCCCAGAGCTGCACAGTGCTCCAGGTGGGGTCTCACCAGAGCAGAGCAAAGGGGCAGAATCACCTCCCTCATCCTGCTGGCCACATGGTCTCTCCTCTTTTCAAACCCTGCACAACTCCAAATGGTGATGGGGTTAGAGGCTCTAAGCCACCAGCAGATCCCCATGGAAAAGCAGATCTTCAAAGGACTCTGAAGCTGAACATTCTTTACCTCTTCTCTCTCTGATCTAAATCCCACATGACCCCCACAGCCCCAGGACAGAAGTCTTTGAGAGTATCTGGATGCTGATTATGAGCTAATGATCCAGATAACAGAGTGCTGAACTAAATGAGCATCTCCTGAGCTTTCCTCAACCCTCATCTAGTGTCTCAGAGAGGAGCATGCAAGCTGCAGGGTGCCCCAGGGACCTGCAGAAGCTCAGCTTCCCTGCACAGAACCAGCAGACAGGAAAGACAAGGAGCTGGTGGCATGTCCTGGGGGCACCATCTGCAGCAGTCCCTGGGTCTGAACCACGCTGGGCTTGGGGGCTTGCTGCTGAACCAGGGACTGTGCACTTGTGCTACCTGTTGAGCAGCACAGCACCCTCCCAGCACCACTACTGCCCTAGAAAGCAGTCCACAGTGCAGTCTGTCTGTCCCTGCAGCTCAGCCCAACCCCCCTGAGCCTCTTCCTACAGCCTCTGCCCCAGTTCAGGCTGAGCTGCTTGCATCTGGCAGCAGCGCAGACACAAAAGGCACTGTGCAGACAACTCCTGTGTGCAGCTCCCCTTCCAGGGGCAGACCTCTCTCTGCTCTGGGCTGGGAGAGGCTCCACCTGCCCCCACCTACAAACACCCAGACTGGCATTTTGCAGACATCCTCTGCTTGTGTTAAGCTGCAGCTGCTGGGAATGTGAGAGGCTGTGTGCAGCAGGCACGAGGAACATCCCCAGAGTGATTCCTGTGACATCCCAGCCACAGCCCTGCCTGCTCTGCTCTCTGATAAGCACCTGAGCCCCTTCCAGCTGTTCCAGTTGTTGCCACCTTAAAGGAGCCTCAAATTTCCCTCTCTGCTTACCTGTTAATGTCCTCTGCTACGCTCCAGCCAGCACTGCCGAGCTCCCCAGGTCTTCACAGCTACTGTTGCCCTCCCTGCCCCCAAAAACCACTGCTCCAGATCTGCCTTCTGGTCAGACACAGGATCTACTTCCACCCCTCTCAGCTGTGGAAGCCTTCCCAGCAAGAGATGGCTCTTGTGCTGCAGTCTGCCCTGCATGGTCTCTCCCTGAGCTGAGTTCTGGTTAGGACCTCCCATGCCAGCTGCCTGTCACAGGCAGGGGCAAGGGGCTGCAGGCTGCTTGGAACCTGGCAGGGGCTGGTGCAGGAGAGAGGAGGATGAGGTCTGTCAGGACACTCAGCTCCATATCACAAGGACCCCCCCACTGCACTGGCTCTGTGCTCTGCCAGGGTGCTGCACACCTATCCCTCAGCCTGGCATAGCACAGCTCTGGAGACACCTCTGGAGACTGCACAATGCCTTTGCAGAGCAGATCAGCTCCACCCAGAGCTGCCCTTGCACTCCACCTAACCCAGGACCTCATCTGTCTCACCCCCACATGCTTCATCAGTAGCCAGGTGCACTGGGGGGCAGTGGGGACAGGACAGGTCTCTCCCACCGAGTATTTAAACTTCCTCTGCCAGGCATTTGATTAGCAGCCAAGTCCTGCTCTGCTCCCTGGCAGGCAGGACCGTGGGCCCAGGGCAGTGGTGCAGTGAAGACATCGTGCAGCTCATTGTCACATCAGCTAGAGCTGTGCCAGAAGCCTTGAGAGTTTCACCTACCTGGTTACAGGTGTTAATATCTACCCCATTCCTGAGGTGATCCAAGGCTTTGTCCAGATTCCCAGATCTTGCAGCTCTCAGGAAACTGGTTGCAGCATCAGCCTTGGGGAAAGAAAACAAAAGCATGAGCCTCAGAGTCCCCTGCTCCCCCCATCACCAGCACAGGGCCAGCTCCTCGCTTGCCTGGAGAGAATATGACCAGAGGGAGCAGGCAGAAAAACCAGAGGCTGGGCAGGTCAAGGTGGGAACTGCTGGGACTGAAGTGCCCAGAGTCAGACAGGAAAAAGCAGAGCTTGGACCTGCACTCGGAGTGAAGAGCATCCAGATGATAGGGCAGGAGGGAGCCACACGAGGTCTGCAGCTCAGCCCAGCACCGTGGGCAGGGTAGGGAGGAAGCTCTAAGAGCACTCTGCAAGCATGGCAGCCTCCCTTGGCCCAAGATGTGCCTCTGTGCCCTGGGTGAGAGACTGAAGGGATGGATGAGGCCACGCTGCAGCTGTGCTGAGCCCTCTTGTGCTGTCCTGCAGAAGCTGCTGGGCAGGGTGAGCTGAGTAGCAGCACCAGGGACAACGACCCCGGCTGAGCACCCTGCAGCCAGCAGCTCTCCGTTGTGACAGAGAGGAGGCTGTGCCCCTGCACCATGAGAACACAGCCACCCTGGGCAGGGCTCAGCAGTACTTCCAGCAGCACCATCCAGCAGTGTAAGGCAGCAAATGAAGGCCATGGGATGACTCACCAGAAGCTGGAAAACAGGGTGGAAATGCAGTGATGTGGTGCTCTAAGGCTGGGACCTTGGACTGCTAACTACAAGCCAGTGCCTGTTAGGTCCAGCCCAAAGGGTTCTCTGCAGCCAGGAGCTGTGAGACATCCCTGGCAAGGGGGCAGGATGCACTCCTCTCCTCCAGCTCCAACAGAAAAGCAGAACCCCTCTTGTACCACTCATGTTGGGACTGACCAAGGCATCTCCTGTGCTGAGAGCCTACATCCTCCTATCCCAGACCATCCTGTAGTGACCACATCCTGGTTGTGGAGCAGCATCCAGCACTAGGAAGCGCCTGGCCAGGAGCTGGAAGCGGCGTGGCCGGAGAGGACAGCACCGGAAGCAGACCAAGGCAGGGGAACACCACATGGGTTTGGGTCTCCTCACTTCCCTTCTCCCTGCAGCCTCAGCCATTCAAATTTGGATTCTGCGGCAGCAGAACTCGGCTGCCTCCCCCCAGCCCACCCTTCCTGCCCGACCCTCCTACCCCAGAGAAGTGCAGCCATGCTCTGGGCCACTGTCTTGCTATCCCCTGAAGAAGGAAGGCTCACAGGCAGGCTGTCCTGCCCCTCACTGTGCCAGGCACACCCTGCAGAACTCAGCCTGGGTGCCATGGCCCTTCCTGAGGCAGCCCACGGGGTCAGAGGACAGGGACAGGTGGCGGAGGGCAGCAGCACCATGCCCGCTCCCATCGCGCAGCCTCCGCCTGCAGGGGGAACATGCGCTGATGGCACAGCCTCCTGTGCCAGCTGGCTCCACTTGCTGCCACCTCAGAGGAGAGCCCTGTCCAGCTGGGAAGAGCCCCCAGATCCACAGCGGAGCTGCTGGCATCGTGGAGGGCTGTGGGCATCGTGGCGATGGGACAGCCCCCAGTGCTCTGCTGGTCCAGGACGGTCTGCTGCGGGAGGCAGGGGCAGCACCGGCGCCGTGCTCGGCACATCGGTGCTCTGAGCCCCGAGAGCTGTCTGGGGTCCAGCGAGGAGACACGGACAGCTTCAAGCAACAGGTTGAGTGCAAAGAGCTTTTCCAAGCCCAGACCTTGCTAGAAGCCTCAGCATCTCAGGTCAGGTTCGACACCAGGGCAGCAGCTCAGCTGTGTTGCCGGCACGGCAGCCACGGCACAGCCCTGCGGCAGCAGCCCCCTCGGGAAGCCAAAGCACAGCTCGGCCAGGCTCTCCCACCCATGGGACACACGTGGGGCTGCGAGGATCAGAACGGCAAAGCTCCACAGGCTCCAGCAGCAAAGGCGCTCCCGAAGCGCCAGCACGGCCAGCAGCAGGGACTCCAGACAGCAAGCAGGTAGAAAAGCAAAGCAGAGCTGCTCCGTGGGCACGAAGGAGCAGGGCATGGTTATACTCACAGCCACGTCTGGACCAGACCTGCCCTTTCGTGCTGCCATAGTCGGGCACTTCAGCTGAAACCTGAGCCCGGTGTCCCCTCTCTCCCTCCTTGGTGATCTACTCCCTGGCTTTCAGAGAGCCACTAAGTTACATTGCATCCTAGCTAAAAATACAGCCTGCCTGCTCGCTCCGGCGCAGACCCTGCAGGGATCGCCAGCCACTAATGGAATTTGTTCATTTTCTCTCCATTACTGTGTCAGACAGGATATTTAATACCCAGCTGCCTCCGGGAAGCAGATGACTGCTGCCAAGCGCAGGCAGCAGGGCAGAGCTGCAAGTACCACCTCAGGAACAGCAGCCCGCAGACGTGCCGCGGAGCCTGGGATCTCACAGGTAACACCAGGCAGAGAGGAGAGGGCTTGGGGGCGTCCCTGCTGGCCCTCTGGATGCTGGGGGGTTCTCCAGGGTGTGCTGAGGTCTGAGTGCTTCAAAGGGGCTGCTCTTCTGCACCCCCCCCGCCCCCAGCTCAGTGTGCACCTTTTGGAGATGCACAGAGAGGTGGAGGACATCACACATCAGCAGGCAGGCACCACATGGAAGCCAGAGAAGAGAGGACAGCTGAGGCTGAAATGGCAAAAGCAGAGGAAATAGATGTGCAGTCACTCTGCCCTGCTGATATCAGCCTGCATGCTGGCACTGCCCTGGGCACACTGGCCCACAACAGCTCACTTTGCTCTGGGGTGGCACAGAGATCAGGGCAGCACTGGATTAGCCACGGATATGAAGTGTGGAATGGGTCACTGCCAGCTCCTGAGAGTCAGCAGAAGGGAGCAGTGACAGCCAGAAATGCAGAGAGCCCATGGGCAGAGGCAGATGTGCAGATCAGACACACACAGACCCCCCAGGGGTCTGCTGCCCACTCACAAGCACAGAGCGTGGCATGGGCACGGCACCTGCCCCCCTCTGGATCTGTGCACCCAGGCACAGGCAGTCACTTTGCTATCCATGTGCCCCACAAGCTTCCAGGTGCAGCCTGGTTTTCCTTCCCCAGGAGTTTGTGAAGTTTCTTTCTGTTCCTTCCCCTCCCTAGCAATTTTCCAGGGAGGAGCTATTCCAGGGGAGAAGGCAAAGTGCCTGACCTGCCCCTGTGTGCATCTCACACACTGACAGCACTGCTACATCCCCCACAGACTTGTGGGCATTCAGGCTGTGAAGTGCCAGCAGGCTGCTGCCAGCAGTTCCCCGAGGGAGAGGCCTCAGAACTGAACCTTTGCAAAGTGCTCCAAGACCTTCTAAAGCAAACCCCACAGCACATCAGAGTGTGTCCCTTCTCCCCTCCTTCCCTTTCCTTCCTCTTGTCTGCTGACAGTCTAAAGTTTTCCCTTTCTCTCTCATGGTCCTGATTAGTGCTTCCTCTGTTCCTCCTCATCAGCCTTACCTCATGGAGCATAACTCCTGCCTGCTGCTGTCTGAGCATCCTATAGCCCTCAGCCCAGCTCAGGAAGCCTGGGCCTGACCAAGTCCGTTGCACTGTAGCCATGGCTAAGGCAGTAGGCAAAGGGGAAGTTCTGCCAAGCCAGAGGCTCAGGCTGGATTGCAAGGGCTGCAGACAGAGCTTCAGGAATCCTGCTCTGTCTTCTGGCTGTGCTCAGAGTCCTGCTCTAATCTCTTCTGGCAGTGCCTCACTCTCACTCCCACCCAGGGAGGAGCTCCCACCAGCTCCTTCTGCACATCACTGATAAAGCAAGGGAGGGCCTCAGCATTGCCTCCTCCTGCCAAACGTGGCCACCTTTGTCAGGAGCCTGCTCTGTGCAAGCTGCTCGATGCTGCAAGGAGATGATCCCAAATGCAAATGAGTTCAGGGGCTTGTGATGATCTCACAGTGTTTTCTGGGACACAAAGGCAGGCAAGAAGCAAATCACCAGGCTGTTCCAGACTGGCAAAAGGCACACATGCATCCTGCTACACTGCCCTCTTTATCCTGTCTGCCCACCTGTCTGCTCTGTCTGCAGGGCCTCTGCTGGAGCCACAAGGCAGCCTGAGCAGAGACTGCAGCTCCTTTGTGGTTTGTACAGCACCCAGCAGGAGGAAGCTTCTTGTGGAGGAGCTATAGAGGAGCTGGGTCCTCCTCACTGCAGGGATGTGCAGACAGGTCTGTGGGACTGCTCAGGAACGTGTCCTGCTACGGACAGGGTCAAAGATGCCAAGGAAAGGGACTGGGTGCCCTTCCCAACGAGTCTGTGACTCCAGCAGTCAGTGGAAGGCAGCCCTGACTGTGTCACACCACCACCCCCAGGCCACAGCACAGGCAGGGGATGGGCAGCACACCCAGTCAGAGGCTGCCAGCATCCTCTGCACCTTCCCACCTCCTGCAGAAGCAAAATGCCTTGAAGCTTGAAACCATTCCCTGCTCCAGAGGAAGGGTCACAGGGGCCAGGCACAGAGAGGCAAGAGTGGCCCCTAGCAGGGGTTTTTGAGGAGCAGCATGGGCCACCCCTTCTCTGGGACACTTCAGGAGCAAAGTCAGCCAAGACACTTTGCAAACTGAGATGTGCAAGCTGTGAGGATCCCAGAGAAACAGCAAGAGGATGGCAGGATCCCTTCCAAGGCCAAGTGCTGCTGCTGCAGAGAAGGCAGAGTTTCACCATCAGCCCTACCTGGGGGAGGCAGCAGTGGCTTTCAGCCCTGCCAAGCAGGCACTCTTCTTCCTGCCCATGCCAGTGGCCACGTGGAAACAGCACCAGCCTGTGTGGGCTCACAGGGCAGAGGACAGAGGAGGTCCAGCAAGAAAACACCTGGCAGGCTGGGCAGCCCACAATACCCCAACAGCCAAAGAGCCCCAGGACCAGCTGTGAGACATGAACCTGAATCCTGGCACCACAGCCACAAAGTGCTGTGGGTGTCCTACCTAGGCAGCGTGGAGCTGTTCAACTCATCTCATCCAGTCACTTCCAGGTGCTGGTGCCAGGGTGCTGGAACCCAAGGTCAGTGCTACCAGCTGGGGAGGCAGTGCAATGAAGCTTGCAACAACTCCTGGTGTTTGCTTCGCCATTTCTTTGCTCATGGAAGTTAGTCTCCAGTTGTGGACACAATCCTTCCCTTTGGGACATTGTTTCCAGCAGGGACAGCAAAACCTTACAGCAGTGCAGTGCTTCACTTTGAAGCAATTGCCCAGCCTAGGGACTGCTCTGGCACCAGAGCTCTTTGGGACCTCCCTGCCTCGCATTCATCAAGTGCCCAGGTCTGAAGGTGATAACCTGGATCCTTTCTCAGCAGGTGAGAAGAACAGACTTGTCCTGGGAACACATTAAGAGCAGAGAGAGCACCTAGGGTCTCTAAGATCACCAGGGAAGATCAGGCAAATGGAATGGGAGGTTCAGCTCAGAATGTCCAGAGAAAGAAATTCACTGTCCCCCCCTCTCCTATCTGTATGCACAGAGACTTGACGTGCCCAGGGGTCCCAGCAGTGGAAACAAAACCTACTGGCAGGTTTCTGCCTTCTGAGTAGAAGACAGCATTCAGCAGAGCACAGCATCTCCAGAGAGGCCACAGTAGCAAAGCTGCAGGCAGGCAGCCAGCAGAGGATGGAAAATGGGCTACCAGGCACCTACTGCAAAGCCAGAGGAAAGCAAAAGCATCAGGAAAATTCATCAGATGAAACAACAACTCCACATGGCCAAATTCTGTCCTCTCATCATCCTCAGCCCTGCCCACAGGATTCAGGACAAAGAAATCCATATGCTCAAATTCTATTCCTTCACCATCCTCTCCTCTGCCCTTGTGGCTTAGCACAGGCCTGCAGAGCTCGCTAGGGCTGGTGAGAGCCAAGGCACCGGAGGTCATGTCTGGAAGGCATCCACCATGTGAGTTTGTTCTCATTTCATGCACCAGGCTGAGTAAACCCTTTGCCCATGATCCTTCCTGCTGAGTGGGGATTTCACAGCACCCCAAGCCCCACCCCCAGGCATGTACCATGGAGGCTGATGGTTTACAAGCTCAAGGGAGATCCCCAGACCAGAATGCCAGGCAGGTGATTGGAGCATGCAGGAGATGAAGGCTCTGCCCACGGTCCTGCAGCAAAGGGCTGCCAGAGCTGGAAGAGAGCTCAGCACAGCTGGCAGAGGAGAGATCCCCCAGCAAAAGCAGGGCCCCTGAGAGGTTTGTGGGAGGGGAGGAAACTTGTCAGTTAGCATTTTGATCGTGCTGAAGAGGGGACAAGCTTTCAGGCACAGGTACCAGGCTGGTCCCTCCAAGAGCAACCTGCTTTTGGAATGCCCATCTGCAGCCACTCGTAGCCAGAGGGGCAGCTCTGGTCTGTCACTGGTGGTACAGTTCGGGGCCAAGGTTAAGGTGGTTCCTGCTGAGCATACTCACAGACAACATCTGTGTTGCCATTTTTCCTTCCTTTCCACACCCCTGCCCCCAGGTCCTCTCTGCTGGCTGCTGAACCTGGAACAGGTTCAGGACTGTGAGGAGGGTGGGTGTCAGAAACAGCTTAATCTGCACCGAGCAAGGACTTGGGAGCTGTCCCTACACACCAGTCTGATCCTTCTGATAAAGACCCCCCCGGTGCCACAGCCTGCAGCTTGCCTCTGGCAGTTCCTACCTGCTACTACTGGAGTTCCTAAGTAGTAGCATGGAGATCTTGTTGCATCATTTGCAAACCATCACTGCCCCAGTGAAGCACAGTGCTGGGTCCAACAGCAGCGGCTGGAGAGAGGAACAGGGGGCTGGAGCCCAGGACGTTGTTCCTCTCACACGGAGCCAAAGCAAGGCAAGGATTAACACAGCTCCTGCTCCTGCCAGCTGGGGCCACGCACACCCAGGGGAAAGCTGTCACTCTCCTTTGATGTTAGCAGGAGCCTCTGCTCTCTGCACATCCTGAAAAAGAAAAGCTATTTTTACCTCTCCAGAAAATATACAGACTGTGACTGAAGACAATACAGGAGAGGTTTTTGCTCAGGCACTACACCTCTGCTCACCACACACCAGGGCTTCCAGCTGCTGAGAGACTGCTTTTGAGCTCCTGCTTCCCTGACGTGCTTCTTTCCTTGGACCGCGACACGGCTCAGGCTGGGCAGCTGAAAGGGCTTGAGAAGGTTGCTAGTGCGAGGCAAAGAGCAGAGCCGTGCTCTGAGCCTGCCTGATGGACCTCAGGCAGCAGGGACTAAGGCACAGCCCGCAGCGAGGGCTCTGGACAGCGCCTTTGTGCTCGGGGAATGCACTGGAGCCCCCACGGCGCCACCAGGCTCTGTCCCGGTTCCTGATGCAGGAACCACCTTCCCTTTCCTAGTGATGCTTATGAACTGCTCCAGATTTCTGCAGTCTGTTCTGACTCATTCCCTACCTCTGCTCCAACAGGGCTGCTCCACACCTGCTCTGCCTGCCTGCACCAGCAGCAGCACTGCCAGGGGCTTTCTGCTGGGATCTGCACGCCGCGAGCAGTCGCAGTGCCTGCACCACGGCTGCGATGTGTTCCCTGCCAGCAGCGCTCAGCCTGCTCTGGCCAGAGCTCAAGGTGCAGCCTCCGGAAGCCATGCAGGGAAGGAAGCACTGGCAGGAAAGCACCTGAAGCACAGGCCTGGCAAGGTGTCCCTGCCAGCTGCTCCCTGGTGAGGGGACGTGCAGGCAAAGCCGGAGCCGCACAGCCGCCTGCTCCCCGGCAGGGCCCGAGCAGCGCTGTGCCTACAGACCTCCTGCACCTGTCCCACAGCTTCGGGTGGGTAAAGCACCAAAGATGAGGGCACAGAAATCAACATTTACCATTACAATAGCACAAAAAAAGTCAACACTTGGTGGCACCTCCCTTCTGCCAGTAGAGCTGTGGGGAGAAGGACAAGGCAAGTACAGCACCAGGGGAACCTTGCCGCTCTGAGTTCCACACCAGGCTCTGCCACTGCATGACCTCAGGCAACTTCCCAGTGACCCAAGAAGGGCAGCAAACCCTTCCTGCCATTCTGGGGTTGTTTATCTCTGGGCCAGACTGAAGCCCAGGAGACACCTAACCTCTCATGTGCAAACCAAGACCAAAAGAACTGACCTGATCACTCCCCTCTCAGTGCTGCCCACTGAGCCCCTACCATGCCCAGGTACTCACCCTCAAGTAATGCAGGCATGGCATGGCTGCAGGAGAAAGTCAGCTCCCCCTGGACAGCCAGGGTCTGCAGCTCTGATCAGCCCACTGCCACTGAATGCTGCAGCCAGACCAAGTGTGAGCAGCTGGAAGAGGTTTATCAGCAGCGGGGCTGCACCCTATCAGCACTCACAGTCCCTGCCTGCATGCAGGCTCGGCGGGGAGGCTCCTGCCTGGCGTCTGCAGATTACAGGTTGTCCCACGTCAGGAGCTTAGGGAGAGCTGCCAGGCTGGACAGGAGTGGATGTCATGCCTGGGGAACACTTCATAAACATATCTGTGAGCTGTAAACAGGGAGCAGCCCATGTGTGTGACCCCTGTCCTGCCAACAGCACAGAGGAGGAGGAAGCTTCAGAACCACAAAGCGCAATGAAACTGCTGCCTCCCGGCGGGTGCTGCACAACGCAGGCTGGGCCAGCAGAAGACCCAAGATCGCTCCCTGGTCTCTGCAGAGCTTGGCTGGGCACAGTCCCAGATGAAGGACACGGAGATGGAGCTGAAGTGGCAAATGAGATGTAGTGACAGCAGCTGCAGGTCCGCCCCAGGGCCCGGAGCCTGCCGCACTACCATGAACCGCCCCTGCGCCCCTTCCCCCCTTCTACCTGCGCATCAGACTCCTGCTCCAGCAGCCCTTCAGGAGATCCTTGCTTGCAGCAAGAAGGCAAGGGGTCCACACTGGATGGTGCATGCCCTCTCTGAAAGACACGCAAGGGAGTCACACCAGTTGTTCAGAGGAACAGAGCTCCTGGAGACCGCTCCCGTCCCACCCTCTCCTGCGCTCGGGGCACTGCAGGGCGATGCTGCCCTGGCACTCCTCTCCTGCTAGCCCCAGCCTGGATCCAGGAGCTCAGCTGGGGCCATCTTGATAGAGCACTGGGGGACTGCAGGGAGCTGCACAGCTTGGTTTCTACCTAGAGCTGCCATTGGCCTGGCCCTTTTTGCTAATTACAGGTTCCAGAGGCCAAGGCACTTCCTCCCAGGGCCAAAGCATGGCCAGGAGGTGATCACACCTGGAGAGGCCTGGGCAGCACACAGACAAACATGGCTTGTGACTCCTGACTCCTGCAGCTTCAGAGAGAACAGACAACAGCTCTGCCAGCTCTAGCTCCCTCTAAAAGAGCCCAGCCCACCATTGGGAAAGCTTTTATCTGCTGAGAGGCAGGAAGAGTAGATCGATCAAGAGGACCTGTTGGGGTGGAAAAACGCTTTGCATTACACAGAAACTGAGTTTTACACTGAGCAAAGGCCACGTTGAAGCATTAGAGCAAAGCAGAGTCCTTACCTCAGTCTAAGGAAAACACCTTCCCCTTGTCCAGTGCCACTCAGCACTTCCCTGGGAGCCTGGGATTCCTCTGGGATTTGAGCTATGGTAGACTCCTCCTCCAGTCCAGGAAGAGCTCAGATGTTAATTGTCAAAAGGATGAGCACTACAGCTGCTGGCACATTGCATTTGCTCTGAAAAGTGCTGCTGCTCTCCATCTACAGAGCAACATCACCAAAGCCTCAGGTCCTGCTGCCCTTGTTTGCTGTTCCCCTGCATAACTGCATGGCATGAATGCAATATGAGTCCTCTGCACCCTCAAAACAGGACCTCACCAGAGCCTACTCAGAGTTGCTGCCTCTGCATGATCCAAACTTTCCCCAGGTCCTGCAGCCCCCAGGCTAACAGACACTCTTGGCAAATCCCTGGGAACAGGACCTGTGCCCTCCAATCCACGTGGGGCTACCTCCCATCACAGCTAAGGGAAAAGCAGTGCTCAAGTGCCCGTGAGATTGCTCCACCCGTTCACTGAAGGGTGCCTCCCCTCTTCCACTGCACTCCCTCAGGAAGGGACTGAGCTGTGATCTGTGCAGCCTCTGGCACCAGAGCCCCAACATTGTCTGAAGTGCTCTTTCCTGGATGCTTTAACATCTCTCACACCCACAGGGAAAAAACATTTCTCCTCCTGCTGTCCTGAGATGGCTCCTGGGATGGACTCAGCAGTGCCACACATCCCAGGTTTCCACAGCAAGTGCAGAGCCCAGGGGACAGAAAGAAGCTTGCTGCCAGCAAGTGAGAAGGAAGAGGAGGTCTCTGAACACTGCTCCTGCAGTTCCAGAGAGCTTTGGGTTTTGAAGATACAAAGTTCTGCCTCTGACCTTTGGAGAACTCCTCAGCTGCACTATGAGGTAGCTGTGAAGGAATGCAAGGCTCCTTTCTCTGCCTTGTTATCTGCCCTGTAACCAGAGAAGTGAGCTCCCAGCACCTCGCTGGCTGCTGCCAGCCTGTGCTCAGCTGCTCTCCTTTCGGTTAAGGCACTGCAGAGACCCTTGAACAACCTTAAACACCTTGGAGGAGAGCAAGGAACTTGCTAGAACTTTTCAGACGAGCAACAAAGCTGGTGAAGGGCCTTGAATGAATGAAAGGGCTTAGGAGGAATGGCTGAGGGACCTGAGGGTGTTTAGCCTTCAGAAGAGGAGGCTGAGTGGAGACCTCATTACCCTCTGCAACTACCCCAAAGCAGGCTGGAGCTGGGTGGGGTTGGCCTCTTGCATGCAACAAGTGACAGGACAAGAGGAAAAAGCCTCAAGTTGTGCCAGGGAAGGTTCAGGTTGGGCATTAGGAACAATTTCTTCCCAGGAAGGTTCCCAGGCACTGGCACAGGCTGCCCAGGTTGGTGGTGGAGTCCCCATCCCTGGAGGGGTTTCAAAGCCCCCTGGATGTGGTGCTGAGGGATGTGGCTCAGTGGCAGTGGCTCAGCAGCAGGGGTGGCACTGTGAGCTCTGGGTGGTTGGACCTGGTGATCTCAAAGGTCTCTCCTAGCCCAGACAGTTCTCTGGTTCTATTCCTTACCAGTGGGCTTCAACATTTTGAGGAAACTGCGTGCCTTTGCTGAGGGAACGGAGTGAAGCCCTTCCTGCACTCAGCAAGCTGAGAAATGATGCCAGGATGGGTCCAGGGCTGAAGTGACAGGAGAGAGCTGCTCCTCTCCAAGTGCTCACTGTGCCCTCCTGGTGCAAGGACGAGGGCAAGCCAGGGCTTCTCCTTACTCCAGCATGTCCCTTTTCTGCTTACCAAGGAACACTGCCTCTGCTCCTGTCACCTGCTTGGGCTCCCAGGAGCAGCCAGGCTCCCTGGTTCTGGTCAACAAGCTGTTATCTTAGGAAACACGAATGCAGTTTTCAAGCTGAGTCAGCACCAGAAGCTGAATAATTTAAATCCTTGGCAGTTCTGCCTCTGCTGCCCAGCCATGGAAAACAGAAGGTTCTCAGATTCAGGCAAGGAGGGAGCTGGGATGAAAACCAGTGGCACTGTCAGACTGCTTCCTCCCGTTAGGAGAGGACAGCAGTGATGTAGGCATAAATAAGCAGATAAGAACACTCTGCAGTGCTGAGCCAGGCTGCTGTTCAGAGCAGGCAGTCCTCTGAGCTCAGCAAGGCTGAGCCTTGCCTTCCGCTGGCGTTTGTGGTTCCTGGCACAGCGGTTCACAGTCTCACAGGAACTCCACAGGAGCTGCTGGTGCTTCACCTCTCAGGCAGCTCATCCCTCCACTTCCAGAGTGCTGGAATCATCAGCAACATGAAAGCAGCCATGTGTGAAAGCTCCCCACTGACAGCAGCTCCTCTGTTTTCTGTCATTGCTGTGCAATGTTAGGTGGTGGGAAGGAAGCAAAGGTTTGCTGGGCTTGGATTTCTTAGCTTGGGTATTAGGAAACAATTCTTCCCAGCAAGGGGTTCCAGGCACTGGCACAGGCTGCCCAGGGAGGTGCTGGAGTCACCATCCCTGGAGGGGTTTCAAAGCCACCTAGATGTGGCTCAGTGGCTCAGCAGCAGTGGTGGCACTGTGAGCTCCAGGCCAGTGGTTGGACTTGAAGATTCATGGCTCCTTGTTTCTACTCTGCCTCAGTTCTGTGCTATGCTGGCTGCAAAGTTTCCTGCACAGGTAGAAAGTGTTCAGCAGTCTCTGCACCCAGCTCTCCTGCCCAGCACACCAGGAGACACCCAGCACCAGGGTTAAGGTCCACTGGTTAGAGACCAGGCAGCTGTGAGAGCAAAAAGCATCACCCAATGCAGCCTGAATGTGAGCAATCCCTGCCCTGGGAACTCAGAGTTTGGCAAGGTGCCCACAGCATGGGCCAAGGGCAAATCACTCCTTAATTACTGCTGGGGTGCAGATTTCTGCTTCCACCCAGGCAGGTACCACCTGAAAGGTGTAAGAAGACTCTTAACAGGCTGCACTTCATCCACCCCAGCTACTGATCCTTTGGGATCAAGCAGTCCTGCTGTAACTGCAAGATCACAGATCCACTCAGACGTCTAAATATGATGCCTCTGGGGATCTCGAGATGGAGAGAGATCCAGCACTTGGCTGCAGTGCATGCCTGGAGGCAAGGCAGACTGACCTCCTGTGAGAGCAGATGAATGCAGCCTCCAGCTGGTAGGCTGCACTCTGCTCCTCTTAGAAAGCTGAGCAGCAAGCAAGAGAGGAAGAACTCAGCTCTCACCCCACACTTAGCTGAGCAGCAAGCAAGAGAGGAAGAACTCAGCTCTCACCCCACACTTTCAGTATGCCCTTTTTTCTCAGCAGCCATCTGATCTTTGAGGTCTGCAACCTGCCAAGATAACCACAGTCTGCATCAAGATCTTCTTGCTCAGGCAGTGTGACAAGAACTCAGGAGCCACTGCTGTTATTCTTTGCAGATTTCCCAAAATATCTTCTGGGCTTGGAGCAGGAAGCAGCTGCAGGTTCCTACTCCTTCCCAGTCTGGTCACCTAAGTGCCTGGAAGCTTTGCCTTTGGTCATCACCTTGCTGAGCAAGGAAAGGAGCCAAATGCTTTCCTGGATGCAAATCCATCCATGTTCTGATGCCTGCTGGGACTTGGTTTAGTGGCCATGGTGCTCTTGGGTTGAAGGTTGGACTCAATGATCTTGGAGGACTCTTCCAGCTGAAACCATTCTGTGACCCTATGTCTACAAGCAGCTCTTGCTCCCCATCAGCTCTCCCACGCAGCACTGATTCATTTATCTCTTGAGCACCCTTGGCACACCTGGGCAAGCTGCTGTGAACATTACAGCAGGAACACCAGCCCAGCCCTGCACCCTGCTCCCAGCACAAGAGCCTGCACCTCCCTCCAGCTACTGCAACGCTCTGAAGAATGGTTTGGCAGATCTGCAGAGCATCTCCTTGAAGTCCTGAAGCCCAGGAGTTCCATTTAAGGGTAATTAATGAATGATTCAGAGGAGACATGCACATTCCTGTCGTATGCCCACAGCCCTGCTCTCACAGATCAGTGTTCAGGATGATTTCATCACACAGAAGCTTCTCCTAAGGTCTCACTCAGTTACATAAGATGCCTCTGGATGAGGGAAGCAGAGTCCCAGGACCTCAGCAACGCTCCCTCGGACCCTGCAATTCTGCAGAGCAGCAGTGAGGACAGAGCTCCAGTGACCTGGCAGAGCTGATGGCAGCCTCTATTCTGCTGAAATTGAAGGCAATCAACTATTTTATTTCTCCCTGTGGACCTTTCTCACTGAATGTCTGCAGTGTCAGCACTTTTCCCTGGCCTCAGCAGTAAAAATGTGGGAACCAAGTCTCCGTGTAACCTGCCCCTCAAAGCTCTGCCAGCGACCACACAGGAGCTGTAGGGGTGGCCTGCTCTGGGCATGAGCTTGAGGAAGTCCTTGGCACCTTCTAAACACCAATGGAACTGCTCCTCTTCACAATCCTTCTCTGGAGAAGAGAGGCTTAACAAACCACACTCCCTTGCAACCCTCTGAAGGGTGGGGGTCAGCAGGCACTGGCTGGAGATGCCAGGATCACCCAAAGGGAAAATGCTCCCAAACCAGCACTGAACTCCTGGGGGCAAGTTCACAGCACACAAGCAGGAGGGCTGGGGGCATTTTGCCAAGGAACCACAGCCTGCTGGTGAGGGCCAGCAGCAGACCCCTTGGCCATGCTGCTGCAGTGTGCTGACCAACCAGAGCAAGGTCCTCTGTGAAAAGAGTTTAAAGCTCAGCTTTAAATTCACTCCTGGAAATCCACTGCACCCAGCATGAGTCACAGTCCCTGGAGGGACTGGGGAGGCTGGGGATGTGGTGCTGAGGGACACAGCTCAGGGGTGACCTTTCAGGGTTGGACATAATGATCTTAAAGGTCTCCTCCAACCCAAATGATTCAGTGGTTCTATGTGAAGAGCTGCAGGGCTCAGGAGGGGCACCCGAGGCCGACGTCCCGAGGGCAGGCTCAGCAAGACAGAGTTAGCACCTACAGAGTCAACACTGGCAGCAGGGTTTGCTGCCTTGGGTCCCCTGAGAGCCAGTGCAGAGCAGCCAGCATTTCTGAGGGTATAATTCAGCTGACCTACTTCCCTGTGTGGTGCAGCATGGGAAGGATCCCTGCTTCTTTCCTAGGCTAGAGGGAGCCGAGGTGAGCAGTTCAGATGCAGAGGTCTGCATCACAGCCCCCCTGAGCCGGGGCAGACCATCCCACAGCCCAGCAAGGCACCCACATGCCACTGGCAGCAGCAGGCATGCTCCTGGCCGCGATCACGCTGGACAGCAGGACGTGGAGAGCAGCCCTGCTCTGCCCCAACACACCCAGCCACAGAATCCCACCCCAGAAACATCCAAATCCTCTCAGCTGCTGCTGCCATGGCAACGCCAGAGAGAGGATCCGCCAGCCTTTGATGTGCTGATCTGTTTAAAGCATGCAAAATGCCAGTCAGGAGCTGGGGAGCTGCATGGAGGAGCACCTGACTGCCCTGAAGATGGAAGAAGACTCTCCAAGGAGCAGGGATTAATGCACGCTGGCAGGCACCGCTGCCTCCTCCTGCCACTGCGAGTCACTCCCAGCCTGCTGCTGGTCCAGCTCCTGCTCACCACTTAGTGCAGTTTAATATTTAACACCAGACAAGCTGCTGTTTTACAGAGTAATTTGGGTTATTAATAAAAAATCCTCCTTCCCCCCTGCAACCACTGGAAGATGAGATCCTCCAGCTCACAGGAGCTGGCAGCAAGTGCTGGGAGCTGAGCACCACAGGAGTGGTTAATGGGGAGCTGGGAAGGGCTGGCACAGGCCACAGGAAAGCCAAGCAGCATGCAGCACAATGCTGTCCCCATCTCCCACTGCATCCCAGGCAGAGGAGGTAATTCCAAATGACAAATGGGCTGTGCAGACCTCAGCTAGAGCAGGCTGCCTGATCCCCTCTCCATCAGCTCACACAGATCCCCTGCCTCACAAGGACACCTCCAGGCTCAGAGGGCCTGCACCACTGCTTGCCTTCCAAGGTGCACTCCTGTAGCACTTAGCACCAGGAGTCCCTGGGGCTGTGCCCAAAGCAGTGCTGGCAGTGGCAGGCAGTGGACACCAAGCTCTGTGCAGGTGCCCTCACTGGGCCGCCAGGCTGGGGTGCTTCAGTGCCACCCAAGCAGCTCTCAGCTGTGAGGGCACAGAGGAGGCTGTGAAACCTTTGAGGGGGTTTGATGCCAGACTTCTGACAGAATTGGCTTCACAACATCAAACACAGAAACATGAAGTAGTCTCCTACGGAGAGATGAGCTCCAGCTCACACTCTGCCGTCTCCAACGCTTTAATTTCAAGACTCAGCCTACTCCACAGCTGCAAAGTTTCTCCTACCTTCATCCACCCTCTCCCTAGGGTTCCCACACCCAGAGTAAGAGGAGGCAGCCTTCAGGTGGCCACAGAAATGCTACAGAGAACTCCAGGAACTGGGGAAACAAAGGACTTGGAGGGGGCAGAGTGCAGTTATTTGAGGAGGACTTTGGCTGAGCAGAGGAGTTCCATCCTCACACGTGCCCAGAGGAGCACACACACAACCCCCTCCTTGGGAAGGGTATCACAGGACCTGGGACAGTAACTACAGAGGATGCTCTTTGCAAACACAGCCAAAATGAGGTCCTTGTTTTCATGGCTGGGGACCCAAAAGAGCTTTCCTGGCAGCTCCCTCTCACATCAGTGGCAGGGCAGAAACCTCTGCATTTAAACATCAAAACAATAGCTGCACGTTTCCCAGCACTTTGCATCCTTAAGCAAGCCTGACGTTACCCCGGGAAGGTGCTGGCAAGGCTTGGCAGTAAACAGCAGACAGCTCGAGGGTGGGGAGCTAACTGCAGTGGCTGCAGCTCCAGAAGGAGGACAAAAAGTGTGTTACTTGCTTTGTTTGGGTTCTTGGCTTGGGTTTTTTCCATACACATCACAAGAACAATACAAGAAACTCTGAAGCCTTCTCCTTTGCTGAGCTCTGGTTGTTTGGGTTTTTATCTCCTACTCTGTTACAACAGCTTCTAGCTGTCAAAAACCCCCTCCAGGTTCATCTGTTCTCACTGGGCAGCTGCTGTTCCGCTCCCCTGTGCAAGGTTGCAATTTCTTTCCAGCCAAGTGGACAAAACTCAGCACCCTGCAGAGGCAAAGGCTGTCCAGAGTCAAACTCCCCACGTGCAATGCCCCTTCCTTGCCAGTGGACCTCATCTCCAAGCTGCAGGAGGACTGGAGAAGGGTCTGGAGAACAGAGCTGGTGAGGAGCAGCTGAGGGAGCTGGGGGTGGCTTAGTCTGGAGCAGAGGAGGCTGAGGGAGACCTCATTGCTCTCCACAGCTCCCTGAAAGGAGGTTGCAGTGAGGTAGGGGTTGGTGATAGGAGAGGAAATAGCCTGAAATTGTGCCAGGGAAGGGTTAGGTTGGGGATGAGGAAAAATTTCCTTTGCTGCCAGAGTGGTCAGGGATTGGCACAGGCTGCCCAGGGAGGTGGTGGAGTCCCCAGCCCTGGAGGTGTTCAAGAAACCTGTGGCCATGGCACTTGGGGCCATGCTTTGGTGGCCATGGTGGGGCTGGGTTGATTCTTGGACTGGATGATCTTGGAGGCCTTTTCCAACCCAAACAATTCCATCATTCTATTGCAGCTGTGAGCAGAGCCTCTGGGTCAGCTCTCTGTGTCCTCCCAGCACTCCTAGCTCCAAAGCCTGACTTTAGAGCAAAGGGACTCAGTGAAAGGTGCCACCTCCTCTGCCCAAACATCTGCAATCTACCCCCAGTGCCTGTGGCAGAATCAATGTCCCTGGCACGACCCCCACTGCTGCTGCTGCTGGGGGTCACAGTGTGCCGAGAGGCCTCCTGGTGAGGTGCTGCTGATCCGGCAGGAGCCAATGGCTGCTGCTGCCTCACCCTTTGGGTCAAGAGAGGCTGATCCTGTCTGTGCCTTACTGAGCTGCTGCTGGCCTCAGAGACCTCCTCCAGCAGGTCCAAGAGGCATGGCTCAGCCTTCAGGAGCTCCGAGCAGCAGTGCTGCTGATGCAGTACTGATGGGCAGCAGATATTTTATACATTTGTCCTGTGACACTGCAGCTCCTCTCTCTTTCTGCAGCCTCAGCTCCACAGCCACCTGACAGCCAGGCTTGACAGGCAGCACTTTGCCCGGGCAGGGGCTGAGCCTGCTGACCATCATGTCGCTCCTCAGCGGGAGCGCCTCGCTCGGCATCGGGGCTGTGGCATCTCCAAGCTGCGTGTGCAGAGAGCTGCCATGCCGTGCCACGCTCCACTGAGCAATCCTTGCTTGGACCAAATCTGCTGTCACTGGGAGTTGAGAAGATCCTGCCAGGAAAAGAGCTGAAGAATGAATAAGCTGAGAAAATGACAGCCTGCAGGGCAAGCTACAGACCCCATGCAGGCAGCCGAAATGCCCCTGTGCCAAAGACGGTGCCCACAGATAGAGCTTCTGCTCCGGCATTGGAGAGGGAAAGCAGAGCCCACAGGGCTCCCCGCTGCAAGCCCAGCATCATTCAGGAAAGTCTTCCCTTCCTGAGAACTCTCCAGCACAGCAAAGCCTCACACTGCATCCCCCGTGCCCACTGCCAGCCACCAAGAGGTAAATGGGGAAGGACAGAAAGAAAAGGAAAGGGAAAAGAAAAGGGGAAAGAAACCAGACTGGTAGCTTCTGAATCTTTCCCCTTGCTGACACCACTCCAGCTTTGTTTTTAAAAGATTACAGAGAGCAAAGGAGTGGAGGGGACTGGCTGGTTTTGGACCCTCCAGCACCAACAGCAAAGTCAGTCATGGTCAGCACCCATCCGAGCCCAGCAATTGCCTCAATGCTAGGACACAGCTCTCAGGCCTGAGAGGCAGCTGGGGACAGAGGAAGGGTAGCAAGCTGCTGAAGTATTTGAGGAGACACTGACTTTAACAGCAGCACATTTGGAGATGGTAGGGTGAAATGCTTGGAAAGCTGAGTGCAGCATTTCCCACGGCAGCCACCCCAGGAAGGGCTCCCAGGTGCCCACAGCCTGCTTCAGTCCATCAGAGAGCTGAGCAGGCAGCTCAGTCCCCATGAGGTGACAGCACAGACTCTGCCCTCTTTCATTCCCAGTACGTCCATGAAAACAGCTGACAGACCCTCAGAGCACGTCCCAGCCACTGCCTTAGGATGCCAGGATGCCAGGCAGCTGCACCGCCTCGAGGTCCATGCAGGCGCCAGATGACGTGGGGGTGGAACTGGAAGGAGATGTGGATGGAGCAGTCACTGACAGGTCACTGTCTCTGCTACCCAGGGCCAGCAGTCAGACATCTGCACAGTGCTCCTGGGGGTGTGCACAGAAAGGGGCAGGAGCTGCCCTGTGATTCCCTGATCACAGGAACAGAGACTTGTTTGGGTTGGAAAAGCCCTCCAAGAGCACCCAGTCCAACCCTCAACCCAGCACCACCATGGCCACAGTCACACATTCTCCAGGCTGAACACCCCCAGCTCCCTCAGCTGCTCCTCACCAGCCCTGTTCCCCAGACCCTTCCCCAGCTTGGTTGTGCTCTGGACCCTCAATGCCCTTCTTGGAGTGAGGAGCCAAAGACTGAAGCAGCTTCTCTGTTCTCTCTGCTAAAGCTGCACTGTCCTGAGCTCACCCCACACCTGTCTGTCTCACCCACCACAGCAGCACATTCTCACAGCATTTATCTTATTCTTTGCTTTCTGCTGTAATCAGCAAGTCCTGGGGAAGAGACAATGCTGCCCGTGGCATCGTGACAGAACTAAATGGGCTCTGGATGCTCGATGCATTTCCTGCAGGGCAACTGGAAACCTTGGCTCCCTGGGCAAAGGAGGCTGTAAAGAGGTAAGAGCCTTTAGGATCAATTTGCAGGGACCGTAAGATTAGTTAGTAAGCAAACTTAGTTTGCACTCTGCCAAGGCTTTCAGCACTCTGCACTCCCCACTGGGAAGGTCCCACACGTGCCCATGGATGCACCCTCCAAGCCCTGAGGAGCCCTGCCACCACAGTGCAGGGCAGGACTCAGCTTGCTGTCTTGGTGCAGCACCTTTTTTGCTTCCAGAGGAGACTTCTCAGTGCCCTGGACACAGCCACAGCCATGTGCACAGGCACAGGCTCTCTCCTCCTCCCCTCAGCCCTGTCCAAATATAGAAAGCTGCTCTGTTTTCTAAACGCTCTCCTGCTGCTGCATTCTCTCCCTCCGCCTCCCAAGGCACGTTGGTGAATACCTGCTGCTTTGTTCCTCCTGGAGAGGCTTTTGGGTTGGGTTTTTGGGCTCACTACGTTCTGAAGCTGTAGGTTTAGCATCATCCCTCACGTTTTGCAGCCCCTCCACCAGGAATGGATGGCTCTGGCTTATTGCTTTCACCCAGTCAGCAACATTTGCTTTGCAAATAGGAAGGGAGCTGGAATTTTGCTGCTGTTTGCAGTGTTGTGGCTCAAAGCATGATGACATAATTCAGCTGGGAAAGGGGAGGTGGATTCTCAGGTGGTTGTGCCACGCTGAGCAGTCCCTTGGATAGAGAAGGTGTTAAGAACTTCCCTACACCCAGGAGGTTGCCCTCTACTCCTCTCAGATTTGGTCTCTCCGATCCAGAGGCAACGTTCTCAGGATCCACCCTGATGGCACTGTGAGAGCTGGAGGTGAGGAGTGCTGGAGAGCTCTAAGTAGGGCAAGGGACCCAGAGATCTGCAGTCCTTGACCCACGCTTGCCTCACACCCCCAGCCACGCTGCACCTCTCCAGGCCAGCACAGGGAGGGTACGTTCCTGAAGAACCTTGACATACTTAGACAATTAACACAAATTAGCATAATTCAGACTAAACTTCTAATTTTAGCACTCTGTAAAGCTGCTTTCCTGTGAGCTCAGCTCCAGCTCGCTGTACATCAGCTTCAGCTCACTACAGGCAGCTTCACCCCTTGGGTGCAGGACTGCCACAAGCTTCCCTTGCTCCTGAGGGCTCCGGCCCCAGTCAGGGCTCATCCCCTGCACACAGCCACTGCCCTTCTCGGGCAGGCACTTGGGCCAAGGGGCTGGGCACCCAGGAGAGGGCACAGTTGGAAAGGACTTGCTTCCCAAGCAGATTTCTGGAGGCTGCAGGGTTCCAAATGCTGCTCAGCTCATTCCAATACCTCGATCGCCGGTGTGGTCACCAAGCACTTAGAGACAGCTGAATAATTGAAGAGCAGCAGTGCAGAGCGGCACCAGCTTCCCCCCTCAGAGAGGCCCTGCAGCAGCAGAGGCTGCTCTGCCCTGCATCCTCACATCCAGATGCCTGTATTCTGCTCATGTTCTCCCTGCCAGCCGCTCCTCCTCCCACCACAGCACTTCCCTCCTGCCTGGAAATGTCAGGGAAGGACGCAGACACAGGCTCCGAAGTGCCTTGCTGGCTGAGTACTGTACAAGCTGTTCCTCTCTTACAACTGACTCCAGTGTTTGTGGACAACTATTTACTGGGGAAAGGGATGGACATCCCAAGTCAAACACGGTTCAGTATATATTAGCTCACATTATCTGAGAGACTCTTGGCACCACATTTTGCAAAGGGCAAGGCAGACACTGGCAGGAGACAAAGGTAAACACCAGGGAGGAACTGCTCCTGTAGAAGAGCTCTGATTTTCCTGCCTGGGCCACCTGAGACAGCTCTTGATCTGGGCCCATTCCTACAGCCCAGAAAGTCCTGAGCCTGCCCAGCACTGAGATCAGTGCCACTTCTGCACTGCCCTTCTCCTTCCTGCACACACACACGTGCCAGGCACCATCCTCTGCCGTCCCCCCCTGACACTTAATGCAAATGCTGGGAAGAGAACACCAGTGCTGGGAGGGGGCACAGCTGCTCCCATGATAATCAGAGCCTGCTGCACTGCAACCTAACAGAAGAAACGCTGGAGGGTGGCTGTGAGCAGCGGTGAGTGAAATTGGACAGAGCTTAGCCAAAGGTAAGTTCGAAACAGCCTCTCCTTCCTGCTGACTGCTGACCAGGGAGACACTGAGAGGTGGAGAGGAAGCCTTAGTGGGTTCTGAGAACAGAAAGCCTCCTTAAGGGCCCCAGACAGCAGCCCAGCACAGCCCTGATGCTTTTCTAGATCCTGGCAGTGCCTCCATTTGTGCAGGGCTCCAGAGGCAGGTCAGATAAACAGCATCAGAGGAAGGCAGCGTCACACACAGCCCTGTGCTTCCCAGCCCAGCCTCAAGCAACAACTAAATATTTATTAAGCATCTATGAATCAGAGGCCTGAATCTCCTGACAGTGCAGCCAGCTGACGTAATCCTCCCCAAATCCTGATGGGCCTTGCTTCCCCAACAACCTTGACAGAGCTGGCAGGGTCACAGCTACCTTGTGGGCACACAGAGCAGCTCCATGTTGGCACAGTGGGCAGAGGTGGGGTGCTGCACCCCTCAGTGCAGCAGAGCACCTGTAAAGAAGCTCAGGCTCTGCCCCAGTCTGCCAGCAGCTGTGCACCCAGGACACCTCCCCAGCTTCACACATCGGATGTTTACAGCAGAAAAGATTCAGCACTCCACTGCTGCTCTGAGCCCAGCACACACAGAGCCCACAGAATGATTTAAGATGAACTTTTGAGCTGCAGAAGCCTTCTGAAAGCCTCTGTGATGGCTCATGAAGGAGCCCACTGCCACAGCTTTGTTCTTTGTCTACACTGAGTGCATCCAGGGTGGCAAAAGCCAGGGCTCCCTCCAGTCCCAGAGGCTTTGGCTGCTCCGCTGTCCCATGTCCTTCCTCCCTGTCACTGCACAGCAGCAGCACGACCAGGCAGCAGATCCCAGCTTGTTTGCAGAAGTGCCTCAGACACAGAGTGCTGGAGCCCAGGCACCCAGCCCTAGCTGCCCAGGGCTGCTGCTGGAGCCTGCTTGGAGCTTCCAGTCTCATGGCCTCCCCTAGAGCTGCTCTCACGTGCTCCTCAAGGTGCCTTCTTCAGTGCTGTGCCACGAGGGTTTAACTTCTCAGGAAGGTGCCTGCATGGTCACTGCTCTTGCAGAGCAAGGGGAGGCAGCAGTTGTGGCTGATGGAACTGACAAAACTTGCAGTGGCAGCCAGCAGGAGCTGCAGCTGGAGCTGTTGTTGCTCTAGGAGCAGGCAGAGCAAGGAGGCAAAGCAGCTCTGTGCTCCCAGGCTGTGCAGGTGGCATCAGCCTTTCTCTTGCTGATACCAGCTTGCAGGTTAGATACCAACACAGCCCCCAGCAGCCAGGGAAGCCCTGGGTAGCTGACAGCTGTGTCACCTCTGGCTGGATCTCCTGCCACTCACTGCAAGAACCCAGGCAGCCCAATCCAGCTGCCGCACCAGGCCAGACCTCCATGGCAGCAGTGCACAACGGTGCTCCAGGTCCAGGTATCCTGGGGACATTCAGGGCCATCTGCAGCCCAGGTCTGCTGAAATCCTTTGCCCTCATCCTGTCCATCAGTCTCTTCTCTGCAGCCCCCCTAAATCCAGCACAAGCTGAAGGCTGCTGCTTGGTGACAAGCCTTGGGAAGGATGGCAGACAGCTAAGGGAAGGGCCCCAGTGGCCTCTCCTTGACAGCACTCCAGCAGCAGTTTCTCACCCCACTTTCTCATGTGCTCATGGCATAACTCTGACAGAGGTGTCTGGATTTTCCCTCTCAGGGACCCTGAGATTGGCCTTAAGTTCCACCCTGATGCAGCTCACCAGTGACCAGCAGCTGAGGGAGCTCTGCTTGTCACGCAGGCAGCACAGCTCTGCTCACCTCGTGTGACCACTTGGTTGTCCTACTAAGAATCATAGAATTCTCTCCTGCTCTCCAGTCTAACCAGCTCAAAGCCATTGCCCTGAGTCCTGTCACTTGCCACATGCCCACTTACCTGCCTCCTCACACTCTTCTGCCCCTCCTCCCCCCTGACTGGATATTTGGCTGCATTTGGTACCACAATAAGCACACTTCGATAGGAAGAATTCTTTTCATCCCAGTATTGACTTGGTTTTATTTGTTAGTCTCAGTCAAAGCTTGCCAGCTCAGAAGGCACTGCAGGCACCAAGCAACCTGACCTGGGGGCACTTGGGGCCTGCATGCAGCAAGCAGCTGCCATTGGAGGAGGCGGCAGCTGGCAGCCCCCACACCCAACTTCCTAGCTCCTGTTTGCAGACCTCGCATCTGTCCTGAACATGCTCACTGAGCTCCCCTTGAGCCGCTCTGGACACTGGCTTGGCACTAAGCAAGCAAGCATCCTTAGACCCAGCTTTGGCCCTGAGAGGAACAGGAGGGTGAGCAGGGGCTTTGCCCACCCTGGGCATTGCCATGGAGCCAAGAGGCAGGCAGGAGTCCCTTGCCAGCACGTCCCCACCACTCAGGAGGGGATAGCTGAAGATCAGCTCCTGCTCAGCTCACCACAGCCCTGCTGATTTCTGCAAGGACACCTTGCTCTGTGCTCCCCATGCTGTGCCAATCCCAAATGTACACCACAACAACTCCTTGCTTGCAGCACAGTCTGTCTTGGCAGCAAGTGCAACTCAAGCCTCTCACAAGGAGCTGGGGAGAAGGTGCCCTCTCTAGCACCTTCCACATGAAGCCCAGACACTGTGCAGGTATGCCCCAGCCCATCACCCAGACACAAGTACACTCTGCTTCTGGGAGGAGAGGAGGTGGTGTTGCAGAAGGGAAGAGGATGGCTTTCACAGACTCAGGGAGTAAGCCTGCCCCAGAAACAGGGATGAATGAAATCTAGGAACTCCAGTGTCCATGACTAGCCCAGACAGCCTGAAGCAGCTGTTTGGCAGGAAGATTGAAAGCCTGAGGACTGCTTAGTGGTGCCTGCCCCCAGCACCTCAGCAAAACTCTTCTTCAGACTCTTGGGGCACAACTATTGAAATGCTCCAAGCAGCAGAGCTCTGCTGTGAGGCTCTTGCTCAGAGGGGGCACATGGAAGTCCTCCAAGTCTTTTGCTAAAGGCAGAGGATAAGGCCACCTAAGACATCTCTGTATTGCAACCTCCTCTCACAAACATCCTTCACTATCCTTGGTTTCACCTCTCCCCTCTCTGCCTCTGCATTGGTGCATGGCACACACACCACCCTGCCCTGCTGGGAGAAGAACATTCAGCTCAAGAGGTCTTCAAGGGCCAGGAAGCAACCTTAGCAGCACACCTGGCCTGCAGGAAGCTGGCAGCAAAGGAAAACCTGCCAGCAGTGACTTTCCAGAGAAGAAATACAGCTTGGAACAGTTGGAGGACCCAAGGCTGCAGCAGGCTGGGGCCAGCAGAGGTGAAAGACATCTGCAGCTCCCCCTGCTCCAGCCCCCAGACTCACCTGCTGCCAGCAGCACCATGCCTTTGCTGGGGGGGGGGGGTCACAAATGTCTGCTGCCCCGAGCAGCAGCAGAGCTCACAGCCCCCTGCTCTGAAGTGCTTTCTCTGCCAGTGGTCTGCTCCCACTGCCCCCTGGTCTCGGTGCTCTGGCAGGGATCCAGCAGGGCACGAGGGGGACACCAGAACTGCTCCTTCACTGGAGAAAGGATGAGGGGGCTCCTGCCCCCCTGCTCTGCAGACACAGAGCAACTCTGGGGAACTGCATGAAGCCAGAAGTCAGCAATTGAGTCTTAGAGATCCAATCTGCTACTCCAGCTGCCTCGACAAGCCCCTCACTCCCTTTCCCCCTTCTCATGGCTTTCTTACATCCCTGTCCCTAAGCTGTCAGGGCAAACGGAAGGCTTCTGGCCCTAAAAGTTGTCCTCTGCTCGGCAGACTGTTTGTTGTGCTGACTGCACATAGCCTGGCACAGGGAGCAGACTGCCCCTCTGCCATCTCCCCCCACCCCCAACACGCAAGCAGCCCCCACTGCCAGCAGCACAGGCACCTGGGCAGGGGCCGCTCGCCCCAGCGCCACTGACCTTCTTCTTCCGGTCCCGAGAGCGGTTCCTGCGCTTGCGGTTGGATTCCTCCTTCTCCTTCTGCTCCTGCAGAGCCTGAGCCTCAATATCTTTGATTTTCTTCAGCTGCTTCGCTGCTTGAGCCATGGCTGGTCAGGCTGCAGTCCCCTCCTGAGCTCACCTGCGCTTCCCACGCAGCACCCTCCAGCTCCCGGCCAAGTCCCTTCCCCTTGCTCAGACGCTGCCGACCCAGGTGAGTGTGAAAGCAGCAACGAGAGGAAAGCAGAAAGCAGTCAGCAAGCCCCCCAAGGGCAGCCGGTGTCTCCAGCTAGCTGCTAGATGGAGCCTGGGACACCTTTATCAAGCATCAATAATCCTAAATCCAGCTGTTCCAGAGGTTCCATGCACCATTGCAGCAGCCCCGGACCGCACTGGCACATCCTGCAGAGCCCTTTGTGGGACAGGACACCCGGCTGGTGCTGCGCTCTCTCCCTGCCAGCCTCTCCTGCAGTGGGAGATGAGACGCAGGCAGTCAGCCACAGGAAGGAAAATAACTCTCAGCAATTAATGCGTGATGAGGCTGGAGCGGCCGCGAAGGCAAAGGCTGCTGCTCTCCATCCCGACCCTCTCTGTAGCAGTGCACAGCCCCCAGAAAGCTGCCCGTAGTCAGGCAGCGGCTTCACCACTGCAGTGCTGCTGAGGCAGGCAGAGCTCTCAGCCTCTCCGGTTCCCTTCCTCTCAGTCACTCTCCGTGCGGCAGCCCCATCGCTCGCTGCCTCTCCGGGTTAGGATTCCAGCTCCCTTCCCGGGGAGCAGGAGGGAATGGCTGCCTCGGCTGGGGGCAGGCAGCCTCTCTGCTCAGCAAACAGCCTCTGCTGCGAGGGATGTGCCAGGGACGGGAGCAAAGTGCAGCTCAGCAGCATCCTTTAAAGTGCAGCTCAGCAGCATCCCTTCCTCCTCGCAGCTCTCCACCGAGTGAGCTGCAAGGGGAGGGGAGGGATCTCAGCTGTGAATGGGAGACAGAAACCAAGGGCTCAGTTTGCTCTTTGACTGCTCAGCATCAGAGAAGTACAACCACAGCCACCAGCTCCAGCCCACCCAGGTACCACCAGGGCTCAGGTCCTCTCTGAGGACACCCAGCCAAGGCTCCTGGAGAGTCAGCCACCCCTTCCCCACAAACATCCTCATATTTCACCTGCAGCTGCCTCCCAAAAGCACAGGGAGGCAATTCCATGCTGGAGGCCAGGGGTCAGGCCTGGAGCTGTGACTTTGGTTTCCGTACCTGGCACCAGAGTGTGAGTGGGCCAGGATAAAACTGGGGTGGACTCTCTGGTGGTGACCACAAGAAGACCTGCAGCAAAGCCAGCTTTACTTTTCAGGTGGTTGTGAGCAGCCCCTGCCTTTTCCAGATCAATTCCTGAACCCCAGAACAAACCCTGTCCCCTCTGTGCAAACCCAGGGGCAAAGCACTGGGAAAAAAGATCTGCCCAGGTGGAAGCCTTGCACACATTGCACTGTCCTGGCACAGTCCTCCCAGCTCTAGACAGGGTTCCTTTTGTGTCCCCAGATGGTGAAGCAGGGCCTGATGTGCATTTCACATCAACTGCTGGGCAGTCACAGGTTATTCAGACAGAGAGGACCCCAGGATGCCTTTGGCCCTCTTGTCCACAAGGCACATTGCTGGCTGGTGCTCACCCTGTTGTCCCCCAGGAGCAGAGGTCACTCTTCCATCTGAGTTGAGTTTTCCTCCATTTCTTTCCCTTTTGACATTCCTCCAACTCCTTTGCTTCCCCCACAGACAAGGCAGGGTGCTTAAACCAGGCACAAGACTGGCACAGGACAGCATTTAAAAGAATATGGTCACTGGGAATGGAGAGGAGGTCCCAGCAAACAGTGAGGAAGAGGAAATCTTCTCGTTTTGCAAGGACAGCTTTGGTTCTGAGCAGTGCACCCACATGGAGACACTCAAGTCTAGATACAGCTGCAGCTCTTTATATAGCAATGTCCTAGGAACACCCAAGGGAAACAACTTGCAACACTCAATAGAAGCCGAATGCTGAAGGGCTTCACAGATGGGGAGTGCCAGGAGCAGGGCTGCACTCAGCCCCCAGGCTGTGCCTCTTCCACAGGAGCCCTTTGCAGAGCAAATGAGGCAGGGGTCAAACAAAAAAATGACCTGTGGTCAGCAACAGGGACACAGGGGACAGAGGAGAGGAAGTGGCCTGGAGCTGTGCCAGGGCAGAGTTGGGTTGGAGATAAAGAAAAATGTCTTTGTTGAAGGTGAGGTCAGGGACTGGCACAGGCTGCCCAGGGAGGTGGTGGAGTCCTCATCCCTGGAGGTGTCCCAGAAACCTGTGGCCATGGCACTTGGGACCATGGTTTGGTGGCCATGGTGGTGCTGGGTTGATGGTTGGGCTGGATGATCCTAGAGGCCTTTTCCAACTAAGGCAATTCTAAGGTTCTGTGACTTCAGGCAGCCCCAAGTTCAGACTGTGTCTGTAAATCAGAGGCACTATTGATCTGATACCCTCCAGGTACACCCTGCAGGGCACTGGAGGCATCATCTGCCATGCCCAGAGAGGGAGGGTGCCCTGCTTCTAGCAGTGCAGCTGAGAGGGAGACCTCTGCTTTGCCAAGGTCAGGAATGTCTCCCTGTTCAAGCCAATTTTCCTCACCACTGTATCCAGAGAAATTTTGTGTTCCTCAGAGCCTGACTACAGCCCAGTGACCACAGCTGCAGGTGCACTGTCAGAGCCCCCAGACAGTGTCACCCCCTGACACCACCCTCCTCTCTCTGCCCTCCTCCTGTACCGACATTTGCTGCTTGGCCTCAGCAAGCCCTGCACAGTATTTGTGCTGAAGGTTCTTGAGGACAGTGGTCATGTTTCCCAGCAGCCCAGAATGCTCACAGCTGGATACAGAGATGATCAAGGGTGTCTAAAGGCACTGTTCCTCCACTGTCTCCCTTTGTCCCCACTCTTTTAAGCATCACCTGCTGACCCCTTGCTGTACCTGCCCGGGCAGTTCTGAACGCTTCCTGGGGACAGAGCTCTGGGGTTTGCTTTGATCCTAAGAGCATGCTCAGTGCCAAAGGAGGACAAGGACACTCCTAAAGCAACTGCAGTCTTGCCTCCTTCAGATTGCAGAAGGTTTGTATCAGAAGGCAACACAAAGCATTTGAACCTGCTGCTCTGGAGAACATCTCCTGCCAGCAGACCTGCCTGAAGCCCTGGGTCAGGAAATCTGCTGTGCAGCACAGTTCAGTTCTTCCTATGTGACACCCTTTGGCCTTCCCCCTCAAGATCCAGGGAGGCTCTCACCCCTCTGAACCTCTCGATCCAGAGCTATTGTCCTGGTACAGCCCCAGCTGCTAGCAGCTGAAGCTATATTTAGCTCTGAAACTGGAGGGGGAGTGCTGTGCCTAGTCAATGGTTTTTGAAGTCATTGGTGGTTGGTTTTGAAACATCTGCCCTGAATTCTGACAGCTTGATTTAGAAGTCTGAGCTAGCTGGAATTAGGTATCTCTGCCATACACATAAGATTGGCCTCAGCAGGAGCTTACAATCAAGATATTCTAAGCTAGGAAGCATTTGGCCTGCAATTGATACCAAGTTTTTGTGCTCTGTAATTGTGTGGTTGGTAGAGAGAGGCCCTGAGAGCTGCTGTGCATGAAGAACAGCTCAGCTGCTTCACCATCCTTGCTGTTCATGGAATTGTCTGGGTTGGAAAAGACCTCTGAGATCACCCAGTCCAAGCAGCAACCCAGCACCACCATGGCCACTAAACCATGGCCCCAAATGCCATGGCCACAGGTTTCTGGAATACCTCCAGGGCTGGGGACTCCACCACCTCCCTGGGCAGCCTGTGCCAGTCCCTGACCACTCTGGCAGCAAAGATATTTTTCTTCAGCTCCAACCTAACCCTCCCCTGGCACAATTTCAGGCCATTTCCTCTCATTCTATAACCTGAGAAGAGTCCAACCCCCAGCTCACTGCAGGGAGCTGTAGAGAGCAATGAAGTCTCCCTTCAGCCTCCTCTTCTCCAGACTAAGCAACCCCAGGTCCCTCAAGAAGCACTCAGGTCAGGACAAGTGGCAAATGGGTTCTGCAGTAATTTCACTTCCCTCACCACATAATTTTTATTCTCCTGCAGTATTTTTTCTCCTCTTTGGAGAAGTTGTTTGGGAAGTGTCTGGAACAGCTGATGTGTCATAGCTTGGTGCTGCTGGGTGACAGAATGGCAGCACCCAGACCTCCTCCTGCAGCTCAAAGCTACAGTGTGCATGGGAGCAGCCAACAGGAGAGGAGCTTTCCTGGAACCTTAGTTATTTGTCACAGAGGGCCACTCTGAGGACCTTTCCCTTGAAAACAGATTGCTTGTACTGTGACAACTCCCTGGTGCCTCCAGCCCAGACTGGGATTCTGGCATGTGAGGCCCATAGCAAACACCCTGGTAACAGAGCCCCTGTCACAAAGAGTTCACAGGGTAGAGCATTTGGCAGGGGACAACAAATAGATCCTGACAGGGAAGCCCACAGCGAAATCACCACACCAGATGGACAAGGTCAGGATGTGCCAGTTCCACACACAGGGCTGGCCTCAGGCCTCAGCCTCCTGCAAGGGAAGGCTCCAGCGGGAAGCACAGCAACAGATTCCTGCCCCTGTCTGCAAGGTGCTGCAGCTGCCTCAAGAGACTGAGCAGGCAGCTGAAGGCCTGCCCTGCTGGAGGTGCTTGGGGAAGTCGGTCTCTGGTAGGGGCAAAAGGATTTTGCATTCAAAGCTCAACCTCAGGCAGCTATTTTTAGGTGAATTATTCTGGCTGACAAGCTGTGAAGATAAAAGATGCTGCAGGCCCCACCTTAGCTGCTGTAAACTTTGTCTGCCTCAGACTATCTGCATTCCTCTGGCTGCAGAGTTAGGATCTCAGTGAGGAGCTCTCCCTGAGTTGGGAACCTAATTAAGATGGTTTTGTTCTTTTTAGCATTTTCTTACTTATCTCACTGATGAGCTTTCAGAGCTGTCAGATCCCTTTAAGATCATCCTTTCAGTTATCCCCTACACCACTCTCCCAGCTCTGAAGTCTCCCTGAAGCCTTCTCTTCCCCAGGCTGAACAGCCCCAACTCTCTCAGCCTGTCCCCACAGCAGAGGTGCTCCAGCTCTCTGATCTTTTCCTCTTCTGGACCCTCTCCAGCAGGTCCAGGTCCTTCTTGTGTTGAGGGTCCCACAGCTGACACAGCACTGCAGGCGACGTCTCCCCAGAGCAGAGTAGAGGGGCAGGATCCCCTCTCTCCATCTCTGGCCATGCTGCTTTGGATGCATCCCAGGCTGCCATTGAGCTTGTGGGCTGCAAGTGTGCTTTGTCGGCTCTCCAGCTTCTCGTGCACCAACTGCTCCAAGTCCTGTTCTGCAGCGCTGGTCCTGCAGAAGGACCTCGAGGTCCCTGTGCTTTGTTTACCACGGCACGCAAGCACAGTTTGCTCACTTGAAGACATGCCCCTGGCAGCACATCTGCGGAGAAGCCTCTGGAAGGTTCCTGTGGCCCCTCAGCCCCGCCCGTCCTCGCTTTGCCCTCCGGCGCTGGAGGCAGCGGCACAGCAGCGGCACAGCAGCGGCCGGGGGCAGCCGGTGGCGCCTGCCGGGAGCTGCGGGGGGAAGCGGGCGCTCGCCTGGAGCTCGGCTGCCCTCTAGCGTTGCGGGAGCGGCTGTGCAGGCAGCTTGCCTGCGGCTCGCTTCTGCTTCTCCTGGCCCAAGAGCTAATGATACTAGCAAGATGAGAGCAGGTGAAGCTTAGAATGCAGCGGGTTGGAAGGGACCCTCAGAGCATTTTGTCCAACGCCCCTGCACGCAGCAGGGACGCCTTCAACTAGAGCAGAGAGCTCAGGGCCCCATCACATTTGACCTGGAATGGCTCCAGGGCTGAAGCCTCTACCCCCTCCCTGGGCAACCTGGGCCAGGGTCTCACCCTCCTCAGTGTCCAAAGATTTCTGGCCCGGCTCCCTGGCAAGCTGCAGCTCCAAACGGCCCAGGGGAGGGGACTCCACTGCTTCCCTGGGAGGTGATTCCAGTGTCTGACTGTGCTCATGGAGAAACATTTTCTCCGGTGGGCCAAGGGGAATCATTCATAGGCGGCCAGGTTGGAAGGGCCCTCCAGGGTCACCCCAATCCAACCCTCCAAAGGAGCTGCTCCAGGAGCCTGGCAAGCTGGGCCTTGCAACCCTCTGCTGGGAACGGCTCCGAGGGAAGAAGAAACCCCACCCAAGCCCACCGATAAAAAAAAACCTGCACCTGCACAACTGGCATCCAAAATGGCTCAACATAATTTATTTTTTTTATGTTAAAATGTACAGAGTTCTTTTGAAAGTACTTGCTAGAAAGGGGAAAAAAAAGTGATATTACATACAAGGAGAGAGAGGAAGGGAGAGACCATCCAGCCAGGAGCGTATGACATGGAGAATTACAAAGGCATCCGGGCACCCCTTCCCCCTGTAGCTTACAAGTCACCATGAACAAAGTACAAAGAGGTTACAAAACAGGAAAAGCAAATATAAACAGACAGGATAGACTCAGCTTCGTTTGTACATGCGGCTTTTAGAGGCATCTGGAGCTCCTATTCACACACTCTAGAGATCTCTTTCAAGAGAAACTGGGGGTTGGGGGTTTGGGGGGGATGGGGGAAGGGAGAGGGGGGGGGTTGGGGGGTTTTGTGTGGTTTGTTTTTTTTCTTCCTCTTTTTTTTTTTGTTTTTTTTTTTTAATCTTTCTTAAAATAGTTTTTTTTTTTTAATATTTCTACAACAAAGATAAAAAATTTTAAAGATGGAATGAAATGCCAAAAAAAAAAAAAAAAACCAAACCCAAAACCAACCCCCCCAAAAAAAAAAACAAAAAAAACCCAACCCAAAAAGGTTTTTTTTTTTTGTCTTTTTCTTTGTTTTTTTTTTGTGTTTTTTTTAAAGGCATCAAAGTCACTAACAGTGAGATTTCAGTTTTTTTTTTTCCTTTTTTTTTTTAGAAGATTACCCAAGTTATCTTGCTAAAAATACATTTATTTATTATTATTAATTATTTTTTTTTCTTTTCTTTAAACAGAAGTGAAAAACAAAAATGGTAGGTACCCAATCTTACTGCCTTGGATCATTTTCTTTTGGAAGGGGGGGGGAGGGGGTGTTTCTTTTTCCCTTTATTTTTTTTTTTCTCTCCTTTTTTTTTTTTTTAATATATAGAAAAAGAACTTTTTTTTTTTTTGTTTTGTATTTTTTTTCTTCTTCTTCTTCTCTACAATAGTTCTACAGTCACAAAGGGTTGTGGAAAAGGGGAGCTGCCCGACTGATCGAAACGAAACAAAACCGAACCGAACCCAACCGAAAAAA
This sequence comes from Dryobates pubescens, assembly GCF_014839835.1. Classification (NCBI taxonomy): domain Eukaryota; kingdom Metazoa; phylum Chordata; class Aves; order Piciformes; family Picidae; genus Dryobates; species Dryobates pubescens. Next base: position 11,356,919 of record NC_071642.1, read on the forward strand.
AAACCATACAACCCAACACCCCCCCCCCCTCCCCTCCCCCACCCCCCTCAAACCAAACAGAACAGCAAACAAACTCAACTCACTGCCCTCCCTTCAGCAGCTTCTCCTCCTCCTCCTCCCGTCTCAGGCTCCCCACCCCCACCCCTCCTAACCCCCCCCCCCCCCCAAGCCCAGCGTTCAGGAAGCAGTGACACAGCTGAAGATCTAGGAAGGAGAGGGCAGCACAGTGCGCTTTCTACAGGGGTTATTTGGAGCTGGAGTAGTTATATACAGAGAGGTGGGGTCCTACACAGCCTTGTACATGCTCAAAACAAAGAGAAAAGGAAACAAAACAAAAAAAAGAATGGAAGTCCTTTGAATTCTGCCTCTTCTGGTTAGCAGTGATCGGAGGAAAAGTCCATTTAGTGCACCTGCAGAAACCCCAGCTTTGTCTTTTAGACTCTTTTGGTTAAAACAACAAAGAAATTAGTCTTATTAATGTGTATCTCTACTTCATATACAGTAAAAAACAACAGCCCAACAAACCCAAAACAACAACAAAAACCCCACTTTACATTCCAGGGTGTCCCTTTTTGCACTGGGTGACGTGCCAGCAGTGGAGCCAGAGAGTGCAAATGGGATGCAGCAACGACGAGCAGAGCCCTGCTGCCCGCACCCCACCGCGGCGTCTGGGCTGCCTCACTCCTGCCCACCAGGCCACTTCCCTTCTTTTCCCACAGCAGATCACACGTGGGGAGATTCCTAGGAAACAGAGTGGGGAATCAGGGAGAACATCACTGGCTCTCCCTGGGAGGAACTTCCTACCCCAGAGCAGGACTGGAGGAGAGACAAGGACGTCACAGTGCTCTCAGCGAGCCAACTGCAGTTGGCCCTTCTGAGATGGCCCTAAGCAAAGAGGTGAAGCAGCAGACCACTGGAAACAGCTTTGGAAGCTCAGCCTCACTCCAAGGCTCAGAACCAAGACCTTCAGCATTTGGAAGTACATCCTAAAGCAGAGCTTGGGATGGCAGAGGTGGGACTGACTTCACCAGAAGAGCCTGTAAACACTTTCTTGTCCTCACAGCCCTTTCACCACCCCATCCTCCTCCTCCTGACCACACCAGGACACCAAGAGCTCTCTCTGGAGATGCTTGCAGCAGCTCAGTGACAGCACAGGTGTGCCTGCATGGCACCTGCATGGCACCTGCATGGCTGGGGAGGGAAGGGGCTCACTTGACAGGTACATTTTCAGCATGAAACAAACAACTGCAGTCAACTCAGCTACAAAAACACCAAGGTGAACACCGTCTTGTTTACACATTAACTCCAAATTGTACTGAGGCTGAGGGAGTCAGGGGAAAGCCTTTTTCCCCCCTGACTTGTAGAAATAAAAGAGCTTCATTTATCCTGTGTCCCCTTCCAAGTCTCCCAGTAAGTGCCTCCTGCTGGAAGTAGGAAATGCCAGGTGGGGGTCAGAAGGAAGGGTGGTGGTTGCTGTTTTCTTTCGAGATGTCAAACATTTCACATGAGTGCAGCACTAGAAACTGCATACAGAGGGGGCACAGGGGAGGGAGAAGGACATACAGCTGAAAACAAAACCTGAAATTGAGGAAGATGATTTCACTGTTACACAGATTCTGTCCACATTGTCAAAGTAAGGCTCTTTGAACATTATTAAAAGACTTATTTTTTTCTTTTTGTGCATGTTTTTCCCCTCTAAAAAACTTCTGTAAATGATCATTTATTTATTTTTTTAGCTGTAAAATGTTTTCAGGATTGTGAAGAAAACAAAGACCAAACAAACCAAAAACAAAACCAAAAGCAAAACAAAATCTGGAACATAAAAAGAGACCAGGCTTCCTAAAAAATAAAATAAACCAAAGAAAAATCCCTCTAAAATCTACAGCAATATTTTAGCTGGAAAAAAGGTCCATTTTCTCTGGTTTGTCAGTATAAAAGGTTCCTTTATTTATATATATTTCAGTTTCTGAGAGGCAAGCTTCCTATCTTGCTCATCTTCTCATGTATGGTCCATTGAGAGACTGCTTGGGCACCCCAGCAGCGTTCATGTAGCTGTGATGGGAAGGGCCAGTGTACATCATGTTCCCATGAGGATTTGGCTGCATAGGCTGCTGGGGGTAGGCCTGGCTGCCCATCATTCCCATCTGCATCTGCATAGGATACTGTGCTGTCTGGTTCATGTAGGCAGGGTTACTGTGGTAACTGCTGTTCATCATGGGCTGCGTCATGCGGTAGCTGTTCATGGCGTTCAGGGTGTTCATATTCATGGAGTTGACGTTGTAAGGGGTGGTGGGCATGAGGTTGACCCCCATGTTCATGCCCCTCTGGACAGCCAGGGTGCGGGGCCCGGCCTGCATGGCCACGGCGGGAGGGCTGCGGCCGTAGAGCTGCTGCTGGTGCGCGGTGGCGGAGGGCAGCGGCGCCGACTTGGAGCGGATGGAGATGTGCCCCTTGACTGGCATCTGCCCCTGCAGCCGCTGCGTGTGCGGGATGCCGATGTTGGTGGCAGACATGTTGCACTGCAGCAGAGGGGAGGTGAGGTTCATGGTGGTGGAGGCCAGGTTGGGCGGAGGCGTCATGGTGGCTTGTGCTTGTGGTGTGCCTGCCAGGGGGTGCGAGGGAGCGAGCTGGGCCAGGCCCGTGTTGGACAGGGAAACGCTGGTTGCATAGGAGGTCACAGCAGGAGAATGGCTATAAGGCATGGCATGAGGGTCCATAATGGTGTTGGTGAGCTGCTGCAACTTGGCTAAACTGAACGTGGCTGACGGCTGGGAGTAGCTCCCGGCACCAAAATCCCCTGGGATCCTCTCGTAGATGCTGATGTTGCCAGTGCTGCCCGACTCTGGGATCTCCATGATCATGGGGGCTGGGGTGAAGCTGTTGTTCATGCTACACTGCGACAGAGGAGGCTGCTGCTGGGGTGGGGGTGGGGGCTGTGGCTGCTGGGACTGAGGCTGCTGCTGTTGTGGCTGTGTTGTTGGTTGCTGGTTGCTTGGAGGCCTCTCCACTACGCAGCTCTGAGGGGACTTGATGTTGCAGTTTGCTGCAGGCTGGACAGCGTTCTGCTGCATCATGCTGCAACTGCTGCCAATGTTTGCCATTTGCTGAGTGACAACACAACTGTTCTGGGTGAGGCTGCTGGAAGAGGAGAGTCCTCCGTAGGAACAGCTGCTCTGGGAAGAGTTATTTCCACAGATGCTGCCTCCCATGGTGGAGTCGTAGCTGCTGGGGTTCTCGTAGTTCTCTGTAGTGCTCTCAATGCTGCCAAGGTCACTGAAGCCACTATCCACCACCTGCTGGGAGTGGTCCGATACTGAAGGCACATCCATCATGGGGCTGGTCTCCATGTTCTGCATAGAGGGTGCGGACAGGGATCCCTGCTCAGGGCTGATCTGGGTGTAGCTGCTCTCCAGAGCAGGCACGTTGGGGCTGCTGACAGACCGTACAGACTGGCTGGGGTGGGACTGGACAGAGGAGATGGGGCTGTTGTGTTCCGAGGCCTGGCAATCTTCAACCATCGAGATCTGAGGATCCTCCTCGGTCTGGGTGTAACTCTGCAACGTGTGACAAGCTGCAAGAGTCTCCTCACAGTCCTGGTAAGCTACATCGTGCTCGTTGCTTTCCTCCTGCGTCAAGGACTGGACTGCTTGAACAGTCTCCAGATCTAGTTCGCTATGAGGAATCTCCTCCTCTTCCTTTAACTCAATTAACCCTTCTTTATTACTTTGCTCTTCTTCATGATCGTCCTCAGAGCCAGGGATGTGGTCTGAGCCCACCGATGTCTCGTTGGAAGCCTGCTCTTCCTCAGAGTCCGCCTCAGCTTCATCTTTCTCTTTTGCATTTTCCCTGCTGCTTGGTATGCTTGTTTCTAAAAAACACTCTTGCACCTGAGGCTCCTCCTTCACCCCTTCTCTGACAGGCTGTTCCTCCAGTTCTTTCTTCTTCACAGACTCCAGATGACCGTCATCTTCATCGTCAGCATCATGATCTTCGTTTTGATTTGTCACTACTGCAACCTCCTCTTCCTCCTCGTGATCGTGCTCAGGCTCCTCCAGCTCTTGCTGCTCCTCTTCTGACTGCCTCTGCTCCTCCAAAACCCGTGGCTTCTCCTCTACCTCCTCTTCTATCTCAGGCTCCTTTGCTTCTGGCACTGGACTGCTGTTGCTGTCCACAGGGGAGACTGCTCTTACTTCGCTGCTGGCTGTATCTTCTTCTTCTCCCTCGCCTACCTCTTCTGCTTCCATAGTTGCATCTTCCTCTTTCCTTTCCTCAGGAAGAGGCAGCTCCTCCTTCTGCTCAACACTTTCTTCTTGATCTGAAAGTTTGGGCTTACGACCTAGTTTTGAACTGGCCACCACTGCCTCAATTCCCTCCTCATCCTCAGCTGCTGGTGGCACCTTCTCCCGGTTCAGTTTGAAGCCTGGTTTCCGGCCAGGTCTCTTCTTCCAGTGGACTGGCTTCCGGCTTTTCCCTTTTGGCCATCCCTTCTTCTTTTTCATGGGTGTAGAAGTATCTGGCTCGAGTGAAGAATCCTTTGCTTCACCTTTCCTCAGCATAGATAATGGTTTGAGAGTTGGGTTACCTGAAAACACAAACCAGAAGACACTGTTCAAATGCCTGCGTTTGAGCTGAGCCATCAGGGAAGCTTCCCCCGGCATTCCCCTCACGTTCACCTCCTTTACCCATCAACACCAGCTCAGAGATTTATTGTGAGGGGTAACAAGAAGGATCAAGGGCTGCTCATTAGCAATCACACTGCACATTACATTTTCAAAGAGCATCGATGCTTTCAAGATTTGGCATGGTCAGGGATCTGAGCCTGTCATGCACCAGGCAAATTAAACACTGGGCTTCACCATGAGGTCCTGGGAAGACTCAGCTCCTGTGGCAAGTTTTGGTTATCTATAATGCTCAGAAATGAAAATGTTCTGGTGGAAGGGAGCAAATACTCAATTCAAAATGCAACAGCTCCTTGAAGTTACCTGTAAAACAAACACTGAAATGTGAATAAAGCCATCAATCAATCAGTTTGTTCCACTAATGATTGTTTTTATTGTGGGATAATGGCACCATGCTTCTTTCACACACTTCATCTGTGTCTGGCTGACTGCCCTGCACTCTCTAGCCCATCAAAAGGGCAGAACAGACCAGAGCTACCACAGAGATTACTGATGGAGCATCTCAGCGACAGATGTTGCTTCTGGACTGTCAGTGCCCTCCAAGTAACCAGCTCCAAGCCAGTAATTTTGTTTTATGAATTGAAGGCTCAGAGAACTTGAAGGAGATCTGGGAAGCCGAGAGGCAGGATGTGCCATGTGCTGAAGAACAGCATCTCAAAAGAGACAATTAATTATTTCTCTTTGTTATGCAAACCTAAGGGCTCTCCAATTAATTTCTGGAAGTGACCCTGCCGCATAGGTTCTTCCACAATCACAGACACCAATCCCACTAGGAAAGCTGAATCAAAAGGATACCCTGCCAGCAGGTCACTGCTAATAAGACAGTTAAAAGCATGCCCCACATTTTCTCAAGACTTGGGAACGTTTGAGGCTGCTTTGCCTGGCAATTTATGCCTTACCCTACGTTTTGGCTTGAAGTTACAGGAGAAGATAAGCAGCTTGTTCCATCCTGAGCTAGCATCATCCAACCCTTGCTGCCACACCACCTCTAGCAAACCTCCAAGAGCACAGCACCAAACATACCGTTAGTGTCATCAGACTCCTCCTCCCCGTCTTTGGACTTCCTCTTAGAAGAGGGCCTGTGCCTGAGTGCGTCTGCCGGGGCTAAGTGCCGAAAATATCCACTGGGCAAAAGTTCATTCTCCTCTTCTTCGTCCTCCTCCTCCTCTTCCTCCTCCTCGATCTCGAAGGTGGGCTCTAATCGGGGCATCGGTCGCTCAGAGTCGGAGTCCTCAAAGGGCTCATCCAGCACCTCCGTGGTCTCCGAGATGGTCTCGGTGACGACGCTGCTGTTGTGGTGCTTGCGCTTGCGCACTCGCCTCTTGCGGTGGAGAATTGGCTTCTGGAATTGGGAGGAGGCAGAAGACACCTTGTCACATGCAGCAGAGAAACCATGAACAGAAGAGTTCAAGAGTCTAAGCAGGACCAGAGGGCTCCCTTCTGGAATCTCCCTACCCTGGAAATACTGACCGGTACGTCATGCAGTCCTTACCCCCTGCCATGGGCAGGAACACCTCCCACCAGCCCAGGCTGCTCATGGCCTCATCCAACCTGGCCTTGAACACCTCCAGGGAGGGGGCAGCCACAACCTCCCTGGGCAACCTCTTCCAGAGTCTCCCCACCCTCCCTGTGAAGAATTTCTTCCTAATCTCTACAGATGCCACCTGTATGCTTCATGCACCCCTCAGGAATGACCAATCTGAATCACACAGGACACTAGGCTCCCACCTTCCGTTTTAGCGTTGGCTTGGTGAGAACAGGTGGAGAGCTTGACCGAGGACTCACAGGCTCATCCTCCTCCTCCTCACTGCTCTCACTGAAACACCTCAGAAGGGCCCTGTCACTGTCACTGTAGCGCCGGGGCAGTCTGTCACAGTCCTCTGGGAACCTGCACTTGAGTGGCTCTGTGTCCTTCTTCAGCTGTCCCCTCCACCTCTCCATGCCTTCGCTGTAGCGCCGCCGGGGAACCGCTGAGTTTTCCCCTTTGCTGCACTGTCCCTGGGGGGCTGCAGGTTGTTCCTCATCTTCGGCGTAGCGGCTTCTCAAGGCTGGGGACTTCTCCTCACACTCACCACACCTTCCCTGCAAGGCTGCTGACTTCTCCTCGCAGTCGCTGCAGCGGCCTCGGGAGGCTGCCGACTTCTCCTCGCATTCGCTGCAGCGGCCGCTGGGCACCGCAGCTTTGTCCTCCTCGGGCAGGAGCTGCTCCTGCTCACAGAAGGCTTCCCGGAGCTTTTTGCCTTTGCGGTTCCATCGACCTCTCCGTGAGGGCTGACTGTTTGCAGGAAGACTGTCCAGGGGGAAAGTGTGCTTGTTGGGCCGTGCAGAGTTGGCTGGAGCAACGATCTCTGGCTTTTTTTCACTCTCTGGGGGTGAGTAAGGCTCTTGCTCCTTCTTATCCCATGAGACAGATTTTACCACCTGATGGAAACAAAAGCAGGTTTCACACTTCACAGAATGCACTGGGTTGGAGGGGAACCTCGAAGGTCATCTTGTCCAATCCCCCTGCAGTCAGCAGGGAGACCCTCAACTAGTTCAGGTTGCTCAGGGCCCCATCCAACCTGGTTTTGAATAATTCCAGGCTTGGAGCCTCCACAGCTTCTCTGGGCAACCTGTTCCAGTGCCTCACCACCCTCCTGCAGAAGAATCTCTTCTTCATGTCTCATCTAAACCCAGTTTCTTCCAGTCTGAAGCCATAACCCCTTGTCCTGTCACTCTACAGATTCAAAGAGCCTTTTTACTCCTTTTCAAGGTAGTCTTTACCATTTCTCTTGACTGTGCTTCCCTGTTTATGGTTTAAGACACAAACTACCCACAACTGTGCTGCTTTCTAGGATCATGCTGAACTCCAGCTTGCATCTGAAATCCGATCAGCACTGCCAGCACCAGCACCAAGTGTGCACTACACACCACACAGAAGTAACAGATTCATTCTTACACTGGTCTCTGGATCCTTTTCCTTTTGCTGCTGCTGTTCTTCATTTTCCCCATCCTCTGTTTCCTCTTCCTCATCCTCAGAGACCACCGAGTTGGAGACTATGACAGGTGTCCAACGCAGGCACTCCGCATCCACGTCTATGTGCCTGACGTTGGCTCGGAGCTTTGCCATGTGCTCCTGGATCAGCTTCTCCCGGCGGATGATCACAAATCTGAACAGCAACAGGACTCTGATCAACAACAGACCACAAACTGGACAGTCTGCCACATGAAACAGAGTAAAGACTGCAGAACAATCTGTGTGCTGCCATGAGTGACTTCAGAGAGCACAGAAAACTCATTAAAATTGGACTGTGCTGTCAGACTACCAGAGAAAGCACCTTGAAACTTTCCACTTCTTCTTAATGAGGAAGCAATTACTCTTCCATGGGTAACACCCAGCTGCAGAGTGTCCCTTTTACTAGGTGTTAAATGCACAGCAGCTATGTCACTTGGAGAAGAGGCAACATAAGGTGAGAGATACTGAATGGCAATAAAAGGACTGCTTTAGAACTTACAGTCCCACTGCCACAGAGGATTTTATTTAGGGGATTGGCAGTAATATCACTGTTAAAATAAATATGTATGTGTAAAACAGGACACGAAACACAGGTGGAAATCCTATGCAGCTTTAGCACTGAACAACTCTTGCATCACACAGGAGCATCATAAATCACTACAGCCAGTATTGGGACACTTGTGTCCAGCTCCAGCTTATTAGATGTGACTTGTCTCCAGCACCACTCAATCTCTTTCAAATACATCTGAACCTCTTTGGAAGCACAACAGGGCTGCTCCACTCACTGATCACTGCGGAAGTCGAGCATCCGTAGGTGGTGCAGAGTGGAGGTGATGTCTTGAGGGCAGATTCCAGTCAGCTTGCTCAGCTTCTTGATGCTCAGCTGCTTGTCACGCTGATGGTAAAGGCACTCCAATATGACACTTTTCCAGTAGGCCATGTACGAGAGGCGCCCCAGGTCCGACAGGGGCTTCTCTGGGGACCCTGCCTGACCCTCACGCTTTGAGAGCAAATAGCCTGAGGAGAGACAAGAAATGAGAGAGAGAAAATGAGCTTTTACAAAGGCATTTTTCCAGAAAGTAGCTGAATGCTGCCTACAAGACAGAGCTGACTGTTTTGAAGGGTCTACTCAGTAGCCTGGCCAATTATTTTTTGGGGTTCAAACTCCTGTTATTCAGTGCCAGAGCATGAGATGTGTAACCTCCATTGTCCTCAGGCTCTGGGTGTGGGCAATGCCACGAGATGGCAGCAGTTGGGTGTCTAGAAAACTGCACTGAGGCTGTGTTGCACAAACAGAATGGCTTGGGTTGGAAAGGAACTTAGAGCTCATCTACTACAACCTCCCCACCGTGACCAGAGACACCTCGCAACTAGACTCAGCTGCTCAAGGTCTCACCCAACCTGGCCTTGCACACTCCCAGCAAGGGAGCATCCTCTCACATTAAAGCCTTTCTTTAAAATACAAAAAGACAAAGACTACATAAAGAAATAGTGAAGAAAAAGTTCCTTACTGAAGTCAATTAGGAACCTGCCATAGCCCTTACGCTGGTATTGTGGAAGAATCATTATACAGGAGACATTGTACTTCTGCTGGCAGTGTTTTTCCTGTTGGGAAAAAACCCAAAACAGCACATTAAAAGAAAAGAAAAAGAGACCAGAAGTTGCTCTGTAGCAAAAGCTGATACAGAAAACCACAAAGTCTCTAAGGAACAGTGCACAGGAGCCAAGGAAAGGCTTTAGGAGGAGAATAAAACTCTTCTTAACATCATTTCAGTTCAGAAAAACAAGAAGAATGAAATCTTGTCCTAGCTACCACCTCTTAGATACAATACTGCAGAGACCACAGGCTGCAGAGCAGAGAAAGCTCAAAGCAGATATCTGAACACATCCAGGTGGGGCTTGAAAGTCTCCAGAGAAGGAGACTCCACAACCTCTCTGTGCAGCCTGCTCCAGGGCTCCAGCACCCTCACAGCAAAAAGTTTCACTTCTTTCTGGGTGCCTCCCATTTGGCTTCTCCTCATGTTGAGGTGGAACTTCCTGGGTTCCAGTTTATAACTGTTGCCCCTGAAGAGTCATTTGAAGAGCTGGGATTGTTCAGCTACTAGCTGCAGACCCAGTTCCTTGGAGGATCCAAGCTCTTCAACATCATGAGGAAAACTGGGGGTCTTCAAATGCAACACCAATAAAATCTGCTAGCAACAGATGCATCACATATGATATAGAATGTAGGGGCTTAAAGTAGAACAGTTTAAAGCCTCTGCAGCAGCATTTGTCACTACAGCAAATGCAGCTCCAAGTCTGAAGTACTCAAACACCTACCTTGGAAAAGTAGCCAACAAGGTGACAGCCCTTGACATCGTTCTGTGTCAGCACATAGAAGAGAAACGGCTCCACGTCGTAGTAGAGAGTCTTATGGTCCAGGAAGAGCTTGGCTAACAAGCACAGATTCTGGCAGTAGATAGTGCTCACATTGCCATCAACCTTACAGAAAAGGAACTTCTGTCACTCCATGGAATGCTTTGGCTTGGAAGGGACCTTTCAAGGTCATCGAGTCCAAGCCCCTCACTTGGCAGAGTGAGCCCCCCCATACATTTCACTGCTGAATGATCTATACAGGAGGTCAGTTCACTTGCTTCTAATTCCTCACTCTTGGCAACTGAATGTTTCCAGAATGAAGATTTTCAGGGCTATGGAACAGTTACCACATTATTCAGTGCTAACTTCCCTGTTGTATAGATGAGAGTGAGAGGTTTACTTCTCTAACTTACCTCAAAGACTGAAATATTGTTTTTCCTGTAAATTTCATTGGCTGGAGGATGAAACCAGCCACATTTTTTCATATGCTGTTGGAGAATAGTTCTGCTCTTCATATACTTGAGACAGAATTCACAAAGGTACAACTTGGGTAGCCTATAAGCAAAGGTAAAATAAGATCACAGACTGAAGACAAACTTTTGTACAGAATTCCTCACTCCTGCAGACAGACCTTGATGAAAACAAACCAAGCAGATACTGGCTTTGTTTATGTGCTTGTCAGGCATTAGCACACAGAATTCCCAGACTGCCAGGTTGGATGGGACCCCAAGGATAATCAAATCCAACCTTTCTAGGTCACAGCAGAGTTGCAATGAGCTGGGCCCAGTACCTTGGCAAGCTGAAGCTTCAAAGTGCCCAGTGAAGGGGACTCCATTGCTTCCCTTGGGAGGTGACTCCAGTGTCTGACTGTACTCATGGGAAACATTTTCTTCTGGAGCCCAATGGGAATCTCCCCAGCAGTAACTTGTCCCCAGCACCCTGAAGGGCATAAGCTACTCCTGGGGAGATTCTGTATACTTTGCTTCTGTCCTACACTCAGAATCTTCTTAAGACTTCTATGCCTGCTGGAGTAGAGCTTTGCCATAGCCAGTGAAGCAAAGGAGAACGTGGTCATACCTTGAGTATTCCTGTGGATACGGGGAGGAGTACCAGGTCTGGATTTCATACTTGCCAAATTCGATGACGGAAGGGCAGCGGACTTGTGGATCAGGAGGCCCAGTCACTCCTACTTTCTATGCAAGGGGAAAAACAAACTTGTCATGGATTTCCAAGTGAAGGACTTCTAGATTAAAATAAACTAGAACATTCTTATCAACATTCTTATCTAGACAATGCATCCTACTCCAGCTCAGGGAGAATGAGGAAGATGCAGATGTTGTTTTCGGACACTAAAAACCAGTTCCAGTCACCCTTGAGCAAGCAGGTGAGTCACAGAAGGGAAGGATTAGCCAAATGAAGTCTCACAGCTTACTACCTGCACATGATCCACAACTACTTCATTGTTTTACACCCCACATCAATGTATAGATTTATTCCTTACACTTCTTTCATCTTAGGTTACTCCACTACAGTGGAAAACCCTCAAGGCTTTCTGGATGCCTATCTTACCTCCTCTGCTTTTCAGCTCCCTTGAGTCAGTTCCACACCACTCTCAAGCAGCAGAAACCAAGCACATCAGCTTCTATGACAGTGACTCACCTGGAGCTTGCATTTCTTGCTGATGGGTTTGGGTTTGTTTAGATCTCTCATATGAATTTGGTAATTGTTGCCAGACACTGAAACTTGAACTTTACCTGCAGTGCTTGTTCCTGAATATCTCTGAACAGCTCCATGTCTTTTTCAGTTAAGACATCCTGGCTCCCAAAGAAACGCTCCTCATTTTCCTGTTTTCCATCCCAGCCATCCTGATTGTCTGTAAAGAAGAGAGAAAATTGTCTTCACCTACATGTCCAAAGGAGCAGCTGCTTTTTAGTGCAGCAACAAACATCTGGCTGCATTCAGACACTGCACCAAGGTGTTTTTTAAAATGGGATTTCCTATTCAGATTTGGGACTACAAAGGAAGAACCAGTTCTGGATTTGTGACCATGGAAGAAGTATTGTCATGCATTTAACCAGCTCCCAAACTCACCACTTACAAATGCCTTCATCATACTGTAAATATCTAACACTGAGACTGTGTGGGATAAATGGTTTACCACTATGCCTGCCTCTCACAAACAAGGACCACAGTCTAAACCAGGACACTTATCTTCACCACCCAAGAATCATTCCTTCCACACAACAAAAAAAGAGCAAACACACCCCACAGGGCACTTCAACTCACCCCCAAAGTGTTAAGACACAGGACTATCCTTCCAGCAGCAGCCAGGCTAAAGCATGTAACTATTCTAAACCTCGCAGGTTACTGGAGAGGATTTTCCAGTGCTTACTTAGGAACAATTCAAGCTATGAAACTATTCAACAAGACTGCAAAGATCTGAATATAGAGATTAAATCAAGATCCAGTCACAGATTAATGTCTCAGGTGAGAAAAGAAACCCAAGGAAAGCAGTGGTGTGTTCAAAGGAAGGGATGCTCTCTGGCAAGAAGGTGCCAAATGGCACAAAGCAGGCTCCTCCATGGTGAGGAAATTCAGAAGCATTTGCATACAAGCCTGTAACATAGATTGGAAACTCATGGCTCTGTCAGCTGCTTTTCACTGACTGATTCCCATTCCATACTTCCACCTCACCATTCTTATTTTCATTAACCACTGCCTGCATTACTTCTTCAAATGTCACATTATTTAGCACATTTTCAGGGCTATCTGCAAGGCCACTGCATCTCGCAGTAAACCTTTAATCCCTCATCCCACCTCATCGCAGAATCACACAAGCTCATCACCACACACACAGAGGCAAAGGTCTCTAGGACTGCTCCCTCTTTCCAGCTCCTACTCTCCTGCAATGCCACAGACAGCTGCATTTGGGTGTTAACTTTCAGCTCAAAGTTTGCAGCCTCAAACAATTTTAGTCACTTGCACATCCTGGCCTTTGAACATTTTCTTAGTGTACCAGATACTTACATTGGCAGGGTGAAAAATCTTTACCTGTGGGCCATTCTGAAGTGCTAGATTTCCTGGTACCCTTTTTCCTGATCCTATACTGCTGAGAATAGTCTACCACTTCCCCTCGAGCTTTTCGTCCATCAGGGGACGGGGTGAAGAATTTAGTAAGGCCATCTATGAGCCCTTTGGTTTTCTTGTTAAACTTCAAGGTGGCACTGCCATCTCTGCAGAAGTCCAAGCCATCTGTCTGCTCCAGGTATCCTCCTTCTGACGACGCCGACTGGCTGGACAGAGTGATCTTACGCTTCCGACCCCGACCCGGGCCAGTTCGAACTTTGCTGAAAGGGCCTTTTGATCTGAAGAATAAGGAGGGGAAAGGTATGGTCAGAAGGTTTGGTAAAGCAAAAGTCATCTCAAAGGATTAGTTCAAAACTGCTCCTTCCAGAGACTTACGTTGTGTTTTGGTTCTTTAACCTGTTTTTGGGCCGTCCTATGGGGTTTGCGTAGCGCCGCTTGATCTGGGCTGCCTTCTTCTGTAACAGCTTTCTCCCTTTCTTCCGGGGCCGACATATCTGACATATCCACATACCTGCAAGACAAATCCCCAACACTAAATGCAAGGGACATTTACATAGGACAAAAGAGAGAGAATTCCAGGCCCCAGACCTTCCCACAGAAAGGGCAGAACAGTGCCAAAGGTCCCAAATTATCAGACACGTGTAGGAAAGGTCCTCACCTTTTGGCATCCGCGTAAGAGGGGGGTCGCAGCACTCCATGTGGAATCCACGGTCACACGAGTCACAGAACAGCATGTTGTCCTGTGGAAGACACAGAAATTCAGCTCTCTCTAGGCAGTACCAAGCCCTCTGTTCATTTGTCATGCCCTCAGAGAACATGCACACCATTTCCAGCTACAGACAGCCCATGGGATTTCCCAGGCCTCAGCAACACCATCAGACTCAAACAAAAGCTGCAAATCTTTGACTCTAGCCTGATTTTAGCCAGACAGACTGTTCACAAGACTGAGATCTCTTCCCTCAGCCCACACTTCACTGTACTCACAGCATTTTTGCCCTGATCTCGACAGGAGCTGCACGTTTTGCACTCAATGCACTGCCACCGCAAGGCCTTCACTCGAACTGTCAACTCTGGAGAGAACTTCAAGCAGGACGGATGACCTGGAGACAAAGAGAAAGTCATAGACGCTATGGCTTGAGCTGCAAGAGACCTTCAAGTTCATCTAGTTCCAACTCCCCAGCCACTCTCACATTAAACCTTCTCCTAGGCCAGGCTGCCTAGAGCCTCATCCACCTGGTCTTGAACACTTCCAGGGATGAGCCCTGGAGCAGGCTGCTCAGAGAGGTTGCGGAGTCTCCTCCTCTGGAAACTTTCAAGCCCCATCTGGATGAGTTCATGAGTGATCTGCCCTAGGTGGAGTTTGGCAGCAGGTCCCTTCTCACCCCTACCATTCCAATAGGCTTCTGTCTCAAGTGCAGGGTCACCACCAGCAGCACTAAATGGTCACCTACCACTGTTGCCACAGTCAGCACAGGAGATGAGCTCTTCAGGTTTCTTCTCCCGATTTTGCTCTTTTGTACCAAGGCAGAAACTGCAGATTGGGATTGGTTCAGCAACCGGCTGTAGGGGAGACAACAGAAGCACTGAGGAGATCAAGGGAGCATACCATACTACAGCAAACCACACAGACATGTATAGCATGCAATGTGCACCCTGCCTCTCAGATTTTAGTTGGGTCTCACCACTGTTACTGCATCAACTGTAACCTGAATACAAGCTGGAACTCCAAAACCAAGAGACACAATCCCACATCTTAAAAACAAATGAGCTGCAGTTTGGGGGAATAAGGAATAAGACTGTACCAGAATTCAAACTGGTTTAGAAGAATTAAATAACTTGGAATGTGGAAATCAAGCTACTCCTCCCCAGCTCCTGTGTGAGAACGTGTTCTGCTAAGTATAGAGAGATTTCAGTGCTGCTGTGTTTGCTCAGCAAAGAACATCCTGGCAAGTGCAAAACGCAAGCACACAATGAAAGATTGGTGAAAACAAGACTGGAAGCAGCCAGCTCAGTTTCATACTGCAAATTTTTGGCAGACAGTCAACTCCTTCTGCTGTTTTTCTTGCAAGCACATCTATCTGTGTGATGTCACCAGATTCAGCGAGGGAGGGAGCCAGCACAAATTGGACTGACAGTGTCTTCCAGCCTGCCAGCCTCTCAGCACATGTTGTTACTATACAAAGGATGTCTAGAAGCCAAACGCACTCTATAGATTGAGACTGCAGCCCCTTCTGAAGGCGACTATGGACAAGTGCCAACGGAGAAAGTGGGCAGTGAGCAACCTGGTTTAGTGGAAGCTGTCCCTGACAAAACAGGGGGTTGGAAAGAGAAGATCTTTAAGGTCCCTTCCAACCTAAACCATTCCACGAATCTATGAATGAATTCACTCTGAGATTCAGCACTCCAACCAAAACACCTCATTACTACAGATCCACCACCAAGTCTCAGAGACTGAGAAGAAACCCAATACCTTTTCTGACCACCTCATTGACTTGAGATTAAATTGCTGGGAAACTAGAAGGGTAGGGACAGAATTATCTGCCCTCATTCCTTCTGCTGTTTCCTCCCTTGCCGCATAACAAAGCTACCACTGGAATCAAGTTGTTGTTTACTTGGCAGTGTTCTCCCTGTCTGACTGTACTTTAAAGCTCTGTAGTAAATAAAGTTCAGAGATGGATCACCCTGTATCTGCCAGCAACTTCCAGGGCAGAAAAGCCCAACAAGAGGGACCCAGCCAACAGACTGGACTAGCCTCCTGCTTTCTAACCAGCTGTCCTATAGCCAGCTTCTGCTGAAAACTCTGTCAGAGAACGACATCAACTCCCCCACAGCAACACCCTCCCACTGCAGGTACTCAGCACAACATCTGACATCTTCCTGCACTCAAACTTTGCCTCTAAGTAACCATTACTCCAAAAACTGCCAAAGCCCCTCTTGGCATCATCCCACATCACCCTAAGTGCACTGTCTCATAGCTGCCCACGACAGCAACACCTCTGACATCCTTACATTTGCCCTATTACTGAGAGCTACTTCATCTGTTCACTAATTGAGTGAATCAAGTTCAAAGTAATTTTTTAGCACTTGAGTTTCCAGAGTTGGAGAGAGTGCAGATGGAGGCCATCTGTTATCAACCACAACTTCTTTTTTTTTTTCAGACAGAACTACAGCCTTCCACACAACCAGCTGGAAGAGAGTGAATCCTAATCCTCCTCCAGCTGGAAGCCAAAGCTTGAAAAGTGTCCTTGGAGAGCAAGGGTGAGCTCTCAAAATGTAATTGCAATGCTCTGGTTGCAGCTCATTTATGTACTCCACCCAAAACAAAGCAGTCAACTTCCTTACCAGCAACGGGACAGCCCTTTGCTTTGAGAGATGAATTAACAGTTACTGACCTAAACCAGGCACAGCACAGCACTACCTGCCAGACATAAAGACCTTCAAAACAACTGTGATGACCTCAAAGCATGTGAGCTCTCTGAAAAGATTCAAGAGGGGCAACCAAGCTGCTGAAGGGTCCCAAGTACAATTCTTATGAGGAGAGGCTCAGGAAACTGGGGTTGTTTAGTCCAGAGAAGAGGAAGCTGAGGGGAGATCTCATTACTCTCTACACCTGCCTGAAAGGAGGTTGGAGCCAGGTGGGAGTTGATCCACTGCACAAGTGCCAGCATATAGGAACTTTTCCTTCAGGAAATGGAAAAACAAACAACTTTCAGAAGTACAAATCCTATTCAAGTCTGCAAGTACACTAATTACACATGAAACAGAAGTGACAATTATACATTAATCTTTCATGCATATTGAACCAAGGCTTTACTGCAGGAATTGCACAGTAACAGTGGGATGACTTCTTTCAGTCTGGCTTGCACAGGATTCCTCATTCCCTACAGATGTCACTGATGGATGGTGGACTCCATGCCAAATGGTCTTTCCTCCACGCTTATCACCTCTGTGGCTGACCTAATGTGGGAGGTCTGACATCTACACCTTCTCACTTCCAGCTATGCTGAAGGGATAGCACTTGCCTGATACTGACTCAGGAGGCAACTGAACTATGTTCTCTTTCATTGCACTTCCAGTATGAACAACCTTGGAACAAGGAACATTGGAACAATTTGCCATCAGCCCCCCTGCTCTCTTCCCACAACAGGGGTAGGTATTGTCAGTCTCACCAGCATGTCACCTAACACAGAAGCAACACCAAAGTCAAGTCCAGCATTTAGTCCAAAATATCACAAGGAATGCCAAAAAAACCCCAAACCCTGCAATTTCCATTTCAGCTTCAGAACTACAGGAAACTGCAAAGAAAGAAATGGTTGCCTGGTCGCTTCCCTAAAGCCTAGGCCAGAGACTTGAAACTGAAATTAAAGACAGCTCCTCAGCCATTGTCACTAACAGATAAGCAAACTTCATTTGTGGTTTTCTTTTTTTTGGCTTGTTTTCATCCAAACAGTGTTTTTAGGCCAGGGATTTAAACCCAGCATGTCAGCAGCACGTTGTTACTACCTGGTAAACCAGGATACCTTGACAGGGTTTTCTTGCCCTTGGTGTTCACAAAACACTGAGAGGGGAGAAAAAAAAGACTGGAAAGAAAGCAAATAATATTTACTAAACAAAGCTTCTGCAGTGCTGCTTTACAATTATTTTGCTTAAAAAAAAAAATTAAGCCTCAACCTTCAGAGACCTCCTGCAAGATACTCAGCTTCATAATACACAGGAAAATAGGCAGAACTGAACGTTCACTTGTAGGCACCTAAACAAAGTGACACTCCCAGCAAACAGTAAGCATTTGCAGCTCAGTGACAACCTACATCTGAACAAATGAAAGGAAGAAACACTGCAGGTTTAAGATCTGTAAATCTGGATTATGGGATATATTAAGAGCTCTTAGATGGATGTTTAAGACTAAATAGCACAAGGAGAAAAGATTAACAGAGAATAAGAGACAGATCATTAGGATTTCTGGTTCGGGAAGTTGTTCACCTTGTTGCCAAAACTCTTCAAAGAGCCAAGAGAAACATTGCCACAATGAATCTACACTGAATAATTCCATTGAAGAAAGAACAAAAAAGAAACAAACCCAAACCTAACCAATCCCCCCCAAAATCCTGCCCCACTCTCAAGCATCCAGCAAGTCAAGAAAATCAGTGAAGAACAGCAAGATTTTTGCACCTGGTTAAGACAAAACACTAAACAGTACAGTGAAGGAAAATTCTCACAGTGCCTTCATTAAAACACAACCAAAACCAACACACAAACAACAAACCAAACAAAACCAAACAAAAAACCCCAAAGAAAACCACCCAAAACCATCTTAAAAATGCTGTAAGATAGGAACTGATCTTTTGGCTTCCACTGACTTGCCAGTCAGAGCTGGCAGAACCTCCACAGATGTTGTGATAGCTTCAAAATTGCTGAAGAAATCGGTATGAGACTCAGCAGGGGTTACACAGCACAGAGTGAGTACCTCAACAGCAGAAATCTTGGATATTAAGTTTCAAACACAAAAATGAAATCAGAAGAATTTACTGAGGAACTCCCTTAAAAATTTGCTACTCTGTCTCCTGTGCTTTGTAACATTACCAACAATCCTTTCAGCGTTCAAGCTGCTCAGACCTGGGCAGGTGGAAAGAATTATGAGCACATCCAACAGCCCAAACCACACACACACACACTTCCACTGCATGTGTTCATATTCATGCACACACAAGAACCTGACATGCATAACCTATCAGGGGACACAAACCCCAAAGCCCAGGCCAAGTGCAGTATTTACAGTAGCTATTCACCACTGCTACATCCCATTTTAAGAGAACCCCAGGACCAGCTTGAGACTCTCGCAGATGAAGTGGTTCCTGAGTTTTGGCATACGACGAGAAGGCTGCCTAGGCTGCAAAACACACTGTGTCAACAATAATATGCACAGCTAATATTTTCCACTGTTATTACCACTCTCAATCCAGCTGCCTTCTGTGCCAGGCTTGTTTACTTCCAGTTTTCATACCATTTTACAGCCATAGTTATTTTAGTAAGATACAGTTGGAGAAGTACATAGGAAACATTTGTTGACAGAATACTTACAAAAAAAGAGGCGGCTAGAGGAAGCTGCTGGAATTTTCAGCATCGGAATACTTCCTACATTCCACCAGCCCACAACACAATGTCCTGACTAGTTATGTACTGTGGCCACAGCACAGCTCCCACAGCTAAACCAGAACTTCAGAGAAACTCCACTGGGGATAAAGCAGCTGTGCAGCTTTGCTTTCAGGGTGCCTGCTCCTCCAGTGAAGTCTTCAAACCTTCACAGATCATAAAGCAGCTCTCTCACCAGAGAGTGAAACTGACTTGAAAGAAACATGAGCAGCACACACTCTAAGAACTCAGCCCTGAAGAGGACTATTTACAACACCACAACTTCCTAACACTGATGAAGTTATGGATAACCAAAAAAAGTTATTTACACTTTCTGTAAGTCCTGGAGCCTAGCAGTGCAAAGACAGGACTCACTGCCAGCCCCATCTTCAATAAAGACAGATTTCCATTTCACTCTACTTCCAGGGTAGCGCAAGGACAGGAAAGATACTGACTGGGTGTGAATTTCATTCCGACAGCTTCACATTGAGGTTAGAGTGGAGGGTCAAGGACCCAAGCATGGAAAAGGATGGAAGAAAGAGAGGATAAAAGCACAAAACTAACAGAAAACAATAGGAAAAACCCTTTGGTTTATGCAACAGATGTATTTAAGACAGGTGAGGGAGGCACACAAACAGGAAAATCAATTTGTAATTCCAGCATTTCCAGGCTCTTTGCATCCCCTGATCTCACTCTTCTGTTCATCTGCTATATCCCATGTCTCTTTTCTTCCTATTTGATAACAAAGCTCTTCTGGGACAGAAAGTGGGTTGTTTTTTTCATTGTGAAGAAGGAAAGCCTCTGTGACAGCATTAGGTAGCAACTGCTAATCAGTGCTTCATTCTGTGTTCAAGGAAGGAGTCAATCTGGCAGTCAAACAATAACATCAGAATAAGAGATGATCTCCAGTTTCCTTTGCAAATCTACCTCAGCTTAAAGTGAGGAGGCTTACTTCTCATGTTTTGCTACCATAGCTGTAGTAAGCCTGTCATCATACATTCAATTCCATTGCACAGGAGCACGGAGAGGTAAATTCCCCACAGTTCACTTGCACTTTTCCAGCCCTAAGCACCAATTACAACCTATTAGTCTTCCTCTGATTACACTTAGAAATTTGGGCACAGTAGGATCCTAAATGCACATCAGTCATTCCTAACTTACAGGATGCAAGTTAAACAAACCATTGACCTCAGCTTGTGACTCGCCACTTAATCAATGACAAGAAAATGTCCATGCAAACTGGGTCTTACCTTATCCTTTTCATGGGGAAGGAGACACACTGGAGGGAGACAGGAAAGAGACTCAAAACTCTCCTTCCCATCAGCGTTAGTGGTTGCTTTAGTGTTGAGTTGGTACAGAGGTCCATCTTTAAGAAGCCTGCCATGGCCAACAGCACGTTTGACAGCTAATCGCAATTGCTGGTGAAAAATGGAGGCGTTGCTCCCTCCAAATAACGCAGAGACATCTTTCTGACCCTTCAGAAAGCGCTCAATGTTCTTCAAGGATGAGCCACTAGACTCAGCCAAACCCTCGATCGCCCGTTTGATAAGTTTATTCCAGTCCACGTTTGGTTTACCATCCAACTTGCCATGGTTCCGAGGCTTCGGAAGTGCTATTCTCCCAGGGTTATCAGGATCCTTGTAGGAGTTGAGACCCTTGTTGGAGACTTTTAAAATAGTTCCATCTTTAACACTCAGCTCCAACTGTTCCAGAACAGTTTTGCGGTCCAAGCCGTGTGAAGATGACACCGCATTGCATATCCTCTCCTCTGAAGGACGCTGTTTTTGCTTCTTGACCTTTTTGATTGCCTCCAAAATCCACTCTGTGTACAGGGGGTTGGCGAGTTTTACCATGGTGAAGAACTCTGTATATCCATAGAGTCGTTATCCCTTATCCCGGTGCTGAACGAGCTTCACACGATGAGAAAGCAGATTCTCGACTGATGGGAACCAGCTAACCATAGCATACACGTTTTCTGTTCTGAATTACTCCTCCTTGCTCAAACATTATTTGTCTTCACACTGAAAAGAGGAGAGCAAAACAATTTAGAGATTTCCTCATTCTTTCCAACAAATCCTCCAAGCTTCAGAGGAATGATTCCCACAAAGGCAGAGAGATTTCAGCGTATCTCACCTCAGCTTCTGCTCTGTACGCTCACAGCCAGAAGAAAGGTAACATTAGGCCTGGAAGACAAGAAGAAGAGAGGGTTCCAGAGAACAGTTAGGGATAAACAATGAAAATAGCAGCCAACATTAATGCATTAAACACACAGCAGAGTTTTAATCCACTATTACAGCTCTGAAATGGTGAAGCAGTACTTAAGGTTTTATCTTTGCTACTGCTAAAACATGCCTCTATTACTGAAATAGCTCTTTAGAACCTAAAGAAAACAGGTGTGCCCTTTTTCTTTCAGTCCTTACATCGGTATAAATTTGATACCAAGTTTATATCAGTGCTGAGCACAGCCTAAATTAGTATTTGAGGAAAAAAAAAGACAACCCCACTACAAGAAAAATCTTGTGAGAGCAGCAGCTCTCTATTTTTGCACATGGAAGACACTGCCTGAAACTTCAATAGAAAGCAGTGGGAACAGCCAAGAATCTTGAGCAAACAGCAAGAAACTTTCAGAGTGTAATCACAGGTCTGATTCCCTCCTGCTATGAAGAGCTTTGACAGTTGTTCCATCAAGGAAAAAAAATTTAAAGAAAAGAAACACAGCTGGAGATTGTAATTAAATGTTCCACTCTCAGAGACCACAGCAAAGAACACCACGACATTATCATCTTCAGGAGAGATGAGGCACACTGCAAACACTTGAGGACTAAGTAACAGGTGACCATACACAATGAAAAGGGAATGCTTATGACACTGCTAATTAAAGATACAGATGGGAGGAGATGAGGCTTGACTTCACAGCCTTTACTTGTCTTCAACAAAGATTTTTGTCCAAGCTTGCTAACAGCGTGTTGTACTGGAGTTCTACTGCAAAAGTATGCTGACTGGGAATGATTTATAAACTGTTTATCACAGGGAATAACGATTTTCTGCAAGGGAAATTCTAGTCATGAGCCAGTAGTCAACACAGCTCTCCCATTCTGCTTTCTAGTAAAGTACTGAAGAATTTATCAACACACGGAGCACATTTGCATACAGACAGACATCAGACTCAATTGCACAGCTCCACACAGCCAGTACTGGAAAGATTCTAAACTACTCTTCAGCCCAAAAAGGATGAAGTGCTTGTCTAGAGTTTTCTTTACCCCGCAAACAACAAATGGAAAAGGAAAGATGGTCCCTGAGCCCTTCCTGCCCGGCAAAGGCAGCCGCGCTCCCGGGCTGCTCCAGCAGGCTGGGATTCCGGGGCCGAGAAGGACGCAGCGCTCTGTCCCCAGCACAGCTCCGTGCGCAGGACGTTACGTAACCGCCTGGCCAGACCGGGGCGATACCGGGACGGTCCCAAAGCCAGGATCCCTCGCTCGCTATCTGCGTGACAAGCGGCCCCTGCACCTGCTACCGCTCGTCCCCATCCCTATCCCGGATAGGCCCCGCACACGGCGCCCCGAGGGGCGCACTGCCTCAGTGGAGGGACTTACACCAGAGCAATCGGGAGGAACGGGGCGCAGGCCGCAGCCCCGGCAGCCAGCCGGGCCCCGTGCCGCTCTTCATCCCCGCGGGCCCGGGGCGTGCAGCCAGGCTCCGCGTACCGGTTCGGCCGGGCCCGCGCCCGCCTCAGCCGCGCTCCCTCGCGCCGGGGACAGAGCGAGCTCAGCCCGCGGCCCCGGCCTGCACCGCTCGCCACATCCGCGCCGCGGCCGCCGCCTCCCCAGAGCGTAGGCCCGGCGGGCCCCAGGGGAGCGGACGGCCGGGCCCGGGCCTGGCGCAGAGCGGCGGCGGGGCCGGAACAGGCCGCGAGCCTGGAGCGCCCAGCGGGCCTTCACCGTTCCCCGGCCACGGAGCTCGCCAGCCGCCTGCCCCCGAGTTCCCCGGCACCAGGTACCCAAGACGGGGTAGTCCCGTCAGCGCTACTTACCGAGGCCTGCGAGAGACGGGAACCGAGAGGCAAAGGCCGGACGGCGGCGAAGCCCGAAACTGACACGGCGGCCATCTTGGGTCCGGAGCTCTGCGGCGGGGGGAGGGGGCGTGGGAGGGGAACAGCCCGCGGCGGGCGGGGGCGCGCACGGGGAACAGCGCGGTGGGGCGGGAGCGGTCGCCGCCGGCGGCGGGAAGAGCCTCGGAGCCGGGGGCTGCGGCAGGCCAGGCCCGCGGTGGGGAGGGGCGGCCAGGCCGCCGCCCTGGGGCCGAGCTGCCGAGGGCCGGGCCCGCGGCGCCATACGGAGGTAAAGCGTGCGGGGCCGGGGCGGGAAAGCGGCGGCGCTCGGTGAAGACTGGCTGAGAACAACGCTTGGGCGGGAGACGTCTCGTTGCGGCTGCGGGCAGCCCTCTGCGCTCCGAGACCGCGGGGCTGCGACCGAGGGTATGGCTACCGGCTGCTCCCACCGCCGAGGAGCAGGCGGGAGGGCTAACGGTCGTGCTCTGGTAATAGATGGTTATCACCTGTAAGGTAAATCCATCTCTTAGGCTTAATGAAGCTTGCCCTGGGTACAGTGGCAGTGAAGCTTTTCTGACTTAAAGGTACCGGAGTGATGCAGAGTTCTGAAGTGAGGATGCCATTGAGCTCAGGGAGTGGGTCTGCCTTTGCCTCTGCAAGACTGCTCGGTCCTTCGGCATCGTTGTGAGGTAATTTCTGTCACTCGATGACATCTTTGATACATTTCGGTTTGCAGAGTCAAAACATGCCGCTGAAACTGAAAGAGCTCGGGAGCTGTCTAGGTGCTTTTGTGGCTCCACGGAGCACCTGAAATCAAAAGGGTTGTGTCCAAGAACGGAGGTCTGCTCTGGGCTCATGGACAGAGCAGCAAGAGCCTCTTATGCTGTAGCACTGCACTAGCATGTGCTGAAAGTTGTCAGAAATAAGCAGAGCGGATTCCCATCTTACAGCATTTTTCTCCAAGGTTTTATTTGATGGACAGAATCCCCTTTTGTTACCCGTGCTGAATAGTTACGTGCTGCATGCAGCTCTCTAGCCTTTTCTAACCCCTGGCTCAGTTTCCCAGTTGTGTGTTAAAAGTGAAGTGTTTATATTAAAACAATAAATAATAATTTCACAAGTAGAGGTGCTGTGGTTAAATTACAACTCATTACTCTTTTGTTGCTCTCAAATGTGCAGTTCATTACAACAACTTTCATTGGGCATTAAAAAATTTTACATTTAAAAAATGCATTTGATGCAAGTCATGGCTTTAAAAGAGAGGGACACTGCACCCCCTCTCTGGATGGCTTGGTGCTCCATCACCCTCCAAGGGAAGAAGCTTTTCCTTATGTTTAGATGAAGTCTTCATATTCTCACCTGTGCCTGTTGCCTCTTGTCAGGGAACACCACTGAAAAGAGAGTGGTCCCATCCTTTTGACCTCTGCCCTTTAATAATTGACAAGCATTGAGAAGATCTCCTCTCAATCTTCTCTTCTCCAGGCCAAACAGCCCCGGGTCTCAGCCTCTCCTCAAAATTATTTGTGGTGGCATCTGCCAGATGCACAAGTCCAGAGCTCTGCTCTGTGGACCTGAAGCACCTGTTGTCATGATGCAAAGGAACACTTGGCATGGAGTTCAGATGCATTTTGCATTAGTTATCGTTTTCAGGCCAGCTGAATTGTTTGCAGTGCTGAGCAAACCAGTGCAAAAGAATACAGTGGGAAACATTTGACTAGCTGCTCCTTGCTGTAGAAACTGGGTTACTTAATACATGTCATAGACTGCACTAGGTTTTCTACGCTAAAAAAGGGGCCCCTTAAGAAAACCATTCGAGGTAGGCACCTTTTTGTCAGGCCGCAGGCGTCGTTATATGCGATGGGGACGGCAGCTCTGACCACCCCAATGTGGGCAAGCAGCAGCCCTCAGGGAGGAGCAGGATATGCAGCAGCTCCAGGGCTGAGGAGCCTGGACGGTTAACTCTCCGGTGCGGCAGGGGTTGGTGTGCGAGGAGCGGCGTCTGCCAAGCCGTGCTGTCCCAAACCGAGTCGAGCTGTGCAGTGCCGTGCCGTGCCGTGCCGCGCGGTCATGCCCCACAGCGCTCCCTGGCGGCCCGCGGCAGGTGACGTGTTGCTGCCTGTGCGCGCTCGGGCCCGTCCCGCCCATTCCTTCGGCCTCCCCGGGTGGGGCGTTGCCAGTCGCGTTCCCGATAGTGTCTGGGGGCCGGGGCAGGAGGCTGGCGGCACCAATCGGAGCTGAGCTCTGCGCGGCGTCCCTTGCGTCATCGCCGGCACGCCTGCCCTCGGCCTATCGGGCGTGGCTGTTAGTGGGTCACCCAATCACCGTGCCCGGATGGGTCAAGGGGGCGTTTTCCTTGCTGCCAATCAGCGCACCAGGGGGTGGAACTTGTGGGCGCGAGGCGGGGGTGGATGCTGTGCGGCAGTGCGGGTGGGGAGGGAGGGAGGCTCTGCTCCGGCTGCCGCCGCTACCGCTGCACGGCTCTATCGTGGGCTCCGTCCGCCGCAGACATGATCCACAGCCTGTTCCTGATCAATGCCTCGGGGGACATTTTCCTGGAGAAGCACTGGAAGAGCGTTGTCAGCCGCTCCGTCTGCGACTACTTCTTCGAGGCGCAGGAGAGGGCCTCGGAGGCAGAGAACGTGCCGCCGGTGATCCCCACGCCGCACCACTACCTCCTCAGTGTCTACCGCCACAAGATCTTCTTCGTGGCCGTTATCCAGAGCGAGGTGCCGCCTCTCTTCGTCATCGAGTTCCTGCATCGCGTCGTCGATACCTTCCAGGTAGGGCTGGTGGGGCCGGGTCACTGCCCGGTTCTGAGGGAGAACGCTGGGGACAGGGAGCCCTTGAGGTGGGCACCGATTAATTTTGTCATTTTGACAGAATCATGGAACGGTAGGGTTTGGAAGGGACCTCTGGGGATCATCCAGCCTGACCCCCCCTGCTAAAGCAGAGGCACCCGCAGCAGGTTGCCCTACCTGTGTGCTTACATGCAGTGATATTTCTTGGCAGTCTTTGCTTCCTGAAGAAGCTAACCACAGGAGTAGCCCCAGAGCAATAATGTTCCCTTGGTATTGTGGCTGACATGACCCGTGCTAGTTTAGGGTGACAGTGAGGATGTTCTGAGGATGTTCATCAACAAGGATTATGCTTTGTGATGACCAGCATCTAGCAGAACACAGGAAATGGGGTTGCTTGGTCAAATGAGTATCATGTGAGCTTTTGCTTTTACAGAAAAGAAATAAGAGCAGATGGTGATGTGGTGATTTGGCAGCCTGCTGGGGCAGTGCCAGAATCATAGAGTTCTTTGGGTTGGAAAAGACCTCTAAGGTCATCCAGTCCAACCATCAACCCAGCACCACCGTGGCCACTAAACCATGGTCCCAAGTGCCATGGCCACACCTTGCTTGCCTCCAGAGACAGTGACTCCACCACTTCCCTGGGCATCCTGTTCCAATCCCTGACCACTCAGGTGTGCTGAGAGCTGTGTGTGTCTGTTGGGAGCAGCCTGATATGCTTGCACTCATGCCTGGAGTTTCAGTGTTCTTGCACCTCAGAGGTGCAAGATTGATTTCTGTGTGGCAAGACACTGAACTGAAGGATAACTAAGACTCTTTGTGAGACTGTTGAGTAATTGTTTCTTTTGCACAGGATTATTTTGGTGTCTGTTCAGAGGTGATGATCAAGGACAATGTTGTGGTAGTTTATGAGGTGCTGGAGGAGATGCTGGACAATGGCTTTCCATTGGCAACGGAGTCCAACATTCTGAAGGAGCTGATTAAACCTCCGACCATCCTGCGCACAGTGGTCAACACCATCACAGGTACAGGGAAACAAGAGGCAGATGAAATGGGGAGGCTGTGTGGCAGGATTCCTGCTGAAGTCAATTAGGATGTGAGTGAAGAACATTTATGCTGCCCCACACCATTTGAAAGCCCAGCACAGGTGTGTTTAGGGAGACCTGGGTTAGTGCTTTGCTTTGAGCAGCACCAGCTGCATTTGATTTATCTTTTTCAACCAAAACAGACTGCAGCTGCAGTTGCAGCCATGCCATGTCTTCCTGGATGAGTGACTTCAGTGTGGGATGGCTTTGTGGTTTGGTTTTAGTTACACTTCTTGTTTTTGAGTTGCATTTGAGAGAGGTGTAAGTTGCACAATATAAACTGAGTCTGGAAGAGGAGCAGCCTAGCTCTGCAGAGACAAAGGCTCTCAGGGATTAATCATCATTGAGGCCAAGGGCTTGTTCTGGAGCACTGCCTAACTTCTGTGGCTGTTGGTTTTGTCTTTGTGTTTTTGCAGGAAGCACTAATGTGGGTGACCAGCTTCCTACAGGACAGTTATCAGTGGTGCCCTGGAGACGTACTGGTGTAAAATACACCAACAATGAAGCTTACTTTGATGTGGTTGAGGAGATAGATGCAATCATTGACAAATCAGGTAGGGGAGTTGCTTCTGGATAAGGTGAGGGCAACTTATCACAGAAACATAGCATCATTAAGGTTTGACAAGACCTCTAAGACAGAATTTACTTTATTGTTGCAGGTTCCACAATTACTGCTGAAATCCAAGGGGTGATTGATGCCTGTGTCAAGCTAACTGGGATGCCAGACCTTACCCTCTCCTTTATGGTAAAGCTGAAGGATGTGTCTTTACTTTAGGACTTTGAGAAGAAGAGGAGGTCCAGCAGCACTGCCTTCACCACCCTTGTGGCTTGCTTTGGTTTCAGAACCCTCGGCTGCTGGACGATGTCAGCTTCCACCCCTGTGTGCGCTTCAAGCGCTGGGAGTCGGAGAGAATTCTGTCCTTCATCCCACCTGATGGGAACTTTCGCTTGCTCTCCTACCACGTCAGTGCTCAGAAGTAGGTGATGAACATGGATTCACAGAAGGGGTTGGGTTGGAAGGGACTTTAAAGTTCATCCAGTAGCAGCCCCACTGCCATGGGCAAGGACACCTCCCACCAGCCCAGGTTGCTCAAGGCCTTGTCCAGCCTGGTCTTGAACATCTCCAGGCAGGAGCATCCATGGCGCAAACCAAAGGTAAAGGCAAGAGGTTGGCGAGGACTTTCTGCTCTGTTCTTTCTTGCAGTCTGGTGGCAATTCCTGTCTATGTCAAACACAACATCAGCTTCCGTGACAGCAGCTCCCTGGGACGCTTTGAGATCACAGTGGGGCCGAAGCAGACCATGGGGAAGACCATAGAGGGAGTGATGGTAACTAGCCAGATGCCCAAAGGTGTCTTAAACATGACCCTCACCCCCTCTCAGGGAACACATGTCTTCGACCCAGTTACAAAGGTGAGAGGAAAGAGAGATGAATCCTTTATTTACATCATTTTGACCTTTCAGCCAATGAAGCTGAGTTGTTCCTGCTTACCTAAACACTTCTGCACACTGCTTTCCTGAAGGCAGTCTCTGTCCTTGGGGTGAGAACTCTTTCTGCATGGTTGCTATACTAGAAGTTGGTCCCTTAATAAACAGCTGAGTGTCTGAGTGGTTGTAGTTCTGCTTGCTTGGGGTGTGCAGAAGATCCAAGAGCTGGTATTCTGCATGTTCTCCATAAAATCCATTAAAAGCTGTCCATGGAAGGGGAGTGTTCTTTAGAGGGTGTTAGAGCATTTCTGTTTCACGGCTGCATTTTCTGTTCCTTGAAGTTGCTGTCGTGGGATGTGGGGAAAAT
This sequence comes from Dryobates pubescens, assembly GCF_014839835.1. Classification (NCBI taxonomy): domain Eukaryota; kingdom Metazoa; phylum Chordata; class Aves; order Piciformes; family Picidae; genus Dryobates; species Dryobates pubescens. The sequence continues at coordinate 11,385,886 of NC_071642.1, forward strand.
AAACCCCCAGAAGCTGCCAAGCCTGAAGGGGAGTGTGAGCCTGCAAGCTGGGACTTCAAAACCAGATGAGAACCCCACCATTAACCTGCAGTTCAAAATTCAGCAGCTGGCTATATCTGGTAAGTGACTGTCAGGCAGAGAAGCTGAATGTTGGCTGCTGTGTCAGTGCTCACTTTGCATGTAGCTGAAGTAGCTCTGCAGGCCTCCTGAAGTCCATTCCCTCTGGAAACTATTCTCCATGTGTGCTTGGGCTACAGATGGTGGATTTGTTCTCTCTGTGAAACTGCCTGTCTGCATTTCCTTGCCTTCTGTGCTCACATACAAAGAACTCAAGGGTGTGGATGTGTCTGTAAGGAAGGATTCTGACAGTAGGTATCTGTCAGCTTTTCTGCTTAGTGCTTGCTAAAGCTTTCTGTGTTTTCTGCACCTCTGGTATGGTCCATTTGTTAAGCCTCAGGGCTGCTCTGCTCAGTCCCTGGCAGCAGCCAGTCTTACCCTGTGTTTGTTTGCTTGTAGGACTGAAGGTGAACCGCTTGGACATGTATGGGGAGAAGTACAAACCCTTCAAGGGGATAAAGTACATGACTAAGGCTGGCAAGTTCCAAGTCCGAACCTAGAGCATCCTGCTAGTGAGGAGCAGCACTGTTCTGTTTCTTCTGTCCCTGACTGCTGGATGCAGCCTCTTATCCCATCCATCTGTTTAGGGTTGCTCCCTTGCCTCTAGCAGCATGAGCAGGAGAGCCAGTGTATAGGGTGCTGGGGAGCAGGGAAAAGCAATGCTGACCTGAAACCATCTCATCTCTAGCTGAGTCTGAAGTATTTGGAACAATGGCAGATGGGAGAGGTGTTCAGATCCCTTGGGATTAGTGAGTCATGGATGCAAGCTTGTATCATCTTCATTTTGCTGTCTTCAAGTACATTCTAGGGGATTTATTGCCTTTTGAACCTCCTTTATATCCCTGCTGGCTTTTATACCCTTGTAGAGTGATACAAAGTTGAATTCCCACAAACTTCAACTCCACTGTGACAGTCCAGGATCTGCCCTTCTCCATCACTGGGCATTAAGGTGGAGAGCTGTATAGTTCTTGGCAGCAGAGAGATCATGTAGCCTCTGCCTCAGGACTGGAAGAAGCGGGAAGGCAGGTTGTCAGATGTTAAGGAGCCTGAGATGGGGGATGGTGCCACAGAGGGGGAAAGGGAAGAAGTGGAAGCTTTTTGTGGGTATTTCATAAGCCATCTTGGTCATCAGGTATCTTGAATCTCTGAAGACAGACTGGAAACCCACTCAAATCTTCATAAGGTATCCTAGAAGGGCTGATGGTAGCACGTGTGGTGTGGTACTGATGGGTGGAGACATCTGAATGTACATCTGCTTCTCTGTCAGTATTTGGAGGCAGCTTCTTTAGAGGGTCAGGGAAAAGACAGGCAGGAGAATTTTTGTGGAGACAGCACTCTGGACAACAAAGCTGTGGCTGAAGGAAGATAGTAACTTGTGGGAACTTCTGTTTGTCTCTGCCCATTGCACATGAAGGTGATGCCACTGTTCTCCTGCTCACTGCTGGCTGTCTTTGGCATAGTTGTGTGCTGGTACCTTGGTAGTTTTTCTGGCTGTCCTACCTCACTGTAGTTCCTGTATCAGTCAGCTGCTGTGCAGGTGGCTTCAAGCCTATACTGGATTTTCCCTGGGACCATTTCTTGTGCAGGAGCTCTAGCTGCACCTGCCCATTCCAGTCTGTGTTGCATCTCTGTATAGCATCAATATGAAACTGGAAGCATCTGCACTGTTCCACATTGTCTGTGATGTGTTCTCTGGCCACTAGATGCCAAGGTGTGATCTCTGTGCTAGCACAGCTTGTTCCTCTGCTGCTGTACATGGGGCTACAGCTTCTGGCTGTGGAGTCCAGATGCTTGTGAGCAGAACAAGGTGACCCTAAACAAAGGGTAGTATCCATTCTGGTTTGCATGTGGTGGATCCTTGCAGTGGATGAGTGGTATCTTGCTTGTGGAATGGCAAGCTCCAGTGCAGCTGAAGCCATAGCAGGCGACCTCGCTGCTGAGCATGTTCAGTGCAAATAAAACCTTCAGCAAAGGCATCAATAAAGGTCATTTTTACATGTGCCTGTGTCACTGCAGAGTGGTTTCTGTGGTCTTTGCAAGAAATACAGTTGGCATTTGGGGAAGAGGGAAGATTATGCCACTTGGATTGTGGATAGCAGGTGCCTTAGGGAGATACATGTCTTCATGCAGCTGTGAGTGTAAAGCTAACATTAATTCCTTGGTCAGTTCTCTTAGTGTTCCCCAGATTATCAGAAACTCTGTGAGTAAACATTTTGAGTTAAAATGATTAGAGTTTCCCCAAGACAGCAGTCTGGTTCTGTAGCTACAATGCCCCTGTGACAGACACTAAAGCTAACCTTCTGGACCCCCAGTACAACGTTCTCATTTCACACCTTCTCTTTATAAAGCAGCTGGACAGAGAGAATCTCTCAAAAGAGGCTTAACTGCTGGGATGTGCACAGACACCACTTAGTGTCACATGGCAACCACAGTGCCAGTCAGTAAAGCTGATTACTGAGCTTCTAGTTCACAGTGACTTGGAGATTCCTGCCCTGTCTTCTGTAAGAGGACAAGTGCAGCCTTGGGACATTTGAACTAACCTTTGCCTGTGGATATAAATCTAGTAGGCACCTAAAATTGCTACCATTACACTTGTCCTTCGCTCTTCCCTGCTGTGCTAAAGAGAGCTGCTGCTTCCATGTGATTAGATGCAAGGAGAAAGCTTGGGGATGTGGAGGGAGAGAAGTGTTAGCTCCAAACCTGTGATAAGGAAAGGAGAGTGAGCAGAGAATGTACCCTTCCCACCTGCAGGTTGTCTTCCTCTTGTTCTGAAAGTCCTCTGGATGAAGAGGAAGTCCTGTCAGCACCCTTAAAGCACCCAGAAGGTGGCTGCAAGGGCCTGGCCACAAGCTTGTGGGTGGTTCCTTCTCCTTTCTCAGGGTGTCATGTTGTCCTGGATCCAGTCAAGGTACCGACTGACGTTGGTGTAGACCCCAGGCTTGTCCTTGCGGCCGCAGCCGATGCCCCAGCTGATGATTCCAATCAGGAACATCCTCTCCTCCCTCATGCAGACCAGAGGCCCTCCAGAGTCACCCTGCAGGGAAGCAGCAGGTCAGTAACAAACTTCCTCTTTTAGCTTTGGTTTTGTGTCCTCTCACTGGCTCCTGCAGTGTACCAGGTCTACAGATACCCTATGTAGTATGCATAGAAACAGGAAACAGCACTTCCACACAAGGCACTTCTGCATTCCTCCCACCAGCCCAGGTTGCTGAAGGCCTCATCCAGCCTGGCCTTGAACACCTTCAGGCAGGGGGCATCCACAGCCTCCCTGGGCAACCTGCTCCAGTGTCTCAACACCCTCACTGTCAAGAATTTCTTCCTAATCTCCAGTCTCAGTCTCCCCTTTTCCAGCTCAAAACCATTGCCTCTCGTCCTGTCACTCTCAGCCCTTGTCAAAAGTCCCTCCAGTGTTCTTGTAGCCCCCTTCCGGTACTGGAAGGCTGCTCGAAGGTCTCCCTGGACACTTCTCTGTGCATCAGTAAAGCAAAATTACTACAGAGCTGTTTAAATGGAAAAGCTGTGGGCTGAATGTGTGCACTCCTTTTTCTCTCTGTTACACCTGCTGATTCTCCACCTTTTGGCCTTCATTCTTTCCTCCACCTTTCAGCAGAGCAGCACCCCATTCCTCTTACAGAACCTCCTGCAGAGCCTTTTCCCTGTTTGCATAACAGAAAATATTAGGAAATGCTGCTGAGGTGGAGTTTCCTGCTCAGTTTTGTGGCATTTCCTCTTATTTGGGATTTTCAGGCTGTATTGTTCTGGTTTGCTTGGTTAAGTGTGTGGCTTTACTTTCCCAGCTAGGAGGGGAAAGGAGAAAAAAAGCAGAAGCCTGCAGTTGTGTTTAACCAAAGCCTACTGGAACTTCATGGAGCCAAATGCAGATTCTCATAGAATCACAGAATTGGTTAGCTTGGAAAGGACCTTTTAACATGGCTCAAAGCCATTGCCCCTTGTTCAAAGTCCCTCCCCAGCTCTCCTGTAGCCCTCTTCAGGTGCTGGAAGGCTGCTCTAAGGGCTGTTTGGAGCCTTCTCTCTCCATTTACTGTCACACACAGTAGCATAAAAGGAGACCTTAGAGCAGCCTTCCAATACCTGAAGAGAGCAGAGGAGGGAGTCTGGACAAGGGCTGGGAGGGAGTGACAGGCTGAGGGGGAACGGATTTAAGGTGGAAGAGGGGAGATGGAGACTGGAGAGGAGGAAGAAACTCTAAATGCTGAGCATGGTGAGACACTGGAACAGGTGTGCCAGGGAGGCTGTGGATGCCTCTTCCCTGGAGCTGTTCAGTGCCAAGTTGGATGAGGTCTAGTGGAAGCAGTTCCTGCCCATGGCAGGGGGTTGGAACTGGAGGATCCTCAAGGTCCCTTCCAACCCAAACCACTCTCTGATTCTATGAAAGCAGAGAGGAGCAGAATTGGGTTTACCTTGCAGGCATCATCCAGGTTCCTTGTGTCCCCTGCACACAGCATGTTGTCTGTAACTGTCCTGTTGTCGAGGTGCTGCGCTGTGCACCGGCTGGCTGGGAACAGCCTGACGTGGCCTTCCTTCAGCTGCTCGGAGTAGAATGGAGAGACTGGAAAGAAAGTGCCTCCATCAGTACCTTCCTCTCTCCCTGGATCTACCTACACATATTTGTATTTTATTTCTTAATTGCAGTTCAGTTGCTGTAGGTTAGGGAAAAGTAAACAGAAGTACTTGGAGTGGGGAGGGGGTGGCTAAGCAAATGTTTCCTTGCCAGAGGCTTTCTTTAGTTCTTGGAGGATCTGCTTTGCTAGGCACAACAACTTCTATCTGTTGGAGACAGAATAGTGTTTCTTTAGCAAGCTTAAAGGCTGAAGAGGCTTTTGTGGGCTCCAAATTAAAGGCTGCTTATTTTCTGGGATGGGTAAACTGCCTTTGCACAGTTACATCAATCAAAAGTGAAGTCACAGCAAGTGCCTATGAAAATCCCTAGCTGTATGAAACAGGATTCTGACCTATTTAATACTAGACTTGGACAGAAAAAAGTGAGATGCAATACTGAGTAAGTGGATAGGAATGTACACTTGTGTTAGAGTGGAATGGAAGGGATTTGTCTGTTTATTTTGGGCTCTGGTTTTACTCTCCTGCAGAGCTGCCACTGCAGAAAGCTGAAAGTTGGCAAGATTGTTGTTTTTTCAGTCTAGTTTTGAGTTAGTTGCAGCATCCTTCCCCTCTTGAAGAGTTTATCCTGTACTCTCTGTAAGCAATGCTGAGCATAGGCCCTGAGAGCACTTCAAAACACTTTATGCCACAGTTAGATGTTCAACCTTCAAGCCTGTTCCAAACCCCCGAGTTCAAATCATGCTTAGGCCTTGTTATGATGGATGCTGATGTAAGCCTATATAACACAGGGAGTGACACACCAAATGCCACCAAAGGCTGGAATGCTTTGAGCTCAGGGCCCCAAACTTCGCTCAGAGTATCTCCTACTTACATTCTTCATCTCTGCCATAGCCAGAGATCTCACATTCAGTCCAGTCAGGCAGCTGCAGCTGTGGTGTGGGGAGGCAGGCAGCACGAACAGTGTCTGTCTCAACAGCACAGTCCTCTGTGTTTGAGTTCAGCTGCAGCAGAGCTGAAGAGTGAAAAAGAAAACTCATTCAGCAATTACAGCTTGAGCCAGCTGTGACCTTTCCAGGCATGGATCAGAAAAGTTCTTACCAATGTCATTGTTGAAGTTCTCTGAGTCAAACTGCTGGTGCACAATGTAGTTCTTCACTTGGAACTTCTGCTCGTTCTCCTCCGGGGTGGCTCGGGAGGTCCTGCCCAGCACAATCTTCAGCTGGCTCTTACTAAAGCTGAAGAGCAAGAGTCTCAATTTCTTCCCATCTTAACTGGAGTTGACCCCTCCCTTGAAGGTGTGCTGTTGGAGCTTCTGCTTCTCTGTTTTAGCACTCTTACTGCTTCATTCCCCAGGCAGTTTGACCTCAGGAGTCCCTGTTTGCCTTCATGTTTGCACAAACTGCTTACAACCACCATGGCAAAGCTGCTCTCCCAGCCCCTTGCTCTCCTCAAGTTTCAGAGGGCTCTGCATCTCTGCTGACAACTTTGTTCCTCAGATATTTGATATTCTGCTGTGCCACCTTCATGCCATGCTGCTGGCTGGCCTCACAAATGCCTGCCTGCAATGCTCAGCACATTAACCCCTTCCTTTTCAGTGTAAGCTGAGTGACTGGGAGGAAGAGCTTTTACCCTTCCAGTAGGGCTCTACTGGAGCTTCCATTTGGACGCTTCCATTTTCCAGATCCTTTTTCCCCAGCCAACACTGAACCTCCAACTTACCCTTCCTCAAAACAGTGAGCAGCTGACAAAACCCAGCAGGAGCTGATGAGAATTCCTCCACAGAGGAAGTGCTCTCCAGGAGCTCTGCGATACTGCACGAAGATGGCAGCTTGCCAGGGGTGCGCGGCGATGTCTGCGCGGGAGCCTCCCTTGATCCGGTACTGCGGGGCCCTGCGCCGCCGCAGCCCGCAGCTGGCTGTGGAGGACAAACCCAGGCGTCAGCCTTTCCTTCAGGAATTCTTGCTGGGAGTGTGGCTTAAGAGTAGAGTGCAGGGTTAAGGCAGCCTGGCGTGAACTGTTCGGTATCTGACTCATCCCTGTTTCCTAGGAAACCTGCATCCTGGTTTGAAAAATACAGTGAGGAGAGCTCTCTGCCTTTGCTGTGCTCCATTTCTGCAGCCTTCCCTCCTGGCACTTCTGTGAGAGTGGAGCCACGGAGTCCTTTTCTACACCAAAGGCTTTTGTGTGGTTCCCCCTGCCCCCCCTCTTATTTTACTGCTAAGAAGCTTAAATTCAACACAAATGGCATGCAGAAAAGTAATGCCTCAAAGAAAGAGTTAGGAGTGTTAGGATCCTTACAGCAAGTAGGCACGTTGCAGTACTCCCAGGTGAGCTGATTTCCCTTCAGGACATGACACCAGGGCTTGCTGTCATTGTCAGGGTTCCTGCAGCACAGAAAAAAGAAGAGCTGTTTGTATTAGCAGATCTGCAGGGAGTTTGGGGAGACCTAAAGGTGGCAGCCTGTGACCCCAGTGTCCTCCTTTGGAACTGGCCCTAGGGGCCTGTGGAGTTTGCCTTTGTGGAGTCTGATGTTGGAGGTGTGGACAGGTCAGGTGGAATCAAATTCCTATTACCAGTGAATTCCTTTGCTAGCAGCAATCTATCTCCTGGGCTTTAATAACCCCTGTGAAGGAGCAGAGCCCTGTCCCAAGAGCACCACGAGGAAGCTTGCTGGGATTTCCTCTTTAGCTCTCTCAGTGAGTCCTTACCGGCAGAAGTTGTGAGCGCCGAGGCCCAGCTGGGAAGCATCTTTCCTCCAGGCAGTGTATACCCTGTTGGCAAGGATTCTGGAATTCCACTTCAAACAGGTAACTCCAGACCTGCTGACGCTCTGGGTGCCTCTGTAATCTGTCCCTCTTCCAGATTTGCAGCTGATGCTCCCAGCTGCAGTGAGAAAGCTGCACATTAACTGAAGGATGTGAACCCCTCAGCTGTTCCTAACTGATTTCTCTTCAGGCATCTCTGTATCAGCTCTGCTTACCTCAGTCTCTTGGTGTTATAAAGCTTAATTATGATTTAATGTGAGAGTCCCAGCTTTGCAGGCTACAGAAAGAGCACAGATCCACAGAGATCCTTATACATGCAAGCTCTTAAGTCCACTCCCTGTCCCCCCAGCACATACCTTTGGAACAGGAGGGCACACTGCAGTGTTCCCAGCTGTACTTCCCTCCTTTATAGATGTAGCACCAAGGTCTGGAATCCTCATCTGGGTTTCTGGAAGGGTTATGATACTATGCATCATTATAAAGCTACTGGTAGTAGTCCCATGTCTGCCATCTAGTTTGGTAACAATGCTGCTCTGTGGGCTGAACCATCAGAAGTTCAGCCATCTGAACATGAGTCAGAAGTGTGTTGAAGGGGCCAAGGTGGTAACCAGCACCCTGGCTTGGATCAGGAACAGTGTGGCCAGCAGGAGTAGGAAAGTGTCTGCCTTCAGCTCCTCACCTGCAGTAGTTGTGGTTGCCCAGCCCTAGCTCGGCAGCATCCTCTCTTCGTGCGCTGTACCTCTGCTCCATCAAGCCATTGCTGTTCCAGGGCAAGCACTCAGTTCCGCTCTCTGTGGTGCTCCAGGTACCCCTGTATGCTCCTCCAGCATCTTTGTAGCACTTGGCTTCAGTATCTGAACAAAGGGGAACGAAATGTTACTGCAAGGACAGCAGCCCAAGCTCTGCTTCCACAGTTTCTGCTCTGTTGAAGCTTGGCTCCCAGGTGTCCTGTCCAGTAAGGCAGTGCAGAAGCCTTGCCAAGCAGGCTGTAAGCACACACAGAGGCCTTCAGCTCCAAAATTCAGAGTTTTGGTCTCAGAGCACTGGGAACAGCCTAGGTGTCCTTCTTCAAAGTTGTTTGTAGCAGTAGCTTTAGAATAGAGAATCAACTTAACCGAGAGCCCTGCATGCAGCTCCTGCACTGCACAATGAAGCCCAGCAGCACTGCTGCCAGCTCCTGGCATGGGGCACTCACCTATTTCACACTGCTTCCCAGAGAAGCCCTGGTGGCACTGGCAGAGGAAGAGCTGTGGGGAATAATATGCCTGTGAGCACTGGCCCCCGTTGTAGCATTTGTTTCTGGTGCAGGCTGTGGACAGAAGCACAAGGCAGGAAATGCTGTTAGGTTCCACAGGTAAGAGCCTGGCAGTGGCTGCCCATCTGCCCTCTCCTGTCAGTCTCCTTTAGCCTCTTCTGCCCCACCTCTCTGGTACTCTCATGTGCTCACATGCAGTGCTTACATTCCTCCTTTGCTCCACCAGCCCCACATGCACCACCAGGAGCCTTCCTCAGCCTCTTGCCCATTTAGTCCTGCCTGAGTTACCCATGTTAGTGTTTTCATTTCTATCCTGTCATATTTCATGCCAGATTTTCTGTGTGGTAACTCCTTCCCTGACAGTGGAGTGTTTGTGGAGGATGATTAGATGGTCAGTCTCTCATCCTCCACCACTTCCTTTCTCTTGTTCTTCTTCATACTCACCTCTGATAGGCACAGTGTGGCAGCGACTCCAGCCACTGTCACACCTACAGTATTCTATTCTGCTCCCTGAGAGCCTCAGCCAGGTCCCCCTGTGCTGGTAAATTTCTCCAGATGATTTGTCTGTGCAAATGGCTGTAATTGGAGAAAAGAAAGCCTCTTTCAGAGATTCAGGGAAAAGACCTGGCTGAGCAGAACTACTCCCTTCTCTTTCCAGGAGGAGAGTATCTGCAGTGGGAGCATCTTATGGGCTGCCCTTTCTCCTTCTTGGACCACAGCTGCCCCACAGCTCTCCCTGGTGCATTGCTGGGTGTGCTGGTGCTGAACAGCCTCTTGTTCTCTGAAGAGGAGCAAGAGGGGAGAACTTTGCTCTTTGAGTTGTGGATGGTATTAAGGGTCTGGTAGTTTGCCTTCTGACTCTCTCATCCAGAGAACTATGGCAAACAGCTTTCAGGCTCTGTGCCCTCAGCATCATCTGCCTTCCCCTCCTGTGATCAGAAAGCTCCAGGGAACATGGTCCTGGCTTACCTCTAGATCTGGCTCCCCGTTTGAAGCGCAGGTGCAAGCCCTGCAAGCAGAGAAGATGAGTTCTGTGAGTTACTGCTCTCTGAAGAGCAGAGAACAAAGGCCTCCAGAGAGCCAGTCCTGTTGGTGAGGTCTGGTAAAGCAGGGGAGCTCTGAGCAGCTGTCTGCCCTCCTTGTCAGGCAGCAGAGTGAAAAGTGCCCTGAGTGCCTCAGCATGGAAATCATGGAGCTGCCACAGGCTGCCCCGTGACTGCTTGTCATCTGGGTGAGCTGATCATAGAATGGTTTGGGTTGGAAGAGACCTTAAAGACCATGCAGTTCCAGCCCCCTGCCATGGGTAGAGACACCTCCCACCAGCCCAGGTTGCTCAAGGCCTCACCAAACCTGGCCTTGAACACCTCCAGGGAGGAGGCAGCCACAGTGTCTCTGGGCAGCCTGTGCCAGTGTCTCCCCTCCCTCATTGGAAAGAGTTTCTTCTTAATAAGCAGATTCTGATGCAGACAGCTGGAGTTTGATGGCAAGGCAGTGCTGTTGAAAATGCAGGAGGCTGGCAGAGCACTGTTTGATGGAGTAGCTTCTTACCTGGCATTGAGCAGTCACGACTGCTCCCACCAGCAAGAGCAGGCATGGGAGTCTGCCTTCCATCCTGAGTGCTTTCCACATCACCTTCAAATTGCAGGTTATCTCTAGAGACAGGAGGAAAAACAAGATGTGGAACAAATCAGGTTTTCTGATTTAAAGCTATCATTTGCTTCCTAAAAGAAGTAGTTACTCCTGCATGTAGTAATAGTAGCTCTTCAGAGGGCTGTGCTGATGAATCATGAGAGCGTGATTTAGATCATGAGTGTGTGATGTAGATGCTTTGGAGAAATCCAGCACCAGAGATCTGTTTTCTCCCTTCCTATAAAAAAAAAATATAATGGCTTCTCTACAGACCCAAGAGCTGGGGGTGAGCTGGAGTAAAAGGCAAGATAGAATTTCATCCCCAGTCTCTAGGATTGCTCTGCAGTTTCACAACTGAGATAACCTTCAGGCATTGTCTCCCACACCAGCAGCTTTTCATTGTCTGCATTATATGATCCCTAAACAAGCAGAAAGCCACCACAATTCTTGCTGCTTCCAGAAATTAGGGGCTCAAACTCTCTTTCTGTGTAGTCAGAGAAGGCAGCTGGATAATAGCTGGTGAGATTGGAGTATGACAGATGAGTGAGTCATAAATTGGGATCCAGGGCTATAAAAGGCAGAGACTTTGTGGGTTTGTAGGCTTTTGCTTTAAAGAATACACAAATTCAGATTTGTTCTAAGCAGAAGGCACAAATACTCCAGTGGCTGAAGTAAGGCAGGATAGGTTAGGCTATGGTTTCTCATCACTAGACAGCACAAAGAGGAGTTTCAAGTTGCCAGTCAGGCTGAAAAGATTCACAGGAATGGCTTCTTGAGATCTCAGATAGTCCAAGTCATGTCCTGAGGATGAGATCTCTGTTTTCAAAGCACCTGCATGCTTTGAGCAGGTTTATCCCTTGTACCCTGCTGTACAATCCCCTCCTCCCCCTCTCCATGGGAGGATGCCTGGCGATCCCTTGGTGCTTGCTCTCCCACTGTGCATAGAAAATTGGTAACAGCTGTTGCCAGATGTTTGTTTTCAGTTTCAGGAAAGGTCACAAACTTAGGCCACTCCATTGGAATGTTGCAGATAAGCCCTATCAAACCCAACTCCTCTGGCTGTTTACAGAACCCTCCCGGTTGTGTGCTGCCTTAAACACTTTGTGCCTTCTGCCCTCCCTCACCCTTGGCTCTCTCTCTGATCCAAGCCAGTCCAGCAGTAAGCCATCAGCCCTGGATGTGGTGTTCTAACATTTTGCTTCTATGCTTTCAAGTACTTCAGGACATGAAGGTATACAATACCCTAAATGTACCTCTGTCTTTTGAAGCAGCAGCAGGAATAAATCCCAGATGGATTTGCTACTAACAGCAGCATGAGCAGCACGAGTGCATTACCTTACTGAGGAGGAACAAGGTCTAAATGGGATCTGTCTTACCAAAGTTGAACAAAAAATCATTAATAGACATTAAAAGTAGTTCTTCCCCTGACTTTATGCCTCCCAATAACCTCTTCTGTCCACTGCAGCATGCTTCTGATTCTGCTTCTCTAGCAGTAAGAGCTTGCTGCTGAGCAGCTGTGTTCAGACAGTTCAAGCAAAAGACTGCAGATCCTTGCAGTTTTTTGCTGCCTTGTGGAGAAAGTGCTTCTGTATTGCTCTTCTAAACAGAGCAGAGGAAAATCACACTCAGGCTACTGCTATTTAAAATGCAACAGCAGGCAGACCTCTGCTTTTGGGGAAAGCAATTAACACAGCAACACAAGCAAATGAAAACCAAATCAAACAAGACAGAACAAAACCCCCAAAAGCAAGATTCTGTAGTCTTCAAAGGCACCAGAGGAAATGGAGATGTCAAACACTGGCTTGGTTTGGGGAATCATTCTCAATATTTCCTGTGCTTTTGGCTGCATTTGAAAGAAATCTTGTTTAGAGATAACTGAAGAGCAGCCCTCCTCTTTGTCCCTGCATTGTCCTGCTGGGCAGCCTGGGGTGAGAGGCAGAGTCTGATCTCCTCTCAGGAAGGTCATTAACCTTTTACTGCCAGCTCTCTGGGGCTCTCTCTCTTTACCCTCAGTATATTTGTCTGTAATTCTTAAGCTCTTCTGCTAATGTTCTTTGTGCAGGAGCCCTCTGCCTGCTCACTGCTCAGACCTGAGCCTGGCAGCCCTTTTTCTCTGAACTAACTGAAGCTTTCTTGAGAGAGCTGAAAGCCCAGGAGCTTGACCCAGCATTCTGAACGCCTTCAAAAGCTGAGAGACAATAGCTCTGCTTAGTTCATTACCATGGTGCTTTGGTGAGATGTAATAAATAACAGCAGTTAATGCCAATGCCACTGATGCTGCAAAGGGGAACTGCACTTTTTGGACAGGTGCAGAGCAGTACCTACCTTTGTGCTTTTTCTCTTCTGTATTCTGCTCAGCTTTCCCTTCCAGACCAGCCTGGGTTTGTTTTCTGCGTCTCTGCTCTCCCTGCACAGCTCCTGTCCTACTTAAGGCTCAGCTCCAGGGGGTGGAGACTCACTGCCGAGGGCAGCAGGGCGGCTTCCCCCCCGGCTTCCAGAGGCTCTGGGAGCGATCCAGGACAGGGTGGCTTGCATCCAGACCGTGAGAGAGGGCTGTGCAGGGCAGGAGCAAAGCTTGTTTGCTGCAGCGAGGGAGGCATGCTGGATTTTGCAGCCACTTTTGTTCTTTCTCTCTTCCAGTCAGGGAGCAGATTTGGTCTTCAGAAGCTTTTCCCCACTAAAAATCTTAAGTTTCAGTGACACTGAGGTTAAGCTGGAAGAGGAGAGATTTAGATTGGAAACAAGGAAGAAATTCTTGACGATGAGGGTGGGGAGACACTGGAGTAGGGTTGTGGATGTCCCCTCCCTGGAGGTGTTAAGGGCAGGCTGGATGAGGTCTTCAGCAACCTGGGCTGGTGGAAGGTGTCCCTGCCCATGGCAAGAGGTTGGAACTGAATGAACTCCAAGGTCCCTTCCAACCCAAACCATTTTATGAACCCATGATTTTGGAGGTGAAGTTGGAGTTGTAGAGGGTAATGAGGTCTCCTCTGAGCCTCCTCTTCTCTAGAGGGAACAATCCCAGGTTCCTGAGCCCCTCTCACAGGGATCCTTGTGAAGATAAGATGGCTAAAACTCATGCAGAAAGGCTAAAACAACAGAAGCAAGCAGCTTTGACACAGATCTTGAAGGTTATAGGGTCTGAGCAAAGGCTTTCCCCTAACTACCTGCAAGCAACTCTTAAGGTACATACTGCCAAAGAAGATAAAGCCTAACAAAGTGCATGCTGAACACACAAGCATGTTGCTCAACTCTCCACCCTAAACATCACAGACAGCTGGGATTAGGAAAACACCTCTGAGGAGGAGGGAAGACTCCAGATCTAGAAGCAGAGGTCAACAGGCTCTGCTCCTCTTCCTTCACCCACGCCAGGGGCAGCTTCTTCGATAAGAATTGTGCCTTTTGCTGCATTTCTGCAAGGCATCAACACTGCTGCAAAGCCCTGCACCGCCCACCCTAACTGCAATCACTAACTGCAGCTGGAGTTTTGCAGTTTGTGCCCTTATCCCTGGCAATCCCCAATGCGCTGTAGCTGTTGCTTTAATAAATCAGAGCCACGTACTTGTGAACTCTGCGAGACTGTCTCAATGAAAGTCCTTCTTGGGGCTCTGAAACAGGCAGAATGTTCACTTTGCTCAGCAGCCTCAGCGAAAGGCCCGAGGGCTCTGCATCAGACAAGAAGCTGACTTTGCTCAACAGCTTCAGGGGCTCTGAAACGGGCGAGCAGCGAGCTCTTACCGGTAAGGCGGCAGCGGCGCGGCGGGGAGCGGAGCCGAGCAGCACATTTCAGAGCGTTTCGAAGATTTTTAAGGCGGCTGCTGCACTGAGCCAGCCCCGGAGCTCCTCTACTCTCCGTCCACCTCAGCTCCCTGCCTCTAGGGAAGGTGGCAGCCGTCACGCCCGGCCCCGGCGGAGCAGGCTCGGCTGAGCGCCGGGAGCGGCGGCCCCGTGCACGGCTGCGGCTCCTTTAAGGGCGGGCGGCGCCGGAGCCGGAAGCGGCGGCGGACGCGGCCAGGCCCGGTGGTGCCGGAGCGCTGCGGCCCCGCCATGAGCCGGCCGCCGGCCCTGCAGGTGCAGACCTGCGGTCCCTGGGAGATGAAGGAGCGCCTGGGCACCGGCGGCTTCGGCAACGTCATCCGCTGGCACAACAAGGTAGGCGCCGGGCGCAACCCCCCCCCGCCCGGCCCGGCCCGGCCCGGCCCGGCTCGGCGCCGCTCGGCCCCCGCGCTCAGCCCGGGCCCTGCTGTGTCCGCAGGAGACCGGCGAGCAGGTGGCCATCAAGCAGTGCCGGCAGGAGCTGAGTCCGCGCAACCGAGACCGCTGGGCGCTGGAGATCCAGATCATGAAGAGGTGAGGCCGGGCCGCGGCCTGCGCCGGCCGGCGTTGAGTGGCCGCCAGGCGGCGCTGCGTCACGGGGGCGGCCTCCGGGCGCGGAGCTAACGGCGGCGCCGGGGGAGGTGTTGGCAGAGGCTGCCGGCCCCTGGCCGCTTCCTGCGGGACGGTGCCCGGCCCGCTGCGCGCTGCAGAGGCCTCACCTCTTGTTTCGTGACACTCTCGGCTCTCGGGCTTCCTTCCCCCGGTCAGTGCAGGGCTGTCCTGGGGAGCTCTGGGAGGGGTTTGTGGGATGCCATGCGCTGGATGCGGTGCGAGGCTTTGCTGGAGAGTGGTACCAGACTGTGCCACGTTCCTTTGCCAGGCACCTCCCTGGAGCTCCCAGGCAGATCTCTGTGTGTGCCTTGAAGGAACGCACAGACTGCACGTGGAATGCACGGAGCTGGGCTTGAGTCTGGGCCCGTGGAGGACCTTTAGAATATAAAGAATCATAGAAGAGGTTGGCTTGGAAGGGGCCTTAAAGATCTTCTAGTCCCAATCCCCTGCCTCAAGTTTCAATCCTCTTGTCCTATCGCTGCAAGCCCTTGCCCCCTGCGCGTACTGGAAGGCTGCCACGTTCACCAGTTCAGTTTATAAGAGGTTTGGAGCCCTTGTAGGACTTCATGTGACAGCCAAGAGCACATGGATGTGCACAGCCATCACAGAGCAGTCGTCCTTAGGGCGTCGCTCTGGTTCCACTCATCTTGTGTGCTTGTCTCATTTCCTCTCCTTAGGCTGAACCATCCCAACGTGGTGGCTGCCCGTGACGTCCCTGAAGGGATGCAGAAGCTTGCACCCAATGACTTACCCCTGCTGGCCATGGAGTACTGCCAAGGCGGAGACCTCCGCAAGGTGAGGTCACTGGGGTGGTGACCAAGGGCTGCAGATCAGGTTTCTGTTGATGTTTTCTGGGCTCCAGCTGTGCCAAGGGAGGTTCACATTGGGTATTAGGAAAAAATGAGGTCTTGAGCAACCTGGTCTGGTGGAAGGTATCCCTGCTTAGGGCAGGGGCTTGGAACTAGGTAATCTTTAAGGTCCTTTCCAACCCAAACCATTCTGTGAGTCTAAGAACTGCCCGTTAGGGATGGAGCAAGTGGAAGGAAGGGAATGGGGATGATGCTGGCTTCTTTCAGCCACGCTTTCCTCCCATGCAGTTAGACCAAGGCATGAAGCTGTAATTGCTGCCACCAGAGATCACAGTCTCATAGTCTTTTGTGCTTCTAGAGAATGTCATTGCTGTTATTGGAGCTTCTTGCAACCATGAGAGTTTGTAGGGCTGATCCTCACTCAGGATACAGAGGAAGAGACTGTTCTGTGTGGTTTTCTTGCAGTACCTGAACCAGCTGGAGAACTGCTGCGGCTTGCGGGAAGAAGCTATCCTCATCCTGCTCTCTGATATTGGTGAGTGGCAGCAGTGCCTTCACTTTCTCAGCTATGGAAGCCCTTTCAGTGCTGAATCCACTCTGAGGACCTCAGCAGTGACCTTAATGACTCCACCTTGGACTGCCCTTTGAAGAGCATGCTTGTTTCAATCGTGTGAGCTGAGCTGTAGCTGATAAGAGATGGTTTTGACTGCTGATCTGATGTGTTCTGTTGGTGACACTCTTACAAGTGGCTGTTTCTGTGTCTCAGCTTCTGCTCTCAGGTACCTTCATGAGAACAGGATCATCCACAGGGACTTGAAACCAGAGAACATTGTGCTGCAGCAAGGAGAGCAAAGGGTAAGCAGGAACCAGATGTGCTTCATGCAGCTATAGAGGTCCCTCTGCAAGAGCACCCACTCACCTCTTGTGTCAGCTGGGCAGTATTCTGTGTGCAGCTGAGATGAAAGCTCCTATTAGATGTCTGGTATGGTAGCACCTAAGATTTTGATGTTTAGCTCTTAAGGATAGAACCAGGCTGTACCTTTTAACCCAAGATCCCAGTCAGCAGCAACGTCTCCAGGTCAGTGTGTGTCAGACAGTGCCAACCTTACATATTTTGTCATTTTAGGAGTCTACAGGAGCTTATATCTGCTTCCATCTTTTCAGTGGCACCTTCCCTGCATAGCCTGGAAGAGCTGAACCTTTTCTTTCCCTGCTGGGTTGTGTGCTTTTCACAGGACTTCTCTCTGATGCTCTTGCTCTGGTTTATGTTTCAGCTGATACACAAAATCATTGACCTCGGGTACGCCAAGGAGCTGGATCAGGGCAGCCTGTGCACGTCCTTTGTTGGCACTCTGCAGTACTTGGTAAGGAAGGAGCTCAGCCAGAAGAGCAGCTGCCACTTTGCAGTGGGAGAGAGTTCCCTGTTGGGCTGGGCTGGAGCACACTTGTCCTGGTGCTGCAGCTGGCAAGGGGTCTGGGTTTTATTGGCACTGGATTTCCCCATGCTTGCTTGATGCATCTGTTACCAGCCAGAAGCAGGGGTGCCAGGAACCTCTGCTGCTCATTCAGAGAGGCAGAGCACCCAGCAGCATCTTCAGTCTGTTGTACAAATGTTAATGAGCTGTTGGTAAGGAAGAGAGAGAGCCAAGAGATGGGTGGCTGCATCTCCTGTGTGTGTAACCTCCCAGGCTCCAGAGCTGCTGGAGCAGCGGAAGTACACGGTGACAGTGGATTACTGGAGCTTCGGCACGCTGGCCTTTGAGTGCATCACTGGGTTCCGACCCTTCCTACCCAACTGGCAGCCAGTGCAGTGGTGAGTGAGCAGGGGCCTGCTGACCAGAGTGCACACTGGGGCTGTCCTGTGCACAGGAGTGTGGGCCCTTGGTTGCTGGTATCGTGTCCCTGTGCTCCTTGCCCTTGTGGAGACTGACTCCTCTCAAGCATTCCTGATGCTGGCTTTCTAGGATCAGGACTGACTCCTCCAAGGCATGCAGCAGAAACCAAAGCAATATCTATATTAGATCCATCAGGACTAGCTTTAGGAGCCAACTACCACGCAGGCTGGGGGAGGCAGGTACTTATTTCACCACTGTGCTTGCTTGAATCCCTTAGGCACACCAAAGTGCGCCAGAAGAGCGAGCTGGATATTGTAGTTTCAGAAGACTTATCTGGAGAAGTCAAATTTTCTAGCAGTCTACCCTGCCCAAACAACCTGAACAGGTGAGGAGTGGGAAGCTGTTGTGCCACGCTGGGCTACACCATCTCTTCTGCAAAGTGACTGAGTTGCTGTTGGCTGCCTTGCTGTGGTAACTGGGAACAGAGGGAGTGCGTGGCACAAACCATGCCTGGCTGCCCTGTCAGACCAGGGTGGCTGTGAGTCTGCCGTCTAAACCACGACCAGGCGGGGTGGGGAGGTTTCCCAGCAGTCAAACACCTGCAGAGAGCAGACCATGTGGGGACTGCAGATGCTCTTTAGCCTCTTCTGATCCTCCTCTTCTGGTCCTGCAGCGTTTTGGCTGGGAGGCTGGAGAAATGGCTGCAGATGATGTTGATGTGGCACCCACGGCAGAGAGGCACAGATCCTACCTATGGACCCAATGGGTGCTTCAAAGCTTTGGATGACATTTTGAACTTGAAGGTGAGCAGTGGGGCTTGGTTACCCTGAAGAGCTTTCCAGAGAGCAGCTGCCTGTGGTACATGAGAGAAGAGGCTTGAGTTTCAGACCTGGGAGGAGCAGCACAGAATCCCATTCAGCTGTCTCCTGACACTTAGTGACAGGTGCTTTCCTCTTGCCTCTGTGAGGAGCAAACAGCTTCTGTGTGTGCTTGGTTCTGTGTTCTGGCAGAGGATTCTGTGGCTGGAGCTGTTTAATTGCCACGTGGCCTCTTTCAGTTGATTGAGGACAAGGACTTTGGCTTAGTGCTGTGGAGTAGCTGTGAAGTGACTCCCTGAGCCCTGGGAGTGCTCTGAATGCATTCTTGGTGTCTGGGTGCTGGGATCTCTGCCCAGAGGTGACCAATGCCCCTCTCATGCCACCCTGCTCTTCTTGTAGCTGCTTCATGTTTTGAACATGGTTACGGGCACTGTGCACACCTACCCTGTGACGGAGGAGGACACTCTGCAGACTGTGAAGGCCAGGATCCAGGCAGACACTGGGATCCCAGAGCAGGACCAGGAGCTACTGCAGGAAGCTGGACTTGCATTGTTTTCCCAGAAGCTGGACACTAAACACATAGCTGACAGCAAAGTGAGTCTGGCTCCTGCCCCGCTGCTCTCCCCTGGGCAGCAGCACTCCCTGCCCTTCTGGCACCTTTTGTGCTGGTGAGGACAGCGCCGGCAGCCCTTGCGGAGCAGGCTCCCTCCAGCTTTTGGTGTCCATTCTGGCTGGGGAGGAGAATCCTCCTTATGGTGTTACTGAGTTTGCTTTTCCTAGCTGAGCCTTTTGCATTCTGCAGGTGAATGATGCTGCAGCTGCAGACACAAACCTCCTCTTCCTCTTCGACACGCAGAAGGTTGCCTACGAGGCTCAGGTCGCTTTGCGTCCTCATCCCGAGAGTGTGGACTGCATCCGTAAGGACCTTCCCCAGCGGGGCTGTGTTGGGGAGCTGCCCTGCTTCTGGGCTTCGTCTCCATGTGTTCATCTCCCTCTGCCCTTCTGTTTGCAGTCCAGGACCCAAAGAGGACTCTGCACTTCTTCCAGCTGCGGAAGGTGTGGGGGCAGATCTGGCACACGATCCGGACGCTGAAGGAGGACTGCAACCGGCTGCAGCAGGGGCAGCGAGCGGCCATGTACGGTGCTGCTGCCCCTGGCACGCTCCCCTCTGCCTGGGCTCCTTGGGGGAGGGGAAGGGCAGCAGTGTGGGACTCTGCTGGCGTGGGGGAGCTGAGGAATGGAGCTGTTAATGGGAGTTCTGTGCTCTGACACAGCTGCTGTGTGCCCAGTTACACCCTGGGGTATCTGCTTTGGAGGCAGGAGGCGGTCTTCAGCTGGGGAGGGTAAGAGAGCTCTCTTCTGGTCCCTGCAGGATGAATCTCCTGCGTTACAACAGCACCCTCTCCAAGATGAAGAACTCCATGGCCTCCCTTTCCCAGCAGCTGAAAGCAAAGCTGGACTTCTTTAAAACAAGCATCCAAATTGATCTGGAGAAGTATAAAGAGCAGATTGAATTTGGAATTAGTGAGTATAGTAGCTGGCAAATAGAGGTCTGTTTTGTGCCTCTTATGCCCTGAAAGCATCTGCCTTTCACTCTCTGAACTTGAGGAGCAGTCACTCTTCTTTCATTCCTGTAGCTTCTGAGAAGCTGCTGTTTGCCTGGAAAGAGATGGAGCAAGCTGTGGAGCTGTGTGGGCGAGTATGTGTCTGGAGAACTGCTTGTCCTAAAGCCATTTAGAAATGTGAATGGGACAGGAAGGGGCAGTGCCAGAGGCTGTCCCATTGCTTGTGTTCTACCCTGCTTTCAGGAGGATGATGTGGATCAGCTAGTGAAGAAGATGATGGCCCTGCAGACAGACATTGTGGACCTGCAGAGAAGCCCACTAGGTCGTAAACAAGGAGGAACCCTGGAGGACTTGTGAGTTGTGCTGCCTTGTACTGCAGAGGCAGGAGTGGTGCTGGCTGAGCTCACTCACTGCAGGACAATGGAGGTGTGGCCTCTGCAGCCCAAGCTACAGGGATCTGAGAGCTCTTTGACACTAGAAGGCAGTGCTTAACTCATTCCATGTCCCCAGTCTGAAATGGCAGACTGGTCTAGAAAAGATTGGAGTTCTTGGCCGAGTTGTGCTAGAGAAGTCCTTTGTGTGTCCTGTGCCTTTTTCTTGCAGAGAGGAGCAAGCCAGGGAGCTGTACCGGAGGCTGAGAGAGAAGCCAAGAGGTAAAAGACATTTGTTTAGCCCAAGGTCAGCTGTGTGTGGCTGTAACTGTGGAGAGGCAGTGGTGAGCTGCGAGGAAGCTTCCTGCATTCTAGGCCTGCCTGTTTGCTCGCTGCACAGGGACTCCACTGGGCTCCCTGGGTTTGGAGAGGGGAGTCAGGGTGTCAGTTTTAAACTAGGCCTCTCTGCCTTCTGAGCTCTGCTTAAAATTCCTCTGGAGCTCTCTTCAGCAAGCTGTTGCTGCCAGCATAGGCTGCTGCCTCTTGGTGGGGGGGAAGAGTGAAAGGCACAGCTGCTCCTTTTGAGCAGCCACAGACCTACCCGACCAGCTCTGCTTTGCAGGTCTCATGTTGAAGGTGGCTGAAGTCCAATGCAGTTCATCCCACTCAAACTTGCATGCCCTGAACTTGGGCTGTTGTGTAAAGCAGCCACTAAGAACCTTCTGACTTCGTCCTACAAGCCTGCCCCTCTTTGTAACACTCTGACTCTCCTTCCAGACCAGAGGACCAGTGGTGACAGCCAGGAAATAGTCCGACTGCTGCTGCAGGCAATCCAGACCTTTGAAAAGAAAGTCAGAGTCATTTATGCTCAGCTCAGGTGAGCTCTGTGGAGTCAGCTGTTACTGAGGCTTGAGAGGAAGCATTTTGAGCAAGAGGGTTTGTTCTGGAGCTTTGCAAACCAGCACACAGCTGGTGAGAGTTCAGTGTGTCATAGGAAATAAGCTACAGAAGTATTTCTCCCCCACTGCAGCTGCCCACCTCTGCTCTAACTGATCTGTTTTTTAATAGTAAAACTGTAGTTTGCAAGCAGAAGGCACTGGAATTGTTCCCCAGAGTGGAGAAAGTGATGAATCTGATGAATGAAGATGAGGAAACAGTTGTTAGGCTTCAGGAGAAGCGACAGAAGGAGCTGTGGAACTTGCTGAAAATTGCTTGTGTGAGTCCAAGGAAAAGAGGTTGTGGCACAGGTTGCTGCAGTCATGAGTAGTGAGTTGGGTTTGTCCTTGGGGCTTTCCTCTGGTAATTGGGACTCAAGTCAAGTTCCAGGCTGCTTCATGCTCCTGGCTGCTGGGAGTCAGTGGAAATGGTTGCAAGCTGAGTCCTCTCTCTTGTCCCCAGAGCAAAGTTCGTGGTCCTGTGACTGGCAGTCCGGAGAGCATGAGCACCTCACGTCTTGCTGGCCCTGGCCAGCTGCTGCTGCAGCTCCCTTCAGGAACCTACAACTTGTCAGAATCTGTCAGGAAAAGGTGAGGCAAAGTCTGCAATTCTGTAGCTGCTAATTCCAGCACTACAAGGCTGAGGCTCCTGCTTTGTAAGGTAATGACCCCCAGGCTGTGTTCACAGGTTGTGTTCAGCTTCCAGCAGTTTTTTTTTCTACCTAGCAGCTGGGCTCCCTGGGGCCTGGGAGAAGGGGAATCAGGTAGAGCTTCACTTCCCCTGCCTCTTAATTGAGGATTTGGTTTACCTGGAATGGTTGAGCTCACCTGAAGTGCACTGCCAACAGGAACTGTTGGAGCACTGTTTTCAATCCTCTGCAGCACACCTGCCAGAAGTGTCTCTTAGAGGCAGCATCACTCTAAACCAAGCTGCCATGGAAAACAGTTGTGTGATAATTCCTTGTCCCTTTCAGTGAGGAGCTGCTGCTGGAATCACAGAAACTCTGTAGCCAACTTGAAAATGTGATGCACGACACAATGAAGGATCAGGAGCAGAGCTTCATGGTAATGTTTGATACTCTCCTAGAAATGCTCTGGGGAAGCTCAGGGCTTACAGCTTCTGCTTCTGTAGCTTTGCCACCACTACTTACTAGGGGTGATAGGAGTCTGCATATTCCTCTTTTGGACAAGGAGAGGCTGGGAGCTGTGGGAGAGAGGAAGCACTCAGTGCCCCCCCTCCTCTGAACTGCTGACTGACACATTCCCAGCGTGCTGGGGGCTGAAGCTGTGGCAGACAATGAAGGAGGGGAAGAGGTGCTGGGCTGCTGTACAAAAACACTGTGAAAGAGCACTCTTCAAACTGGGCTGGCATGGCAGGGGGGGCTGGGACATTAATGGAGCAGAGTAGCGTGGGGAAAGTACTGGACAAAGTAAGTAGCTTAAGGGTTTCCTTTGCAGCAGGCCTGTGGGCCATCATGCTTTTAAATCTTGCTTCCTCTCTTTGGAGCAATCTGCAGTGCAAGCTACTGGTGACCTATGGAGTTCTAACCATTTATTCCTTAGGCCTTAGACTGGAGCTGGCTGCAACTCCAGGTAGAAGAAACAAACAGTCCAGAACAAACCCAGATGTAAAATCACTTTGGTTGCCTCTGAAGATGTGCTGCTTCAGGAAGCCAACTGTGAAAAGCTGCTGCCTCTGAGAAGGGAAGTTCAAGTGCCTCCTTCTCTTGCCACCTGCTGCTTCTCTGACCCACGTGGCCTAGCTTTTAGTACCCACCTCTGGGACGCATTTTCCACGAAGCCAGAGGAGGAGATGCCTGCTGCAGCTGCTTGGGAGAAGGGCTGGATCGTGCCTTAAGACAGCAGACTCTGTCCTGCTGCATCTTCCCTTGGGCATCACCTGTGGTTTGTTTTGCTGCCTTTTAAGCTTTCTGAAGAAGAAAGGCAACACCTGCAATCAGCTTGCACAGTCAGTGGTAGATGTCACCTTCCTAAGAGACTTGAACTGTGAACTTGGTTTCTTAACTTTGCTGATTTGCACTTTCCCCCCAAGTGTAATGGTTGTGCCTCCCTGATACTTGTTTCCTGTATGGGAACGAACCTCACACATGTAAACTTTGAGTTTGCTTTTTGATACTCTCAATAACAGTTGAATGGAAAAGGCCTCTTGCACTGTGCAGCTCTGTAAAAGGTGAGAGGCAGAGGGAGGGGATCCTGGAGACCATGGAGGGAAGTGGTCACTGCACATCTGGCGTTCAGCAGGGGCACTGCAGACTTTTACCTGTGCTTGAAGTTGCACCAGGGGAAAAAAAAACAATTGGAAGGGAGCCTGCAAGGGCATCTTGTCCAAGCCCCCTGCACTCAGCAGGGACCCCTCCACCTGGAGCAGGTTGCTCAGGCCTCATCAAGCCTGACCTTGAATGTCTCTGGGGGTGGATCCTCATCACATCCTTGGGCAGCCTGTTTCAGTGTCTCACCCCCCTCACTGTGCAGGACTTCTTCCTGCTGCCCAACCTAAACCTCCCCTGCTCCAGTTCCAAACCACTGCCCCTTGTTGTATGCCTGCAGGCTCTTCCAAACAGTCCCTCCCAAGGCTTCGTGTGGGTCCCCTCCAGACACTGAAAGGCTGCTCTAAGATCTCCCTGGAGCCTTCTCTGGGCTGAACAGCCCCAGCTCTCCCAGCCTGTCCCCTTGGAGGTGCTCCAGCCCTCTGACCATCTTGGTGGCCTCCTCTGGAGCTCAGCATTTTCTGACCCCGAGAGACAACACAAACCAAAATCATGTTCCAACTGTGACCAATTTATTTCATTCTGATGTAAACCAAAGTTTGCACTACAGCACAGAGACCACCTTTGATAACAGGTTGTGGAGGACATGCAGGATGCAATACAATCATGGGGGAGGTGGGAACTCTCTTCTCTTGGTAGGAACAGACTAAAATAGGAGCAACCGGAGTGAAATGTGGCACAACCATCACAACTGCCATGCACCTCGTGGCGTGGCTCCCTCGGGCGCTGGCCCTCCCCGGCCCTCGGTGCTGGGCTAAAGCTTCTTTGGAAGAGAAAGTTCACACTTCTGGGAATTTCAGAGTAATATTAAGGCCGAAACACACTGGGTTCACTTCCCCTTTATCTTCCAGAGCTCACCTGCTGTCTCACTTCAAGCTGCATTAAGCTTCCAGCTCAAATCCCAGCCCCACTTTGTGCCCTCCAGCACTGAAGTTCTTGCCGTCAATCAAGCCCGAGAGGGTCAGCTTCACCCCTGGGAAAGCAACAGAGACCCTTCAGACCCTCAAGCACTCTCAGCCTCACTACTGTGTCTTAGCTGCTACAGCAACTTCTGTCCATCCACATCCCTAGGTAAGGTTTGCAGCCCATTTTTGGACAGTACAATAACCTCTGGTGCAGTTCTAAAGCTGCTTGCTGGATACCTACCGGGTCGGAGGGCGTGAGTGTAGCCGATTCCAATCAGGCTGGCATTGTTCACTTTGGCCTGCAGGGAAGAGAAACCACAGCAGTGCTACACTCTGTAAAGGTGCAGGCAGTGCCCAGAGAAGGTGGCATTACCTCAGTCCCCTGCAGACTAACCTCTAGCAGAGGTGCACTCCAGTCTTTTCTCCACAAGGGTTTCCAGTTAAAGGAACAGCTCCAAACTCTGCCACAAATTGTGACCCAGCAGCAGCTGCCACCCTGCCCTTCACAGCCCCTTCACAGCCTTTGCAGGGTTGGCTACTACAGTGGCAGCAGCCAGTGAAGTCTGCTCTTGTTCATCAAGTCAACTTTGTTGTTTGGTTTTCCCCCCCTCCACTGACATTCCTGCAAGAATGTGCAAGTGTCCTGCTGGGAGCTCAGGTTAGAAACTCATTAAGTAAGAATGAAAGAGGACAGAGCATAACTCTTGGAGACACACTGAGCAGAGGCTCCCAGCACAGACTGCTGACTCTCTCACCACAGCCAAGCAATGCTTCAGGCACTTACAATTTTCCCCAGCATTTCCCAAGTCTGAGCTGTGAGACCCCAGTGTGAATCTGGGCCAGAAGCCAGTGTGCCATCTACCCTCCTCTCTCAGCAACTACTTAAAGCAACTACCTACACCACAAATACTCAGTGTTTAAGGGAGCCTGAAGTGCTTGTAACAAGATCCTTACCACAATGGAGGTCTTCTCATCCATCTGGTACTTGGTAGCAATCCCAAAACGTGTGTTGTTGCTGCCAGCAGTCCATGCAAGATTGACTGAAGTCTCAACCTTGTTGTTAACCTTCTGATAAATGGAGCCACCAAACTCAGTGCCATCATTCCTGTTGGGCACAGAGGCAAGAGTGTCAAGCCCTGCCTTGGATAGGACACAGGAACCTTTTAGATTAACCCTGCCCCACACTCATTGGCCATTGTCTCTTGCAATGCTCCAACACTTCCTTGGCTCCATGTTCCTCTGCTTTCTGGCTGGAGTTGACTGATGCCTGCACACCTTTTTGTTACCCAAACTGACCTTCCAACAGCTGGGACCTGTGATTTGAAGTTGTAACTAAAGAGCCCCAGACAACCTGCAGGCCCAAGAGCCAGGCTGCAGCTGCACAGGAAGGGACACATTCTGACAAGGGCTGGGAGTGACAGGACAAGGGGTAATGGCTTTGAGCTGGGAGAGGAGAGATTGAGACTGGAGATTAGGAAGAAATTCTTTGCAGTGAGGGTGGGGAGACTCTGGCACAGGCTGCCCAGGGAGGTTGTGGCTGTCCAAGGCCAGGCTGGATGAGGCCTTGAGCAACCTGGGCTGGTGGGAGATGTCCCTGCCCATGGCAGGGGGTTGGAACTGGATGATCTCTAAGGTCTCTTCCAACCCAACCCATTCCATGAATCTGTGAAATCCAGAAGGAGATTTAAGTCAGCTGTGGGAATGCTGAAGCTGCAAAGTGTTCTGCACTGCAGTTGTTTAATTCCACCATCTTCAGAGGCTCTCATTGGGATGAAAATAGAAGCACTCAAGCACAGTGCAGCAGGCAGCTCTCTCCTCCACCTCTGACATTTGTGAGCCAGAAGCTTTGCCTGGTGGGGAGCAGGGGGAAGCTGCAGGAGTTTAATGAAAGCTTTTTCCTCAGAACTCTCACAGGAGGGACAGTTTGCAGGCTGTGAGGTGCAGATGAACATTTTAAAGTGTTACACCACTCTCTGTTCACAAACCCCAAGACTGCCCTCAAACAAGGTCTCAAAAGCCAGCCCAGGGTTGGGAAGCTGCCTCTGCTTTAGCTGTACCAAAGGTGAAGACACTGAATGTAAATCATTGCAAAAGGAATCAGCAGCTCCTTCTGCCTCCCACCTTCCACCTCACTGCCCACAGCCAGCTTGGCTCCTCCAGGCTCAGATGCTACTCACACATTGGTGTGCAGCTGGAAGTCTCCTGCCTTGTATCCAAAGGCAAAGTTATTTTGGGAAAGCTTGGACTTGGCTGTGTCAAAAGCCATCTGGTACCCAGCCAGCCACCCTTCATAGCCCAGCACTGCCCAGCCATAGATGGTTGGTCCAGAGATGTCGATGTCTATGTTGCAGCCTAGGTTCACATAGTCTCTCTTGTAGGAGGTCTTCAACTTTCCACTCTTCTTCCTGCAGAGGGAAAGAGGCCAAGTCAGTCCCTGGGTGGGGGCCAAGGCTGTGCTCTATGGAAGTTTATTGATGGATCTATGCTCCCTCAGACCACTTCATGAAATGACTCTAATGCCTACTCAAAAAGATTAGCAGCTGCTGAGGAGGCCATGGGGTAGCAGATTTTTGTGCTGCTACTTTTTCCTCCACGACTCAAACTCTTTAAATCCTCAGGGAGCCAAAAGCAGCTCTGCTGAATGCTCTAAACCCTTCAGACTCACATTTCGTTCTCCCCAAGTCAGTGCAGCGCACTGTGGCATCATCAGTTTCTCCCAGGAGCATCCATGACACCCTGCACCCACTGCTGGCCTTAGATAAAGCTATCATGAAATATTTACCCTGTGTTTGGTACAAATGTAGTGTCAAGAGCCACCTTCAAACCTTCAGCCAGCTGCAAAGAGAAAGAGAGACACCTGCTCAGGACTCTGCTGAGGCGAGCTCTTACATTCCACTGCTGCAGCTCCACTTCCAGTCTAAGGACTGAAAACCTGAGCAAAACATCTCCCCATCCCCCACCCCAGCACTCAGGATGGTGTCTCTCAGCCTGCAGGCTCTGCAAACACACAGAACTCCTGTCCAGCACTCCAGACACTCTGGTGCAGCTTTCACTCTCCAGTGTTTCCCACTCAACTCCACAGCTTCTCCTGTCAGCTGCAGAAATATCTGGAGAGTGTCTCCTTCCTCTTACCTGATCCTCTATGGAAACTTCTGTCCCCAACATGTTGTCTGTGTTCCATTTCTGGGTCAATGTGAGTCCATACTCTTTGACCTTGTATTTGGTCTCTAGACTGCCTGAAGCCTTGCCTGTGTCTGTGTTGGAAGAACCAGTTGTAGTGAATTCCTGCCAAGAGCAGAGTAAGAGTTTCACCACTCTGATATTGAAGTACATTCACATCTTTCACTTGTCAAGTGCCAGCACTCACAACTTAGGCCTTTTGCCAGAGCCCTCAAGATCTTCCTTCTCTTCCCTAGCCCTACCAAAGATCTTGATTTCTGCACCACAACTTGGCTACTCCTTTGGCATCTCTGTTCTTTCTTTGACTGAAGGTCTCTCAGACAGAGAGGTCACACAGCTGATCAAGAGCTGTGGACACAGTCAGGCTCCACACCGTGGATAGTAACAGGACACAAACAATGGCACAGTTCATGAAGGACAAGTGTGCACCACAGAAAACCTCACCAGGCACAGCAAGACAGAAACAACACTGCAAAGGTCACTCTCCTTACCAGCTAGATCAGCATCCAGCAGGGTGGTTGCATGGAAAAGGAAAAGCTCATTTTAGAACTTAATTAGGTTGTTCATTTTCTGTTGTTTAGAAGCCAACATCATTAACCATTAGCAAGTTAGTGCAGAATCAAAGCTTCCAGCCAGGAAAGCAGATCATGAGCAGTCAGTAACCAGCAACAGTGACAGTGTACAAACTACACAGCTCCTGGGGCACAGTGCAAGCAATAATCAAAACCTCAAGTGAGCCAGAATGCAGCACTACTAAAGGAGTGACCACCATCTGCAGGGCCAGGGTGCAAGTGAAGGTGGAGCTAAGGCAAGTGAGGTCCTGAAGCAGGCTGAAAAGCAGCAGAGCTCACCAAGCAGAAAAGCATCACAACTGAGACTCAGGGCAAGGAGAGGCTTCTCCAGTGCCCAGGATACGCCTGTGGCTAACCAGGGGAGCTCTGAAATCCATTCCTGGGTTTGCCAGCCCTCCTGTGAAGTGCTGAAGAAGCTGCTCTGCTCCATCACTGAAGTGGGGATCAGTGTTTTGTAGTTGCCTGAACTGCTAAAGCTTCATTCATGTCTCTGAAAGGCTCTGAGAGTCTACACAAAGGGTAGTGCAGGGGGGCTGGTTAGTTTTAATGAAGTCTTGCACTGCAAGCACAGTGCAGATGAGGGAAAATGAAGCTGAGTGCAGCTGTGCCTCTTATTTGCCCCTTTTGAATAAAAGTGTCAGGGCTCAAAGTCTTGTCAAAAACAAGAGCTGAGAAACTCAGCTGCGTTCTGAAGCAGAACCGAGAGCAAGCTGGGGTGAAGAAACTCTTCTGCTTGTGATGTGGCACTGGGAATGGGGAGGAAAGCATCAAGTCCACCACAAAATGCATGAGACTGACTGCAGGCTGCAGGGAAGCAGCCCTGCTGCATCAGCTCCACAGCAGGGCAGCCACAGTCCAGTCAGCTACAGCTTTGAAAGGAGGAGTGCAGGGGAGAAGCAAAACCTCCTGGCAAGTGGTTGCCAGCAGCCAGCCCTGGCACGTGTCCTGCCACTGCAAAGCCTCAGTACTCACCACCCCACTCGAAGACTTGGTCTTCAGCTCCAACTTAACCAGTCCAAATCCTGGGAAGAGAAGAGCACAGCACCAGCCTCACTGCGGTGTCCAAGCAAGATCTGTTTCCAGCACAGCCCCAGCAGGTAGGGGACACTGACCTGAAGCAGCCTCATTCCATGTTTCAACAGCTGTAGGTCTTAACTGAGCAATGACTGAAGGAATTCAGACAGCTCAAAGTGGGTGGCCTCAGTTTACAGGCCTCGGTCACCCATCAACAATTATCTCCACCTTCTGCAGCTAAAGCTCAATGGCAGAAGGGGCTTGGCCATAGAACCACAGAACTGTTGGGGCTGGAAGAAGCCTTTGAGAGCATCAAGTCCAACCACTCACCCAGAGCTCACAATCCCACCACTGCTGCTCAATTCCTACCACAAGACACTTTGGGAATCTCCAGGACACAAATCCTTTTATTGCCATTTCCAAGACCTCCAAATAAAAAAAGATACAAGGTTCTCAACCCACAGCCTCCTTACTCACCATAGCCCTTGTTGAACACATCCCTGGCAGCCTTTCCCAAGTCACTGTACGCTGGTGGGACAGCCATTGGATCTGGAAAACATCAGGAGCTGTTGGAATCTTAGGTGCAACAGCATAAAACCTGTCAGTGCAGGGATTCAGTGATCCCTGCGTGCTCCTTCCAACTGGAGAGATTCCAGGACTCTGTGACTCCTGTGGGATTACAGGACCTGAGCTGGGTGTGACTGCAGGTTCCTTGGCAGATTAGTAAATCAAAGAGGCGGTTTTCAAGGTGTAAAAACCACCGGGGGGGGGGGGGGGGGGAACTGCAATCAGTGAATCATAAACTGCCTCCAGAGACACAGAGAAAGCACTTGGGTGACAGCAGAGTTTAAATTATTGCAACAGCTCCAGCAGCACAGGGGTGGAGCAGAGCTTGTCTTTTACAACCCTGATTGGGGTTTTCATGCAAATCTCTCAAGTTTAAGTTTCAACTCATTTTAAATTTGGGGTGGTTGCATCTGGGACTTTTTTTTGCTGTCAGTTGGTTGGGTTTGGCCGTTTTGGTGTTTTGATTTTTGTCCGCATCCATCTCTGGTCGATGTGAAGCAGAAAGGACTCAGCTCTACCTGCGAGAGCCAACAGTTCTGCTGTCTCCTGATGCTGCTCAGTTTCTGGGGCTGGTTTCTGACCGCTTGAACCTGGAGGTCACTCCGTCCTTAAGGGCCTCCTACCCTTGCCCGGCTCCGAGAGCAGCTCCCTGCGCGCTCATCTAACCGGGAGCTTTTTAACTCCATCCCTCCCACACCAAACCGAGCTTCCTCTTCACCGGCGGCTACCGCGGCCGCGCAGGTCGGGGCGGAGGGCCCGGGAGCAGCGGTGCCGGCCGCGCAGCCCCGAGCGCGGCCCGGCCCCGGCCTCTCCTCCCCCGTTAGCGCCGCGCGTTACGCAACGGATAGCGGAGCGCGGCCCGCCGGACCCCGCCGGACCCCGCGGCCGCCTCCGCCCCTTCCCAGCGGAGCGGCGGCGCGGCTCGGCCGCTGCCGCCCGCCGGTGCCTCCCGGCCGGGGAAGGAGGGCGTTGGCAAACCCCCGCCCGCCGCCGGCCCGCGCCTCGCAGCCAGCGCGGCCGGCAGCCCGCGGCCGCCTCACCGGGCCCGAGGAAGCGCACAGCGGCGAGCGCCCGGCGTGCCCCCGGGGCCGGGGCCGGGGCCGCGGCAAGGTGACCCGAGGGACAGCCTCGCAGCGGGGCCGGCAGCGGGGCCCGGCAGCGGGCTCCGCCCGCACAGGAGCGCCGTGAGACCCAGCCGCGGGGCCAGCCGCGCGTCCCGGCCCAGCCCGCCCCGCTCCGCCCCGCCGCGGCCCGGGCCCCGCCGCTACCTGCCGCCCGCGCTGCCTCCGGTAGAGGTCTCGGCGCCCGCGAGCCCGCATGCGCCGCGCACGCGCGCCGGGCGCCCGCCGTTACCCGGGCACCGCCCTGCGCGCGACTGAGGCGGGCCGGGGGCGGGCAGCTCCGCACCCCCCGGCGGGACCCCCGCGGCGCCGCGCCCCGGCCGCCGCCGCAGAGCCTTGTGGCCGCCGCCGCAGAGCCGGGGGCAGCGCCGGCCGCGCCCCTGCCTTACCCGGGGAGAGAAGGGAAGAAAGGCAGAGCCCAGCGGGCTCGGGACGCGCCCAGCGCTCATGGAAACAGCGACCTGAACGAGCCCAGCGCTGCGCCCGGACCCGGCGGCTGCTGCGGGAGCCCTGGGGCGGGCCCAGGCTGGCACCTGTGGCACCATGGCAAGCTTGTGCCAGGGCTGGTTTATGCTCCGAACATTACTGCTAAAAAGGAATAAAACAATACAGACTCCGAGAGGATGGCAGAAATCTCACTTTGTTTATTCCCAATGATTACTGAAGGACACATTCACATTTCTACAACGTGTTCAATAAATACAGCACCCAGTTTGGTTTGTAAGACCTGGCAGCAAGAAGCAGCAGCAGCTTGGGCTGGCAGCCACCATCTTCAGCTGCTGGCACCGAGGAAGGGGAAACATTTTGCCTTTGCATTCGAACTTTCTGCTCCTCAGGGCTCAATCAGAAACCCAGCACTTACCTTCCAAATCTCACAGCAAAAGGCAGTAGGCATTGTCCAAGGGGTCTGACTGCCACAGCACCTTCCCCACGGGGTGTTCTAGGGTTGCAGCCAGCTCAGTTAAGCACAGGAAGGGTTTGCTCTGGCTTTGAGAGCTCTGAGGGTAAGGAGGTGCAAGAGGGAGGGACGTAAGGAGGGAGAGATCAAAGTGAGATCTCACAGGATTAAACCTTCAGGACACATTCTGTGCTCGTGCCATGGACTTCTTTACACATCAGCAATGTGCCACTTGTCAAGAGCATCCCAGTGCACTTTGCATGTTCACAAGAGACCCCAGAAACATCTCCCGAGGTTCCTGGGCAAGGAGTCATTCGCTGCGGTCCTTTGGCTCTCGGTACTGCCACTGGATGTAGTCAAAGATGTCCTTCTCGCATTCCACGGGTAGGGGCTCCCCAGCAACTCCTGCAAACAAATGACAGATGCCATTTGGCAGCTGGGAGGTTTTCTAGCACACTGAGAAACCCCTTGGATGAGTTTCCCACAGAGCCTGGAAGCAGAAGGGACGCCCTGTGCAGAGCCCGTACTGACCGGTGACCCCCAGGGCACGGATCGTGTACTCATTGATGGTGAAGCCCATTTCCAGGGCATGAGCCCTCATGTTCTTGTTGAAGATGTCACTTCCTGTGAAATACAGCACCCCACAGTAATACTGGTCTTTGGGGATAAGCCTAGGAGGAAGGGAAAGAAAAGGACAGGTTTAGAACAAATACATAACAACGAGGTACCAGGCATCGGCAGTGCAGCCACTGGCACCGTGCTAGAGTTACTTCAGGTACTCTGCTCACCCAAGAATGAAAGGAATTGCATGCTCAAGAAAGGTTCAGCACATCTACCCCGGCCCAGAAGTTAGTTACTGGTGTTCAGCCACTACATGATTGTAGAATCACAGAGTGTTAGGGGTTGGAAGGGCCCTCTGGACATCATCCAGTCCCCCCCTGCTGCAGCAGGGGCACCCAGGGCAAGGCACCCAGGAATACATCCAGTTGGGTTTGGAAAGTCTCCAGAACAGGAGTTCCACAACCTCTGTGGGCAGCCTGCCCCAGGGCTCTGTGACTCACAATAAAGAAGGTTCTCCTCATGTTCCATGGAACCTTCTGGGTTCCAGGTTTGTGCTTGTGGCTCCTTGTCCTGTCACTGGACACCACTGCAAAGAGCCTGGCCCCTTCTTCTTGACACCCACCCTTCAGGTATCTATAAATAAGATCTCCTCTCAGCCTTCTTTTCCAGCCCCAGCTCTCAGCCTTTCCTCATCAGAGATGTTCCAGGCAAAACAAAGCAACCTTGCTGATAACCTGTTGTAGATACTGGCACTGTGCAGGCCTCCAGGCACCCTGTGAGTGCCACCTTCTGAACACTGAAGCAGAGATTTCAATCCCTGCTATGCAGCAGGCAGCTAAAGCAGAGGGGTTGGGGTTGTTTGGTGTCCATACCTGATGTCAATCCTCCTGTGTGGAAAGGCTGTTCCATCTTCTTTAGTGGGCAGCTGACAGACACCCTGTGGGCAAGTAAGAAAAGCAGGAAATGCAGAATGAAATTAAACAGATCTGAGATCAATCTTCACTTCCCCACCCCTGGACAGCCTCTAAGCAATCTTCAAGTCATCCTGGAGAGCAAAGTGAACTCTCACTGAGCTGACTAAAAGTGTTCCTAGGAGAGCTGGATGTCACAGCATGGCCAGCACCCATCTCACACTGCTCAGGCTGCAGTCCAGAGCAGCAGATCACTGCTTCTCAAGCTGTTCCAAGAGCTGAGGGGTTCCTGCAGAGGGACCTTTCATGAGCGTGTCTAGGGACAGGCCAAGGGGGAATGTTTGAAGCTGAGGGAGAGCAGGGTTAGCTGGAGCTGAAGAAGAAGTTCTTCAGTGGCCTTACCATGAATTTAGTTTCACCTTTAGACAGCACATCTGTGACAAAGTGGACTTTTTCCAGCTGTTCCACAACTTGACGCAGAAGCTTTGGCTGGGAAGGAACAGTGACAGCACAGGAGAAGAAATGAGAACAGACAGTGGCTTACAGGACATCACTGCACCTATTACTGCATCTGAAATTTGACCCAGAAGGCATAAAGAAGGTAATGACAATTCTGAGAAGAGGCTGTGACATTCCACTTGTGCAGTGGAAGTGAAATGCAGCACAGCTCTGAAGCTACAGATCCTGTGAATCTGAACACTCCCTGGAGCAATGCAGCAGAGAAACTCACCTGTTTGGATGATTCAGATGTGAAACTGGGATGGGTTAGGAGAACATCCATATCACCACTTGACTCTGCACCTAGGCAAGCAAGAAGCAAAGAAAAATCATAGAAACACAGAACTGTTGAGGTTGGAAGAGACCTTTGAGATCAGCAAGTCTAGAGCCCAGAGCTCACAATGCCACCACTGCTGCTGAGCCACTGAACCACGACCCTCAGCACCACATCTATGTACTGAGCCTTACTTATCAGCACAAAACAAACACAGATCACAGGGCACCAACCTCGCCTAAAACTGCCACAGACTGTAGCAATGTAGCTGGGGTCCAGCTTCTTTACCTCTTCCAGCACAATTTCCTGTGCAGAAGGAAAGTTGTGTTTAAGAGGTGACAGCCACTGACTGCCCAGCAGTGCCTCACACCCTCAGTAACCCTTACCTGCATTTGCAACATTTCTTCCCTTGGGATTCTTTTCTCAAAATCTTCAAAATACCTGCAGGTATGAAAAACAGAAGTGTTGAAGGAGTGCCAAGAGCAGCATCCTCACATGTCAGTCAGCTTCAAGTGTGTCAGAGGAAGGAATGTGACTTCTCTCGCTTCCACAGCACAAAACCCTCCCTGCTCTCACCAAGCATCTTAGAAAAGTCCTTGCCAAGCCATGGTGAGAGCTCACTGCTGCAGCTGGACAATGCTCAGCAGATGGTTTTGCTGCACTTTATTTCCTCTGTGCACAAAGAGCTGCTCTAAGGTGACAGCAATATTCCTGTGCACCCTTACATGGCACCCTGGTGCCTGAAGGACTCATTAGGAAAGCCAAGCAAGCTTACTTCAGCCCAATCTGCTGGTGATGTGTCAGCTTGTGCTCAATTTTTCTGAGATCTGGAAGAATTAAGGAAAAAAACCCAAAAGTTACTCAAGGACTAAAGATCTTACCCCCATTTGCAAAGACACACAGGCCCTGGCAGGGAGGCTGGAGCAAGTATCTCCAAGGTCCCTTCCAACCTGAGCCATTCTAGGATGCTGTAAGAAGAAAACTGCAACTGCAAACAAAGGAAGAGGTTTGCAGAGAGCCCAGGTGGGATGAACAGGAATGCACAGAGCACTTCCCAGGAAAGACTGCAAAAGATCACTCACATCAAAGCCAAACTCCTTAGTATTCTCCATGCAATCCCTACATATTTCACTCTGGGTATCTATGTAATGCCTTTAGCCTGTGCCCTTCAGCATCTCACACACTCTCCTCGAAGCCCAGAGCGTATCTGCTGTCATTGGAACCACTGCAGAACTGGCAGCTTGACATGCTGGAGCCAGATTTAACACTTACCTTCTAAAGTCTTAATTCCTTCTTCAACAAACTTTCTAGCAGCAGCAGGACTGCAAAGAGACAAAGCAATCTGCCATCAGATCAGCAGGACTCTTAGAGCACTGATCATCAGAATTCACTGCAGCTCTCTGGGTTCTTCAAGCAACTTCAAGAAGTTGCTTCTGATGCTTACTGTCAATCAGCAGAGCTGGCTCAGAATCGCAGAATCAACCAGGTTCACATTGTGTAGCATTCCTAGAACTATAACCTAAGCCTCCCCTGGCCCAATTTCAGGCCATTGACTCTCCTTCTATCACCTGAAACTAGGAAGAAGAGACCAACCCCCTCCTCACTGCAGCCTCCTTTCAGGGAGTTGTAGAGAGCAATGAGGTCTCTCCTCAGCCTCTTCCAGGCTGAACACCCCCAGCTCCCTCAGCTGCTCCTCCCCAGCCCTGTTCTCCAGACCCTTCCCCAGCTTCCTTGCCCTTCTCTGGACCTGCTCCAGCCTCTCAGTGTCCTTCTTGGAGTGAGGGGCCCAAAACTGAACCCAAAATTCGAGGTTTGGCCTCACCAGTGCCCCGTCCAGGAGCACAATCACTGCTCTGGTCCAGCCGGTGCCACTGACAAAGCAGCACTGTCTCTGTGCCCAGCTGCCCAACAAAAGTGCCAAAGAGATTTCTCACTCCTCTGCCACAAAGTCTGCCATTGACAATTGTCAGTTTCTCCTCAGCCAGCCCTCAGTGTGAGCACTGCAGCATCAGCTCAGACCCATGCTTTTCACTATTTGCAACCACTCCAAGTCTGCTCAAAGCTCCTCCAAATAAACAGAAGGGAAAACCCCACCCAAGCAAGCAGAGCTTACCCAATGCCAGTGACCCGCGTCAGGAGGTTGATAGATGCACTGGTGTCGTCCTGTCGGATCTACAGAAACACAACAGCACAAAGCAAATCCTCCCAGGGGCAAGCAGCAGAGAAACCTTGACAAGATAAACCAGCTTGGCCAGACTCTCCTTTGGAGGCTTAGAATAAACAAGTGCAAAGTATCTGACTTCACTCACACAGAACCTAAAACACTTCCAGAAATGAGATGTGAGGCTTTGGCTGAGCTTCTCATTCCCTGCTCTCTACTTGCCCTAGACTCCATGTCCATCATTCTTAAGACTGACATCAGTCCCTCCAAGGACAGTAGCAGAAATTCCACTGAGCAAGCAGGGCCACTCTGCAGGTGAGAAAGAAAAGCAACAAACCTTTTCCAGCTTGCGCAGCTTCCCAGTGGACAAGAACTCATCTATCTTCTCAGCTATTTTAGCTCCTACTCCATCCTAAATATTGGGGATAAGGGGAGACAAGTTAACTTCAAAACCACTTAAACCAATTAAGAGCCAGAAAAGACTCACAGAATCCCTGCATGGTAGGGGTTGGAAGGGACCTCTGGAGATCATCAGGTCCAACCTGTTTGGGTGCACGGGGTTGTCAAAAGGAAACCTCCCCCGGCAGAATACTTCTACAGGCAAAGAACCAGCTGAAGCCCCCAGGTCCAGGTGTGAAACCCCCACAGCAGCCACACCGCATCGCCGTCCCCGAGCCCCGGCACCGGGATTGGAGCAGGCACAGCTGGGGTCAGCTCCATGCTTCCTGGGAGCAGCTGGTCCCGTGAAACCACTCCCGCCGCCCCAGGGACCTCCCGCCAGCAAACTGGACACCAGCACTCACCAGCTTTTTGGCTTCGGCCCCGCTCTGGATCTTGCTTGGATACCGGGAAATCACCGAGGCTGCTTTCCTGAGGGACACCGCCGGTCAGCACCGGAACACGGGAGGCGCGGCCAGCCCGGCGGCGGACCAAGCCCCGGGACTAGGGCACGGGCGGGGAAGGGAAGGCGATACCTGTAGGCGTTGTACTTGTGGACGGCTCGGTTCACGTTGCGCTCGTAATTGGCCAGCTCTGCGGGGGAGAGCACCGTGAGGGCCGCGGCTCCGCGGGCCCGCTCGCCCTCCCTCCCGCTCGCCTACACCTACCCGTGAGGAAATCGGTGATGCCCTCGTTGGGACCCTCCTGGGGAGCCTTGCGCTTGCTCATGGCTGGCAGCGGCGCGCGGGACCGCGGTACCGGGCACCCGATGGAGCAGCAGCCGGAACTGCCAGGCCGCCGCTTCCGGACCCGCTTCCGGCGCGCCGCGCGTGACGTCACAAGGGCGGCCGGCTCGCGGCGGGGCTCGCGGGGCCGCTCGCTAGGGGGCTCGCGGGGCCGGGGCCGGAGCCAGCGCCAGGGCCGGGGCCGGAGCCAGCGCCAGGGCCGGGGCCAGCCCCAGCCCCAGCCCCAGCGCCAGGGCCAGCCCCAGCGCCAGCCCCAGCCCCAGCCCCAGGGCCGGGGCCGGGGCCAGGATGTGGTTTCTGTGGGCCTCAGGAAGGCGTTTGGCACCCGCAGCATCCTCGCCGCTGAAGCGAGGCAGTGCGGACGGTCGGGGAGTGAGGGGGATGGGAACTGTCTGGAGGGAAGGAGTCAGAGAGCCGTGGTCGGTGGAGCAGAGCCTGGTGGAGGCCTCTGGTGGAGGCCTCTAGTGGAGTCCCTCAGGGTCAGTTCTGGGACCAGAGCTGTTCTGTATCTTCATCAGCGGCCCGGGTGAGGGCACAGAGGGCGCTGCCGGCAGGTCTGCTGGTGACGCCAGGCTGGGAGCGGTGCCTCAGGCCTAAAGCCTTTTACCATCACTTTTTGAAGCAACATTTTCTTTCTGCAGGTGACCTTTAACCTTCTGGAATGTGCTCCTGGAATCCCCCTCCTCCTTCAAGGGAGCACTAAACCCCAGCAGCATGCCAGCCGTTCCTGTGCTTCCACAGGTTACAGACACTCCTCTATTCTGCCTATTTCGACATTGACTTCATTTTGAATCGGGCTCCTGTGCCTAATTGCTCAGGAAATACACCTCTCAGTGAACAGCCTTGCTGCTTGCTCCCTGTAAGAAGCTGAGCAGCTCATCACAAAGACACATTGCACTCCATAAATGCCTGTGTTAGAGCTCATTAGGCTGATATTTTAAAGTCATTTAAAATAATGTGGCTTTCTCTTTAAAGCTGAACAGAATAACCAAATTGCTTTAAAAGGGAAAATTACATCATGGAAAATGATAATTTATGACTCCTGCTCAGGCAGGCTAGACATCAGTCTGATGTTCAGCTAGTACTGCAGTGGCATTAAAAGTTGCCTTCCCATCCCAAAACAACAAATGAGTTTTGATTTCTCTTCATTAAATGCATCGTTAATTCCTCCTCCTGCTTTCTGTTTGTTTTCCTTCCATACTGTCTTGTTCTGTAAATTTAATTCAGGCAGCACATCCATCACGTGCTTGTAATTAGCACTTGGAAATAGGAAGTCACAGAATCACAGAGTCACAGAGTGGAGGTGTTGGAAGGGACTTCTGGAGATCATCCAGTCCAAGCTCCCTGCCAAAGTAGGGTCACAGGGACGTGACCCAGTGGGTTTTGGAAGCTCTCTGGGGAAGGAGACTCCACAACCTCTCTGGGCAGCCTGATGCAGGGCTCCAGCATCCTCACACCAAAGCAGTTTCTCTTTAGGTTCAAAAGGTCCTGGCTTCCAGTTTGTGCCCATTGTCCCTTGCCCTGTCACTGGGCACCACTGAGAAGAGCCCAGCCCCATCCACCCTTTAGCTCTTGATCGGCACCGATCAGGTACCCTCTCAGCCTTCTCTTTTCCAGGCTAAACAGCCTCAGGTCTCTCTAATGTTGTAGTGAATTGATTCAGAATTACCCAGGTTGGACAGGGGACACTTGGAGCAGGCCTTGGAACACTTGGAACAAACACTTTAGGCAAACAAAAAAACCCCATAATGATTAAAAGCAGGTAGAACCCCATGACTCTTGAAGCCTGTTGTGCCTGAGGTGGATGCTGTTCTGTTTGGGAAAGCCAGGGTGGCACTTCAGGGAGGAGCAGGTGCAGGGCCAAATGGGGCAGACCCTGCTCAGGCTACATCCCTGTTGCTCTGACTGGGAGCATGCCTGGTGTAAGCTTGTGTAGGTTTTTGTTACCATTTCATCTCTTTTGCTTCTCCTCCCACCTCTGAAGCTGACTTTCTGTCTCCAGGCACCAGCACTAAATATGGTCCCAGCTGTAATTGCTTCTGAGGGTGAGTAAATAAACCACCAGCAGTGTGGTGGGGACGAGAGGACAGAGTAATGAGGCCATTGCTCTGCCTGCAGTGATTCCTGGGAGCTTGGGTGAATTTAGGGTCTTGATTTAAGAACCTGCACCCTGTGACTACATCTGGGCATTGCTGGACAAAGAACAAATAACTGCTGGTCGCCAGGCCCCACTTCATCTGTCCAGCTGGGTAATGAGGCTTATCTCCTCTGTAAGATCCTTCCAGACATCCATTTGAGAAGCTTTATGTAATAAGCAGCTTTGATAAATTATCTCAGTGTTATATCCATGGGACTGAGATTCCATCCCTGGAAGGTCAGACAGTGTTTGGTACTTGCAGTATAGTCCTTAGCTGTCACCTTAGCCAGGGGGATTTTTCTTTATGTGCTCCACTGTCTGCTGTGACTCTGCACAAGCCTCTTCCTCTGAGTCCCTCCCAGACTGCTTTAATGGTTGCCCTCATTCCCTTTAATGATTTTAAATCACTGCTTTTGATGTCCAGTTTATCTTCCCAAAATGCAGCACCCCTGACTGCATCAAATTCACTCCTTAATCCCCTCAGCCTCTCTGATCACTCCGGACCAGAGTTAGATAAACTCTCTCAGGTAGCCTTTGACGTCTTTCAAGCAGCCGCTGAACGCCGTGGAAGATCCATCATGCTTTCCTTGGTGTCAAAAGGGTTCTGCTGTTAAAGATTAGGGGGG
The DNA here is from genome assembly GCF_014839835.1 of Dryobates pubescens. Taxonomy (NCBI): domain Eukaryota; kingdom Metazoa; phylum Chordata; class Aves; order Piciformes; family Picidae; genus Dryobates; species Dryobates pubescens. The sequence goes on from NC_071642.1 coordinate 11,425,888, forward strand.
CTGAAGGTCACTCCAAATCACAGCATTGTTCACTTTATAAGCCCATTTTATCCTGTCATCTGGCATTACCCTTTCAAGATGTTTCTGAGCAGTCAGTGGCATATATCAATTCCTTGCCCTTCAGTCCTTTTAAAGCCTGGGGTTTAAGCACTGATTGATTCATTGAATGTCCCCAAAGTCAAACAATTTCTCTTTTTCACTGTATTTTATTGTCTCTATTTCCCTGTGCCCGACTCAGAAGTGTCCAGCACAACCCTGAGCCCTTCTGTTCCCTTTACATTTTTCCATACATGAGAAGAGGCACCTGCACAGGCTTTTATCCAGCAGTCAGCACTGCAGGGGACAATCTGGGGCTTTTGGCTGTGCTTTTACAATAGAAATGATTCCCAGCTGAGATTTTCACCCTTGTTCTTTTATTCAGCCTTAGTGGCCTTGTTTTGCTTCAGGTCTTTAACCCAGTTAAGATATGGGACATGCCTGTGTGTGTTTAGGTAGCTAATGGGCCAGAAACAATCATCTGGCCAGCCTGGATCCATGGGCTGAGGTCAATAGGATGAGGTTCAGCAAAGCCAACTGCTGGGTCCTGCACCTGAGTCCCAACAACTCCATGAATGCTCCAGGCTGGGGGCAGTGGCTGGAAACTGCCTGGTGGAAAAGGACCTGGGGGTGCTGGTGGAGAGTGGCTCAGCATGAGCCAGTGTGTGCCCAGGTGGCCATGAAGGCCACCAGCGTCCTGGCCTGCATCAGCAATGGTGTGGCCAGCAGGAGCAGGGCAGGGATCATGCCCCTGAACTGAGAGGAGGCTGCAGTGAGGTGGGGATTGGTCTCCTCTCTAGGATCACCTGATCAATAGGATGAGAGGAAGTGGCCCCAAGTTGTACCAGGGGAGGGTTAGGTTGGAGATGAGGAAACATTTCTTTGCTGCAAGAGTGGTCAGGGATTGGCACAGGATGCCCAGGGAGGAATCCCCATCCCTGGGGGTGTTCAAGAAGGCTGTGGCCGTGGCACTTGGGGCCATGGTTTGGGGGCCATGGTGCTGTTGATGTCTGGACTGGATGATCTTAGAGGCCTTTTCCAACCTTAATGATTGTAGAATTCTATGACTCTCCCACACAAAAGTCCAAATTAATGTGCTGGGAATGTAAAGCACAGAAGACTTTTCCCTGAGTCCCCTTGTTTGCTTTGCTGCAGTGGGTGTTTGCTGTGGGAGCCTTGACAAATGTGTGCAGCCACAGAGGCTGATAATAGATGATCTTATCCAGCCTTCATGGCAGGAAAATAAAACTCAGGGCTGTAGTAAGGTCACAGGCAGCCCTCCTGCCCTCCCGTTAGTCATGGCTCAGAAACAGCTTAGCCAATGGGACAAAATACATTTAGATTTTGATCCCAGTTTAATGGAATTCAAGCCCAATCTATCCATCCTCCTGAGCTTGCTTTAGTCATGTTTAGGGACAAGTGATGAGAGAGGGAGCAGCAGCTCTGACTTCTAAAATGCATTGCTTTTCAAATTTTCCATCAAGAAAACAGAATCACAGCACAGGAGGGGTTGGGTTGGAAGAGGCCTTCGAGATCATCCAGCTCCAACCCCCTGCCATGGGCAGGGACACCTCCCCCCAGCCCAGGCTGCTCAAGGCCTCATCCAGCCTGGCCCTGAACACCTCCAGGGAGGGGGCAGCCACAGCCTCCCTGGGCAGCCTGTGCCAGAGTCTCCCTCCCTCACTGGCAAGAATTTCTTCCTCCTCTGCAGTCTCAAAGCCATTGTCCCTCGGCCTGGCACTCCCAGCCCTTGTCCAAAGTCCCTGGAGCCTTCTCTTCTCCAGGCTGAACAGCCCCAACTCTCTCAGCCTGTACCCACAGGGGAGGTTCTCCAGCCCTGTGATCATCTTGGTGGCCTCCTCTGGATGCTCTCCAGCAGTTCCAGGTCCCCGTGCTGGGGGCACCATTTCTCCCAACACCATTTCATAACACTTCTACCAAACATTGCTGCCTGCCATAACATTTCTACCAAAAGATCCTTTCAGTAGAGGGGGAGCACAGGATTGCTGCTCCATAATTAGCTGTAGAGAATTGAAACCCACAAATTTCCAAGTCATTTGTGTTTAAGACCATTTCATATGTCATACGTTTTCCCTGAGACAAAGACTGTGTGTATAGGATTGTCACTCAGTGTTTGTCACCAGAAAACCTCTCAGGAAGCTCCATCCAAAGCTTCATTGTTTGTGAAGTATCATTTCAAATACTACATTAAAAATCCTCTGCTTCAGGGGAAAGTCTCCAGGGAAGCTGTGAAACAAAAACATTTTGAAATGGCTGTCAAAAGGGAATCAGGAGTTTTGATCCTGTCTTTGTCTAATGGCTTAGCAAGCACCAGGCAGCACCTCCCCTTATCCCACTGGAGACAGAGCACAGCAGGAGAAGGCAAGCTACAGGAATCAGGCTTTCACCAGGGGAAATATTTCCTCCTTCTAACAGTTTATCCTCCCACATTGTGGGAGATATTCCCAGGCTGGCTTTCTAAACCTTCCTAAACCTTCCTGCTCTCAGGGTGCCCTGGGCACACCTCCTGACCCTGCTGCCCCTGGCACAGTCCTCTGCAAAGCCTTTTGGTTTTTGTTTGTCCTGGGAGCTGTCTGAACAGAACTGCAGAGGCACAGACAGGTACTGCAGCAACACCACACTGCGCTGGAGCCGTGCTCTGGTTTGGGCTTTCGGGACTGGTTTGAGGCTGGAGGAGGAAAAAGGCTCTTTGCTTAGGCACTAGGTGGGGCTAAGGGACTGAAGAAGCAGCGAAAAGCAATGCCTGAGCCCAGCGCTGCGCAAACCCTCCCGCAATGCCCCAGCAGGAGCAGAGGGAGAGGCTTGCAGAGGCAATCGATGCTATTGAAATCCCTTCACTCACTTGGCTTTGTGATGGAAGAAAAGAGAGCGCAGAATCTGACTGGTGAGATATTGGTGTGTCAGCTCTTCCGGAAGGCCAGGGACGTGCTCTGAGGTGTGAGCTGTGAAGGGGACAGGGCTGGCAGCAGCACTCGGACACAGAACTTGCCTGCAAACAGCTCTCTCAGCTGGGCCTCTCCCTGTGTGCTGTGAAGGGATGTGAGGCCACAGCTGGGTACCCAGTGCTGGGCTCCCTGGTTCAAGAAGGACAGGGACTTGCTGGAGAGGGGACAGAAAAGATGCTGAGGGGGCTGGAACATCTCTGATGAGGAAAGGCTGAGAGAATTTGAGCTGTTTAGTCTGGAGAAGAGCAGCCTGAGGGGGGGATCTCATCAGTGCTGATCAATACTTCCAGGGTGGGTGTCAGAAGGATGGGACCAGGCTTCATTCAGTGGTGTCCAGTGACAGGACAAGGAGCAACAGGCACAAACTTGAGCATAGGAAGTTCCATCTAAACATGAGGAGGAGCTTCTTGAATTTAAGGCTGACAGAGCCCTGGAGCAGGCTGCCCAGGGAGGTGGTGGAATCTCCATCTCTGGAGACATTCCAAACCTGCCTGGTTGTGTTCCTGTGCGACCTTCTCTGGTGACCCTGCCTTGCCAGGGGGGCTGCACTTGGTCTCCAGAGGAAAGAGCATAATTTATTCTGAAACACAGCATCCCTTGTGTCAGAGTTCAGGATCTTACCTGCCCTTATCAGTCCTGCTGTAAAGATCTGCTGTCTGAGCAGCCTTTGCCCATGCCTGTCAGTGTGTGAGAGCAAAGAAATTCTGAGAGTCTATGAAACGGCAGCCAGCTGTTGTCTCATTTGCTCCACAAACCCTGAATGAAACTGCTGAGGGTTTAAGGATTTGTATGAGGCAAAGGATGTTTTCTGCCATCAGTCCTGGGCTGTTCTCAAATTGCTTGAGGATGTAAACAGGAGAAAACACACCCAAACAATTTAATTTGAAATGCCTAATGTACCTGGTGAGAGATTGTCTGCTCTGCTTCTATCACTTCTTCTATTTTAAGTCTTGTAGCAGCAGGAGTTCCTGTTTGTTGCTTGCTTGTTTATGGCACAAATGCTTTAAGTATCAAATACTAGCATGGGGTGAAGGAATGAGGGGGTTGGAGAGAAGCACCAGAGAAATCTAGAAACCCTTTCAAGCCTGCAGGTTGGGAAAAGGTTCAAGGGGAAAGAGCACTGTGAGACATGGGCAACAAGCAGAGCTGTGGGCAGCAAGGAAAGACTTGCTCTACAAATCACAGAATGGGTTAGGTTGGAAAGGATCTCAAAGCTCATCCAGCTCCAACCCCCTGCCATGGGCAGGGACACCTCCCCCCAGCCCAGGTTGCTCAAGGCCTCATCCAGCTTGGCCTGGAGCACCACCAGGGAGGGGGTAGCCACCACCTCCCTGGGCAAGCTGTTCCAGTGCCTCCCCACCCTCACTGTCCATGGCAGGGGGGTTGGAGTAGCTGATCCAACCTAAGCCATTCCATGATTTGTGACTCTTTACTGCAAGCCCAATTTTGAAAGAGCCTTTCTAAGAGAAATGAGTCTTGAAATGTGGGTCTTGCTGGGTAGCTCACCACAGACCATGGGCCATTATTTAGGGTGTATGCAATCAAACTCCTGCTCACAACAAAGATTTCTTCATATTTCCTTGCTGCTGCTGTACAGTTGATGGATCTGTAACGTGCTGCATAATTAACCATTGCAGAGGTGCTGCTTTGCAGGGGGAGCAAGTAATGAAGGGGATATAGTAAATTGGGGTGATTACAGATACAGTTGTTTAGCCCAAGCTTAGCAGGGTTTGCTTTGCTGATTAAAGGGAAAAAAAAGCCCTATCTGAAAGAGCACAATTTTGATTAAGCTCTGCACTGATCTGCTAGCCATGGATTAGGTTATTAAAGTAGATTTTCCCATTAATAAAACAAATGTTAATGCATTGTTTGATGCTAATAATGAAACCATTGTAAGAAGCAGAGCTACTTCCATTAACATTTATCACCTCTTTCACTACATCTTGTCAAGGCTGGGGATGAATTCAATACTTCCTTTGCTTGAGAAAGGTGAATTGGGAAGGCACAGCTCCGTGGGAAGCTTCAGGCTGCTTTGTGTTTGCTGTGCTCCCCTGGACAAAGCTGAGCCAAGGGCTACAGAGAGCTGAACTTTAAATACACCCCATCGAACCATCTGCTACAGCACATCTCTGGCTTCATTAAATTGTATTAATTCATAGGAGACTGAGTCAAGGAGAAGAACTGCCAAGCTCTTCCTGCTTCTCAGATCTGTTAGCAGGCTGTAAAATGCTCCACCTGCTATCGTGGTGCTGCACAGATAAGGATCTGTGTGTCCTTTGGCACTGCAGCCTGGATTCTGCACTGGGTTTGGCTTTACCCTGGGCAGCAAGCCCAGCATGGTTAGGTCTGGCTGTCTTGCATGTGGGCTTGTGGGCATTGATCAGGGGATGGAGACATTTAGTACCTTGCCCAGCTAATCACAGAAGGCATTGGGTTGGAAGGGACCCTTGAAGGTCATCTTGTCCAACCCCTCTGCAGCCAGCAGAGGAAGGCTTGTGGTATCTTCAGTGGGCCTCAAACTGGGTGTTGCTCCCTGCAAGGAGAGGGTCTGAACCTTCCTCTGTCTCTGTCAGAGGCAGTTGTGCATCGATCCTTTATCCTTGGCAACGCTGTCAGGTAGCTGGGGAGAGGACAGGAGATAAGGCACCTGCATGATGTTTGTTCTTGCTGTCTAAAGCTCTGTGCAGACACTTAAACTGTAGACATTGCAATGCAAACAACTCCAGCTGCAGATAAACTCTGCAAATGCCAGCCTAGGAGAATGGCTGCAGCCTCCCCCTGAGTGATTTTGGTGGGGCAGGCCCTGAAGTTTCCCCTGCAGCTGAGCTGCAGAGGGCACAGTGAGCTCTGCAGGGCTGTTGGGGCTGCTGTTGGGAGCGAGCTGCTTTCAAGGTCTGCTGGAGCTCTTCGAGCAGGGACACGGCACACAGGTGTCTGTCACAAACAGGATGTCAGCAGCTTCCATCAGAAATAAATGAAGTTGAAGTCAGGCTCTGTTCCTAGGTACCTGAGGGCTGCAGCTCACAGCTGTGTCCTCTTTCTCCCGAGCAGCAATTCAATTCCTTCCGCAGGGCCGTGAGGCAAGCAGGGGCCCTGCATCAATACTGGAATCAAGCAGGGTCAGAGAGATGCTGCTGGGCTATTAGGGAGAAGATTTCTGTGTCCTCTAGCAGCATGACTCTGTCAGCTCTAAAACATCACAATTTATAGAGGTGGCTCAAAGAGTAAACTGAGTCACTGCTGTGATGCTTCAGAAGTCTGGACAGACCTTAATCTGTCTCATCAGAGAATAATCTGTGGTGTCAAGACTTGGAAGAAGGTTTGATTAGAAAAGCAAGTGAGGTATGAATGCTGGCATCTGAAGAGTACAGGGGAAGCATTTGTTTGAATAATGAGGGAGTTGGGTAATGTGGAGCCTACTTAGAGCTGCATCACTGGCTCTTGTTCCAGCAGGCTTAGACACAAACCAGGGCTGGTTATCTTCTGCTGCTGGGATTCTGTCTCTGCTTTATGGCATTCTCCAGGCTCTTGGTGTTGCAGACCAGACAAACCCAGTAGGTCCTATATAGAATCATGGAATTGTCTGGGTTGGAAAAGCAGAGTGGTCAGGGATTGGTACAGGCTGCCCAGGGAGTTGGTGGTCTCCCCATGCCTGGAGGTGTTCCAGAACCCTGTGGCCATGGCACTTGGGGCCATGGTGGGCTTGGGTTGATATTGGACTGGATGCTCTTAGAGGCCTTTTCCAACCTCTATGATTCTGTGACATTTGGCATGAAGAATGTTTTCTATTAGGCTGCAAAGGATTATTCCTGGTGGAGAACCCAACCCCCCCCATCCCTTCCATACCTACCTGGGGTTGGAATGGTTGCCTACTTATAGCTGCAGATCTTCTTTATGATCACCCAGGGCTGCTATTCCCTCAGAGTCCTGGGAATCCACTGCTGGAGCTGGGGACTCCTAATCCCTGCTCTCCTGACAGCACTCTGCTGTATGCTGGGCCACGCTGATGCTAGACAGGATGGAGCTGAGCAGCTACAGCCTGCTGGAATCTCTGCCCTGGCATTGTGTACAGCACAGCTCAGCAGCTGGGAATAAACTAAGTTTTGACTAAAATATGAGAGTTTCTGCTAACAATAACTGCAGTGCTTGGCTTTATTTCCCTCTTGAGTAGAATATTTTTTTCCTGAAAGACTTAAGTGGCACCATTTAGGTTTTATTGTTTGGGGTTTTTTCCTTTTTGGTTTCCCTGTATTCTCCAAAGTGTTCAAAGTGTCCCCTGCTCAACCTGGGTAATTCTGATTAAATTCAGTACAGCATTCAAGAGAGATGGAGCTGTTCAGCCTGCAGAGGAGCAGACAGAGAGGGAATCTTCTCAGTGCTGATCAGAAGCTGAAGGGTGGAGGTCCTGAGGATGGGGCTGGGCTCTTCTCAGTGGTGCCCTGTGACAGGGCAGGGGCAGTGGACACAAATGGAACCCAGGAGGTTTCACTTGAACTTAAGGAGAAACTTCTTTGGTGTGAGGGTGCTGGAGGCCTGCATCAGGCTGCCCAGAGAGGTTGTGGTGTCTCCTGCTCTGGAGACTTTCAAGCCCACCTGGACATTGTAATCCTGGGCAAACTGCTGTGGGTGGCCTGCTTTAGGAGAGGGTTGGCCTGGGAGATCCCTTCCAACTCCCCCGTTCTGTGACTCTGTGACTTCATAGTTCCAAGTACTCATCAAAGCAAACAAGATGAGCCTCAGGATGCCCTGTGTGGAAGAGAAGGACCTCTGATGACTCCAGCTCCACTGGAAACCGGCAAATACTTTGTAACAAACAACTGGAGACAAAGAAGTAAAATCCCTCTGAGACCTCTGGTTACTGTTATTTATTTCCCAGTGTTCTAACCTGGGCACTTTGGACACTTAGATCCTGCAGCCCTGCCTTGCTGTTGTTTTACCTCTGGATGTGTAGAAGTATTTTGCCCATGAATGCTCACAGCAGCTGTTAGAAGAACTTCAAGGTGATAGCTGCAGACAAGGTAGTTGTTAACAAGACCTGAACACTTCGAGAGGCTCATGTGACAAGCGAGCTCCTGAACACTGCAGGCAGCAGTTTGGAGTTGCTTTGTGCTGCTAAATACCTGCCCTTGGGTGTATTGAAGCCTTTCAGTCAGTTCTGATGCTGTAGGCACACGACGGTCCTGTTTCAGCATTTTAAACAGGCTCTGCTGGAGCTTATACTAATGAAAGACTTTCAAGCTTTGTGTAGTGACAACAAAAAAACCCAGGAGATGTTTCCATGAAACCTTCCTGCTTGCTCCCTGAGAACCCAGGGAGTGCAGCGTGCTTGATCTCTGCTCTGCTCGTAAAATTGCTCAGGATAAGTGAATTACAAACACATGGTGTGCTTCCATGGCATTCCTGGGACATTCCAGGCCTCTCTTGCTGTGTTGTGATTCTCTGAGCAAATGTTGTTGCCAGTGTAGTGGCCGGGTTTGTGATTTCATAGGACAAGAAAGAAGAGGAGCTAAAACCTGCTGTGGGATGGTCCTGCAGGCTCTCAAGCTAAGAGTAGATGTTCAAGGGAAATATTTCCTTGTTTTGTGGAGCACATGGGGAGGGATATCTGGGGTGGGTCCTCTCCTAGAGGTCACTTCCCCTGCTGGGGCAGAAACCTCCGGAACCAAGGCAGAACCCAATGGGATGCAGTGATTTGTTTCCTGCAGCTAAGATCACACCTCTGTGTGTTGGGTGATGAAGTTATTTGCAGCTCAGCTGCTTCCACGTGGTTGCCTCCTGTTTGTTCTTTAATAGTATATAGGGAAGGAAGATCCAAGGTCTTTCTTCTTCTTTAAATCTGTATTCCACTGCTGTCTCATCTGTTTAATACATTTCCTTTACAAATCTAGACTTATGTTTTAGCTTAATGCCAGCAAGAGCTCTGGAAGGATTTATTCCTCTGGACCCTAATGTAAAATGAGTAATGCTAGAACTGGCTCCCTTGGTAGCAGCAACACTTTTTACTACTGATTGTCAGAAACAATAAAAAAGAGAATATGTTGGTAGTTTCTGTGCTATTTGCTTCCTGGGATTTGTGTCCTGAATTAACCTCCCCAAATATATTGCATGAGTAACTTTGGAGAAGTTCTCAGCATGTGTGTGGGAGACAAGCAGGGAAAAGAAATCAAGTTGTTGGTCCAGGTTTTCATCACAAACATCAAGGAAATGAGACATTCATCCCAAAGCTCCCTGGCACCTGTTGCACAGAGGGTGTCAGGTGTCCCTCTGGATCCCTCAGGGGACAGAAGCCATCCGCTGGCAGCACCTTGGGCAGGCTGCAGAGCTGCAGTAACTCCTGCTACAGCTCTGCCTTTCATGCAGCACACTCTGGGTGGGTGCTGCAGGCAAAGCCTGGATTTAAAGCCCCTTGAAGTCCAATTCTCTTAAAAGCTGTGATCTGTCATATTCTCTGGGCCCCAGCACAGGCTGAGGTCTCAGGGCCAGAGGGGTTCTTCTGAAGCAATGGTTAATCATCACTTGGCTCAGCAGCAGGACTCTTCAGGAGCAGGATCTGCTTGACTGCTTCTGTGGGGAAGTGCTCCTCCTTTTTTATAACTGGAGCAGTCAGAGCTTCCATAGCCTTGTTTGGTAGATGCAAACACTCTGAAAGCTCATTTGTTAATGAGTTTGATTGAGTGGGTGGAGAAGCCTTGGTGCTGAGTGTACTGCAGAGCATTTCCAGTAAGAATCATGGAATTGTTCTGGTTGGAAAACAACTCTGAGGTGGTTTAATGGCAATGAGGGCTGGTGCTTGGACTGGATGATCTTCGAGGGCTTTTCCAACGTTAATGGTTCTGTGCTTCTCCCTCCGACTGCCATCAAAGGCGTGAAGTGAAGTCAGTGTGAGAAGAGGCGCCAGGGAAAAGGCTTTTCCTTTGCTCTGTGGAATAGGGTGAGGGAAGCAGCACCTCTCTCCTTGGCCAGAAGGGGTTTTGCAGAGTTTTAAGGCAGGGACCTGTCACATTCTGATTGCTCTTCCATCTTGTCCTTAACGATCTAATAAGATGCCTGATGCAGTCTGTGCCTTTGTTCCACCTCCAGCTCTCTGCTTCCTCTTGGGTCTTGGTGGGGAACGTTGTTGTCCTGTCCCACAGCAATATCTGCCATTCCCTGTCTTGTGCTGTGGCATTTTGTGATGGATGTGCTAAGCTACACAAATAAGGCTTTTAGAGCATTTCTTTGGCTCGTGCTTTACAGCAGTGCAGGTGGTGATGGCCTGGGAAGCAGAGCAGACCTGGCTGTGCTGCAGGTGCCATGGGCTGGCCCATTAGGAGGCTTTTCTCTTGGCCTCCTGCTTGTGAAGTCGCTCTTCAGCAGCCTCACTGCGCTGCAGAGGACACAGCAAGGATTTTCCATTTGGTTTATGTTTGTTGGCCTAAACTTCCAGAGGCTTAAAATCTAATATTCCACCTGTCCTTTCTGTCGCTCACTTGAGAAGGACGAGAGGCAATTAAAGTCAGCCGCGGTGTCGGGAGCATGACAGGAGCTGACGCTTGGAGGTTGTGGAGCATTCCCTGCGATGGATGGCTCTGCAGTAATTGTCACATCTCATCTTTGTCTCCTGCAATCAGCTTTGCTTTTTCTGAAAACGCTGCTGGCCTTCCCAGACTGCAGGCCTGCAGCAGCAGCTACCACTTGGCTCTGTTGTTCCCCCTCGGGCTGGGGTTTCAGCCTCCTGCCTCGCAAAGGAAGTCTGAGGGTTTTCAGGAACACCGATGGGCTGCTGGGGCTGGAGGCCCAAGTCCAATTTATTTCAAGCTTTGGTTTATTTATTTGGAAATAGTGAGCTGCAAACTTTTAAGAGATGACTTCCTAAATTGGAATAATTTTGTGCTCAAAATCAGCTGAAGGATGGAGCTTGTAACAGCAAATGATGCCTCCGGGAAACCTGATATTGCTTTTAGCCAAAGAGATTTATAGAGAGAACAATGAGTGGAGATAGATGCAGGGAACTTAGTCTTTGGGAACTAAGACTGATTTATAAGTTTGGGGTTTTGCAGTTTGTACCAGAGATTGATTTATAGTTTCCCAGAGCAAATTCATCATCATTTAGAGGAGATTTTTTATTTGATTTTTTTGGAAGAGGGTTGGTTCTCACTGGAAAAATGAAGCAACCTCTGGGGCTCAGAATTGTTGTCTAGTAAATAACCCAAACAGACAAGGAAAGCCCATTGCTGTGCCTTAACCCCAGACAGCAATTGAGCCCCACACAGCTGTGCCCTCACTCCCCTCACTCCCAGTGGGACGGGGGAGAGAACTGGGGGGGAAAAGGTAAAACTCATGGGTTCCCAGGGAGACACTTCAATAGGGGACATAACAACAACAGTAACAACAACAGCACCCGGTGGAATATACACAAGTGATGCACAGTACAGCTGCTCACTACCTGCTGACCAGTGCCCAGCCAGTCCCCAAGCCCTGGCCCTGGCCAACTCCTCCATGAGGTCATGGGGTCTGGAATATACTCCTTGGTCAGCTGGTGCAGATGCCCTTCTGCACAGCATCTCTCAGCAGAGCTTGGACCCCCAGCTCAAGTTATGGATGTGTGGAGCACAGCTCTGCCAACTGAACTGGAGGTGAGCTGTGACCCAGCAGCAAGAGATGAAGCAGTTCTCTGAATTGCCCGGTGACAAAGCCCCAGGCAGGACTCTATTCTTTCTTTAATGCCCCTCTTGCTGGGTGGCTTCTCAGGTCACACTGACAGCAAGATGTGGAGGCTGTGGAGCTGCCTGAGTGCTGCCTGACATGGTTACTGTTAAATAATTGCTGGAGTCTGCTCTGTACAGCCATTCATTTTGATTTTGCTAGCTCATTGTGGGCTTGCTTTGTCTCTTGCCTTTGCTGTACAAAGCAGCATTATGTTTAATTAGCATTGGCTGACCTTTTATTATTATTATTATTATTATTTAGTTGGTAAAAAGGTTATTTAAGTCCTTAAGAAGAATTGCTACATCTACCATTGACCTGATAATTGGTGCATTGTTGCTGGGGGTAATTGTGCTGGCTGGGGCTGAGGAAAGCTGTGTGCATACAGGTCACAGAGAAGACAGCAGGAATAAACTGGTAATGCTCTCTACAAGGGTCAAGACATGTAGTTAAGGAATAATAAAAGCAGTGACAAACCACTTAGCAGCTGGTGGGTTCTTAGGAGAGAGATTGACTCTATCAAAAGCATCTCCTTGTACCTTTCCCAGCAAACGTTCCAGTGCTCCTTCTGCCTGCAATTAGGGACGTAGGAGAGTGAATGCTTGGGGTTCCACCTGCTGCTGCCTGGCTGAGTAATTGCAGGGATTAATGGGGGAAACACCAGTGAGGCTGACCTAAAAAATGGCTCTGCTTTGGCTGCAATTATTTCCCATCGAGGTAAACCCAGCAGCCTGTGCAGCAGCTAACAGACAGCAGCAGACAGCGGTGTGCTGTACCTGCGCCGCTTTCATCGCCTGTGCTCATTCTTATGGCTCAGGTTTGCTCTTTTATTATCTTCAGTTTGCATCTCTGAAAAACAAATGCTGCTGTTTGCTGCACTTGGAATTGCCTGCTGTCCCCAGTGCCTGGCACAGCCTGCTCTGAGAAATGAGAATAAGAGACAGTCATTAAAAGTTGGTTCCCAGACCAGTCCGTGTGCTGAGCTGGCGTTCTGCAAGCTTCCCTCTCCAAAGCCCTGGGAAAGCACAGGCTTGAAAGGCTTCTTCAGGCAAGGTCTGAACCACAGTTCTCTTCAGTGTCTTTTGCATCATGGAGGTATCTTACTGCTTCGTTTTGTTCAAAAACCTTCCTGACTGTTCTAGGTACCAGCCATTAGCACACGTTCTGCAGCTTGCCTGTGTGTTGTCTTGCTGGATCCATGCTGATCCACAGAACTGTTTTGGTTGGAAAAGCCCTTTCAGATCCTCCAGTCCAACCATTCTCTGACTCTGCCAAGGCTGGGGCTAACCATGGCCCTCAGCACCACATCTCTGCAGCTTTGAAACCCCTCCAGACATAGAGATTCAGCCACCTCCCTGGGCAGCCTGGGCCAGTGGTTGAGAACCCTTTCAGTGAAGAGGTTTCTACTAATGTCCAACCTAAACCTCCCCTGGTGCAACCTGAAGCCATTTCCTCTCATCCTGTCTTTTGTTCCTTGGGAGAAGATACCAATCCCCACCTGGCTCCATCCTCCTCTCAGGGAGCTGTAGAGAGCAAGGAGGTCTCCTTCAGCCTCCTTTTACTCCAGGCTGAGCATCTCCAGGTCCCTCAGCTGCTCCACACAAGATTTGTTCTCCAGGTTTACCTTCAGATATAAAGTCACCAGAAAGTTGCATTATGGTTATGCAGAGCCTCCAATAATTACCTGCAGCATACCTTTGGAGTTACTGTAATAAAGGCTGAGTGTTGCCACTCTGCTCTTTAGGGTTAAGTGTGCTCAGACTATCAATCTGCTTTGCTGATCACAGGCCCTAACCTGATCAAGGATCTGCATTTGCAGTAGCATAAATCTGCCAGTGGTTATGTTCAGGTCTCCACCTACAAGGGGAGTTAATAGCCTTTTATGTTCCACATCCTCAAGGATACAGTGATAATGGGGTTCCAGAGAGCTGTTGAGGAGCAAAATGGATGGGAACTGGCTGGCTTTATGTTGATAGATTTCCTTTGGTTATGTTACTGCCTGCTGATGGATTGGGGTGAAAAAGGTAAATAATCCCCACAGCTTGCTGGAATTCAAAGCAGCTCCTCCAGCCCAGCCCCTGCACCTTCCTGTTGCTTAGCTGAGGCCTTCACTGAGCTTTGGCACAGTAGTGAAAAACAAAGTAGGGACTTAAATCCTTCTCTGTCTTTCTTCCCTTCTCCTCCCACATCCTCACTGGCCCAGCAATTCTCTTGCACTTCCAGAGAGTTGCTCTCATCAGGCTTTGGCAAGAAGAACACAAATGTCACCTCACAGAGGAGCAGCTCACAGAATCACAGAATGCTAGGGGGTGGAAGTGACCTCTGGAGATCATCTTTGTGGCCTCCTCTGGCCTCGCTCCAGCAGCTCTGTGTCCTTCCTACGCTGGGGACACCATCACTGGAGGCAGGATTGGAGGTGGAGTCTCACAAGGGCTCCAAGTCTCCACACTGCAGCTGCACCAGCCAAAGGTAGCAGAAATCCAGAGGCAGAACTCCTGTTGCTGGCCAAGGCACGTGCATGCTCGACATCCTCTTTGTCAGAAGGTTTCATCTGGAGGCAGAAACTTGCTCCAATCAACTCTCCAAATCTCTGGGAGGCAAGAAAATGTTGCAGTGGAAAATACATTTTGCTGTCTGCAGTGTTTGGTTCAGCATAATTAACATGAATAATGCAAGACAATTTTCTGATAGTTATTATATTAGAGAGCTTAGCTGACTCATAACTGCCCCCATGACAGAGCCAGAATGCAAATGCCTTGGACAGAAATAGCACAGAGCTGGTTTGATTAAAACCTGAGACAGAGTTGGAATGAAGAGTGTGCAGGGTCTGGGGGCATGGCCTCAGTGTCGCTTCCAGCGCTCCCCTCCAGCCACCCAGGGCTCTTGTAGAATCACTTTGAGACAGCTTTCTTCCTTTCTTTCCTTTCCTTCTCCCTCTGGGAATCGACAGAAGCTGCCATTCATGGGAAAGCAGGGCTCAGGGCCTTGTGTTTTATTCCTTTTCAGAGCCCAGCTACAGCAGAATAACGATGGAGCTTCTTGTCATGGTGCTCTCTGAGGGGCTGGCTGCTTTCTCCCAGCCTCAAAGATACTGGATCTCAGGCATGACCACAAGACTGCAATCCTTGGTGAGAACCAGACCCATCTCCATGGCTTTCTCCCTGCAGCTCCCAGAAGTTCCTGGCTGTGGTGAGCCACAGAACCATAGAAATGTTTTGGTTTGAGCAGACCTCTAAGATCACCCAGTCCAGCTGTCAACCACCACATCCACTTATTGTTATCCTGAAGTGCCATGGCCACACCTTTCTTCAACACCTCCAAGGATGGGGACTCCACCACCTCCCTGGGCAGCCTGGGCCAATCCCTGACCACTTTTTTGGGAAAGAAATTTTCCTGATCTCCAACCTAAACCTCCCCTGGACCAGTTAAGTTGCTCCTTAAATCTCATTTCTGCAGGCAGACCCCATGCCAAGTGTCTGTCACGGCTTAGGTCCTGCTCCTGCACTCCTCCTCTGCTCTCTGAGCTTTTTTGGATGCAGTATGTGGAACAGATATGTGATTAAAACTCTTTTACAGAGACTTTTTCTATTTCTGTGGCCCAGAAACTTATCTTTCCTCTTCCTATCCCTCCATTCATCCATTACAGAGCCTTTTCTTTTGACCCTTTTATTTGTCTTTCCCTTTTTTGATACCTGGAGATGTGTGATAAGGACTTATCAGTTATCACTAATCCACCTTTATCTGCAGGGAGGCTGCCTCAACTCATCTATTAATCTGTGTGCCAGGGTCTGTCTATTATTCTTCCAGCTGCTGCTGTTTGGTGTTCCTCTGCTTTTGTATGGTTTGGGGGAAAATGCAGCTGGAAATGAATGCCAGGATTCCATAGAGGGTTTGCAGGCTGAGCATTGAGATGTGGAAAATGTCCAACTTTGGGCTAAATTAAACAAGAAGAAGGTAGGCCTGGCTTTGAAATAGGTGATGCAATATGACCACTGCTGGATTAAGAGGCAGTTCCCCCCAGGGTCATCCAAGGAGTTGTCAGCACGACTGGGACTGGGGTAGATGCTGTGCCTTGGAGCTGCTTCCCATTGGAGTGATGCCTCATGGGCTGCATCTAAAGCAGTGAGGCCAGCAGAGGGAGAGAGGTGATTTGGCCACACTCTTCTGGTGAGACCCCATCTGGAGTAGTGTGTCCAGCTCTGGGGCCCTCAACACAAGTGAGACATTGAGCTGCTTGGGAGGGGCAAGAGGAGGACCACAAAAATGATCCAAGGGCTGGAGCACCTCCCCTGTGGGGACAGGCTGAGAGAACTAGGGCTGCTCAGCCTGGAGAAGGCTCCAAGGAGACCTTAGAGCAGCCTTCCAGCAGCTGAAAGGGGCTACAGGAGAGCTAGGCAGGGGCTGTCAGCAAGGACTTGTAGCACTAGGACAAGGGGCACTGGTTTGAAGCTAGAGCAGGGTAGGTTTGACTGGAGATTAGGAAGAAGTTCTTTACTGTGAGGGTGGTGAGACAATGGACCTGGTTGCCCAGGGAGGTGCTGGAGGCCCCAACCCTGCAGACATTCAAGGTCAGGCTTGATGGGGTTCTGAGCAACCTGCTGTAGTTGGGATGTCCCTGCTTGCTGCACGGGGGTTGGGCTGGAGGTCCCTTCCAAGCCGATGCATCCTGTGATGGGACCTGCTGCCTTCAGGCAGGGCTTGTGCAGGAGCCGGAGGCTGGGCCCTGCTGTGGTCCCTGCCCTGGTGCTGCTCGTGGTGAGCTGCTGGTTCTGGTGTGGAACTCCACCTGAATGTCACTGTGCAGGAGGTGAGGTCTTCATTTCTGTGCCGCTGCTCCTGTGCTTCGTGCCTCTGGCACGGGCACTTGGTTTCGGTACCAGCAGAGGCAGTGACTGAGCTGCTCCCTGATCTCACCACCGCTGTCTGCAAAGGGCTTGGTCTGGAGGCTGGTGGGTGCTGGATCAGCCAGCCAGCCTTGACATGCAGAATCCTAGAATGGCTCAGGTTGGAAAGGACCTTGGAGATCACCTCCTCCATCCTCCCTGCCATGGACAGGGACACCTCTCAACTAGACTCGAGGCCTCATCCAGCCTGGCTCGTGCTGTGGACACACTCTTGGTGTGCAGCAGAAGACAGCAGCCTGGCCTTCCCCTTGCCACTGCTTGTACATGCAGAGAGCTCAGGGTGGCACCAGGCAGGGAGCTGTTTCTCAGGCCTGAGAGCAGCAGAGCATCACAGGTTATTAGCTGCAGGGAGACGCGGTGCTGACATCGCTGTGCAATTTGCTCCTGGATCTAAAGCGAGGGAGACAAGAGCAATCTGTCTCCTTGCTCATGTTTCCTGCTACAGCTTCAAAGGTGTTTGATTTTCTTTGGTATTTTTATTGGATTCTTGCTTTTCCAAGGTGCTAGAATTGTTGTAGGGGTTGTCAGCTGCTCGCAGGAGGGCAGAGAAGTTGAAATTAAAATAAATAACACTGCAGGAAGCAGAGTTACAGCTTGAAACAGGAGGGGTTCCCCCCCAGCACATTCCAATGCCTGGCAGGTTAGCTGCAGGCTCCTTTGTGTGCTCCTCAGCAGAGTGGGAGCTCTCCAGGTGCCTGTGGGGCTGCAAGGCTCCGAGGCTCCTCAGCCATGCGTTATAGGTGGCAGTGTAAATGCCTGAGCCTGTTAGCCCAGCACTGAGTCCTGGAATGCTAAAATCTTTTGGTTGGAAAAGCCCTTCAAGACCATAGAGTCCAACCATACTCCAACTCTACCATGTCTGGTGCCAAACCGTGGCCCTCAGCACCGCAGCTCTGCAGCTTTCAAACCCCTCCAGGGATGGGGATTCAGCCACCCCCCTGGGCAGCCTGGTTTGAGAACCCTTTCAGTGAAGAAGCTTCTTCCAATATCCAACCTAACCCTCCCCTGGTGCAGCTTGAGGCCATTTCCTCTCATCCTATTGCTAGTTACTTGGGAAAAGAGACAAGGAAGCAGCATCTTCAGTGGTTCTGGCAAAAGGAGATGAGCAATGTGTTGTGTCAGTGCAGGTGAGCAGTGTGAGACTGCTTAAAATGCTGTAGGAAGACCTCCCTTACCTTGACTTATTCCTTCGGTGGTGCAGGGATGGCTATTTGTGGCCAGGTTAGCTGCCTTCCTCAGGAGCAGCTCCATGAAAATTGCTCCTCTAGGATCTCTCTGGACTGTTGTATTCTCTCCCAAGTGATGCAAAGGGAATTCTTCACATGAAGATGTAATAAAATTGAGTTAAAATAGGGGAGATGAAGGAAAAAAGGCATTTATTGAAGCAGAGTGGAAAATAAGAGGTCTGGAAAACTGAGCTGCCTCTGAAAGCAATTGAGGCAAATGCCTGCAGATGCCAGCACAATAGATTATGGAAATTAGTCAGAATAAATAGGTCTGGATGGCTTCAGCAGCACTGTTGTGTCAACTGACCTCATTGAATATGCTCTGCAGCCTGTAACTGTTTGTTTCTCTGCCACATGCCTTTTTCCACAAGCTGAGGAATGAGCTTGAAAATGATACCTGAATTAATTTGTGATTTCCTCTAGGGTCTTGGTGTCCAGTGCAAACAGCAGTGGTGAGGCAGACCACACCATGCTGCTGCTCTGCTTCAAAGAGGCCCTCATCAGTGATGCCAGAAGGGTTGGGGTTGGATGGGACCTCTGAGGATTCTCCACTCCACCTCCCCTGCCAGGCCAGGAGCACCCAGAATAAATCACACAGGAAGACATCTGGATGGGTTTGGAATGCCTGCAGAGAAGGAGACTCTGCCACCTCTCTGGGCAACATGGTCCAGGGCTCTGCTACACTCCAGGTGAAGAATTTTTTCCTTATGTTTTATGCATAACTTCCTGGGTTCCAGCTGTGTCCACTGCCCCTTGCCCTGTCACCAGACCCCAGGAGAAGGGGCTGGCTCCATCCTCCTGACACTCACCCTTTAGCTAGGTCCTGTTTGTGATCTGTGCCACTGCACTATGGTAAAAAGGTTTCCAAAACCCCAAATGGCAGAAATCTGTCACTTGTAGAGAGGCTATGGAGGGCTGGAGGTCTAAGGTTTGCTGAAGGACTTGAAAGCCTTGAATGGATCAAATCCTGCCCTGCTTTGACCTTGATGGCATTGGCCACCACTTTGCACTCGCTTTGCACTCACATTTCATGGTGATCAGTTTCTGGGTTGGAGATACTTGCAGCTGTTTGCTTTGGCAGAAGAGTTAAGGCCTAACCCAGGAGAGAGAGAAAAGACTCTTCAGACTGAACCCAAACCTTTCAAACATCCTCCTCTGGTTCCTACACGTGAAGTTCAGTTACTTCTTGGCTGTGTTCTCCTCTGCCAGCCCAAGCTCCCTGGCTAAGCTGTGCAGCTCGTGATAGATCACAGAGCTGAGCTGCTGTGGTCTAATTCTGTTAGATTTTGCTGTAGTAAATCAAGAGAGGTTTAATTTGGAAATTTAATTTAGACATGCCTTAGGGAATGTAAGTCCAGAGATAGTGCAGTGATGCTTCTTCATGTGTAGGTAGACATATGCATCCCTCAGCTTCTCAGCCTGATTCCTCCCCAGTGAGAATTTTAACTCCTCTACCAAAGTCGACTTTTTTGTTGTTGTTTCTTCTTAGAATAGAAACCCAAAGTTGTGTTGAAACCCAGGGCTTCCAAACCCATGCAGGTGCCTTGATACAGGTTAGGGCTTGATCTGCTGGAAAGTAGCTCTGGGGAGAAGGAACCTGGCAGTGCAGGTGGACAAGTTCACCTTCAGCCAGCAATGTGCCCTTGTGGCCAAGAAGGGCAATGGTCTCCTGGGCTGCATGAAGAAGAGTGTGAACAGCAGGTTGGGAGAGGTTCTCCTTCCTCACTTCTCTGCCCTAGTGAGGCCACATCTGGAGTCTTGGGTGCAGTTCTGGGCTTCTCAATTCAAGAAGACAGGGAACTGCTGGAAAGAATCCAGTGGAGGCTGGGAAGCTGCTGAGGGGCCTGGAGCAGCTCTGCGAGGAGCAAAGTCTGAGAGCCCTGGGGTTGAGAGCTTGGAGAAGAGCAGCCCCAGAGGGGAACTGTTCAGTGCTCAGCAAGAGCCAAAGGTGGGGGGCAAGAGGATGGGGCTGAGCTCTTTCCTCACTTGCACTGATCCATGGGGGTTGTTCTTCCCCAGATGCAGGACCCTGCACTTGCTTTTGTTGCATTTCTCTCCAGCCTGATGAATGTTTTGCTCTTTTGGAGTGGAACTCATTGTTCTGCTGTTGGCACAGATGTAGAAGCAGTGTCACCACCAAGCAGACCAAGATAAGGAGCCTTGCTGAGAAACAGGTTGTACTCTGAAGGTGGATGTTGGTGGTAGAGCTCATTCTCCATCCTGTGTGGGAACAGAGCCAGCTTAGCATGTCAAGCTCTTGCTGAGGGAAGCCATATGTATACAAGGTGCTTGCTATCAGCAGGAAAATATCTTCTGGTGTCTTTGCTGAGTGGAACAGGGAGGGTTAGGCTCCTCCAGAGGACTGAGCCGCAGCTATACTTGTAAGTGTTGCTACCATGGGATGCTGACATATGTCACTGTAGCTGCTGAAAGGAAAAGGAATCCAGCAATACTGGTTTATTTCACCTCTACCCACAAGAAGTTGAGAACAAAGCAAGCACAGTCAGAGAGTACAGCTTTAATTCCTTTTCTGCCCTTCAGTGCACAGCTTTATTTGTTGGCAATGAATGCTTTTTCTTCCAGCCTCATGCTCTTTGGTTATTGGGGCTAAGCAAGGTTTTTACAGATGTCTTGGATCAGATGATGCACATCAGGATGAATCTTCCTTCTAAAGGAAGATGAAACTTAGAAACCTAAAATCTGATGAATTGGAGTTCCTCTCCTGACAGCCTTGAGCTTCTCAGTGGTCCCTGCTTACCCTCCTTGACAAGAAGCATGTGGTGAAGAATCACAGAATGGGAAGGCAGGAGGGCCATGGGCTCTTTTCAGTGGTGCCCAGAGACAGGACAAGGGGCAGGAGGTACAAACTGGAACCCAAGAGCTTCCACCTCAAAATGGGGAAAAACTTCTTTGGTGTGAGGGTGCTGGAGTCCTGGAGCAGGCTGCCCAGAGAGGTTGTGGAATCTCCTCTCTTTTTGCATCTCCCCTGGACTCTATTACACACCCATTTATCCCACTGCAAACCTGTCCCTCACTCTGCTGGGAGCAGATCTGACTAGGTATGGGCTTAGGCTTTGTTAGATGGCAGAGGTTTACCAATCAGTTTTGCTGCCCTCCTTTCAAGGCAGGGAAGGCTGCAAAGTGAGCAAGGCTTCCAAGATGTTTTCCATACGTCATTTCTCATGATGGTGCTTGAAGGGGACAGTAATTACTTAGAACAGCTTAATTATCTTGAAAGCAGGGCACCACAGCTATTGTCTGCCTCCACATCTCGGTCACAGCATGAGGGAGGTTGAGAATTCCTTAGGGCAATGCTTGTTGGCCCTTCCTAGCCAAAATTTCAGGCTGGGCACATCCTTGGTGGTGCTCCTTAGAACGGTGCTGAAGGCCTTGAAGCGCCAGGAGATGTTAAAATCAAGGGGAAGTTGTAGCTGTGAAGTGACAGACTCTTTGTCCTTGTCACTCCCAGCTCTTGGAAGCAGCTTGATGGGAGGATGTGGACTTGTGGTCTCAGTGTTTGTCAGCTCTTCAGACCAGCAGGATTCTGTGATGCCTCTGCCCTGCCCTGGTGAGGCCACCTCTGGAATACTGAGTGCAGTGCTCCCCACTGCGAGAGAGACAGGGGCTTGCAAGGGGCTGCAAAGATGCTGAGGGGACTGAGGAAGAAAGGCTGAGAGGACTGGGGCTGCTTAGTCTGGAGAAGAGCAGCCTGAGGGGGATCTCATCAATAGTCAAAGGTGTGTGTCAGGAGGATGGGACCAGGCTTCGTTCAGTGGTGCCCAGTGACAGGACAAGGGGGGACAGACACAAACCTGAGCAAAAGAAATTCCATCTCAAGGTGAGGAGGAACTTTTGATTCTAAGGGATGCACAGATGCAGTTCTGAGAGAGCTTCCCTTACAGTTCTCCGGCTTGCCTGGAGATGGCAATGTGGCCGTATCGTTGCCACCCCGTGGGCTACTCCCCGGAACACAGGGAAATGCCATTAAATTAATAACACAAAAAGAAAGCTTAGGCTTGGGCCAGCTCTGCAGAAACACAGGCAGTAAATACGTTGGGAACATACAGATAACACAGCTGAAACACAGCTGATGTCACTCGGTGAGGAGCTTTGTGAACAGCAAATTAAGTTTTGATTGCACCCTGACACCCAACACCCTCTGAGCATCAGGGAGCAGCCCCTGCAGGGCTGGGCTGCACCCAGCACCGGCAGCCACCCTCCCCTGCTGCAGCTGCTGAGCCATGAACACTGCCCTGAGCTCTCCAGGCAGGCCCTGCCTGATGCTCCTGGGCCTGAGTCAGGCAGCCAAGGGGCTTTGGTTATCAGTTTAAGCCTGGAAGCTTAAATCAGTTTCTTTTTCCTTTGAGGCCTTGAGCAGCCAAGTGTAGCTAAGAAGTGTCCCTGCCCATGTGGGGAGGTTGCAGTAGATGAGCTCTGAGGTCCCTTTCCAGCCTGAGCCTTTCCAGGAGTCTGTGGTTCTTTTTCAGAACATTTTGGTTGCTTGTGGCTGAAATCACAGAAACCTCAGCAAAAGGAACTCAGTCAACCTCTGTAACGTCTGTACCTGAGTGGAGTTTGGTGCAGAATCCCCTTGGGTCATTTGGATCATCAAGAACACAAGGGAACTGGGAGATGATATAATGTGGGAGCCCTCTTTTATCTGAAGCTCCAGGGACATTAGACAGCTGTTTGTGGATTTTTTTTTTACAGGAGACAATGTCAGCACATTAAACACAGTGGATTTGCTCACTGAAATCTCCCTCCTGGGAAGCAGCTCTGCAGAGAAGGGCCTGGGATGCTGCTGGACAGCAGCATTGTGCCCTCATGGCCAGTGGTGGCTGCATGAGGAAGAATGTGGCCAGCAAGTTGGGAGAGGTTCTTCTCCCCTTCTGTTCTGCCTTGCTGAGGCCTCATCTGGAGTATTGTGTCCAGTTCTGGGCCCTTCAGTTCAAGAAAGACAGCAGAGAGAGAGTACAGCAAGAGGCTATGAAGATGATGAGGGGACTGGAATGAAGAAAGGCTGAGGAGCTTGGGGGATCTCATCAATGCTTACAAAAACTTCCAGGGTGGTTGTCAGGAGGGTTGCCCTGGCTCTTTTCATTAGTACCCAGTGACAGGACAGGAGGCAGCAGGCACAAATTTGAACCCAGGAAGTTCTGTCTAAACATAAGAGGAACTTCTTTCCTTTGAGGGTAGCAGAGCACTGGAGCAGGCTGCCCAGAGAGGTGGTGGGGCTCAGTCTCTGGAGTCATTCCAACCCCCCCCTCCCCAGATTCCGTCCTGTGCAACCTGCTCTGGGTGACCCTGCCCCGACAGAGGGGGTTGGACTCAACCTCCAGAGGTCCAGCCCCTGCCATTCAGTGCTCCTGAGCTGCTGCAGCACCGTGCCGGCGGTGTGGCTCAAGCCCCGGCCGCTCCGTGCTAATACCTCTGGTGCGAGCAGGCGAGCGCAGTGTAAATTGTCACTTCGACATCTTCCACTTTGTAGTGTGCTGAATAATGCATGGAACAGGCTGTCAGGATGTACCTGCACCCTGCCAAACGCCTCAGATCCTCTCTGCTTGGGTTGTACTTCAGGAGGTGGCTATTTGTTTACGAAGCACTTCTCGCTCCAGGAGATCTCCCTGGGCACAGCTGCCACCGCTGCAGACACTGAGGGAAGGGCAGAGGGGACCTTGGAGCAGGGGGGCAGTGGCCCCACAAAATGAAAGAGGATGGCTTTGCTCCTTTGGCTCTGGGGTCAGGTTGCTCAGAACCCCATCAAGCTTGACCATGAATGTCTCCAGGGGTAGGGCCTCTATTTCCTCCCTGGGAAACTTGTTCCAGAGTTCCACCACCCCTCTGTTATTGTTGGGAGGCTGGGCAGCAAATCCTCCTGTGCTTGTCTTTGCTCAGGCTGTTGTTTGAGCACCCACAACCAGATAAACTGGCTTAGGTGGACTATTGGATTGACCTTCAGCTGGACTTGTGCTTTCACGGGCAGAAGCTGTTGACAGCTCTATTGTTCTTGTTGTCTCGTGGAGCTGATGGCTCTATCTGTGTGGAATGGAGGAGCTTTCTCTCCTGAAGTTTGAAAAGCTTTTGAATCCTTGCACAGCATTTGGTACAAGAGGGCTTTTAAAATGCAGGTCATCATTGTTCTGTGTGGAGCTCTGGGTAGCGAACGTGGCTGTGTTTCCTCTTCAGCAAGTTCTATTTATGCTGCAATGATGCTGCAGGGCAATTTCTGTATCATTTCTGTGCATTTATCTTTGTTGATGATGGTTTATTTGAAGAGGTCTGTCTTTATATTGTCAGTGACTTAATGATGAGAATCAGAGCTTTAGGATTTGCAGGAGAAAGGAAGCACTTGACAGGCACTGCTGAAATGGTTTAGCCAATCTTTCATTTTAACAATAGGGAAATAAAAGAAGCCAAGTGCAGCAATAGCTGTTTTCGAGGCAGAACGTAATGCTCATCAGCATAGATAAACACAGCAAGGGCTGGTTCAGAACCGTGTCAGAGAGTCATGTTCAAAAGCCATGCTAAAAGCAATTGGAGAGGGCTCCTTCTGCACCTTCTCTTCCAGAATGGAATAAAAGGGCTTTAAGAGGGAAAAAAGAGTAGTGTCTGGAGGTAGGAGTCTGGAAGGGCTTTTGTATAGAATCACAGAATTGCTGTTGGAAAAGACCTTGGAGATCATGGAGCTCAACCTTCACCCTGAGAGCATTGTGGCCATCAAACCATGTCCATACAGATCTGAGGGGTGGGGGTCAGGACCAAGGTGCCAGGCTCTTTTCCAAGGCCTTCTGAGAACTTCTGGAGTCCTGACCATTGAATCTGTGCAGGTGTTTGCAGCTGGGCTCCCCAAACCCCCAGTGATGCTGTTCTGTCACTTCCTGGATCAATCCATCCTTACAGGGCCTGCATGCTTATGTTCCTCACCAAGAACAGCAGCTCCCAAAGCCTTGCTTAGCAGCTTTCCTTTCTTTTCCCTTTTAAGCACCAAGTTGCTGAAGGTCAGTGTGCTCCAGCATGACATCAGATGTGACACCGCTGCTAATCTAATAAGAGGAAAACAGATGTGGGAAGCTCCTCTGATTTCCTGCTTATTAAGATCAGATTTGTCCTGTGATTATGAGTTTTGGTGGTTGGGATTTTTTTTGCCTCCTGGAGATGTGGATGTTTAGACAATGCTCTTAAAGATGCATCTGAGAATTATTAAGAGCTGCTTTGGCACAGTGTCTTCCCTGTCTGCTCTTGGCACTGCTTTAGTAATGAGATAAATGTTATCCCCTTCCGAAGTAATTAGGACAACTGTTTTCTGTGTGTGTGCATCTCAGACAAGTGGGAAAATGCTGCAGATTTCATCATCTTTGCCATTTTTACCTTTCTTTTTTTTTTTCTTCCTAAAGACAATTATCTGGGTTAAGCAAACTCCTCCTGTCTCAGCAGCCAGACCTCTCAACAATGCCTGCCTGCTTCTGTTTCTTATTTACTGCTGCACACCACTGACGTCTTTCTGTTTGCAGTGGCCTATTTTTCACACTTGATTGGATTTTTGTGTGAATATTCCTGTTTCCAGACCCCTATTTATACCACTGCAGTTAGCAGAGCTGGTATGGTGGTGTCAGTCTGCAGAGACCAGTTTATTTGGGTGCTCACAAGCCCTACAACTCATTCACAGGATGGACTGGAAATCTCTCTTATTGCTGCTATGGATTTGTTGACTCCTTCCCTTGTTGTGATAGGATGAGAGGGAGTGGGTCTGGGCTGGGAAAGAGGAGTTTGACACTGGAGATGAGGAAGAAATTCTGTACAGTGAGGGTGGGGAGACACTGGAACAGGTTGCCCAGGGAGGCTGTGGATGTCCCCTCCCTGGAGGTGTTCAAGGCCAGGTTGGATGAGGCCTTGAGCAACCTGGGCTGGTGGAGGTGTCCCTGCCCATGACAGTGGGTTGGAACTGGATGATCTTTAAGGTCCCTTCCAACCCAACCCATTCTCTGCATCTCTAAAGCTATGACAGGCAGTGTGTTTATCCTTTTCTGGTGTCTAATAGCACTGACAGTTACCATGAACCTTTAAACAAGAAATGCCAAAGGTTCACTGGTTTTCAAACCAAAGTGAAAGCCTGGGCTGAGCTGATTCTTTGAAGGATGCCATAAGGGTGGCCAGGTGAGCGTGAAAGCACAGCAGGGGTTATTAGCTGAATCCCCAGAACTCCAATCTGCCCACATGGGTACTCTGCCAGCAGATGTTCTACTGCCTTCACTCAGTGTGGTGCAGCTGCTGTTCAAGGCTTGGAAATATCAGCTCCTGAGATGAACAATGAAATCCAAGGTTGAAGGTAATGATGTCTGAAAACACACCAGAAATAGCAGGCAGGGTTGATGACAAAGAACACAGGGATGTCCTAGCAGTGGTGAGCTCCACCTGCCAGCCTCAGATCATTTGAAACCCAGCCAAAAATTCATCACTTGGAGGGTGGCAGAGCCCTGGACCAGGCTGCCTGGAGTGGCTGTGGAGTCTCCAGCCCTGAAGAGATTCCAGAACCACCTGGACATGTTCCTGGGTGATTTACTCTGGGTGATCCTGCTCTAGCAGGGGGCTTGGACTGGGTGGTCTCCAGAGGTCCCTTCCAAACCCTACCATACTTTGATTGTGTGCCCACTTGCATGCTTCCCATATCCTTCCCTGAGGATTTAAGTGCTGTGGTGTGGATAAGGTGGAACAAGGAGGATGTGAAGTTACTCACAGGATTTACAGCCTCAGTCCCTGCTGTCTTTGTGGACCTGCTCCAGTCTCCATCAAATTGCTGAAGAGAGTGCTCTGAACTGAGTCAAGGCTGGAACCCAAACAAACAGAGCTGCTCCAGGTCTGTCAGACGATCAGGAGTCAAGAATTGAAGGATGCTGTTGTAGTCCCAGAGCTTGCCTCTGGCTGCAGCATCTCTGTGTTCATTGAAACAGCAGCACAAAGCACTTCTTCAGGCTTTGACTCTTTTCATCAGAGACTGATGGGACACAGATGGCAAGCACCAGAGTTCCTCCTTGTCCCAGTGTCTGCAGGGAAACCAGTGCTGAGCAAAGGGGCTGCAGGGTCAGGCCCCTGCACTTGGCTAGGGTTGAATCCTCAGCTGGAATTGCATCTGCTGCACTCCATTGGTTTTACTTTTGCTTAACAGACCATAAACAATTTGTTTACATAGACAGCTTTTCGTCTTCCACAGTGAATCATAAGTGAGCTCTCCAGGGATCAATCCCTGGTCTGGTGGTTGCTTTTCATTTATATACCAGGCTTGGATGATTTAGATGATCAGTGTTTCCATCTGAATTCAAAGGCAGCTGGTTTATGTCTTTTTGCTTGCACAAAGGATCTTACTAAAAAAATCTACATTATGGAGCTGGCAGATTAAGCCTTGCTTTGGAATCCTCTGCTGTAAACTAGGAAAGAGTTGTTATGACCCATTTGCCAGAGAGGAGAGAATCCCAGTCCATCAGTGCTGGAAATACAGGCCCCTCTCTCCAAGTGCCTGTACTTTAATGGTGCTCTGCTGGTGATGATGAGCTTTTACTCTGTATTGACTGAAGGATCAGAAAATGTGTGCTGCATGGGGACAGTGCCTCACAGAGAGAGAGAGAAAAAGATCTGAAATGACAAAATGGGCTGAGGTGATGCCCTAAAGGTCACCAGGTGGGCATTAAAGTATATCTGAGAGTTAACTCTTGGCTGTAACTGCACTTTGTCTTACAGTCTTCTAACAACATTCACCTGGAGTGCTGACTTCAGTTTTGGGCCTCTCACTCCAAGCAGAAGGGCTCCGAGAGGGGCTGGAGTGTGTCCAGGGAAGGGCAATGAAGGGTCTGGAGAACAGGGTTGGGGAGGAGAGGCTGAGGGAACTGTGGTCATTTAGTCTGGAGAAGAGGAGGCTGAGAGGAGACCTCATTGCTCCTACAGCTCCTCAAAAGGAGGTTGGAGTGAGGTGGGGTCCATCTTTTCTCACATGGAAGAAGTGATAGGATAAGAGGAAAAAGCCTCCAGTTGCATGTGAGGAGGTTTAGGTTGGATATTAGGAGAAAATTTCTTGCTGCAGGAGTGGTCAGGGACTGGCACAGGCTGCCCAGGGAGGTGGTGGAGTCCCCATCCCTGGAGGTGTTCAGGAAACCTGTGGCCATGGCACTTGGGGTCATGGTTTAGTGGCCATGGTGGTGCTGGGTTGATGGTTGAGCTGGATGATCCTAGAGGTCTTTTCCAACCAAAATGATTCTGGGACTGTATTGATACCTCCAGTGGCTAGAGGTTTCCAAGATGACTACCAGCTGCCCATGTTTCACATGTCATTAGCTGTTTAAAAACTAACCTCTGCTTCTGCAGGAGCCCTAATAATGCATGAATCTTGATTAAGAGGCTGTCCCCTGGCATGCCACTGGTGGGGTGATTTCCTTTGCTCCATTGCAGAGGTAACAAAGATTAATAGCCCTTGGTGTTGGTATTAAGCACGGAGGAGAGCAGATGCTGCAGCTACTTAGCTGTGAGCAATGCTGGGTGAAGCTCTGTGATTATTCTTTGCACCTGCACCAGACCTGCTTCATCCAAATTAAGCCTTCGGAGGTTCTGCTTTTTCCTGTCAAGTTGTTTATTTTAAAAAGGTACTTTGGAGCAAATAATTCATTGCCTTCTCACCTTGCATGTGCTGATTGCTTAGAATAAGAGTCCACTTTGAGCAGCAGTTGGCTTTCTTTTCTTCATTACACACACAGAGGCCCACAGACTCCTTCCTAGCCCAGCAAACATAATTTGTACTTCACGACACGTTATGAGCTCCTCGTTGTATGAATGTCTTAAAATGAATTTATAAATAATTTTTATGGTTCAGTGAGAAAAGCCATTAAGGTGTTTAAAATGTTTGGAGGTGCAGGGAGTTGGAGGAGTGGTTTGATGTATGTGGTGCGGTGGGAGCCGGGAGCCGCGAAGGAATGCCGGCGCAGTTCAGCACAGAAATCCAGAGGGCTTCAACTGGAAATGATTAAAATTACATGTGGTGGAAATAGGAGAGAAGAGAATTTAAAGATGAAAGAACAGGGCCAACATTTAGCAATAACAGCACCCAGTTCATTTACTTACTGTAATCTGTTTAGATCTAGGTAAATGTTAAATGCATTTGGAAATGTTTAAATAAATATGGGCAGGTCTGCAAACGATCCAGCTGGAAAAGCATGGTCAGCAGCTCCCTCCCCCACCCCCCTGCAGCTCTCTAGTGTAAGAAATCACAGGCTCGTGGAGTTGTTTGGCTTGGAAAAACCCTCTAAGGTCATCCAGTCCAACCAGCAACCCAGCCCCACCATGGCCCCCAAACCAAAGCATGGCCCCAGGTGCCATGGCCACACCTTGCTTGAGCACCTCGAATGCAAAGATCTGGTGGTGGGGCTCCAGGCTCTCCTGTCGGCTCTTAATGACTCTGGACAGCAGGAGACCTAAGAGAAGCTCTGCCTGATGTGAACCCTGGAACCTCACAGCGAGTTTCTCTTCACTCATTCCCTTTTTTATCTCCATCATAAACTGCTAAATTCGGTGCTAAATTCCAGGGCAATTTGTGTAAGTTGAGTGAATGAGAGCTGAGCTGCATCAGCTTCCCACAATGAACTGCTCAATCACCCTCCTTTGGAAAGAGAACAATTAATATCAGATCTGAATGGCTTACATGTCCCAGGGTAAGGTTTCTTAACTCTATTTTTGGACAGCATTTTTAATTAACTTAGAATGAGCATTTGCACATAGAAATATCAATGCAGACGTGTGCAGGCAGCTTTATGTGTGCACCCAGCTGCCACCCGCTCCACACGGGGATTTGATGGGATTCGGCTTGGCTCTTGCCAAGTTTTCCTTGGGAAGGTGCCGACAGGCAGGAGAGGGAGCAGGGCTGCAGCACACACCCAGCTCCCAAACAGCCCCTACCCAGCAAAGCCCATGAGGATGGATTCTCTAAGAAAGGTTGAGTTGATGGTCTAAAGTACACTGCTTGGTCTTGGCTGGAGAGGGACTCTTCCTAAGTGTCTACCAATAGGACAAGATGGGGAATGGTTTGAAGATGAGGGAGAGTAGGTTCAGACTGGATCTCAGGATGTTCTTCAGGGTGTGGGTGGTGGGATTTGGGGACCAGTTTATTTGGGTGCTCACAAGCCCTACAACTCATTCACAGGATGGACTGGAAATCTCTCTTATTGGTGCTATGGATTCGTTGACTCCTTCCCTTGTTGTGATAGGATGAGAGGGAGTGGGCCTGGGCTGGGAAAGAGGAGTTTGAGACTGGAGATGAAGAAGAAATGCTGTACAGTGAGGGTGGGGAGACACTGGAACAGGTTGCCCTGGGAGGCTGTGGCTGTCCCCTCCCTGGAGGTGTTGGAGGCCAGGTTGGATGAGGCCTTGAGCAACCTGGGCTGGTGGGAGGTGTTCCTGGGAAGCTTACCGATCACAGAATGGGTTGGAAGGGACCTTCAAGATCATCCAGTTCCACCCCCCCTTCCTAATCTGCCCTCTTCCAGCTCAAATGTTTTCCTTGCATTTTGGTGTTTTTCATGAAGGAGCTGAGTTGGGGTAGTTGGTTCTGCAGGGGCTTGGCCCTGCAAGGGGGTCAGAAACTTCCACCTCATTTTCCAGGACGTTTGCCTGAGAGCAGGGCTAGAAAATGAGAGGTTTCCTCCATTGCTGGAATTCCACAGTAAATGTCAGTATGAATAGAATTAGAATTTTTATATATCACCACCCCTCTCTTCTGCTGCAGGTAGGCAGCAAAAATACATGTGCTGGCTGCTGGTAAAATGTCATTGCTCTGCTGTAAGCACTGGTGGGTATAATCCAGATGTGGGGCTGATATTTTGTCTGCTAGAGGTTAATTTAGAAAAGGGCATGGAGAAAGAAGAGGAAGGGAAAGGGCATCCTGTGTGCTGGAAATGATGATAGGAGGTTTGTTTGCACTGGAAAACCAGCGTTTAAGTGAGGCTGGTGTCACTGAACAGCTTCTTTCCACTTCAGATTTAGATAAATTGGTGTAGAAAGGTTTGGGTTTTGTTTTTCTCTGCACTGGTAGGTGTTGCTGTGGGAACAGGAGCTGCTGCCTTGGTAGAAAGTATCTTCATGAGCTGAGGTGCAAGGGTGTGGAAGCCCTGTTTGTACAGCTAAAGATTAATAAGGTTAATGTAGCTGTGCAGGAGCACTGGGGTGACAGCAAGGGCAAGGACTCAGTGACAGCAGAACCACTCCTGGGCTCACAGCGGTGGGGGTGGAAGGGAGCTCCAGACATCATCAAGCCCAAACCCCCTGCTAAAGCAAGGTGGCAGGTCACAATATCCTCCAGAGTTCCATTATCTCTTGGTACCCCTGACACAGCCAAATCTTATGATTTGGTAACAAATTCAGTTGTTGTGATAGGAAAAGGAATCACCGGATCAGAGAACGATGGAGGTTGGAAGGGGCCTCTGGAGATCGTCCTGCCCAAGTCCTGCTGCTAGCACAGGTTCACCTAGATCAGGATTCACAGGAATGTGCCCAGGCAGGCTTTGGAGGAGGAGACTCCACCACCTCTCTGGGCAGCCTGTTCCAGAGTCTCCCCACCCTCACTGTTAAGAATTAGGTTTCCATCTTAATTATTCCTGACATTTTCTCTGGGATGCTGTGCTATACTTCAGGGATTTTCAAGTTTAACATTCAAGTCATTTTTTTATTGCATGGAAATGTGAGCAGAATAAATTGATATGGGCTGGGGTTTGGTTGTGGGGTTTTTGTTGTGAACTGTTTAATTTTGGATGATTGCATCAAAGGGCAGGAAAGTTTTTACCAAGTTAATAAAGTTTAAATTGAATTCTCCTGTAACCACTGCACTTGAAGGATGTCAGCAGGGCTGAGGGGCTCTTGCTCTTAATTGGGATAGCCTGATAAGGAAAAAATTGTGTTCCAGGTATTGATTCAAAGAGACACTCCTGGTGAAATGGAGAAACTCACACGATGTCAGGAGCTAATCTGAACGAGTAGAACAAGCTTTTACCCTCCAGTCAGATAAAAATCTATACATAATAATACAAGATTATGTCACTGGCTAATGCAGTTTAGTGAGGTTTAGGGCAGGCCCTGCACAAATGATGCTTAGGACTCTGTTCTGTGTTAGACTAGAATGGTTTGGGGTAGGAAAGACCTTTCAGATCACCCAGTCCAACCCTTAACCCGGCACTGCCAGGGCACTACCAAACCATGGCCCTCAGCACCACATCTCCACAGCCCTGAAACCCCTCCAGGGATGGGGACTCTACCACTGCCCTGGGCAGCCTCAACCTCAAGGGGAAGAAATTGTTCCACAGGTGCAACCCAAACCTCCTCTGGTACAACTTGAGGCCATTTCCTCTTGTCCTGTTATATTTTGCCTCGCCTTCATAAAGAACATCTTCAGCGTAATGGTGCATGCGTGGCAAGGAAATTCTGGCGTGCAAGAT
Source organism: Dryobates pubescens (assembly GCF_014839835.1). Lineage (NCBI taxonomy): Eukaryota > Metazoa > Chordata > Aves > Piciformes > Picidae > Dryobates > Dryobates pubescens. The sequence goes on from NC_071642.1 coordinate 11,458,167, forward strand.
GGATTTGAGTCTCTATTAAGTGCCAGGTCTGATTGGATATTCTGTGCAAGTTTTCCAGGAAAATTAAAATGATGCTGTTAAATGTTGATTTCCCTACAAGGTAAGTTAATAAGGAAATGGATTAAGTTGCTAAATTCCAACCTGTTTGGAATGTAATGAAGCAAAGTGTTGTGTTTTCATTAGGAAAAAGCAATGACTGGAACCAGGCAATACCCCTGTTTGTGCCCACTGCCCCTTGTCCTATCCCTGGGCACCACTGAAGAGAGCCCAGCCCCGTCCTTGTGATCTCCACCCTTTAGCTCTTGCTGAGCACTGAGAAGATCTCCTCTCAGTCTTCTCTTCTCCAGGCTGAAGAGCCTCCGTTTCCTTCAGTGGAGATCCTCCTTGTGGCTCTTTTACTTTCTACCTTTCCAGGAGCCTTTTTCTGAGGCTGGCTTTCATTATTTCAGAAAATAAAACCCCCAAACCATGAAGCAAATCAATCCAGTCTCTAAAGCTGGCCTGAGCAGCTTCTTCACAGGATTGGATTTTCATGAGCTGCTCCCACTAATTAATGGCTACAGAAGCAATCTAATTGGGGAACAGGAATCATATCACTTGATCTAGCGAGGCAACAGAGTGCACATGTTCAAGAAGAGAGAGAGAAGTTTTATAGCTCACTTAAAAGGGAGGGGGGAACCCAAAGCCTTCAGGAATATTACAATTGCCTCCTGTTCAGAGACATGCAATTAGATAAGCAATTAGTTATGGATTATTCACTCGGCTTGACTGGTGGATACTTGAGCAGCACGTTAACCTTGAAGTGTCTGCTTTTATAGCCCTTATTGTTCACCAATAAATTAGATCTGCATTAAAAAAACCCCAATCCACCCTGCCTGGGCTTCATCTTGCAAAGAAATTTTGCTGCTGGGAGACCAAGACGTCACAGGTACGAGCTGGATGTGCGTGTGGAAGGTGATCTTCCGTGCCTGAAAGGGTTTTAAATAGCTGGGGGGAGGAGAGAAGAGACAGGGCAGTTTCCTTTGAAAAGGACAAAGCTTGGCAAAGAACTCAAAGATCAACTGGTTCTCAACCAGTCAGTCTCTATCAAAGTGTAAATCCTTCCTCTGGATCTCACCAAGTCCAGCACCCAAACGTGATGTCCCTTTTCTCTCTCACATCTCTCAGAGAGTTAAGGCTGCTCAAAACCAGACAGGAATCAGCACGCTGGAATCACAGCCAGCCTCAGGTGATGCTAGAAAGGGGTTTATACTAATAGTTTCACCTACCTATTGCAGCAGAGGAGAGAAAACATGGCACAAGACTTACTGATATTGAGGAGAGGCTGAGGGAGCTAGGGGTGTTTAGCCTGGAGAGGAGAAGACTCCAGGGGGACCTTAGAGCTGCCTGCCAATAGCTGAAGGGATCCTGCAGGAAGGCTGCAGAGAGACTTTTCCTGAGGGTGTCTAGAGCCAGGACAAGGGGGAATGAAGCTGAGGGAGAGCAGAGTTAGACTGGAGCTGAGGAAGAAGTTCTTCAGTAGGAGGGTGGTGAGGCTCTGGGTATGATCAGCAGTCACTGGAGCCTGCACTTTGTGCAGTGGAGGACTGGAACTTGCACTGAACATGTTCCACCTCTTTGGATGTTCAGTGGCAGGCTCCCCTGGTTTAAGTGTGCCTCCAAAGTGGCACCATGCAGCTGTGTAAACTGGCCATAACTGGCAGGTATTTTGTCAGATGAGTGCAGTTAGATCAGACTTCTGCTAACTCCTCCCTGAGCAGCTCTTGTGCTCCACCTGCTTTGTGCTGGCCCACAGCAAAAGCCACCTTCAGCTGCAGCGTGCTGGCAGCTCATTTTTCTCCCTGCCTTGCCTAACCAGCTGCTGCATTTTTTCATTGCCTGTTCTCAGCAGCCTTTGCCTGACCCATACACATCTGCTTGGGCTCTGGTTCTTTGTTTTAAGGTAAATAAATAGGAGAAGCAGGAGGCAGCTCAGAGATATTGGCTGCTGTCACACACAGAGCCGTGCCTCTGCCCTGTTGCCTGACTCCATTACTGCACTGCCCTGGTACAGAGCAGTGTTTCTGTCTGACTGCACAATCGAAGGGGATGGCTATTAAATGCCTCCTTGCATTTCTCAATGCAATCCATCACCAAATAAATTCCAGATCCAGTCAAACAAAATCTAAAGCGAAGGCAATTAACTGTGCAAAGCAACTGATACAGCATCCACCTCCAGCTGCACTCGGTGAGCTTTGAGGTCTTCTGCAACCAAAACAATTCTGTGATTCCAAAGCCCAGGACCTTCAGTGGGAGACTGGCTCACCCTGGACAAGAAAGCCAACAACATCCTGGCCTGTGTCTGGAACAGTGTGGCCAGCAGGTCTAGGGAGGTGACTGTCCCCTTCTACTCAGCATTGGTAAGGTCACACCTTGAGTCCTGGGTCAGTTTTGGGCCCCTGACTCCAAGAAGGACCTCGAGGAGCTGGACCATGTCCAGAGAAGGGCAAGGAAGCTGGGCAAGCCTTGAGAAAGAGAAGCAAGGCTCAGCAGTGTGATTCCCCCAGTCCTCCATCAGCTGATGACATAAGGAATGGAGAGCAAAGTTTTCATTGCTTGAAGGAGGAAAGCTGGTATTTGAATTCAGAATAAATCAGAAATATTAATGTGTGTGAGAAATGAGCTTAATGATGTGTTTAAAAACTATTAACTGAGTGTTTCTCATTAGTGGCACTGCCTAATCGTTCCTTGGAAGCAGGGGGAAGAAAGGGAAGCTCCATCCCGGAAGATCAAATAGTGATTCAGAATTAATTAATCCAGCATTCTGGAAGTCAGGTGGCTTCAGTGGAAGCACTACCTGAGTACTTCTGTCTTGTGGGCAAAATTAAAAAGAAAAATGCCTTAATTAGTGCCTTTTCATTCAATCCAGCTGACCTATTTATTTTTAATTGAGCTACAGGGTGCTTAGCATCCTCTGAAAGTGATAATTGCAGTAGTAAACTTTTTAACATATCCCTCTGGACTCAGTACCTTGTTTTGTGGAGAACATCTCAGAATAGTGCAGAGATTTGGTACCTTGCTGTGCTGGGAGCTGCCCTTCTGTTTCTTCTCCAGCTGCTGACCTGCTTCACGTTGTGTAAACACCTTCTGCGCCTTGTTACCCATCTTTGCTTTGAGCCTGCCAACATCTGCTTTGCCTGCCGGGGTGTGCGAGGTGGCTGAAGGAGCTGTTTGGACGGACAGTACCCCAAGTGCCCTCACACCAGCCCAGGCTGCGCTCAAGACCTCATCCAACCTGGCCTTGAGCACCTCCACAGAGGAGGCATTCACAAGCTCCCTGGGCAGCCTGTTCCAGCATCTCCCCACGCTCACTCACTGTCCAGAACCTCTTTTCCAGAAGCAGGCTATGCTGTCCTGCAACAGTTTCATTCTTAACAGATAAATGAGAAAGGGAGAGCAGCTCAGAAACAGAGTGAGAATAGGGACTGGGACCTTTTCAAGAGCCTCCTCTTACGCACTGGATGATGTTATCACCACCAGTGAAGGCAAGGGGAGCTGAAGGGCTGCTGGTGGTGTCACACAGTGCTGGTTTCCTAACCCTTCTTCTGGAGACTCAGAGGTTACTGCATTTTCCTCACACTAATCCCCAGAAATGATTCTCAGCATTGCAGCCTGAAGAATAGCTCCCTCCAAACTGACTCTCCTCAAGCTTTCCCATGAAGAATTAAAAGCTAATCTGAATGCCCAGTGCTGAAGCCTCCAGCATTAGCATCAGTTTGGCAGCTCTGAGGTGAGGCTGTGAAAGCAGATTTGTTAGAGACTGTCTGAGAAAATATCACCCCCCCCAGATTAGGTTTGTGCTGTCCCTGTGGTGGTTGTTAATGAAGATCAGTTTGGTGTCTAAGCCTCACAGTGATTCTCATTGTGGGGAAAGGAAGAACATCCTGAGCCTGCCTGGCTCCTCCGGTGCTCAAGAGTGTGGTTAGCTGCTGGTGTGCAAGCAGTCAGCTCGCATTAGTCACTTGGTGTCTTACAGAACTGAACCCATAGATCTCCTTCATTCTGCAACAGATCTTTACTGCTGGGTCATAAATGTGATTCCATCTGGCTGACAGCATTTGTTGGCTCCCTGCAATGCCTCTGTGCTCATGCCCATGACAAACAACTGCTGCAGGGAGAGTGACCTGTAACAGGATGACTAAAAGCAGCAAACAGGCAGGAATTGTGGTTTGGAGTCTCTCTGGTTGTTTTCTGCCTGCTTCTCTGGCCAGCTGATGCAGTGAGAAGGAATTAGTCAAGTGAGAGGACGAGAGGAAATGACCTCAATTGCACCAGGGGGGGGTTTAGGTTGGACATTAGAAGAAAATTCTTCACTGAAAGGGTTCTCAAAGACTGGCACAGGCTGCCCAGGGAGGTGGTCAAATCCCCATCCCTGGAGATGCCTTAGAACCTGCTTTCCAAAGGTGGCCATGGTGGTGTGAGGTTGCTAGTTGGAGTCACTGGCCTTGGAGGGCTTTTCCAACCTTTGTGATTGTGTGACCCAGGGTGTGGCTCCAGGCTGGCATCCATCCCTGCCAGGCAGAGCAGCTGAGACACTGAACAGCTACCTTGCTGCCCATTTGTCCAGGGCATTGCTTCAAGTCCAGATCCTGCCACGCACTGTCACAGTATCTAAAGCAGATCTGGGGTTAATTCAGCTGCTTTTGGGCCATTGCTGACTTTGGCTGTCGTGTTGTGTGCTGACCTGGGGTGAAAGGTGCTGGAGCAATACTTGCAAAGAGCATTTTGAATCGCTGCTGCAGTTTCAGTTCAGTGAGGTGGTTGTGTGCTGGCAAAGGACCTTTTGCAATGACTCAGGAGGATGAGGTGAATGTTAAGAGGAGTGGACATTTAAACCCTCGTTGCTATTTTAATTATCCTGAGTTTTAAGCCCAGGATGACATCTCTGCTAATACATTGAAGATGTTTAGTGCTATTAATTGACTCATAACTGGGTGGCAGTGAATTGATGATGTCGCTTAAAATACCGACTGGCGTCTCGGAGCTATTTCTGCTTTGCAGTTCCATTAAATGCCAACTGCAATTTGTATTACAGCCTGCTGGAGACCTGACTGGTGATGAAGTTACCTACCAGTGTGGGCTTAATATCTGTCAGTGAACATTTAGTGTAAACTGGATGATTGTGGAGGGCTCCTCCAACCAGAAATGTTCTGTGATTCTGTGAACACAGGAAGGACCTGGACCTGATGGAGTGGGTCAAGAGGAGGCAACAAAGATGATTGTGGGGCTGGAACACCTCTGCTACCAGAGCAGGCTGAGGGGGCTGGGGTTGTTCAGCCTGGAGGAGGCTCCAGGGAGACCTTAGAGCAGCTTTCCAGTACCTGAAGGGGCCTCCAAGAAGGGGGACTCTTTGCCAAGGCCTGCAGTGATAGGACAAGGGACAATGGTTTGAATTAGAGACAAGCAGGTTTAGATTGGTTTTGTGCTTTACATTGGAGCACAAATGATGGAAAATGCTTTTAATCTGGCAGCAGCCCCGAAGCTCTTTGCCCCAACCCCACAGTGCCCAAGTGCAGCTGGGGTGCCAGGAGAGCTGTAAGCCATTCACCACTGCCCTGCACACAGCTGGGTTTCAAGAGCTAACCCAGGGACCAGAAACTTCTGCCCAGCACAAACAATAAGTTATTTGCTGTTGATCGCCCTGCAGAGGGGAGGAAGAATTGCTCTCAGTGGATGGGAAGAAAGAAGGTGCCAGTAGAAATTGCAGGGTTTCAGGCTTCCTTAGACGAGCTGAGGCCTGGGGGAGGAATGCTAATTCCTGGATCTCTCACACGCCTGATCAAACGGAGTATCTTGAAATAGAAACTGTGCACTAAACAACTTCAAATGTCACCATGTTTGCTTTGTGGTATTAATGTATTGATTCTCACGTCCTCTCACGCCCAAGGAGCATGACTCCGTTGATGGAGTGGGAAAGCACATTTCTGATTGCTTTAAATGTCAATATGGTCACAATGCTGCACCAAGGAAAGACAGGACAGCCCCTTGCTGTGCCTCAGAAACAGATTGCAGCTCTGTAAGGGAGGGCAATGCCTGCCCCTAAGACCGTGAAGTTGAAAGGGAACATCTGAAACATGAAGGCCTGAAGAGGCAGCTCTGAATTTTGCTGTCATTTGTTTGCTGTCTGTCAGCTTTCAACAGATTAGGCTGAACCTGAAGAAAAAGTCTTTCAAGGAGAAAGAAATTGAGATGGAAATAGAGCCTGGACAAACTTGGAGCTAAACTGTGTTAACCAAAGAGAAAGGAAGAGTTAGTCCTCACAGGTAGATGGAAATGTTAGCAAGGGATGAGCTGAAGTCTTCACTGCCTCTGCACAGAGGGCAGCAGACCACCAACACATCGACATCCCTGGCGACATCCGGCTGCTTCACCTGGGTTGTAGCTACCAGAAGCCCACACAGCTATTGATTGACACTGGGATTTGGAGTATTAAGAGATTAATTTTGATTTCCAGGCTCAGCTTGGACCACAGCTTTCTGATCCCCCTTGAAAATCCATTAGGCTGCTATGAAAAGTAGAGGACTTGCAAAGCATCCATGCAGCGTCAGCACAGTGCAGGGCTGAGCTGCGCTCTGGAAACAGGAGATCCTTCCATCTGCTGTTGTCTCCACTGCCATGCCTAATCCTGTTGTTGTGAAGGTCCACATCTCTCTTCCACAGCACACAAGAGGAGCTCTTAGCACAGCTTCTCCATAAGCTGAGCTGCTTCCCACAGCTGGGTGGAAATTTATTTCTTCCTCTCAGAAAGATGCTTTTCAGTTTCAGACAAAACTGGGTTTGTCAGCTGGATGGATTTGATAGTTAGATAAATGTGGTTTATCAAGGGAATGGATTAGGCTGTTTGCATTTTGTCACCACAATCTCAATCCATCCTGCCAATAAAACATATTCCATCAAAGCTTTCGGCCACCCTGCTCACAGAATGTGTTTTGTCAACAGCCTAAATCCATCCTGTCAACAAAATCCATTCCGAAGGAAAATAACTCAATCTCTTCTGTCAACATCAGGAGTAAAATCTTGGTTGTTAGTGTATAAAAAACAAAGCCAAAGCACACAGTTAGCAATCCTTGTTTTCAGGCCAAGCTAAGGAAAAAACCAAACCCTAACCCCAAAAGTCTTCATCAAGTTAGCATATGGAAATGGAGACGTGGGGAAGCGTCAGCTGAGGCGATGCTGAGGGGACTGAACAGCTCCCTTGGAAGAAAGGCTGAGGGACTTGGGGCTTTTTAGCCTGGAGAAGACTGAGGGCAAAATCTGCTCAGTGCCAGGGGGATGGGGCCAGGCTTTGTTCAGCGGTGCCCAGTGGCAGGGCAAGGGAGAACAGGCACAAACCTGAGTACAAGAAGTTCCATCTAAACATGAGGAGGAACTTCTTTAACTGAGGGGTGATGGAGCCCTGGAGCAGGCTGCCTGGAGAGGTGATGGAGTCTCTGTCTCTGGAGCCATTCCAAGCCTGCCTGGACACCATCCCGTGCAGCCTGCCCTAGGTGACCCTGCTCTGGCTGGGGTGTTGGATATCTCCAGAGGTCCCTTCCAACCTCTACCATTCTGTGATTCACTCTATCTGGAGATCTCCTGAGATCAGGAGCACAGAAGCAGACAATAATTGGGTCGAGCTTCAGAGGACACTGGAGGCAGCTGTTTGTGTGTGCACATGCAGTGCTAGCTTTGCACAGCAGCAACTGCAGGGCACACTCATTCCTGGGCTCCCCCCGAGAGCTGATTGGTGTGGCACTGGGGGTTTTGCTCCTCCTCTCCTTCCCCTGCTCACCTCTCAACAATATAACATTCATTTTCAAATTTTATTAAAATAGTCTCAAAGCAAGATTGCAGATATTAAAGTGTGATAGCTGCAGCTCCTCTGAAGTGCCTCCCTGCTCGTTCCAAAGTGTGGTGAATGCTGGCAGCAGTTTTCATTTCAAGCCCCAGGTCAATAAAGATTGATTGTATCATATCATAAAAGTCAGATGGGTTTTAAGGAAGGTTTAGTGGCTTTGGGTGCCTACCTCGAGACGCTGCAAGAGCGAAGGGATTTCCTAAGCCCTGTGCCTGCTTTCAGGCAGGATGGGCTTGGCCAGTAACCTCCTGCTGGGCATCTGCCTCTGTTTAGCCCTTATCCGGGGCTAAACCACACCCAATGATCCTTCTCCAGCAGAGAAGGGGGTTGGGAAAAGGAGAACCAAAAGCAAAGATGTTTGCTTTTGTCTCTGTGCAAGGGCAGATTGGCCACGGTGGGTTCTAAAGCCTCAAACATCAAAGGCAAAAGGACTTTTTTCATTATGACTTGAGTGAAGAGTCAGGAGACTGCAACCAACTGCTTCATCCTGTAGTTCTTGGGGTTGATACCATCAGGATAACCTTAAGCAGGGGAAGGTGATGGAAGAGATTTAATAATCAAAGGCAGATAAACATCTAACAGCTCCTTATCGTTTCTAATAACTAAAGAGAATATGCAAAGAGACCATCCCGGGGCATTCCAGAGCAGGTTGCAGCCTGCAGCCTGGCCTGTCCCAGCTGCTGATGTGAGTACAAATAAAAAGCCTGGTGACAGATGCTGTTGGGAGCTGCATACTCAATTAGAAATCCATCTTGAGCAGCAAGGTGTCACACAGCTCACTCCCAGCTCAGCATCATCAAATTGATTCAACTTCTTCAGTGTTCCTCTCCTGCAGGTGAAATTCTGCTATTTGAAAACTGGCTTGGGCTTCTTACTCACAGAAGCCTTCCCTTCCTCCATATGCTCTGTGCTAATTATCAGCCTTTTGAACTGCACTATTTTGGGATGTATTGTGAAGTGAAAAAGATTCCTTTTCATCACACAAAGCAGGATAATAAAAATGATCTCCACAGGGCATTGCACAATGGGCTTTTTTGCACCTACAAAATACTCTTAAGTGTTTAATGATTTATTGATGTAGCTGCTTTGGCTTCCTAAGCTTTCATTTTGTTTAATATGCAGACTGGCTTCCAGACCCTTGATTACACCACTCTCCTTGATCATTTACAACTTCAGATCAGCTTAGCAGGCTCTTCCCCAGCTCTGTTTCCTAACACTTGGCAAAGAGAAATAAACAATAGCAGCAGGTGTTTATTTTTCCTATTAATACAGGGCTCAGATCTTGCATTGTGGCTCTGGAAATGGGATGCTGCACCCTCATCAATAGCAGGACTAAGTTATTCAGGGCAGGGATCACCTATTAATTACATGCACAGAAACTGATATCACTGCAGAAATGTTGTCCTCATCTGATCAAAATAAATGACTTCTCTGCCTGCCAAATTCTCATCTGGGTCACACAAGCACTAATCCATTGACAGCTTGGCAGAATGACTTCAGGATGAGAGGAAATAGCCTCAAATTGTGCCAGGGGAGGTTTAGGTTAGATATTAGGGGAAAAATTCTCCTGCTAGAGCAGTCAGGGACTGCCACAGGCTGCCCAGGGAGGTGCTGGAGTCCCCATCCCTAGAGGTGTTCAAGAAACCTGTGGCCATGGCACTTGGAGCCATGGTGGTGCTGGGTTGCTGATTGGATTCAGTGATCTTGGAGGCCTTTTCCAACAGAAATTATTTCCTCTTGTCCTATCATTTGGTCCCTGGGAAAGGAGCCCAACCCCCACCTCACTGCAGCCTCCTCTCAGGGAGCTGTAGAGAGCAATGAGCTCTCCCCTCCCCCTCCTCTTCTCCAGTCTGAACAGCCCCAGGTCCCTCAGCTGCGCCTCCCCAGCCCTGTTCTCCAAAGCCTTCATCAGCTTTGTTTCCCTTCTCTGGGGCTGTTGCAGCTCCTCAGTGTCCTTCCTGGAGTGAGGGCAGCAAACCCAGTGCTCGAGGTGTGGCCTCAGCAGTGCTGAGCACAGTTTGTTTCACTTGCTCCTTCTCTGGACTAGAGCAGCCTTCAAGTTCCAACTGCAGTTCCCCTGTGACCACCTTTGCACAGTATTTGGAATAAAAATCCCCACAACAGAGCATCTTCTTCATCATCACCACCACAGCCAGAACAAGTGGGTTATTTCACTCCTAAGAACCTGCATGCAGCTCCTGCTCAGCACCTGTGTGTTCCTAGTGCAGGATTTCTCTATTTGCATTTTTATTAAAACCTTATCAAGGCTCAGGCCTCCATTTGTCACAGCAGAGTTGTCTGAGGCTGGAGATTAGGCAGGGTCTCCCACAGCCTGTTTTTGTAGGGGTTTTATCATGTCCTGGTAGTGGTGGCATTCATCAAGACAACACCAAACAGCCCTCCCTCTGCCAGCCTAGGCACTAATGGTGACTTTGCTCCTGCTGCCCATTACCTTTGCTTTCCCACTGATGCTTCCTTGGCAAGCTGCCTCTGCAGAGCATCAGGGCTGCCATTAGACCTTCAGCTGTGTGATTTCTCCTATTGCAGGAGGGCTGGGTGGAACAGGCTCTGATTAGAAGTGAACTCAAATAGAAAACATCCAGATAAGGAGGCAAAGGAATCACTCTTAGCCTTTAATCCTAGCAATTTAAAACACAGAAGCAGCAGGTTTCTAATTCATGGAAGCTTTCTCCACAATGGCAAAAGATACTGCATGGCCCTGCAAAATCCAGGGCACTCATCCAGCAGCCTGAATCATCTCAGCTTAGGCAAAATTCCCCTTTTCTGAGGAAAAATCCCCCCCAAACAAACACCAAACCAACACAAAAGCTCTGTGGTGCTGTTTGCTTCCTGAAGCGCTCTCCTGGAAGAGGGATTCGGCAGCATAAATTCATCCATTCCTTGGGATCCTGGACCACAGCTCTGAAGGTGTCTCTGCTTTCTCTCCAATGCATTTCACACTAAGTTAAAAGCCCTTTAATTTCCCCACAACAGAAGCAGCACCTAAGCTGACTTCAGTTCCCAAAGCACTGGCAAGCATAAGAACTTGTGTCTGCCTTCACAGACTCTCCCTGCACAGAATCACAGGGGGGGTGGGGGGAGTGTGTGTGTAGGAGCAGCCAGATGCCATCAGAAGTCTGATGTGCAAAGAGTCTTTGAGCATTTACCCATCAAGACAGAAGATCAGACAGTGGCCAGGTGTCCCCCCCAGGGAAACTTCCATTCTTGTAGGTTCATGTTATTAACCTCAACACAGTTCCAAACCACGTGCAGTACCAGAGAGTCTTAACTCCCAGTAAAGTCAATGTGGAGGCCTGAACTGAAATTATTAAGGGAAGAGCTGGGTGGGCCCAATTCCCCTCTCAGTTTGATGTGACTCCATTAAACTCAGCTGAGTATCTCCCAGGTGCATCAGAACTGCCTTTCTCTGACGCCTGCTTGCCCCACACAGCAACTCCATCAAAAGGAGACACAATAAGAGGTGGCAGCAGCTGCCTCCTACAGAAGCTTTACTGGCTTGCTCTCAAGCTTTCTTGGTTCAGAGAGCAAAGATCTCTATTACCAGGAGCTGGAAATAACTTAACAGATGAAATATTTCAAAGTGGACCTCTACAGATAGATAGCATCATTTTTATTCTTGAATTCTCTAGGGAAGAAGCCACCTCTCACCTGAGCTATTACCCAAGCTTAATGAAAGAGAGAAGTGGAGAGGAAAAACCAAGACTGTGTGTCTCTCCATTTGTAAGTGTCCTTTTATCCTTCCACTGAATCACATTAGAGGTACTGGGCAGAGCCTCGGAACGACACCAGGAAATGATGAAGAGCCAACTCCCCTCCATACTTGCTTTCAGCTCAGAAGGAATCTATTAGTTTCATGCAGAGAATTTCCTGGATGGAAAAGAGATGCAAATTGGTCCAGCTGATGGGACTGGGGAGCAGCAGCAGGGTGATGTCTCTTCTGTCTTCTCATTTCAGTTACAAACATGCTGCTGCTATTGGTATCATTTATTCTAGCAGTGTGGAATTCATTCTAACAATACATGTGGAGCCCTTGACACAAGGTGGACATGGACCTGAGGGAGGGGGGCCAGAGGAGGGCCACAAAAATGATCTAAGGTCTCGAGCACCTGTCCTACAAGAGCAAGCTGAGAGAGCTGGAGCTCAGCCTGGAGAAGAGAAGGCTCCAGGGAGACTTCAGAGCAGCCTTCCAGTACTTGAAAGGGCTACAGGACAGCTGAGCAGGAACTGTTTCCAAGGGCTTGTAGCAATAAGACAAGGGGCAATGGTTTGAAACTGGAGCAGGGTAGATTTAGGCTGGGCATTAGGAAGAAGTTCTTTAAGGGTGCTGGAACACTGGAACAAGTTGCCCATGGAGGTGGCGGAGGCCCCATCCCTGGAGACATTCAAGGTCAGGCTTGGTGAGGCTTTGAGCAGCTGCTCTAGCTGGGAACATCCCTGCTGACTGCAGGGGGGTTGGACTGGGTGAGCTTTGAAGGTCCCTTCCCACCCAGTGCATTCTGTGCTGCCACGATTCTCTCAGCCATGGATTAACTCTCATTCCCTTAACCTTCATTTGCAAAGCATCTTCTCTGCTTCCTGCTCTGAACCAAACTCCCCAGTTCAGCAAAGTTACTTTCCAGGTGAGCAAATGCTCTTGCACCCTCCACAGGAAATCTGCCACAGATCCAGGAGGCAGGCTGGTGGTGCTTTGAAGCAAACAGTGGCTAAATCTTTAGGAAAAAAAACCCCTCACTTGGCACAAAATATTTTAAGCAGCAGAGGCAGTTTCCAGCAGCAGAGAGGAAAAGAGGCTTAAGAGCCCAAGTGGAACATTCCCAGCACCGTAAAAGCTGGACAAATAATGGCAACATTTCTGCAAGTCTAAAGTCACCTGGTGATAGATGGGAGGATTAAGCTCTGTTGAATAAGTTATCCTCTGCAGAATATATTTCAGCCTCACCAGACTGCCTGACAAATAAAGGACAGATTAACTGCCGGCAGTTTGCAGAGGGTATTGTTTCCTAGGGTGGTAAACTACCCCTTTAATGCACACCCAAACCCCCACCCCCACGCTTAAGAATCTTCATCTGTACAAAAGAACACAAGGAAAGTAATCTGCATCAGCTCCTAAACTGGAGTTACTGAGCTGTGTTAAATCCCCATGAAGGCTGTTTGTTCAGTGCACTTTAATATCCTTCAATAAATGGAAGCCGATAAATTGACCCAGGGCTACTCTGAATCGGGAGGGGAATTAGCAAGGTGCTTTCTGTGAGTCACTCCCAGACTCAAATTCCTGCTAATTCCACCAAAAAAATAAAAAGAAAAAGAGGAAAAAAGATATTTTAAAAAGACTTTTAAAAGGCTTTTTAAAGTCTGCAATGTGGCAGTGATGAAACTCATCAGGAGCTGGCTGCTATAAGCTCGACTTCATCCTACATCCTCATCAGATAACCCAGAGACTCTAGAAGGTGGTTCAGGAGGTTCCCCTTGAACTTAAAGGCAAAACTCCTTGCTGGGAGGGTGCTGGAGGCCTGGGGCAGGCTGCCCAGAGAGGCTGTGGAGTCTCCTGCTCTGGAGGCCTTCAAAACCTCCTTAGAAACATCCCTGTGCAACCTGCTCTGGGTGACACCGCGTTAGCAGGGGGCTGTGACTAGGTCATCTACAGAGGTCCCTTCCAACCCCTACCGTTCTGTGCTTCTGTCTTCCTAAGCCCGAAGTGCAGCAGTGGCAGCTCTGGTAGGTGCCTGTGCTGACCAGGGAGGGAGGCTGTCGGCAGGACTCAGCCCTCGTAAGCAGCGCTGGCGCTCGGCTGCTCTCTTGGAACCACCTCGTGTTTTGCCTCCAGGGCTGTAACCTCAGCAGCTCGGCATTCATCACGGAGGTGGTGGGGGGTGTCAGGTGTGGCTTGGGGAGCACAACTGCTTCACTGGAGATGCAAAAAATGAAGAGAGGTGTCCAACATCGAAGGCTACATCCTTTCTGCAGCCCTTTCTGCAGCACGGGGACGTGCAGGTGTGTGAGAGCAGGAAGAGATAAATGAACATTTCTGTTCTGGTTACCTGAGGCCCTGGGAAGGGTTTGTAGGCAATGGGTAAAGTCTGGGAGCAATCAGACCAGAAGGAAAATATTTCAATGCCAATCTTGCTGACAGTCAGCAAGACAAAATGAAAAGAGAAAGTGAGCCACAAATGCTTTCATAACTACTCAGTGCTCCACTGCGCCTAAGGGCAAGGTCTGGCTCTGCCTATGGAGAGCTTCAAAGCTCCAGTTCCTCTGGTTTCCAGCATCCTTCCCAGGAGGGGACTCCACAGAACAAGACATTGCCAGCGACAGGCAGGTTGCATTTCTTGTTTCATCACATTGCTTCCAGCTGTTATGTTTTGCTATTTACCAGTCCTGGCAAGGTGCTAAGGTCCTCGCTGTTGCTCTGCTGTGTCTCCTCTTCCTTTGGTGTCAGAATGGGTTCACCCGACCTGTTCGAGATGCTGTTTGTTCTACCATCCTCACTAATTACACTGACATGGCTGGTGAAGAGGGTGCCAAGCACCATGGCATTAGCATTCAGAAGCTTTTTCTCTGGATGAGAAAGGAGAGAGCACAGAAAGAAAAGGAAAGGAAGAGATAATGAGGGAGACAGTGACCTTTCTGAGGTCTTATTGCCAGAGACTGCTGCGTTAGCTCAGCAGCTGTGCAATTAGCTCCTGTCATTACTGTACAGCAGCGGGACCAGGGAGGAGAGTGTGCTCCTTGACTCAGCACTGGGGAGGCTACACCTTGAGTAGGTGCAGAGGTCCAGAGAGGCATCATGAAATAAGCGATGATCTAAACCCCACAAACAGCAGCTGGCAATATAATGCCTTGGGCAGCCTGGGCTAGTCAGAGGTGTCCATGGCAGGGGGTGGAACTGGATGATCTTTAAGGTCCCTTCCAGCCCAACCCATTCTGTGCTTCTGGTAATAAAAGCCACGTGGAAGGCAGGCAGTTGATGCTGGACAGCGAGTTGAAAGGCTGGGCTTTAATTTTGGGTTTCCAACTGCTAGCTGTTGAATTTGAATTAATTTATATTTCTAGCACCATTCTTTCCTTGTTTAGAGACTAAAGAAGAGTTGGCTGTGAGTTTTACACAGTGATCAGATCTAGTCTGCAGCTACCTTTTTTAACTGGTGCTGCAGTTACCACAGCAACAGGAAAATTACTTGGTTATGGTATGAAAACTTTCCCTACAGAAGCAAACCTGACAGAGTGTCATGAACAGTCTTGAAGAGACAAGGATGTTCCAACAGAGATCACTCATTCTGGGACTGCTGGAGCAGTACTTTGACAGCTCTAGAGAATCATTAAGGTTGGAAGAGACCTCTAAGATCACCGAGTCCAAGCATCAATCCAGCACTGCCAGGTGGATCTGGAGAGCTTCCATCCCTTTTAGCCTTCTCAACCCATCACCTTCCCAAGGGCAATAATGCACAACAGCATTTTCATAGCTGAATCATGGACAGGAGGGGGAGGAAGGTTGAGGCTCCTCTGGCACTGAGGTTTTGCTGCTCAGAGAGTTGTGCTGTGCCTGCACATTGTGGAGTTTTTAATGCCACCTATTCCCATGGGCAGGTCCAGGGAGCTGCCTCTTCCCCTCTGCCTTGGTGAAGCCTCATCTGGGGAGATTATAACCAATTCATTTCAATCTAACCTGGCCAAATTACCTCCAGTGCAGACTTTTCACACTCCCTGTGACAAGCTCATATAATCTGGTTACTACTTGAGGCATCTTCATGTTGCATGGAGTAGGTTTGTACCTTTTTCAGAGTGCAAAGCTTGTGGCAAACAGCTCAAGAGTTTGTATTTATTATTATTTTTTACTGTACTTTTCTTTCTTCAGGCACAGAGTTAACATTTTTCAACTAACCTCTAAATAGCTTTTTTTGTTTGTTTGTTTAGGGACTTGTTTGAATACTCCAACTGAAAAATGACTTCTTTCCTTTGGTTGCTGCTCTTCCAATGCCAGCTGGCAGAATTAGGTAGCTGGGGAAGAGCTTTTGTGCTGCGCTACCTAAAGGGAAGAGGAAGATTTCTTTGATTTCTGCAGCAGGGATATAATTCAATTATTGAGTTCAATGAAAGAAAACTAAATAAAGTCCATTTGTTAGGTTTTTGCTGGTTTTTTTTTTCTTGTAGAGTAATTTTTATGAATGTAAAAGCCAGTGGTTGTAGAGCTGCTTGCTGCAGCCTTATCCCCACACAATCTCTTCTCCACACTGAACTTTTGTGGCATCAGCCTGCCAGTAAAATTGGATTTCAAGGCTTGCTGCTGTCAAAATGCCCTTTTGCCTTGGTGAACTTGCACACAGTGATCAGGAAAAGAAATTTCCAGCCCAGCCAGAGTGTGACACCTGCAGTAATTACTAACTGTGCAGGTCTGGGGTTAAGCAGAGGACAGCTCATTAGATATGCAGAGCAGCGCAAACAAGCAGCCAAAGGAAGAATTGAACAGAGCAGAAAAATGATTTCTGGGCTTTGCTGTACCTTTTAAAAATCAATGAGTTCCCAGCCTGATCTCCCAGTGCAGGGGATGTTCAAACAGAGCTAAGGATGAAGGTCACTGGGGGAAGGCTTGAGCGTCAGATCTGGGGGCTCAGGTTGTACCAACAGCTCTTGCTGTGCTCTGGGATGTCAGACACAGACCTACAGCTGGGCAGGATCCTCCAAGCATCTCACAGAAATGCATCCTGCTGTGTACTGCTGGCCACGTATCCCTCCCTCCCCCCCTCCTCCCTCTGATGTGAGCAGGGTTTCAGTGTGAATGAAGTGAGATGCCCTGGCAGGTGGATAGAGATCTAACAGATGCTGGCTGATATTGAGCACCGGCAGTGCAGGCTGCAGCAGCATCTGCATGCACCTTGGTAACCCTCCTGCCCCTCATCCTTTGGCACTTCTGGGGTTACTTTGCCCTTTAACCCTTGCAACCCACCACCACCACAGTCACCAAACCACGGCCTCAAGTGCCACAGCCACAGGTTTCCTGAACACCTCCAGGGATGGGGACTCCACCACCTCCCTGGGCAGCCTGTGCCAATCCCTGACCACTCTTGCAGCGAAGAAAATTTTCCTCCTCTCCAACCTAAGCTTCCCCTAGCACAATTTCAGGCCTTTCCTCTCCTTCTATCACCTGAGACTGGGGGGGGGGGGGGGGAAGGACCAACCCCCTCCTCACTGCAACCTCCTTTCAGGGAGCTGCAGAGAGCAATGAGGTCTCCCCTCGGGAGATAGATAAAACTAAGTGTGGGACCAGGCATGGAAGCTTAATTAAATTCCCTCACCTTGTAGTCTGTCTTCTCCTCCTCATGCAGCCCTGGAGTTAGGATTGATGCATGTTTAGGCAGCATGAACCCAATTACTGCCTTTTAAACCCAGCAGCAGTTGCCTTTCTCCAGGTGAGCCTTGTGGGTTTGATTTTTTCTCTCCTCGGGGGTCTAATTTCAGCCCAGGAGCTCGGAGCAGCTCTCCCTCAGCTGCAGGAGCTCTGCCATGATCTGTACCTCACGGTGTCAGTGCACTGACAGCCACAGTCTGCAGAGCTGTCATCCCAGCCACTGCCAGCAGCCTGCATTCTGCTCTCACTTAAATTAATGTTACTGTTGGTGCTGCCCAGCACTCAGAAACTTCTTATTATCCAAGTGATCACCGCAAGGGGTTTTTCCTCACCCATCACACTGTCACTGCACCTCTCTCCCTTTTGCCACAGCTGCTTTTTACTCTTTTTCCCCTGAGTTTTTACATGGAACTTCTTCTGCCAAGCCCTTTGCTTTTGTTCCTGAGGTAATTTGGTCACCTCTCCAGAGCTGAGGGATTTCTTGGGATCCACAGCTGCTAATCATTTAATTTCCATAGGTTTGGGAAGAAAAGGTTTAGTGGGTGAGTGCAAGTCTGTCTGGTTTGCCAGCATTCAAGGAAGATGTGGCTGAGGCACCTGGGGCTGTGGCTGAGCGGCCATGGAGGTGTTGGGCTGGTGGTTGGACTGGATGAGCCTAGAAGGCTTCTCCAACCTTAACGATTCTGTGATTCTATGGCAGGGCACCTGTGGGTTATCAGACACAGCCATCCACCCTTTACACTGAGGGTGCTGAGACTCTGGAACAGGTTGTGGAGGTGTTCCAGGCCAGGCTGGATGAGGCCTTGAGCCAGCTGGGCTGCTGGGAGGTGTCCCTGCCAGCATGGGGGGCATGTGCCAGTTGTCATCTCATAGAGTCACAGAACCATAGAATGGTCTGGGTTGGAAGGGACCTCCAAAGGCAAACAGAGGCATCCTCAACTAGATCTTCTCCACCTCAGAGAGCTCCTGCAAACACTGGGGTGGGATTGTTCTGGTGGCAAGTTCAATAAATAGTGAAAAACTAGGAGGAAAAGATGGAAGTAGAGCTGCCACCAAAGGCAAGATAACTCTTGGGCTTGCAGGGGAATAAAAACTAAGCTGTCTCACAGGTTTATTATTGCCATTGATCACATTTATGAAGATGACATGAAGTTGCAAACTCTTCTAATACCAAAGCCAGGCATTTACAGCAATGCAAAGTGGTCTATCACAGAGTGTGTGTGACAACTTTATTACTGCAATGGACTAAAACTGCAGTGGGGAAATACAGGCCCCATCAATTATTTGGAAACAAAACCCAGTAGCCAGCATGTTACTGTATAAAATTTCTTATATTTTGGTTTTTTTATGAGCCTTAATGATTACAGGGAGCAGTTACCAAAATGTACAGACAACAGGAAATAAAGGGAAATGTCACAGCCAGAGCAGCTCCTTTTTGTTGTGTCTCTTGCAGTCATCTGAGGCATCTGTTAGCACTTGAGATCACAGGGACTGAGCCAGCTCCAGCTGATGCTGAGGAAAGAATATTTGTTAGAGAATCACAGAATTGCTAAGGTGGGAAGAGCCCTCTAAGATCATCCAGCCCAACCTTCAGCCCACTAAACCATGGCCCCTGGTGCCATGGCCACATGTTCCTTGAACACCTCCAGGCATGGGGACTCCACCACCTCTCTGGGCAGCCTGGGCCAATCTCTGACCACTCTTGCAGGACAGAAATCGTTCCTCATGTCCAACCTAACCCTCCCCTGGCACAGCTTGAGGCCATTTCCTCCCCTTCTGTCACCTGATACAAGGTGGAAGAGACCAACCCCACTTCACTCTGACTGTACAAGGCACAGCTCTTATCACCAGCGAGGGAATAATAACAATAAGAACAACAACAATAACAGCATTGCAATGGACTTTCAGCTGTGTGTGTAATGATCTGCTCTGCAACTGAAGAAATGTTTGATGTAGTTTTGTTTTGTTTTGAAATTCTTTTGCAATGCCTTCATCTGAGGCACTGAAGCCTGAGTGTGTACAGTAGGAGCTGCTCATATCCAAGGTGAGGAGCTCTGGACACACAGCCTCAGGTCCTGACTGGCTTCACTTGACTAATTCATATCTAAACTCTCTCCCTGCCTGCCAAGTGTGGCCATTAATACTTAGACAGGAGGAGGATTATAAACCCGTTGCTGATTGTGAGATCCTTGCGTGGTAACTGCTGTTGAAAAGGTGGATGGGGAATGGAAATGCATCAGACATCCCTCAGCTTTTTCAAAACCTGCTTTGCAGAACAGAAGCTGGAGGCTAACTTAGCATGAAATTTATTATTCACTTAAATACTGCACTGCTATTTTGTGTTCCGAGTGAACAGCGTTTCCTACTGCTTGCTGTCTGAGGGAACAGCCTGCTGCAACTACTCCATAATTGTTCTACTAATGTGTACTTTATTAAACTCCTGCTGTTTTCCTGACTGCTTTATCTACTAAAAATAGGCTGATTAATAAAATGAATGTCTGATGGATCCATCTTTATGTATTTTCCCATGGAATTAGACAGTACCAAACAGTCATTTGATCCCCCTCCCCTCCCTCCCCCCCCCCAGTGCCAGTTCTTCTCTGCAGCAGTGCCAGTGGCTTGCTGGTAGGATCTTCCAAATCTGAATTCCAATCAGGTTGGCAGTGCTGGGACCTCAGGTGCTGCTGCATCATGGCAACCCTGGAACAAATGACAGTGCAGAGAGCCCAAGTGGACTGTGTCTGCACAAGGCTCTTCCCTTAGACGTTAATCTTACAAAATCTGAGAACAAACTTGGCTGGAAGCCCTCTTGAGAGCCACCTCTGCATCCCGACCTGCTCTGTGTTTTAAGTTCCCTCGGCAGTGCCAGGTGGGCGCAGGACAGGTTTGGGAGTCTGTCCTTTGCCTGCCTCTCTCCAAAGCACAACTGCAGCAGCATTTCCCTGGCTGTTTTCAGGCTGCAAAGACATCTGAGCAGAGCCCTGGTGGCCGTGTTTGTGCAGGTGCAGAGCAGCGTTTTGCTCTTCCCCTGTGTGCTGTATTCAGATGTTAATGATGTGTTGTTTGGAAGTGGCAGCCATGGCCCAGGGTGTCGGTGCAAGGCTCTTCACTGAACACTTCAGCACTGCCATGCCCTGCACAACACATTTGCCCAGCTCGTTTGGGCCTCTTGCTTGTTCCCTGCAGGGCTTTGGAAGGAGAAATGGGACATTGCAGAGGGCTTGGTTGTCTCCCCATCAGCAGCCATGTCCCTGGATTGATTTGATGGCAGCCCCCCAGTCTATAATGTTATAAATAAAAGGAGGATCAAGAGCTTACAGAAACAATGTGTTAAATGAATCCATTAAAGTCAGAGAGCCATAGGATCATTAAGGTTGAGTCCAACCATCAATCCAACACAACCATGGCACTTGGGGCCATGGCCATACATCTTTGGAACAGCTCCAGGGGTGGGGACTCCAACACCTCCCTGGGCAAATCATTGAATGGTTAAAGTTGGAAAAGACTTCTAAGGTCAAGACCAACCTGATCATCAGGTCCATTTCCTTTTCAGTGTCAATAATCAGTGATATTTTTACCTCCCAAACAAGAATCCTTAGCTGGATTCGAGGCCAACCTGCTAACAGGGGTGCAACAGTCCCACTCACAGCTGTTACTGCACTCAGGTACACAGTGCTCCAAGCACAGGGAAGGAGCTTGCTCCATCCTGCATGCAGCAGGAGGGGCTGTGGAGTGCAGTCAAACACAAGGCTCAGCAGCCCTCCTCTAGCTAGGGCTTGCTTTCTCCTCAAGAGTTTTAATCTTCCCTTCCAATGGAGGATTGCAGCCTGCTCTTCAGTTGCTGATATGCTTAATTCACTCCAAGTGCCCACGGGGAGAGCATATTTCATACTGGCTTTTGACATTTTATATTTTAATTAAGCTTACCCTGTAGGAAATAAGATGCTAACAACCAGGCTTACCTCAGTAACACAACATGATGCCTAGAAGGAAATCTGCTCCCTCTGTGCCCCTTCCAAAGCCTCTGCTTTTGTTGTGTGTAACATCTCCAGAGAGAGCAGGCAGGCTGTGTGCAGCCTCCCAGTCATTACCAGGGCATGCTCCATGCTTGGTGGTGGTGGTGGTGGTGCTATTATTATGCACTTGATAATCTTAGAGGTCATAGAATTGTGAGACCTCTAAGAGCACAGATGGTTGGATTTGGATGGCAGATAGAAAGGGTTCCAGCCACTTGCTCTGTTTCTGGGCTAGTCCCAGAAGATACAGAAAAACAGGCAGAAAACTTCTAGCCTTGAAGAGCTTATGGGCAGTGTAAAAACCAAAAGAGGAGAGTCCAGGATAGAGACAGAGGGGGAGCCCAGAGAAACAGTGAGACAGCTCTGCCTGGTGTGAGCAGGACTGATTCCAGCCTGGCTTTCTGAAAGAGGAGAGGAGGAGGCAGAGTTGTGTGTTAGACTCTGGCATTTTATCTCCTGCTTGCTGCAGCGATATTGCTTTGTTAACATTTGTCCTGTTGTATCTCCTGGAGCAGGAGAAGTGGTTAAGGAATGGTTTATCTGTGTGTGGTTTACAATGCTTAGCCCTTTCCATCCAAATCTATTGTGTTTTGAAGAAGTTTGGAGGAAGCAAAAACAAATAAAGTGCCGTGGCAGTGAGGGATGAGTCTTGCTAGGCTGGAATAAAACCACCCTGTGATTGTGTGGTGTTCTCCATTTGCTTGATGGGAGAAGAGCAATCTCCTGTTGCAGGAACAGAGCTAAATCACAGGTGGCCTCAAAACAATTTCCAGCTTTGCCAAATATTTTTATGTAGCAGATACATTATTGAAATATTTTCTTTGCCTCCCCTCTCCATTTGCAGTGTATGCTAATAGCTCCTTGCAACATGGAGAGGCTGGAGATGGGAATGCATTAATATGTGACAGAGGGAGTGTTCAGGTTTGGAATGAGAGCAGGGTAGCAATGCAGACACTGCTGCTGGGGGGGCTGAGATGCCTTTTGCAGGAGCAGTTAGGAGAGCAGAGCTTTAGCAGCCAAGTGCCTCTGCTGTGACCAATGTGGCTGCTGGGTATTTGCTTTCCCCCTCACTGTTTGCTCAAGCTTGGCTTTAATTGCAGACTGAATTCAGTGGGGATGCAGAGGTTTGTGACATTGGCATCTTACCCTGATGGGCTCCTTGGAGCTGCTTCTGGTAGCTAGAGATCCTCCGCTCCATACAAGGCATCTGAGGCTGACCACTTACCAAAGCTGCCTCTGCCGGTTTAACACTGTCCTCAGAAGACACAACCACTTTAGTGTGAAGGCTGAGCTGCATCATTTCCCTGCCCTCTTGAACTTGTTTTTCTGATGCTGGACTGCTTTGTCTTTCATTTCTCTGACGAGAAACACTCAGGTCACAGGCGTCTGGGCTGTGATGAACAGAAGCTGCCCAAATGCACAGCCCTATTTCCAGCACCATCCAGTGTGACAAGTTGATTTAGATGTCCAGGTCAAACCATTCTTTTCAGCTGACTGCAGCGGCCACCCGGGGTGCAGTTGTTATCTTCTGCATTAAGGCTTTGTCCTGCAAGGTGCCGGGTGCTTTTTGTTATCTTGACTGGAATGGAGGAGGCAGTTAGTACAATGCTTCACCAGCCTATGACTAATGTGTGTCACACACTTGTTGTCAGGATGGGACACAAGGTGCCTTGCCCAGCCCCTTCCAGTGCTGTGTGTTTAATACAGCCGGATGTGACCTGATGTGCCCAGGAAGAAAGACAGCAGGACAAGTCATTCCACAGAGGTGCTTCTGGAGAAGAGAGACTCAGACAATGCTTTGAAAGAATGAAGAAAGGAAAATATGAGACAGAGAAGTGAGTGTAATTCTCTGGTGCAGGAGTGCAGAGAAAGGCTCTGATCCCTGCTGGATTTAAAATGACTGAATCAGGGCAGCCTGGTATTGACCAAGCACCTGAACTGCAAACCTGATTAGTCCTGTCCTGGCTAGTCAGAACCCCAGAAAAAATAGTTCCTATTGCTTCCATAGTGCCTCAGCAGAAATAGCATCCAGTGGTTTCTATGCAACAGCAGTTAGCAAACTTAATAATGTGCTTGGTGTTTATTAAAGACGGTGAATCTCCAGCCTTAGCAAGCTGGGCTCACTTCAGGCTCGGTAAGAAAGGAGCAGAAGGATTTCAATGAATCACAGTGGGTTTCCTTTTCCTTGGTGCAGTTTGAAGTCTGCATATAATTGAACCCTTATGGCTCTGTCCTTTCTGTTTGGACTTGGGAAGGGTCCAGGAAGGACAATTTCATTGCTCTTGCTCCTGATGGCTGCTGTCTGAGTCACAGAATGCACTGGGTTGGGAGGGACCTCTAAAGGTCCAAGCCCCCTGTAGTAAGCTGAGACATCCCCAACTAGATCAAGTTGCTCCTAACCTTGAAGGTCTTCAGGGATGAGGCCTTCACCACCTCCCTGTGCAACCTGGTCCAGTATCTCACTGCCCTCCTAGTTATGAACTTCCTCCTAGTGTCCAGTCTAAACCTGCCCTGATACAGTTAAAACCATTGCCTCTTGTCCCAGTGCTGCAGGCCACTGTCAATAGTCCCTCTCCAGCTTTCTTGTAGGAACCCAGCTCCCTCATCTGCTCCTCCCCAGCCCTGTCCTCCAGACCCTTCCCCAGCTTGCTTGCCCTTCTCTGTGGACTCACTGCAGCCCCTCAATATCCTTCTTGGAGTGAGGGGCCCCAAACTGAACCTTGGTCTCCATTCTGTAGCCATTTCTGTCTTTACTTCTTTGTGTCACTCCCTTGAGTGCTCTCCTTTCCTTCAGACGGAAAATGAGACCTGCACATTCTTGTTGCTTCTGAGCCTTGGCTTTCTGTCAGGCCTTGGTTACAAGCACCCCTCACACAGATGGTGTTAGCAAGTTAAATTTCAATTTTCCATGGCTGCACTGGCAATTGCTGAATTTAAATCTGGAATAAAGTGGTGTTCAATTCCCAAAGCCCTGCACAGTCTGTTAGTCTCTGCTGTGTTAATATTCATTCATTAAAGAGCATTTCCTTGAATAATCTGTACTGAAAAGGTTGCTGCTGGTCCATCTCTGTGCCCCTGCTCTGGTGGGAAAGTCACCTAGGATGCTACAGGTTTCTCCCAGCTTTCATTATCTCTTCCCTACTGTATCTACAGCTATAAAATAACCCCCAGAGGTCTGTAGAGGCTTTGAGTGATGGTCTTCCATTAAAGCATGTTTTATACAGGCGTTGCTGAAAGCAATAACGCAGAGAGCTTTATTCACCCCAAGCAGCCCATAAATAGTGCAGTGTAATTTTCAAATGGCCTCATCTATATCTACAATGCCAGTGCAGATAAACTCCATGGCTGCTCAGATAAGCTACAGCACAGGAAGCAATTGCTCCCAGAAGTTTGCATGTAGCAAGGTTTTGGTGGCACCCAAAACACAACAGAAATTGCTGTCAGAGAAACAGCTTGGGAAAGACCTCCAGGAGCATCGAGTCCAACCAGGACCTGACTCTATCAAATTTGATGCTAACCCATGACAAGATGAGAGGAAACTGTTTAGTTTTGGGCTCCTCACCCCTAGAAGGACATTGAGGAGCTGGAGCAGGTCTAGAGAAGGACAGTGAAGCTGTGGAAGGGTCAGGGGAACAGGGCTGGGGAGGAACAGCTGAGGGAGCTGAGGGTGTTCAGCCTGGGGAAGAGGAGGCTGAGGCAGAACTCATTGCTCTCCACAGCTCCCTGACAGGAGGTTGGGGCCAGGTGGTTGTTGGTCTCTTCTGCCAAGAAACTAGCAGAAGGACAAGAGGAAATGGCCTGAAATTGTGGGGAGAGCAACCCCCACCTGGCTCCAGCCTCCTTTCAGGAGCTGTGAGAGCTCTGAGGTCTCCTCTCAGTTTAGTTAGGCCTAGTTATTAATTATTTTTTCATTTGCCTTCAAGCTCCAATCTGACAGCATCCCATTGGCACTGGGGGGAGGATTTTAAGTGCAGGCTTGTGTAAGAACAGCTTGTTGGCAAAGAGGAAACCCATGTCTTGGAGAAGCAGGTTGCCAGTGATACAGATGTTTGCTGCTGCCTTGTCCCAACTTTGATTTCTGTGCAACATGAACTCAAAGAGCAGCCCTTGGAGAGGGAGGCTGGCACTTGCAACTCCTCACCCAGAGTCATTATGCCTGTTCTGATTTCATTACCACACACTGGGGAGCTTCTCACTTTAATATCAGGCAGCAGCACGCCTGAGCTGAAGCTACCTGTTGCTGTGCTTGCACGGTGAGGCACCATCTGCGCAGGGTGGCTGCTCTCCAGCTGCTGTGGAGCAGGGCTCTGGGGGCTGGTTGGCCTGGCTGGCAGAAGGAGAGTCACACAAAGCCCAGGGCCGGTTCCATTGTAGCTTGTGAATGAGCTCTGCTCGTTCTGGGGGCAAAGAGTGCTGGTTGTGCACTTGTCCAGTGCCTTGCAAGGGCTTTACTGCTCCCCTTGGAGGTTTAGGGCTGCTGCTGTAATGCAAATAATGTTCTCCTTCATTGTTTCCTCTCTGCCCCCAGCCCCCTTCATCTGCTTGTTGATCTCACCTCACTTGCTGCTTTCCTTTGTACTCCTTGTTTTCTGTTTTCTCTTCAAATGGTCTGAACATCAAAGCAGCGCTCACCAATCCTCACCTTGCCTGTACACCCTCAAAACAAATCCCATTTGGAACCAGCAGAGCAGTTCCTTCCTGAATGTTATCTCAGGGCTTCAGCCACACAGTTTGGCTCCTGGACGTGGTGCCAGTGCAGGTTTTGGCAGCTCAGCTGGTATAGATTCCTGCTTTTGATGATCCCTGCAAGGCAGGGGCTGGCATACAGACACACAGAGCAGAAATCATTTGCCTGACATCCATCTTTTTCTGATGTGTGAGGGGACACCAGCAGCCCTGCTCAAGTCTGGCCCCAGCTTTCTAATCAGCCTCTTTGAGCACTGAAAGGCCACAAGAAGGTGTCCTCAGAGCCTTCTCTTCTCCAGGCTGAACAACCCCAACTCTCTCAGCCTCCTCTCTCCTCTCTCAGATTGTTTTGCAGAGCCCAGCCGCTGCTGCAGCCAGGGAGCTGCCGCTGCGCCCCCACGCTGCTGCGCTCAGCCCCACGCAGTGCTCTGCAAAGCAGCACATTTAGCAGCTCCCTGCTTCCAGCTTGCTTGGTCCAGAAAGAGCAAAACATCCAAAGCAAACAAGCTGCCAGGAGCCTGCTGTTGCTGTGAAAGCTGCAGCAGCTGTGTGAGGAGCAGAAGCAGGAACCATTTTGGGAGTGCTCTGACTTGCATCCTTCCCTTTGCTCTGAGGAGCACCACGCACAGCTCAGCTCAGTCTGAGCCATTCCTCTTTCATTGTGCACACAGCCCCTGGCCCTGCAGCCCTGGAGCACTGGAATGGACCTCCTGGCTGTCTGCTGGGGGACAGAGGAAAACCCAGGTGGCAGCCCTTGCTTTGTGCCAGTCAAAGCTGCACCAAAACTGTGGTCTCAAGTTGCACCAGGGCAGGGTTAGACTGGAGGTGAGGGAAAATGTCTTTGCTGCAAGGGTGGTCAGGGACTGGCACAGGCTGCCCAGGGAGGTGGTGGAGTCCCCATCCCTGGAGGTGCCCAAGAAACCTGTGGCCATGGCACCTGGGGCCATGGTTTAGTAGCCATGGTGGTGCTGGGCTGATGGTTGGACTGGATGATCTTTTTCCTTTTTCCTTTTCCTTTTCCTTTTCCTTTTCCTTTTCCTTTTCCTTTTCCTTTTCCTTTTCCTTTTCCTTTTCCTTTTCCTTTTCCTTTTCCTTTTCCTTTTCCTTTTCCTTTTCCTTTTCCTTTTCCTTTTCCTTTTCTTTTTTTTCTTCATTTTTAGTTCATTTCCTCCAGAAGCAGATGCTGGGTTTGAGTGGTAGCCTGGTATATTAATTACTGCACATAATGAATCTCAGGGAATGTAATAAAGGACTAATTGGTGTCAATAAAAGTAACACTGACAAATGCTGCCTTTTACAGTGCAAGCAGTGCTGGGTATTGCATAAGCAAGAGGGGGAAAACTCCACCTCCCCTGGGGGATACTTTCCCATTTGATTTTTTTCCCCCTCTGCAAGAAAGGCTTTATGAAGAAATGCTAAATGAATAAGGCAGTGAGCATATGAAGTACAGGTGTTGATCAGCCTTGCTGGCTGTTTGCACTTGATGTTATTGATTCCTGCCCAGGAGTATTTGTTTTCAGCTCAGGAGGATGTGAGCTGTGACAGTGTGATATTGAAACACAAGATGATGGCACCCTGGCTGCTGGATTTCTTCCCTGCTGTAACAGAAACAGACCATGGGGTGCTGTCCTGCTCTACTCCCTAGGCAGACACAGTGCTTCCAAAGATCCTGGGTGTGTTCAGGCACACCAACCACTGGACCTAAACCCAAGGGGGTCTGGAGTGCCCCTGCACTTGCCCACCAGGAGTTTCTCTGCTGAGTTTCCCAGGACTGCTCTTGAGTTATGAGGATAAACTTATGCCTAGGGCCACAGAAGCTGAGAGCTCAGCTTCTGGTGAAGCACTCACCTGGTGAGACAGCACCTCAAATACTGGGGTCAGTTCTGGGCCCTCACTCCAAGAAGGCCATTGAGGGGCTGGAGTGTGTGCAGAGAAGGGCAGCAAAGCTAGGGAAGGGTGTGGGGAACAGAGCTGGGGAGGAGCACTCTTTTCTCCAAGTGTGTATCAGCACCCAGCTGCCCTGGCTTCCTCACACCAGCCTCTTCTGCTCATCAGGCTGCTGTCATGGGATGTGCTGATAGCTTCAGTGTGAGTTATCAAGGTCAGTGTAAAAGTTCTGCTGCTCTCCAGTGTGGAATTTCTTGTTTTTCCTGGCGGCACTAATCAAGGCTCAGTCACAGCAGCGCTGCCTCGCCTGCCTTCTGCTGCCATCGTCTATCTCACGGCTGAGGGTGATGGTTTTGACATGTTCTTGAGTTCCTTGACTTAAGGCTCGTTCTTGTTCCATTTTCAACAAGTTTCTCTTGATGTTTCATTAGCCCTGATGTCCATCCCTGCTCTGCTCCTCTGTCCTTGACCTGCTGTTGCCTTCCATCTGTTTGCTCACCTGCTCCTACCGTTAAATCAAACCTTGTCACCTTGGTGAGATTCCAGATAGGGTTTGTAAAGAATCACAGAATGTTAGGGGCTGGAAGGGACCTCTGGAGATCATCCAGTCCAACCCCCCTGCCAGAGCAGGGTCACCCAGGGCAAGTCACCCAGGAACACATCCAGACAGGTCTTGAAAGTCTCAGAGAAGAAGACTCCACAGCATGTGCAGAGTTTCTTTATTCTCATACTGATGCCACTGCTCAGTGATGCAGATAAACTAATTTAGCAAAACCCATAATATCCAGGAATGGTTATTTAGCATCCTTATGGATGTTCAAAATGCTTGGTGGTTGGGTCTCTAATTTTGTCTGTAGCCTTTAGCTACAGGAGGGTTATTAATAAGCTCCATGTCGTGTGTCTGCAGATGTTCCAAGATCTCTTTTCCTGGGGAGTTATACAGCATACTAAACTTGCATGCACTGCAGCCTCTCCACCACAAAGGTATAAAATGAGAACACTTGGATCAATCCAGGCAGGCAACTGAAGGAATATGGTTATTTTAGGCAATAACTTTAATAGAATGGGAATATACACAGCGATAAACGGCCCCTCGACTTCACAATGAGCCTGGCAAGGGTCACAGCACAAGGTGTTTATTACTGTAAGAGTCATTAGTGCTGAAAAGACAGATTCCAAGGCATTTGGATTGGCACTATCAAATGTCATCTTTGATATAAAAATGTAAATTTCACCAGTGCCTGTCGCCTCTTTGTTCTGAGTTGATGATCAGAACAAGCACTGCTTCAGCTGGCGCTGCTGCTCGCCGCACATTGAACAGGGAGGCAATTAGCAACTGCCAGATTCCCACTGATATGGACTGCTGCAGCCTCTTCCTTTCACCAGGTACTCGAAGTGCTCTTCCCTTGTGGGGAACTTCTGGGGTGCTCAACATAGGAAGGACATGGACCTGATGGAGCAGGTCCAGAGGATGCCGTGAAGGTGATCAGAGGCCACAGTACCTCCCCTGTGGGCACAGGCTGGGAGAGTTGGGGCTGTTGAGCCTGGAGAAGAGAAGGCTCCAGGGAGACCTTAGAGCAGCCTTCCAGCACCTGAAGGGGCTCCAGGAGAGCTGGGCAGGGACTGTTTCCAAGGACTTGTAGCAGCAGGACAAAGGGCAAGCCTTAAGAGGTAGCAATTGGAAGTGTGGAAAGACTTCTGAAGCTGAAAGGTTCATCAGGAGTGAGGAAGGGAAAAAAAGAAATCCTTTCTAATTGGTCTTGGAGATTCTCTGCCACATGCAGGAGGCTGAGCTGGATGCCTCATGGAAACGAAGCCAAGCAAGTGGCAGTAAAAGTGTTATCCACACAAGTGCCTAAGTGACACCTGGCAGAAGCTGAGTGACAAAGTGTAATAAATATTTGACATGTCCTGTAAAGCTGTGACACTTGGTCAGAATCCATCTGAGTCACAAAGCCCCTGGGGCATCATAAAGTCTAATGGCACCGTTTCAGTTTCACCCATTTGCTCCTGATGCTTTATTATTGGCATCTCTCAGCTCTCGATGCTTGAGCTCTAAATTCACGATCGCAGGCAGGGGGCTTCAAAAACCATCAGAGGACTGAGTCCTGTAGATGGGAAAGATTGATTTTTGTCTCCCAGTCTTTATCATTTCCCAGCCTTTTGGCACAGCTACAACTTGTGCTGAAAGCTGTGCAGTGGAAGGGAAGGGAAGGGAAGGGAAGGGAAGGGAAGGGAAGGGAAGGGAAGGGAAGGGAAGGGAAGGGAAGGGAAGGGAAGGGAAGGGAAGGGAAGGGAAGGGAAGGGAAGGGAAGGGAAGGGAAGGGAAGGGAAGGGAAGGGAAGGGAAGGGAAGGGAAGGGAAGGGAAGGGAAGGGAAGGGAAGGGAAGGGAAGGGAAGGGAGAGTTGTGAAACTGTGGTCTCATTGGAGCCCTGTGAGCAAGGTGTGCCACTGGAGGGGAGAGAAATCAAATGGGAAGCACCCAGAAAGAAGTGAAACTTCTTCAGTGTGAGGGTGCTGGAGCCCTGCAGCAGGCTGCCCAGGGAGGTCATGGAGTCTCCTTTTCTGGAGACTTTCAGGCCCCACCTGGACATTCTTTTGCAACCTGATCTGATGCCCTGCTTTAGCAGGGAGGTTGGGCTGGATGATCTCCAGAAGTCCCTTCCAACCCCTACCACTCCGTGATCTTATGCTTCTAAGTCCGAATGTTATCCCAGCACTGCCTGGTCACCACCAAACCACGTCCCTCAGCACCACATCTACACCAGAGCTGGGGACTCCACTGCTTCCCTGAGCAGGCTGCTCCAGGGCTTGACAATCCTTTCAGGGAAGAAATTGTTCCTCATGTCCATGTTGGTTTATTGCATTGTAACAGGTGAGAGCTGGATGAGCTCAGTGATTTGTGCAATCTGATACCTGACTGGTGATCAAAGAAAGCAGCAGGAGCTGATTTTGCAATAACTTGCCTACAGGAAAAAGTTCCTTAGCCCTCACCCTTGAGGTTGATAGAGGTCATAAGAGAGCTCTGTAGAGGAAGGGAATGTAGGCCTGGCTGGGATTAATCAGCTGCTGCTTTCCTGGAGAAGGCTGTGATCAGCTCACAAAGCAGAGGGATGCTATGGGGAAGCTCTTGCAGGGACAGCAGGGGGGTTGAGAAAACAGAAATAAGGAGGCAGGAGCTGCTTTAACTGTTTTGAGCAGAAAGTTGATTGATGCTGAAACAATAAACACCCCCCTGGAGCCAGGGACTGAGACACAGATATTGATGTGCTGCTCTGTAGATAAAACAGCTTGTGAGGGGAAGAGCAGAGGCTGCAGCAGGTTCTGGTGCTGTGGAAATGTTGATCTGCAACAAATTCCTGTTTGCTTTTGGAGGGCCCTCCAACTGTAAGGCAATATTCTCCATCGGTCTGTCTGCCATCAGCATGCCAAGAGGTGCCACAGAGCAACAGTGTCACACTTTATGCTGACTCCATTTGAATGCATTTTGGATGCTGCTTTTCCCATAGCTCCCTTCAGCTGAGTAGTTCCTTGTGCCTGTGGCTGCTGTGAAACACCAGCTGGGCTGCCCACCCTGGGCTCTTTATCTGGGGGGGTTGCAATAAGGTGCAGGTAATGCTGACAGTTTCAAATGTGTGCACAGGGGGTTTATCCCATTTCATAGAATCATAGCATTTTTTATGTTGGAAAAGCCCTCTGGGGCTTCAACCCAACCCCACCATGGCCACCAAACCATGGCCCCAAGTGCCATGGCCACAGGTTCCTTGAACCCTTCCAGGGATGGGGACTCCACCACCTCCCTGGGCAGCCTGTGCCAATCCCTGAGCACTCTTGCAGTAAAGAAATGTTTCCTAATATCCAGCCTAAGCCTCCTTTGGTGCAACTTGAGGCCATTTCCTCTTGTCCTATCTCTTGTTACTCGAGAGCAGGGACCACCACTCACCTCCCTACAAGCTGCTTTGAGGCAGTTTCAGGTGTCTAGGGACCTGTTTCAGCTGAAAATCCATGCAAGGCAGGCAGGAATCCCACATATGGGCTTCAGCTGGAAGGGTCACAAATCTAACAGAGCATTTGTGAGTGGTCTGTGGGGACACTTTGCCTGCTTGCTTTTAGCAGTGCAGTTCTTCTCCTCTTCTGGGTCAATTATTCACACAGTAATAATAAAAAATTCTCTTTACCTTAGCAGTGAAAATAAGTCAGAGGAAGATGTGGCTGAGGAGCCGGTCACAGTGCCAGGGCAGCGCTGGAGCTAGTCGAGCATTGTAGGGAGAGCAGCTGTCTCAGTGCTGTTTGCTGGGAGCTCCTAGGGCTGGTTGGTTATTCTGGGCATGCCTCTGTCCCTGCACAATGAGATGTGTTTGCCCTTGTTCTGTTTGTGAAGTAGCCAAGTGAGGTTTAAATTCTTCCTGCCTCGGCAGCTCATTGCCAGTGTAACTAAGCCTGAATGCAAGGAGTAGACTTTGATCAAGTGCTTGGAGCTGATTATTTTTAGTTGACCTTTAGGGGCTTTGACCAAGCTCAGTTCCCAGGGGATGGTTGCCCATGTTACAAAACCAAGCCACAACTGGCACTGCTGGGGGCCCTTGCTGCAGTCATCGCAGCTTCCGACCATCCACCGCCCAGATCTTCAAAGCTCACGATGAGCAAACGCTCGTCAACCTCTGCTGGCGCAGGGACTCCTTCAGCAGAGAAACTTAGATGAATGGCTGAGGAGTGCAGCGAAAGCAGCAAGAGGAATTTGGGTAATTTCCCTGCTTGGGAAGCTAAATGGCAGTGTCACTGCCGTTAATGACAGCCCTGCACACGCCGAGCCTCCGCGGCGGCGGGGAGGGACATCTCCCTCTGATGGAGCGGCTGCTTTGCTCTCTCTTCTGAAGCCGCTGGAGTTTGTGTGACCAGGGAAGCCGTTGGCGTAACAAAACCTTCTTTCTCAGTTTGGTAACTTCCCTCAGTCCCTTTGGTTTCTGCTTGCTTTATTCCAACAGACTTTGCCATGGGTGGGGGGAACAAAAGCGCCCAATTTCCTGCTGCGTGGCTCCGGGTTGTAAGGCAGTGGCAGATTTATCGATGCTCTCCAGCAGTGCTCCATATCCTTTTATTTATATTTGTGCTCAAACACTGGCCAGGTACCCGGTAACTGAAAGGATACTTAAGCAAATAAATGTCACCTTTGCCTAGAAAGAGGAATAGTACTGGGAAGAGCTTAGATTTATTCAGATCTGCGGATGATAGATAGGAGATCCTCAGGGGCTTTGGGGTTTTTTCATTCTCTGCAGTCTGGAGGCTTAGACTTGACAAAAAATATATATTCAAAATACTCTTTGCAAAAATAATTGGTCCATATTTCTAGGGCTTGGTGATTAATAAGTCATGAATCATGTCACAGGTGGCTTTAGGTTGCATATTAAGTACTTAGCAGTCGTTTATTTAAATAAGTGTCAGTAATTTATCCACGGGAATGGGTGATGGGCAGGGAAATATCTGCTGATCTGCTTCCAAGTGAATTAACAGTTTTGAGAATCCCCTCCCCAAAAGTGATTTAATCTTCAGAGCCTGTGTCGTTTTCATTAAGGGAAGAGGCAGAAGGCAGAGGCAGCTCTGCAAGCTGTCAGCAGAGCTGGGGCTGTGCTTCGGAGAGAGACTCTCCAGGGACAGGATGTACAGGAGAGAGGAGGACAGCAGCAGCAGTTCCTCTGCCTGCAGACAGTGCTGTGGGAGGGCAGGGACAATGAACTAATCTGTGTGAATTTAGAAAGGAGGTGGAGGGGAGGCATTAGCTGCAGAAACAAGTGTGGCCAGGTTTTTTAATTATTAATTGATTGAGGGGATGAAATACATCTGTACCTTCAAGGGAGGGAAGCAGCTGTGCTGGAGCAGGGGCAAGAGTGGGCCAAAGGATATCGGGGGTAGGGTGAAAGCACTACAGATGTAAATGAGAAGCTGGGAGGATATTTCCCAGACTGCTGTGGAGGAGGAGAAAAGCTACAGGAGGGAAGAAGAGTCCAAGGAAGACAAAGAAGATGAGTCACTGGCAGGCAGTGTTCTACTGGGAGAAAAACCCAAAGCCCACTGGAGATGGAGACCAGAACGGGGCAAGGCTTGCAGAGTGACTGCTGGTGAGGAGTGATTGCTCTCAGCAATGCAGGGAAAGGTTCTTCATTGCAAGGCCCCACGAGGGAATGTGGAGAAGGTTAATTAAGAGCTATCCACTCCTCAAGCTGGAACTGTACTTTAAACATGCTCAGGTAGTGCAAGCTTAGCTTTGGAAGGGGTCTCAGACAGCAGCTGCTTTTCTTCTTCCCCTTGGCTCTTTCCTTGCTATGTTTTCCAGTTGCTTTTTTAACTGTGCCTTCTTCCTACCCTGTCTTTAAGAGTGAGCCCAATTAGTGCTGTGATGTGTTTACAAACACAAGAGCTCCTCTTATTTCCCAGTGATCCCCCGGGCTCTGCGTTGCGCTCCGTGTCCAGGCTGGCACCGGGATGTCTTGCTGTGCGGTGCATTGCCATGGAGATCCACATTGCCATGGCAACTTCCACCTTTCCACAGGCAGCAGACCAGGCTGGGGCTTTGCAAAAGGGAAATAGTAAAATCTCAGGATCTGATATTTGGACATCAAAAAGAAGCCAAAAATTCTCCTGGCCTGGCATGCTCTGCTTTGAGGGTAACCAAAGTGTTAAGTGCTTGAAAAAATGGAGTTTTCTCAGCTTAGGCATTAGGGAACAAGGAATCTCTTGAGCAGGTTTGGCCTTCGTGCAGGGCTTAACAGCCCCCAAGTATATTTAGGCACAGGTACTGCAGAACAGCTCTTGCTGTCCAGCTTTCTGCTGCCAGTGAACCAGACCAAGTAATCAGTCCAGCAGATAACCATAAAATGCAGTAGTGTGGAAAGAAGTTTCTCCTGTTCAGGTGGAACCTCCTGGGTTCCAGTTTGTGCCCATTGTCCCTTGCCCTGTCCCTGGGCACCACTGCAAGAGACTGGCCCCAGCCTCTTGCTCTCACAGGTCCTTTAGCTCTTGCTGAGCATTGCTCAGCTCCCCTCCGGGGCTGCTCTTCTCCAGGCTCTCAGCCCCGGGGCTCTCAGCCTTAGCTCCCCACAGAGCTGCTCCAGGCCCCTCAGCAGCTTTGTAGTCCTCTGTTGGGGGAAAATCATTTCAGTGATGGAAAAGTCAAGGGGACCTGACCTGGCCTGCTGGGATCCAGAGGCACTCTTAAGCCTTCAGCCATGGTAACAAGTTGACAGTGGGACCCAGCTGGGCAGAGGAGAGGTGTCTGGGCTTGGCCTCTCATCGCTGTGGTCCCAGGCTGGTTTTCTCTCTTCACCCTCCTCACTGTTGCTATTTTTCTTTCTCTCTCCTTCACTTCTCCGTGGCTCCCATGGTACAGTAATATTTTACCAGCCCCTTCCATAGCTCCTGCTGGCCCTTTGGTGGGTTATGCAAAATGGTCAAATTGGCTTCAAAGCCTTCTCCTGTGGAGGACTTCATCCTGACTGCCGCCAGGGTGCTTAAAAAAAGTTTGCTCTCTACTGGCCCTTGCTGCAGCCCTTTCAGATCAAGCATTCAGGCTTCTGACGAGTGATGAAAGCTGCCACAATTTAGAAGTCTTTAGCACTTAATTCCTGGGAATTGCAGATGCTCAGCAAATGTTGTGGTGTGCCCTTTATTTGGCGATCAGAAGACAGCAGTAAATTGCTAGAAACAGTTCAACTGGGGAAAAAGAAAGGCGAAAGTCCCCCTCAGTCAAGAAATGACTGTACACAAACCCACACATTTCATCTCCCTCCAAAGATGTATTTCAAACCAATTGGGAGAGATTAAAGTTGGCAACTTTGCAATAAGATTTTTCCCCTCCTTTAAGGTAATAGCACCACAGATAAAGCTTGCTCTCGGAGAAGCCCAGCTCTGTTCTCTTCCCCTTTTGAGTGGTGCTGTTTTGAAAGGTACAATCAGCTGCTTTTGTGGCAGGCATCTCAACATGTACTTTCTTCTGCGAGTTAAAATCAATGGCTGATATAATCTCTGTTGGAAGTCAGAAATGGAGCTGCTGCTTGCAGCTACTAAGCAAAATTTTGTGAAGATTCACTCTGGCAGCCTTCCCTTCCAGATGTCTCAACAGCTGAAGTTTTATCCCTAACACAAGAGGATAAAATAAGTTTTAAGGGCCTTGAGCTGCTACTGAGAAGTTTGCACTTCGGTTCCCTACCTTGATGTCCTCCCTGACTGTCATATTTCTGCTCTTAAAATACCACAGTGATGACTGCTGGGACACTGTTCCCCATAGCAAACTCCTGGGCAAGCTGTCAGCCCCTGGCTTGGATGGAAGCACACTGCGATGGGTTAGGATCTGGCTGGAGTCTGAGCCCAGAGAGTGGTGGTGAATGGTGCCACAGCCAGCTGGCAGCCAGGCACCAGTGGTGTGCCCCAGGGATCAGTGCTGGGCCCCATCCTGTTCAATATCTTTACTGATGATCTGGATGAGGACATTGAGTCCATCAGCAGTAAATTTGCTGACGACACCAAGCTGGGGGCAGGAGTTGATCTGCTGAAGGGTAGAGAGGCTCTGCAGAGGGACCTCGACAGGCTGGACAGATGGGCAGAGTCCAAGGGCAGGAGACTGAACACATCCAAGTGCCAGGTTCTGCACACTGGCCACAACAACCCCAAGCAGAGCTACAGGCTGGGGTCAGAGTGGCTGAGAGCAGCCAGGCAGAGAGGGACCTGGGGGTGCTGGTTGATGGTAGGCTGAACATGAGCCTGCAGTGTGCCCAGGCAGCCAAGAGGGCCAATGGCATCCTGGCCTGCATCAGGAACAGTGTGGCCAGCAGGAGCAGGGAGGTCATTCTGCCCCTGTGCACTGCACTGGTTAGGCCACACCTCGAGTACTGTGTCCAGTTCTGGGCCCCTCAGCTTAGGAAGGAGGTTGACTTGCTGGAACGAGTCCAGAGAAGGGCAACAAAGTTGGTTAGGGGTTTGGAACACAGCCCTGTGAGGAGAGGCTGAGGGAGCTGGGGTTGCTTAGCCTGGAGAAGAGGAGACTCAGGGGTGACCTTATTGCTCTCTACAACTACCTGAAGGGAGGTTGTAGACAGATGGATGTTGGTCTCTTCTCCCAGGCAGCCAGTACCAGAACAAGAGGACACAGTCTCAGGCTGCATCAGGGGAGGTTCAGGCTGGATGTTAGGAAGAAGTTCTATACAGAGAGAGTGATTGCCCATTGGAATGGGCTGCCTGGGGAGGTGGTGGAGTCCCCATCAGTGGAGGTGTTCAGGAGAAGACTTGATGGGGTGCTTGGTGCCATGGGTTAGTTGTTTGGGTGGTGTTGGATTGGTTGATGGGTTGGACATGATGATCTTGAAGGTCTCTTCCAACCTGGTTTATTCTATGTGTATATTCTATGTATGTATATTCTGCAGACCAGAAGTTGAGGACCTTCCTTTTGGGAAGCTGCTCAGTTATTTGTTTGCATTCACAGAACCAGAGAATGGCTTGAGTGGGAAGGGAACTTAAAGCTCATCCACTTCCATCCCCCCTGCCATGGACACGGACACCTCCCACTAGCCCAGGTTGCTCAAAGCCTCATCCCAGCCTGGTCTTAAAAAACTTCTCTGGACAGCCTGTTCCAGTACCTCACTACCCTCCCAGTAAAGGGCTTCTCCCTAGTGGCTCCCTGAATCTACCCTGCTCTAGTTTCAAACCGTTGCCCCATGTCCTATCACCAAGGCAGAAGTTTCCTCTCCTTTGGGTTGTAAAAGGGATCTTTCTGAACCAAAATGAATACATAAATAAATACAAAATCAAGCCACCTGCCAGGGTGTTTTAAGGAGACTTGCAAGAAAAAAAAATTACAGCTGGTCAGCTCCTTAATTTTTTGCCTGCAGCCTGGCCAGCCAAAGTGCAAAGATAACATCAGCTGGAGCCCGAAGAGCAAACACAATAAATGGCTGTTTTACAATATGTAAACAATTACAGGATGACATTTGGCTTTAGGTTAATTTCTCTGCCTGCTCTGGAAAATTGCCATCTGTAAGCAAACAGATTGACTCAATTATTTCCAATGGTAGGAAAAAAAAACCCCAAACCAAACCCCAAGGAAGGGCCAAAGCAGCAGCGGTCAGATAACGACATCAGCGTCGGGCTGGACCTCTGTTAACTTCAGTGGCAGGTGGAGAAGTAAAATTGATCTCCTGTGCTAAGCTGTGCTGCATAAATAAAGAATTCTTTTTTTGGTGGTTTTTTTTTGATCTATTGATTCCCTGTGGATTGCATTGCCAAGAAGATGCTAACATCAGCTTATCTGAATTAATAGATGGTATTAGAGGAGGAGACCGACATCAATATCCCAGCGCTTTGCAGACCACAACCTGCATTAAGTCATGATTCAGATTTCTTGTTCCATGCTTGCTGTCCTCAGAGCCCTGGGGCAGTGGATATTACAGCTGGAACACCTGGCTGGGGGGCTTGGTTTAGGGTTGTAGTAGGACAGGAGGGAATGGATTGAAGCTTCAGAAGGGCAGATTGAGACTGGAGATTAGGAAGAGATTCTTGACAGTGAGGGTGGGGAGACACCAGAACAGGTTGCCCAGGGGAGGTTGTGGCTGTCCCCTCCTTGGAGGTGTTCAAGGCCAGGCTGGAGGAGGCCATGAGCAGCCTGGGCTGGTGGGGGGTGTCCCTGCCTGTGGCAGGGGGCTGGAACTGGAGCAATGCAGCCACCAAGTGAAAAGGCATCAGGTGTGCAAGTACCAGACCATTCCATGGTCTGGATGGGAAGGAGCCTTCAAGATCACCTAGTTCCAACCCCCCTGCAGTCAGCAGGGACACCTCCTACCAGCCCAGGTTGCTCAAGGTCTCCTCCACCCCGCCCCTGAACACTGTCAGGCTTCCTCATCTTCTCTGGGCAACCTGTTCCTGTGTCTCACCACCCTACCAGGGAAGAATTTCTTCCTAATGTCTGCTCTAAATCCAGCTGCTTCCAGCCTGAAGCCATTGCCTCCTGTCCTGTCACTCCATGCCTTTGTAAACAGCATTAAAACCCGACGGAACTCAAATATTCCAATCATGCAACATCCGTAATTTAAAGGGGGTGACTATCCCACGTGAGAGCAGCCAAGCCACTTCAAAGCTGAAAGCTGAGAAGAGAAATGCGTTTTGAAGGTCTAGACAGTAACAGAATTAACTCCTAAAGAGCAAGATCTAAAGATAAATGTTTTATTCTCTTTCAGCCCAGGGCCGCTCTGCCGGGCTCAGCATTACCCACGAGAGGCAGGGCTGTGTTTAAGTGCAAGCCCACCGGGAAGGGGAGGAGGCTTACAGCTTGCTCCTGCGGTTGTGCTGCAGGAGCCGTTTGGAGATTGTCTTTGACTTCTTGCTCCATTTCATTTGCAGGATGTAATTTTTAAAGCAAAGCAAAGCAAATTGCCATTTCTGGATCAGCAGCAATGAAGCTCTGAATATTTTAACGCAAGGATAAAAAAACCCCAGCCCGAACCAGAAAAAGGAAGCCGCTGGAGCATGGTGCTTAGCAGCAACCTGCTCACTGATGCTTGGTAAATTGGGTAATGGTTTTCAGCTCCCCTCCTTTGCTGCAGCTGTTGGCTTCAATCTGCCTTTGTGGTTCCATTAAAATAACTTCACTTTGAGTTTTTAGTACCTTGTCAATTGCCCGGCGCTGGATCATGTAAATGAACTCAGCCTTTTGTTCTAAGCGGAGTCGAGTCCTTGGAGTACCTCGGGGTGCAGATAGCTGACAGATAACAAGTGACAAGTGCAGTTCCTCAGGGATCTGCAGAGAAGACTCCGGGGGGACCTTAGAGCTGCCTTCCAGTACCTGGAGGGATCCTCCACAACCTCTCTGTGCAGCCTGCTCCGAGGCTCCCAGCACCCTGGCAGGAAAAAAGCTTTGTGTTAAATTCAAGTGACACCTCCTGGGCTCTGGTTTGTGCCCCTTGTCCCTTTCGAGAGACACAACCGAAAAGAGCTCAGCCCCAGCCTCTTGCCCCCCACCTTAGCTCTTGCTGAGCATTGCTCAGATCCCCTCTGGGGCTGCTCTTCTCCAGGCTTTCAGCCCCAGGGGCTCAGCCTTTGCTTCTCACAGAGCTGCTCCAGGCCCCTCAGCATCTTCATGGCCTCTGTTGGACTCTTTCTAGCAGTTCAAATTTCCTCTTGAACTGAGGGCCCAGAACTGGACCCAGTGTGGCCTCACCAGGGCAGAGTGAGGGGAAGGAGGAGAACTTTCCTCAACCTGCTGGCCACACTCTTCCTCCTGCACCCCAGAATACTCCAGTCTGGTTTTACACGAGCAAACTGGGCTTTCTGGGGCTGACATCCACTTCAGAATTAACCAGGTTGGAAAAGACCTTCAAGATCATCAAGCCCAACCTAAAGTCCAACCTAAAGCCGTTTATTTCAAACCCATTTAGCATGCAATGGAAAGGGGGGTGGGAATGTGGGAATGCTGAGTGGCAGAGCAGGGAAGGAGCCATCCAGTGCTGCCCTGAATGGATTGTGTAGGCTGTTGCTGGTTACCTTCTGAGACCAGGGCCTGACCTGTTGTTTGTCAGACACACTTGTGGTTCCATGTTTGTTATACTGCAGTCACTTAGGTCCTCAAGAACCTTCCTGGGAAAGGGGAAAGCATCAGGAAATTGGGATCAAATGGTGCTTTAAGCACTGATGGAGATAAAAAGCTCTTTTAAATTTATGCCAACTGTCAGAGAGGAAATGGCTTTGCCTCCAGCGCTGCCTTTGAGGACCCCTCGGAAATATTCCAAGTGGAAAGCTGCCGTTGGAGCTCTGGTGCCTCAATTACAGTTTCAGCCTCCATTTTTGTTGCTCTCATATTTCAGCACAGCAGAAGTATTGATCACAGCACAGAAAGTATTGGTGATTCATCTTGAGGCACTGCTTCCTGCATCTGTCTTGTGTTGAAGTTTTCTAACAAACATTTTGACACGGAGCCGTTGAGTTGGCTGATAAATACCTGACAGCTTCTCTCGCCGCTAAATGTCACCAGCCCAGAGCACAGCGCAGCTCACTGCTGACGTGGGGCTTGGCTGCAGCGGGGAGTGGGCCGTGGGTTGTTTGCTGAGATGGGCCCTGGGAGTGCTGGTGGACAACAAGCTGCCCCTGAGCCAGGAATGTGCCCCCCTGGCCAAGGCCAATGGGGTCCTGAGGTGCGTTAGAAGGGCTGTAGCCAGGAGGTCCAGGGACATTCTCCTCTCCTACTCCAGGCGTAGCCCTGCTGAAGGCACACCTGGAGTATTGTGTCCAGCTCTGGGCTCTCCAGGTCAAGAGGGACAGGGAACTCCTGGAGAGAGTCCAACAGAGAGCCACAAAGTTGTTGAGGGGCCTGGAGCATCTCTCCTACAAGGAAGGGCTGAGAGCCCTGGGGCTGGAGAAAAGCAGCCTGAGAGAGGAACTGCTCAATGCTCAGCAAGAGCTAAAGGATGGAGGGTAAGAGGATAGGGCTGGGCTCTTTTCAGTGGTGCCCAGTGACAGGACAAGGGACAATGGGCACAAACTGGAACCCAGGAGGTTTCACTTGAACTTAAGGAGAAATTTCTTTGGCTCCAGGGTGCTGGAGCCCTGGAGCAGGCTGCTCAGAGAAGTTGTGGAGTCTCCTCAGGAGACCTTTAAAACCTGCCTGAGTGATTTACTGAGTGATCTTGCTCTAGGAGGGCAGCTGGGCCAGATGGTCTCCACAGGTCCCTTCCAGTCCCTACTGTTCTGTGATTCTGAGTGAATCTGGAATAAAAGCAGATGAGGAAGGGAAACAAAGTCTGTTGATTCCACCTCACTGCAGCCTCCTTTCAGGGAGCTGTAGAGAGCAATGAGGTCTCCCTTCAGCCTCCTCTTCTCCAGACTGCTCAACCCCAGTCCCAAGGCCCCATCCAACCTTGGCTTTCAACACTGCAGGCTTGGAGCCTCCACAACTTCTCTGGGCAACCTGAATCAGCAGGGGGGAAAAAATACAAACAAAAAACAGAAGAAAAGGGAAAAAAAGCAGTGGTATCAAGAAGAGAAGTAATGAATCCACTGAAAACAATCAATATCCAAAAGCTGAATGCCTGCAAAAAGGAAGAGAAGAGTTGGATGTGGCAGGAGCAGCAAGCTGAGATGTAAGTCATGTTTGTCAAAGCATTGGATTAGCTTGCTGTGGTGGTGGTGCTTTATGGCTTAAGGTTCCTTAAGTTCCACACAAATTAGCATTTTGCTTCATCTAGCCTATGTGCTTAATGAATGTTCTAAATTGCTGGGTTATTAATGTGCCACCTTAATTAGTGGATTAATAAATAAATAAATAAAGGCTCCAAGCACCTTTGAATTGTGTTCCTTGCCAGGCAGCCAGAGAGGAGGCAGAAGGCTCCAGTCAGTGAATTCCTAATTCCCTTCAGAAAATAAAAATCCAAAGTAATGGCTGCAGCTATTTGTGTCAGACATAAAAATGGCTCTAACCTCTGGTAAAGCTCCTATTGGGTATTATTACAGGTGATGGATTTCTCTTCCCCCCACCTCCAGTGGAGCTGGTGAGGTGCTCACTGTACAAACAACTCCGCGGAAAGTCAACACGGTTTACAAGTCCATAATTTACGGCCGCTCTGCGCAGTGCAGAGTCATATTTTACACTAAGTGACACTAATTAGGGGAGAAATATTCAAATGGGGAAGAACTGGGAGCTGACTGTGGCAAAGAAAATTTTGTTGGTGGGGTTTTTTTTCCACTTGCAGTCTAAATGCAAATCAGAAGCTCCCAGAGTCACGAACACGTTGCTCTTGAGGGGGAAATAACTCCCCACTCAGTAGCCGGGTCTGGAATTACTG
The DNA here is from genome assembly GCF_014839835.1 of Dryobates pubescens. Classification (NCBI taxonomy): domain Eukaryota; kingdom Metazoa; phylum Chordata; class Aves; order Piciformes; family Picidae; genus Dryobates; species Dryobates pubescens. The sequence continues at coordinate 11,500,813 of NC_071642.1, forward strand.
CCAGAGTCTGGGAGCCTGCACCAAATTCCAGCCAGGACAGGCCCAGTCATTGCTGTCTTTGGAGGGGCTAGATGAGGTTTGGATCTGTTTCAATTAGAAGTGAGACAGAGTATGGTGTGGATGATCCTTAAAAGGTCTCTTTCCAGCTCAAAGAATTCTGTGGTTCTCTATCTCACAGTCTTGGGTCTTAATCTCCAGAGGTCCTTTCCTGTCCCTACCATTCTGTGAGTCTGAGTGAACCTGGAGCGAAAGGAGATGAGGAAGGGAGGCAAAGCAGAATTCCTGCACCAAGTGTTGCTGCACCTCCCTAAAAGTTCAGCTGAGGAGAGCTGAGCTGTGGTGTCTGTGCTGCATTTCTGCTCTAGAAACCTGCCCTGGCTTAAACCAGTTCTGCAGCCAAGTGGATAAAGGGGAGGGGGAGATGAAATTGGACCCTCTGAGGTATGATATAACCCTGTGTAGAAAAGTACAGATGTGTGGAAAGGTTAAAATAATAAAGGGCAGCAGTCATCAGAAGTAATTAGATACTTAAAAGAAAAAATTAATGGGGAGGAAGGGCTCTGGGCACTGGTTTGCAGGGGGGAAGAAGCAAGCATTTGAGGTAGGAAGCTTCCTTTAGCTCCTCAGTTTCTTAGTAAGTACCACAAAAAGCCACCCAGCAGGTGTCTGAGCCAATGACAGGGAGACCTGGGCAGCAAATCTCACATGCAAAGCCCTTTGGTTGGTTCCCCCCTGCCGTGTTTCCCAATAGCATGTGTGCAGGAGATGTGCTCCAAAACGGGCTCAACTGAATTCAATTGAAACTTCAAATTGCAGGATTCAGAGCAGGAACCCCCCTGAGCATATCCCTCCCCTTCTTGTTATGTGGGGATTCAAGAGGGGATTGGACGTGGCACTTGGTGCCATCCATGGTTTAGTCAGGAGGTCTGTGGTGACAGGTTGGACTTGATGATCTTTGAGGTCTCTTCCAACCTTGGTGATTCTGTGTGTGATTTGTTCTGTTTTGGAGGTAGCTGCAAAGCCAACCGAGCAGCATTCTGCTCCACCGCAGCACTGAGGGCTTCGTCGGGAATTTGTCACCCCCTGCTCTCACAACTTGTTCCTGAGTTGAACAAATGAAGACAATTGCCTCTAATCAAGGTAATGAGCCATTGATGGAGCACAGAAGATGGCTTTCTCTTGGAACTGGGAGGGAATATTGAGGACATCTAATTTTCTCACAAGCATTGTGACTCATCTGGGTGATTTACGCTGGGGTTTCCTCGCTCTCTAAACTTCACTCAAAGCTTTCATGTGTTAGACAGAAATTAATTCTAGTAGCTTAAAAATAAACACAAACTAGGGGGAAAGAAAGCCCTAATGTGGCTGCTGCTAATTGCAGCTAAGTAGCCTCCTCCTTCTGCGCTTAACTGGGAGCTGCTGCTGTTTGTGCAGGGTGAGGGTTTGGGTGCTGCCTGCAGAAGTGATTTCTGTTATGAATGATTCTATCAAATATCTGCAAAACTGGCAGGATAATGAAGTAACTCTGCTGCTGCCTGGCGTGCTGCAGAAGCTTCTCCACGCTGCCTTGGGCTGACAGAGCTGCTGCAAAGTGCTCGGAGAGGCTGCTGGCTGCTTAGTTAGCTGGAGGCAGGGTGTTGGTGGAAGGGGGGAAGGGGGTGAGCAGCGGGTTGGAGCACCTCTCCTGTGGAGACAGACTGAGAGAGTTGGGGCTGTTCAGTCTGGAGAGGAGAGGGCTTTAAGGAGACCTTATTGTGGCCTTCCAGTATCTGAAGGGGGCTACAAGAAAGCTGGGGAGGGACTTTTTTGGATGTTGAGTAGTGCTAGGACTGGGGGGGATTGAGCAAAACTAGAAATGGGTAGATTCAGATTGGATGTGAGGAAGAAGTTCTTCCCTATGAGGGTGGTGAGAGACTGGCACAGGCTGCCCAGGGAGGTGGTGGAAGCCCTGGAGGTGTTTGCAGCCAGGCTGGATGTGGCTGTGAGCAACCTGCTGTGGTATGAGGTGTCCCTGCCCATGGCAGGGGGTTGGAACTGGCTGAGCCTTGAGGTCCCTTCCAACCCTGACAGATGGAATGGTGGAGATTTCATTGAGGCCCCTTTTTGCCAGGCCTGCAGATCTGTCTCTGATGGTGCCTGATTTATTAAGGTCAGTGGGAAGGGGTTGGCTGAAACACAGAGATTTGTCTCTGAACCTTTAACTTGGTAGCTTTAAACATCTCTTTGGAAAAGATCATTTGAGTGTTCTGAAAATGTGCTGTGTACAAGGCAATTAGGCTGAAGTGCTTCGAGGTGTGTGGATGGTAGATGGGCTCTGCTGAGCTGCTTTATCATTACATCCATAAAAATATTTATGTTATAGTGAGAGTATTTGTTACCTAATGTAGCTACTTCTCTTTTTGCAGTGCTGGCATAACTTGAACCATGCTTAATGGAGCAATTTCAGCCCTGCTAGGGATGTGTGAGCTGCCTTTGTACCTCAGAAACGGATATAAAAGCAGTAAGTTGATGTTAATTAGCAATCAATGGGGAAAAAAAAAGAAATCACTGTTTGAATAATTGATGGAGAGAAAAGTTTGAGAGGTCCTAAGCTTTGTGCAGTTAGGCAGCTCAGTGAAAAGCCATTGCACTCTAACATCAGATCAGAATAAAAATGATGTAGACCCTTTTCATGGCTATAAATAATCTCACAAGGTTTGAGGCGGTGAAGGATGTTATGAAAAAAACCTTCTGTAGGCTCCTGAGGTGTGAAAATTAATCACTCCTAAGCATGTGACAGCCAGGGCTCTGTCCTTACAGCCAGAGACTTCACCTGCCACTGGAACTTTTATCAGTTTCCAGCTCTCAGGCTCTGCTTTGCTGATGCTCATTCATTTGCTGTGGCTTTTGTGTGGTGTTTTTGTAGTGAGTTGGTTTGCAATGTTCATTGACAACATCAAAATCAGACTGATTGTGCTGAATCTTCTAGAGCCAGTTAAGAGCCCCTTGTGTGCCTCTGGTTTGGCGCCAGCCTAAATAATTTGTGGTTTTATTCCTTCCTAGGTCTACATACCCTTTGCTGTTGAGTTGGCTGAGGATCATCTGCTCAGCTCTGCACAGCATCTGATTGAAGTGCTGGGGAAGATGAGCACTTCAGAGAGCACCTGGCATTGTGCAGAGGAAAATAAGTCTTGCCAATTAACTGCAGAAGCACTCTTGCTAATTATTTTCTAACTATCCATTCCAGTTTATTATCCACCACCACCAGAAAAGAAGAGAGGAACTGTACAGCATCTTGTTTATAAAGCAGCAGCACTCAGCAGGGAACTGAACTGTGTGGTTCTCAGTGTGCTTCTGGAGAAGGCTCCAAGGAGACCTCAGAGCAGCCTTCCAGTACATGAGGGACACCTCAGGACACCTGGGGAGAGACTTTTGGCAAGGGTTTGTAGTGGTAGGCGAGGGGCAATGGATTGAAACTGCAGCAGGGTAGATTTAGGTTGGAAATTAGGAAGTTCTTTACCATGAACAGTGTGAGACAGTGGAATGGGTTGCCCAGGGAGGTGGTTGAGGCCCCATCCCTGGAGACATTCAAGATCAGACTTGAAGAGGCCCTAGCTGATCTAGTTGGAGATGTTCCTCCTGACTTTTGAGGGTCCCTTCCAACCTTGATGCAACCTGTGATGCTTTGACCACTGCCCCAACCCAAAGCAGCACAGCAGGAGGCAGACACTGTGGCTTAACCGTGATGGTTCCCAAGGGAGCAGCATTGCCTCACTGCAGCTGATGGCTTGGAGCTGTGTGTATTAGAATAAAGAGATTATTCCTATTAAATTAGCCTGAGCAGCTCTGGGAAGATTCATCATGCTCCACCATCCAGCTTGCCTTTGGAAGCACAAGAGGAATGGGGAATGTCAAAGGCAATTTATTTCTCTGTAACATGTTTCTGAAGGTTGTGTCTCGAGTTCTTTATATCCAGAGTGTTTGGCTGCACAGAGTGATATAATGATGTGGCTGCTGCATGATGTCAGGGAGAGAGTCTTCAGTACTAGGACACTGTGGAGAGCAGGAGACAGCAGCTGTTGTCTTTGCTCTTTGTAGAGCTGTTTGGGAGGCTCTGCCTACTGGAAGGTGCAGAACTCAATTCAACATTCGGTGCTGCACTTTGCTGACCTCTTCACTTTCTTTACAAAGCATCTCCCATCCAGGCTCCTTTTGCTACCTGTGAATGCAGAGGTGGAGCTCTCTTATTGTGCACCCCCAACTCTGGTCCCTAAGCAGGTGCTTCTCTTACCTTTAGATCTTTCCCTTTGCATCCTATCAAAGCTTTAGTATTTTGACAAAGCCTTCTGGAAGGAATCAAAGCAGCATTTTATAGCATGGAGAAAAACAGGAGAGAGACTGCCTGGTTTTTTTTCCCCCTCTTCCTGCCAGCATGAAAATCTGTTCCTCAGCTTTTCATTTCCTTGCCCCCACTAATGACCTTCCTTGTGCTGCCAGCTTCAAACTCTTGACAGCTCGTTAGATCCAGGAGAGACTTTGCATGACCAGAGTGATAATTTTCAGCTCACTTTGTGGCTGAAAGTAAGTTTAGGAGCATTATTTATTCAAATTACAAGCATGAAGGCCCACATGGGAAATATGGAGGAGTGCCTTCTGTAAATGACAGCTTAGGGAGAATTCTCAATTGCAGGAGACAGCTGTATCCCAAAACTTAATCCAATTACTGGAGTGTAGTGAAAAATGTCACCCTGAATAAAACTGATACCATCATATGTGTTCATGGGGAATTTCTGACTTACATATGGCTGGTTGGTTGGGGTTTGGGTTTGTTGGTTTTTTTTATAACCTTTAAATTCTAATCCAAACCTGGGCCCCATGGAGTGCTTGTGGAATGAGAGGGATTTGAGCACGTGGAGTTTGCTCGAGGAGGGCAGCTTTAGACTAGAAATTGGGGAAAGATTCGTTCCAACAAGGGTAGGGAGACACTGGCACAGGCTGCCCAGGGAGGTTGTGGATGCCCCCTCCCAGGAGGTGTTCAAGACCAGGCTGGATGGGGCCTTGAGCAACCTGGGCTGGTGGGAGGGTGTTTGAACTGGATGATCTTTAAGGTCCCTTCCAATCCAACCGATTCTATGAGTCTGTGAATTTCTTCCTTGCTCTGAGCTCAGCTCACAGCTGAGCAAAGTTCAGATTAGCCTTTTCCTGGAACATTCTCTTCCCTCCTAGCACACCTAGCGTGCTGTAGAAACCTTTGGGTTTGTGTCCTTTTGCCAGCCTCATATTTCAAAACGTTTTCCAGGAGCTTTTCAGGGATGTAAAGGGAGGGGAATTACTCAGGGAGCGCTGGCGTGCCGCCCCCATATGCTGCTTCTGTTTTGCTGCCCATGAACAATTGCATGAGGAGAGGCAAAGTTGACTTTCTGGAAAAACCTTCATTTTCAGCTGCTGGTGGATGCCAGTGAAGCTGAATATTAAATCAGATGGAAAGCAGCAGCTTGAAAACATGCAATCTGCTCCGTGCTGAAATGCACATCTGGCTGATGTGTGCTGCAGATCCTTGGCTCCCGCGAAGGTTGTTTGGGATAACAAAAGAGGATGTTTTGAAAGCTCTGAGCAGCTTTTGTTTGGGCTTTTTTCTTTATATATATATTTTATTTTTTTTTTTTTTTTTCATGTGCAAAATGCTGAACTGACTGTACTGGAGCCAACAGCTTCTTGATTTTCCACAGAGCCAGATTTAGCTGAAACTAGAGCTGCCAGCTTTCCTTAGCCTGTTGAACCAACATGCTCCCAACCTCTTGTACCGCCAGCGCCTTTCCTCCTGCAGTGTTGTCTCAGCTAAAGATGGTGGGGAGAAATACAAATATCACTGACTGCCTGTGTCTGCTCGTTCCCCAGTGAACTCAGGAGAGCCAAGGGCATGCTCAGAGCCTCAAGGGCTGATCTGAAGGGGAAGAAGCCAGCAGGCACCACGTACGTCGCTTCATGAAGAACTTGGGAACTGATTTCTGCCAGCAACAGGTAAAGGCTGCCAGGAACCATTGCTTGCCTGGGAGAACCCACAGCCAGCTGCTTGGTGACAGACAGAATCATAGAATTGTCAGGGTTGGAAGGGAGCTCAAGCATCATCTGGTTCCAGCCCCCCTGCCATGGGCAGGGACACCTCACCCTGGATCAGGTTGCTCAGAGTTCCATCCAGCCTTGCCTTAAAAACCTCCAGGGATAGGGAAAAACATTTGCATGCAGCAAGGAGGGAGCAGAGCTGCATTTCAAACTGCTGGGGAAGCCTGCAGGCCAGGCTGGCCTTTTTAATCAAAGCATACTTGAAAACTGGAGTTGGTAGAGGTGTGTGTGCTCAGACTGCATCCAGTGCTGCTGATGTCCTGGGGCTAGCAGAAGCTCAAGTGGCTGTTGAATATGCCTCTTGCATAACTGAATTGCCCATGTAGATGTGGACTAGGGAAAAGAAACTCTGTAGAAGTTCCCTGCATTTAGAGTTTCAAAAATCATCATCTGGATTTCTGCAGAGCTCTTAACAACTGCTCCAAGGACACCCCCCCCCGGCTGGTGACCTGCACAAGGGGATTGAGGCACCCTCAGTAAGTTTGCAGGTGACACTGAGCTGGCTGTCAGTGTTGATCTGCTGGGGAGTAGGAAGGCTCTACAGAGGGACCTGGCTTGGCTGGGTGGATGGGCTGAGGCCAATGGGATGAGGTTCAACAAGGACATGTGCTAGTCCCTGCCCTTGGGTCACTACAGCCCCATGACTACTGCTCTGCATGTTTCAAAGCTTAAATCACTTCTGAAACCTGAGGCTGTCCAGTAAAAGCTGTCCCTGAAAAGTACGCCTTGTATGGCTTTTATATTCCCATTTATATAGACCTGGGGAGAAAATGTGGGTTTGGGTTTTGATAACTGAGTGCTTCCATGGAGCTGTGTGGATATCTCCAGAGACAACTTCCCCTCAGAACACAGCTAGCAGTAAGGACTTGGTTTGTGAGGGCCCCTGAATGTGGTTTGGGAAGTCAGTTGCACCAACAACTGTGCACTGTTGCTGTTCAAAGTGTCTGATATGCAAAAGATCAGACCTTAATTACTAGTCTCTAAGCACCACTGGCTTCTGAGTTATCTGCTCCAGGCATCATTTGCTTGGTGCATCTCTGACCTTGGCTCATTTGACCGATAACAGTCTTGGGGAAACAAGAAAAACAAAAGCCCAGTGACTAATTAATAACTTAATAACAAAATTATTTATGGGAGAGCTGCCTCCAGGGCAGGTAATGGCTGGAGAGAAACTCTTCCCTAGTGGTTGAGGTGCAGCCACCCCAGCCTGCTTCCAGAGCTTGCTGCCTGCTGCATTCTGGGGCTGGATGCTCAGCTGGTGCTGGTGGGCTCCAGCCATGGAGCTGAGCTCATCTACACCAAGTGGCCTCTCAGCTCTGAATCTCAATTGCTACCTGGAGGACAGGTTCATCAATAGTGTTGCTTGATGCAGCTCCCCTCACAGTGTTAATTATGCAGTTCTCCTGGAGCAGGAATCTGTGCTGACTTTGAAGACAAATTAATCACCCCTGCACTTGCCGTTGGCCTGCGCCTGTCGGTTAAGGGTTATCTCCTGCCCCCCTCTTCCCTTCGTGCACCAGAAAGTCAATGAACTGCTTCCCCACCAGCCTTGAAATCTATAGGGGAAAAAAGAAACAAAATCAAACTTTTCTAAAGCTTGGCCTGGAGTTTAACCAAATTTCTTTCTCCTAACTTTGCAGCTCAGGGCAAGCCACAGAGCTGTGGTGCTCAGGAGCATAGTTGAAGAGCAGCCTTGGTAGAGGTGGAGAATGGTTGAACTCGGTGATCTTGAAGGGCTTTCCAGCTGAGATGATTCTGGGATCCTACGACTGAGGAGTGCTCTTGAGCTGTCTTACAGCAGTGGGATTGCAGAACAGAGTTTGTGTCATTTCTGTGCGGTCTGCAACACGACCTGGAATCCAGACCCCACCTTCTGAGCCTCATTGCAGTGTCCCAGGCCACAGGATGGTCCTCAGTGACACCTCCCAACAGCCTTTGTCTTTTCCAGTGGACTGAAGTGTGTTTTGGATCCATCCTTTCTGCTCTAAACTCCAGTTGTCACCTGGGCTTTGTGGGCCAGCTGGATCTCTGCTTCAGCTAAGCTGAGGATAAGCTGCTTAGCCTTTAGCAGTAATTGAATCAAAGCCAAATTCCCAGTCCCAGGCAGTTCATCCCTAGTTCAACAAAGAGAGCCGGCACGGCGCGCGTGTCTGCTGCCGAGGAGGAGCAAATTAGTCCTTTGAAACTGAATGCAGCAGGGAGGTTGGATGTCTTTACAATTCCTGACTTCGCCAGCAAACTGTTTCCTCAGGTTAGCTCAGAAGAGTGCTTTACAGGAGTCTGTCAGCAAGACTTCAGTGGGAATAAATCCCAAGTCATCAGCTCCACAGGGCAAGGTTTTGCCTTTTGTGGCCACTTTTAGTCATCCTAAATTTCCAGCAGAATTTAATTTATCTTTTAAGTAGATCACAATCTGGAGTCAGCCTGGCACCTGTCCCCATGGAAAATACTCTCTTCAGTGTCTTAGTGTAGAAGTGAAAGCAGAGAGCAGAAGCAAGGAAATGGGGGGGGGGGGGGGCTAGATGACCTTCAAAGATCCCTTCCAGCCCCATGCATTCTGTGATTCTATGAACTCAAGGATTTAGAATAGAATAGAATAGAATAGAATAGACCAGGTTGGAAGAGACCTTCAAGATCTTTGTGTCCAACCCATCATCCAACACCACCCAATCAACTAAACCATGCAACCAAGCATCCATTTGATGAAGCTTGGACCACTGAGTCCCAGCTCTCTGTGCTGTGTCCCCGTGGGGGGTGTCAGATGATCTTGAAGCCATTCTAAGAAAGTGTAGCAGCTAAAACAGAAATCCTTCCCCATTTTTTGTTGATTTTGCTCCACCTTTCTTTATAAATACCAAACCCACCAAGGCTGCCAGATACTGAGATATTTGCTGCTCAGCTTTGACCTATTGAAGCCTTTACAAATATATATATTGATTTTGTTCATTTTTTTATTATTTGGCCAGGGACTGGCAGAGGCTGCCCAGGGAGGTGGTGGAGTCCCCATCCCTGGAGCTGTGCAAGAAAGATGTGGCCACGGCGCTCAGGGCCATGGTTTAGTGGCCACGGTGGGGTTGGGTTGATGTTGGACTCACTGACCTTAAGAAGCTTTTCCAACCTTCATGGTTCTGTGATTCTATTCATTTGTAATCAATTCTTGCTCCAAATGCATTTGCTTTCTGAACTGCCACTGAGACCTGAAGTTTGCTTTCCTGGGTTCCAGCAGCTCTGCAGCTTCTGGAGCAGAGCTGCCATCCATCTGAGGAAGGCAGCGTGGAGCTGGGGTGCGCTGCAGTGCAGCCAGCGCAGGGATGTGGTGGTGCTGGCTGAAGGTGGGAGCTCTTCTCCTCTGCTCAGCGCACACACACAGAGTCAGTTCTACCTACATGTTTCTCCAAAATATCTGGTTCTAATCATCTGTAATTATGAAAATGTTCTGCTTTTTGATTGTGTATCTGCTCAGGAAAGCCGAGATGAAAGTCAAATGCGGTGCCGCTTTCCTTTCAGTTTATTCATAAGGCCTCAGGAAACTAATGAGATTTATTCTGTGAATTAGTTTATAATTGTGCTTTAACTGCACTGTGACATTTAATAATGTCAGAACGATTTTGCTTTAGGCAGAGTGATTTCAGCCTCTGTAGAAAATTAATTACCACTTTCTGAAAAACTACTTTTTATTTTCCCGTGCGTGAGCCAAGCAGGAGGCTCAAGGTTAAGCTGCTTTCTGATATTTTGAGGAGGGGAAAAAAAACCGCATTGAAGATGTGGATCTGGCTGCCTGGTTCACATACAGGAAGCTGACTGTGTTAAGTAATCACAAATCAGAACCTGTTATTATCAGCAGTGTTAGATTAGGTTTTTTCCCAATGCAGCCTTAATCACGGTGCTCTGCGGCGCCCAGACTTCGTGTGCCCGGCTTGGGGGGCTGCAGAGAAACCTGGGGGGAGCTCTGGGGGGAGCTCCTGGCATCTGCAACCCCCCCAGACCTGCTCACATCACCCTCTTTGTTCATATATTCCACTGCTTTGCTTGTTCAAAGCCTAAAGGGGACCCCAAGTCTGTTCTGTGCAAGTCCCACCTTGTTCTGATGCTCTTAGAGGGCAGCTCCTTATTCTCTCTCCTCAGTTCTGCTGCCACAGGGGACCTGGAAGAAGCAGCATCTCCTGAATGTGCAAATTTTATTTCACAGAGTCAGAGGTTAATGAACTGTTTCATTTGTTGTGAAGTGTGGATCAAGGTAAAGATAGATCAGGCTCTTAACTATGGGTAGCTAGCCAAAACTCGTGGGAAAAAGGGAAAGCTTGCTCTCTGGGGTAACTTTGAGTGTGCTTTTGTGCATGCAGTAGAGGATAAAATGGCACAGATGGAGGGTTTTGGCAAAAGAAAAAGAATATGGTTTGGGGGTTCACACATTGCTGCAAGCTTTAAAGTATATTTCTGGTTTCATCTCCTCATAAGAACCGCTACAAGTGTGGAAGGATTGCTCTGCTGGGGTGGCAGGAAGAGATCTTTGTGTTGGAGGGGGTGGTGGTGTTGCAAGAGTAGAGCAGCAAGGCAAAGGAATTTAAGCCATCCAAAGGGCAAATCAGAGAGATTAATGAGCTCCAGAGTGACAGCTGCAGTTACATGCCTGTTAGCCAGATCACTTCAGATCAGATCCAGTGCTTATTGGAGTCAATAGAGAAAGTGACCTTTGCTTTCAAACAGTGTGCAGGGACAAATATTGTCTTGCATTTGCCTGGCAATCACTTGGATTTCTAGTGCTTTGTGGTTTTAAAGTTTGGATATTTAGAATGGAATGGAATGGAATAGATCAGGTTGGAAGAGACCATCGAGATCATTGCGTCCAACCTATTATCCAACACCACCTAATCAACTAAACCATGCAACCAATTTGTATCAGTACATAAGAAAAATTCAAAGACTTGAGGTTGCTGCAAAGTTTCAGAGACTTGCAGTGCCAGTAGTGTCCCTGCTCACTTCTCCTGCGCTTGGTGCTTCCACTCACACCTTCCAAAGTCCTGCTGCAGAAGAGGAGGTGGTTGGAGACCTTCTGGCTCTCTCCAGCTCCCTGAAAGGAGTCCCATGGCAAAGACAAGAGGTGCTGGGGAGAAGTTATTGCTGGAGAGATTCCCATTGGGCTCCAGAAGAAAATGTTTCCCATGAGCACAGTCAGACACTGGAGTCACCTCCCAAGGGAAGCAGTGGAGTCTCCTCCCTTGGGCAGCTTGAAGCCTGAGCTTGCCAGGGTGCTGGGCCCAGCTCACTGCAGCTCTGCTGTGAAAAATTTCTGTGCTGCAAGAGTGGTCAGGCAGTGGAACAGGCTGCCCAGGAAGGTGGTGGAGTCCCCACCCCTGGAGGTGTTGAAAAATGTGTGGCCATGGCACTTGGGACCATGGTTTATTGGCCATGGTGGTGCTGGGTTGCTGGACTTAGAAGGAAGGAAAGAGAGTGACAGCTGAGTACTGAGTGTTTGCAGCATCCCAGCAGAAACATCAGGAGCACTTCCATGTCAGGCCTGTGTGTTGGAGTCAGCCAGATGCAGACACTTCCCCTTGGTGCTAGAGCTCCTCAAGAACAGCAGCATTGTCCAAACTCCTCAGCTTCTCATTAGCCCCTTCCCCCCCACACTTTAAAACAGATGATTTCTCCCAAATATTTAATCATTAGGAGTTTCATTATAATAACAACTTGAGGCTTCTTCCAATTAACTGAACAATAACTGTATCTTGGGCTAATAAATGTTCAGCTGTGGGCCTTGAATTTATTGGCCCAGGAAAATGGTTATTGCCTCATAAACAGGAAGCACCTTCAGGTGATTTAATGACTCATGTTTCTTCAGTTTAATCTCATAAACAGTTGAGATGAGAAAGAGATTAAAAGGGAAGAAAAAAACCCCACCCTCCCCACCTCCACCCCCCAACTTTCCACTGGCAGTGACTTAATGGCAAGACTCTGTTCATACATCTTTGAGCAGCCAGGCTCCAGCACTGCAGAAGGATCTGCAGTTGTCACTCAAGTCATTCACACAACGTTTGCTGACTTCTATTTGATTCTGGGAAGAGCTGAATAAATAATTGTTATGGTAATCCACTGCCTGTGCCATTAACATGATGTCCTACATCACCCTTCAAGGACTGCACCTGAAGACATGCAAATGAGTTGCAGATTCTTAATGAGGAGAGCAACCTGCTGGTGTCATCAGGCAAAATTTGATGGCAGGGCTGTGAGCTGCTGCTCTTCTGTTTCTGGTTTTAAGTGCTGGGTAGAAGGTTGCAAAAAAAATGATCATAGGATTGTTGTGGTTGGAAAAGCCCTCTCAGATCATCAAGGGGCAGTGTGGCACAAACTGGAGCCCAGAAGGTTCCATCTGAACACGAGGAGAAAATTCTTTGGTGTGAAGGTGCTGCAGCCCTGGAGCAGGCTGCCCAGGGGGGTTGTGGAGTCTCATCTGGAGAATTTCCAGCCCCACCTGGATGTGTTCCTGGGTGACCTGCCCTGGCTGCCCCTGCTCTGGCAGGAGGCTTGGACTGGATGATCTCCAGAAGTCCCTCCCAACCCCTGACACTGTGATTCTGTGCCTCTGAGACCCCCTGCTGTAGAAGACTTATTTCCAATTAATATCTCTTCTGTCCCTGAAGAATAAATGATACCTTTCAGAGAGTTTCATTAATATTGATGAGCTTTACATATGGCTAGTTAGTATTCAAAGTATTTCAATTTGTTAAACAGAAAGAGTTTCAACCATTAATTATGTTCTGGCCATTCAATTTCCATCAAATTGAATAAAGTAATGTGTTGGAACAGGATGATGCGTTGGGACCAAAAATATCTTCACTCTTTCTGCCTTCAAGCAGATCGAAAATGTCTTGTTCAGCCTTCCCCCCCTGCCCCCACTTCTTCTACATTTGCATGGCTTATGTTTCATGTATTTATTTTGCTTTGCAAAAAGACAGGGCAATACTCTGCACAGAGCAAAACCCCATGGAGTAATGCAGGATCATGGAATCCTGGAGTGGCTCAGGTTGGAAGGGGCCTCAGAGATCATCTCCTCCAACCTCCCTGCTTCTCAGCTGGACTCCTCATCCAACCTGGCCTTGAACACCCCCAGAGAGGAGGCAGCCACAGCCTCCCTGGGCAGCCTGTTCCAGAGTCTCACCACCCTCCTGCTGCCTGCAGAATGTCAAGGTTTGGGTTTCATATGGAGAAATATCTTCATGTCCAATGGAATCCTTGCTTTGGCCTGCATTGTGTGTGCACACAGAAGGGCTTCCCAAGGAAGCTTCAGCTTTGTTATCCCAGGTGGCAGAAAGGAGCTGGAAGTGCATTTTCTGGGCTTGAAAACCAGAATTTGAGTCTTTGAATTCCACACTGTTCTGGCAGGGTGAGTTTGCTTCTGTTCCAACAGATGAAAAGACGTCGAAGTGCTCAGAGAGTGAATTGCACAGAACATCTCCCAGGTACAAAAGAAAGCAAAGGCACAGGGAGGGGAGGATCTTTGCCAGCCTTCCCTGTCAGCATTGTGGCCAATTTGGAAGCATCTAATCTGTGCTGTTTTGAATGTTTCAGTTACACACGTGAATAAACAGCTCAGTGTCATGTGGCTCCACCACACAGGGAACTAATCCATCCCACCCTTTGTGGCTGAGCAATGAAATCAGCCATGAAAGACTAAAGCCCAGCAGTTTTGCTTGCTTTTCAGTTGTTAATGCATCATAGAATCACTGTGGTTGGAAAAGACCTTGAAGAACATTGGGTGCAACCATTGGATGAATCCTAGAACCACTGAATTGTTTGGGTTGGAAGAGCTCCCTAAGATCACCAACCCAGCACCACCATGGCCCTAAACCATGGCCCCAAGTGCCATGGCCACACATTTCTTCAACTCCTCCAGGGATGGGGACTCCACCACCTCCCTGGGCAGCCTGTGCCAACTTTGGCTTACTGTGGACCAAAGAAATGGGTATTTGGGATACTGGGAAGATGGTGGTGCTCAGACTTAGGGATCATTTAAGCACTCGTGAAAGGTTACCCTAAATTAGCATTTTATGATGCCTGCTGGAGCTATGCAGAAAATGATCCTTTCATTTTTCCTTTCCCTAAGAAGATGTCACTTCAGAGACTCAATAAATTCCTAAAATAAGTCTTCTGTAGTTACTGTTGAAGTGCTTCTGAAGTGTCAGCAATGCTCTGTCATTAGCCTGGAGTGAAAATGGAGCTCCTTGCCATACTGTGTCTCAAAGTATGCCTTGTGGGCCCCAAGAATTGCTCTTTGAATGGGTTTTTATTGGGGGAAGGGAGGGAGGTGGATAACGAATCTTTGGTTTTCAGAAGGAATTTTCTCCTTTCAGTGTTTCCCTGAATAGCTGAAATGCTGGTATTCACCACAGGCATCATTAGTGCTGCTAACTCTGAGCCACTTCCACATTAAAAAAAGCAGTGCAGAATTGACTGCTGATTGCTGGAGAGCTTTACCAGTGCACAAATGGCCCAGTGCAAGGGGCTTCCCCCCCAGATTAGCTCAGTGCTTTGCCAGACACTGAGAAGCCTCTCTGTGCCCCCACCCCTATTGATGTGCTCTCTGTGCATGAGTCTTTGGGCTGACACCACCACTGGCTGCTGCTCAGCACAGGAAGAGGAGCTAGAAGAAGGCAGTCCCTGCTGTTTGGAGAGCAAAGGTCTGGACAGAAGTGGTTATCCTTGCTTGGAACAGGGGGCCTGGATCTGATGACCACCTGGAGACCTGCCAGCTGTGGATGTTCTGTGACTGTGCACTGGAAAAGGCTGTGGTGGGAGATGGCCACAGAATTGCTGGAAGTGGAAGGTCTGTGGTTTAATTAATTAATGCCAGAGGGATGTTATCCAGGGGGACCTGGGCAAGATGGAGAGGTGTGCCCAGGTGAACCTCATGAGGTTCTACAAGACAAAGTGCAGGGTCCTGCACCTGGGCCAGAACAATCCTCATTCCCAGTCCAGGCTGGGGGATTCTTTGAGGGTGGTGGCACAGTGGAACATGTTGCCCATAGACACAGTGGGGGCCCCATCCTTGGAGACCAGGCTTGATGTGGCTCTGAGCAACCTGACCCAGTGGAGGATGTCTTTGCTGACTGCAGAGGGGTTGGACAAGATGACCTTTGGAGGTTCCTTGCAACCCAATGCACTCTAGGGTTCTACATAAGCAGTGTTTCAGCAGCTCGGCTCTAGCTGACTGGCAGTGAGGAAAGGCAATGGCTGGAAGCCACCCACCTCCTGGGCCTGCACATCCAGAAGCCATTTGTCTTCTTTAAGGGCTCTAATGAGCTAATTGAAGACATGAAGGACTACAGTTAGTTACTGTTAAAATTAAGCACTTTTGAGACAGCTGGGGCTAAATCCAGGTCCTCAGCCAAAGCAGGCTGCCTGTCACCAGCCATTTGGGACTGCTCAGAAATGGGTTTTGAAGAGAAAAAAAGGCTGCAGGATCACTTGCATTCAGCAAGCAGGATAATCCCTTGGCTTTGGTAGTGACTAACTTTGATGTAGCATTACAACAAATTTGCATTTTAATGCCCAATTCTCTGGGTTTCCTCTTTGGGGTAATCCTCTATTTTTGGAGAATTAATTGCTTTTTGAAGCATGCTTTGGTTGCTTGTCCCTCTAATGAGAGATGGAATCAATATGCTACAGAAAGGTTCTTAAGATCTTAGGAGGATCTTAGGAGGACCTTAACCTCACATCATTCTTAAGATCTTAGGAAGATCTTAGGAGAGATGATCATAAAGATCTTAAGAGAGATGTGAGGTTTAACTCCCTGCATCCTGACTCTGAAGTGTTCTCCTTTATCCAGACACTCCCAAGTAGTTTCTCCTGGGTCTTGAGCACTCTGGTCTAGCAGGAGGTGTTCCTGCCCATGGCAGGGGAGTTGGAACTAGATGACCTGGAAGGCCCCTTCCAGCCCAAACCATTCTGTGAATCCAAAGCACTACCTGGGATGCTTCGATTCTGGGGTTTTACTGTTAATAAAGTGAGGTTTTCCCTAATGATTTCTAGCTTCTGTGCCACCAGAATGTATTCCCAGTGGTGTCCAAAACAAAGAGCAGCTTTAAATTGCCCACACTGGTCAAATGATGCCATTTTTGTTCAATATGGAGAGTCCTAGAAGCCGCTGAAATAGAAGATGTGGTCCCACAAGCACTTAAGTCTCCTCCATACTTACTCACCCTTGTGTCCACCGAGGACACTTCAAGCATTGAACTGACACTGAGTACCATGGAAACTGTGTTTTTATTCTTAGGGTCAGGTCTTGCTGAGGGCAGAAGTTGGGCCAACAAGTTTGACACTCTATTAATGGACCATAAAATAAACTTCAGTGCCTCAGCTCTCCACTGAGTGCTGCACAGCAATCAATACCTTGTTTTTATAGCACAGAAAGCTCTTTAAATCTTCAAGAACATGAAGAACAAGAGATCAAAGGAAGCATTGGGAAATGACATGTACAATGAGAGAATTTAGAGCTAAAACAGCACCAGTGATTAGAAGTGCTGAAATAGTGAAGGCCTGGGTGTAATTCTGCTGGAGCTCTTGGTGCAGCAGCTCCTGAGCTTGTCCCAGGAGCACCTGCTGCAGCTGGGCCCTTTCTGACATGGACAGGAGGGACCAAGAGCCTGGCCTAGTGTCTCGGTCTGGAGAGGGAAAGAGACTCAGTCCTTTTGAATATTCCTGTGTTGTGAAATGAGAGGCACAAACGAGGCCAAAATATCAACAGCTAGGCTATTGATTACATAAATAAAATGGAAATAAGAAGGGGAGAGGGAGAAGGTGGAGAGGGAGAGAGAGAAGAGAGAGAGAAGAGGAAAGGAATTATATTACCACACCCCTCACCCCCCCCAAGACAGTTTGAGTCTGTGGAGGAAAGGTGCTGCAGGAGATGCTGGGTCTGTAGAGAAAGGCTGCTGAGGCTTTGGCTGGAGAAGAGATGAGGTCCCTCTGGGCAGCCTGGGTCTGTAGAGAAAGGGTGCTGAGGCTTAGGCTGGAGAAGAGATGTGGTCCTCTGGGCAGTTTCTTCAGCTCCATGAGTTGCAGCAGGTGGATCTTAGGACATGGAGAGAGGGTTCAGTCTGCTTCTCCCAGGCTCCACGGCCTCTTTTTCTCCGACGCCTTGTCCTGGGCTTTTCCTTCCTTCTCAGCGGCATAGTCCTTCTGCATTTTTCTTCTACTAAGCCAGTAGTGGCTCAAGTCTTTTATACAGTTTTTAGCCCTTAGGTATGTGTCCAAGCATTGTCCCTCAGGAATTCAGGGGCCAGGAAATCCTCCTTAGGTAAATATCCAGGTATCGTTCCCCAGGAAATCTTTCTGTGCATTTCTGTGTGTTTGGGCAGGGGTCAGGATGGGGGGGTGGGGGGGCTCCACCTTCTCCTTCTCCATCTACCTGCTCAGACACTCGCTACACATCAGGAAACAGGTGGTGAGTCCATTGTCTCGCCATCCTCCCTTCCTGGGGGTATCTGATAGCTGGAAATGATCTTGTCCTGAAGGCGTGGTGGCTGGGTCCTTGGGCCATTGTTGCAGGCCAGCTGCAGTCAGTCACGATGCAATCGCAAGGTGATTTGCATCTAGGATTGGTAGACAGGATTCCTACATGAGCTTTGCACCTTCTTTCCAGTGGCTCTGCCCAACAACATGTTGTCTGGGCAAGCAGCAAGTGATTTTGTCTTTCTTGAGTCACACAAGGAGGGACAAGCTTTTAGTCTCACACCTGGATAGGCAGTTCCCAGCTTATTACCATTTTATTAGTGTTGGACTTTTCACTGTCTTTTCAGTCTTGTTATCAGGTAGCCCAAGACAAGGAACATTCAAGGGCACAAGATGAAACAGATGATTTTATGTCTTCTTCTTCTTCTTGTGCATGTTGAAAGGTGATTTTTTTCCCCTAATTTTTTATTTTTTATCCCATGGAGCAAAGTAGTTAACTCCTTCTTCTGAAGAGAATTAAAATGGGAAACATCTGAGCAAGAATTACAGAGGTGTGTAATAATTGCCTGGCATTTCCATACGCTCTGGAAGCAGGCTGAGCTTTAAAGCAAGCATATTGTCCAATTCATCATCGTGCAGGCAGCCTTTTACTTTTAGCAAGGGACATACATCATAGGGCTCAGCAAGCTTTAGAAATGGATTCTCAGCGTGGACAGATGGTGCTTAAGATGCCTGATGAGAGGGCTGACTTTCTCAGAGTGTGGCAATGTCAGAGGAGAAGACAGCATCTTGGGCTCTTGTCTCCTTTTCCATGAGTGACCAATGTTGGAAGTGCTGAGCGCTGAGCTGCTGCACTCTGAGCCCAGCAGAGATTCCTCAACAGGCTCGAGGCAGGATGGATGTGAAGCCACCAAGCTGTGAAGCCACCAAGCTGTGTGCTGGCAGAATTCCTGCACTAGGGCCACAACAACCCCATGAATGCTCTGGGTTGGGGCAGAGTGGCTGGAAACTGCGCAGTGGAAAAGGACCTGGGGATGCTGGCTGACAGTGGATGAAGATGAGCCAAGGTGTGCCCAGGTGGCCAAGAAGGCCACCAGCATCCTGGCCTGGATCAGTAATGGTGTGGCCAGCAGATCTAGAGAAGTGATTGCCCCCCAAACCTTGAATCTTGGGTTCAGTTTTGGGTTCCTCTCTCCAAGAAAGACTTCAGGGGCTGGAGCAGGTCCAGGGAAGGGCAAAGCTGGTGATAGGTCTGGAGAGCAGGGCTGAGGGATGTGGTTTAGCAGTGGACTTGGCAGTGTTGGGTTAGTGGTTGGGCTCAATGATCCTGGAGGTCTTTTCCAGCCTAAGCATTCTGTGGTAACTTGCAGCTGCTCCCTTGTTCCTCCTGTGTGCTGCCATGGGATTAGAGATTCAGCAGCAGCAACCACAACTGAGTGGAGGTGAGCAGAGTTTCTGAGGAGCTGCCACTTCAAGGT
Source organism: Dryobates pubescens (assembly GCF_014839835.1). Classification (NCBI taxonomy): domain Eukaryota; kingdom Metazoa; phylum Chordata; class Aves; order Piciformes; family Picidae; genus Dryobates; species Dryobates pubescens. Next base: position 11,519,844 of record NC_071642.1, read on the forward strand.
GTTGAGTCTCCAGGCTGAGGTACAAAGAGCTTTTTCATAATGCAGATCACAATATAGCTCTTAATTTTCCATCTGAGATGCTGAGATGCTTCCTGCTGTCTTAGTCATTAATAAAAGAAATTAACTTCAACTCTAAATAAATATAAACTTTTAAATCTTAATGAGGTCACTGAGATGGAAACAAAGGAGCTCTAAATGTAGCAGTGGAGCTGGGGGACGTGGTGCAGCAGGGAACCACAGAATGGTTTGGGTGGCTTTGTCCATCTGCCCTGAGCAGTGCAGGTGTTCCTAAGGCTGGGAAGGTTTCATCTTTCAAGACAAGTCCTGTCCTCAGCCACCCTTCCCCAAATAAACCAAGCCCTATTGTCATTAAATTGCCTTTTAATCTGCCATTAAATTTCAGCATCATTCAGGAACAGCAGAGGCTGGCAGAGCCTTGGCTCTTCTCTTCCTCTGTGGGCTTGGGAAAGGTTAAACATCTGCATGTCCTCGATGTAATTAGGATGGGATGGGACAGCATCTTCTTCCCACCAGCTGCCAGGGAGCCTTGCACGGCTCAGGCAACCCTGAAATGCTGAGAAGGGTCAAACATTGTATGAATTCCATTAAAAACCATATGCACAAGCAAAAGCTTTCTGCTGTGTGCCGAGTCCCAAGGACACACCATGACTCTCAGCTGGCCAGAACTGGACATGGTTCATCTGTTTTGTGCATTTAGTGCCAGGGATTAGGGAATGTAAGCTGAGCTGGGGCAGCTGAGAGCCTGCCTGAAGTGCAGAGGGAAGAGCTGGGTAGATTAAGGGCAATTGGATCAGTGTGACCAGGCCACCGGGGTGGCAGAGCAGTCCAGATGGCAAAGCCTCAGAGCGAAGCCATGAGAACGTTTCCAGCAGTGTCAGCTGGGTGCTTGGTCCTGAGAGAGTCTCCAAGTGGCTGAAAACAAAGATCTTGGACTGAATCTGTGGTTGTGTTGTGGGGCTGCTTGGCCTGGAGAAGGGCAGCCTGAGAGGAGATCTCAGTGCTCAGCTGTCTTTCTGCACAAATCCAATATCCTTGCTTCACCTCCTCACTGAGCAGGACGGAGCTCTCACGCTGAGCCAAGTCCTGCTGGAGAGTAAAGGCAACACAGGCAAAGCCCTGGAGCCTTTCAGCTGCAGAGTGCTGCGTGGGACCTGTGGGTCTAGGTGTCAAATTAATTATCTGAAGCTTAATTAGCTGTAATCGAAGTGACCTGTAATTTCCTCTTACTCGACTGGAGTGCACTAACAGAAGCCCTTTGCCTGGCCGGGTCTGCTGCCGTCCCTCACCAGAGGCACCGCTGCTGGTGAGCTCGGTGGAAGCAGCAGAACATTAGCAGCAATTTCCGCACCTCTTTCAGCTGATGAACAATGTGAGACCCTTTGACTTGGAGGACATCAAAGCAAATCAGGTTCTGGCCCTCCTGTTCAGAGATGAGTCTAATTAGTGCTAATAAATAGAGTGACTCGTGGTGAACTGTTATGAAAAAGATCCTACAGCTCTGCCCAGTGGTGACAAACTCCCCAGAGTGGCTCTCCGCCCCCCTCCTCCTCGTTCATTTGTTCTCTGTACAGAGTAAGAACCTTTCCTGCTAGGAGTGGTGTTGCCTTTCTTGTAATCACAGAATCAGTAAGGTTGAAAAAGGCCTCCAAGAGCACCCAGTCCAACCAGCAACCCAGCACCACCATGGCCACTAAACCACGGCCCCAAGTGCCGTGGCCACAGCTTGCTTGAACACCCCCCCGGGGGTGGGGACTCCACCACCTCTCTGGGCAGCCTGTGCCAATCCCTGACCACTCCTGCAGCAGAGAACTTTTTCCTAATCTCCAACCTGAACCTCCAGAGTGTGTGGGCTCTTCTCTTCAGTGGTCCATCTGACCAAGGAAAAACAACTTTTGGCCACCCAAATGTAGGAAGTGTTTGAGCACGGTTAAGGAATTGATGTTCTCCCTGGCTTTTGTTCCATCATTCTTGCTGCCTTCTGGTGATGAATTCAGCAAGAAGCACTTGCAGCAGCCCAGCCTCTCTCCTGCTTAATTTGCTCTGAGGATATCATCCTGGCAGCCCCACCAAGAGCCTCTGCTGGCAGCTGGGCTGCACTGGGATGTATTTGTCAATATCTTCCTCTGTATCAATGAGTGAAGAAGCAGCAGCGGTGCCTGTGTGGTCCAGCAGGTAAAGTTGTAACCCACGACAGTATCAAACGGGGGCAATGTTTGCCCAAAGGTGCACAGAGCCCTAACCCCCCAGGCTGCCACAGCTGTAAGCACTCAAAAGGCACTTACCAAATTAGAGAAACTAAACAGGATTTGGCTCAATTAGCAGGGAGACCTCCGGGGAAAGCCCAGGTGCTGCAGATGCTTTGTGTCAGCAGGTTCTGCTCGCTCTCTAATCAGATATTTAATCAGTGCCCCGGGGGGGAGCTGGGTGTAGAGGTGGAGGCTGTTTATGTCCTGTGGTTGTAGGAGCAGCTCCAGGGTTTCTGTCACCCCTCAGTTGCAGGCAAGTTATGTTCAGGTCTCTTAAATGTGCTCCTGCCTCAGGTAGAGGAAAAGTCTGTCTGCTGAGTGCTTGGAAGTGCTGGTGTCTGAAGGGCTTTGGTGGACCAAGCTGATCCCTCCTCTTGAGAACAGCCTGTGAAGTGCTGCTTTGAGAAGTGTGTTTGGGATGAGAAGAGGTCCTTGCTATTTGTGCTAGCAGAGCCTGGTCTGTGGTGGAAGCTGAGCATGCTGGCAGGCTGCTCTGCTGTGGGCAGGGGGCTCCTGCTGCTTAGGAAGCACTGTGATGGTTGTGACTGGTGGGGGCACAGTGTGAGGCTGCCCCTTGGCTTTGGTGGTGTTTGCCATCTTAAGACCCTTCATTTTCCCCCCTTGCTCTGCTTGAAGCCTACAGGAAATGTCTCTCAAAATAGAGGGAGAGTTCTGAGATTCCTCCTCATTTATCTCAAGTCCACTTTGCACCACTCCTGGCAGCACTCAAAGGTTGTCTGTAACAGCTCTGTGATGGGTTTCGAATGCAGGAGAGTGAAATTGAGTCCTTCAGATGGGAAGGTTCATACCTGGCCTGGAAGTAGGATCACTTCCTATGCCTTCATGTAGCTGTTGGGAGCCCAGGTCACATCCTGCTGGCCAGGAGCTCGGTTAGCAGTGGGATCTGCCCTCCTGCCTTCTCTTGATGGCTCCTATGAAACTCTGGCAGCCTCACAGAGCAGGTTTGTATCAGTCAGGGGATGAGGAAAGTCACCCTTCCTGTCACCCCTGGCAGAACTCCTTGAGCTTCTCTGGGTATATTTGTGGTGCTTTGCCATGCAGAGGTGCTGGAGCTTTGCTGTTTGAGTGTAACTCAGCCATCCTAAACTTCCACCCAGCACTCCCTGTTGCTGTGAAGTCTGCTGCTGCCAAATGATGTCAGGAATGTTTTTTGCCACCCAGACTGATTTGTGATTGTGCTGCTCTCTGGGCTCAGACAGGGTCAGCACCTCCATTTCAAGCACCCATGTAGTGCTGAGGCTGAGCTTCCCCTTTCTTTCCTGCAGCAGGGGGGAACTGCTGTTCTCCATCACCTCTAACAGGCCCAGAGAGGCTTGGTGCCTGGTTTGTGTTTCTTGTTTTACATCTCTTGAGAGGGGGCAACATGAGGCACTCTCCAGTGTACGTGAGCACACAAGTCCTCTCCTTTCATCTCATGTCTTCAAGTGAACTTCCTCTTGCTGTAGTATTTGGTTACTTTTCAGCTGCATTAGTTCCTGGAGAGATCAGTAGTTACAGAACAGACTAAAACCTAATTGTGGCAATCCCTCTCTGTTGTGGGGATGTTTGCAGAGGAGAGGAGCAGCAATAGGATCTCCTCTGGATTGATTGCAGCAGAGGGCAGGAATACAAATGCTGCAGCAAGCAGGGAGTCTTGCAGCTCAGCAGAGAGGCAGCAGCTGCTGCATTGCTTTTGTGAAGCAGCTTTGTGTAATCATAGGGCAATAGTTGCCTCCTGAAAATTAATCACTCCCTTTTATTTTTCCCACTCATTTTGGGGTGCTAGGAACCTTTGCTGTGCACTACAGCAGTGGCACACTGCCAGGTTTATAATGCCAGAGATCCCCTCAGGGCTGTCCAGTTTTATGTTGGAGAATCACAGAATGGGTAGGGCTAGAAGGGACCTTTAACAGTCCAAGCCCCCTGCAGTGAACAGGGACATGTCTATGCTATTTATCCTCATTTTATGAGGATAAAAAGAGCCTCTCACTCCAAGGAGGACTCTGAGGAGCTGGAGTGTGTCCAGAGAAGGGTAACAAAGCTGGGGAAGGGTCTGGAGAGCAGGGTTGGGGAGAGGAGCAGCTGAGGGAGCTGGGGGTGTTCAGCCTGGAGAAGAGGAAGCTGAGGGAGACCTCATTGCTCTCTACAGCTCCCTGAGAGGAAGCTGGAGCCTGGTGGGGGTTAGTCTCTTGTCCTATCTAACAAGTGACAGAACAAGAAGAAATGGCCTCAAGTTGCCCTGTGGGAGGTTTAGGTTGGATGTAAGGAACAATTTCTTCCCTGAAAGGGTTTGCAAACCCTGGCCCAGGCTGCCCAGGGCAGTGGTGGAGTCCCCATCCCTGGAGGTACTTAAAAGCTGTGCAGGTGTGGTGCTGAGGGATGTGGTGTGGTGGTGAGAGAATGCTGAGGAGCACTGAGCTCTATTGCTCTGGAGCTGCAGTGAGGCTGATGGCAGCCAGGTGCCTCCATGGCACGGAATCCCAACCCCTTCACGGAGGCACAGCTAAATTTCATCCCAAGGCTGATTGTGCCTCCTATTGCAGCTCCCTCTAATCCATCAGCCTGCAAATGGGAGTGCCAGGAGATGAAACCCGTGTCTGAGAGTGGGGAGGGAGTATAGCTGGAGCCTAAACACCTTGCAAACTACAATCAAACCTGCAGCATTCCCTGTGCTTGAGCCCCACAGGGTCCCAAACAGCCTGGCATGGGTAGCGTGGCAGGATGCTTTATTGCAGTGCATTTCCCACAAGGTGAATTAAACCCAGGATTAAAAAGCCCTTATAAATCAGATTTTTATAGCTGCCTAAACCACCTGCAAACTGTTGGTACTTGTTTTCAAACCCCACCATCATTCTGCTGTCAGCTTGATTTGGGTTTCATTAGCAGAGCTGGCATGGCCTGCGCTGGCAGGGTCTGCCGGCTGCATAAATTACTGGGAGGGTAATTGTAAGCAATGTCTTAATTTTGTCAACAGCATTCCAGAGTGCCAAGGATCCCCTTTATGAACTGGTCTTAATTGTCTCAGCTGGATGGCTTTTTCCAGAAAATTTTACCTCAATGGGAAATAACAGAAAGAATCAGGTGAGGCTGGAGCAGTACCACAGGCAGGGAGATGCTGCACATCAAACCAAGAAGAACATTTACCAAGGGGCTCTGCAGGATTTGTAAACAGCTTCTAATTCAAAAGGCAGCTTCTAAAGCACTGAGGGTGAGTGCAGGAGCATGTCCTGCTGGCCCTGTGTAGCACAGAGGCAGCAGAAAGTATTGGAAGGTTCAGTGAGAAGCTGGAATGCAAGCTGACAGCAGGAGCCTCACTGCAGGGGGGGGATCAGAGTGGTGGGGGGGTGGAAGGGACCTCTGGAGATCACCCAGTCCACCCCCCCTGCTCCTGCATGTTCCCTTAGAGCAGCATGGCAGTGTCCTGGTGGGTTGGACTTTCCAGAGCAGGAGCCACTGCCCCTTGTCCTGTCCCTGGCCACCATGAGGAGCCCAGCCCCATCCTCATGGCCTTTAGACAGTTACCCATTCTTCACTGAGGTGAAACCTGACTTGCAAAGCCAGCTTGGACACGGTCCTGTGCAAGCTGATCTAGGTGAGCCTGAACTAGCAGGGGGCTTGGACCCAATCTCCAGAGGTGCCTTCCACCCCCCACCGTTTTCTGCTCCACAAGGAACCATTTATTTCTCTTTAAAAAGCAAAGGTAGAGCCAGGGAATTTTCCAGAGCTCTCCAAACCTGGCTGCTGTGCTCCAGCCTCTCTCCCTTTAAAATCCAGGCTGAGATGTCCACTGCAGGAAGAGCTTTGCACATCCATCAGGACTGGATTCTGGTTGCCAATACAGAGAGAGCCAATTTAGCTGTCTGCTGCAGTGTGTGATCCGAGGCACACTGAGGTTAAAGCCTTATCTAAATCCTGTTAAAGCCAATACTGAGACCCCATCAAGGTAATTGGCTTGAGTGTAGATCTACTTTATGGATTTCTTTTTGTGTCTTAGCACACTTGGAGGTTTTTTCCTTTGAGCAGTGAGCACCTTCTGAAAAGCTGTAGTGAAACTTCTGTGCTTTTATAGGTGAGGAAAAAGTTTGCAAGGTGATAGTGCAGGACTCCATCTGTTCAGACTGAAGGAACCAGAGGACAGCTTTCAAAGGGTGAACACTGAAGGTGTTGTTATTGCTCTTGCTGAGTTTAATTGCAGAGAGTAGGGACCGATAAATATGTCCCCAGGACACATTGATTGCTCTGAGGATGCCTTTCGAGAGATGTGCCCAAAGTCAAAGAGATTTCAGCTGGATGTGACCCATCAAGGCAAGCATGGCTCTGGAGGGGACTGTTTCTGAGGTGCACAGTTCATTGTGTCCTGCATCCTGCTCTGAGCTACTTGGAAAGGTCACTCTGCACCAGGTGTCCTTCACCACGGGAGGGAAGAGGCTTCTGGTGATGGTCTAAGTCTGACCTTCCTGCTGGAAGTGAGGTCAGCCAGAGCAGGTTGCTCAGCACTGTGTCCATTTGGGTTCTGGAGACTCTGCAGCCTCTGAGGGCAGCCTCTGCCAGTCTGAGCACCCTCAAAGCAAGGCAGCACTGTGGTACCTTTAGGTGGAATTTCCTCTATTTGAGCTGTGCCCACTTCCTTGTCCTGCCTCTGAGTGGCAGATTGGAATCTGGCCCTGTCCTCTTTGCCCCCATCAGGTATTTAAACACACTGAGCTCCCTCTGAGCCTTCTCTTCTCAAGGCTGGATGATCCTTGCACCCTCAACTATAATCCAGAGAAAAATCTTTACTGCAGTTCAACCACCATTAATCCTCTTCCCCAAGGAATTCTGCCCTTGAGGGTCCAAGTCAGTCCATATCCAGGGCAACTGCCACAGTGATTGTGGAGCCAGGAGCCTCCTGAGCAAAGCCTGCTTTAATCTCTAAGATGCTTCCATGCTTGTTGTTTTTGCCACTCCTGCAATAAACTCTTAATTAACCTCTCTGGCTACAAAGAGTGAATTGAGCAAAAATAACAAATTTCCCCAGTGAGACCCAGGCTCAGAGCTTGTTTCCTAATCACTTGGCACAGGGCAGTAGTTGTATGTTTTAGTAGCAATCATTTCACCCTTTTCATTAAAAAAATTAAAAGGTTGAAAATGTGACTTAAAAAGACTTTCAGTTATTTTTTTCCCCCCTTTTCCTCTGAGGTTATCTGGTTGGGTTTTTTCCTTGCCCTGCAGGAACTCCATGCCCTAAAGACACCCTGGCTTGCTGATCCAATTATGGCTGCTTTCCTAATAGTTTTTAAGATATTAATTTTTAATGATTTTTATGCCTGTGGAAAATGCCAGCAGCATTGCTCATAAATCATTGTCCTTCCCCTTAGCTCTCCTGGATTAATATAAATTCACTTTAATTACAGCTCCAGTTGGAGCAACTGCATTTAATCCTACCTGCTCTGGGGGGGGAGGTGTTGGGTTCAGTACAGCTCCTTAGAGTGGTGCTGTGGGTTAGGGTCATGGGTGAGGGTGCTGGGGGAAGGGGTTGGTGCTGCTGGTGGCTGCCTGGAAGCAGTGCCCTGCAGCCATGCATGGCTGTGCTGATGGCTGTCTTTGGGTAGCTTCTGCTTGGTGCCATGACTGGGGGTCAGCTTTGTGCAGGCTGCTTCTGGGTCTTCAGCTAACTGCACAGAGTTGTTTGGTTGGAAGACAGCTCTGAGAGTAAGTCCAACTGCCAGCCTAAGACCACCACAGCCGTTAAACCAGGTTCCATAGTGCACGTCATCCCCCAGCCTGTGCTGTTGATGAGGATCACAGTATAGCTAAGGTTGGAAGAGACCCCAAGGATCATCAAGTCCAACCTGTCCCAACAGACCTCATGACTAGACCATGGCACCAAGTGCCACATCCAATCTCCCCTTGAACACCTGCCCTGACCCAGTGTAGTGGTTTGAGCCTTAGCTGGGAGTTAAAAGCCCAGATGGCGGAAAGGCTGAGAATCTCTCCCCCCAAACAGAGGGGGGGGAAAAAAAAGGTAAGGAGCAAATCCACTAAAAATAATCTGGAGTCAGCTTGGAAGTAGAGAGGTGAAGAATTTTCTTTAAACAATATATATAATATATATATAGAACAATAACAGGAAAGGTTCACAAGGGCAAGGAACAAGGATGGATGGGAGGGGGACAAGAAAGACTAACACAAAACCAGTCTCTCTCTGAGGAGGTGCAGAGGCAGCAGGGAGAAGGATCAGGTCCAGCCATGTGGCTGAGGAGCAGGAGGGCAGCTGCAGCAGCTCTCATCCAGCAGAGGCAGGAGCCAAAAGGAGGCCAACAGCTATGATGTCCTGCTTTTGATACCCTAGCTGGGCAGGGAGAGGGGAGGGGAACAGACTTGGCTTCCCAGGGGGAAATGCCCTGCAGGGAGGGCAAAGTACCTGCAAGCCCTCCCCCCTGCTTTGGTTTATTTTGCTTTCAGAAAAGGGTGTTACCCCACCACACCCAGGTGCAGGACCTTGCACTTGGCCTCATTGAGCCTCATGAGGTTCACCTGGGCCCAGTTCTCCAGGTCCCTCTGGCATATGGAAGAGGTAGAGTTGGGTCAGCAGCGTTTGGTGTTACTGCTCCTGTGCCTTTTGGCCATGTACAGAGCTACACTGAGCCCCAGCCCTCGTGTGCAGGCAGCTCCTCTGCCATCATTTCATCTCCATGCTAGGACAAATGCAGGGGAAAATCAGCTGTGACTAAGCTGTATTGACTGTAATAAAAGTGCTTTTGATTTATATTCATGGGGAGTGGAATCCAAATTGAGCCCAAAGGTGAGAACAGCTGTGTAAAAGCCTCCCCTAGCCCACTGCCTCTTTAAGAAAACATCCATTTCTTTTGCTAAATATCAATCCGGGGGAACAGGACCTCTGTGTGTTTCATTTTTCTTTGCTGACATTTTGATGTGATTAAATTCATGGTGTTGGGAAGAAATATTGCCAAGCCAACCTCGGGGCTGAAGAAATAGTGCAGCCTTCCTCCAGAGCCAGCACGAGCACAGCAGCTTTCTCCTTAGCATAATTAGTGAAAGCAAGAGGCCTCTCTAACCTCTAAATCACTTTCCCTGCATGGGGCACTTCTGCTAAACGCTGACTGTCTCCTCTCAGCTGGCACAGCTGAAGAGACAGGAATGTTAACACCTTCACCCTCGGGCAGATGTGGGCAGTCTGATGTGTGACCAGCAGAGAAACTCTCCCTGGGTGCAGTCATTTCAGCCCAGAATCGTGAAGGCTGGAGAAGACCTTCAAGATCATCAAATCCAATTGTTGGCCCTGCCAAGTCAACCACTGCACCATGGCCCTCGGCATCTCGGGGTCTTTTAAGCACCTCCAGGGATGGGGCTTCAGCCACCTCCCTGGGCAGCCTGTGCCAGGCTTTGAGAACCCCTGCAGGGCAGAATTTTCTTCTGATGTCCAACCTAAACCTCCCCCTGGGGCAACTTGAGGCCATTCCCTCTCATCCTGTCACTTCTCACTAGGGAGAAGAGACCAAACTCCACCTGGCTCCATCTTCCTTTCAGAGCAAGGTGGTTTCCCCTTCAGCCTACCCAGTACTGGACAGACCTCTGCTCCCTGCACCTTTGCTCCTGGAGGGTTGGGTGTCTGGGCAGGGGTGGCTTAGGAGCTGGAGAAGGCTGTTTGGAGCATCCACCTTTCCTGACTTTGGGAGAAGTCACCAAGCCACTTACTTTTTCAGTACATCACATAAAATGCAAAGTGTGTTTGATGAGGAGCCACTTACATGGCTCTTTACAGCTTGCAGACAGAGTTATGAGGCTGGGCAGTGGCTTTGTTGATGAAAGAATAAAGTGGAGATTTTATTTTTTTCCCCCAACCCTTCGAAATGGGCAGAATAAAAATTTTAATTACTTGTTTGTCTATAAATAATTGCAGGCAGCCATGGGCTGTGCTCATGCAGAGGCACACAGGAGCTGGGTGCGTAGCTGGGGCCAGGAAACGGCTCGAGCCGCTCGCAGGTGATAAATTCTCCCTGTATTTATGGCCAGCAGAGGCTGTGCCCACGCCTGCTGGCAGGGACCCATGCAGCAAGGAGCCCTCTCTCCTGAGAAGGTAACCAGGCATCAGGCTCTCTCTGCATAGTTTTTCCTGCAATGAAGTAGGGACACCCCCCCAGCCCCCCAAATGTCTCACCTTGACAGGCTAGAGAGCCTGGCAGCCACTCAGCAGCATCATAAGCAGCAGATGCTGGAGTGTGCCCAGAGAAGGGCAACAAAGCTGGGGAAGGGTCTGGAGAGCAGGGCTGGGGAGGAGCAGCTGGGGGTGTTCAGTCTGGAGAAGAGGAGGCTGAGGGGAGACCTCATTGCTCTCTACAGCTCCCTGAAAGGAGGCTGCAGTGAGGTGGGAGCTGGGCTCCTGTCCAAGTTACAAGTGAAAGGAAGAGAGGAAAGATCCTGAAGTTGCACCAGGGGAGGTTTAGGTTGGCCATGAGCAGCAATTTCTTCCCTGAAAGGGTTGTCAAGGCCTGGAACAAGCTGCCCAGGGCAGTGGTTGAATCTTCATCCTTGGAGGTGTTCAAAAGCTGTGTGGATGTGGTGCTGAGGGCCATGGTTTAGTGATGGACTTGGCAGTGGTGGCTTAATGCTTGGACTCAGTGATCTTGGAGGTCTTTGCCAGCCTTTGTGATTCCATAGAATCACAGAATTGTTTGGGTGTTGAAGAGCCTTCTAAGCTCATCCAGTCCAACCAGCAGCCCAACACCACCATGGCCCCAGGTGCCATGGCCACACCTTGCTTGAACTCCTCCAGGGATGGGGACTCTACCACCTCCCTGGACAAATGTGCAGCTACTCCCTCATGCAGGCACATCTCTACCCAGCCCTTTCCCTCTCCCCACATCATCCTCAATATTTCTTTGGAAGATGAAGTGTGAAGGAATGTGGAGGTGAAATCAGGTGATTGTTGAATACAGGAAGATTGATAATGGAGCATTAGAGGGAGGAGGAGCTGGAATGAGGAGAGGGAATTGTCTATCGAGCCTGTGAGTAGGAGCCAGCTACCTGTCAATAGAGACCCTCTGCTGCCTGCTTGCTTTGGGAAGAAATGAGATTGAGTCATATATCAATTAACCTTAAGCCAGATAAATGGCTGAGGATTAATTTACCAGATAATGCTGGGATCTGGGAGGGTGTGGAGGATTTGTTGGAAACTATTTAAAGTATAATTAATGTTCCTTTACAGAGGAAGAGGTAGAGCAGAATTAGTTATGGAGGGGGGGAAATAATTTCATTAGAAAATGGAACATTTTCCATGGAAAAAGAAATGTTTGGTTTTTAGTGGGGTCCTGAGCTGCTTCAGTTTCTGCTGGCTTCCCTCTCCCAGGAGTGAGGTGCTGGGAGGAATTGTCAAGCAGGTCTCTGTTTACCCTTTGGGGCAAAGTACATCTTCAAAATATGTAAATATTTCAACTGCTAATTTATACCTTTGGCATTCAGGGTGACTTTTTCAAGTGACTGATGTGCTGCTTGATTAGCTGCTCGTGGCCTCATCATTAGCTGAAATGCCATTGACGTTGCTCTGCCTCGGTGCGTGTTCTGTGTGCGCACTCGGATGGAGACGAGGAGGGGAAGTTCACCAGCAGCCAGCAATGTGCTCCTGTGGCTCTCACCAGCCACTGGTGTCCTGGGCTGAATGAAGAAGAGTGTGGCCAGCAGCTTGAGGAAGGTTCTTCTCCCACTCTGCCCTGGTGAGACCACTCCTGGGTTATTGTGTCCAGTTCTGGGCTCCCAGGACAGGAAACTACTGGAGAGAGTCCTGCCATGGATTCCATGAGGATGGGGCTGGGCTCTTCTCAGACAGGTCAAGAAGGGGGAAGAGGTGTGGGGGTGGAAGATGTAGTTCACCATCGATCAAAGTCACTTCCTGCTGTCAAATATCTCCTCTTCAACTCCAGCTTTGCCTTTGGAGTTGTCTTGCCCTGGCAAGGACTGGAGCCTGCCCAAGAGGCAGAGTCAGGGCAGCAAGAGCTCGGAATGGATCATTACTGCTTAAATAAGCATAAAATATCCCTGTATTATCCTGTAGTTCTGCTAGGGGAAAATAAAAAGTGTCTGTTTGCCCCTATTTACTGTGGTGGGTTAGTGGCAATCACCATTTATGAAGTCACTCATAAGAAAGTAATAGCCTGAGTGGTGCTTTGGGATTAAAGCACATCTTTAAATGATGCTAGAAGGAATCATTTCCGTAATGCAACACTGATCTGTAGCCCTGAGATGGGTTTACATCCCAGGATTGACCAAACATTGCTGGGTTTATTGCCCATGATGATGTGTGGTGTTCTCCTATCTTTTATTCTGTGGAAAAGCAGCTTTTGAGGCTGGTGAGATGCATGGGGCAGGCAGCGAGTGGAGCTGTCCAGTGGCCTCCCCCCCGGTGATGGAAAGCTCTGCTTGCACCACTTCCAGATCAATACTGGGTTCAGTTTGTGCCAAGTGACTGCCTTTGCCAAAGGGGGAAGGCAGCTGTGAAGGGATGAAGGTTAAGAGCTGGGTAGGTGAGAAACTGGAAGATATCCAGTTGTCATTTTTCTTTTTCATGGGCACAGAGGAGGAAATTCAGTGGCAGTGTCACTGAAAGTAGCTGCCTCAGAAATCACAGAGGCTGTATTTGCATCCTGGGAATGCCAGGAACCAACTCCTAGAGCTTAGGGCCCTCCTGAGCAGGTGCAGTACAAGATGAATTAAAAAATAATCAAATGGCTTTGTAGCTTAGAGGATGCAGCTGTGAAAAGGTCAGCGTGTGGGAGAGAGTTTGGGAGAAGAGGTTTGAAGTGGCCAAGAAGGCCCCCAGCATGCTGGCCTGGATCAGCAGTGGTGTGGCTGCAGGAGCAGGGGAGTGATGGTGCTCCTGTACTGGGCACTGGTGAGGCTGCACCTCAAATCCTCCCTCCAAGAAGGACATTGAAGCAGTTCCAGAGAAGGGCAATGAAGCTGGGGAAGGGTCTGAAGAGAAAGGGGGAGGAGTAGCTGAGGGACCTGGGGGTGTGGAACTGCAGAAGAAGAGGCTGGGGGAGACCTCCTGACCCTCCAAGGTCTCCCCAGAGCCTTCTCCTTATGTTAAGAGTTTCCAAAAGAGCACCACAACTGTAGCACAGTTCTGGCTGCTTCTGCTCAGCTTTGATTAAAGCCTCTTCCTCTCTCTTTTCTTGGAGCATCACAAGGCTCTTGCTCGTCGCTAAATTTAAGCAGGATGACTCAAAGGGGATGCTGTGGTCCAGGCTTTGAGGAATGAATCAGTCAGACACTTTAAGCACAATTAAATCCTACTTCATATTTTCCAAGTTGCCAACAAATGTAAACAAGCAGCAATGCAGATAACTTCTTGTGGGCTGTGTGCTCAGGCTGGCACTCGCTGCTGAGGCTCCGAGAGCACCTCGCAGCCGGGCGCTGGACCAGCGCCTTCCCGAGTGATTCATCTGGGGGTGACTGTTTGCCTCCTCACTTGGCCTTCTGCTGCTCTGCTGGAGGAGACTGGCTGGCATCATAGAATAGTAGGGATGGCAAGGGACCTCTGGAGGTCTAGTCCACACCCCCACACCCCACACAGCCTCCCCAGCAGGGTCACGCACAGCAGGTTGCACAGGATCACAGTGTGTGGGTGGGTTATGGAAGTCTCCAGGGAAGGAGACTCCAGAACCTCTTTGGTCAGTAGGTCCAAGAAGGGGATTCTCCCCCTCTAGTTATGTCTATTGAGGCACCATCTTGCAGTACTGTGTCCAGCTCTGGTGTCCTCAGCAGGAGGAGGAGGACATGGAACTGTTAGAGAGGGTGCAGAAGAGGCCACAAGGGTGATCTGAAGGCTGAGGCACCTCTCCTGTGGAGGCAGGCTGGGGGAGCTGGGACTGTTTAGCCTGAAGGACAGAACTCAACCATGTCCCCTAGTGCCATGGCCACACCTTTCTCGAGCACCAAAGGGCAGGAGGCAGCAATGCCACTTTACAACTCGGATCAGTAAGCTCTGGGCTGAGCTTAGCAGAATTCTGCATTTGCAGCCCTGATGTTCTTGGCAGCCTGCTGATTCCTGCTGCTGCTTACATGCAAGAACAGATTTACCACCTCCAGGTAGCTTGGAACTGACTCTGGTCTAGCTGGCTGCTTTGGTCTGTGCTTAGAGGAGTTTGTGCTGGGGATGAGGGCACTAATTGGCATTCACCTCCTGTGCCCATGACAGCAGCCTCTCCATGGCAGGTGTGAAGCAGGAGCAGACTGACCCAGGCCACTTGCCACCTCCTGGGCATACACAGCCCCTTTTCCAGCAGGTCATACCCAGCATTTGGTTGCCTTGCTAGCTCCATCTGGGAATGGTGGTGGTAGAAGCAAAGGTCGGGCCATCAGCTGAAGTGGCTTCCGCTGCAGAGGTGCAGATTAGCCCAGGTTGTGCCTTTGGAGCGTGCTGGAGGTGATTGGTGCAGCCCTTGCTCAACATCTCTGCCTTGGGCAGCTGCAGGAAGAGCCATAGCCTGCACTTGAGAGCAGGATGGAGTTGGGGAAAACTATTTTCTCTTCTCTTGACAGTAGATTCACAAAATTTGAAGCTTGCAAAGCTCTCTGCCTGCCAGGACGTCTCTGGAGCAGAGCTAACCTTGGCACAGCGCCGCAGGCGTCACCTGCGCGTCCCTGGGCGCTGTCAGCCCCAGCCTGGCTCAGCCCCTGCAGGCAGACAGCGCCGCTAAATTCTGTCCCACTGTGACTGCTGCTTTATTACCAGGAGGACAGGGGACTGAGCAGACGCTGCAGAGGAAGATATTTCAAACTCCTCTTCTACCTTCAGCCTGGAAATTACATTTTTGCCATGTAGTTTTTAATCTGTCGGCAGAGACCATAGCGAGTGACAGGGGAGCATGATTTAATTTTATGATAGCACTGCATTAGATGACCACTTTATGTTGCTGTAAAAGAGGGATTTGAAGAGCTTCCCTCTTCCATCCACGTTTGAGATTCTTGTTTCTTGATTTCTGGCAATAAAATGTAGAGAATGTTAAGAGCAGCTTCGCTGCTGTCTCCTGCAGTCCACGTGGAGCTGTGTTTGGTATCACAGAGGCACTGAGTTGTCTGCGTCGTAGAACCACAGAGTGGTTTGGGATGGGAGGGACCTTCAAGATCAACCAGTTCCAACTCCTTTTCCATGGGCAGCTCCTGCTAGCCAGCTTGTTCAAGGCCCCATCCAGCCTGGCTTTCAACACTGCCAGGCTTGGACCCTGCACAGTGTCTCTGGGCAACCTGTTCCAGTGCTTCAGCACCCTCCTGGGGAAGAATTTCTTCCTAATGTCTAATTTCAATCCAGCTTCTTCCATCTTAAATCCATTCACCCTCATCCTATCACTCCAAGCTCTTGTAAAAAGTCCCTCCCCATCTCCCTTGCAGTCCCCTTCAGGTGCACCTAAGGTCTTCTTGGAGTCTTCTCCAGGCTGCACAGCTCCAACTCTCCCAGCCTGTCTTTAGGGGAAAGGTGCTCCAGCTCTCAGATCATCTTGGTGGCCTCTTCTGTACCTTCTCTAACAGTTCCATGTCCTCCTCCTCTTCCTGCTGGGAACTCCAGAGCAAATCAGGACTTGTCAAAATGTTTTATAATGAAGATCAAGCTCCATCCCTCATTTCACAGATGGGAAAACCCAGGTCCAAGGAGCATAAGCAATAAGCAGATGGCCAGGATCCAAATCCCAGTCTGGTTATCTGTCTGTGTTTGCACTGAGCAGTGGAGCATAACCCAGTTCCTGGACATGGCTCATCCATGTGCTGCAGCCAAGAACTGCCCAGGAGCACCAGCCAGAGTTCTGGAGGCTCAGGAGGGGTGGCTGAGCCCCAGCCCCACATGAACACGTGATGTGTGGCTCCTGATCCTGAGCTGCCAGCATGAGTGTGGGCACCTCTGCTTGGAGCACAGCTGTGCTTACTGGAGGTGATCTAGCTCCAGAGAGCAGAAACATCAGCAGCCAACTGCTGTCTCAGGCTGATTGTCCTCTTCACTCATCTGCCTCTTCTCCCAAATGACAGCAAAAATGGCCTCAAGTTGCACCAAGGGAGATTTTAGGTAGGACACAAGGAATAATTGCTCCCTCTTGAGGTTTGTCAGGGCCTGGGCCAGGCTGCCCAGGGCAGGGGTGGAATCCCTTTCCCTGGAGGGGTTTCAAAGCTGTGGAGATGTGGTGCTGAGGGCCATGGTTTGGTGGTGCCCAGGCAGTGCTGGGTTAGCAGCTGCACTTGGGGATCTTTTCCAGCAAACTTCACTCTGTGGCTCACTCAGTTAGCAGGAAAACCACATGAGGGACAGGATGAAGTGGGGGCCAGGCTAGGCTGTTCCAAGGCTGCACATCTTGCAGCTGGGTCCGGGTTGTTTTCCTTGTGCTGCTACAAATTCAGTGCCTGTAGGCAGTGGTGGTTCCTTCCATCAGCACTGCAGCTGTGCAAGAGAACAGAAGTGGAATTGTTTGGCACATTTGTATGAAGAACAAACCTCAGAAAACTGGGTTTGGTTCCTGACCCTTGAGCAGAAAGGAGAAGGATATCTTGTCTTGTATAAATCCAGAGTAATGCAGCTGCTGTCACTGACTTTCCATCTTGATAAGGCTGAGATAGGGAAGAGCTCTCGCTGCCGTGTGTGATCCTGCTAAAACCTTGTCCAGGAAATTGTTTACAACACCAGCAGCTTGTATTCAAAGAAGATAAAACTGAAGCAGATGCAGAGCAGAGGTTTTAGGGTGATTGAGGGAATGATTAACAAGAGATTAGAATAGTCATGCTTCATTAGCTTATCAGAGGAAACTGAGCGTGCAGCTTGTGGGCAGGCACCAGGGAAAAGCAGGAATGTGTAAAAGCTCAGGCTGAGGGTGGCCGAATCTGGAGCTCAGAAGTGTCCTGATTAGAACAAGTTCACAATTCATTTCAAACACTTCCCTAACAGGAGGGCTGCAGGTAAAAAACAATCACTTTTTTTTTTTTTTCTGAGGGTCTATTAAACTGAATTAAAAACCCCAAACAGCAAAGGCAATAACAGCAGGATTGCAATCTTATCATGGTGCTCCTCGGTTTAATTAATGAGCAAATCGCTTTAGTCTCTTCCAGTCTCTGACACCAGAGCAGTTCAGACCACCTGAGGATCAGATCCTGAGTTTCCAGATGTAAATGAATCCATTTTATCTCTGCATCATCATGGGAAGGGAGAAAGGTTCATGCAGAAGGGGAAGGAAGGGGGAAGTGGAGCTGTAATAGGTGTGGGTCCCCAGTCACCCCAGCAAAGGAAAATGAAGGACACAAACACCAAGCTTCTGGGCTGGCTCCTGGTGAGCAGTGCCAAGCACCCAGCAGCTCTGGGTAATCCTCATGCTGCCTGCTCCCTTGCACCATGGAAATGAAATAAAATCCAAGGTGAGCATCCACTTAAGGAGTTCCTAAAGGGTTTCTTGAGAACGTGCCAGATTCAATACATCTTCAGGTGCCTTAAAGTTCATGCAGAGAAAACAGACTCTGCTGCCAAGGTTTATTAGACTGGGCTGTTATTGGAGCTCCGAGGACAACTGCTTAGGAGGCACTCGTGTCTCAGGCACATCCTTCTGTGTCTTAATTATTGAAGTGATGGAAGTCAACAAGGCTAATCTGATTTGTGGGAGTAATTGAGGTCAGCGTGCAGGGAAGAGGGAAAGAAAGGGAAGAGGTTTGCCATCTAATACTAATGAAATGAAAACTCTCCCTTTGATAAGCAGAGAGCAGCCTGGAAACAAGGGGAGTCAATTTGCCTTGAAAAATTTATAGGGCTTTGAAGATTTAAAAAAAAAAATGAAGAGCAGCAAAGCTCCCAGGCCTCCTAATGCTGGGAACACTTCCCAGGGGCTGGGGAGGGGTCTGGAGAGCAGCTCGGCTCAGGAGCGGCTGAGGGAGCTGGGGTGGCTTAATCTGGAGAAGGGGAGGCTGAGAGGAGGCCTCCTTGCCCTCTGCAGCTCCCTGCAAAGAGGCTGGAGTGAGGTTGGGGTTGGTCTCCTCTCCCTAGCATCAGGGGATAGGGTGAGAGGGAATAGCTCCCTCCTAGGGGTTCCTGATGTGTGCTCAGGTTGTCAGTGCTGCTGGTGGGGTGCCAGCTGGGATAGTGCTTCCCACATCCAAGTGCAGTTGCAGCTTGCAGAGTTGCCTCTGGCAGGGCAATTACAATTTTCTGCACTACTGACCCAGGGCAGACAATCTGCTGCGTGTTGGGCCCCGGCCAGCTCTGAAGCAGGCTGTGATATTCCTTCAGGTGTGCAGGACTTGAGGGCTACATTGCCCCCAGGTTTCTAACTTTGATAGATCTCATTCTGCAAGGTGGTTTTGCTGCTGACTATGGGGGGGAAACATCCATTTCCCTCTTTTTCTAGCTTTTTATTATTTTCAAGCCTCTGAGATGATTGAAGAGGTGCCTATTTGCCAGGGAAAAGGAGTTGGCTTTAAAGCAAATTAAAAGCTGCTTTTTAATGCTTTATCCACAGGGTGAGTAGAGCAGCCTCCAAATGCTTTCCTGTGTTCATGGCTCCCAGCCTGTGCTGGAAGGACAAAGGCTGGGCCAAAAACTTGCCCGGCTCAAGGGGCAAGAGTGGCTGGTTCTGGTCAAGTGGTACACAGTGGGGAAGGGAAGAGTCCCTTCTCCTGGGAGTGGTGGGATGGCTTGGGGAGAGATGCAGGATGCTTCAGTCATTGAAGGCTCTTCCTAAGATCAAGTCCAACCTTCAACCCAACACTGTCATAACCACTAAATGACAGAATCCACCACAGCCTCCCTGGGCAGCCTGTTCCAGAGTCTCGCTGCCCTGGCACTGAAGAACTTCTTCCTCAGCTCCAGTCCAACCCCGCTCTGCCTCAGCTTCAAACCATTGCCCCTTGTCCTATCTCCAGACACCCTCAGGAACAGTCCTACAGCCTTCTTGTAGGATCCCTTCAGGTACTGGCAGGCAGCTCTAAAGCCCCCCTGGAGTTTTCTCCAGGCTGAACACCCCCAGCTCCCTCAGCCTGGCCTCAAAGCTGCTGCCCTTGGATCATCTCTGCGGTGTATTTTTAAGCCCTCCAGGGATGGTGCCTGCCTCTGCCCCTGCCCCGGCTCTGTGGAGCTCTCACTGATGTGGTCAGTTTCAGCGGCAGCCTTTCGGCTGGAGCCGGTGGCTGCGCTTTGTTCCGCAGCCTCCCCTCGGCGCTGGGCTGCGTGGCAGCAGTGCCGGCGCCTGCTTGATCACAGCGCTGCCGAAACATGTTGGAGCTGCTGCTGTGCTTTAAATGTAAATGGGAGCTTGCTAAGCTAACAAGGACGCTTCTGTTCATGCAGAATTCATGAATGCAGCTCCAACGCTGCTATAAAAGGACACTTCTTGTCTTCAGCTGCACTGACAGCCACGGCTGCGTGCTGCTTGCGCTCAGGAAATGAAGACATATGATGGTCTCTTTTTCACTTAAGGAAAAGAAAAAGATTTGTTTTTAATGTCTGAAGGAATATCTCTGCCATTTGCTGTGATGTTTCCTTTCAAGAGGCGCTGCTTTGTTTGGGTATCTAACTGTTGCTTTGCTTTTTGCTTGTCTGTCTTTAGAAACACACGTTTCTGTGATGAGCCTCCCCCCCCTTCCCTCCCACTGTCAGTCAGAGGCTTGTTTAGAGTTTAAACATCACAATGCTGAGAGAAGTTGCCCGAAGAAGAGATTTGAAGGTAGAGTTGTAGTGAGCTGGATTCTCATTATTCTTTTTAGGGGTTTTTTTGCCTTTTCCCCCTTCATTCATCACGTTGGGCTCTGGTCTCTGAGTGCAACACAACGAAGCAAGAAGTTGGCTTAACTGGACAGAAATGAGGGAAAAAGGGGAGGTGGGAATCCATCTGCTTTTCATCAGCAGGGGTTTTCTCCCCTCTTCAATGATGTGAGATTCATTGCAGCACCACTTAATATCTAAGCAGGTGACTGGAAGTGATCAGCTGCTTTCTGCTGGAGCAGGTTGTGCAAGTGGAGCTCTGCCCTCGGTTTTCAGTGCACACATGGAGACCCTTGTTGCAGAGCTCTGCTCCTTGCAGGGACCATGCAAACTGGGTTTAAAAAGCTCTGGCTAAAGCCAGACAGCTTCACTCTCAGACCCATTCTCAGTTAAGGTAACTTGACTGCTTGCTTCTCCAGGCAGATGGTGGAGCACAAACTGCTCTGCCTGTAGCTCTTTGAAGGAGGTAACTTCCAGCCCAGGGTTATGCTGCAAGGCAGCAAGATGTTCACCCACCCTGGCCACTGCCAGAGCAGATGGCTTCCCATCACCTCAGCAGCAGTGCTGGGATCACTGGGAAGTCTGGACTGGAAGGAGTGTGTGATCCTGTCCGTCTGCTTTGTGCCCTCCAACCTTGCTGAGCAGACATGAGCCCCTTTCTGTGAGTCTATGGAACAAGAAACCACTCTCTGTACATTTGAATTAGACCACCCCTGGGGTTCCCCAGCCTGTAGATCTGCCATACAGCCTTGTGGAGCTGAGCTGCACCAGCCCAGACAAGCTCTTCTCCTTCAGCACCCCCGATAATGTTGCTCTGAGCAAGCAGAGTTTGGCCATGCTCATCATCTGGGTCATGTTCATGAGGAAGGATATTCAGAAGGAGATGTTGAAAGGCTCTCTGATTTTAGAGTGTGGGACTGACAAATATTTGTGTCCCCAGACTGAGAAGAATGTGTTGTAATGCCTGAGTACCACAGGATGGAGTTCCAGACTTAACTTTAGATGTTCTTGCTTCTAACCAAACTATGAATGTTTGGTGTATTATGGTTTGGGGGTCTGGGGGTTTTAGCACCCTGTACTTACAACAGCTCTGTACAACTGTGCTGGAGCAGAGTCTTTCACACAGCAACAGGCAGAGCCACAAATCCTGCCTCTGTTGTACATTGAAGGTACAGCTTGTGCTTGGTGCTTGCATCATTGCTCTGTGTGCTCTGATCTGCTGGGAGTCAGTAGCCAAGAAAGATTGACTTGTTCAGAAGCCCAACAGGCTCTGTCAGGAGTCTTGTTGAGCTTCCTGCTCCTGCCTGAGAAAAGAGGCTGAGAACAGCGGTCCCTGGGGCCCACAGACCTGGTGGCAGCATAAGTGACGGTGCAGCAGCTTTGGAGGGCCAGCACAGTGTTGCTGAACTGTGGGTTGGAGGCGATCATGAGCTGCAGGCTGGAGCTGTAATGGAAGATCATAGAATCATACAGTTGTTTCAGCTGGAAATGACCTCTAAGATCATTGAGTCCAACCATCTTCAGGAGGGATTGCTGCTGGCAGGGGAAAGCACAAAGGCAGCTTCTGGGGCTTTGTTTTCTTGGGTTTTGGGTTGTTTTGGGTGTCTTTGTAGATTCTTGTTTTGCTTGTTGGGCTTTGTTTTGCTGTTGAAGGAAGAGGCTGTGCTTTGAAAGTAGGTGCTCCTGAAATTCTCCCTCTGAAAGGAGACCTGCAGTGAAGCTGAAATACAGCAGGTCCTGGAGCTGGTGCTGCCAAACAGCTCATAGCTGCTGCTGCTGATTGGGAGAGGCATTCCCAGAGGTTTGGTTTCCAGGCAGCCAAGCTAACCTTTAGCAGAATTAGTATTCTTCAGCTCCTCTGTCTGTAGAAAGGTGATAGGATTTAATTACATACTAAAAAGAATTATGAAACTGAATCTACTCATGTTTGCAAAACACTTGGAAACCTTCAGATTGTAGAACTGGCAGGATTAGTAATTGCTATCTACATCACCCTTGCAGTTTGCTGCCTGTCAATCAAGACCCAGGAGCAGTTTCTCTTGGAAAGCTCAGAAATGTCCTTTGTCAGGAGCAGAGCTACTTGAAAGGAGGTGGTTGCCCATGTGAAGGTCTGTGAGGCTGCCTTGGTGTGGAATGATGTAAATCATGTGCAGTGATGTCAGCTGTCTGCCTTCTCCTTGCTCACTCCCTTCCCAAACATCATGGAAATTCCACCTGTGCCAGAAGCCTTGTCTGCTCTTGTAGCACTTGGATAACCTCAGGTTCTAGGAAATGCACTTAATTAAAAGCTAATAAAAACCTTGCTTAGAGTTTTACAATTTTTCAAGGCCTTTTTCAATGCCACCAAAGATTAACTGGGGGGGGGGGGGGGGGGGGGAGAGGGGTGTGGAATCTGCCAGTGTGTATTTATGGGAGGTTAATTCTGAGGGCAGGAGGTGCTGCAGCTTCTGAGCTGTTTTCTCCTCTTGAGACAGCTTCTTTTTTTCCTTTCCCATCCAGTGTATTAATAAAATATTAAGCAAAGTCTTGGGCACTGTGCCCTTTGCTAGAGAGCTAACCTGGAAAGCTGGATTTGGTAGGCTTCTGGACTCCTATATCCTCATAAAGGAATGAAATGCAAGGAATCTTTATTGCTTGGAACTGTTTTCCTTCGCTCTCTTGCCTTGTCAGTTCTCATCAAGTGAGGCAAAGCCAGATTGGGTCAATACCTGGATGAGAAATCTGACAGGAAAGGAGCTGACACCAGTGAGTGCTGCTCTCTGACTCAGTGCCTTGCATCATGGGAGCAACCAAATCATCATCCTTGGGATGAGGTCTTTGAGAAGCAGTCCAGTCTGTGAGGGTCTGGTCGCGAAAGGAGAAGCACAGAGCTCCAGCAACGTCAAGACTGAAGGCTGTGTGTGCTGGGGGGGTCTCATTCATAACATCCTGAGAGTCCTTCTCAAATGATTCTCTTCTCTCAGCTCCCACCAGGAGGGATCTCTGTTCAATACCAAATGGCAAGTGGCTCAGTTTGCTTGGAGGCCACTTTCCAAGCCACGTGTTCTTTCCTGCAGCATTGTCAGCTTGTCTCTTCCCACCTGCCACACTGTCCACTCTGCTGCTGAGAGCAGTGGTGACATTGCAGTTAGCTTTCAGAATTCCTTTTAGCTGAGTAACATTTTCAGCCTTTGTGTCATCTAGAAACCCCAAATCAATGGAACTGCTGCACTGGGTGGGATGCCATGGAAAAACTGACAGAATCATTCTGGTGTGAAGCTGGTACAGATGGGAGCAAACCCTCTGCATAAATAACCTGATTGCACGGACATTAGTGCTGCGATGTTGTTGTGCTGCTAAGCCATGCTTGCCCCAGATAGCCCAAACTTTCATGTGGAAAGCTGCCCTGAGAAAATCAATGACTGCTGCAGGCTGCCTCAGGTAGCAGAGCTCTGGAAGGGGTGGGAAATTGCCTGGCATTCATACAATGAATTTTTTCACTTGTGTGGGTCCCAAGCAGATAGAAAAGCAGGAGCTGAGTACTGGGTTGTGTTATGGCTTGGCTGTGCCTTAAGGGTGAGTGTTCACAACAGAATCACAGAATGGGTAGGGGTTGGAAGGGACCTCTGGAGATCGAGTCCAACCCCCCTGCTGTAGCTTAACAGATCTGAGTAATCATCATGGCAATATTTGGCACCATCAGAGCACCTTCTGGAGTGCACAGTGGTGGCATGGCACAGGAGCACAGCCATGTGCCACTTGGGCTGGAGCAGGAGAAGCTGAGAGTCAAGGGGCAGAATCCCTTCTCTGGCCTTGCTGCCTACACCTCTGGCTGCAGCCTAGCACACAGCTGCCTTCTGAGCTGCATGAGGGCACTGCTGGCTCTTGGGGAGCTTCTCAGCAACCAACACCCCCAGGGCTTGCTCTTCAGGGCTGCTCTCCACCCAGCCTGGCCCGGGTGTTCAGAGCAGGCTGGTGGGTTTCCCTTTGCTCTGTTGAAGCTGTTCTGTACCACTCTGTATCAAGTGTCTGAATAAGCAGAAGAAAGTGACAGAATTTCTATCACTGGATCCACTTAAAATGAGGCTGGACAAAAAGTTTTCAGCTCAATCTCCTGAGCAATATTTTTATGCCAGGACATGGCAGGCAGAGCTGAGTATGTGTCTAGATCCTGTCAGAATGATTCAAGTGAGGAAACTTTCATGTAGCGGTTGATAGGAAAAGCTCTTTGGGACATGATCTCAGTAAAGCATGTCTGGAGAGGCTGATGTGCAGGAGACAGGGTGACAAGTACCCTTGTGCTCCTCAACTGGTCATGCCAGAAGTAAAACTTGATGTTATATTTGCAGTCAAATACTCTGTTTGTATGTTCTGCTGTCTTGTGCTGCACACAGTGGCTTGAGTTGTCCTACCTTGAGACAGAGCTACATAAATTGCATGAGAGGAGGTGGCCTCAGCTTGCCCCAGGGGAAGTTTAGGATGGACATCAGAAGAAACTACTTCACTGAAAGTGTTCTTCAAGAACTGGCACAGCCTGCCCAGGGAGGTGGCTGAATCCTCATCCCTGAAGGGGTTTCAGAGCCACAGAGATGTGGTGCTGTGGGCCATGGTGTAGTCCCAGCCTTGGCAGAGTTAGGGAATGGTTGGACTAGAGGATCTTCAAGGGATTTTCCTGACCTAAACAAAACAATTGTGTGATTCTCTGAACAGCACTGAAAGCAGTGATGCTTCTGATCCATGCAGCACACACTGACACCCAGGAAATCTCTCACCCATGTCCATGCAGGTTCTGTGTGTGCAGAAGCACCTGGACAGCCTAATGGAGCATAGCTGCCTCCCTAAGGAGCTAAACCTCCCCAGCTGCACAGGTGGCTACCTCCTGCTTGGTTGGGTTTGACACCAGCTGTGTTACATCCCCCTGGTGAACATCAGACAGAAACCTGTGCTTTGAGGCAAGTTCTCAGCTGGTGCAGAGCGCTACAGCAGTCAGCTCAGGCAGCAGTGACTTGAGGAGCTGGCTCTCCATCAGCTGATGGGGAGCTGGGAGCACATCCTCTTGTGTGTGCCTTGCACAGTCCAGCTCCAGCCTGCACACCCAGGGTAGCAGAGGGGGTAGATGGGATCCAGAAGCCAAAGAGGCTTTATTAACAGGCAGCAGTTTCTTTGTATCGTTTCAATTATGCTGCCCTGTAATGAGTTCAATACACTGCTGTAATGTCACCATAAAGCTGCCTGTGGGATGGCAGCAATATATGGTGTGATGTTACAGCCCTTTCATAACATCCCAGAGTAATTAGGACATAAAACTGAGCTGAAACTTTCGCACACATTCCAGCCCTGCTCTCTCTCTGTAGATATTACTTTTCAGCAGGCAAGGACAGTAATTTAATATTGACTTCTGGCTGCAAGATTACCATATAATCTAAATGCTAATAACAATTAAAGTACAGCATGGTGATTAAAGTGTCTCCTGGAATATTGAAAATGCAGGTGATAAATGGTGTGAGGATGGGGAGCAAAGCTGGAATTTCAGGAGCCTTTCCTGGAGGTCTTTCAGAGAACCAGGTTGGGCCGCAGGAAAGTTTTCCTGCGGGCTCTGTGTACTTCTTTCCTGCTGAGCCCTCACACACACAATTGTTTTGTCTGATATATTGTTATTCCAGGCTCCAGCACGGGGAAGCCAGACCTTTGAAGCTCAACTCTGTGCTCTTGATTTTGTATTGTGGGTTTTGTTTCTCTGGCTTTCCTATAAGCAATATTTGGTCTCGGGAGGGGTGGAGGCAATGGCGTTGCTCACAAATTGAGAGAGAGGAGTATTTTCTCTTGCAAGCGAGTTCCTGTTAATGAAACACACACTTCAGAGTTTTCTGGGAGGCAGAACAACCATGAAAGGCAGCTAAAACAAGAAAGAGATGAAATGCATGAAAGCCTTTAAAACTCTGCAGCCATATGTGCCAGTGCGGGAGGTTTATTAGGCAGGATGCGTGCAGGGATAAATGGCGCAAAAGGTCTCCTGGCTCAGCTGTTAGCTCTGCCGAGGCTCTGCTTGTGTTTAGCTCCTGCTCGTAGCTGAAAGCAGCAGCACTTGTTCCCCTGAAATGCTGAATTCCATGGATTGTTAATGGGCTCCTTCACCCTACTGAGATGGGTGTGGAATACCACTGCTGGAGCAATCAGGACTTGCCTTGCTCCGAAGGCTGCCTGGGCTGCAGCAGCAGGGGAGGTCTGGGAGGGAGCCAGGTGACATGGCTAGTGCCAGTGGATCCAGGATCTGTGCTGAGGATGGGGAGACACTGGAACAGGTTGCCCAGGGAGGCTGTGGATGTCCCCTCCCTGGAGGTGTTCAAGGCCAGGCTGAATGAGCAGCCTGGGCTGGTGGGAGGTGTCCCTGCCCATGGCAGGGGGGGTGGCACTGGATTATGTCTAAGGTCCCTTCCAACCCAACCCCTTCTGTGGTCGCTGTCTCTGCTGCATGAGCTCATGGGAAATGAAAGGATTTTGCTTCATCTGAGGCTAACAGAACTGAAGTTCTTTCAGTTAAATTCAACAAGAACTGAATTTGGGCTTAGTAAATGGTACCTGACACCAGCATCCATGTGCCTTGGAGTGTCTTAGCTTGGCACTGTTTTCCCTTTGACAGACTGAAGCTGACTGCTGGACATTGCTTTCCTTTTTAAAACTCTTTCTGGTGTTTTCTTTTCTACTTCAGCATTTCATTTTCACTTTGCTTAACCCCCTGGCATGTTGATATTCTTAAGAGGAGCAGCAGGATGGAGTTTGCAGCTACTTAGGTCTGGAAAGGTGCAAAGTTTAACTCACCAGCAGCTGTCCCTGTTCCTCACTTATTAGTTTTAATTGATTTTAAGAGCACCACTTCCACCTGTAGGACTCTGAACCCATGCATGTGAGTGGATTTATTTCTGCCCAGTCTCACAGCTGGGTGTGAAATGCTGCAGGTGAGAGGCAGGAAGGTGGCCCTGACATGCCCCTTGCTGCAGGCTCCCCCCAGTTCACTGTTCAGAATGAAGCAATGTTTTAAAACACCCTGAAAAGCAGGAGAGACTTTGTACTAAAAATAACCAAGGCTTTCCCGTTTAGCTGCTGGAGCTGAGGGCTGTTGTTTGCTCTCTGAGATAATTAGCAGCCAGCTCTCTGAATGGCTTTGTAGCCCTAACTGACAGTTTAAAAACACAGAAGGAAAGCAGCCAGGCTACTCGGAACATAACACAAACTAGCAGATTAATGACTCATCTCCCAGGCTGATGGGAGAAGAAAAGTCTTGAATAGGAAGCAAAGCTCCTCCTGTGGCAACATCCATGGCTGCCTGCAGCTTGGTTACCATCAGGACATCCTCCCTGCAGGCTCCCCTGGCATTGCCATGCAAATGATGAATCTTTCTGGTTGGAGCCAACCCTTCAAAGATCAAACCTGGGTGGGTTTTTTTGGGAGCAGGAGAGAAATTTCCCTCTTCAGAAGGCTCCTGTGAATGTTCTACAGCCAGGCAGGCATTGAGTAGCTCCAGTAACGCAGGCAAGAGCAGCTTAAAGAAATACTCTGGTGTGTATTTTTAGCTGAGAAGTCTCTAACTCCTGTGCTTTATTAAAAATACCACCTCACCATCTGCAACAAGTGATAGGCAGCTACTCCGAGGCTGATCTGATTATGTGAGGCCAGAGCTGCAAATATTCACACCTCAAAGTGGTCATGGCCTGGAGCTCCATGACAACCCAGCTACCTTCATTTGGTGCTGCTCTGCTCCTGATTGGCTCTGCCTCCTCAACCTGCCAACTGAATTTCTCTTCATTTAATTTTTCATTTAAATAATTCAGCAAAGTTGGAGTTTTGTTCCATTCCTGATTCATTGTGCTTGGTCCTAAAACCACAGCAGCGTCCCAGCTTCTCCAGCTGCTGTGCCTTTTGGTAACCAGTATGATGGTGCCCGGTTCCAAGCAGCCTGTGGCTTTATCTGGCCAGGCTGTGGGGCAGCTTGAAGTGCAGGGACTGAAGGGGCTGAGGTTCTGGCCTGTGCTCCTACACAGAGATGAGCTTACAATGGAAGTGAAAGCTGAGTGTGCACAGGAGAGAGGCCCAGGGAGGAACTCATAAATTCCAACATGAACATCCCCTGTTGTCTGTTTGTTTGTTTGCTGTGGTGCCTGCTGATTCTGACCAAGATCATCAAGCTAGATGCTGTACAAACAGTCACCGAATGACAGCTCCTGTGGTGCTGCACTTAGCTGATTGGAGAGAGAAGGCACAAAGGAGAAAAGCATCTCGGAGTTGCTCACACAGCTGGTCAGCAGCAAAGCCCAAAGGATGAGGCTCACTGGGGTGTATCACTTGCCAGCTTAGATTTCTGCCTTCCCAGAGCTCCAAAATGTAGGAGTATAGAAGCATCAGAGAATTGAGACCCAGGAGATATGAAACAGCAGTGACAAAACGCAACAACAGGCAGAAACAAACACAGCATCTCCATGGCAGTGCCTGGAAAAGAGGAAGGTTCTCTTCTCTGGAACAGAGCCCAAAAGGCAAAAGAGTTCAGCTTGATCCTTTAGTAGGGAGAGCTTCCTTCTCTCAGGACTTGCCAAATATGGGGACTTGGGAGCAGTTCTGAGCTTTCTGGTCTGGTATCCTCATGACCATGTCGTGACTCAGGGCTGGGGTGAGATCAAAATCCATTCTGCTTCCAATTCACCTTTGACACTGTGGGAAATAAACTGCAGTAGGGATGAAGCCACATTCAACACAGGGTTAAGTCTGTGGAGGTCACTGTGATGTCCATCCGGTGTGATTTAGGAGGCTTCTGCTGAACCAGTGCTTGAGTCTGTGTGGCTTAGAATAACTGCAGAAGATTTACTCTGATTTTAATGATTTTTTAAATTATTTCTGCCCCCAAGAACTCTGGGCATGGAGTAGATTTGCTGTGTGTCCTCCTCTCTGCAGCGCTGCACTCTCCTAATGGGTTTCATGCTTTCCGTAGGTGTGCACTGAGCCAGAGCTGTGCTTTCCGTGCTGCTCCCCAGCAGTGCCTGCACTGTAGTGGCTACTGGAGAGCTTCTCAGGCAATATGCAATTCAAATTGGTACAACTGGTGTCAAACTGCATTAAATCTCTGCTTGATTGTACTACGCTGAACGTCGCTGCCCTTTCTCTTGTTGCTTTAACAAACCAAATACTCTTTACTTGCAGAGGACCTCTGTGGTTGGAAGCTGAGAAGTCCTGATGCTTAGAATTCAAAGCAAGATCAAACTCCTTGTTCAAGTACAGAAAAAATGCATCCTTTTGTGTTTCTTTTTTCCCCTAGAGGGCTGTGGCTGAGTGAGGAGGGTAGATTTCATTTTAAAAGGAGGCTAGGGAGAAGGCTTCCTCACCAGAGTCTGGATTTCTAGCAAACATGTCATTGCTCTGCTTATTTATCATCTACCCTTCGTAAATGTCAAGTGTAATAACAAAAGGTTTTAATAAACTTGTCAGAGTTGCTTGGTGTCAGGCTGAATGAAAAGGTTATGTATAATAATAAAAACAAGCCCTAAAACAATGCTCACTTCAGCTGCAGGAGCAGCCCTGCTCTGCCTGCCCCTCCCCAGAGCTTTGTGCTTCACCACTGCAGTGCTTAGGAGAATAAATTCTTTTGTAAGGTGCATTAAAACCTCCATCAGAGTGACACACATGCTCAGTACCTGGCAGCTAAAGGAGTATTTTAAGCTCGTCCTTTTGGTGCTGATGACTCCATCTGAGGAGCTGCTGACAAGTTCCCTTTCTGAGAGATGTCAGACAACGAGAGAGAGATCCTGGCCCCTCCGTGCTCCCTGGAGCGCTTGGGCTTTTCTGAAGGCTGCATGGATGAGAACAGTTTTTTGGCCCAAGCTCAGGAGAGTCAAGTAGTTGCCTTGCTGCTTGACTTTAACTGGCTGTGTGCAATTTGTTGCTATTTATTAAAAGCACAGGGTACATCTTATCGCTGAGTGAGCTGCTGTCCTCCCACGCTTCCTCCACTGCATTTAATTCTCTCCCTTCCATCCGCCTGCATAATCATTCCATTACAATTGCTTGGGAAAGAAGTAATTGGTTTCAAATGTTCCTGGTTGACCAATTTATATCTGAATACTCAGCAGGGGACCCTGTGTTCTCAGAGGAGTGCTTGATGTTGCCTGTGTATTACTGATGGTTCCCTGAGTGCTCATCTTGAAGATTTCCTTCTCGCCATGCTACTATTTTTTGCTTGACCTTGTGCAGGCATATTCATGAGAGGATGTTGTTGTGAAGATGTTCTGAACTGAATGGCTGCAATAAAGTATACAGACTGCCCAGCTCAGATCAGCCATTAGCTGCTATAATTACTGCTCCTGTCCATTTTACTGCTATTTAATGATTTGTGGGCTGTTCGTTCCCAGAAGCGCGAAGTGCGGGCCCTGACGCGCTGCGTGCTGACTGTGCGTCTCCCCAAGGCGCCTGCATTAACTCCACGGGCAGGAGAAACGATAGGTCAGAGGGATGGGTAAGGGTAGAGAAGCATCTGAGACTCCACAGTTTGTCAGTGGCAGGGCTGGGAGTCGCCAGCTTACGATTTAGGACGCTGCTCTTCCCCTGCTAGCAGCAGAATCCCTCTGCCCTGCGTGGCAGCAGCTGGTGAGCTGGGCAGGAGCAGCTGTGTGAGGTGCAGGAGCTGTGCAGTGTGTGGAAAGGAGCTGGAGAGCCCTTCAGAGATGTGCAGTTTCCAGGCCTCTCTCACCGCTGAGAAATAACTTTCTGCCTGTGTCATCTTGCTGCTCCTGTGCTGCTCTCTCAGCTTTCCCTTCAGCTCCTTCAGCTGCACTCCTGAGAAGAATTGTGTCTGTGCTTGGGGAGCTGCCCAACTCCATGGTAGTGCCCCCTTGCATACCAGAGTAGGAGCTACCCCTCTGGGACTGGAAGGCTGCTCTAAGGTCTCCCTGGAGCCTTCTCTTCCCCAGGCTGAGCAACCCCAACTCTCTCAGCCTGGCCTCATAGAGAAGCAGAGTCTGGGGGCAGAAAAGAGTTTGCAGCCAGCACAAGATGTTCATTGCCTACGATTGCTGCCTTCATCACTCTTCCCACCCTGGGTGCAGTCCCTGGTTGCTGTTGGCACACACCTGCCCTAAACCATTTTCCTCTTTAAATATTTCATTAGTCCCATCGTTAGGAAGCTCTCACCCTGCTGCTGCTGTGTGTTTGAATTCAGGTGTCCCAGCAGGCAGGTGATGATCACCAGACTGCTAAGCAGAATAACCCAAGTCATACAGCAGCCTTTGATCAGACATGAAGCAGTGGTTGTTCAACAGCTGTACAGGAAGGAGAAGCAGAAGTAGATGCCAGTGCCTCAGTCTCTGCTAGTTACACACTCGGGCTTCATTTTTCACTAGGGCCCTGGGTAAAAAAAGCTCATTTGGAGCTCCTCAGTAGTGAGAGAATCTTCCCTGCCTGGCTACTGCTGGCCTTACCCAGGGAATGGCAGAGCCTTTGCTCTCTTTACAGTGGCTGTGCCGGGGCTGTCACCACTGGCAGCTAAGGCATGGTGAAGGCCTCTCTGATTTTTAACCTGGTCAAGCTGGGTGACACAGCTGCCACTCAGCCCACTCTAGTGCCTGACTGCCAGGCAGAAGCTTGCACTTAGCCTTTCTTTGTAGTCTCTTCTTGCGTGAAGAGAAATAGCTGCAGAGTTTCTTGGTGATTTATGCTCAGGCACTTTTCATCTGGGAACTCCTGAGAATTGTTTTAGCACTGTCACACTTCTCCAACTCATTTTTCTTTGGGAAGTTACTTCTAGAAGGCCAAAGTGTTGGGCAGAGACGTAGTGGGAGAACAGGAGGGGACGTGTTGGTGATGAGAGAAGCAGTACCATTAGTTTCCTGACACAGATAGTGCTTTACTGTGCTTCTTACTGATAGACCAAGCCCAGAGCCTGGTATCTTCTGACTGCCTAGGGCACAAGGGATCCAGCTCTGGAACCCCAGCAAATGTTCCTCCTGGGTGTTATTTTTCTCATGTGCTCTAAGATTTCAGGAAACCGAGGGCTTAAGTTTTGAGGTTGGGTTTGCATCTGCTGCATCCTACTTCAGGACAGAGCAGATGTGTTTGTGTGCCAGAGGACTGCCTGGTGGCTTAGACAGCAGGCAGGAGTTTAGGTAGAAAAGAGGAGGTTTTCTTGCTGTGGTTTAAATTCCAGTTCATGCCCTAGGGATTATTGACCCAGAGAGTGATGCTGTTGTGAGTTACAGAGTTGGCCACCTTGGATATTGTTTCTTGGTTCCAGTTGTTTTGAAGCTGTGGGAGCAGGTCTGCAAGTAGAAAATCTAAAGAATAGCCAGGAAAATCTAGGTTTAACTTTAAAAGGAATTGTATGGTTAAAACACTCTGTTTAAAATCCCAATAAATCTTCAGTCTCTTACCTTCTTTTGACCTCCTAGGCAAACTGATCAAGGGATTCTATACTAATACCATTGCAGCTGATAATTGAAGGGAATGTCTTTATTTTCTGTGGAGCCTACCACTGGCAGTATGCAGAAGGGATGGCCTCGTGCTTCAGATCAATAGATATTTTCTGCTAGGGCTGATTTAGCTTTGACTGGAGAGGAAAGCAATGAAGTCAGGCGTGGAGAATTTGTAGGTGTGCCTGGATGTGCTCGTGGAGCTGGCAGCTAGTGACCCACTTTCCATGGGAGCATTGAAGTAGGAATGTGCTTCCAGTCAGTATCAAATGCCATCCAGTTACCATAGTAATGATAGATTTGGTTTGAGTCAATCAAATGAATATTCAGTTGATCCAGTTAATTCCCACCAAGGTACTGGGCACCCATTTCACACCAGTCATGGATGATATTCAAGCACAGACAGATTTCGTTGCAGTTGGCCAACAAGTCTTTTTTGTTTCTTCTTTAAAGTGTTTTGGGTGAGGATGCAATCACTGAGCATTGGCCACTGCTTCAGGACAGTGTTCAGTGCTTGTTAGTTTGCTTTATGAAGATAAATATTCAGTCAGTTGGGCAACAAGTCTTTAAGAGCCCTGCTGAGGGAAGAGTTACAGCCTAACCTCAGTTTTTTGGAGGAAAGCAACAGCACAGGATTCAGTCTGCAGCTGAGTGCCTCTTGTTCTCTCATGTTTAAGAACACTGCCATGTGCAGCTGAATGAACAGACTGATTTGTTCAGGACTTCCCTGGAAATTTCCTGGATAGTCTTGGTTAGGCTTCTGCTCTTCAGCTTGCATATTCCTCTTCCTTACAAGATGCAGAGCCTGCACATGCTGTATGCCTTTAAATATCCCCTGCCTAGGATAAAGACAGTGCCTGCAAGCAGAATGTCTCAGGGATGGCCATGAGATGGATCTGCCTTCTGTGGAGGTATTGTGCCCCCCACGCCCCCAAGTCCTTCCTGGCCATTATTCCAGGATGATAATGAACCAAATATTTGGCCATCAGTTGTGTCGTCTCACACTGCTGCTATCCAACAGTGATACCTCTGCTTTCCACCCCCCTCTCCCCCCCATTTAAACATCTTAAGCATCAAAATTATTTACTAACCCAAGCAGCCTCCACTACCAAAGCTTGACAGCCAACCAGCTGGAGTGCAGTGGCTGTGCTCAGTTCTGTGTTGATTTCAGAAGGACAGGGGAGGAGGAAAAAAACCCAGCAAGATGATCCTGCAGAAAGGAGGTCTGGATGAAACTCAGAGACCAAGAACTCCAGCAGCCTGCAGGTTCTCTCCTTCAGAAGTGGAAGCTTTGAGGAGCATCCTTGAAGAGGCAACATGGGAAAAGGAGGTGCTGGGAACCAGGGAAATGAGCACATTTGGGATTGTTTTTCACTTCTCAGTCAGACAGGCGGTGAGAGAGGCTTCCTGGAGCAGCCTCACTGAGAGCAGCAACCATTAACAAAACCCACTGCTAATGATAAATATTTATTCCCACTTTATAAAGCAATGCTGTTGCTGCTATCTTCAGGACGTCCTTGAGTACATTTTTAGTGTGACTTTAATCAAATGTCACTTTAACTCTAGTCCTATTCTGCAAATCTCTAGTGAAATTCTATTAATTTTCAATTAAACTTCAAGTAAACCAATTAGCATTTTCATTTCTATAGAGCAACAAAGGCAGAATGTGTAATGAGTCTATCCAGTTGTTCACAGAGGAATAAATGGTCTGGATAGATTTCTCCAGTGTATCTTTCTGTGAAACTCTCTCAAGTATATCACCTTTATCATTTTCTCCTCTCCTCTGGGCTCCAAGCTGGATTTCTGGTGGTGTACAGAACTGTGTTCAGCCACTGCTTTCCCTACGCTGTGCTCCAGTGCTCCATCTTCACAGCCAGTCTTGAGCACTGCACTGGTGTGGTTGGACTGAAGTCCAAACAGCGTCTAGCCCAGGCAGGCACTGTAAAGCCCTTCTCGTCCTCAACAGGCTCAGGACCCCAGTTCGACAAGGGGAGGGAGAAGGAATGTTACCTTTTCATTCTAAATACATGAACAGTAGTGGCTGAATTACCACAGGTGGAAGCAGACTCGGATCCAGATCGTTCCTGTCTCCATCCAGTATTTCATCCTCACTTCCACCTTCTCTTATTGCTGCTGCCTGCTCACAGGCAGACGTGATCCCTGCCCTGAAGAGCTTCATTATAAAGAATATATAGTCCCTGGGAGGGAATCCTGGACCTCTTCCAGGGTGGGGATGGTACCATAAACTTTCATCATTACTTCAAGCCTGCAGCTGTCTGCAGTGAGCTGCCTCTCCCTAATGCTGTGCTGATCTAATTGCTGAGCGCTGTAGTCCCCTGCCCTTGCTTGTGCCAGCTGCCGGGGCAGCTCTTCTCTGCCTGCTTTGTGTTCGGTCAGGGACAGTTTCTGCCCGGGGCATGCTCCCCGCTCCGGCTGCCGCAGCCCAGGAGCCGCCGCGTCCTGCGGGGCCGTGGCGGCTCCGCTCCGAGCCGTGCGGGACGGTTGGTGGCAGCACCTGAACGGGAGACAGGAACCCTGCGAGCGGCATCCGCTGGAGCCTGCGCCCGCAGCCTGGCCCTGGGGCTGCTGCAGCCGCCGGGCACAGCATCCCGGCGTGGGGCGGGGACACGAGCTGAGGCTGGAGGAGAGGAGAAGGAGGCAGAAGCGGAGACCCCAACAAGTGTTGTGGGAGTGGGAGACAGGTCTAAAGTGTTCTCTCATACTTCTGGGGTTATATTCTTAGGGTTTGGAAGTGAGGGAAACCATAGAATCATTTATGCTGGAAAAGACCTCACAGGTTGGATCCAAACACTAACCAAACACTGCCAAGTCCACCACTAAACCATGTCCCTCAGCACCACCTCTACAAGTCCTTTAAATCTCTCCAGGGATGATGATCCAACCACTTCCCTGGGCAGCCTGTTCCAAGCCTTTACAACCCTTCCATCAATGAAGACTTTTTTTCCTTAATGTCCAAACTAAGCCTCTGCTGTTCTAATGCCCAACCTAAATCTCGCTGGTTTAGGTGGCAAGTGAGAAGCTGTCACGTCTAGAATCACTTCAGTGCTGCCCCTGAGATCTTGATTGTCTCCTGGCTTGTTTATTACAGTGGAGTCGGTGCAGGATGCTGTGTGTTGGATGTAGTCATGCTCCCTTTGCCCTGTAGAAGCTGTTGACAGAGGGTGCACCACAGCAGAGGGCTGGGCTCTCTGGGTGGCTTTTGCATTTCAGCAGCTGAGCCTTATGTTTTCCATTAGCCACACAGCAAAGCCTTTTAAAATGATGGCCTTGAGCAGGCTAACAGCATCACTGTGACCTCTGCTATTTGGAACCACTGATAATAATAATAACAATAATAATAATTTGGGAGTCACTTTGTGGTCCCCTGATGAAAGTGAATGTGTAATTAGATATTTGAATTAATTACGTTGCACTTGAGTTAACCGAGATGCCAAAGGGCTAAATGAGTCCCCCAGGGGCTTATAACAAGTTGGTGGCAGAGCTGAAAATCAACCACAAATGTTTTCACCTCCATGCCTTGCCTTTGCCACAGACAGAAGTGGTAATTGCTCTTACTTGGCCATTTTTTAAAGGAGGGGGCACGTGTTCCAAAATAGAGACTGGGCGAAATGCCAAGCAGGGAAGAAAGAGCAGCTTGGCACGAGCAGCATTTGCTTCACTTATCCTCAGTGGTTTTCTGTCTCTCTCCCAGGCCTTTCCCTGCAACACCTACAGCAGGGTCAAGGAGCTGAAGAGCCTACAGAGAGCTCTGCTTGCAGATGCTTCATTGAAGGTAAGTTATCTACACACACTTCTGTAAATCAATTTAATGTATGTGATTGAGGCAACAAATTAGAGAAAACAACCTGGTGACAAACTATTGTAATTATAGAAAATCAGGCACTCAACTAATTGAAGTCACACTCTATCAACAGAATGTATGCATTTAAACATCACCCTACAGACAGTGATCGCAGGGGGAAAGCTGGGGAGATGGCTGCTTCCCTTCTGCAAGGGGGAAGGAAGGAAGTGGAGGTCTGCACTCTGTAAGGCTGGGAGTTGTGTCAAGGTAAATTAGTGTCTTGCTGCTTAAAGCAGTCAGCTGCAAGCAGAAACTCCTGGAATGCTGGGTGAGATCCTGGAACCTCTGAAGGGTTTTTGTTGGTTTTTTGGTGTGGGGGTTTTTGTTTGTTTTGTTTTGTTTCTTCTTGTTGTTGGTTTGTGGTCTCCAGTAAGAATTCTTCTGATGTGAGTTTTAAAGGTTGTGACAAGTGTAGGTCCCTCAGGAACACTAAGTCCCTCTGCACCCTAGCCAGCGTTAATGCTTTAAACAGGAGTGCAGGAAGAGCACTGCTGCCTTACCTGTGGAACTCGAAGCATTTCTCCATGGGAGTGTCAAGAAGCAACAGCCCTTGTTCAGTGTCACCAGAGTCTGGGCCACAAATCATGCTCCATGTAAACATGCTGCTAAAAGCTGGTGGTATAAATAGCAGAGAAGCAGAAAAGGTGTTTGGGGACTTGCTCAGGCTCCCAGCAGCTTGACTCTGTGTTATCTTTACTCAGCATCTCCTTTCATAAGCAGGTCCATTTAAACCAGTGCTGGAGTATGGGTGCTTAAAATGTGTTCTGATCTACTTCTTAGCCTTTAAACATCCACAGAATCATTTTCTTTGTTTGTGCAAAGCTGTCATTGAAATATTGGACCTTTAGAGTAATTCTTTCCTCCTCCCATGCCCTGGCACCACTTGGCTTGCCCTCCCCTTTGTGATAAGGTTCACAGCTGGAAGCTTTGTGTGGTGTCCGTGTTTGTTTTGCCCCCACTCCTTCTGATCCCTGTCTGCGGAGGGAATGGGCAATGTGCAGCCATCCAGGGAGGGCTGAAGCTTCTTTTAGCAGGAGTTATGCAAACACATTTAACTTGTTTACTGAACAAACATATTCACAAAGCTGTGAGTTATGCTGCTGGCTTCTGCTACAATGTAAAGTGGAAATGAACACAGGGATAAGACTGGGAGAATGAAAAGGGAGGGATGATAAAAGTGTCATTGCTGGGTTTTTTCTCCTCAGGAGAAAGCTGGTTTACACTTGGCCACAAACCCCTTCTTGCTTGGTAATATATATTTAGAGTGATTTAAGAACACTTCAGCGTTTGAGATGCCTATTGCAGGATCTCTGAAGCTGAGCACTTTTTGTAGGGCTTTGAATAAATGAAATCCTGTCTTAAGTATTGTCCTCCATCACTGTGCTATCTGAGCAACTCTTCATCTTTAATGCACTTACTCTGACAACACCCCTGTGAGCTGCTCAAGTTCTATTATTCTTTCCACAAGGGAAGAACTAAGGAACAAAGAGGCTCAGGCTGAGGTTTTCTTTTTAGGCTCTTGATTTGGGTGAGAACTGCGTTACCTAAGAGTCCTCCTTGCTGGCACTGAAGTTTGCCAGTGCTGCAGTGCTAATGGGGCAACGTCTACACTGCTTTAAAAAATGCTGGGAAGGTCAAGGAGTAAGGGAAGTTTTGGGTGAAGGCAGTGGAAGTGAAATGGTTTGGTTTTAATGCATGGCAAAAGGTAAATAGAGCCAGGTCTGGTTTTTAGAGGAAGTAATGTGGAGTTTGGGGGATTATGACATGATGCCTGGGACTGCCACCTGTCCCCTCAAGACCTGAAGTAATTTAGAAGGATTTTTCTAAATACAGAAAGAAGGAGCTGAAAAAAACTTGTAAGTGAAGACATATCAGTGTGGGGCATCGTTCTGCCAGGCTTCAGCTAGCTTTGTGCAGGGGGGAAAAGACCCTGCACACTCCTCTGGTAGTAAACTGTGATCACCACAGCCTGACTGAAGTGTGCTGGGCTTTGCTGGGCTGGGGAACAAACTGACTCCCCATTTCCTAACCTGCACGGTTTGTGTTGCTGTCCTGCAAAGAGGGCTTGCAAGGCTGCCAGGACACAGGGTTAGCTGCACCCATGGCTCTGCAGCTGAGCTGGCACCTCTGGGAACACATCATTTTGACCTCCTACTTTTGTCATATAATTGGCTTGTAGATGCCCAACGGAGCCCTGGTTCCAAGTGTGATTTCTTCTGACTAACAAAGTGTGTGAGTGGCTCATGCTTTTCATTGGACATGGTTTGAACTTTGTGATTGTTTTGGGGTTGTTTTGACCCAGAAACAAGTGGCTGATGGTACTGCCTGGCGTCTTAGGGTAGTCTATTAATGCAGAGGCCCTGGAAAGACATTTCCCACCCACACCCCCCCCGCCCCCCCCGGGCAGCAAATGCTTGTAGGTTTTGATAGATATTCTCAATTATGTCTCTACAAATGAGTTCTGAAAGGAATGGAATGTGCACACTCCTAAGCCTTTGGGGGCTTCAGCTGTGTAGTCTCAGAGCTGGTGCTGAAAGGAGGAGGTTAAAGGAATCAGGGAAAGAATAAAAGCCTTCTTGGTTGGCCTGGAGGCTGTGGTGTGCATGTTGTAGGTGTTTGTACTCTGGCCATGATGACTGAGTGTGTTTGATCAGTGTGCCTATTAAAAAGTGACTTCCTGAGGCAAAAGCCCTGTGACAAACGTGCTGTGATGGGGCTGAAGGAAAAGCTCCCATTTATAACCCCCAGCCGCTATCCCCACAGCACCACTCGGTGTCATCTGCCCTGTGCCCAGGGAGAGTGGTTGGAATGGAGGATCCTGGAGGTCTTTTCCAACTGAGAGGATGCTGTGATCCCTTACATCTCTTCAAAAAGGAATTAAATGTTGCATAAACAATTGCAATGACTCTGAGCATGAGCTAAGGAAGAAATCAGGTAAATGAGAGGTGCCTTTGCCTTCCCAAATATTAAAAGCAGTGTAATGACTTGAAATAGGCAGCATGATGAGATGACTTTTTAATAATGACATAGAGAGGTTTTCATTAAGGTTAGGTAGAGAAAAATACTTCAGCTCTTGGCTAATAGGTTAAAATTGTAAGAGGGCTAATTGTGTGTGGCAGAAGGCCTTTTATGTGGTAAAATGCACAGTTTTGCAGCTACAGGTCTGTGAAAACCCAAGGCCTGGAGGGGTTGCCTGTATCCTTTCATTAGGTTATGAATCCATCCAGTTCCTCATCCCTACCTACCCATTCATCCTGCCCTTACCTCAAGGGCATTTAAGCTTTCTTCCACTCCATCTGCATAGCCACAAACTCATACATTATAATTTTGCAGTAAGTAAAAGTGCTAGGAAAGTATCCATCAGCCTAGCAGGGCTTTAGCTTCAGGCCTCAGCCTGAGATTTATTTTTGCAGTGAAACAAATTTTTTCAGCAGAGTTCTGGTTCTCACTCTGCCTGGGGAGGCAGGGGGGGGCTGGGGGCACACTGTGGGCCACAGACACTCCCAAGTCAGTCCCAGGAGGTGACAAGCAGGGATGGTGGAAATGGACATCCCTGCTTTAATGTGAGAAATGCTCATGGGCTATAAAGAAGTAATTCCAGAGCAGATATAATCTCTGCAGGGCCTATTAGTTTTGTGATTGCTGGGCCCATGGCAGGGCTACACAGCCAGGCAGGGAGGTTGGATTTGTCAGAAGGGACAGAGTTTGCCCAAGAAATCCATACTGCAGGAGCCACAGAAGAATCACCTGAGTTTGCCATTATTGGAAAAACAGAGTTATTAAGCATTTAGAGAAGTACTTCTGTTACAAGATAAGGTTGGGAGAAGTCATCACGTCCAACTGCTCTCTGACTCCACCAAGGCTGGAGCTAAACCATGGCCTCAGCACCACATCTCTGCACCTCTGGGGTTGGGGATTCAGCCACCTCCCTGGGCAGCCTGTTCAGGCTTTTAGAACCCTTCCAGTGAAAAATGTTCCTCTAATGCCCAGCACAAACCTCTCCGGGTGCAACCTGAGGCCATTTCCTCTCATCCTATCACTTGTTACCCGACCCCTGGCTTCAGCCTCCTTTCAGGGAGTTGTAGAGGGCAATAAGCTCTCCCCTCAGCCTCCTTTTCTTCAGCCTAACTGCATCTCAGACTTAAGCTGATGGTTTTGCAGATCCAAACCAGGATAAATTCTGCTCTTCTGTGTGCCCTTCACTTTTCCCCCACTAGATTAAGCTGCAGAGAGGTGATGGTTTATTTTGCAGCAAACTCAGTCTTCTTACACTATTGGTAAATGAAACAACATTTTGCTTTGCAGCCTTTGCTCGAGCAGCCAGAGCACAGGGAAGCTCTCCTGTGCAGCCTGCACACTGTCAGTTATCTCTCTCTAGATAGCAAGGTCATTAAACACTCTCTTGACTCGGGGGGGGGGGTTGAAGATGCTATGAACTTAAATAAAACACATCCCCATGCTCCCCACACAACCCCCCAGGCCCCACCCCTGACAAACCTCAGGAATGCAATCAGCCTTGCTTAGCCCTTTGAGAGGAATGGGGTTATTAAATCAAAGATTAAAGATAGGGAATTGTTGATTTTATCTCTCTCTCAGACAAGATCCAATTTGGCTGATAGGAGAGCTGCACCTGAAGAGAATTTTGAAAGTTGTTTATTTTCTTCCAAAATATGTAGCTGATATTTAATTTGCAAACCCTGTGCTCTGTTATGCTCCTCTGCAAACCTTTTATCTGTCATACAGATTGTGGGGAGATGCTGAGGTAACTTGTTGCATTTTATTCAGCTTCTGGGAGCAGCTTTGGCCTTCTGAAGGTCAGCAACAGCCACAGGTCTCCAGAAACTTGCAATGGGTTCTGAATGCTCCAACCCTCCTGACTTCCCTGCCTGCCTCCTCACTGTTCCTGCTCCTCTTGCTGTCTCAGGGAGCTCACAGTGTGGTCCCACATGTTCAGCTCTTTCTCCAAGTCCCTGCTGTTCCTCAGCCTGTCCACATCCCCCCTTGGCTCCGCCACCAGGGTGAGCAAACAGTGCCCCTGCTCCCATCTCACACAGCCACTGTCCCTGCTTCCAGCTGCCCAAAGGAGCTGTGGAGGCTTCAACGCTGGCAGAGTTCAAGGCGAGGTTGGATGGGACCCTGAGCAGCCTGGGCTGGTGGGAGGTGTCCCTGCCCGCGGCAGGGGGTTGGAACTGGATGGTCTTGAAGGTCTCTCCCAACCCAACCCATTCTGTGATTGATTTAATTGAATGGTTGAGGACTCATTGCAGTAAGTCATGCACCGAGTTCAGCAGACTCTGCAGCCCTGAATTCTGCAGGCTGATTTATCGGAGCATTTCTGTTTCCCTCATTCCTCCACTTGCAGAGCGCATTGCAGATGCTGGAGGGACCTGTGAGGTGGGAAAACCATTGCTGCTCCCTGGTAGATAGACAGCTGAGATTGGGGGAAATTAGTGGCTTGTCTGGAAGGCAACATTAGGTAATGAGCTCACATTGAAATTTTGATTGTTGCCTCTGACAATGCCATTTGAATATCCCTGTCTAAAATGAGGGCTCTAGAATGGAAAGGCTCTCCCTTAGCTCATTAATGTGAGCAGAGTGCGGATGCTTGCTCTGCTTCAGCATAATAGGGCTGCAGAGTTATTTCCTCACACTGCTCTGGGTTCCCTTACATGATGAATGCGATGGAACAGGGAGCAGATTGAAGCATAATGGCAATGTAGGTTAGGAATGAAACAAAAAGAAATTAAAGGCAAATAGAAATATAATTTATCTTAATTGAAAGATAAAAAGGGCTAAATATCTCCAGCAGGAGATGTGTGGTGAAATGTTTCCATTCAGCTGCTTGTTCATCTCCTGTAAATAATGGCTGGATCCTCCCTCCGACCACCCTGCGTGGCAGAAAGCTCTGTCAGACCCTGCAATCAGATGTGTCTGCAAGAGCTGCCTTTAATTTTCTGTCAATTATTCAGCTGACTGAATCCCTTGTTTGTAATTTGATATCTGGGTGTCTGCAGATCAGCTGTAATTCAGGTTAGATGTTTGCCTGCTCAGCTGAGAGCAGATGCCTTGACATGGGAGAATTGGGCAGGCATTGGATCTTGGTTTTGGGGGGAGGGGTGGTGGTGTTGGGTTTCTGCTTGATGCTCCTGCCTTGCTGCTCGTTGTGTTTGTACCTTCTGCAGTGTGTGCTTCAAAGAGGCAGGGAAAGTGATGCCTAATGTGGGGTTAATTTAAAGTGCTAAAATGATGTTGAGCAGCTGTGGGTCTCGGTCCATCCTCCACACAGTGCTCCTTGCAATCATCATCCCATGCATGCCACAACCACAGATGGGTTGGGCTGGAAGAGACCTTAGAGCTCATCCAATTCCAATCCCCTGCCATGGGCAGGGACACCTCCCACTAGTTCAGGTTGCTCAAGGCCTCATCCAACCTGGCTTTCAACACCGCCAGGCTTGGAGCCTCCACAGCTTCTCCGGGCAAGCTGTTTCAGTGCCTCAGCATCCTCGTGGTGGTGACATCCCAATGCCTAATCTTAATCCATCTTCTTCCAGTCTGAAGCCATCAACTCTCCCCCTGTGACCACAACCCTTTGTCAGAAGTCCCTCTCCAGCTCTCATGTAGTCCCTTTCCAATCCTTGAAGGCCACTCTAAGGTCTCCCTGGAGCCTTCTGTTCTCCAGGCTGAACAAGTCCAACTCTCTCAGTCTGTCTTCACTGCAGAGGTACCCCAGCCCCCAGATCATCTTTGCGGCCTCCTCTGGACCTGTTCCACGTCCTTCTTGTGCTGGGGGTTCCAGAGCTGAATGCAGCACCACAGCTGGAGGATCAGCAGAGCTCCCTTGAGCTGCTTTTGCTCTTGTTGCTATGTTAGGCTCCTGGTGTGTTAGGGACAGAGGAGCTGTGGAAAAGAGAGGTGGATGGTGTGGCTCAAAGCCTGCCTGGCAAATCACACTTTGGGTCTTTGTGGCACTGAGGTCTCAGTTTGCAAACCCTTTGCAGCACAGCTGGGCTCCATCCACGTGCATACAGGGGGAGCTGGATCTGGGCTGGGAACCAGACTTGGCTCTTGAATGATCACAGCCTTCTGCCCATGGCTTTGCTGGGTCCACCTCTGCAGCTCTCATCCTGCTGCTGCTGTTGTAGAGACTGCTAAAAGAAGGAATTTCCAGAGGCTTGAGAATTAAAGCTCCTTGCCCTGATTTGATTGATGGTGCTTTGATCAAGTGCTCTGCTGGAACTTGTGCATACAACCTGCACAGTATCCTGCACATTTTCCAATTGAATGGCTCTTCTCAGGGAGGAAAATCCATACTGCCTGCTCTCAACAATGTGGACCAGAAGTCGAATAAACAGTAAAAAAGGGATGGAGTAAGCAGGGATTAGCAGCCAGTGCATTATGTTGATTGCCCACATTGTCTTCAGCTTAATAAATTCTGCTTTGCTGTAAGTCAGCTCAATTGTGTGTGAAAATGGAGAAGGTGGAAAATGAGACTGAGCAAGAGGGTTAAATGAGAGTGTGCCATTCCAGAAGCAATTAAAAACCCCAACCCTTGAAGAAAAGGGGGAGGGGGGGAGGACTTTGGGAAGCATAAAATAAAATACAGAGTTGTGTTTTAGCGTGGGAAGAAAAAACAGCCTGTCCAGCTCTCACCATTAAACCCCTACCAAAGCAGCTGATGAAGTACATTTTAATGCATTGTGTGGCACTTGCATTGCTGCAACATTGACTTCTGCTCTTGAGTGATGACTGAAAATGGACCCACAGGAAGGAGCAGTAATTCTAAGGCTTAGTTTTGGCATTCATTGAGTCCAGATTAAGATCCCTGAGAGCTGCTGTGCTCTGAGAGATCCTGTGGCAGAAAAGGGACTTTCAGCTTTGTGTTAAGTGAACCTCTCCTGGACAGATGTGTCTTGATTCACAAGGGTAGCTTTGCCTCCAGGAGCTTCTGAGGAGCTGTTTGGAATGGCTTTAAATTGGAAGAGAGCAGATTGAGACTGGAGATTAGGAAGAAATACTTTCTTCAGAGTGAAGGTGGTAGACACTGGCACAGGTTGCCCAGGGAGGCTGTGGCTGCCTCCTCCCTGGAGGTGTTCAAGGCCAGGCTGGATGAGGCCTTCTGAGAAGGGTCTGGGGTCTGGCAGGGTGGATTTGCAGCCTTGTAGCCACCCCAAATCCTTATGACACGTTGGATACCTGGCGTTGTGTCACGCTGATCAGAGAGGACAGGGCTCTGCCTTAGGAAGCAGTGATTGATTTCCTGCCTGTAAAGTAGGCATAGGTGCAGAGGGAGTGGAGCAGGGATCTTCTGGAGCGTTTGTACATGCAGTGCTTGTTCAATCAGTGGAAGTTATGCAACAGGAGTATCTTTGAGAGACGTTTGCTCAAGCTCCCTGGTGGCACAAGAAGCTGAATCCTCATCCCTCATGCTGGTGCTCTCTACTTCTGTAACACTGACTCAGAGCCTGGCCTTACATGCAGATTTCTTCTGACATTCAAACTGGCTTGGGCTGTGGCAGATGCTCTGTCCTAGGTCTGTTGACTTGCCCTGCTGGCAGTGTTTTGTTGGCTCAGTGATGCCATCAATAAGCAGCGTGAGTGATGCCCCCAGAGAGACCTGCAGACAAATGGTATGAGCCAGGGGCATCTTCAT
The DNA here is from genome assembly GCF_014839835.1 of Dryobates pubescens. NCBI lineage: Eukaryota > Metazoa > Chordata > Aves > Piciformes > Picidae > Dryobates > Dryobates pubescens. Next base: position 11,564,770 of record NC_071642.1, read on the forward strand.
GGGTAGTCCTCAGGGATTTTGTCATGCAGATAGTCTCCACAGCACCAAATGTGGGACTGCTTCAGCCCCTCTCATGTTGCTCAGTGCTTTTACAATGGCCAAGGGCAGAGGGAAATTTTCAGAGGAAGGCTCCAAGAAATTCTAGGATGCGTTCCTCCCCCTCCTGCTCTGGTGAAGCTTCTCTTGACTCCCTGATGCTTCTGTTACAGAGCAGTGCAGACCTCCTCATGTAGGCAGTAGGAAAAGGTGTCTGCTGCCCCCTCAGAGTGAGCTCTCCTGACCAAGCTGGTGTGGACAAGCCTTCTCTCAGTGGGTGAGGAAGCCTGAGGAGCACAGCTTGGGTCTGCAGCCTGGGCAGTGCCACTGAACAAGGGAAGCCACACAAAGGGGCAGCAGCCTGCAGAGCTGTTAGCATTCTACATGGCACACAGCTCCAGCTCCCTGCTACAGCTACCATTATAATTCTCTGTTAATTACACAGTGTTGATTATGTAACTGCTTAGCAGTTCCTCCTCTTTTAATGAGCACAGCTGTTTTCTGTCCAGCTTCAGCAGGGGAAATTTCCCATCTCTAATTTAAAAGTAATGCACTCAGAGCAAACTCCAGAGGGCTCTTGGGCTCGCACTGTTTAATGTCTTTTAACACTCGTGGTGTCTGCAGCCCAGAGAGCACTTAGGGCCTTTTCCCCTTGCCCTCTTAAATGAATCTTTAGAACTAATGAACTTTGTTAATAGCATTAAAGGAACAAAGCAAACCCTTTTGTTTAGGCAGAGTGGCCGAAGCCATCCTGTAACTGTGCTAATTTGGACCCAGGCACTGCATTCACTCTTTTCTGACCAAGTGCTTTCTACAGAGCCAGCCAAGAGGCAGCTTGCTGCCAAACCCTCTCAAAGAGGGAGTGGTATAAACATATATTTGCTTACACCAAAGTAGCTGTTGAGTTACTGCTTTCCAGGAGGCTCCAGCATTAACAGCTGCTGGAGCCCAGGGAGGCTGAGGTGCTGCAGCATTAAAGGGAAGCAAGGCGTGGGCAGACAGCAGCAATATGCTGAACAAAGACCTTCAGGTCGTTGCCTGTCCCCGGGTTCATGCCAGATACTCTGGCATCAGTGACTGTGACATCTTAAGGAGCTTGCTGAGAGGCCAGTTCAGTTTTATGCACTGCTGCAGCAGTGCAGGCAGCGTGGCCGTGGTGTGTGAGCAGCAGTGGTGCTGTGCTTGGAGGCTGGCAGAAGGCAGTGGCTGTGGCCTGAGCAGAAGGCAGAAGAATGTTTGCTTTGTTATTTAGGGTTGGTTTATTTGTGACTGTTGTTCTCTGAGCAGTTTGGAAGGTGTGACACAGGAGGAGGAGGTGGCAGGTATTCTGTAGCAGAATTTGAGCTTTGTTTCCCCATTGTTCTGGGGTCACAGTTCTCTGTTCTGATCTCTAACCAGACCTGGGACAGCCTCACTCTGGGGACCTGCCCCTGCTGGCAAGAGTCAAGAGTTCAGGAGCTGATAAACCCTCGAGCAGGTGACTGAACGTGCCTGGAGCTGCAAGCTGGTTGTGAGCACCTCCCAGAACTTTTGCTGCCCTGCTTTTGAGGCCCTGCTCTCGCCTCTTAACATCTATTAATTATTTATTAGTCTGTGGACCCCTCAGAGGCTGCTGGATCTGCTACTGAGAGCAGAGGCTGCCTTCCTGGAAAGGTGATGATTCATCTGGAAGTTGCTCTTTCATCATTGCCGTTTTAAACCACTGCACAGATAAATTTGTCTCTTTAGCTGGAGTGGCCTTTTGTTTCCCTGGCACGCCTGATTGTAAACATACATCAAGTTGTTTCCCTCGGGGGGCCCTGTTCAGATGCATCTTGAGTTACATTATGGTAATAATGTTCATTCTTTGCATTAATAATTACACTGAATGCCTCCTGTTGAGCACAGGGTTGTGTGTCTTTGCTTCCCTTGCTAGTCTGAGCTGCTGGGCTGCTGCTCTGTGTTTTATGCTGACAGTGCAGGTCACCAGCTCTCTGTGGGTTGGGGGTTTTTCTCCATAGTAGTGCCTCTGGAGAGTAACATCATGGTCTGGAGAAGAGGAGGCTGAGGGGAGACCTCATGGCTGTGTACAACTCCCTGAAAGGAGGTTGCAGTGTGGTGGGGATTGGTCTCTTCTCCCAGGGAACAAGTGATGGGATAGGAGGAAATGGCCTTGAGTTGCACCAGGGGAGGCTTAGGCTGGAGATGAGGGAAAATTTCTTTGCTGCAGGAGTGGTCAGGGACTGGCAGAGGCTGCCCAGGGAGGTGGTGGAGTCCCCATGCCTGGAGGGGTTCCAGAAAGCTGTGGCCATGGCACTTAGGGCCACGGTCTGGTGGCTGTGGTGGTGTTTGAGTTGATGGCTGGACTGGGTGATCTCAGAGGCCTTTTCCAGCCTTCATGCTCCATGGTTCTGTGGTTTCTCTTTTTTCATTTGTTCCTGATATATTCACTGGCCTATTCTATTCTATTCTATTCTATTCTATTCTATTCTATTCACTGCAAAACTCTGTGGGGATTTTTGGTTTTGTTTTTATGTATTGGCAGGACAAAGCCATGGAGTTTGATTCAGGTATTCAAAGTACTGCTGACTGCCCAGCTTCTAGGTGGCATGTGGAACTGCATGTGCTATTGCCATGGGTTTGGCAGAGGGAGCTGGTAAACAGTGAAAACATTCCCACTAGTGACACCTGAGCATCTTCCTCCCAGGAGGAAACCAATCTAGTGTAATAAGACAAAGCCCTGCAGCAGTGCAGAGAGTAATAGCAGCATTTACAGAAGTAGCTTGCTAGATTTCCTGGGCAGAAAATAGCCAGGCTGGGACTGAAGATCATCTTTTAACCTGGTTAGCCTAGATAGAGAGATGGAAGTGGCAGTGCTGGGTTGGTTAGCTTCGCAGGCAGCAGCTCTCTGTGTGTTGGTCAGCTTGAGAGCCTTGCCAGAGAAGGAAATAAGGACAGAGAGCTGCTTTCTCCTGGACAAGATGAGGCTGCAGATTGCTGAGGAGAATCTCCTTCCCCTGTGAGCAGTGGAGGGGATGGGTGAGGCTAAGCAGATGCCCACAGATCAAACCCCCTTGCTGCTTTAGAAAGCCAGAGGCTTTGTTCAGTGCTGTAACCTCTTCAGCTCTGAAGACAGCTGTAGAATGAAAAGGTCCTTTCGGATCTTTCTGTGATCCCTCCAAGCCTTTGTCTCTTCCTCTTTCCTTCAAAGCAGCAATTTTTCTTTGTGAGTTTTTGGTGGTTTTTGGTGTTTTTTCCCCCACTCTTCTCAGTTCTGTTTAGCAAAGACTCTCCAGGGAGCCAGGGCAGAGCTGAACTTGGCACAAACAGGCAGGAAGCTCAGTGCCTGTACAAATGTCCAGGATAAACTGCTGGATTAATATTTCAAATGATTTCCTAATACACTGTGCACTGTGGCAGAGATCCAGGGAGCAAGGTTTTCCTGGAGAATCTGCCTCCTCCTTTTAATGGGCAGCTCTCACCAGTGGATTTTGAACACTGGTGTGGAAAGAGCAATAATAAATAAATAAATAAGGCATCCATTAGCTGTGTCATGTCCTTAAAATAAATGTTACAGCACTGGTAATTGTGTAATTAAATTAGCAGCCTTCTCCATCTCCTTGATTCATTAATCTAGGAACTTGTTGCTGAAAATATGGAATTAATAAGTATCTGGCTTATAAACCTGATTTTTTTTGGTTGTAATTTATTTGCCAGTTCATTAAATAGAAAGAATAAAACAGAACTAAGCAAAGCAGCCCAGGGAGCAGAGGGCTGGGGGTTTTTCTGTCTATATAAGCAGTTCTACAGCAAGTGATGAGGTTACGCTTTGCTTGTTGGCTTCTTTGCTCTTTACACCAAGAATATGGATTCAAGAGGAAATGATTCCATTGGCCCTGGGGTGAGGCCCAGCTATGGAGGTTTCGTTAACTCTCCACCATCCTCCAAGCAGTTCCAATAGAGAAGGGCAAAACCATCTCTGCCGCAAGAGAGCCCTGAGCTCTTCATGGCCCTGCTCTGGGCCTGTGAGCCCAGCCCCAGCACTGCTCTGCACCCCCAGGCTGCAGGTATCTGCTCCGTGTTTGAGACCAGGATGGGGCCAGAGGGCTGCATTTGCTGCATTGCCTCTTTGGAATACATTGAACATGCAGGAAGTGCATCTTTGCCCTGCTCTGAGCGCTCCTGCGTGCAACCAGGAAGGAGATGAATTATTTCTGTGTATAAACATTTAGCACTTGATTCATTTCATGGCTGGTTGAAGCTTTCCTAATGAAGGAAAGTCTTAAAAGGGAGCTTTGAGTAACTGTTTCCTGCTGGAAAAGTATAAACCAAGGAAAGAAACCTCTCCCATTCATCTTGGAGTGTGGGATGTGTTATTACTATTAATTCCAGTAATTAGGAGGCAAACATAACAAATGACTCTTAATAAGCCTTTCAGACAGGATTTTCTTTGAATCTACCTCCTCATTTGTATCTATTTATTAATCCTTTTTTTCACCAGATGAAATCAGCACTCTCTGCACACTCTGAGATGACCTTTCTGTGTTGCCTGACAGACACGAGCCAAAGCTTAAACTCAAAGTGGTTTTTTAGCAGTCAGGGCAAGATACAGGGAGAGTCCCTGGATTTCTTCAGTATCTGGAAGGACTTCCAGGTTTTCCATGCAATTTTTTCCTGAAATTGTCCCAGGGGAGGCTTAGGTTGGATTGGAAGGAAAATTTCTTTGCTGCAGGAGTGGTCAAGGATTGGCACAGGCTGCCCAGGAAGGTGGTGGAGTCCCCATCCCTGGAGGTGTTTGAGGAACCTGTGGCCAGGGCAGCTGGGGAGAGGGTTTGGTGCCCATGGTGTGGTGCTGGTTGATGTTGGACTGGATGATCTCAGAGGCCTGTTCCAACCCAATTCTGTGATTCTGCTCTGTGATTCTGCTCTGTAGGCCATTCACAAGTCACAAAGAAAATGAACTACTGCAGCAGGACCTTTCCACACCCTCATGAAGTCAGTAAGTGCTGTGCTAGAGTCTGCAGAGATGTTTGTAGTTTGTTTATTTACACAATGTAGAGCCCAGCCCAGGATGCAGGAGTTGGCAAGGGGAGTTCTGTACCATCCTAATCCTTGAGCTAAGGACAGAGCAGCAGAGTCCTCACTTTACCTTCCTGGGAAGCCCTGGCTGTTGCCAACCATGTAATCTGCCTCCCCAGGGGGATTTGCATCTATAAATCTTTGTTTATCCAAACTCTGGTAGCATTTAATTAATTTGTGTGTGTGTGGCTGTAAAGAAGGAAAACTTAAGGGAGCTGTAGAAGACCTTGGAAAGACAAAACTGCCTGTTGAAAGTGCTCTGATTTTCCAGTGTGGAATTTTCGTGAGCACTGTGGATATTTGTCCTGGGGGACTCAGGTCTCAAATATTACTGTGGAAAAGGGGATGTGAGGTCCTCCATTGTTCCAGAACTCTTTCAGCAGCTCCCATTCAGTCTTCAGGGCTCTTGAGTATAAGCACAATAAGCAATTGTTCCTGTTTGGAGTAGAGAGTTGTCTGGAAAGCTTTTCTGAACCTGAAGACAAGTGCAGCCCACAGCAGGGAAAAGAATCTTGAGCTCCTGGTTTCCAGTTCTGCCTTAATCAGCAATTCCTCTTTTTTAACCCCTTCCCTCCAATGTAGTCTCAGGTTTCTTTAGATTGTATTTCAGTTGCTTAGCTGCAAGATGGTTTTGCACAGCAGACTCTGCCTGTCCTCATAACCTGACACCACCTAGAGCTGCTGCTGAGGTTTTCCATGGCTTGAATTCTTTTCCTTTAGGTAGCTTCTTTCTGTGGTTCTCACTTCTAGGTCTAGATCTGACCATAAGTTTTTGCTGTGCTTTACAGAAGAAAAGGAAAAGTTTTCTTCCCAGTTTTGCTGCAGATGTTGTTCAAGACCTGCCATGTGGAATACCTAAGGAAATAAGCAGCACCTTGAACTCCAGGACTGGGCTCACCAGCCTGGTTTCTACAGCACAGTGCTGGCTCTCGATATCTCTCTGTTTCCCCTGTGCTACCAGGCATTGTCTGCTGCTCCACTTAATCACTTTGCTTCTCTGAGTTCTGCCAAAACACTTCTGAACCAAGAGGTTTCTTTCAGAGTATCTGCATCTGCCTCACAGTTGTTCCCCCTGAGCATCTCAGCATTTTTTTTGCCAGCAGCCTCCAAGAGAAGTACTTCTGCCATCTGTAGCGTGGCTGCCAAGCATCTGCCGTGGTCAGGGTGGTGGGAAAGGTGGAAAGAGTTGATCTGTGGCTACTGGTGGCAGAGCTACAGAGCAGCTGGTTGGATCCAGGTTGCAAAGTATCTCTGCTTTTAATTTCATAAATGCTATTTTAGAAGAGTAATTGGAAGTTGCATAAAATATGGATTTGGGTATAAACAATGGAGCATCTCTATTTGATAACAGCTTAAAGATCTTTCTGTCAAGAGTTCCACTTGGCTGATTACTGCAGCATTAGAAGATGCCATGTCTGCCATGTAATCCCAGCTGATGGCCAGGATTATTTTCTGAACTGCCCTGTCCAAGTTCCACCATTATTAAAAACTGTATTAGAGATTTGCCCTTTCCCAGGCGGGTTCAGCCCCCTGGGAAATGCAGGTTACCCTGCAGATGTTTTCCTGCTGTCTGTGGCTTTAGAGAGGATTGCCCTAATTCCACCACTGCAACAGACAGGCATAAAAAATGAGCAGTGGTGTGGATGAAAGGCTGCAATCAGAGACCTAAAGGAGGCCAGAGACACAACTGTGTTCTTTCTTGGCTTGGCAGTAGTCAGGGAGAATGAAGTTAATTGCTGCTTCTCTAAGGGGGAACTTTAGAGCTGCAATAGCTGAAGGGATCCTGCAGGAAGCTGCTGAGGGACTTTTCCTCAGGGTGTCTGAGACAGGCCAAGGGGGAATGGTTTGAAGCTGAGGCAGAGCAGGGTTAGACTGGAGCTGAGGAAGAAGTTGTTCAGGTGGTGAGACTCTGGCACAGGCTGCCCAGGGAGGCTGTGGCTGCCCTCTCCCTGGGGGTGTTCAAGGCCAGGTTGGATGTGACCTTAAGCAGCTGAGTCTAGTTGAGAGGTGTCCCTGCCCGTGGTGGGGAGGTTAGAGCAGATGATCTCTGAGCTCCCTTCCAGCCTGAGCCATTCTGTGGTTCTGTGAATGCAGCAAAAAGTTTTGAAAGAAAAATGTTTTGTGTTGAAGTTGCACTCAGCCAGATGGAGAAGTGCTTACAGGGCCATAGAAGCTCAGGAGTTCAGGTTATGAGCTGGGGCATGGAAAAACATGGATTTGTGTTCCTGTTGTGCCTGAGCTGGATCAGATCTGAACATTTGCTTCAGCAGCTCTGGTTCCCTTTTTATGATTACTTCCTAGCACCTCTCTGCCAAGGCTTTCTTCACAAAGAGCATCTGCTGCCTCTTTCATGTCTAAGGTGGAGGCAGAGAGTGACAGTGCTGTAAATAGCTGAGGAAACTCCCTCCTGGGCTGTTCCCTCATGCAGGAACAGGATGGGCCACCAACAACCTCTTTTTGTGCAGTACTGATAAAAGGAAATCTCTTCAGGGATGGGAGGAGGCTGTGAAGAGCAACTGCTGCAGAAAAATGCCTTGCAGGGAGCTGTTTGCTCCTCTCACTCTGGAAGTGGCACAACCCTCCACCTTTAGCATCATCTCTCAACACTTTATTAAACTAATGCAGTTTACTTTCCTCCTTTGTATTCCTCCTTGATACATCCTAACCCTCATTACCATGCATCTAATCAGGGCTGCTGTGATTTAAGTGTCCTGGGTTTCCCAATAATGCCTACTCTAAAACAATAGGGAGGGGGTGGAAGAGGAGAGCTCAGTTTGCAAATTGAATTGATAAAACCTCCCAACAGCTGCCCAGCTCCTGACACAGTAACTCCCAAAGGGTTGACACAGCACTGCCATTCCTTCCCTGCTCTCTTTGTTGTTGTTGTTGTGTCAAACTCTGAGAGAGATTTGAGGGGAAAGCATTTTGCTCATGTGAATTAGCAGAGAAGTCCAGCTCCCCATAAATCCCTCCTGCCTTTGGAAAGCTGAGTTGCTGGAAATTAGATTCTCTGATTAGGGCCCTGTAATAATCATGCTCACAGGAGATGGATTGGCAGTTCATGAAAGATAGCCGTGGTGCTAGCTGGAAATGTGCTGCTCTCTGTTTGGCTGTAATTGAGGGGACTGCAGTACCTGGCACGTTTGATACCCTGCCACCACTTTGCATTCCTTTTTGATTTGAGGCTTTTGAGATGGCTTCAAAAGATGGCCCAGAGCTGCTGTGCAAATATTTGTGAAATATTTTGGTTTTCTAAACGAATTTCATTGGTAGGATTGTGGGAGGAGAGATTGGACCCAGGGGAGTTGGGAACTTTCTCTCAGTCTTCCTTCCTTCGCTGTCCCTCTCGGCTGGATCTGCTTCTGGGATTCTGGCCAACTAAGATAAGATACTAACTCCTGTGCAAGGCCTTTATTCTTTTCCTGCCCTGTTAACTGTCCTCGTCTCTTCTTCTACCTCTTTTGGGGGAAGAAGGGAGGTAGGGGGTTGAAGGGGGCACAGGGGGAAGCCCCCTCTGTGGGGGGGTCTGGTTTCTGGTTGAGTTCATTTGCTGTATATTCCTGTATATACTGTAAAATACCTGTGTTTGTTGTGTTACATAGAATCTGTTTCCTTGTAAAATATAATCTCATTTCTCCGACTGGGTTTAGCCGTGGTCTCTTGCTCAGTGGGGGAGGGAAAGCGGAGCCTTTCCTTTCAAACCACCACACCCTGCAAAGTGTAGCTGCAGAGCAAAAGCTGGAAGAAACCAGCAAAACCAGAGAAGAATCCCAGTCAGATGCCCACTGTAAATGATTCTCCTGAAAGGCTTTTGCCTTTTCCATTCTGCTGGTGGCATTTCAAATCCATGCAGACAAGTAGCTGGTGTGTGGGCACTGGAAGCTGCTTTTGTGAGCACATCACTTAGAGATGCTGAGTCTGTGTCAGCATTCAGAGGCTTCCACATCTCTACCATTAAATGTTTTCCTGGTCATGTTCCTTCCCCATCCATGAGAGGCCACAGGGTCCCCCTCTGCGCCTCTCTGCTCTTGGCCATGGCGGGATGAGGTCTTGGGTGATAGGTTGGATTTGATGATCTTGGAGGTCTCTTCCAACCTTATTGAGTCTATGATTCTATGATGCTGGTCCTGTGCCCTGTGCAGCGGTGTTTGTGTTGCCTAAGCATCGCTTGGAGACCTAAGGCCATTCAGGACTCCTTTTTAGTCTCCTTCCTATGTATAAGTCACTTTAGTGTCTGTCTTTCCAGGTTAATTTTCCCAAGGTGAAATACAGTAGATTTAGGATCAAATTCTTCTCCAGAAGTGGCAGGGAGTGGTCAGATTTAGGGCTGGTCACTCTTCTTCTGCTCTGCATTATTTGAAGCCACATTCCCTTGGGCTTTCCCCACTGTGAACAGTCCTACCCCAATTCTTTGGGGGCTGGAGATGGGTTTTTAATTCATTTGTGACCTTTTAGGAGTGCAGGAGGGATATGATGTGTCCAGGAAGTGGGGTGGGTGCTGGCATTTCAAGTGAAAGCTTACTCCCCTGGTCGTGGGGGTGACTCTGTGCCCACAGCCAAGGTTTTCACACAACGGTCTGGGTTGGAAAAGAGCTTAAAGATGACTGAGCCCCAAGTCTGGTGCTGAGGGACATGGCTTAGCTCTGCTGTTTTCTTCTGTTCCCTCTGAACTTCAGCCCAGCTCCAGCTGGACACAGACAGTAGCTGTGGGGCTCTGAAGAAGACAGTTTGAAGTCCTTGCAAGATCTTCATGGCTCATGATCAGAGCCTGCTCCTCCTCAGTCGCAGGCTGCAGTATTTATGGACAGGAGCAGAGTGAACACAACCAATTGTGAGCTCCTTATAGCTGTTTATCTTGGCACACAAAGAAATTACCAGCCTTAGTTAATTGATATTGAAGTTTGATCCAAGTCAAATTTGTTTGGAATTTAAAATTAAATTCATTTAAATGACTTTTGACAGAATGCTCTTTGCAAAGGCTTCCCCTTGTAAGTTCCCCACCAAAGTAAATCACTGCCATTGAATTATTTACGAGACAATTTCATAGGGAGAGCTTCAAAAACCCTCCAGGCAATAATAAAATGATCTTCACTGTTACAGTCACAATTTGTTCTGGATAATTGGCTGCCTTTTCCCATTGGGGAATTGTGTGGCTTTATGAGCTGGAGAGGTGCCTCTGCCTGCCAAGAGGACAAAGTGGTGTCAATCCTGTGGGCTAAGTCTGCCTCTGAGTTCCCATCCCCAAACACCCAAACCCTTTAGTCTGTAGCACAAACCTGTCTGCAGAGTCGCAGTGCATTGCAGCATCAACCTCCCCTGCTTTGTTTGCTTGCTCATTTCCCATTCTGTTACCTCCCAGATGCTTGCTGATAAAGGAGCAGCACTCCCAAGCCCTTTGGTTCTGTCACGTAGCTGTTTGAATGCAGGCTGTGTGCTTGCAAATGGCTGTTTACAAAGCCTAATGGAACAGAGGTTTAGTTGTGTGGAGGGAGGGGAAAACCCAACACTTACATGCAGATTTCATAATTCCATGGAAGTATTTCAGGGGAGCAGAGCTGCTTGGTGCTTATCCTGCCCTTGTCATGCTCAGTGGGCATTGATTTTGTGAGGCCCAGAGGGTGCTTAGAAGAGTGAAGAGTTGTTTCCTTCCAAGAATGTGGTGGTAACAGAGATGGTAGAAGCTCCATCCCTGGGACCATTCCAGGTCAGGTTGTCTGGGGCCCCGAGCAACCTGTTCTGGTTGCAGATGTCCTTTCTGACTGCAAGATGACCTTGAAAGGTCTTTTCCAACCCAACCCATTCTATGATTCTATGAAACCTGCCATCGACAGGAACACCTTCCACCAGCCCAGGTTGCTCAAGGCCTCCTCCAGCCTGGCCTTGAATGCCTCCAGGGAGAGGACATCCACAACTGCCCTGAGCAACCTGTTCCAGTGTCTCTCCACCCTCACTGGAAAGAATTTCTTCCTCATCTCCTGTCTCAGTCTTCCCTTTTCTAGCTCTAAGCCATTGCCCCTCGTCCTGTCACTCCAAGCCCTTGTCAAAAGTCTCTCCCCAGCTCCTCTGCAGTCTCCTTTGGAGCCTTCTCCCCTCCAGGCTGAACAGCAAAGCATAGTCAAAAATCTCTGGATTTTTAGCCAAAGCATTCTGCCTTTTAAGCATCCAGTGAAAATGAGCATTTCCCAGAGCAAGCAAACTTGTGCTGCTGCTAAGTCAACCAGAAAGAAAAGAATTCCTTATGATTAATTAAACAAAAATAACCAACAGCATCAACACAACAACAACAAAAACCCCAACCCAAACCAAATGAGTTCAGGCAGCCTATGGCTTGAAATAATTGGAGTTCTTTAGAGGGTTGCTTTGCTTTGCTTTCCTCAGTGGTGGCCACCAAACTGCATCAGAGCCATAGCCAGAATGGCATCATCACTGCTGTGTGCTGTGGCAATGTCATCATTCTTTGGGCTCAGGATCTCACTGAAACTCCCTTGTATGCCTTCCAGCAGCGCCCATGCTGGCTGCAGCAGCATTCACTCAGCCTGTCTGCTCCTGACACTCACAGTGTTTCACAAAAGGTTGGAGCATGTTCTCTGATAGCTCCTGACAAGGCCTCCAGAAGGTGATTTATTTAGTCTGGGATTTCCAAGGGGCTCTGTGCCTAATTCTCCTAAACTCCTTGAGAGAATCCTGCTCTTCTTTCAGTGATTCTGCAGCAGCCTTGACTTGAAACTGCCCGAGCTGCACCTGTGGTAGCTGCATGCAGATACCAGAACTAATCTTTCAGGCAATACTCTGCAGTTACTTCTAGTGGAGATGGGAATTACAAGAAAGTTTGCTGAAAGCAGTTCCACTTCTTGTAGAATTGCATCAGAGTGAGTGGAGAATCAGGGCAGATGTGTCCTGGGAGAGCACTGAGCTTGCTCTGCCTCTGCTGAAGTGCTCATGAGAGAACTCCTCAGCAGAAGAGGAAGTTTTCCATCAGCTGCACTGAAAATATTCCCTGTGAGAAGCAGCAAGTTGGAAAGTCAGAGTTCCATTGCTGTTTGCAAAGATCTGCACAGTCAGGCAAGAGAAAGGAGAAGCCCTGAGAGCTTTGTTGTGTGCCAGCTGGTGACCCCTGGCACTGAGAGCCAGTAGATAATGTGCGGAAATCTGGTTGGAAAAGTCTTTCCTTTGAGCTGGGGCAGGCTGAAATGTTGTGAGGAGAGGCAGTGGTGTTGGGCAGAATCCCAGGTAAGCCATGAGGCTTTGGAAGGTGAAATCTTGTCCCGGAGAAATTCTTTACTGTGGGGAATCTGAAAGGTACCTCAGCATGAAATGCTTTGTGCCCAAGTGTGACCTTTCCAAGAGGAAGTGGGGAAGGAGGAGCAAACCTGCGTGCTTGGATCGGCATTCCAACATCTGCCAGGCTGTGTGACAGAGTGAGTTGCCATTTAGCTTCTTTCTGTTCTGCAGGCTTAAAAGGATTCCTTCAGAGGCAGCTGATGGAGAGAAGAGTTTAATTTGCAGATCAGACCCTTTTTTTTTGGCTGTAAAACGGTAAACACCAAACAGCTTCTCCTCCTCCCCCCCCCCGTCCCTTTTAAGTACAAAGCTCTCAACCTTTTCAATGATTCCCACTTAGGAGCAGTTGCTCACAAGTTGTCTCATCTCGGGCCAGGTTACCTTTCTGTGAGCAAACAGCAGGTCCATGCCCGTGAGAGCCAAGGAAGCTGCTTTCCAGTGGCTGCTTGGCTTGTGCCTTTCTGTCTCAGTTTAATGTCTCATTTGAAGGCTGCATTGTGAGCTTCCCCATTTGAAAACACAGAAAGCAAGGTGTAACTGGAGAGAGATTTTGCCCAGTGGGGAATAACAAATAGAAGGGGCAGGGGTCAAACCACTGGGACCTTGCTCCATGCAAGTGCACTACTGGTTGTTGGGGTTCTCCATTCCAAAACACAGCACAGGCACCAGAACTCTTCTAGGGCAAGGAAGTGGCTTCTCATCCTGTACAGCTCTGCCAGGTAGGAGAACACCACTTCTCAACTGGGCATTGTGTAACAGCATTGGTCAGACATGTTGCAACTTGTTTAAAGTCATTTAAGCCAATTAACATGCAGCTAATTTAGCATGACATGAGCTGTGGCTGCACAGCTCCACTCCAGCTTTGTTGTAAATTCAACATTGTGTCGTTGTCTCGACACCTAAAAGTTGTATAATCAGTCACCAATTAATTAGCATCACCCTGCCAGGTACTCATTAGAATAATTGACTAAGTCAGTCCTGTTGAAAGTGGCTTTTTGCTTAGCTTTATGCACTTAGTGAAACGGAAAATGCAGCCCTGAAAGGCCCAGGCAGAGCTCACAGGGCCTCTGCACAGGGTCTGTGCCAGGCTAGCTTGGGCACATCCTCCTGTGCTTTCTGCAGCTTAGCTGACGTGGCTCAGGCAGCAAGGAGCCACCACCTCTCCCAGGGAGCAGAGCTTGTGGTGTTGGGGGGCTGTAAGTAAAAACTCTGTGTTAGCTCTGACTTGCAATGGTGAAAGAGTTCAGTCAGCCAACTGCTGAGGGAGAGCAGTCTGCACAAGACCCCTTGGACTGCTCTGAGAAGAGCTTTTGAGCCAGAGCTTTGCAGAGCCAGGTGATCCTTCTGTGTTTCATGCTTCCTTCATCAGCAGATAGCTTTTTCCTGCTGCAGCAAGAGAGCTGTTGGTGTCTGCCCATTCCCCACACCCTCTGGGCACAGACTGTCCCAGGGCTATGCAGCTCAGTTCTGAGCGCTGGTGGAGCGCAGCAGGCACAGAGCAGCAATGTGCTGAGCAGCACAGGCTGCAAATAATCTCTGCTCTCGGTACTTCAGGGGCCTCTCTCCGAAGCAGGCAGTGTGTTCTGTTCCTTTTGGGCTAGCAGCATACTGTCAGCTTTAGTTTTCATCTGTGGTGGAGGAATTAGCATTTGGTTTATTGGTTTAACTCATTAAAGAAATGACTTCTGTAGCTTCACTCTCCTCCAAGCAGCATCCATCCCTGCTCCAAGCAGCATCCATCCCTGCTCCAAGCAGCATCCATCCCTGCAGATGCTTTTCTTCAGCACTGTGAGACATAAGAGAAGCGAGTTTGTTTATTTCTAGAGCCATCCCCACTGATGTGTGCTTTCCAGGGGGACACCAACCATGCAAATGCCCAGATTTGTCCTTCCTGAATTCCCCCTCAGAAGGGCAGAGAACTGTCTGGCAGGGTCAGGTGAACAACCTAGTTAAGAGCACTGATACCACCTTAGCCTCATTCAAAGACCTCAGCAGAGTTTTCAGAGCAGTTAATAGCATTTTATATCTAACATGCATGGAGTAAATAAACAGTGAGAAAAGGGAGGGAAAGTGACCTTCCCTCAGGCCACCTGATAAATAGCTTTGCAGGCAGGGAGAAGAGCTCCTGTCACTTGAGCTCCTTGCCAGAGATGAGAGATTGGAAATGGCAGCACTGGAATAGAAGGCTCACTTCAGTGCTTCCTTCAGCAGCCAGCACGGGGGTCTCATCTCCGAGTGTGGAATGAAAACATGCTCTGAGAGATCATCTAAATATTAACTATCCCTTGTCCTAAAGTCTGAATTAATGAGCTTGAGAAGAAGCTGCTGAGATGGGCTGCCAGGGCTGGAAGGGTCCTGCACTGCCTGCCAGACAATTCCTGTAGGAAAAAGGGTGAATAAATTCCTAATTTACTGGGAAGTGAATCTGAAGAAGTAGTTAAGTGTCAGGCACAGCTGGAAAAAGGAACCCTGAGAATGAGCACTCAAGGGAGAATATGGAGGTGACCTTTCTTCCTCTGGATTCCTTTGTTAATGAAAGCAAAGTCTCTGTAAAGGGCACCAAGGCTGAACTTCTGTGGCTGAGGTGTGCCTGGCTGGGAATTGGTCTGGATCTTCTATTAGCTGGGCCTCTCTGCATTGTGACCTTTAAATATTAAATACACTTCAGGTCACCCAGTTTATGAGGTGGCAGATACAGGGAGAGAAGAGTAAATACCTGCATTTTATGAGTGTAATTTCAATCCAAATTCCAGGTTTGTTACTCATGCCAAAGATGTCCATAAAATCACTATAACAATCAAAACATGAATCAAGGCTCATAAAGCAGACTTGAATTGGTAATGAAGTTTCTTTCAAGGGTTTGTTGCCACTAACAAATCATCATCCTGGGCTTTTTCACAGCCTAGAGGACAAACAGCTGTAGCAGAGCTGTTGCTGGGTTCAGTTTTACAGGGTGGATCACTGTCACCCTCAAAGACTTGCCAGGAGCAGCAGAGCTCGCTGCAACGAAGCCTTTTCCAGCCCAAACAATTGCAGGATTGTATGGGTGTGGGTCAGGGCCACTAAAACACCACTGGTGTGCTGCTCTCTTGCTGCAGTGTGTGTGTGGTGCTGCACTCTGGGGTGTGGAGACATCTAAAGGGTCTCCTGGGGCTGCTGGTGGGCTCAGCCCTTAAAAAGTGGTGACCTACTTGAGAACGTTGCTCATGCAAGGGAAAGGCAGCACTGGGTATCTGCTCTGCAGGCTGACTGGGGATTAGAGGCAGTTAATTGTGAATCTTGTATCCTTCAGGTTTCATGACCAGCTCCCTTTATTCTTTTTAATCTTCACAGAATAAAAGGGTAGGGGGAAGGGTAGAGGAGTGGAAATGATCTTATTACAACTTTAGAAACTGTCTTTGTCACTGAGAATAAAACTCCAATGAAATGGGAATGAGACAATAAATTGCCTCCTCTTACATGGTGCTAACCTGCCATTACTTTCATCAAACACTCACAGGCAGTTTCAGTTCCCTAAATCAGCACGATGACCTACTTGAAAAAAAAAATCAGTTGGAATTAAATACACCTGGAGGGGTACCCTGATGGCTTTATAAACCTCCCAGAGTGCCTCCACGTGTCCATGGCTGTGTGAGGCTCCCACAGCAGCCGAGAGCCAGCAGAGTGCTCTCCGTGGTCCTTGTATGCTTTTGGTGTAGTTGGCTTCAATAGACCTTTGCATCCAAGCTGCAGCCTAGGGAGAAGACCAAGGCACACTTCGTTGTCACCAACACACTTAGGGGAAGTCACATACCCGAGGAGGCTCCAATCCCCACCTCCAGTCCCCACCTCGCTCCAGCCTCCTTTCAGGGAGCTGCAGGGGTCTGCCCTCACTGTATGGAATCGGTTCTCATTTCTGGCAGGACTGAAGCAGCCACTTCCCTGCAGACCAGAAGCAAACACACTAACAGTGCTCCCATTTGCCTGGTGCTGAGAGGGCGAATGAGCTCAGCTCTGTCATGACATCCTGCATCCACACTGGATCCAGGAATTGTCTGGAGCACACTCTCACTTTCATGTTGATTTGGTTTTGGCTTCCAGGCAGGCTGATTTCATTATGACAACTGCTGTTCTGTAGAGGTATTAATAATCTCTGTTTCCTCTGTGACAACATAAATTCTCTCCGTCACCAGTAACGAGCAGCATAAAAATAGTTTGCTGTGGTTCTTGCTTGGCAGCTTCCTAACCCACACTGCAGAGAGAAGCCGTTCTCTGGGGCTCCTTTTCATCACTAATGTAGTGCCTGAGTGCAGAGCTTTTATTTTTAGTGTTTTTAGTGTAGCTCAGAATTGGGCACAGATCTTATTTGGCGTGGTCGCGGCACAGGCGCTGGCTGCTCGGGCCTGCTCCCCTTGCTGTACAGCACAGCTCCCCTCCCTGCTGCCTGAGCAGGCTCTGCTGCAACCAACGTGGGGAACAAAAGCAACAGAAAACAGCTGGAGTCTCCCAGAGCTGAGCTCCTGAGGTGCTGTGCAGCAGCACTTCAACTTGCACTTCAGCTTGGCACAAAGAGATTTCTCTCTCAGGTGCTCTGCATTGATGAAGCAAACGCCACCCCAACCCCCTCCCCCAGCCCCCCACATGTCCACTTCTGCTGCAGATGCAGGACTTGACCAATGTGCAGCCGGCTTCGTTGCTGTCAGCTGTTCTCACACTGCCAGCCCTGCTGGTGGTCTGTGCCAGGCACAGATTTAGTTGCATGCAGGCAGTGGTTCTCAACAGAAATCCATTCTCAGCACAAAGTACATAATTTGCAGTTTCTTGGCTTAAAACTCCTTGCAGGAGGGGGTTCACAGTTTGCAGTTAGGAGAGGAGGCTGTGGAGGGGACCAGTGTCTGATTTGCCTGTGGGGCCATGGTGGTGGTGGCTTGATGGCTGGGCTGGATGATCTTGGGGGTCTTTTCCAAACAGTTCCATGATTCTGTGACTCCCTCTTCAGTGACTAAAGGGAGGGAGCTGAGTCTATTGTCCAAGTACCTGGTGAGGCCTCTTTCTCCTTTCCCAGACCATGTGCTATAATCTCTCTGCTTCAGACCCCTCACCCTGAGGATTACTTAATTGTATTCTCTTGCCAAAATAGCAAAATGAATGTCATTTTTCTCAGCCTTATTTACAGTAAGCTGCCTTTATTCAGCACAGAGGCAGGAAGGGATTCTTAAAGTGAGCATAGATCACATTTATGTTCACTTAATTCCCCCTTACATTGCCAGAGTGAGGTAAATCAACCTTAAACTAGATGACAATCAGCCCCTCTCTGTCAATGGTCTTGCAGTGGCAACTGCTGTAAGGCTAATTCATTTTGCCTGCCTTAACAGTAGGTCACTCATTATTTACACAGTTTACAAGTCATTTGAAGTTATGCTTTATTAGCAGCAGAGCCAGAAGTATGTTGCCAGCAGGAGCATTTCCATTTATTTAGGTGTGCCTCTGTTTAGTCAAGACAGCACTTAGCCTCTACCTGAATTCTGCAGCTAGGAGAGAGCTTTTGAAGCTGCTAGGAAGTTCCTCCTCACCTAAATGGAACAGCTTTGGAGCAAGCTGTGTGCATTCGGTGAGCTGTCAGCTACTGCTGCTTTGCAGAGAGCCAACCCAGGTACAGTGATGAATGCAGGTCCCACCCCGAGCAGTTCCATTGGTTCCCCTCTCTTTTGGTTGGTTTGGTTGGTGGAGGGTGGAAATCTATCCAAAGCTGCCTGCTACAGAAGGAATATGCAAGGCAGAGGTGCTTGTCTCCTGGGAGCCTGAGCTCTTCAGCTGAACCACAAAACATTGCTGGCTGACCAGAAATGCCCCTGGGAAGCATCTCAAGTGTGGCCATGGTGAATTGTAACACTCCCTGCACCGATGGCATTGAGCAGCATGAGAACATAGTCTAGAGGAGACAGCTCAGAAACATCCCTGCCAAGGCTGTCTGATAATAGCTTACTCTGCACTTGTGTCAAGCCTGTCCCCTCCATCCCCACTCCTCCTGCCTTCAGTGAAATGAAGAGGATTATTTTCTTTAATATCAGTTAATAGCATTTCAAGATCCTGAATAGCTCATCCCAGGTGCAAAATGATTTCACTGTCCAAGTACAGAGCAGGCAAGTGCTGAGAGGCAAGGGGAAGAGAAAGAGTAGCGGGGAAAGGACAAAAGAGGAGCTGTGCTCTCATCAGCCTCGTGCAATGTGCCTTCTGTTAGCTCTTCCACAAAAGCAAGGGATCATTAGGGAGGCTTTCCCCCCAAACCTGCTGCTGTTAGCAATTCTACCAATAGTGTGAACTCTCCTATTAAGCAAACGACTCAATTAGTAATCCATTAACAATTCTGCTGCAGAAAAAAAGTCATTGTGACGTCTATTCAAAAGGCACATTCTTCACACACCCCCCACCCCCACCCCTCTTCTTTTTTTGTGAGGGGGATGGGAGCATTGTCTAATTATGATTTAAAAGCTCAGTTTCCTAAACTTAATGAAGGATTAATGAGTTGCCTTAGTCCATGGTACTCTGGCAAAATCCTCTCACAAATGAGCTGCACCTCCTGTTCTCTGCCTTGCAAACTTCTTGTGGCAAGCTCCAGCTCTCTGCTGGGTGCTGCTCTTCTTTTTGTTGGAAGCAGGAAAGATTATGTAAGAAAATGGCAGCAATTGTGATCTTAACACGATGGGAACAATTAGTACAGCAAAAGCCATGTTTTAATTGAAATGCACTCGTGTCTTTTGAAGTCTTTGTCATATCTTGATTTCCCTTCTGCTTGTTACTACGTTCTGCTCTCTGTCAGCAGGGGTGAGAGCCAAGTGAGAGCATTCAGGCATGCAAGACTGAGGGAGAAATAGGGAAAAATAGCCTGGTGGCTTTGGTAGGGGTTGGAAGGGACCGCTGGAGGCCGAGTCCAACCCCCTGCCAGGGCAGGGTCACCTAGGGCAGGTCACACAGAACATCCAGGTGGGGTTGAAAGTCTCCGGAGTTGGAGACTCCACAATCTCTCTGGGCAGCCTGACCCAGGGCTCTGCCACCCTCAGAAGAGTCTGGCCCCAGAGCCCACCCAAGGGCTCTGTCACAGTGCTCACTATAACATTCCATTGAATCCTTTTGGGAAGGAACATCCTGGAACCTTCCTTTTGTCCTGGGAATAAACCCTTGGAGATGCAACAGTTTGGTTGTGGGAACTTGGGTGGAAATGTTCAGAGTCAAAAATCCAACCCAGGTTGTTTTCACCTCCACTCAGCCGAGAGAAATCCAGACCCTGCTCCCCACTCCCTGCCTCTGTTTGCTTTGTCTAACTCCAGACAAGGCAATTGATGTCCTGGTGCAGCTGCTCTGCTCGCAGAGAGGCACTGTCAATATTTCCTTACACCCCAGGTGCTGTTAGGTGTGAGCAGTGTTGCTGCAGGAGGCTGGCAGTGGGGCAGAAGCTTTCTCTCCAGCTTTCTTGCAGCTTGTATTTAATTTCATTTGAGCAAATAGCTACATTTGATTTGAAACCTCTCTGTGGGTGAGCCGGGAGCTGCAGAATGGTTCTTCTTCTCATTCCTTTTTATTTTTTTAATCTACCTTTGCCCTCTCTCAGGTCTTTCCCAGAAAGGATCCATTCATTGTAACTGATGGTAACATTCTTCCTTGCAGTTCCTTTGCTCCTTGCACTGCATTTCTTACTCACTGCCACAAATGCCTTAGGGAGTTGCAGGCTGTGCTTAGCTGCTTTGGAAAAGGAGAATTTCCAGCTGTGGCTCAGTGCCTTGCTGAGCACAGCGTCGGACAACCCACGGCAAGCCGGGTTCTAAGTCTCTTTCTTCCCATCCCATAGGGAAGTTGTTCCTCCTTGGTTCTGCTTTTCCTGTGGGAGCGCTCAGGGAGGCCGGGGGCTATTTGCCTGCCTTCAGCAATGTTTAAGAGTTGAAGGTGCTGTCAGCAGCCCTCAGCGGAAGGCAGAGATGAGCTGCAAGCTGTACAGCTGCAGCTCACCGACTGAATTGCCAAGCCCCTGCAGCAGCTGAGAAGCATTTGCTCTGTCACTCTGTGTTTTGATTAACCAAACAAACTTTGAGGGTTTTCTTTCTTATCCTAAGAGTGCAGATTAATAGATTTTTCTGCACTTCAATGACACCAGCTCGTGGAGGAGGTGAAGTGTGCTCTTCTGTCCTTTGTTTTACTGTCTGAAGTACTTTTCTTTTGAAGAGGCATGATTGTTTTCGAGGGGTTTGATTTCCTGGTGTCATTAGTCACAGATAAAAGGCACTAACAGCCACATCCCCTTTAACAATGTGCAAAGAGCACTTGCACTGCAGCATTCTCACCAGCTGAGAGGCCTTCCCACCCTGCTGCTGGGTCTTACCAGCTGCCCTTTCTGCCTGGACAGGTCACTAAGCTCTTGTGGTTTGTAGAAGGCTGGGGGTTTACAAGTTGTTCAAACCCTGGCCACAAGCCAAAAGCCTTCATCTCTGTTCAGACAGCCTTGGCTAAGCAGAGGACTCCAAATGCCCCATGAGAAGAGTGATGGAAGAGGAAATTACACAGTCTCACAGTATCACCAAGGTTGGAAGAGACCTCAA
Source organism: Dryobates pubescens (assembly GCF_014839835.1). Classification (NCBI taxonomy): domain Eukaryota; kingdom Metazoa; phylum Chordata; class Aves; order Piciformes; family Picidae; genus Dryobates; species Dryobates pubescens. The sequence continues at coordinate 11,585,715 of NC_071642.1, forward strand.
AGATCATCGAGGCCAACCTGGCACCACAGACCCCAGGACTAGACCATGGCACCAAGTGCCACATCCAATCCCCTCTTGAACACCTCCAGGGATGGGGACTCCACCACCTCCCTGGGCAGCACATTCCAATGGCCAATGATGCTCTTGGAGAAGAACTTTCTCCTCACCTGGAGCCTAAACTTCCCCTGGTGCAGCTTGAGACTGTGTCCTCTTGTTCTGGTGCTGGTTGCCTAGGGAGAAGAGACCAACCCCTTCCTGGCTACAACCACCTTTCAGGTAGTTGTAGAGAGCAATGAGGTCTCCCCTGAGCCTCCTCTTCTCCAGGCTAAACAATCCCAGCTCCTTCAGCCTCTCCTCACAGGACTGTGCTCAAGGCCTCTCCCCAGCCTTGTTGCCCTTCTCTGGACACCTTCAAGTCTCTCAATGTCCTTCCTAAACTGAGGGGCCCAGAACTGGACAAAGGACTCAAGGTGTGGCCTAACCAATGCAGAGTCCAGGGGCACAATGACCTCCCTGCTCCTGCTGGCTACACTCTTCCTAATGCAGGCCAGGATGCTGTTGGCCTTCTTGGCCACCTGGGCACACTGCTGGCTCATGTTCAATCAGCTCCCCCAGGTCCCTCTCTGTTTGGCAGCTCTATTGTTCTGTGGAAGGAGCTTTTCATCCTCTACACCTGAGCAGAGCAGGAGGAGGGCAGTGGCCTGGGCAGGGATTTGTCAGTGCTCATCCAGTGTGCACAGTTGTGTCTGGCTTGATGTGTAGGGCAAGGTTAAGATCTTAGAATACACAGAATAAACCAGGTTGGAAGAGACCTTCAAGATCATCGTGTCCAACCCATCAACCAATCCAACACCACCTAAACAACTAACCCATGGCACCAAGCACTCCAGCAAGTCTTCTCCTGACTAACTAATTATTGTTAGTCCACTATGAAAGTAATAAAGGTGGAAGTGTTCTGCAGTTTATGTGACAAACCCAAGCCAGTGTGAAGGAATTCTTTCACGTGGTAACGACAGACCTCTGCCTCCCACCCCCCAGCAAACTTCCTAAGACTTCTTTTTCAGAAGTGACTTTTCCCTCTTTCCTTCCTTACCTTTAGTGTAGCCTTTATAATGTTTTTTTTTTTTAATAGAGAACTGGCAGGAAAGCCTCCTTTTTATTTATATGCTAAACTTGCCTTTTTTATACTTGCTTTACCTTACCTCAGAAAGTCAGACTGGCTCTGGGCAGCACAGACTGGGAGCTTAATGGCAGTCTGCTCTGTACTTGCTGTCTGTACCTGGGAGAGGATGTCCTAAATGCTTGAGCAAACATCATCTGGAACCATCCCACGTGTCTGACAGCAAACTGCAGTCACTGAGGCTCTGCAGCGTGGAGCTAGTCAGGAGAAACACTTCCTTGCTACCCTGTGACCTGCTGCCAAGGGTATCTGCACCAGGCCCCTGGGGCTGTTTAACACGGAGGTTTTAGCACCTTCCTGTCCGTGTGTCCTTAGCTCCTTAGTTCAGGCTGAGATCATTGCAGACCCTGCTCCTGTGAGCTGATGGTGCAGTGCCTGAAGTGCTGAAAGGTGGTGAGGAACAAGTGAGAAGCACAGCGTTAAATTCGGCAGCAGCCAAGATCCGTGTGAGGACAGGGAGTAGCTGATCACCTCCCAGCCACAGGCGGGCTCCCCCCCCCTGTAGATTCCTGACAAGGTGGTGGAAGGAGCTGCAGCACAAGTGGGAAGTTGCCACCAGTGAGCAGACTTGAGGATGCCTGAAACTGTTAAAAATGGCAGCATGGCAAAGTTCTGCTGCGCTTGCTTTGATGAATGGATAGCTGAAGGGGATGCACTGTGCAGGGAATCGACACATTGGAAAGTGGTTGCTTCAGGAATGCATTCCAGCACTGCCATGGATTGATGCCTTCCATTGATCTTCCCCTTCAGGAGAGAAAATGGAATAAAAACCCCAACCCAAGCCAAGCCCTTTCTCCAGTCACAAATGGGCACCATCAGGAGTGTGCTACATCTCCAGGCTGTGTAGCTTCTCCCATTTGAAGGCTATCAAGTCATGTTCAGAGCTTAGAGCTGCTAGCTGCTATGGCAGCTATGATTCAACAGCTGCTGACTCCACTTAATTAAAACTCAAGGCAGAAAAGTAATCATTTATTAGAATTAGAAAAGGGTTTGTCTTTTAGTTCGAGGCATTTGGGGGTCAGAGACCCTAACCTTGCTGAATAAGAAGGGTCCTGGTTTAGTGAGCACTGATTCAACACCACCTAAATGTTCAACTGGAAAAAAAAACATCTAATGGGATGTAATGGTACATAAATTCTCCAAGGAGAAAATAAAGTCCCTGTGTGTGTCTATATTTTATATTCTGAATGTTCTGCAGCCTGACAAGGACATGGATGAAGTTATCTTATGCTGGTGGCAGTGGAACATTGATTAAGAGCTCAGCAGCAATTAGGAATTGGCTGGTGCCAGCAAAACGTTCTGCCCAGTGGCCTCACGTGGCTGCCCTGCCTCCGTGTGGAGCTGGCCAGGGACAAGGAAGCTCTTTGCTCCTCATCCCAGCACCAATTCTTCTCTTAATTGCTTGCCAAAGGAGCCTCTCATCCTGTTTTTTTTTCTCTTGGGTTTGTTTTGTTTTTCCACTTTGACGTTGTAGGTGTACAGCCTGGAAAGATTTTTCTCATTTGAAAGCTGTTTCATAGCTTAATGAAACAGTTGGTTGAAAGAGTTGGAATCAAGGAGGGAAGACAGGAGGAGTCCTGGCACTGCTGTGGCAAGACTTCCTTAGTGACTTTGCAAGGATGTCTGTCCTGCTTGAGCCTCTGTGTACAGAGCTCCCACCTCTGCCCTTCAACTTGAACATAATGAGGCCTTTGCTCTGCAGTGGCTGCAGTTAGACCTTGCCTGATGCTTCTGGGGCTGGCTGCATGTCGTGCCAGGAGAGTCATGGCTGGTGCATTCATTACAACATCTCCACAACAGATCTTCTTTCAGAGGTGGTTTGCAGAATGACCTTTGGGATTGACCTTATCAGACAGTTTTGCTCAGTAAGATGAAAGCTGTGCCTCTTGACTTCAATGTTGTGATGCTTTGCATGATGTAAAATGTGGTTTTTCTGCTGCAGATGATTCCAGGGCAAGCACTGTTTGCAGGCCATTTCCTCTCCTTCTGTGACTTGATCCTAGGGAGAAGAGACCAACCTCCACCTCACTGCAGCCTCCTTTCAGGGAGCTGTAGAGAGCAATGAGGTCACCTCTCAGCCTCCTCTTCTCCAGGCTGAACACCCCCAGGACCCTCAGCTGCTCCTCCCCAGCCCTGCTCTCTAAAATCCACAACTTTTCCTCCTCAGCCTTATCTTTTACGATGCTGTTGCTGAAGTCTGTGCTCTTTATGCTTCGCCTGTGTCTGCCTTTAGTGCTGAGCCCATAAATAAACTATTGGCTACAAGAAATTACGCAGCAAAATGCTTAAATTCTCAGAAGCCATCAATCATGCAGCTCAGCAGACACAGGCAGACAGAGGTATGCTCACACCAGGCTTTGCTAAATGAATTATGAAGCTTAACTGGGAGCACTTTGATATCCTCACAGAAGTATCCACATGCAAAGCCAGAGTAGTTTTTGCTGCACACATGGCTCTCGTCGAGGAGTAACTTCAGGGCTCCAGAGAGTGTCCTATGCCAGTTAAAAACACCTTTTCCCTACGGCTCCTGGAGCCAGTTGATCTGCTGCTCTGGTCAGGAGTTTTCTATTGATTCCTCTTCAGGATGAGGAATTTGCAGGCTGAACTGTAAACCAACTTTGAGACCGTTCTGACTTCGCTGTAAATCAGCCCCTGCGCCGTGTTGTTTGTGAGCGGCACAAAGGAGCTGCTTTCTGGAGGGATTTTTGCTGTTGTTCTAAACGGGTGCAGAATCGGGCCCGGGAGGGATGATCTCTTAAAGTTAAGCATGTGCTTAAGTGCTTTGCTGGATCACTGCCTTGATCTATCGATGTTCTCCCTGTAATTTGCAGGAGCTGTAATTGCCTTCCCACGTTTGCAGTGGCTGCACAGCATTAAATCTCCGTGGCTCGTCCTCCTCCTCCGGTTGGTGCATCCCCACCACCCCTCGGCACTGCTCCCTGTGCTCTGATGGTTGCTGCAGAAGAAGTTGTTCTGTGGCTTGCTGATACTTCCAGTGGCAAAGGGTGAAAAAAGTTTTGTGGATCAGCCTCGCTGTAGATTGATGGAATGGTTTGGGTTGGAAGGGACTGAGAGAGCCCAGACTCCGTTGTGGCATCTGGTGAGGAAGGGTGAACGAAGGGGCACTGATGCCCTGTTAGCAAATAGACAGCCTGCTGAGGTTACTGAAATTAGGAGTGGTTGTCAGGCTGTTACAGGCTGGTTTGCTGCAGAGATCAGCTTCAGTGCAAGGAAGGCTGTGCTGGGCAGGGGATCTGTAGCCAACAAGAACCGCCGAGGAGCTCTTTTTAGGGCTTTCTGAAGCCGGGGAAAGCATCTTGACTGTGCCGGGGGCTGGCAGCTTGGGTGCGGGCTGCCGAGCTAGGGCCGGCGGAACCAGCACCTCCCGGCAAATCTAAACGAGGCATTAGCACGCCATTAGCACGCCATTAACACGTAATTAACACGTAATTAACACGTCATGAACTCAGCAGAGGGGCAGCTGCTGCAGAGATCAGCGCCCCCCACCCGGGTGTGTGGAACCAGCACCTCCCGGTAAATGTAACCGAGGCATTAAACCCAGCAAAGGGGCACATGCAGTGTGCCCACCGCCCACCGCCCACCTGCCTGGGCGGAGCCGGCACCACCCATCCTTGATTAGGTGATTAGTAGTCTCTGGGAGGGCAACGACCTGACCCTGCCCACACGGCGACCAAACAATCTGTGACCCCTGTACACCGAGCAAGGTCGCTCAACGATCCCGAGGGTCTTTCCCAACATGAATGTTTCTGTGGTCAAAGTCAGGCAGCGGTGTTACAAATGAAGCAGCTGTTAGGCTCCTCTGCTCTGCCTTCACTGTACCGAGAGGAGGCTTTCAGAAGGGGAAATTGTGTACTTCTTGGCAGAAAACATCGTTATTAGAAGAATTTTCATTACCAAATGAAATTGTGATCAATCATCCTGGCAGAGTGGTATTTCCCTCTGCTCCGTACCCAGAGCTAGGGCTGTAAGAGAGCTGAGCACTTCCAGACAGCTGTCGTGTGCCTCCTGCTTGCAGTGCTGGAGTGCATTTGGCTGGTGTATTAGTTAGGGTCAGCGACAGCTTGCTGGTGAGGTTGCTGCTCCCCAAAAGCTGTGATGTTTGTGCTTTGGTGGCTCAAGGTTCTGCGTTGTGGCTTCGCTTTGGGCTTTAGTTTGGTTGGTTTCCTTTCAAAAATCATCAAAAGCAATGTCAGAAAACCTATTGCCTGATACTTGGAGCAGCAGCTGCTGGGGTTATTGCAGCCCTCCCTCCCCATGGGACCCTGTGAACAAACTGCAATTCATTCCCAAACGAGGCCCTGGGAAGCTCTTGGTGCTGTGCAGAGGAGCTGGGAGCTGTATGGAGACACTGGAGCAGAAAGCTATCTGCAGCTGCAAGTGTCATTGCTCCCTGGAAAGGCAAAGAGCTTCATTCTCTGCCCTGGTGGAACTGAAGATGAATATTTGGTTTCTTCTCTTCTGGGCTGGAGTTTGGTTTCTGTCCAGGCACTGATAACAGATCTGGAAATGGGATCAGAATTTCATAGGCTCGAAGCTGCTAGAAGGTACAAACTCATCCACGCTGGGGATGTGCTGTAGGGCTGAGGAGTATAGCAACATTGATCTGGTTTTGAGAGGCTTGGGAGTCTTTGTGTGAGACAAGACATAAACCACACCGACTGCAATGGCCCTGCATAAAATTTTCAGTTGGATAGTTAAGAAAAATAAAATAAAAGCATCCACTTATGGTTCTCATCTCTCTGGTGAGCAGAAGTGGTGCCAGGAAATCTGTTTCCCATCCAGCCCTGCTTACAGAGGAGCTGCCTGTGGTGTTTGTGTCCCTTCCCCAGCCCTGCAGCAGCTCCGTGGCATCCTCTGCGCTCAGCAGTGTACCTTGGCAGGGCTCTGCTGATCTCAGCGCTGGAGATGCTCACCCTAGGAAGCCACTAGGCAGAAGTACATATTTTACAGCTCATAAACTGAGGGCGTTGTATGGCTCCAAGGACTGATAATAGGATGCTGCCCTATTCATTCTCCCATCACCGGCTGGAATTCCGCCCAGGCGTGGATGATGAGGTGCAAGCCACTGGCAGAGGCAGCAGAGAAAGCTGGGACCAGCGATGCTCCTGCTCCTGCTCTACCTGCCTTGCAGATAAACAACAGGGATTTCCCACTCTGCCAGCTCAGCACCCTCACAGCTGCACACAGCAAATAAGCTGGACATGGTCTGTTGGTTAGAGGCATTGCACCTACAAGAGCCAGAAGGTTTGGCTCCAGCCCTGGGGTTTGTGCAAAGCAGTGGCTGCAGCAGAGCTGGGCCAGAGGCTGCTGCCTTTCTGCAAGAGCTTTATGAGTAGGTAGGGAAGAGCTGACTCAGGTACAAGCTCCCAAGTGGCACAGTTAAACTGGTGCTGTTCAGAGGAGTCTGCCCTAATGGGCTGCTGGGAATCACTCTAAGCAGGACAGGAGTGAGGGGATAGGGCAGGTTTCCTCAGGCTGCTTTCTCCAGCTGCAGTTGTGTTGGCTCAGGAGATGAAAGCTCCTTTTCCTGCACCTCCAGGGTCTCTTACCATTGTCCTGCCTGAGGAGTTTGGTCAAGTGCCTGTTGGTTATCTGCTGTCTTTGGACCCAGGCAGGCTACATGAGCTGGATTAGCAGGAAGATAGTTAAATACCAGGTTTGTTAGTCCAGATACCTGACTGAAAAAAGGCTTTTGTGTGCTCCACAGATGCAGCAAGTCAAAGTTGGGTTTGATAAGTGGGAAGTAATGGATGGCTGGAGGCAGCCAGGATCGATAACCACCAAGTTTCTGTGTCAGCCCAGCTGTGCTCCTGGGAGAGAGCAAACACTCAGGCCTCAGAGCAGCTGCTCTGCAGCATCCTGGATGTTTCTTGCAAGGTGAAAAGAAGATGCTCTTTCTGATGCCAAAGGGCAGGAAGGGGTCTGTCTAAGCCTGTGCTTGTACAGATTGCTCAGCTAGGGCACAGGAGGTGTCAAGTGCTTGTGGCTCTTTTGTACTCCTTGCATAGATGCTTTCCCTCCAAGCAAGGTAAAGGCAGGACTGGTGTCTCCTTGGCCAACACATATTTTGTGTCCAGCTGAGAAGCAAGGTGGCAGCAGCAGCTAAATGTTCATCCACCAGTGGATAAAGGTTGGAAATTTTTCTCTCTTTTGTGCCTGCAGAACTTCCAACCAACCATAAAAAGTTCAGGGGTGTCAGAGTAAAGATCTATGCTCTAATCAAGAGGGATATGTCCTCAGAGCTCTATTAGTTGCCAAGAAACTACTTGTGGAAAAGTGGAAATCTCTAAGCACTCCTAAAATCATTGACTGGATGGACACAGAGTGACTTAGCTGTGCTCAGGAAGATTTCCTGGAACTGATGCTGAGATCCCCCAGTAAGGAGTGTGATGGAAATGCACAGAGAGGCATTGCCAGCAGGGTGGGGACTCTAATGGGATTGAAATCCTTCTTGTACAGAACAAGGAGCAAAGCTTCCTGGCTAAGTGAAGAGCTGTTGAGGAGTGCAGGTCCAGCTAGGGCTTTTCTACTCTGGCTCCAGGCTGTAGTATTAGTTCTCCTCACTTTTCCCATGGGACCCCAGAAGAAAATGTTTCCCATGAGCACAGTCAGACACTGGAATCATCTCCCAAGGCAAGCAGTGGAGTCCCCAGCACTTGGCCATTTTGAGACTCAGCTTGCCAGGCTGCTGGGCCAGCTCATTTCAGCTCTGCTATTACCTGGGAAGGTTGGACCAGATGGTCCTTGGGGTCTCTTCCAACCTGGCAGTCTGGGATTCATCTGCGGGGCTCTTCAGCAGCTGCAGCCTTGGAACCTGAAATAGAAAAATCTTTGGGAGAGAATTCTCAGGGTAAAGGTTTTGATATGGATGTTGAATAAACTAATCCTGGCTTTCCAGGCAGTTTGCTCTTGTTTTGAGTGAAGGTTTGGCTTATTTCTAAAGGCTATAGCTGCAGCTGAGCACATCTGCAGTGCTGCATGGGGACCATAAACCCAGAGCTGGGCAGCACAGCCACACTCCTGCCGAGCATTTGTTGTCTTTTCAAAGCCTGCCACCTTCTTTACTGTTTGTATACACAGGAGCTGAAAATGTGTCAGATATCTGTCAAACCAGAGCAACAGGTCATTCAGAACCTTCTCAGTCCTGGGGCCTCTGGAGTTTGGAGAGTTAATAGTTTTTTATCTCGAGCGTCTTTAGTCATCCCTCAGCTGCTGCTGCTGCTGCTGCTGCTGCCACGCTGATCTCTTGCCCTCAACCCTGTGCTGTATGAGGCCCCATTTTTTAAAAAGCAAAAGCAATTTTAGTGCAGTCTCCATGATTTAAAGCTTTGTTCCATGCTAAAACACAAAAAACTCGTGAAGATTTAGATGCTGTACCAGCTTTTACAGCAAGGAGAATGTAGGCTCATACTTCCTGCAGACTTCTGCTGCTGCTGCTGTTGGCCAAAGTTTTGAGAGTTTTCTTCAGGAAAGAATTGTGCTTGGTTTGAAATGCTCAGAGCTCTCTCAGGACAAAGGGTCTGCCCAAATCACAGAGGGTCTCCAGCACGTGCAAGGAGTTGCTGAGCCACGAGCATCACAGAATGTAACGCCTCAGCCCGAGGGCTTTAGTGTCTGGACAAGGCTCCTGCTATAGCCAGCCCCGCTTCAGGGATCCCATTTGAGTGGCACAGCGAGAAAGCAGCCAGAAATTATCCCAAACTGTAGCAACCTGAGTGTGAGCACAAATAACCTGCCCTCTACTAGCCAAAGTTTTTGCTTGGCAATAAAAATTAGCTTAGGAGAATTACGAAGTCATTTCAAGTACCATAAAGTAGCTGCTGGGAATAAAAAAGTGTCGTAAGTGCGGCGCGTCGCCCAGTTGCTGCAGGAGCGAGTAATTATCATTAATTATCATTCCATTTTATAGTTATTGCCTGTAATTTCAGACTTTAAATACTCTAAAGCATAAACAATGCTAATTTAATTACAGTGTGCGAGGGGCTGAGTTTTTGCATGCAGGGGAAGAAGCCATTAGTGAAGTTTATGCAGAGGTTGAAGACAGTGATTAGCATTTCCCAGCGTTCCCAGTGCAATGGAGTTAACCATCCTGGCTGGGCCTGGCTGGCAGGAAGCAGGCAGCACAAGCTGTATGGATCAGAGGAACGGAGTTGTTTTGGTAGGAGAAGGCCTTTCAGATCCTCCATCCAACCATTCTCTGACTCTGCTAAGGCTGGGGCTAAACCATGGCCCTCAGCACCTCCTCTCTGGGGCTTTGAAACCCCTCCAGGGATGGGGATTCAGCCACCTCCTTGGGCAGCCTATGCCAGGTTTTGAGAACCCTTTCAGTGGAGAAGCTGCTTCTAATGTCCAACCTAAACCTCCCCTGGGGCAGCTTGAGGACGTTTCTCCTCATCCTGTCACTTGTTACTAGGGAGAAGAAACCACCCCCTGCCTCACTGCAGCCTCCTTTCAGGAGCAATGAGGTCTCCCCTCAGCCTCTTTTTCCTCCAGGGTGAACACCCCCTGCTCCCTAAGCTGCTCCTCCCCAGCCCTGCTCTCCAGATTCTTCCCCAGCTTTTCTGCCCTTCTCTGGACCTGCTCCTGCCCCTCAAAGTCCTTCTTGGAGTGAGGGTCCCAAAGCTGACCCCAGGACTCAAGGTGTGGCCTCGCCAGTGCCCAGCCCAGGGGGACAATCATGTCGAGATCCATAAGGCTGGAGAGAGCCTGTGCTGAACAGCCACAAATCCATCCCCCCGGTATTAATTCCTTACATCAAGTTCACTCACCTGTTTGTGTCTGGAAATGCTGCTGGCAGAACTGTTTTGAGCTTTGGGAAAATCTGGATCTTGATCCTGCTGTTGAAAGTATTTTCACCTGAATGTGAAACATGCCCCCAAGGCACAAGCAGGAGACTAAAATCACATTTCCTTTGATTTATTCTATTGTCTGCCTTAATTTCATTGTCATCCCCAGTCCCCTGTCAGGAAGCGCTTCTGTACCTCTCATTTTGTCTTTGTCAGTGTGATGGTCACTTAAATCTATTCTAAGCCGTTAATAAAGGAGTTAAGTAGCACAGGACAGCGAGCAAATCACCGCAGTTCTGCTGGGAACACAGGTTTGACAAGAAGCTGTTTGCACATGGCTGTGCTGCAGGGTGAGTGAGGCCTGGCTGCCTTCACACCAGCAGCTATTTAGTGTCTGTGCTGTGAACTGGATGTGATTCCAGCCTGGGAAGTGGCCATGCAGTGCCAAATTCCTTACCCCTGCCTGCACAGATTCCATTTGCCTTTTGTCACCCATCTGTATCATCCTGGAGACCCTGGAGCTTGCTTGCTCCATGTCCCCTCTCTGGCTGTGATTGGCATTTAGCACATCACCTGTTGTTAATCACAGCCCTTAGTAGCTGCTCTAAGAGCTGCTGCCCAGACTAAAGCATCATCCCACTGCATGTTTGTAAGGTACTGTGACAGGTCTCTTTCTTGACCCTGTCTGGACTGCTATGGTTTCCAGGGTTAGCTGAACAGGCTGAAGCACGCTGAGGGGCTCAACTTCCATCCTCACTGCAAGCCCCTTAGAAGGCTCCAGGCACAGAAGGATGTTTTCGGTCTGCAATAGTGTGAAAAATCAGCAGAGTTTGCAATCACTGAGGTGAATGCACAGAAACTCTGTGCTTAGAGACTACTCAAAAGTTACTATTGCCTAGCAGAAAGTGAGTTTGACAGGAACCTGGCTGAGCTCTCCTGTTTGGTGCTTCTCATCAATCATTCCACCAGGTCCTTCACACCCAACACAATGTCAGAGTGGCCATTACCATGTAAATGTGGCCATGCAAATTCCCAAGACCCTCATTAGCAAATTCATTAGAGCTGTCCAGCCACTGTACAAATGATCCTCTTTGATCTTCAGACGTTCACTGCTCAGATGTTTCACTCCAAGAAAGAGGGGCTGGAGTTGGTCCAGAGGGAACAGGGCTGGTGAGGAGCAGCTGAGGGAGCTGGGGGTGCTCAGCCTGGAGCAGAGGAGGCTGAGGGAGACCTCATTGCTCTCTACAGCTCCCTGAAAGGAGGCTGCAGTGAGGTGGGGGTTGGGCTCTTGTCCCTAGTAACGAGTGACAGGATGAGAGGAAATGTCCTGAAATGGTGCCAGGGGATGTTTGGGTTGGACATCAGAAGAAACTTCTTCCCTGAAAGGGTTCCCAAAGCCTGGCCCAGGCTGCCCAGGGAGGTGGCTGAATGCCCATCCCTGGAGGGGTTTCAAAGCCCCGGAGGGGAGGTGCTGAGGGCCACAGTTTAGCCCCAGCCTGGTAGAACTAGAAAATGGTTTTGTGGAGGTTCTTCCAGGGCTCTTCCAGCCAAAAGCATTTGGTGATTTTCTGACTCTTAGTCACATCATTTATTTCTGCTTAGAATTATTGCAGAAGTCCAACCCTGGCCCCGGGACGTTGCCTGCTCTGCTGTTCCCTGCTCCATGCAACACTTCCTGCTGCTTCCCAGAAATGAATGGGGTTTGTCCTTACCCAAAAAAGGGGAAAATCAATGCAGGAGCCCACAGCAGACAATCCACTGGCAATGGAGCAGAACATCCAGCACGAAGCGCAGGGGGCAGAATGTCAATAAGAAAATTGATTTCTGTTGCAGTTTTGCAACAGCCACAACAAATTACAAACTTATGAATAGTCCATCAGTTATTGTTGATGTTTTTCCCCTCTCCTTTTGTTCCTGTCACATTCTCTCTTGACTCTGTGCCTCTCTGCATCTGATTCAGTGAAGAAATATGCCAAAGGAGCACTGAAACCGTAGGGGATCAAGCAAGGGAGAATGTTCTGCTAGGATCATGGCCCTGCTTACTTCTGTGCTTTGCAGGGTTTGGAAAGAGGCTTTGTTTTCATTCAAAACTGTTTGGGAGTGGCTGAGAGCTCCCAGAGAGGGACCTGGGGGTGCTGATTGACAGCTGCCTAAACAGGAGCCAGCAGTGTGCCCAGGTGGCCAAGAAGGCCAAGGGCATCCTGGCCTGCATCAGGAACAGTGTGGCCAGCAGGAGCAGGGAGGTCATTGTGCCCTGTGCTCAGCACTGGTTAGGCCACACCTTGAGTCCTGTGTCCAGTTCTGGGCCCCTCAGTTTAGGAAGGACATTGAGAGACTTGAAGGTGTCCAGAGAAGGGCAACAAGGCTGGGGAGAGGCCTTGAGCACAGCCCTGTGAGGAGAGGCTGAGGGAGCTGGGGTTGCTTAGCCTGGAGAAGAGGAGGCTCAGGGGGGACCTCATTGCTCTCTACAACTACCTGAAGGGAGGTTGTAGCCAGGAAGGGGTTGGTCTCTTCTCTCTAGAAACCAGCACCAGAACAAGAGGACACAGTCTCAAGCTGTGCCAGGGGAAGTTTAGGCTCCAGGGGAGGAGAAAGTTCTTCACTGAGAGTTGTTAACCATTGGGATGTGCTGCCCAGGGAGGTGGTGGAGTCCCCATCCCTGGAGGTGTTCAAGAGGGGATTGGATGTGGCACTTGGTGCCATGGTCTAGTCCTGGGGTCTGTGGTGCCAGGTTGGACTGGATGATCTTTGAGGTCTCTTCCAACCTTGGTGATTCTGTGAGACTGTGAAACATTTGCATATTTCTTTTCAGTCTACTTCTCCTGAAAATATTGCAAGCCCTCCCTGTCCAAAGTCCCTCCCCAGCTCTGCTGGAGCCCCTTCAGGCACTGAGAGGCTGCTGTAAGGTCTGCCTGGAGCCTTCTCTTCTCCAGGCTGAACAGCCCCAACTCTCTCAGCCCATGCCCATAGCAGAGCTGCTCCAGCCCCTGATCATCTCTGTGGCCTCTCCTGGCCTTTCTGCAGCAGGTCCTTGCATTGAGGGCCTCACAGCTGCACCCAGCACTGGGGTGAGGTCTCCCCAGAGTGGAGGGGCAGGATCCCCTCTCTCCATCTCTGGCAATGGGCACTGGCAGCCCAGAAGGCCAATGGCAGCCTGGGCTGCCAGTGCCCATTGCTGGCTCCTGCCCAGCTTCTCATCCACCAGCACCCCCAAGTCCTTCTCCACAGGGCTGCTATACCACATCATCCCCCAGCCTTGGCCTTGTTGAGCCTCATGAGGTTCAGCAGGAGCTGGTAGTGCAGAAGAGCTCTTGCAGCTCCTTCCTGACACCGGTGTCCTCCCCACCCCCCCGATCAATAAAGACAATAAAAATAAGAAACAGAGAGAGTTAATATCCTCCATTTCCTTTTATTTTCTTCCCAATTCCAGCATGCCTTGGAACATAAACACCTGGCTCTTGGTTTTTAGGAGGCAGTTTAATCCTGGCTAGCAAATCACTGTGCTTGCCCTCAGGGGGGGTGGCAGTGGCAGGGAGTTCCCAGGAGGGCTGCAGCCTGAGGAGCTTTGATACGGAGCAAAGCTCAGGCTGCTGACAGCTTCTGAGCCAGGAATGTTACATCTCTGGATTACAAACCTGGGTCCTCTCTCTTTGAGCAGAAATCATCCTTTTTTCAGCTCTGTTTTCTTCCCAGAAGTGAAAAGCACTTGCTCAAAGCCATCTCCTACCCCTGTCCCTGTTGGGCTGCTGCTTGTAGTCGCAGTTATGCAGGAAAGCTTCTCTGTGCTCAGTGCTGAGCTGACACAGAGCTCAGCACTGTACCCCGAAAAGCACTGCAGCTACCACCCCACACTTAGAAGTGATGTTGAAATGCAACTGACAACAAGAATTATTTATGCCTCTGGCTGCACCTTCTGCGTATTTCAGAGCTGATCTTTTCTGACAGGGGAATGAGTAGGAAGTGGATGACAGAGTGTGGCCAGCAGGTAAGGGAGGTTCTCCTGCCCCTCTGCTCTGCCCTGGTGAGGCTGCACCTGGAGGATTGTGTCCAGTTCTGGGCTCCCCAGTTCCAGGACAGAGACTTGCTGCAGGGGCTGCAGCAAACGGCTGCAAAGATGCTGAGGGTTCTGGAATGTCTCTGTGATGAGGAGAGGCTGAGAGAACTGGGGCTGGTTAGTCTGAAGGGGAGAGCCTGAGGGGGGATTTCATCATTGCTGATCCATACTCAAAGGGTGGGTGTCAGGAGGATGGGACCAGGCTTTGCTCAGTGACAGGACAGGGGGCAATGGGCACAAACTGGAGCAGCAGCAGCTCCATCTGAACCTCAGGAGGAACTTCTGGAATTTAAAGCTGACAGAGTCCTGGTTTTAACTCTGGCCTAGATCCTGAGCATAAAATGAAAGAGTTTTGCTCACAGGGCTTCTGCTTTAGTTCTTTTTTTCAGTCCATTTCCCCATTTTCCCCTGAAAGCTGCTGCCACATCCCATGGGAAGCACCCTGAGTGGTCTTTATGCAGCACTGAGCCTGGCTGTAGCAGGAAGGAGATTTCTGCAGTCACAGTTTCCAGGGCAGTTGAAGTTGCAAAGAGCTTTTATTGAGAGGCCCAATAAAGTGGAGCTCAGCATGCTGAATGCACCAAAATATTAGCTTAACTGCCTGTTTACAGTCCCACCATAAAAGAGAAAATACAGTCTATAAAAGGACCTCCTGAAGCAACATTTAGAGTAATGGAGGAAGGAAAGGATTGTTTAAACAGATGCCATAAATTTAATATGGTAACATTATTGCCACCCAGGATTTTATTGATTCTATCTCTTCAAGTTACTTATCCAGGGATTTATTGTGTCTGGTTCCACCCTTATTTAACCACAATTTCCACAAAGGAATTATTAATGAGCTACTATCTGAGAAATGAAGGGGAGAGTTGTTTGAACAGAGTGCAGCACCCAAGGCAAGCACAAATCATGGTGGTGCTCTCTTCCTGTCTTCTTCTGACATTCGAATGAGCAAAAATTTAGAGGGGAGACAGTTTTGGGGACAGACCTGGGCTGGCTTTTGTCAGCTGCAGCAAAGTGGTTTCAGTTCTCTGCTGGGTGATCTAAAGCATCAGCTGGTGCCTGACCTGTGACAGCTGAAGGGAGGAGAGAGATCCAGTTCTTAGCAGAGCTCTCCTGTTTGCATTCCCCAGCCCACTCAGAGCAATGCCTGCCTCAGCCTGGCTGAAAGCTTGGAGAAGCACAGAGCAGCTCCTCGGCTGAATGTGAAAGAGCCAAACTTCAGACAGGTTTGTTGCAGCCTGCTGAGCTCTCTTTTCTCTTGTGGAGGATGGAATCTTGGGCCAGAAAGCAGCCACAGAGCTCCACAGCCTGCAGAAGGCTTCTCCAGTCTTTGTTCTCAAGTGTTCAGTTTGCTCCACTCCATCTCCCGTGCCAGGCACTCAACACTCCCCTGGAAATTCATTACACTGCTATGAAAAATGAATTTAATTGATGAATGAGGACCTGGTTTGCTGCCACTGCCTTTCCATCTTCCAGTTCAAACCTTTCAGTCTGTAGCATGGAGAATGAAAGGACTAAATCCATCCTCATCCCTTGCAGCCTGAGAGCTGTCCCTCACCCTGCGGCCCTCACGGACAGAGCTAAATCTTAGTGCTTGGATCAGCTTTGGGCCCTAAGCGAGGGGCAGGGCTGTGAAAAGGAAATGGAGGTGACACAGCTGTCTTTGGACCCCCCTTGCAGCAGGACAGATAAACCACAACCATTCCTTTCTGTTTCCTTAGAACTTATTGTCCAAAAAGCTGTGGATGAATTCTCTTTCCACAGACACCTTAACCATTTTCTTCTTCTCTGTGCTTCAACAGTTAAAAATCTTTTCTGTTCTCTGGAGCAGAGCTGTGGGGAGACAGAAGCTGTAACCACCACGCTGCTTGCAGGGAGAGATTGCTCTCTGGATGTTTGTACACTTCAACACTTCTGTAGCAGTTTGAAGTGGCAAAACAGGTTTTGGGTTTGGAAGTGCCTTGACCTGTTTAGTGTTTTGATTCACAGAATGGTTTGGGTTGGAAGGGACCTTAGAGATCATTCAGTTCCAACGCCCTGCTATGGGCAAGGACAGCCCCTGCTAGCCCAGCTTGCTCAGGGCTCCACTCAGCCTGGCTTTGAACACTTCCAGGGTTGGAGCCTCCACAGCTTCTCTGGGCAATCTCTTCCAGAGCCTCACCACCCTCATGGGGAAGAATTTCATCCTAATGTCTCACCTCAGTCTGTCTTCTAACAGTTTGAAGCCATCACCTCTCATCTTCTCACTCCATGCCTTTGTCAAAAGTCTCTCTCCAGCTCTCCTGTAGCTCCCTTCAAATCCTGCAAGGCTGCTCTAGGGTCTCCCTGGAGCCTTCTCTGATTCCCTGGTTATCCTTTCCCTGCTGGGAGGTAGCTGCTGGAAGGTTGGTGAGATGTTAAGCAGTGAAGAGGCAGCGCAGACAACACCCCAGGCCAGAACAGCACAGCAGAGCCTGCTGCAAATGGCAGCATGTAGGACACAGCCAAATATTTGCTCTTTGCTTTTGCTTTTTCTCAGCTTGCCAAAGAGAATAGAAACTTAGAGGGAATGGATTGCTGTGGAAGGACAGGAAAAATGATCAAGATGATGGAGGGTTTGATTTATAAGGAGAGATTAAAGTGACAGAGTGTGAATGGCTTGACTAAACAGCTTTTAAAATTGGACTTCAGAAGTCATCCGAGAGCAGTTGAAGGGTGTCTGCCCCCCCAGGGAGAGGCTGCTTTAGGGTGCTCTGAGGGGATATAACTTCCAGCAGTGAATGAAACAGCACAAAGCAAAACCTGAAGAGGAATAATTCAACCAAAATGGGAGAGCTTGGGCTGTGCTGTTGACGATTTGTCCCTGTTTTGGAGCGAGAGAGATGTTGAAATCTTCCTGTATGGCTTTTGATGAGGCACTACAGAGCCCATAAGTTCTGGCTTACAAGCTGCTGGCATCAGCTGCTGGCTGCCTGCAGGAAGAGAGCAGGGGGGCAGTGGGGAAGTGGAGCTGGTTCATCTCTCACCCTCACGGCTCAGAGCAGTAGATGGAAGCCTCAGACTGTTGCTTCTCCCCAGAACCAAGAGGGGATCTTCCTTCTGGGGAAAACTGAGTGGACAGCACTGTGTGTGAGCTCCCACAGGAGAAGGGAATTCTCTTCTGTGAGCTCACAACAATGTTCTTTGTGTTCTGTTAGCTACATGAAATGAAGAGCTTTGCTTTGTGTGGCGTTGGGGCGTGAGCCTGGCAGCATTTAGTTGTGGCAGTGAAGCATGGGAGCATGCCTGCACTGATCTGGTTTGTTTCTCCCCTTGAAAATACCTTTCCCAGATGAGGCACAATTTATATGAGTGCTTTTGGGATTCTGGCTGAAAGGAGCTTGGCTGTATTTATGTGTGGCCCTCAAGGGGCAAGACACTTTGTTCAGTTCCAGTAAATCACTTGGTGCCAGCACCTGATCCCAGACCCACAGACTGACTATCACCGCGACAGGCTTGACCCCAGCTCCTGTGGGTCCTCACCTCTCTATTTCATCTGCTAACCTCCTGCTGGGCACTTGGCCTCTCTCACTTTATTCCTCCAGCTCATGGACTGGCAGCTGGAAGTGACTATTCTCCAGAGCCTCACCATCCTCCTGCGGAGAGAACTTCTTCCTCAGTTCCAGTCTAACCCTGCTCTCCCTCAGCTTCAAACCATTCCCCCTTGTCCTGTCTCTAGACACCCTCATGAAAAGTCCCTCTGCAGCCTTCCTGCAGGATCCCTTCAGGTGCTGGAAGGCAGCTCTGAGGTCCTGCCCTTCCCAGCCACAAGAATTGAGGTCTGAATTACCCAGCCTGGTATTTCAAGTCTTTCAGTCTTCCTCAGCTGGGTAAAATGTGTCGAAGTGAATAGGTTTTATAAGCCTCTGAACCAGGCTCTAATTACAAAGGAGAATCAAGCCAAGACTCCACTTAAGAGAGCCCTGCTCGCTCAGTGGCACCTAATGGAAGAGTAACTGGTGTGTGATGGGCTGCCCTCCCTGGCACCCGCTCCCGCGGGCCCGCGCTGGGCGACCTTTGCCGTTCAGTTGGCTCGTGCTAGAAACGAGTTTGAAACATGAAGAGGATAAAAAGTCACTGGAAGTTAGAGGGCAAATATCCAGAGAATTTTATCTGAGAGTCTAGCACTTCCCTTTGCCCCCGAGAGGAGAATGGAAATAGCAGCAGAGCTGCACTCGACTCAGTGAGAGCCAAATGGAGTGTTATTAATGGGGGCAGGAGCAGCTCTCTGCAAGCCCTGTGAAGAACAAAAACGCAGCAGAAACTTTTCATGGAGTCCTTAAGGTTGGCAAAGGTCTCCAAGATCATCAGCTCCAACCTTCCACCCAACACCACCATGACCACTAAACCGTGCCCTGAAGTGTCATATCTGCACCACCTCCCTGGGCAGCCTCTTCCCATCCCTGACCACTCTTGCAGCAAAGAAATGTTTCCCTATCACCGACCTCAGCCTCCCTCACACCCCTTGCAGGATCTCTGTTGCTGCATGGCTGCTCAACCGTGCCCCCAGCACGTGTCTGCCACCCTTCATTATGGTCTGTATGCAGCTGGGTGCAGAGAGGAGGAGGTGAGGAGCTGAAGGCATTCAGTGCTGCTGGCAGCTGTCTGGTTTTCAGAGCTGGTGGCTTCCTGGGAGTCCTCTTGGCACCCCATGAGGGGTGGCTTATGTGAAGTGCAGCCAAGTGCTCAGCACAGATCCTGTGGACAACTGTGTGCAGCAGAAGCAGAGAGCATCGATTCCATGGGAGATTTGTCCTGTGGTAGGAGGAGTGCAGAGGGAAGTGAGGCTTCTGGAGGGGACAGCTGGCCACACGCTCCTCTGATTCCTGCTCTGAGCTGGGTGTCTGCATCCTCTGCAGGCTCCGAGCCCGGTGTTATTCCACAGGCTAGGAGCTTGTCTTGCTCTCTGGCCGTATTTTCCAAGCCAGATGATCAGCCAGGCTTCATCAGCTCACAGGTGACAACAGATCTCGGTGCAGACAGATTTATGGCTATTACATTTTTGTGCTGGTGTCAGCTAACCTTGGCAGCCGGCGTCCTGCTTGCTGCTGGGATGAAACTGATAAATCTTTGCCTTCCCACTTTCTCTTCCTCCTGGTTTGGAAACCTTGTCTTAGACCTTGTCTCCTCTTTTATTCATGGCAGCCAGAGCTGAGGTTCCTTCAAGGACTAAGGTGTAATATTTCACCCCTGTTTAAAAAACCCTTGTTAAGCTCTGTTTATTGCCCTCCCTCTCCTTGGTGCACAAACCCATGCAGGCACCTTTGTGATGGCCTCAGAGAGATCACTGTGAGGCAGTTGTTTATAGGTGGTGATTTTCAGCAACTGAAAGTAATCTTCTAATGCTTCCTTTTCAATGAGCCCAGTGATCACTAAGAGTCCTTGGTTCATTTTATTTCCTACCATAACCCCGTTGTTCAACATCTCTGGGCAATGGTTTTCCCCTCCACCATCCTTGCAGTCACTGCTTCAGCACCAGCTGAGGAGTGCTCTTTGTCTCCAAAGTCCCTTCCAACCCCACCAGGCTGGGATTATGTGGTTCTGGTCCCGTTTTCAAGCATTTGGCTTTAATTGCAGTTAGCACTTGGGCCTGCTCTGTCTTAACCGTTAGGGTTTTGCTGCTGCTGACCTCAGCACGAGCACCACTGGCACCTGCTGAGCCAGCCCCAGCCTCTGCCTGTTCATCCTGAAAGGAGCACTGTTGGGTCTCATTCATTCCAGAATTCCAACACCCAAGCTGACCTGCTTAGGCTGCAGCTCAGGAGATCCATAAAGGGAAGTGGCAGATTTACAGCAGCAGGCAGCTGTCTGCAGGCAGAGTTACGGCGCCGGGAAGAAATATGCAGATGTCAGAGCCAGGCATGCAGTTGGCAAATCCACTCTGGGTATTTACATACAATAATTACCAGTGTGGGGAGCCTGAGCACAATCCCATCCACAGAGGGGTTGCAGTGCATATGGAGCAGCCCAGAGACAGGCTTTGGACTCTTTGGCCAAAATTTGGTGTTGTTCCATCACAGAATGAGAGAATTGTTTCGGCTGGGACAGACCTCTGAGATCATCCAGTCCAGCATCAGCCCAGCACCATCACAGCCACCAAACCATGGCCCCAAGAACCATGGCCACAGGTTTCTGGACACCTCCAGGGCTGGGGACTCCACCACCTCCCTGGGCAGCCTGTGCCAGTCCTTGGCCACTCCTGCAGCAAAGAAATTGTTCCTCATGTCCAACCTAAGCCTCCCCTGGCACAATTTCAGGCCTCTCCTCTCCTTCTGTCACCTAACTCTATGGAGCCCTCCCTGCAACCTCCTTTCAGGGAGCTGTAGAGAGCTCCCCTTAGCCTCCTCCTCTCCAGGCTAAACTCCATCAGCTGCTCCTCCCTCAGACCTCTCCCCAGCTTCATTGCTTTTGTCCCCCCCCCAGCAGCTCACATCATTGAGCTTCTGCACACACACATTAGCCAGAAATGAGCTTTTCCTTTGCTGATTTCCTTCATTTGGATAAGAAATCCGAACAGCACTCACAGCAGGAGTATCCTGGGCCGAGCTCTCTATCCCTTTCCTTACTTTGATTTGTTCTGAAGTTTTTTTCTCTCAACTTTTGCTGACAACAGGCACTTGAAGCTGTCTTCCAAGTTGAGTTAAAACAGTGCTTGACATCTCAATAGAGAATATGGAACCTGACAAGCATAAAATCATTGCCAGAGGTCCTTATTTATGTGAAAGGCAGGACCAACAAACCTGCTGGGATGAAAAGAGGTTTGTTCTTCAAGAAGTGATAGGAAGCTTTCTAAAGGTTCATGGTCTGCATTACCCTCCCTTGGCACAGGCTGATGAATTTCCACTCAGGTCAGCAGAACTCCCTGCACTCCACACTCACTTGAAGATCTGAGCCCCCGAGCCCTGTGACTCACCTGCCTGGCCCTGGGCTGCTGCAGCTGAATGGAACAATTTAGAGATGTAAACACTCTTGCTCTGCTGGCCTCCCAGCAAGGGCTGGAAGTACTGCTGGCTGCTTTGGGCTGCTAAGAAATTGAGGCTCTCTCCTCGGCCAGCATGGTGCAGAAGGCTTGTTCCAGAGCAGGCTGTGGTTCTCCAAGTCTGGAGCTGTCATGCCAAATCCCCCCTCCAGGCACTGAGTGTTGGGCTCAGTGCTGGCCTGAAACCCACCAAAGTGCACACAGTGAGTCTTAATTATCTCCCTGCTCAGCATCAATTTATTCTCTGCCTTTTAAACTTCCCCTTTCAGGCTCCACAGATTTGTTCTCCGTTGCTGTATGAATTCACCTTAAAAAGCTCTGGGTGTGCCAGAGAACAATGTGCAGATCCTTACGTGGCTGCTTTCCCCCATCCATCCTGGCTGGCTGCTCATTGTGGCTCTCAGAGAGTGAGCAGGCAGCAAGGTGATCATTTGTGCAGATGAGAAACATATTCAGAAGCCTCTCATTAGATTCTTATTGCTGGAGAATCACTTTATCTGCTGGGAATTAAATAGCATGAAGCTGAGCTATCAAATAATCTCCCCACATCCTGATGAAATCTCTGGGGGCTTTGTGTCTGGGTAAGCACACAAACAGTAATTGGAGAGCAGGGGGAGGAGGAGCAGTGGATACTCCACATTCTATTTTAATTTTTGCTGGCTTTAAAATGTTTTCAACTCAGTTATGCAAATATTCCAAAGCCTTTTCTGACAGCAGTGACAACATTTCTGAGTCTGACCACTCAGTCCTTGGGTTCATTCCACCTGGATAATGAATTTCTCCTAAGGGCCAAGTGCAGACTCACTCCTGACCCTCTGCCCACCCTCTGCCCACCCTCTGTGTTTTAGTTCTTGCTCTGCAATCTTTGTTTTGGCATAGAGACACAGCAGCCACTGGGATGAAAACTCACAGCCTCCTAGGGAGTTCTGCAGGGAATTAAACCACCGAGGATGCAGCAGAATTATTCTTATTTTTAAACTAATTTATGCACAGGAGTTAGCTTAATTTTTATCAGGGAGTGCAGGCTGTGCAGAATTCTAAGCAGGGGAAGCACAATTCCCTGCCATTTCTGCATGGGTGCAGCGCTGCACGTTCTAATAATAGCAAGGGGTTTGAAACGGGAGGCAGCAAATTCCTGGGTGAAAGAAAGAGTTTGGCTTCCTATTGTCAGCCCCAATCCCAGCTGCTCTGCTGAGGAGTTCATAATAAATAAAGACCAAGAGGCGTGGAGCACATTAGGGTTTTGATCCTGCTGTTGCTCCCTGGAGATCTTTGCTCGTCTGAGGATGGCAGGATCAGGATCTTGCTGTGAATATAAAGTACTCAAAACGCCAGCAAG
The DNA here is from genome assembly GCF_014839835.1 of Dryobates pubescens. Lineage (NCBI taxonomy): Eukaryota > Metazoa > Chordata > Aves > Piciformes > Picidae > Dryobates > Dryobates pubescens. Next base: position 11,608,095 of record NC_071642.1, read on the forward strand.
CTGAGGAGACAAAGCAGGGCTGAGGATGCAAATGCCTGACTTCCTGAGCACATTCCAGAAGCGGTGAGGAGAAAGCACCTGCTGGAAGGGGGTGGAGTGAAGGTTGGGATTCAGAGAACCAGAGAAGCATGGAGATGTTCACATGGACACGGAGTGCAGGGGCAGCTCCTAAGGGACCTCACGAGACCCCCTGTGCAGGCTGAGACATGGGGACTGTTCCTCCTGTTAAAATTCCATAAGCTAAACAGGTGAGGGACAGCAGAAAGGAAGAGCTGAGAACCAGCAGCACCGGCAGTGCTGTTCCTGCTGCTCCTACTGCCCCATGCACCATCCTGCCCCATGAACCATCCTGCCCTGTGCCCCACCCTGCCCCGTGCACCACCCTGCCCCGTGCACCATCCTGCCCCATGCACCATCCTGCCTCATGAACCATCCTGCCCCGTGCCCCACCCTGCCCCGTGCACCACCCTGCCCTGTGCCCCACCCTGCCCTGTGCTCCATCCTGCCCCGTGAACCACCCTGCCCCGTGAACCACCCTGCCCCGTGCCCCACCCTGCCCCGTGAACCACCCTGCCCTGTGCCCCACCCTGCCCTGTGCTCCATCCTGCCCCGTGAACCATCCTGCCCCGTGCTCCATCCTGCCCCGTGAACCACCCTGCCCCATGAACCACCCTGCCCTGTGCCCCACCCTGCCCTGTGCTCCATCCTGCCCCGTGAACCATCCTGCCCCATGAACCACCCTGCCCTGTGCCCCACCCTGCCCCGTGCACCACCCTGCCCCATGCCCCACCCTGCCCCATGCCCCACCCTGCCCCGTGCACCATCCTGCCCTGTGCACCACCCTGCCCCGTGCCCCATCCTGCCCCATCAACCACCCTGCCCCATGCCCCATCCTGCCCTGTGCCCCACCCTGCCCCGTGCCCCACCCTGCCCCATGCACCACCCTGCCCTGTGCACCACCCTGCCCCGTGCACCATCCTGCCCCATGCCCCACCCTGCCCTGTGCACCACCCTGCCCCGTGCCCCACCCTGCCCTGTGCACCATCCTGCCCCATGCCCCACCCTGCCCCATGCCCCACCCTGCCTCGTGCACCATCCTGCCCTGTGCACCACCCTGCCCCGTGCCCCACCCTGCCCCATGAACCACCCTGCCCCATGCCCCACCATGCCCTGTGCACCATCCTGCCCTGTGCACCACCCTGCCCCGTGCCCCACCCTGCCCCGTGCACCACCCTGCCCCATGCCCCACCCTGCTCTGTGCCCCACCCTGCCCCGTGCCCCACCCTGCCCTGTGCACCACCCTGCCCCATGAACCACCCTGCCCCATGCCCCACCCTGCCCTGTGCACCACCCTGCCCCATGAACCACCCTGCCCCATGCCCCACCCTGCCCTGTGCACCACCCTGCCCCGTGCCCCACCCTGCCCTGTGCACCACCCTGCCCCATGCCCCACTCTGCCCCGTGCCCCACCCTGCCCCGTGCCCCACCCAGCCGCAGTCCCTCTGCCGCTCCGCTGCTGAGCACTCCGGGCAGGAGCTGTCCGGTTCTGAACAGCAGCCTGCAGCCCGCAGCGCGGCACAGCCTCTTCCTTTGCTTTCAGGAGATGTCCTCAGGCCAAGTGTCTGACAACTGAAGGTGCTAAATAAAGTGCTGTTTAAAAATGCTGAGTTTTAAGGCAGGTGGATCCCAGAGCACCTGATCTAGACTAAAAGCTTCATTTGCCCTGCCTGGCTGGGAAGTGTTTCTGGAGTGGTTCTGATCTCTACAAAATAGATCAAGGCTGTGGAAAGGGAAGTTAACTGCAGTGAGGACTTTGAGTTTTCCAGCGGATAGAGCTGAAGGAAGCAGCAGACCTTGCTTCCCCTGCACCGCTTTGGTGGCAGGCACAGTCCATGAGCAGCACCACTGCACAGAACCATCCTGCTCTCAGGCTTTTCACTCCTGGGCAATTCCCACCAGGCAGCCGCCGTCCAGCATGTGCCTGCTCACACAGCACAGCCCCCAGACACGATTCTTCCATCACAAAAGGAAGAACTCACTGCTGCCCCGTTCTGCAACCTGGCTTTTAACAGAGCCTGGCATCCTGTTCTTGTCTTCCTCTGCTGAGTACACATCCAGCTCCTGCTGTTCTGTCCCCGATGCAACAAGCTGACAAGGCAGAGCAGTCACAGGCAACCTGGGCTGGGAGCTGAGCTGCCTCTTTTGAAGCAGAGATTTTAGATCCAGTGTCATGCCCTGGCAGATCTTTTACCCCAGTCTGAGCCTGGCAGACTTCTGAGCTTCAAGGTTTATGAGATTTGTAGCTGCTTTTGCCTCCTTAAAGCGGATAGGAACCTGGAGTGCAGATGACTCTGATGCCTGACTGTGCTCATGGGGAAACATTTCCTTCTGGAGTCCAGTGGGAATCTCCTCAGCAGTTACTTGTCCCCATCCCCCCTTGTCTTCTCCATGGGACTCCTTGTCAAAAGGGAGTCTCCATCCTGCTGGCAGCCACCCCTCCTGTACTGCCACAAAGCCTAAGCTCCTGAGAAACCTCTGCAGCCTCTGCAGAAGTTGGCAGTGGAACATTTCTTAGGAACTTTGCAATGTTTCAGCTTTTGGTTTCCAGCTTTGTGTTCAGTGAGAAGCAGAGCCTGAGCCTGCCTTTTGCACCCTTTGAGAACACTGTTTGATGTGGAATGGTGTGTCTGTAGCCAGCAAATCTGGAAGACCACTCAAAAGTTCCCTTCTCCCCCCACTGCTGAGCTGACACGTCATCCAAGACCACGTAGGAAGAGAGAAGGTGAAGAGCAGCTCCCAGCAGCTCCCTAACGTGTTAAACAAAGCTGCTGGTTATGGGCAGGCTCCAGATGTCGCAAAGCAGCACTGTCCTGATTGAATTGATCTCTGCACTTCCATCCCAACATGAAATGAGTTGGTTAGAGTGGATTGACATGGATCAGACCCCATTGTGTTTATGAGGAGAGACCTGGCTGCTGGAAGCAGATCAGTCTGTCTTTGAGCTGGGTAAGGAAGAAGGGGACATTGTAGTGAGGAAAAATGGAAAGGGAGAGAGAATTTCACAGCTCTGACAGCTGCTTTGTTTGTCTAGCACACAGCCTTTATCACAGGGTAATAAATGACACTGCACTGCCTGCATTCTCTCCCTGGAATGGAGCAGGGAGCTTCATTTCATGCTTCATTCACAGCCAGCTACGATGGTTTCACAGAGTCAGCACCTAGCTGGGCAGGGAGGGAAGCACAGCGCTGTGCTTGTGGGCATGGAGGAGATGAGTCACAAATGGTCCCATCTCCACCACCCACCACGTTGTTACCCCCTCAACCTTGAACCTTGGGCCTCAGTAGAGGCTGAGGCAGAAGAGCTCTGGATGGTTGAATTTACAGACAGTGGATTTGGTTTGCTAGAGATTGGAACGGGGAAGGCAGGTTCCTGCCCAGCAGTGCTCTCAGGCAGTTTACTGAAGCTGTATCCATTTCTCAACCCCCCACACCTTTGAAAGAGGTCTGGTTTGCTTTCTTCCATCTAAAGCTCACTCAGTCTTGCCATCCCATGCTGTTTGTCACTGGGGAAGAGCTGGGGCTGCAGCCTCAGCAAGTGTTAAACTGCCAGCATGGATCTGCCCTGCACAGTGTGGTCACCTCCTCTGCTCACAGGGGATGTGGCCTCTCCCTTTGAAGGTTTAGAAGCTGTGTGGCCTGGTTGTGGAGCAGCAGTTTGATGTGCTGCAGTCTCACACTCCACAGGCTGTCAGGACCACTTCTGAGATGGTCTCCTCCCATGCAGCAGATCTCTCCTCTTGGGCTGCCTCCTTTTTACCTGCTGCTGAATTGCTCCCCACAGCCCCCACAGCTTGTGACAAAGTGCTGGTGAGCCTGCACCGAGCACTGCCCCTCCTGCATGGCAGTGATAGAGGAGAGCTGGTGCTGCACCCTGTGCCAGCTGCACCCTGCTCCTGCTCAGGCTTTGTTCTCTAAGCACCATGAAGTGGGTTGTTTGTAATCTGTCTTGTTTCCCTCTGTGGGAGCAGGACTTAGCCTGCAATGAATACAGTGGATTTGTTTTTAATTAAGGCAGCTGGATGTGACTTACAATTACTCCTCACCACCTTGAAGATGTTGAGCACACTCTGTTGTTCAGACTCCTTGGAGTGCAGGGCTGGAAGCAGACCAAGCTATGTGTGCAGAGGTGTCAGCAGTGCCTGCAGAGCAGCCTGGTTGGATGTTTGTGTGGCAGGCACAGCCCAGTGGAGGCTTTGGTGGCTATAGAGAAGATTTGCTGAACATTTCCAAGTGAGTCACAAAGAAAGCTCTTGCAGATTCCAGTCAGGTTTGTTGGTCTTGGCTCGGGTCTGAGCATTTCTCTGCACAGCAAACAGAGGAGACTTTGATTCTGTTTGCTGTGGAGATGAGGACCTGCTGCCTCCAAGGTGTGAGGCTTGGGTTTGAATCCCTCCTCACTGCAGGGTGCTGGAGCAGAGGAGCTCCTGGGGCATGTGGACCTCCACCTGAACCATAGAATCCCAGGTTGGAAGGGCCTCAGGATCATCTGCTCCAACCTTTCTTGGCAGAAGCATGCACTTGACAAGCTGGCCCAGCCCCTCTCCAGCTGAATCTAGTGTCCAGTGTTGGGGAATCCACCACTTCCCTTGGGAGGAGATTCCAGTGGCTGACAGTTCTCCCTGTGAAAACATTTGTGTCCAGTGGGAATGTCCCCAGGAATAGCTCTCCCGTCTCACCCCTCACCTGTTCCATGGGACTCCTGTAAGTGGGGAGCCTCCATCTCTGGGGGTGTTCAAGAAATGAGTGGCTGTGGCACTCTGGGCTGTGGTCTGGTTGGGCTGGAGGTGTTGGGTTGATGGTTGGACTTGATGATCTTTTCCAGCCTTAATGAATCTGTGACAAATTTAGCATCTAAATCCCTAGTACCTAATGTCCAATCTGTCTCCTGCAGCCTCTAGTCTGAGGGACTGAAGCTGGCTGATTTGCTCCTAATTTTGATGTTCTCATTTCCAGACTCCCAATAAAGAGCAACTTCAGCATCCAAATGACATTAGGTTTTATTTTTTCCCTGTCTCTCTTTTGTAGGCTCTGGGTGACAGTGTCAGATTTTATGGAGTGCAGCTTTCTTCCAGACTAGAATGAAGGCACCTGGGTTTGGAGTGATTTATGGAGTGGTTTTATTTCCTTTTGCAGCTCTTTGGATGCTTCCCCCCCCCTCCCTTTTCTACCTTTGTCTCTTAGCATGATGCCAGCTCTTCCACTAATGATGTGTTTTCTTCTGCACTGGCTTGTAATAAAATGTTGTTTAAAAGCCAGAATATAAATAAGGCCTTGTAGTGAGCACAGAGGGGCTGGCAGGATTGGTTCTCATCCAGTGCTGAGATCTCAAACACCACGACACAGGCTGTGATTTATCAGGGACCCTTCTGTGACAGACAAGCCCTGGGTCTGGAAAGCAGGCTGAGTCCTGCTCCTGCAGAACCATTTGTTCTCCCAGGTCTGCCAGCAGCCTCCTCTTCCTCAGGACACTGCTTTGCCATCCTGGGCTTGGACTGGCACCAGTTCAGCTGAGGGAGGGATTTTGCATTTAGATGAGATCAAATGCTGTGTGTGGAGGTAGATCCTGGGGGGGCTGAAAGGTGCACAAATGGTCACAGCAGGGCTGGGGTGAGAGCCTGCACCTCCTTGGCCTTTGCTCTGTGCATTGCTTCCTGCCCTGCTGTCCTTGATGTGTCACAGTGAGGCTTCTGTTCCATGCTTTTGGGTGAGCTCTCTTCATGCCTGCTGCATCCCTCCCTGCTTTTCAAACCTTGGTGTCTGATGTTCCTGTGGAGTGATTTCAGTTTTGTGGTCACTGGGTTAGAGTTGGACTTGATGGTCTTGAAGGTCTTTTCCAACCTTAATGGTTCTGTGACTGTGCCTCCCTGTGCTTGGCCTGTGTTTGGTCATTCCAGAGACAGGGAATCATATGGAAGAGATGCATCTCATGTGCTGTCTCCCAAACCAATATTGACCTCACGAGGCTGGGAAAGGTTCTTGAGACAGCAGCCTCTGAGCTCTTGATTGAGTCATCTCTGGCAGCCTTCTGCCTCCCCAGGTTCTAGGTTGTTAGTTCATTTCCGTAGAAGTTTGGAGGTGAACTCCCCCAGCTGAACTCCAAGCAGCTCAGGCTTGGCCACCAGCCAGACAACTCTCAAATGAAGCATCCCAGAAGGAAAATGTTTCCAACCTTTCAAATCTCAAATGCTTCACTGCAGTTCTAATTACAGGCTCCCATCTGAATAACCTCCCATAGTGAGCAGTGGAAAAAACCCAGCCCACAAAAAGCTTGATTTGTCTCCACAAAAATGAGACAATTGATTGCAACCTGTAAAGATACCAATTATGAGAGCTTTGCTTGTTGGGTGTTTTAGCTGCTGCCACAGAATGGAGCTCGGGTTACCAGGCACTGCTGCAGCCATGGAGTGTGCTGAACAAATGGGAAGCTGTAGAAAGCAGGCAGTAAGTCACTGAGCCTCTGAGAGCCCCAACTGCAAGCATTTAATTGCCATTGACAGTTCTGGCCAATTAAGTCTCTGCAATAATGATCACATCAGCAAAAATTAGTGGATCTTTTATGTCCAGATAAGCACAGTCCCTAATTGGGAGATGGCCTCAATGAAATCTGCTCTCTCCATTACCCAAACCAACATTGGGGATCAGAGGGATCAATGTTTGCACAGTGGGCTGTGAACTTTGCTAGGGGTGGGAAAGGCAGCCAGGACCATCATAGGGTCATGGAATGGCTTGGGCTGGAAAAGGGCTTTAAGATCGCCCAGTCCAAGCATTAGCTAACTCTACCAAGGCTGGGGCTCGACCATGTCCCTCAGCCCTACATCTCTGCCCTCCAAGGGCAGGGATTCAACCACCTCCCTGGGCAGCCTGTGCCACGGCTTGACAACCCTTTCAGGGAAGAAATTGTTCCTCATGTCCAACCTAAACCCACCCTGGTGCAACTTGATCTGTCACTTAGGAGAAGAGAGTAACCCCCACCTGGCTCCAGCCTCCTTTCAGGGAGTTGTAGAGAGGAAGGAGGTCTCCTCTAAGCCTCCTTTTCTCCACAATGAACACCCCCAACTCCTTCAGCTGCTCCTCCCCAGCCCTGTTCTCCAGTCTCTGCCCCAGCTGTGTTGCCCTCCTCTGGACACACTCCAGCCCCTCCTCAAGTGAGGGGTCCAAAAGTGACCCCAGGCTTTGAGGTGCTCAGAAACCATGTATACACCTGGGGACACGGTGTGGTGTCCATGGGGTTGGGCTGCCCATCCAAAACGCTTCTGTGGTTCTGCCTTGATTCTCCTGCAGCACTTACTGAGTATTTTTCAAGCCTTAGCTAGAGAAAGGTCTTGTTGAAAGTCTGAGCTCAGCCCACCAGTCTGTCTGCTCCTCCTGCCCATTAAGTGTGGGACAGGAGTGAGTCATCTCTAAATCAGCTAACACGAGCAGAGCAAACAGGCTGGAACCTTCCAGGCAGTCTGAGTCCCCAGGACACTGGGGGCCTTGTTAAGGGAGGAAGCCTCCCCAGTGCCACCAGCCCAGCACCAGGGTGAGCACAGCCCTGATGTCTTCTCGTCCCTGCTGCGTGGGCTGACTCCTGCCTGCCCTTGTGCTGTGAGCTTCCATCCCTTGGGTGCTGCAGGCAGTGCTGGAAGGTTTTTCCATTCCTCTGCATCCCTGCTGGGTTTTTATTCTTTGAGTCTCACTTTTCAGCTCTTTTTCTTTCGGATTCATGTCTCATTCTGGTTAAAGTGATAGAGGCTAATTCAATCAAGCAGCCTCTGGAATAACAGCAGAGTTATGCTAATTTGGGAGATTAAATTGTACCTTTTTTTTTTTTTCCTCCTGAAATAATGTGCTCTCACTTTATGAGAAACTTGCTCTCTCTTTTATGGAGAGTTGGAATTGTTTCTTTAATTCATTACAAGCTCATCAGGAAAGGATCACACAATGAATCCTGCCAGCAAAGGTAATCGACACTGCACCAGCACTGCAGCCTGTCAGGAAGAGCCAGGCTGGGGATGTGCTTTATAGGAGGAGTTCAGGCAGGGCTGGTACCTGCAGCCAGAAGAAGGAGGCACTCTCATGGCTGCTGGAGAGTGCTCATGGTTGAAAGGTCCCAGAGTTGTTACTGGGCACACTGCAGAGTCTTTTAGTGACAGGCTCAGGGCTACTGCACAGGACTGAAACTTAGAATCCCAGAACCAGAGGGTGCTGGGGGTTGGAAGCAACATCTGGAGGTCATCTGGTGCAGCCCTCTGCTAAGGCAGGGTCACCCAGAACAGGCTGCACAGGAACACGACCAGGTGGCTTTGGATGCTCTCCAGAGAAGGAGACTCCACAACCTCTCTGTGCAGCCTGCTCCAGGGCTCCAGCACCTCCAAAGCACAGAGTTTTCTCCCCAAGCTGTCCAGCACAGCTGCCATGCTCTCCTGGCAGACAAGGAGATGTCTCTGGCTCTCCTCTGCTCTCCTGATGTTCTGTGGCTGCTAAGAGGGGCTTGTCACTGAGCTGCTTGTAGGGCTGTGGTGACACTTGTACCCTTTAATAAACAAACATTCAGAGGAGTGCTGAGGAAAACATCAGCTTAGATTCTGGTGAGAAACAATATGAAGAAGCCCTTAATAGCCCTTGACTTACAGCAGGGTTTGTTGTAAAGCCAAATGATTTTCCTTGCCTGGGGTGGATCAGTGAGAGAGCTCTGGGAGAACAAGGACACGGATTTTCCTGTGTGCTTTAGTCTGTGAAATGCTTTTTTAGGTCTGTGGGAAGAATGAAACTGCAGACAGGACTCTCCTGCAAGCCCAGAGGTGCTGAACAAACACAAAGATTGAAGTACAAGCACAGGCTTGGAGTCAGAATTCAGACCTAAATGGTCACCCCTCTGGTGTGGTGTTTGGTCAGAGAGTTCTCTCCTCCTCCTTCTCTCCCAGGACCTTTTTTTTAATCCTCTTTTACCCCATTTTGTTTGTCTGCAGACTATGCAAATCCACAGGGATGGAAATCTTTTCTCTGACTAAATATCTATCCATGTCCTGTCTCACCTGTGAGCAATGTGAGGATGCTTACAGCAGGCATTAGCTCAAGTCCTGATTTAATTTCTCATGGGAGCCTAAATGTGATTTTTTTATCCTTCTAGGAGGAGGTTGAGTAGGTGACAAAGGTCTCTTCCAACCTCCACAGGTTCCATGGTTCTGTGAGTAATTTTTCAATGCAAGGCAGCAATCTCATGCCATGGAAAATGGCTTTTGTGGTGACTCTCCTCAGCTTCTCACTTCTGCCAGCACAAGCCCACGGTCAGGTTCCTACATGGCTCTTGTAAGACTGACTTAGAGGCCCCCACGTAGCAAAGCTGAGGTTTTGGAATGCAGGCTGAGTCCCTCAGCCTTGCCTTTATCTGCCTGCTTCCAGAGGAAGGCCCATCTCGTTTTCCATCCAGTTGCTCATGAATAAATAACATGACATGCTGTCTCCTCAACAGCTGCTTTTCTTCCCTTCCTTCTGCCAGTGATGCAGAAAGCCACCACACATTTGCATGTGAAATACCAACTCCCAACCACATTTGTGTGCCCTGCACCGAGGCACAGCAGAATAATGAAGCACCAAGCAGTGCTCTTAGATCTCTGTGGGCCAGGTAGCTTATCTGAATGTGGCTCAGGTCCCTGGAAATTGTTGTTCTCTTATTCAGACTCGCCACGCTGCTGCCTTTTGGAGCTATCCATTTGAGCATCAGCAGTGTTTTTGTAGCTTGATTGTCGTAATGGAAACAGTTGGGGTCTAAACTGCTGGAAGATGATCACACTTTAAAGCTGAGCACGTCTTGTGAACTCGGAGGCATTGCAGAGAATAAAGAGGGCTGAGCCATAAATTTGTGTATTGTAATTGCCTGAGTGATAGAGAGAAAGCCTTTCAAATGTGCCTTTCCCACAGCCCCCTTATTGCTGTTTCTTCAGGGCATGAAGATCTTTGATGAAAGGAAGAGGAAAAAATAACAACAGCCAAACTCTCTTTGTAATGGTAGAAAACACTTACATAAAATATGGGAGAAAGGGGAAAAAAGCCCAAACCCAGTTTTGTTGAGGTGTCCCAGTTAGGGAAGTGTTGTCGTTGTCCTTCTGACTGGAGCTCACCCAGTGCCCAGGGGCCCCTGGCTAGGGCAGGGGGTGAAATGGCTTGGCCCCAGGCCTGGGGCTAAACCGTGGCCCTTAGCACCACACCTCCATGGTTTTGAAAGACCTCATGTGGAAGCAGGGTCGAGAGAGCCCCCAGTGCTCTCTGGAGCTGAACAGGGCACCTTGATAAGCAAATTCCTGTTGAGGGAAGCATTTGGCAGTCAGTTTGAACCCAGACCACTGCAGGCTGAACGTTTTCCTTCAGCTGCTAATTCATCTCTTGCTAATTAAAGGGAGGGAAGCAGATCAAATGTGTGTTTTGCTTTCAGACTGTGATTTACTCCTGTTGGTGAGATCAGTTCCACTTCCAATGCCATCAAATATGCCTCTCTCATTTATGCAGAGTTGAGGCTTCTGCCTCGGTGTAAAGTCCATCCAGAGGAACGAAGCCCAGGTGGTAAGGGGGGGATCCAATTCCTTTCGTCTCAGCCAACAAACTTGCTGCTCTAATTAAAACTCTTCATGGAATATTTATAACCAAGGAGAAGAAGAAAAAATCCCAACAGTAACTCTGCCAAAACCAATGAGTGCAGAGTGGAAATCCTCCGAGTAAGGGCATCACAAACTTTTCTGCAGTGTTTGTCTTTGTTTTCCCAGCTCTGAGGACCTGAGTGGCAGCTGGGATGAAATATGCATAGCAGCGTTAAAAAATGAATGGTGCAGTTAGCTGCAGGAGTTACCAGATGGACTGGTGTTGCCTGCATCATGTAGGAGGCCAGAAGGTGCTCAGAATGTTGGTTAGTGGTCCTAGAAAGTGCAGGGATGCCCAAGAGGTTCAGGTGTGAGTCCTCCCAGAGAGCCTGACGGTGCCGAGGGCTGGCTGCAGACGAGCAGCTGGTCACACCTGCCACAAAGTTTGCTTTTCCTCAGCAGCAGTCTCAAAATGCCTCTTAGAGTTCCGAGGTGCTGCCTTCTAAGGCAGAGGAGAACAGCAGCAGGAACTCGGGGGCTTGCCTGCCATTGGGGGTCCCTCTGCTCTGGAGTCTGAGCTCTCTGGACAAGCCCCAGCCTGTCTGAGCGGTGCAGTGTTAGGGAGAGGCTTTTGCCGCACTAATCCACCTCAGCTATCTCAAAACTCATTTCTACAGAACGAATTTTGTGCAGAACCTTGCTGGGTTTTATCAATGCTGAAGGTTCCTCTCAGTCTGGTCCTGCAGTGTGGAGGTGGTGAGGTCATTGCTGAGGAGGACAGAAGGGAAAAGAAAGGAAAAGCTTTAAACTATCTTCTTTTTCATTGTGATTTTAAGGAGTTAAGGTTTCTAAACTGGGCAGGAGAAGTCATTAAGCTGGGATTTGGATGTGCATCATGCAGAGCACACAATGGAATCTGTGTGACAGAACCTGCTCCATCACTAATGAAAGTTCATTATGGATCTGTGCATATTCCCCTGCACAAGGCCAACTGACAGTGCCCCAGCAGATCAATTAACTGCTCCTCGCCATCTGCTCAGCCAGCATCAGTTCTGTCAGCACTGCATCTCCTGCAACCACGGAAGGCCTTTGGGAAGCTGGAGAGCAGGCAGGCATCAGAGGTGTGCTGGAGTCTGCTTGCTGTACCCTGGGTGAGGGACTGGGAGACCTTGGAAAGAGTCCTGCAGAATCAGAATTCTTCTGGTTGGAAAAGACCTTGAAGATGATGGAGTCCAACCACCAACCCAGCACCACCCTGGCCACTGAGCCATGGCCCCAGCTGAAAAGTCTTGAAAGGAGGACTCCCTGGTGTTGGGCAGTGGTTCTGTCTAGAGCCTGTTGTTAATCCAATTAATTGTTTGGTTTAGTGCTCATTGTGGTTTCCAGAATGGAGTGAGAATTGTGCTTCTCCCTGCTGCCAGGTGATAGAGGGAGAGGGAATGGCCTGAAATTATGCCAGGGGAGGGTTAGGCTGGAGATGAGGGAAAATTTCTTTGCTGCAAGGGTGGTCAGGGACTGGCACAGGCTGCCAAGGGGATGGTGGAGTCCCCATCCATGGAGGTGTTCAGGAAACCTGTGGCCGTGGCACCGGGGGAAATGTTGTGTGTGGCCCCACTGGGGCAGAGGGCTTGTACTGGGTGATCTCCAGAGGTCCCTTCCAACCCCCTCCAAGCTGGGAATCTGTGAAGGAGTCAGAAGAGCACTTGGATTTCAGACCAGCTGTGTAAGCAGCACCTCCTTGTCCTCCTGGCTTGGAAGAGTGGCGGTGGTGGCTGCTGCTGCTGCTGCTGCTGCTGCTGCTGCTGCTGCTGCTGCTGCTGCAGGGTAAAGGATTTCCATGGGCACCCTTTCTGTGTGCACCTGCTCTCTGCTGGGCTCCACGTTTCTCAGCCCGGAAATCTGTGTGCTTCCTGTGAGCCACCATGCCTGGCCTTTCAAAAGTGCAATGCCAGCAAACTCTGCTGGGGAAACAAAAGGCTCTGTGCTGCTGCTGGCAAAGAAATCAATGGGGAGCTGAGGAGCAGGGATGTTATTCATTGTGGTTAATACAGAACAAGGAGTTCATCTTTCAGCTCTCAATTACTCTAAGTGGAGAACGCTGCTGGAGCCCTCGAGGGCTCTGTGCCCCAGTGCAGAAACAACTGGAGTGGGTTTTGAGTGAGTGGCTTCAGCTCCTGATTCTCTCACATGTCCCTTGGGTGGTTGTTGGCAAATCTGTTCCCTGCTGCATTCCTGGAGCCCTTCCTTGGCAGGGTGGCACCAGGGGGATGATGTGAAGACCTCTTTTACAAGCTGATTTAAGGTTTGTGGGTGAAAAGCATCAGATACAGACCCCTGCTGTCATGAGAAATGTTAATAGTTGGGTAAATGCCATTCTGAGGAGGTGTTTAGAGAGTGTAAATCCTGCTGCTGACATTCCTCCTTGAAGGAGGTTTCAGCTGCAGTGACCAGGAGGTGCTTGGCCTCTGGAGGACAATGGTCACAGTTCTTTTACCTTCATGAACCTGAGCATCTTACATCTCCTGATTGTCCACCTATAGATGAGTGGAGGGCAGCCTGTGCTGGCAGGGGGGTTGCACTGGGTGATCTCCATAAGTCCCTTCCCACCCACACCATCCCATGATTTTTCCAAAGGGGCCCTTCTTGTCCAGAGCAAAGACACTGCACAGCAGCACAACAGGCTCTGAACGTCAGAAAAGTCCTTCTGAGCCTCATTCCCTCAGTTTGATCAGGGGAATGAACAGATTATTAAGACTCAATATCCTTATATCATCTCCTGCCATCAGTACAGAGAGGAAATAAGTATCCAAATCACTAAATTGCCCTCAAAGCTGCTTGGCAACTGCAAATTGCAGAATTGATCATCTGACTCATTTATTATTTCTTCTTCCAAAGAAGAGAAGAAGGAAGAAAACCAACTCAGGAGTAAGTCCTGCTGCAGGCTGCACTGTAACAGCTTCAGGGCTTCATCAGCAGAATGACCACAGGAAAAACACCTTAATAAACAACAACAGAACTCATCTGCCACAGACTTTGTGAGGGTCTTCAGGTGGATCATTTATCCTCAGATCATTCCCCTTCACCAAATGCTACTCAGAAGGTTGGAAAAGGGAGGGAGAAGGTCAGGCTGGCGCTCTGTTTGCTGCAGGTAGCAAAGTGGGACATGGGGAGAGAAGCTTTTCCAGGACATCAAAGAATGGGAGAAGGACTTGTGCTGCTTCTGCCTCCTCTCTGTAAGCAGAGGCTCAGCTCTCTGAGCTGTGTCAGAGGTTTCATTCATTCTACAGGAGGCTCAGCTCCTGTGGTGGTGTTGGCTTTCCATGATGAAGAGTTCTTGAAGCACTTGGTGGAGGTCTGAAATTGCTCAGGACATCTTGTCCTCTCCCTGTGAAACACTGCAGCAGGGAGCGGGAGCACACATCCCAGCTGGCTCTGCTGTCATCAGCTCCTTCTTGTCCCACCCAAGGCAAGGCAAAGCTAAATTCCTGTGTTTTGGGGCAGCAGGTGGGAACCATCTACAGGTTGCCCATGGGGTCCCACAAGGAGCTCTTTGTGCAGGCAGTCAGCTCTTAGGGCTTCTTTGCTCTGGGTTAGTTTTTCTACCCTCTTTCCCCCCCACTTCCTTCTTCTTTACTGAGAAACTTTTTTGCTCCTGGGTCATGAACAAAGCATAATGGAACAGGCAATATTTTCTGCAATCAGTAAATAATGTAGAGCTTGCAGGGAGGGAATGGGAAAGCTATTGAGAGGAGCAAATGAAAATGGAATTACATTGCTGTACAAGATGCAGATACAGCAGGAGCAGGTTCAGACATAAGAGGCAATAGTGACTGTCAGTGGCACTTAGGCCTCAGGATGGGTTGATGCCTTTTGCTTTGTTTCAGTATTAAGTCTTTATTAAGATCTCTGTCTGTCATGGATTTCACCTTTTTATGTGTTTGCTAAACACATCAGTAGGAAGCAAAGAGCTTTTTATTAGAGGCTCCAAAATGAGCTGTCCTCTGCCAGTGATGAGAGGAGGCAGAATGCAGGCTGGCAGAGAAGCACAATTAAAATGCACAGGTTGTGCATCCTTGAAGCTGCGTTGAGCTGACACATCCTGGCTGTGCAGTCTGCTTTGGGTGAGGAGCAGAATGCAAAGATTCCCTGCAGCTGCTTTTCAGGTGCTTATCTGGGCTCCTTCAGTGGGAGTGAGTGATGCCTCCTTATGGGCTTTGGTCATCGACAAACCACTTAAGGCAAATTGTATCATCTCCCATTTTGCAGAGATGTAAAAATGAGGCACAAGGCAGTGATGTGACTTGCCTGGGAATGAACAGCAGAGGTAGCATCCAAAGCTGCTGAGTCAAGATGTCCATGCAGCAGGGAAAGGTTTGCTCGGGAGGGACCTTTAAAGGGCACCTGGTCCAACCTCCTGCACTCAGCAGGGCTGTGCAGCACAGGAGTGTGGACACTGACACCCTGACAGACTTATTCCCTGAGCTCCAAACCTCTAGGTTCTTACTGCAGACCCAAAGTTCTCCTCATGTCCTGGGAGAAGAGAAGCCTCAGCAGAGGACAGCTCCTATAACCTTGGCTGTGCTTCCACCAGTTGCTGCCAGGAAGAACCCAAAGAAAGAGCCAGAATTTGCCACTTGCTGGGAGAGGTTTGAGTAGTCAGCTCCTGTTTATGTTGTCTCAGAAACAGCTCTGAACAGCTCAGAAACACTGTCAGGGAAATGGAATTTGCTCTCAGCTTATCTTTTTATTGTGACTTATAAGGACTCTGCCAGGTAAATGTTTGTGGACTCACACAGGTCTGAAGATTGCTGCTATCATCTTGATGACAAAAATATGGGACATCTATTTATGCCTTCTGGGAGCCATGAGGTTAAGAAAATGACTTAAATTTTGTCTTCATTTCCCAGAGTGTCTCTTGAAGTGAGAAATGCCCACAGCAGTCCTAGGGCACCCATCAGAGCCCTGCTCTGTCTCACCCTTCCAAGTGTAGCGATGAGAAAATTGACAGCCAAGCTGAAAGGAGAGGAGAAAAGACCTCCTGGAGGGGTGAGCTAAGGACACACTTGGCTCCTGTGCTGCAGGAATGGTTTAGGACTCAGTTAGCCTCTGTTTCATAGCCAGTTCTGTTCCTTGTCTGCCTGGTCACCACATGTCCCTAAACCTCTTGGATGCTTCTGGCCATCAGATTCTATTTCTTGAAGGGTGCAGAGGCTGAGGCCCCAACCCTCTGCAGCAGCCCAGCTCTGGTTAGTTATCAGGAGTCAGCTTTCTCTCTGGTCCACACATGATTAACAATTCCAGCCTGCTGAAGATGGTTCCTGTTTGGTGCCCACCTGGGAGAGCAGGGGTCATGAAGGAGAGCATCTGTCTGGTGAGTTGTGTAACAGCCATGCCAAAAGTCACCCTCCCTGCAGGGACAAGGGTGGTCTGCACCCCCCTGCTAAACAGCTGCTGAGTTTGGGGTTGTTTCTTTACATGAATCTTCACAAATGCAGGCAGGGCAGGAGGTCACAGAATCAGTAAGGTTGAAAAAGCCTCTAAGAGCATCAACCCAGCACCACCATGGCCCCAGGTGCCACGGCCACACCTTTCTTGAACACCTCCAGGGATGGGGACTCCACCACCTCCCTGGGCAGCCTGTGCCAGTGCCTGTTCTTTAAGGTCCCTTCCCACCCAAACCATTCTATGGCTCTCTGACAAATGTTCCTTCGTGGAGGTTTTTAGTTGCCTGTCAGCTTCAGGAGTCTGCAGTTCACTGCTGCAGCTTCCCCAGACTTGTCTCTTAATTATCTGGCCCACGTGGTCTCTCCAGTTCTGGCCATCAGAGGTTTTTCCTGGAATAAGGAAATATTAATAAGTTGTTTGCAGTCATTCAGTGTTCCCTCCCCTAATGGACACTCCAGCACTTAGCATGCACTTATCTCACTTCTTATCTCACTGCCCATCGCCCTCCTCTCAGTTCTTCCCATCAGAAGTAAAATCTCTTTCCCTGAAATAGTGCTGCTGAGTGGACAGGCAGTGTGCTTTGGGAGAGCCATGAAAGGAAACCCAAAAAGGCAAAGCCTGATGAAGAGAAGGCCTCTGGGAGAATCAGTGCTCAGAAAGCAAGTCAGAGAGAGCTGAGGACTGCCCTGGAGTCAGGCACTGTCCAGAGGAGGCTCTGTCTCCCCATTGGGTGCTGCAGTGAAGCTGGAGGCTCTCTTGCAGGCAGGCTGCTGGTGCTGATCTCTTCGAGGGTTGCTGTTGGAGGGTGCAGGTCTCTCAGAAGTTGCTTTCAGTTGCTAAGACAACTTGCAACTCATTTCCTTTGCTGTAAGAAGCCAGGCTGTGGGAGAGGCTCCCAGAGAGGCTGCTCTGGGGGCTGCTGGGAGCAGCAGTCACACTTGGAGTGCCTGTGTGAACTTCAGGTATTAAAGACCTCTACTTTCATTGCTTTTGCATTGTGTCCTCTTACACCTGAGGGACTGTAGGCTCCTGTGGAATTTATGGTTTAAGAGAGAAGTGCCAGCCCCTGCTCTGCAGACACCTGCCAATCCCTCTGCTGTGAGCCCAGCGCCTGCCTGGCTCCTCTGAGAACGTGTGAGCAGCTCCTGCGAGCTAAACCTCTGCTTTGATCCATCCTTTGCAGGAGGGCTGAGACACAGAGATTCTGAGCTGCTTCTCTGAGGAGAGCATCTGGGATAAAACTGGCACTTGAACTCCTGTCTGCTGTTCCTCAGCCCTTTGAATTCAACCAAAGCTGCTGCTTTTAAACCCAGCCCTTCCTGACCTTTTCAGGAGATCTCAAAAGTTTGCTCACCCCTGGGGCTGTTGTGAGGCTTAATGAATGTTTGTAAAGCGCCTCGAGTTCTGGGGATGAAAGTGCTTCAGATTATTAATATTAATACTAACAGATGAGCCCCTGAACCATTCTGCTACAGTGGAATGAATTAACATGAAGCAAGCAATCAACAACAACAAATCAGCCCAGCCCTGCCGCCGTGGCCCGGGGCGCTGCGTGCAGCTGGTGGTCTGCTGGATGTGACAGATGAGTCCCTTGGTATTCTCCTCAGTCATCTCCAGTGGAAATGTCCTCCCCACAGCAGCCTTCCAGCCAGAAGTCACCTGCAGCACTCACTTGCTCCTTCCAGCTGGGGCTTTGTGTAAAAGGCATCGTCTGCAGGTCGTAATCAGACCTGACACAGGCTGGGACGCAGCTTCTGGGGGCGTTCGTCAGGCGCTTGCATAAGCTGTGGCACGCTGGGCACAGGTACCCCAGGAGAGACCTCCTCTTCCTGCAGTGCCTTCCCCACCACTGCCTGGTGCAGGTACTCATGCTGGGGGGGTTGCTCCCTCTGCAGAAGTGTCAGTAAGAAAACTAACCAGAGAAATGGAGGCACAGAGGTTGGGTGATTCTGCCAGGAGATCAGAGGAAGGGTGGCATAGAGGCCCTGGTCTGTGCTGTGGTGTTTCAGCTGTGGTGCCCTCCCTTCCCTGCACAGGAGTGTACCAGACAGCAGCAAGTGGCCACCATGACCCCATGAATGCTCCAAGCTTGGGGCAGGCTGGCTGGAAACTGCCCAGTAAAGACAGACCTGGGAGTGTTGGTTGACAGTGGCTGAGGTCACCCTCCCTGGAGGTGGTGGGGATTGGATGTGGCACTTGATTTGAAGCCATAGTTTAGTTAGTCAGGAGGTGTTGGCTGACAGGTTGGACTTGATGAGCTCTGAGTTCTTTTCCAACCTTATCGATTCTATGATGCTAAGATGAGCCAGGGGGTGCCCAGGTGCCTAAGAAGGCCACCAGCATCCTGGGCAAGAGTGTGGGCAGCAGGAGCAGGGCAGGGATTGTCCCCCTGGACTCATCACTGGGGAGGCCACACCTTAGGAGGTGGTGGAGTCCCTGGAGGTGTTCAAGAAACCTGTGGCCATGGCACCTGGGGCTGTGGTGCAGTGGCCATGGTGGTGTTGGGCTGATGTCGAGCTGGATGAGCTTAGAGGGCTTCTCCAAGCTTCACGGCTCTATGATTCTCTCTGTTCATTGAGTTTCCAGCTGGGAAGTGTCATAAAAAGCTGGTCCTTGAGTTCAGCACTTCCTGAAGATCAACTGCAGCCATTTCTTGATTTTTGAGACAGTGCTGAACACCTCCTAAACACCCTCACAATTCAGGCTCCTTGGGAGTCACCTTCTGACAGCAGCCCTAATTCCAGGCACTCAAATATTTACTGGTTTGAAAGAAGTCAGTGTGATTTGGAAAGACAGTGCTGCTATTTTAAACAATCCCAGCCAACACACAGCAGCTCTTAGCAAATCACTGCACAACAATCAGGATGATTGCATGAATATCCAGAGTTTTCTATTTGAATATTAAAGAATTCAGCCTCACTCATTCATCCTCCACTGCAGCTTTGGTGAGCTGGGCTGAGGGCTGTGGCTCTTGTGGGGTTTCCCTTAAGGTTTTTCCTATTTGAAGTCAAGTAGGAAAAAAACCCAACCAAACCTGAAGTGGGCTAGGAAGTGTCTGAAGTCAGAAACTTATCCCTGTCCCTCAGTTCTGTGGCAAATAATTGGGCCCTGAAGGAATTGGCTGTGGAGCTGTTCTCTGGGTGGCAGTGTGAGTGTGTTGGCTCCATGTCCTGCAGCTGCCTCCCAGCAAGAGGTTTTGGCAGGCGCCCCAAGGACTGGCACCTCGAAGGAGAAGGGAGGAAATGCTGAGCTGAGGGGCCAGGTTAGTGTGATCCAGGGCTGCCCAATGCAGGATGCAGGTTAATTAGAAACCCCTTTGCATTTGGGCTGCCATGAGCAGAGCAGGGGGAGCCACTGGGGGAGATCTGTGAATCTGAGAACCAAAGAAGAAGTCAACTTGAAGAGCTCATTCCTCTCACCTGCTCCCCTTCTGCTGCAGTTTTCCAGAGCCTCCACTCTTGTGCTCACCTTTGTGCTCTCCTTTTTGCACCACTATTAAATATTGATGTCAGAGTAGAGCTCCAGGCTGAAGTCCAAGTGCTCTGCACTCACATCAAGCTCAGCTGGCCATGGGCAGCCTTTCCCTGACACGGGGAGCAGGGCTGGGGGATCGCTGCTGCGGTGCAGTAAGGCAAAGACTGCCGGGGGTCGTCGGCAAGATGTGCTGAACACAAAGCCTAATTATGGCAAAGTTAGAGAAGGATCCCAGGGCTGCTCATCCCCAAGTCTCTGCCCAATGCCAGGTGCACCTGGAGCAGGGTCATGGAATCATGGAATCACAGAGTGCTGGGGGCTGGAAGGGACCTCTGGAGACTGGGTCCAAAAGTGCTGCTGCAGCAGGGGCACCCAGGGCAGGTCACACAGGAATGCACCCAGATGGCTCTTGAAAGTCTCCAGAGGAGGACACTCCACAGCCTCTCTGGGCTCCAGCACCCTCACACCACAGAAGTTTCTCCTCATGTTGAAGTGGAATCTTCCAGTCCATTGCCCTTTGTCCTGCCACAGGACACCGCTGGCAGCTACAAGGAGCTCTCCATCTCTCCAGCAGGTCTGAAATACAGATCCAGGGAGATGATTCTTCAGCTTGAGTGTCACTGCAGCAGGACTGCACTGCCACATGAATCCCTCCAGACCATCACAAGCCAGGAGTGGCAGAACACAGCCGTGTGTCAGCTGGCATCAGCCATAACTCTGAGTAAAGCAGACCTTTAAACACAGCCTGCTCCTGACTGTTAGTGAAGTAACAAATGGTGAGCAGTAAAAGGCAGCAGCTCATCTGAAAAATGCACAGCTCCAGCAGTCAGAGAGGAAAGCAGCAGAGAAATAAAATTAAGCAGAATAATCAGCAAAATAGGCACAGCACAACCACTGCAACTCACACTGCTGCCTCCAGAAGCAGCTCAAGGGTTTCGTGTGCCCCACAGTCACTGTGCCTTGGGTACTCAATCTCCAAGGCCAGGAGAGAATAATCACTGCCTTAGAAATCTGCAAACTTCTTTCATTTAATCTTCTTCCCTGTGCATTTTATTCAAACTAAGTTCCTCACTGTCCTGAGGGATTCATAATCTTCCTCCTCAGTGCTGGTAAAGCTCAGCAGGAGGAGAAATGGGTTGCAGGGATTCTCATTGCAGGCTTGCTCTTGGGTTAGGCACAGGCCTCAGCTCTCAAACAAAGAGCAATCCAGGCACTGAGATTCACAGTTGGAGGAGACCTCCAAGATCATCCAGTCCAGCATCAACCCAACCCCACCATGGCCACTACACCACAGCCCCAAGAGCCTGGTTTCCTGAGCACCTCCATGCATGGGGACTCCTCCCTGGGCAGCCTCTGCCAGTCCCTGACAACTGCAGCAAAGAATTTTTCCCTAATCTCCAACCTAACCTCCCCTGGCACAATTTCAGACAATCTCCTCTGATACTAGAGAGAAGAGCCCAACCCCCACCTGGCTCCAGCCTCCTTTCAGGGAGCTGTAGAGAGCCAGATGGTCTCTCCTTAGCCTCCTTTTAGCCTGGCTGAACAACCCCAGCCCTGTTTTCCAGACCCTTCACCATCTTTGCTGCCCTTCTCTGGACACACTCAAGCAACTCAATATCCTTCTTGGATATTGAGGGGCCCCAAACTGAAGCAAATCTTCAATGTGCAGCCTTGAGTTGTGCTTTATTTAAGAAGTGTGGATGGGGTTGCTCTTTCTGCCTGGAGGCAAAGCAGAGTATGAGCTGCAGTTGTGATTGTCAAAGATTTATGGGAAAGAAAGTTATTTTAGAATAATCCTCTTCTGTCACCACCACCTTCCCTTTCCCACCATATCTGCCCCTTTCCCCCCCAATTTCCCCTCCTCCCCTCTCCATTCCCCCCCTCCCCCATCCCACTCCAGGTGTGGCCACTTGGCCTTCCCCCCCACTCCCCTATTTAATCCCACCAGGAAGGGCAGCAGCCCCAAGCTGAGGCCATCTGGGCTGAGGATCCTCCTCTCATCTCTGGTGAGTGCCCCTGGTGCACACTGGGTCATGGTGACTACAAAGGCAGGGGGGGCTGGTGGCCCCCTGGTTGTTAGGGCAATGATTGATGACTCTTCCCATCCCATCCAGGGGTGGTGGCTGGGGCTGAGCTCCTCTGGGTGGTGTCTTGGCTGGTGAGGGTCTTGCCCCTGGCTTTGGGCTGGGTGCAGGAATGGTGGTGGTGGAGCAGGAGCTGTTTAGGCAGGGGGGAGGATGGGGTAGAGGGAGCAGGAGCTGCTTTGGGAAGATGCAGGGGGTGGTGGGGCAGGCAGGGGGGTTAAGCTGGATGACCTCTAGAGGCCACTTCCAGCTCTGGTGATTCTATGACTTGATGGTCTAGTTGCAAGCCCCTAGCCATGGGCAGGGGCACCTCCCACCAGACCAAGTCAGCATCTTTAAGGATGTATTTTTTGTTACTGTACATAGATACAGCAAGCTCCTCTGCCAGCTCTCTCAGCACCCTGGGGTGGATCCCATGGACTTGTGGCGATCCAAGTGGCCGAGCAGGTCTCTAACTGCTTCCTACTGGATCACAGGGGAACTGTGCTGCTCCCTGCCTCCATCTGCCAGCTCAGGAGGCCCCTTGTCCTGCAGACAACCTGTCCTGCTGCTGAACATTGAGGCAAAGAAGGTGTTAAGTACCTCTGCCTCTTCCTCATCTCTTACAATATTCCCCCCCATGCCCACCAAGGAGTGGAGGTTGTCCCTGCCCTCCTCTTGCCACTAATAGATTTATAAAAGCATGTTTTGTTGTCCTTTGTTCAATTGCTCCTTAAGAAGTTATTGCATTTAAATATTCCTCTGGCTCTCTCCTTTCTCTCCTTCCCATTCACAGCTGCCTCACTGTGCACATGAAATGGAAGTGATCCTAACATGAATCCAGTTAGTTCTCTGCTGCCTTCTTGCAGCTCTGGCACTGGCCTGGGCTGCCTGGGGAGGTGGTGGAGTCACCTAGTTGCACCCTGGTGCAGCTTAGGCCACTTCCTCTCCTTGTATCACCTGACACTAGGCACAAGAGCCCAACCCCCACCTGGCTCCAGCCTCCTTTCAGGTAGCTGTAGAGAGCAATGAGGTCTCCCCTGAGCCTCCTCTTCTCCAGGCTAAGCAACCCCAGCTCCCTCAGCTGCTCCTCCCCAGCCCTCTTCTCCAGATCCTTCCCCAGCTTGGTTGCCCTTCTCTGGACCTGCTCCAGCTCCTCAATGTCCTTCTTGCAGTGAGGACCCAAAACTGCATCCAGGATTCAAAATGTGGCTTCAGCAGTGCCCAGCACAGGGCACAATCCCTGCCCTGCTCCTGCTGCCCACAGCACTGCTGATCCAGGCCAGGGTGTTGGTGGCCTTCTTGGCCCTCTGACACATGCTGGCTCCTCTCTAGCCTCTGACAAGCAAAACTACTCTCTCTAAATCACATCCCAGCATTCACCTTCCCCCCATGTTACCTACACAAGTCAGGGTGATGCTAAAAAAATTACTTCTCTATTAAGAGGGGCACTGGAAGTGTACTTCCAAATTTATTACTCCTGTTTTGAAGCATTGGAAAAGAGGCTTCCTCCCTCCCTCCCTTCATCACCAAATGGGTTTGATGGAAAGGCTCCAGCAAGATTTGCCTTCTACTGCTGATAAACTAATGAGCTCAAGATGCTAAGCCACAAGTGAAAACAGTGCTGGAGCCTGAAGAGCTTTCACGTGGGAGGGACAGAAATGACACAAATTGGGCACCTCAAGAAATGATGAAATGTTAAAGAATTAAATAATGAGTAACAATTAACTGCTTCTCTTTCCCAGAGGTGTTAATGCCTCTGCAGCATGGCTTGAAGGCAGCCCACAGCTGAACACCAATCAGGACCTGTTCACAGTATCACAGTAACTAAGGTTGGAAGAGACCCCAAGGATCATCAAGTCCAACCTGTCCCAACAGACCTCACAACTAGACCATGGCACCAAGTGCCACATCCAGTCTCCCCTTGAACACCTCCAGGGACGGTGACTCCACCACCTCCCTGGGCAGCACATCCCAATGCCGAACGACTCGCTCAGTGAAGAACTTTTTCCTCACCTCGAGTCTAAACCTCCCCTGGCACAGCTTGAGACTGTGTCCCCTTGTTCTGGTGCTGGTTGCCTGGGAGAAGAGACCAACCCCCTCCTGTCTACAACCACCTTTCAGGTAGTTGTAGAGGGCAATGAGGTCACCTCTGATCCTTCTCTTCTCCAGGCTAAACAATCCCAGCTCCCTCAGCCTCTCCTCACAGGGCTGTGCTCAAGGCCTCTCCCCAGCCTTGTTGCCCTTCTCTGGACACGTTCAAGTGTCTCGATGTCCTTCCTAAACTGAGGGGCCCAGAACTGGACACAGGACTCAAGGTGTGGCCTAACCAATGCAGAGTACAGGGGCACAATGACCTCCCTGCTCCTGCTGGCCACACTATTCCTAATACAGGCCAGGATGCCATTGGCCCTCTTGGCCACCTGGGCACACTGCTGGCTCATGTTTAGGCAGGTGTCAATCAGCACCCCCAGGTCCCTCTCTGTTTGGCAGCTCTCAGCCACTCTGACCCCAGCCTGTAGCTCTGCATGGGGTTGCCGTGGCCAAAGTGCAGCACCTGGCACTTGGACTTACTAAATGCCATCCCTAGCTGCTCTCCAGTGCCTGCACTGGGGCAGGACAGGCAAGAGCCAGACAGATTGTGTTTATTTGCCAGACACTCCCTCACCCAGAGAGAACATCACACAGGGTGGTGGAGGTTGGAAGGGACCTCTGGAGAGTATCAAGTCCAACCCCCCTGCCAGAGCAGTGTCACCCAGGAACACATCCAGGTGGGTTTTGAATGACTCCAGAGGTGGAGACTCCACAACCCTTCTGGGCAGCTGCTCCAGGGATCTGGCACCCTCAAGGTAAAGAAGTTTTTCTTCACGTTGACCTGGAACATCTTGGGTTCCAGTCTGTGTCTGTTGAACAGCAGGAGGAGGAGGATCTGGCACCAGACAGAGGTTAAGAACACACAGGCTCAGGTATTTGTAGAAAGCATGAAGCAGGCTGGAGAAAGAGAGGCTCCATTAGTGCTGTTGATCCACATTTTGATGAAAGCTTAAAATGTAAATGAAAAGAGAGAGAATAGGGATGAAGAATCTTTAAACTTGCAACAAATCATTTTATATTGATAGAGTCCTGGGCTTAAATCCAAACACAGCTATTGCCTTAATGCAGACTGATTTCAGGAGACTTAAAAATAGCCAAGATACTCTGGTGATTGGCAGCCATTGTAGAGGCAGCTGCCAAAGTCAAATTGATTTTTTTTTCCCTTTTGAAGGACTCCAGCTAATTCCAGCAAGGCTACAAATCGAGGCACACACACACATGGCTCGTGGCTGACTGACCAGAGCCTGCAGGAGAGGAGCTGTGCCTCCGCCCTCGCCTTTGGGCAGCACAGAGGGAGGGTCAGCATCCCTGCAGGTGGTACCTGGGGCCATGGGCTGGTGTCTGTGGCGCTGTTGGGTTGGTGGCTGGGCTGGGTGAGCTTGGGGGCTGCTCCAACCCAACCATGTGCTGGCAAGGGTCCTGTGAGCGATCCGCTGCAGTCATGCGCTGCACATGGCCATGCCCCACGCTTAGAGCTCTGAGAGGCAGGAACTCCAGGGCTTCACCAGAAGAGCTCTGGAGGCCCCTTCCAACCCCAACCATTCTGTGATTCTAAGTTGTGAAGCATTTTCTAGCCCCCTGAGAAGGCTGCCTGCTAACAGCATTCACACATCTGTCTGAGGCTCTTGAGATATTGCTTCCAGCAGCAATATAAATGAACTCAAACATGCATTACAGCTGGGATTAATTCCCAGCTAGTGACATTTGACAATCAAATGGATGCCAAGTGGCCAGCCTGGCAGGTGGCACCCAGACAATTCCTCCCCACGTGCCTGCACTCCCAGCCTGGGGAAGGTTTGCTGATTTCAGTTGAGTTCAAGCCTTTGATTGCTGCTGGCTGTTAACATTCCAGAGAGGTTTTAAATAAATAATATTGGACATTGTTCAGTGCTTCAGCAGTAAAGGGAACAAAAATGAACACTGAGCCATTCAGCTCCCAGTTATTGACACAGAGGGAGTATGCAGAGTGCTGCTTAGGGTAGAGCTTTTACACAGAGCATTTGTGATACCCTGGGCCCTCAGTCTCCTGCCACAGAGATGCAACAGCCCTCACTGAATGTACACAGAACAGTCCCAGAGCCACCTTGCTGCGTGCTAAGAGCACACAAATGGATTCCACGAAGACTGATGGTAGCCCCCTTGAGATCACCTCCTTACCTTCCCACTACAGTCTAAGTGCTCAGCACAACAGCATCCCCCTGCCCCTGGCAGGAGCTCAGGAGGGTCAGCCTCACAGTGACAAACATCAGCCACCAGCAGCATCACTTGCAGGCAGTAAGCAACCTGCTGGACATCACCTGAGCTAGGACAGAGGCCTGCTGATGGCAGCTGGGACAAGGATTTGCCATCATATCCTGAACACAGGTCCTGTGAGGAGCAGCTGAGGGTCCTGGGGTCGTTTAGCCTGGAAGAGAGGAAGCTGAGGAGAGACCTCATTGCTCTTTTGGGCTCTTGGTTCAGACCCCAAGGGCCTGTTCTCATGGGGCTGGATTTCCCTACAGAGCCATCCATAGGGATCTGTCTGGTGCAGCTCAGCATCTCTCACACTCTGCATTCCAATCCTCCTTTGCATTGCAAATCTTTCTGCAGGGGGAGACAGGGGCTCTGCTTCCCCATTATGGCTGTGGCAACGTTAAACACACCCTTGGTGCAATCACTAAATAGGGTCCCCATTTAAAGGCCACCTTTGCTCAGCCCTCCAAGACCATTAAAGGCCAAGTATCCATTACACACTCTGCCCAGCCTATTAGGAAGGTCAAATGTTGCCTTTCAGCTCCAAATGTAATTACACCTCCTGAAAGGCAGCCTGCTTGCCTTCCTTTTGAAATCCATAATGAGCTTTTCATACAGAAGCAGCACTGTAGGAACCCTGAACCCTTTATATCACACCAGGGCTGGGAAACGAGATCTCTGTTATAGATCCAACGTGCAGCAAGACTGACAGAGTCACTGAGAAGTTCCTCCTAAGCATTTAGAGGCAGAGCTGGCACAGCTCACCAGGAGAGTTCCATCTTCCTCCAGAAAAACAATTAAGATGAAGTTTAATGTCTCTTTCATTATTAGAGATAAGGCACAACGATTTCCAGACCACTCTAAATAGCTATTTTTGGTCCTCTGCAACCCTGAAGATTTCTCTTGGTTTATTCCCATGTCTGCTATCTTCACAGATTAAAATTTGCTCTGCAAATGAAAGATGTTGACCTACAGCTCTTGCCTGCAGAGGCAGGAGAGTCACTGCTATTGTCAGCTGAAGTTCTCTCCCCCAAGAACAGCCCAAAGCTCAGATTGCTCATCACACACAGTGATCTGTCTTGCAGGGAGCTGAAAGCAGCAGGGCCCACAAAGAACATCGACTGGAGAGGGAGGCAGTCCTGGTCCATGTGCACAGCATGCAGCACCTCTCTTCACAAGGCACAGGTGCTGTGGGAGCTCCTGGCTGAGGAAGAAGAGAAAGAAATGTTGGGAATCCAAGTAACAATCCTGCTCCTCACTAAACATCCTGGCTCAACATCCCAGGCATGACAACTGTCCTGGCCCTGGCAGGTGAGTGAGGCAGACAGCTCCTCGCAGCTCTATTGTTTCAGAGCCAGCAGACACCTTGCTCAAAGCATCCAATTCATCTCCGTGCTGACAGCTCCGTGTGCACAGTAACTTGTAAGGTGCCTGGAGATGTCTGGCTCGGTGAATGCCAGCTCAATTAATTAACCATGGGCCTACCTGCAAGACTGCAGGAACTTCTCTCAGCTCTGCTGTGCTTCAGCTGACTGCCCCTGCACAGCCCTGCTGCTGGCCCGGGACACCTCCTCCCTGACGGCAGATCTCACACCTCCTGGATCAGCATGGAGAGGTCACCGCTTCTGCTTGCCAGACAGAAGGGCTCTTTGTCCCTGTGCTCCATTCCAGAGCTTCTGCTTGCCAGAGGAGAGGGTGTTTGCCCCCCTGCTCTGTTCTGTGGTATCTGATAGCAGCCCACACCCAGGACCAGCCCTCAGCCTGGCAGACACTGTGTCCCAATCGATGAGACTCAGCATCAAGCAACCAGCTCTGCTTTTAATCCTACAAGTGGCTTTGTATTTCTATTAACTTTCTCCAGCCCATATTGCCTGCTTGCAGTTTCTCTCCCACCACTAAAGCCAAGAATCCTTGTGCTGGTTCAGCTCAATGGTCCCAATTTAAATAAGTGGGAATTCTAATGCCAGTGAAGCCTCCCTCGGTGCTTCCATGGCTTCAGCCTGCTGCCTGAGAGCTTGAAATGCTCCAAGCAGGGACAGCACTGCCAAGTACACTCGGAACAGAATGACTTGGAGAAGCTTCTCTCTAAAATTAGCTTTTAAAAACTGTTATCAGGCCAGCAATAAGCCCCAAACAGATAAGCATTTCCCCTGCCCCCTGTGAAAACGAGCAGCAGAGCAGGTCAGGAGCCCCCTGGCATCACCTTGGCAATGCTGCCTTAGAACGAAAGGGACAGCTCAGGCTCAGGGAATCCCAGCATGGTGGGGTGGGAAGGGACCTCTGGAGATCATCCATCCACCCCCCTGCTCCAGCAGGGTCCCCACAGCAGCTTGCCCAGGATCACAGTGTCCAGGGAGGGTTGGAAGCTCTCCCGGGAAGGAGAATCCACAACCTCTCCGGGCAGCCTGCTGCAGGCCTCCAGCATCCTCACACCAAAGAATTTTCTCCTGCTGTTCAGATGGAGCCTCCTGGGGTGCAGTTTGTGCCCATTTGCCCTCATCCCACCCCTGGGCACCACTGGCAAGAGCCCAGCCCAGCCTCCTCTTCAAAATAAGCCAAAAGCTGCTTTTCAGAGACTGAAACGTCTCAGTTGTCAAATGAGAACTCTGAGCAACTGTTGTCAGCCAAAAAAAAATGCCATAAAAATAAGCCTCATAAATTGCTAAACTGTTTCATTTTCAGATTTTATGATGAAAAAAACATTGCTTTTTATTTGGCAGCATCTGCTTCAGGGGAAAAAAATAAATACAATGATTTTAAAAAACCCCTTAAAAATAGGGGGAAAACAGATTGGTTTGAGTCACTCTGTCAAATGTCAACCTGCATTTAAAGCACAAAGGGCTTGCAGCCAGCATCCCTCTTTCTGTCCTCCAAGAAATCCAAACCTGGCCTTTAGCTAGCTAAATAAAAGGAAAGATAATAGCTTATGCATTGTAAATTGATCAGTGTCAGCAGAGGCTGCCCAGGGAGGTGGTGGAGTCCCCACCCCTGGGGGTGTTCAAGAAACCTGTGGCCATGGTGGTGGTGGGTTGATGGTTGGGCTGGGTGCTCTTGGAGGACTTTTCCAACCCAAACAATTCCCTGATTCTGTGTATTCAAAGGGAGACACCAAACTCCCAGCTGGTGCAGTTCCTCTTGCAGCAGGCTGAGGACTAAGTCACCTCCCAGATTTTCCAGGCTGGGAGATTTCTGCGATGCACAGGAGGGGGGAATGTACCCTGAGCCCTCCAGCCCAGCCTGGAGTCTTTCTAATGATTCTGAAGCACAAAGCATGCTAAGGGAGCTTCTCATTCTGCTCCTCCTGCCTCTGCTTGAGTCAGAGATGCTCAGCAGGCTCTTTGGCCTTCCCTCAAGCTGAAGCCTGAGGGGTGTGAGAGCTGGGGAGAAGGCTCATGGGGGTTATTCAGTGCTCTCAGAGACACAAATTCCCTCTCTCACTGCCAGATGCATTAAACCACTGAGCTCACAACTGCATAAAATTATCACAGGCATTAAATCTGTGCTAATTCAGCCCAGAGCAGCCCTGTCCCTGGCCAGCACTGAGAAGAGCCCAGCCTCATTCTCTTGCACCCCAGCCTCTAGCGCTTGCTGATCATTGCTCAGCACCCCTCTGGGGCTGCTCTTCTGCAGGCTCTCAGCCCCAGGGCTCTCAGCCTTTGCTCCTCACAGAGCTGCTCCAGGCCCCTCAGCAGCTCTGCAGCCTGCCCTGGACTCTCTCTGCTGCTTGCACAGGGCCTGCTGCAGCCTTTGTGTTCCTCTTTATGCACTTGGCACACAGCAGTGGGACGGAGAACCTGTGCAGACAGATCCCCAGTCTGGTCTGACATGGCACTGTCTGTGTTCTTGGGGGACACAATAAAAAGCAGAGCAGTAAGAGACTCCAGGGGAAAAATCCAGGGGAAAAAAAAAAAGAAAAATCTAAAAATTAAAATAAAGCCATAA
This sequence comes from Dryobates pubescens, assembly GCF_014839835.1. Classification (NCBI taxonomy): domain Eukaryota; kingdom Metazoa; phylum Chordata; class Aves; order Piciformes; family Picidae; genus Dryobates; species Dryobates pubescens. The sequence goes on from NC_071642.1 coordinate 11,637,961, forward strand.
AAACTGCAATAAATTCATTTCCCCTCATGTGTTGCAATAGGATTTTATGTGCAGCATTAAAACTCCAGCATGAGTTATCCTTGCAAGCCTTGCTTGGAAGTGACTGCGAGTGGAGACAGCCAGCTGAAATACACCAGTGCTGGGGGATGAAACCAGTTTATATCCATCCTAATTACAGCCATAATACACTCATTGGAACTACCCTAGGTGTTATTTAGATGTATGCTGTCCATTCTGTCTAAAATAAATGGAAATAAAAGTATAATGCATAGCTGAAAAATATACTCTGGCCCCAGTGCTGTATCTCACTGACAAGTGCTTAAAAAAAAGAGAGAGGGAAAAGAAAAGGCTAAAAGTAATAAAAATTACTGCTAGAAAAATCGAAGTGTTCCATTCCTGGATTTTTATGGGGGCAATAAAAAATGAACAAGCAGCTCTAGTTAAGCTGGGCTGATGAAGTGATATACTGCCAGGAAGGCATTCAAGGTTGTGTGGAAACAGATTTAAAATTGATATATATCAAATACAATAATTCTGGTGCATATTAACTAGGGCTGAGGTAGAATCCTGCTGCAGGATGATTGTAAATTACATTAAAAAATGAATTCTGAGCCGGACAAAATTTGCCAGCCGAAGGAGCCCGAAGGAGGCTGTCAATAGCTCTTCTAACTTTTAATGTGATGCTTTGGAGCAGTGCTGGAAACTTAGTTCCAGGAGTTTCAGGAGTGACAACTTCTGCCTTTGGAACTCTGTCATTCCTCTAACCGTGGAAGAGACTCCTAGAAGGGTTTGGGTTGCAAAAGCTCTCTGAGCTCATCCAGTCCAGTCAGCAACCCTGCACCTCCATGGCCACCCAACCATGGCCCCAGGTGCCATGGCCACAGGTTTCCTGCATACCTCCAGGCATGGGGACTCCACCACCTCCCTGGGCAGCCTCTGCCAGTCCCTGACCATTCCTGCAGCAAAGACAATTTTCCTCATCTCCAGCCTAACCTCCTCTCCTTCTCTCACCTGACACCAACCCCCACTTCACTCCAAACTCCTTTCAGGGAGCTGTAGAAGAGTCAAAAGTCTTTTCTCATCCTCCTCTTCTCCAGAAGATGCTCCCAAGCCTAAGGCACTGCTGAGTCAGTTCATAGTGCAGAGCACTGAGGCTTTCTGCACTGGGGGATGATGAATTATTAGCAACAAAAGGTTGTGAACTTGCCAGTTTGAGTGCTGGACAGGCCCTGTCCCCCTCCCCTCTGTGGGCTGCAGACTGTTTCCCACCTAAGGTGTCACATGGAAGCAGCCTGTGTGCATCCTGTGAGCTACAGCATCCTCCAGCCAGCACCTGGCCAGCTCTGCAGACACAGAGCTGCCTCTGACCTCCACTTCCAGCCTCGCTGGAGGCAGCTCAGACCTATATTTCAGGTCTGATTTCTTCCAGCCATGGGAAATGGACTGTTCCCAGCCCTTCCCCTACTGCAGAAGCCTTTTACTTTTTGTTTGAAGACTGAAATAAGCTGCCCTCAATTCTTCCAGCCCTGCCAGCCAGCCTGCTTCTCCTCCAATAAACTTCTGGGGTACAGCACAAAGCTGGGCTGGATCCATGTGAGATAGCAGGAGATTGAGCTGTCACAAGCAGGAGAGGCACTCTGCTAGCTGCTGTAGGACAGGGTAGGCATTTGTGGTGCTGTGATTTAAAAAGGAATTATAGAGGAGTGCTACAAAGGTACTTTTTTCCCCCTCCCTCCTTCTCCTTTAGTGTTACTGAATCTCTTGTGATTCCATTGCCATGTGACAATATATTATTAAAGCCCAAGCTCCAGAGTTCTTTGAATAGGAGGGAGAAAAGAGGACACTTTCAGTCCTCATAACTGCACAAAAAGGCTGTGAATCACCAACCTCCACAGACCATAAAGCAGATAATTTCCATCGTTTTTAATGCAGCCCTGCAAATATTTGAGCCCTGCAGAGAAGCTACCAAACAGCAACACCAAAGGAAAGAGAAGAGGAGGTGAGGCTGGACAGCCTCATTCACAGCACAAACTGGGAGATAATAAAGTCACCACTGTCTGCAGGCCACCTTCACCTCCTGAAGCTTCTGAACTTTTGCCTTGGAGGAGCTGGAAGGAAGTTTCTTCTGCGTTTGCTCTCCTTTCAGGGAGCTGTAGGGAGCAATGAGGTTTACCCCAGCCACCTCTACTCCAGACTAAACCTCAGGTGCTTCAGCTGCTCCTCCCCAGACCTGAGCACACCCTGGCTCACCTCCAGCCACTGGCAGCCAGCACCCCCAGGTCCTTTTCCACGGGGCAGTTCCCAGCCACTTTGGCCCCAGCCTGGAGTGTCCCTGGGGTTGTTGTGACCCACGTGCAGGGCCCAGCACTTGGCCTTGTTAAACCTCACACAACTGACCTCAGGCTGCCCCTGCTCAGGTAGTTACTCAGTGACATCAATCCTGATTCCAAACAAAAAGTCCACAGGGACACCTCCACCTCCCCTGAAGCAGCACCAGCACAGCACCAGCGAAAGCAGCACCAGCACAGCAGAGTCCCTGCAGTGCTCCCTGGGCTGGGCAGTGCTTGTGGAACCGAGGGCTTGCTGTAAGATCATCGAGGATAGAGATGGTTTATCTGTAGGTATGAAATAAATATCACAGTCTGCAAGACCCAGACAGGAAAATACAAAGGTTTGGAAATCACAATGGAATAAAGCAGTGTGTGGATAAGAAATCTGCCTTTTAAAGTCAACCAAAGGGATTAAATCAAACCCTGCAAGAAGACAAGTAAATGATAAATGACACAAGGCTGTAACTAAACTAAATCTTTGGTGTCTAAATGAAATATAGAGGGCTGAGGAGATTATGCAAATTGGAATGAATCAGACTGAATCGAGACTTAGAGCTGACCTGGAGTGTGAGGGAACAGGCTGCACTCGGAAGGCTCTGGAGCAGTGAGAGCACCTGGGGTGGAACAGCAGGACAGAGGGGCAAGGATGCAAATGGTGTGTGCTGCAGAAATGGCACTGCAGCTGCTGTGGCCCTGCAGGCAGCTGCTCTCTACAACTCCCTGAAAGGAGCCTGGAATGAGGTAGGGATTGGACTCTTCTCCCTGCTATCTGGTGATACATATACATAGAATACATAGAATACATAGAATACACCAGGTTGGAAGAGACCTTCAAGATCATGGCGTCCAACCCATCAACCAATCCAACACCACCCAAACAACTAACCCACGGCACCAAGCACCCCATCAAGTCTTCTCCTGAAAACCTCCAGTGATGGTGACTCCACCACCTCCCCAGGCAGCCCATTCCAATGGGCAATCACTCTCTGTATAGAGCTTCTTCCTAACATCCAACCTAAACCTCCCCTGGCACAGCCTGAGACTGTGTCCTCTTGTTCTGGTACTGGCCACCTGGGAGAAGAGACCAACATCCGTCTGTCTACAACCTCCCTTCAGGTAGTTGTAGAGAGTAATAAGGGCAAGAGAAAACGTCCTGAACCCAGGGGAGGCTTGGGTTGGAGACGAGGAAAGATTTCTTTGCTGCAGGAGTGGTCAGGGACTGGCACAGGCTGCCCAGGGCGGTGGTGGAGTCCCCAGCCCTGCAGGTGTTCCAGAAACCTGTGGCTGTGGCACTTGGGGCCGTGGTTTGGTGGCCTTGGTGGTGTTGGGTTGGATGATCTGAGAGGGCTTTTACAACCTCAATGACTCTCTGAATCTGCACCTGTTTGACAGGGGCACTAAACCGGATTGTTCTGTGTTGTTAGGTCTGCTCACTGCATCTGGAATGCAAGCTGGAGTCAGAACTTCGGAGGAGTTCAGATCTTGACTTCTGGTTTGTTCCTCCTCTCTCAGTGGCTGGGTGAAGGCTGCACTGACAGCCCCACAATAGGAGCAGTAACACAGAAGTTAAGCAATGAGTTAAATGAGCCACAATGAGTCTGTATTTATTTTCCTCACAGGTAGCAGCAATTACAAATCACAGCACAAGAGCCTTTTGACCTTTAGCGCTGACGCAGCCCTTGGCAAGCTGAGCAGCCCAGCTCCCCAAGAACCCAGGGAAGGGAAGGACGAAAGTCAAGTGCTGTAATTAGCTGCATGATTATTTTCCCAAATAAAAATGTGCAATCTTCACCTCTTTGGCACTGAGTGGCGTCACTGGGGCTGCTGTCGCGGAGCTGCCATCGCTGCTCTGGCACTGTAGGGTTGATAAGGAAAGGCAAACACTTGGGGATCCACTGGAGGATCAGTTTAGTCCCCAGCTGCCCTCAGCTCCTGCTTTTATGGTCTTGTTTTTGTGGCTGAAGGGGTTCTGAGGACAGGGGGGAAGGTCACTGATGCTGGAGCCAGCAGGGATAAGAAATATTTTTCTCAACAGCAGCCAAGTCTGATGCTCTAATGCTCACCAGACATGAACTCCTGCCTTTTGTTGCAGCCAGTGACAAACCTCTCATTGACTTCAACAGGGTCAAGAAGTCCAGAAGAACAGTGGCAGGCAGGAAGGGGCAGGATCTCACCCAGACAGACTCCCTCATTCTGAAAACACCCTGAGGAGTTTCTGCCTCCCCCCAGCAAACCCCCAAAAGAAAGAAGGACATTCCCCAGAGCTGACCTTCTGAAGTGGGGTCACAAGCAGCACAGGCACAGCTGATCTGTGCTTGCAGAACTCATGACAAAAGGGTTAGCAGCCACTGTGGCATAAACAGAGAGGGACAGAGGGAGTCAAACAGGTTCAAGTCACCACACCAGATGAAAATGAGAAGATCCTGAATTGCTTTTGAAAGGCTGGTGCAGTGTCATGACCTGTGGAGGGTAAGGTACAAGTGGATGTTTGTGCAGCCAGGGCCTCTGGCAGCTACCAGGCACAGAATTGATACCAGAGATTTGTTTGCTCAGCTCAGTGCTGCTGTTACCCATCTACATCCACTGCTGCTTTAAATTCTTGCAGGAGAAGCTTTTTTCCTCCCCACCTATGTTAAACCATGCAAGCATGGGCTGGAGGATGAGCTCAAGGAGCTGTTGAAGGGTCAGGAGAACAGGTGTGGAGAGGAGCAGCTGAGGGATCTCCATTCCCCACCACTCACCAGCTTTGCCCCCAGCAAGGAGGACTTCTCTGCACTCGTTCTGCCTTGTCCTTCGTTAACCTCTGCTCCTCTTACATTCCTTTCCCCAGCCTTCCCCATTTAAATGAAACACCTTGAGGACATCTCTCATGCCCTGGCTGTCCATCAGCACAGCTCCAACTGTTCTCAAAGTCTGCTTCCTCTGGAGCCAGAACTATTTCTGCTTTTGGGTGAGTTTGCCTTTAGCAGTCGTCACTCCTGGAGTTGTTTTCTTTAGCACCTCTGCAACAATCCTCAGCACAAGCAAAATGCCTAACTGCCAGCCTCAAAGCCATCATTTGCATGAACACTGTCAAGCTAAAGCTCTTCTGCATGCAGGGCCAGAAGGGTGGCCTCAGCACTTGTGTCTCCTTCTAGGTGGGGCAGGGAAAAATATTGCTGAACGCATCCATCACTGCTGACCATCCCTGAGCAGAGCTTCCCTGATTAGATTTGGGAGCTGGCAAGGAATTGACTTTATCTCCCAACTCCATTTCCTGCATAATGTTATTAATTTATTCATTAAAACGTTATCAAATTATTGGAAAGAAATCTCCATCCTGAGCATCAGATAGCAGCAGCTCTGCTTCCCATTCCCTCAAACAGGATTTTTAACCAACAATATTGTTTAGTGATTTTATTATTAGCATTATTCAATTCAGCTCTGAGCTCCTTGGCTGCTCCTAGTTCCTTTTTCCCCTCCCCTCTTCCCCTCCCCCCACCTTTCTTTGCTCTCTGTTTACACTTTTTAATGAGGTTTTAATCTTCCCTGACATGTTTATTCAGGTTATTTGTTTTACAAAAGGAAAGGCCCTTAAGTATAACTGAGGAAATCAATGCTGCTTTTTTTTATAACCTGGCTCCAAATCTCTTCCTAATTCTCCTTTTCAAATATTCCTCAGCCCAGAGGAAGCCAGAAAAAAAAAGCAGCACAGAGGGGTTTGGAGAATGCATGCAAGGAGGTGAGAGCTTTTCAGATTAATTCAAGTGAAACTCCAATTCTTCTGGAGGAGCTGAGAATTCTACCAACCCTCAGAAGAATAATTGATTGCAAAATGAACTTGAGCCTGCAGAGATTCACAGGTCAACTTTTAAGTCAGTTTTTAAAGAAAGAAACCCTCAGGAGCATGGCAAACCCTAAGCTGGCCCTGGCCAGAGCAAAGCACCACTCCCTGGCAGCGAGCAGAGCGTGCCCTTTGCCATCCTGTGCCTGCAGCCTGCACAGCTTCTCTGCTTTGCTTTTGAAGGGGTCAGGATGTCAGGGATGTGCTGGATGGACCAGCCTGGGAAATCCAGCTGCAGCAGCTGCAAGTGGGAGTGGCTGGACCTGATCTGAATCATCCAGTGCCAGCTGTGGGTTGTGCCTGCTAGGCTGGTACCTGGATTGAAAAGCCTCCAAGCTCTACTGAATCCTGGGGGCTGCTGGCAGGGCCATCCCTGCTGCTCCCATTCCACCAGCAGCAGAAGGGTGAAGGCAGTCAGGTTACATCCCCTGCTCCAGCCCTTGCTCAGAGGGTGCCTGCCTTCCCCTGCCAGCCATGGAGCATCCCCGTCCCGTGACACTTGTCATGCTGGATGTACAGCTCACTGCTTTGGCTGTAAGATAATTAATGAGATGCTTCCCATTTAATTTGCTGAGCAGCAGCAGTATTTAAAGCACATTAATGTAGTCAGGCTTAATTTACTCTTTTTTTCCCTATTTTTTTCCCTTTTCCCCATGACTTGCAATCATTTTTCACCATCCTCATGCTACTTAGTTATTATTTTGTAAATGAATTACTTCATTTAATTTAGTTTCAGATTTAATTGTTCCTTATTGGAAATGTCAGCTTTCACAGTTCATTAATAAGGGCACTGGTGGAAGGAAAGCAAGGAAAGAAGTGAGGATAGGGAGAAATCAACTTCTCTGGCAAGTAATTAGGAGCTTTAGTTAATGTTGTGTCCATGTATTTGTTTTAAGTCTCTCCTGAACCTTTATCTCTAGATTAGCAGTACTGGGGATATTTGTTGGAATTCACCAGCCTGGCTTCCCTGCCAGACAAAGACAAACTCTGCAGTCCTTGGGCTGCTGAGGCTCTCCTCCCAGCTCAGCTGGCACACAGGTTCGGAGGTGGCACTCAGCCATCCTCCTGCGACAGCAACTTCAGCGTTCAGATGTAAAAATGCTTCTTCCAAAGAGCAGCAAATGCTGTGCTGAGAACCTGCCTGAGCTCACAGCACTGGGAATTCCTGCGGGGAATCCATTCTGGAATGCTTTGGGACAATCACAGAATGCACCGGGCTGGAAGGCACCTCCAGAAGTCGTCCAGACCAACCCCCCAGCAGTCAGCAGGGACATCCCCAGCTAGAGCAGGTTGCTCAAAGCCTCACCAAGCCTGACCTTGAACATCTCCATGGATGGGGCCTCCACCACCTGGGTAACCTGTTCCAGTGTTCCACCACCCTCAGAGTAAAGAGCTTCTTCTTAAGGTCCAACCCAAATCTCCCCTGCCCTAGTTTCAAACCATTGCCCCTTGTGCTGTCGCCACAAGCCCTCGGCAGCAGCCCCTCTGTGGGGCATCTGTGGTTGTGGTCAAGAGCAGGTGAGAGCAGCCTTCAAAAGAAAATATTTTGTATCTGAGGGCTCTGACTGACTTGGACCACGAGATCTGAGCTCAGAGCCCAGCCCTGATTTCCAGAATGCAAACCACTTACTGCTTTGATTTGCTTCAAACAGGAAAAAAACCAACAGCCCAGCCCCCAAGGAACAGAGCAGCTGCAGGAGGTGATCATCTCACGTTCCCCAAGTGCAGAGCAGGGCACTGAGAGGGTATTGAGAGGCTTCAACTGGTGATTCAGATCCACCTTGAGAGTTTAAGAAAACTACAATATAAATGCAAACTATTTCAATAATAAACACTCAGCTGTACAAACTACCATAATCCTCATTTCTTCTTCCCAAAGAGCAAAGACAAATCTAATGCAGACACTTAGCAAGGGGAAATTGCCTCAGCTTGGAGAGGCTGAGAATGGAAAATTCTACCCTGGTATTTTCCTGGATGAAAGCTCCCATGCAAGTGTAAATTATTATCATTAAAATAATGAATTCTTTGCCTGCTTTAAGGCTTTGCAGCTCACTTTGGAATTGAAAAGTGCTCTCTGCTCAATGAAACTCAGGGGGGTAATGTAAATTTTTCCACAGCTTTTAGTCTTCTGCTACATTCTACAGGCACGCGATCAGGAGGCAAATGCCCATTAAGGAGGCTTGTGAGTAAGCACCCAAAGTGTTTGGCTTCCAGTTGCACCACCCTCAGAGTGATCCTGGAGTTCATTACTGCTGAGGATCTTAATTCAAGCTCAGCAGCTCAGCTCTGGGTCAGCAGAGAGTTAGAAAGCAGAGAGCTCTGAGGTGCCCTGCGCCAGGCTTCATTTCAGGGGCTGTCACCAACATGTCAAACAAGCCCCAGGACAGCTCAGTGCTCAGCAAGAGCTAAAGGGTGCAGGTCCTGGGGCTGGGCTTTCTTCAGTGGTGCCAGTGACAGGACAAGGGGCAGTGGGCACTAACTGGAACCCAGGAGGTTTCACTTGAACTTAAGGAAAAAAAATCTTTGGTGTGAGGGTGCTGGAACCTGGAGCAGGCTGTCCTGAGAGGTTGTGGAGTCTCCTTGCCAGGAGGCTTTCTAAAGCAGCTTGGACATGATCCTGAGCAACCTGATCTGGGTAAACCTGTGTCAGCGGGGGGGGGTTGACTGGATGATCTCCAGAGGTCTCTTCCAATCCCCACCAGCCTGTGATTCTATCAATCAAAACTTCCATCCTAACCATTAAAAGAGAGACAGCAAAGGACAAATCAAGCACTGCAAACTGTTTGGGGTTGTACAAAACCCTGAAGGATCTTCCTTGGCCAAGGACCCTGTGGTTGGTCTTTGGAGCCTGCACAGGTAATGAGCTGATTTGAATGAGGTTGAGGAGTAACAGGTTTGAAAAAAGAGCCTTTTGAATATGCTTTGACATAAAGCCTGGATGGATTTATTTATTTGCACATCCAGGATTCAAAATGGAAAGGGCCACCTTTGACCAGCATTACATTTGCTTTAAGAATTATTATTCATGAGAAGAGCTTCCAGGACTTAGTTTATCAATGATAAACACATTTAATTAGCATAGTAGCAGGATCAGGAGTGGGCCACCTGGAGAAATTATTAGACTATAACCCACAACTCTGAGCTGATTCAATCCCTTAATTACAGCAATCAATTGACAATAATATGGCAATTGTGTGCCCTGCTTTGTACAGGGGTCAGACCAAATGATGGAATGAGCTCTTCTAAGCCTTCAAACCTATAAATAACCATTTATTAAGGTAGCTAATAGGCATCTATTGGCTGGGCTGAGCCTAGAAGCCAAGCAGGCTGAGTCAAGCTGCAAAAGAACTTGCCCCCCACAGGTGCCTGGTTCAAGATGCTGTTTAGGGGATGGAAATTGGTCACCTTTTTGTTTGTCTCTGCCCTCCAACACCCTCCAGCTTCATAACAGGTTTGAAAACCTTCTTTGTCTTCCCGTGCAAACCTGTGGCAGTCTCAAAGCCGTTGCTGGGATGGGAAATCAGCAGCTTGTCCTTGTCTCCATGAGTCCTTTAGAAACTATTTAGAACTGAAAACTGAACTCGGTTTTTCTTTGGAGGATTTGGGAGAGTTCCTTTGGCATTCAGCACAATTCCTTCGTACCTCTTGCACACCAGGCTTACCAAATCAATGCACCTGCCAAACGCTGTTCCGTGAGAGACTTCCCCACTCTTCCTCCAATCATTTCTCTCTTTTGGTGGCTGCCCTGTGTGCCAGGGAATGCTTTCAGGTAGGACAGAGAGCTGTGCAAACCTTGCCTACAGGGTGATCCCTTGGTGACCGTTTCTGGGGGATCCTCTCTCTGCTCACTGATGTTCCCTAACTGCTACAATTTGAGTGCTTTGTGTGCTGAAAACGAGAAAAACGTTAATGAAAAATAAACAAAGACGAGCAAGGGGCCCGGCCCCTGCCTTGATAGGGGATTGGAACGGAGAGCATCAGTGTAACAGAAGCAGCCGGAGGTGTTGCAGAGGCTGCTGTGGTGCTCTACAAGCATCTCCCACAAACAAAAGGTGGAGTGTGCTTAGCTCAAGTGCTTACAGATCTGTGCTGACTGAAGGAGCTGCGTAAAGGAGGAGAGAGAGAACGATTCAGAAGATAAGGACCATCGTTTCCAGCGGGATCTGCAGGGGTGGTAACTGCAGAGGATAAAATGCACCTCCTCGTGTCGCCGGCCGCGCTGGTGTCCCGCTCAAGTCTAACAAGAATCTCGGTACCTGCTCCCAGCCACCCCACTGAGCTGCATCCCATGCAGCAGCTTTTCTGTCACTGGGGAAAAAAATCCTGACTCCACGTTCCTCTATTCTAGAAACTTAGTGAGAGAATATCCCTTGGCATCCGAGAAAGGGCAGGCAGAGCTAATGGGAAAGCTGAGTAAAGAAACAGGGCAGGCAAAAGTCATTCCAGGAAGTCTAAAATGTGTTTTCCAGTGATTAGGGGGAAAGAAATACGAAATTGATTGCCAGCCTGCAGATGTTCCTGAGCCTTCAGAAACAGGGAGAGCAAATCTTTTGTGGGTGCTGTTTAGAATGAGGTATCCAGCAGGCCAGGTGCCTCCATCCACAATCAGTCATTTTGCTCTCTAAATGCAGACCTGATGGTCAGGTTTTGTGTGGCAGCAGCCCGTGAGAGTGTGAGGGGCTGGGAGGGGGGGTGGCAATTATGGGGATGTGTGAAACTCCTTCCCTCCCCCTGCAATAAAACGAGAGGAGTGACATCAAATTTAGATTCTCTGCAGAGACATTTCATATGCACACAGCATCAGAACTGCCTGGAAGGGAAAAATCAGGTAGTTTCTTCTTTTTTTTATTTTCTAAATCCTTTTTTGCCTTTTCCTTATCAGCTGTAAAACGTTACAATAATAACAATAATAAAGTAATAAAAAAAATCATCTCGGGGGTGAGCTGAGGCCCCAGAAGGTGCTTGTCAAGGAGAAAAATAATTGTTAAATAGCAATATTTCCACAGAGTCTGAGATGCTGGCTGAGCACTCAGCCAGGAGCTGTCAGGCTCAGTACTCCTGTCCTGAATGGCTGAATGTGCCCAGGAAGAGGCTCTGCAGAAGCCGGTGCCACATCTCCCTCCCCCCAGCCATGCTAATTGTTTATTAGCATACAAAAGAACCGATGACCTTTTAAATCCCGCTCTCATTGTCCCTCCCAGGCAGGCGAAATGAGCCTTGGCACGGCAAACATCGCTTGGCTCCTGTTTATTTTTAGGAAGGTAACCTTTTAAGCGCTGAACTCTTCATCAATAGTGTTTCAGAGTCCATATTCAATAGCTGTGGAAGTAAGAGCTGTGGTATTTTGCTACTCCAGCTAGGGCTCCAAAATTAACTGCAAGAATAAAGTGTTAAGGTAGAGTTGTACCAACAGGAGCACTGCAGGGCTGCAGAAGAAAGCTGAAGAGTTTTGAGGTGTTTCAGACCAAGCACCAGAACCTGACATTGCTCTCAAAGCTTTTTGAAGGGTCCCCAAGAATCATTTTGAAGAGTTCCCAGAATTTGTGCCCTGCAGGAGTGGTCAGGGATTGGCACAGGCTGCCTGGGAGGTGGTGGAGTCCCCATCCCTGGCCCTGGCACTCGGGGCTGTGGTTTATTGGCCACGGTGGTGCTGGGTTGAAGATTGGAGTCAATGACCTTGGAGGTCTCTTACAACCCAAACAATTCTGTGTTCGACTTGCCCCCCACTGTTTTTGACAGGAGCAAACTTTACACAGAAGCTGTTGAGTGCCTCTGCGGAGCTGAGAGAAGCAGCGGCAACGATGATGTGACTTTATTTGTTTGACGTGAGTATGGGGAGGATGAGCTAAAGGGATCCGCCAGAGACAATGTTCAGGACCTAGCAGGGGCCAGGCAGTCTGTTGGATGTGAGAGTCTCAGTCCCTGAAGCTGCTGAGCCAACTGATGATGTTGTTTAGTGTAAATTTCCGTTTGGAGAGACAGTGCAGAGCTTGAGCTGCGCTGTTTGGAACTGAGTTAGCAACCCCTTTGTTCCCCTGGGCTCTCCACAGCCAGGCCTTGTGGGCATTGTGTGAGCACTCTGAATTTCAGCAGCCAGGCCATTACCTGGGAGAAGTGCCACAGAAAAACCTTTTGGAAGAGGGAGTTTTATTTCATTTAACTTTCCTTTTCCCCCCTGGAGCAGTGTTTTTGCCATTCTCTGCTCTTATCCAGCAGCTCCTGCTTAAACTTGCTGTGTTCCCCCTAAATTTGATTAGATTCCATGGATCTGCTCTGCATGGCTGGCACAAGGGTGACCCTTACAAGCCCAAAGAGAGGGTTTCAGCATTCATTTGTTGTCCCATTATTTTCCTGGACAGGAATAGTAATGGGAGATTAGGAAAGAAAACAACAAGAGCCTAATTTACCAGGGGATTTCAACACCTGCTTAATTACATCTCTGCTGAGGGCAGCACCCATTGAAGTGCTTAATTGGGTGTTATTGTTTGAAAATGTGGAAGAGCTGCATGAAGAGAGGTTTGCAGAGGTACCTGAGTGTACAGCAGCACTCACATCCATCACTGTGCTCAGCACCAAACCAGCCCTGCACCCAGAGTCTGTCTCCTGGATCATCAGGCAAGGCTGAGACTCACTAAGGAGAAAGGGATGACTGAACCAGAGCTGGGGTTGGCTCTCTCAGCTGCTCAGAATCGCACCCCAGTCTTCAAAAGCAATGTGAGCAGTGTGGGTCTTGGACCCTCTGGGGAGAAAGCTGCTTTGGAAGGCAGCTGGTGCAGTGTGAGGAGCAAGTGAAGGGTGTGCAGTGCTAGCATCAGATGGACTTCGTGGAAGTCAGAAAAAAAAAGACCTTGCAAACAGAAGGGTCTGGAAATTCCTTCCCAGTGAGGAAGCAGCAAGTGTCCTGGCCCCTGTTCCCTACAGGGGTTCTCTCTGCTGCCGGCTGCTTGCGTTTTCACTCCACACAGAGTAAGTCACGTCGGCTCAGCCCTTTCCTCCACATGGATTTGCATGAGGGACTGCAGGAGGTTGAGTCATTAGAGAAGATTCCCTCGGGTTTGTCTGTCAGAGCCGGGCTGGCAGCTCCACCTCTCTTTCTCCGCTGTTTCAGCCAGCAGTGCTCCTCTGTTGGTCGTAATTAACCTTTCACCTGTACTCCGGGTGGAAGGAGCACTGCCCCGAGGAGATGAGCAGGGGTGTAAGTGTTTGGGCTGATCTCAGGGGCTGAGTTGTGGATGCCTGGCAGCGATCTGCACATTAGTGGAACGAATGAGACAACCTCCCCTGGACATGGAGAGCCCCTCAGGAAGCAGAAGCTAAATCTCTCTGGAAATGTTTGCTAGGGAGTTACTGTCAAGGACTTAGGTATTGATTGGAAACCTGAGCCTTAGGTAAGAGGAGCCTGGCTCTCATTTCTGCCTTGACAGCCCTGTGTGTCCCTCAGCCACGGTATGAGGCACACCAAGCCCACATGGGCTTCTCGGAGCTAGGTGAGGAGCAGGCAAGCTGTGGGTGCAGCTGGGCAGCCCTCCTGAGCCCCCAGCTGAAGTGAGCAAGGTGTCTGCATGGGCAGCTCCTCACAGAGCCATGGCTGGCAAGGCCTTGGTGCTCCTCAGAGGGAGGAGTGAGTGTGGAGCTGTTGTTGGTGTATTTACTTCTTGTCTGTGTAGCTTTGAGTCAGGTTGCTCAGGAGCAGCTACAGTGGGAGCTGTGGTGCAGCTTTCTGTTTCAGCAATGCCATGATAAATCTTGGGAACCATCTGGGATTTTTTGGTTTTGATTAAGCACTACTTAAGCAGAAAAGGTTGATTGATGAAAATCAAGGAGAGTGTGAATCAAACCCCATCCTTTCTTTTTCTTTTTTTTTTCTTTTAGCATGGAGATTGAAATTCATTTGGTATAGTTCAATGGAGATTAATATGCAAGTTAAAGAGGCAAAAGGAATTAGCTTTTCCAGCAAGGAGCACACATTAGCAGTGAGAAATGAAAGAGTTGCCTAAAGCTCAGCAGACAGATCCAGCTCTTTGCCATCCAGCCCCACAGTAAATAGAGGCATTACAGGAAGGTGGCTGGGAGGCCTTGCTAGGAATGGAGAGAGTAATGTGGGTGCTTCATCTTCCTGTCCGCAGCTGCTGGACGATGGTCTCTTCAGGTGACATTTGGCATAATGCTGGCACAAAATTTCAACTGCTCCTGCTTCCAGGCAGCTGAGTCAGATTCATCTGAAGCCTGGGTGCTGAATCATGTGTTGGAGATGGTGGATTTCAGATAGATGGAGTCACAAAGCAAATTGCCTTCTCTCTACAAGACACTAAATTCTGCCTGTTTCCCTCATCTGACAGAGATTGGCCTCTGTTAGTCATCAACATTCCTCATTCTCCACGGAAGACATTGAGTCTCACCTCTACCAGATCCTTGCTTTGTTTCCCCTTTTCAGCCTCAAAGGCACTCACAGGGCTGCTTGAAACGTTCAAACTCCACAAAGCAAACAGAAACCTTGAGGAGGTTTTGCAGGGGCTGGGAGAGAAATGGTGTAGAAAGGGGAGGAGGAGCCCTGGGTTTGCTTTAGCTGCTTCAGATTTGTTTCCATTATGAAATTGATATTTGCTCTCTTTAGAAGTATGGATCTTTCCTTCTCTGTAATCAGCATTTATTCTGATCCTTCACCCTCTAATGCCTGCAAATCCTGACATGATCTGAGAGTGTCCAAAAATAAATCAGGCTGGGAAGATGGAAAAGGTCAGAGGCAATCTGAGTTTGAATAGCGTGAGCCAATTTCACCTGAGGTACAGCACTGTGCCTAATGCTTGTCTGAACAGTTTCAACACAGAAGGGCTTCATTTAATAAAGTGACATTGAGCTGATCTCTGGGCAGTGCAGCCCAGCCCCCCGGAGAGGAGCAGCTTCGTGCATCGGATGCGGGAGGAAATGGCTCTGTTTATGACAAGAGTCTTAAGAGGCAGCCTGGAAAGCTGAACCATGGTTAATTCTCTGCCACAAGAGCACTTTCATTATGTAACTGGGGCTGGGTTGTTTGAGCAAAAGTTTGAGAAGGCTTCAGCTGAAACTTGTCAAATCCAATTTGTCAGGTTCAGAGCCATGGCCAGGCCGTGGCTGCCTCTTGGTTCAGCCAAGTGCATTCTCACACTCTGGCTGAGACACGTGCCTGAGCCTGGCGCTGGGTACCCAGCAGAGCGTGCAGCATATGGCCCTGTCAGAGTGGGACTTGCAGGGTATTAATAACAGAGAACTAAATCCCCAACCCTCTCTTTAGCTGAGAAAAGAGAAAGTTTTATGCAGCTCCACTATTGCCTCTTTTTCCATAGACAGAGCACCTTTGGGCTGCTCTCCTGGAGAGGAGATCCCCCCTTTGGGCTGCTCTCCTGGAGAGGAGATCCCCCCTTTGGGCTGCTCTCCTGGAGAGGAGATCCCCCCTTTGGGCTGCTCTCCTGGAGAGGAGATCTCCCCTTTGGGCTGCTCTCCTGGAGAGGAGATCTCCCCTTTGGGCTGCTCTCCTGGAGAGGAGATCTCCCCTTTGGGCTGCTCTCCTGGAGAGGAGATCCCCACTTACTGAGTTCTGATGTTTGGAAAGAAATGTTAGATTCTTGTGTTTTCTTACTGCAGTGTTCTGTACTGCACTGAAATGGCTTCAAACTGGAAGGAGCTGGATTTAGATTGGACATCAGGAAGAAATTCTTCCCCACGAGGGTGCAAAGACACTGGAACAGGTTGCCCAGAAAGGCTGTGGAGGCTCCAAGCCTGGCAGTGTTCAAAGCCAGGCTGGATGGGGCCCTGAGCAGCCTGGTCTGCTAAGAGGTGTGCCAGCCCATGGCAGGGTTGTGGGAGCTTCAGCAGAGCAAGACTGCTGAAGGCTGGGCCCCTGGCTGGGTACTCTTTGAGCCTTACCCTTGCCGGGCAGCAGGTGGGGAGCTCTGTTGAATGCCAACTGATTTACACTTCCAAGAAGTAAATGTAAATGTCGAGGGCTGCTCACATCTGAAGTAGGAGGATTGCAAATATCGAGCTGAGAATCTCTTTCTACCTGTCTCCTCCCTCTGAATTTCATTCATCTCCCCAGCAAGGACTGTCAGTAACCTTGGCAACTCCCTGTTTGTTTGCTCTTTTGTCCTCTGCTCCTGTGACAACTGAAAATGTCTTTTTGTTTGTCTGTTTTGGCTGAGGTGTAAACCAGAATCCAAAGCACATCATGGTGAAGGAAGAAGAGGGATGACTGAGAAGAAAAGGCTTGGAATGCTTCTCCAGTGCAGGGGTTCAGTGCCTCTACAGAAACTCGATGTGAGGGCACTGGAGGCCTGGAGCAGGCTGCCCAGAGAGGACTGCATGAGCTCTGGAGGTCCCTCCCAACCTCACCATTCTGTGATATCTGAAGGACTTTTAGTGGCACCACTGTGCTGGCTGCAGACCACAGCCCTTATTGATTACACCAAGGTGAGGGATGTGTTGTAAGCCCAGCCATGGCTCTGTGCTCCAGCCAGGTCCCAGCTCAGGTGTCTGTCCTAAGTGCTTCTGCCAAGTGCTGCCAGCAAGGTCGTGCTTTGACCTTGGCTTTAGCACCTCTTTTGTGTATGGAAAGGCATCCAAGTGATGATAAATCTCTTTGTCTCCTCACAAGGTGCAGTGTGGGGCTGGATTCTGGGGGGTCAAAACCATCCAGGACCTTGCATGACTTGCAGGGATGTGGTTTTAAGCACCCCCTGGACACAGCAGGAGCTCTGCAGAGCCCAGGCAATGTGTGCCTTGTACAGGGCATGAAGGATCAGGAGGGATTCTTCACGTCTTAGGATTTAGGTCTTCAAGCAAGGTGTGGCCATGGCACTTTGGGGCATGGTTTAGTGGCCATGGTGGGGCTGGGTTGCTGCCTGGGCTGGATGACCTCAGAGAGCTTTTCCAACCCAAACAATTCCATGACTCTAACCACCTAATGCCTGCCTTTGAGAGGAGGGTGCTCTGCTTGGAGGTGAAGAACCTCTGCTGTGTTGCTGCACAGTTATGATATATGACTTAACTTTCACAGCTGTACCCTGCTGCAGGACTCTTGATGGAAGGTCAGGTTTGTTGATTACAAAGAAGTAATTGAAATTTGTTTTATTGGGGCAGGGAAAATGATTCCTGTGTATCTGATAATAGGAAACATGATGCTCATTTATTTCAGTTTGTGTAATTGAATTTCAAAGCCTTCAGGTTTAGGTGTGTGCACTGTGGATACAGCCAAGCCAGAAACTTTCTGTAATTCCCTTGTCCACTCTTGATCAATTTTAGTGATTGTATAGATTTGTCTTTCCAAAAAGTTGATTCCCAGCCTGTAGTTAAAGAGCAATCTCTAAACTCGTTACAGCATTGACAAAAAGCTACCATAGGTTATGCTTCTAATTGATGCTGACAGTGCCTGCAGAGGAAAACTGCTTTGGAACACAGAGAGCATCACTGCCTGCTCCCTGCACAGGCTGGGCAGGGAAGGAGCATTCCCTGGAATTTCTAATTTCTCTTTTCTTGTTTTCAGCCTCTTCCTCACCTGGGTTTATTTAACTGAAACTCGGGAAGCTTCAAACCTTCAAAGGGCTAAATTTGCAGCATGAAAGGTTTGTCAGTTTGAGGTTCAGAATTTGATGCAATCTGCAAGAGCTTTACTTTGTGTTCATCTTCTTCAGCCTTCAGATGGAGCTTGCAGCTGGCTGTCAGGTAGAACAACCATTGCAGTGGTGTGGGAGGAAAGGAGAAGCACCCTCAGGTCCTGGAGAAAGAGAAGGAGATGATGGCAGAAGCTGCCTTGATGAAAGAATCTACCTGAAAGGAGGTTGGAGTGAGGTGGGGGTTGGTCTCTTCTCCCAAGTTACTAGCCATAGGACAAGAGGAAATGGCCTCAGGTTGTGGAGGGAAGGGTTAGGTTGGGCATGAGAAACAATTTCTTTGCTGCAGGAGCGGTCAGGCTGCCCAGGCAGGTGGTGGAGTCCCCATCCCTGGAGGTGTTCAAGAAACCTGTGGCCATGGCACTTGGGGCCATGGTTTGGTGGCCGTGGTGGTGCTGGGTTGAGGCTTGGACCTGATGATCTTGGAGGTCTTTTCCAGCCTTGCTGATCCTATGATCTTCTGGAGTTGTTGCCTGCATTTCTGAGGACCTGAGGAGCTGCATGGCTGGCAGGCAGTGGTTGCTGCAAAGTGCATCTGCTTGCATCTAAATTGAAGAGGATCAGAGATGTGTCCTCCAGCTGGCCAGCCCTGCTTTGGCACTGGGGATCTCTCAGTGGCTGGAGATGTTGAAACTGGCAATGTCTGACTGGTTTGCCTTCTTAAAACAAACCAATTATCCATCCATGCCAAGAATAGAACCAGAAGGTGGTAATTTCTTACACTCTTTAATTGCCTCCCAGAGAGGATAAAACAGTTACTTAAAAAGGCTTCGTCTTCATCTGCAGCACTGAAGGGAAGTCGTCTGAGGATAACTTGAAAGGACAGATGAAGATTCTTGGTTTGCTGAGGAGAGACAGATCTAAATTAGCTACTGGCTCCAACAAAACCTGCCTATCATTAGGCATTCTCTCTGTCATAGGAGATGGTGCCAGTAGCATGGGAATGAAGGCTCAGCTTCCCAAGAGGAGCAGCGCTCAGGTGGCTGCCGTGGCAGAAGCCTTCAGAAGTTCCTGCAGCAGGTCTCAAGGTTCAGTGGCGAGGGAGCAGGCCTGGGGGTGGTTGCTGTGGGGGTGTCTGACAATCTTCAGTGTGATCTCAGGTCAGGAACTTTGGATGTTCATGAGGGCAGTCCTTAGCTGCCTCCTTGTGTCAGTTGCCATTCTGGAACAGGTTGCCCAGGGCAGTGGTGGAGTCCCAATCCCTGGAGGCATTCAAAACCCCCTCATGGGCATGGCAGCTGGGCATGGCTCTCAGAGGCCATGGTGGTTAGGATCTGTGACCTCAGAGGGCTTTTCCAGTTGGAACAATTCCATGGTTCTCTAAGATCCCATTTTTCTGTAAAGGAATCTGACCTGCTGGGGGTTGCCCCTTCACTCAGTTAGATCTTGACCCTGGTGGGGTAGTTTCTCCTTTCTTGTTGCCACCACCCTCTGGGTTGACTTTGTTTAGTTGCATGCCTTGAAGAGTGGAATGCTCTGAATGCTTCCCAGCTCTGTTTGCTGTCCTGCACAGGGGCTTTTAGACTTCAGCCATTTTCAACCACAAGGGAAAGCTCTAAGGAGAGCCTGCAAAGAATGATCTCCAGGAGCTGTTTCCTGGTGGATGTTCAGCAATGCCTCTTGTTAACAGTGTGTGACCTACACCAGAAAGAACCTTCAGTGTGGGAAACCCTGCTGCAGCCAGGACACGGCCAGGGGAGGGCAGCCAGGCCTGGCCTGTAAAGAAAATGTGTGAGCAGGGACTTTGCTGTCTAACTGCATTTCTGGAAGGGATTTTTGCAGCACAGAAATACCTAAACCCCCCAAACATTACCCCATCCAGCCAAGGCTGTTAAGGCAGCCTCCTGCAGCTGCCAGTCACGCTGAGGGGGTTCCCCAGATGGATGGGATGTGCACTCACAGCTGTGCAGACCCCACCACCTCCCTCCTGTGGGTCAGTTGGTGCAGGTGATTTGTGTTCCTCGTTGAGATCCTGTGCTCGTTCTCTGCCATTGGATTTATCACACTTCTCAGCTGCTGTGGAAGGCTTTGGTCCATTTCCCACCCTTTCTTTTTTTTCCCTGGGCAGGCTGCATGCTGTTTGCTCAAGGGGAAGGGCTGGCAGGGACCCTGACCAGGAGCCGCTGTTTGGCAAAGCAGCTGTGGCTCGGATTTGTCGCAGCTTCTGCCTTCCTGCTGCTTGCTCTGTAGAAAGGCTCTGATTTCCTGCTGCACCTGGGTGAGACGGGAAGGGTGAGCAGCCAGACTGGGAGAGACTCACCCAGAAATGCAGGAACATGCTGAAGGTTTTCCTGCTGCTGCTTTTCACACAGCAATATTTCAGTGTAATTCCTGCGCCGAGTCGTGCTGCTGAGTGGCTTTCAATCAGAGCAGGAGCAGAGGGAGCAGATGCCTTTGGGTGAATATTTGGGTTTTCTCTTCCCCTCATTCTGTGTTGTTTTTTTGGTGAACCTATATGTTCTATAAAATACTACAGAATGTTGTGAAGCACAGCAAAGCTTTCCTCTGCGCTTGTCAAAACAAAGCAATTTCCATGTTGCTGTTTCCTCATGTAACAAGGAGCAGAAGGTATGGCTGGGAGAGAGGGGATGCAAGAAAACCTTCTTTGTGATTTGTCAGGCACGGCACTGGAGAATCTACCCAGCTGGGGGCACATGGTGGGGCTGAGCTTTGAGAAGTTCTTGGCCTAGGGGCACAGGCTGAGAGCTGGGGCTCTTCAGCCTGGGGAAGAGAAGGCTCCAGGGAGACCTCAGAGCAGCCTTCCAGTACCTGAAGAGGGCCACAGGGGAGTTGGGGAGGGAATTTCTCCAGAGGCATGGAGTGAGAGGATGAGAGGTGATGGCTTCCGACTGGAAGGAGCTGGATGAAGATTAGACGTTAGACAAAATTCTTCCCCCTGAGGCACTGGAACAGGCTGCCCAGAGAAGTTGTGGAGGCTCCAAGCCTGGCAGTGTTGAAAGCCAGGCTGGATGGGGCTTTGAGCAAGGTGGTCTAGAAGGAGGTTCTTGCCCACAGGACAAGAGCCTCTCCCATTCTCTGCTTCTATGATCTTGAAGGCCCCTGCCAACCCAACCCTCTCTGTGAGGGTGGTATGGGACACTCACTTCTCAGTGTGCAGGGATCCCCAGTGAGCTCTGGTGGCAGAGTCTATCAAGCAGCTGCAAGGAAAGCTCCCAAAGCCTGCATGTTTGAATTTTCTTTGCATTAACCTTGAGCCTGCACTCAGATTTGCTCTTCATGCACAGTCTGCACTCGCATTAGGCCTGATAAAAGAGGCTGTGTAAATGTCAGCTTTGGGATGGCTTCATCTGCAGAGCTGCAGTTGTTTGATCCTCTGGAAGGCTAACAAGACATCTCACTTGGCTTTTACACATGCCTGATGGGGGGGGTCTGCAGACTGCAGATTAAATCTCCAGTTCATCAGGGCCTGCAGGGGTTGGACACTACCTGGTGAGCAGCTGACCCCATGCCAGGCTGCCCAGGACTCTGCAACTGACCCAGGCCAGGCAAGTATGGGATTCGGAGCAGCCTGGCAGGAGGGCTGCAGCAGGCTTGTGTAGCTTCCAGAAAAGCCAGGCAAGAGGGACAGAGGCTCAGAAGTTGCAGAGCTGGCTGCTGTGGAGGGGTTTGTTGCTCTGAACAACTGTAAGGACAATTCAGGCCAGAGTGGGGTCTAGGGGAAAGCTTTTGTAACCCGAAGGATCAAACCAGAGAAGTCACTGTTAAAGAAGAAAGGAACCACTGCTGTCTGGGGACTGCTTCTGAGAAATTCTGCCACTGAGAGAAGCCTTTTAAGGATCTAAGCTGTGGCAGTAAATCCTTGCCCTGACAGATGGGTAAGGTACCTGCCCCCAAGCTTTTTTCTTTCTTCTTTTGTCAACCTACTCCTTAATTTTTCTCTGTCTCCCCTCGAAATTGAACCTGAGGTGAAGCTCAGGCTATCAGCTCCATTGGAAACTGCTGCTTTGATGTATTTCCTGCCCCAGATGATGGGGAATAATCAGACTTACCTGTAAAGCAGCATGGTGAGGAAAGGAAAAGCTAAATGGTTGTGCTGAAACAATTTCAGTAGCACTGAAAGCCTTCACTGAGCTGATGGAAAAGTTGGTCCAGTGGAGTGAAAAGTTTTGCTTTTGTGTCAGCATTGTGTGGCTGACTCCTGTGCAACTGGAATAGTTTTGTCAATGGAAGTGCTGCCAGAAACGGTTTAAGCAAGCTCAGTAGGTGCCCTGAGATCACAGGCAGCTCTTCAGTGAGCAGAGAGCATATTCCTTGTGCCTCTGCAAATATCTAGGGGTTTGTTTCTGCAGCTTCCATCTGAAGAGGGAGTTGTAAGCACCGGGAAGGTGCAGCTGGCTGCCAGCACCGACAGCAGCGTCTGCTGCCATAAACCAAAGATCAAGTGTGGTGACTGTCCCTGTCTGGAGAGGTACAAGCAGTCGTCAGGACGCGGAGAAACCTCCTGCTAGATGGGCAGCGCCGGGGAGGAGCAGTGTGCATCACCAGCTGCCTGCGCCGGCTCGGAACCAGCAGCTGCAGCAGAACGGGAGGGGGAGCTCCGAGTGCAGACTTAGCGGAGGGGAGCTGGGGGCTCTGCGTGCAGCCAGTGGAAGCAGAGCTCCACTTTCCTCTTAGATTAGGAGGGGAAATTCTGTCCCTGTTGTTGCTTAAAGCCCCGGACGAGCTGGCTCTGAACCGGTCTGCTGAAGGGCAGGAGGCTGCATCCCTCCCTGCCAGTCCCCAGGAGCAGGCAGTGGCTCCCAGCACGGATCTGAAACAAGTCCTGACCTCGGTTATCAGCCTTGGGTTTTGTCACTGCTGATAGAAGGCAATTTACAGATTTTCCTCTCCTCTGTACCCACTGCAGCCTATTCTTCCCTCAGCCCTGTAAATCCAACCAAATCTTCTGAAAGGAGATTATGAACTGGTAGGTTTTAAACTGTGTAGGGCCATAAGAGAAGCAAGGAAGGTGGATGGGCTCAGTCCATGTCTTCCCCCCCAGCCACTACAGGAGAAACAGAAATGTGCTGAGCTTAATCTGCCTCTTCAACAGACAACTCCAAATGCAGTCTCTTGAGCAGGATATTTTCTTCCTCTTGATGCTAACCCTGACTAACATCTCTAGCTGCTTACTGCTGTGTTCCTCCTGACATTTACTGCTGTGTTCCACCTTCAGTTTTGCTACAAAATCCTCACTGCCTTCAGTGGGCCTCAGGATCAGAGAAGACATCAACTGCTGCTTTTCTCTGCCCTGTGGCCTGAATTCTGCTGCACTGAAATTCCCACCTGCTCTCCAGCCCTGCAGTGAAGAAGCTGTAGGGTAGCTGAGCAGCAGGCCCTGGGCTCCCTGTGGAATTCCTGCTGAGGTTTTTGGGGTTTGCAGCAGACATTTGGTGTTTGCTCAGTGTTCTGCTGGACTTCAGCAGGAGTATGTGTCCAGTTCTGGGCCCCTCCACTCAAGAAGGACATTGAGGCTCTTCAAGGTGTCCAGAGAAGGGCAACAAAGCTGAGGAGGGGTCTGGAGCACAGCCCTGTGAGGAGAGGCTGAGGGAGCTGGGGTTGCTTAGCCTGGAGAAGAGGAGGCTCAGGGGAGACCTCATTGCTCTCTACAACTACCTGAAGGGAGGCTGTAGCCAGGAAGGGGTTGGTCTCTTCTCCCAGGCAACCAGCACCAGAACAAGAGGACACAGTCTCAAGCTGTGCCAGGGGAGGTTCAGGCTGGAGGTGAGGCGAAAGTTCTTCACACAGAGAGTTGTTGGCCATTGGAATGTGCTGCCCAGGGAGGTGGTGGAGTCCCCATCCCTGGAGGTGTTCAAGAGGGGATTGGATGTGGCACTTGGTGCCATGGTTTAGGAGTCATGAGGTGTTGGGTGACAGGTTGGACTTGGTGATCTCTGAGGTCTCTTCCAGCCTTATTGATTCTATGAGTTGTGTCTTCTACATCCTCAGCTGCACAGACTGATTTCTGCCGAGCTGATTGATCTATCCATTACCTTATCTGCTCCATCCCTCTGCTGAAATTCAGCATGGGAGACATTCCTGGAGACATCAGAAACTTCTCTAGTGTTAAAAGAATGAGAATTCCTTTCTGGAGGCCAATGAGGTTCCCTCCTACGTCGCTTGTGGGCTTTTTCCTGTTTTAACTCCAATCTGCTTTGTGCAGGGGTGGGGAATGTCTGCTCTTATTCTCACATATTTCAAATCAATAGACTGACCTTCACTGAAGCTATAATTACATTGGTCAGGGATGCATCAAGCCTCAGAATATTTGATTTGTCCTCAACCTGAGGTGAAGACTGTAAATGTATTTTTGTTTGTTTATTTGGTTAATTCCCAACCCTCTGCAGCTGTGATTCGGTTGAAATCTGCTGGGATCACTTTGAGATTGCCCTAATACTGGAGGTAGGTTAATATCCCTTCTGTCCTTGGCTTCACTGCAGACAGTAGCTTCAAGAGACCTAATTAGTGTTTGGGTTTGTTGGCTGTGGAGGTTGCTCCAAGAGAAGCTGGACCGACACCACAAAATTCATTAGACTTGGGGCTTGCAGCATTGTGTTTCCATATCAAGGAGAAAAGAAATCCAGCGAGAGGGAAGTGGAGGGATTGCAAAGTAGAGCTCCCATCAGAGTAATTAGCCCAAGTCATTATTTCCTAGAAGCCTCAAATGGCCACATTTACTGTAAAGAGATGCCAGGGGTAGGGCTGGATGTAGCTACAAGCTCTGCCTTGGGGAGGGGAGGCAGGGAGAGCCTTGTGTGCTGCCCAGCTCACTGCAGTTCTCTGGCTGAGGTGATCCCATTAAGCTTGGCTGCTGCTAATCCTCTTTCATGGTGCTAATTTCTTGCCATTATCTTTATTTGGCTGCTAATTTCCCTTATGGCATTCTTCTGCTATCCTCATGTGGAGTGAGTGGCTGCAAATCTCTCTGGAGCATCCTCTAGGAAGAATCCTGCCTGCTCTGTGTCAGTATCCCTGGAAGGAGAAGGAGTTACTGTAGGGCTGAGAACAGAGTTTCTCCTAATAAACCTTTCTGCTGTTAATCACAGAACCCCCTGGGTTGGAAGTGACCCTCAAAGGTCATTATGGTCAATCCCCTTACAGTCAGCAGGGACACCCCCAGCCAGAGCAGGTTGCAAAGGACCCCATCAAGCCAGATGGGGCCTCCACCACATCCCTGGGCAACCTGCTCCAGTGTTCCATCACCCTCCTAGCACAGAACTTCTTGCTCGTGGGCTCAGTCTCTACTGAGCTTCCATTTCATTGTGTTCTTCATGCAAGAGCTGAGCTGTGTTGCCTCACTGAACACAGAGCTTTGCCAGCACAATTCTTCCACCTTGAGTGACTAAAGGAGAACAGGAGATGGTGAATAGAGAAGCAAGATGATCTGCCCCTGTGCTGGGATCCATTGCTGGGCTTCCAGTTGCAGTTCCAGTGTTGTGCTGTGTGCTAGGTCACCATTTGCATCCCTTCTGCTCCTGCAACCTGCTCAGGCTGCTGCAGAACCTCCTGCTCCTGTCTCAGGCCAAAGCTCCCTGTGGGTTTAATTGCAAGCATTCTTCTTCAGTGTTGTTGGATAATGATTTCATTTTGCTTCCATCACTCTGTTCTTCTCTAGCAAGGAAATAAAGATGGGATTAGTGTCATTGTGGAAAGATTTGAGCTCTTTGGTTATTTTTACTCAGTGTGTAACTGCAGTGACTGCAGTGTGCATGGCAGGTCGCTGATGACAAACTGATAGCAGCAGAGGGAGGAACAAACAGCCCAAGTGATGCTTAGGGTAATGCCTGGGTTTGAACCTAATTTGTCAGGCAGTGTTTCCCCCTGTGTTATCCTCTTAAAATCTTTCTTTGTTATGGAGAGAACAGGTCCTGCAAATGCAATGTGACTGCATTTGGAGAAGATCAAAGAGCTGCATCCTGACCTGCAGATAAAATGTGTCAAATGAGACCTTTCAGTGTGGAGATGCTGTGTGGTTTTAATGCAACCTGTGAGACCCAGATGAAGAGCTCCCTCCCTTTCCTTTCCACAGCTTATCAAACCCATTAAAATACAGCAATAATTATGATACTTTCTGACTGCTGTATTTATATCAACCCCAGGGATCTCACTGTACCTGCAGAAGGATTTGATAGCAGAAGGTTAGCTCTGCTGCTTCCAAACACCAGGAGGTGAAACCAGAGCTCTGCCACCTTTGCTGTGTGGCTGTTGGGTTTGCAAGTGTAGGACCTGACCTCTGGAACCCCAGAAGGTGAAGCTTCTGTTGGGCATTTTTTGTTTTTCAGATTAGAAATTGAAAATGAAGTCAGCTTCTATGCAGAGCTGCTCCTGAGGATTGATCCTCTGTCACTGGAGAGAAACTGTGGTTGTCCCTCTGGATCCTCACAGGTTTAAAATGAAGATCTTGGGCTGGCATAGTACCTGAGGGAGAGCCCTTGCAGGGACATTTGTTGTTTCTCTGTTGTTTGGCCTCTGGACAGCTCTAGGTGTGTCCCCTCCACAGCTTAACAAGTGAGAATCTGCATAGGCAGGAGCTGAGCTCTAACTTCTGACCTGGGAAAGGTCAACCATCAACCCAGCAGCACCATGGCCACTAAACCATGGCCCCAGATGCCATGACCACAGATTCCTTGGGCACCTGCAGGGGTGGGGACTCCACCACCTCCCTGGACAGTTGCAAAATGAATCTTCAGGCTTAGTATTGAAGAGACTTTTCCATTTGATTCCTGTGGATCATAGGAAGGAGCAGCACAGAGCTGATTTCTTCCATCTGGAATGCAGAGGGCTTCATGGAAATCAGCTGGAAGTTTCCTGGTAGCTTTATCAAGCCCCAGGAAGAACACTTTTGTTCCTGAGCTGCTTTTTGGTCTTGTCCTTGCCAGCCAAGGAGCCTGGTGTCAAAGAATTTAACTGTCAGCTCTTGAAGACTTCAGAGGGGAAGAAGGGCAGTTCCTTCACATGGAGCCTTCTCTGGCTCTGTATTGGGATTTTCAGGTTCTGGGAAAGTAATCAGAAGTCCTCAGCAAAGGCAAGAAAAGACCACCCTAGCATCATTGATTTGGCTCTGTAAAGAAGAGGAGATGACAGGCTTGCCATGATCACTGCTTGGGGAGGTGAGAGGAATGTGCTCTTCACTTCCCTGACATGATGTCAATATCTTCCTGCAGCTGTTTTGAACACCCTGATAGTTTTTACCTTAAAAACCTGGTTTTGAGGGAGAGAAGAAAGGCAGAAGCTGGATCTGCCATGGTGTTGCCTAACCCTGGTTATCAGCTGATTAGGGCCTGCCATGGGCAGGAGGGCCAGGCTGGATGGGGCTCTGAGCAACCTGCTCTAGTTGGAGAGGTCCCTGCTTACTGCAGGGCACAGGACCAGGTGAGCCTTAAAGGTCCCTTCCCACCCAATGTTTCTATGATTCTGTGAGCCTGAGGACAGCCATGCTGGAGGCTGCCAGCTGCCCAAAAGGAACTCTGCCCTTTTCAGCTGGCATACAGAATAAGGAGGATCAGCAGTGCTTACTGCTTGAGATGGATCTTGTGGTTGTGGTTGGGTCCCTAACAAGTGCAGTTCCAACAGCTCTTATCTGATGCAATGATACCTGACTCTCCCTGGACACTGCAGAGGATTCATCTCCTGCTGAAGTTAAGTGACCTTCAGCTTCATCATCCTTTGCTGAGGAAATGATCTATTGAAGCATCTCAATTAAGGCAGCTCCTCAAACTCAGGGTCATCTGGCTCTGAGAATCCCAGGCTCCTCAGACTTCCTTTTCATCTTCCATTCTGTCGGTGGCTCTGTGGAAATCAAAAGCTTCTTTCCCCTGATAAAAGAGCAGGTAGGGGATGTGTTACTACATCCCCACTTGAAAATGAATTCTTTCCATCAATTGTTTGGAACCATTGTGCAACATCCACTTTGATGTGCTGTGCTCAGTTTTGTTTTCCAAGCCGCTCCCAGCCTGGAGCATTTCACTCCCTAAATTATTTAGAACCTTTTAAATAGTATTAATGGTCTCTAAGTGGTGTTTTACACCACAGTGTGTGCCAGCAGGCTCTGTAGTAAACTGGTTGGGATTCTCAGATGTGGTAGGCATGTAAATGCTGGAGGCTCTTGGAGAAGGAGCTAATCTTGGGTCTTTTGGGGGGGTTGATGGCTTGCATGGCTCGTGCCTGCTTCTCGGTGCTCCTCACTCCAGCCTTGCCTGTTTGCTTCTTTGGGTCTGCAGTGGCTTTGACTCTCACAGTGTCCTCTGGATGCTCATTTCTGGAAATGAACTCTGGACTGCATCCACTTCCAAGTCTGCTGCTGGAAATCCTGGCGCTGACCTCTTGGTTTCTTTTGTTCCATCTGCAGAGGACACAAACCCTTCTTGTCCTCCTCTTGTGCTCTTCTATATTCTGTGATAAAGTTCTGTGCATTTAGGGAGTTCAGCTGAAATTCAGGCATTTTTGTGTTCATGTCACACATTTTTTTCCTGCCACAGTTGCTCTCCTTCCCCCCTCAGCGAGTAGCAAACCAAATAAAAGGAGCTTGTGTGAGATTTGGCTCAGCAGGCTGGGCTCTGTCCCTGTGCCAAACACCTTAAAGCTGCAGTGCCCACTGGGGAGCTGGCACTGCTCTGGCTCCAGCCAGTTCTCAACCTCACCCTTCCTTTGCTTCTCCCACAGCACTTGCCACTGGCAGTGATTCTGCGAGAGAATGACATGAGGAGGGTCCCATCGGAGTCACTCTTCGTACCCCCAGTGATGGCCTGGGTCACATCACACCGGTCAGACTGGGGTGCGATGGTGAGCAGGTAGGATGGTGGTAGGGAAGCAGCTGTGTGTTGGGATTCAGCTACAACTTGAAGAGCCTGGGCTTGGTGAGGCTCTAAGGGGAGCAGCAGCTGAGGGTGCTCCTCCTGGGCCTCGTTAGTATTCCATCCCCAGCCCCCGCAGGCAGCCTCAGCACCGCATGCTAATCACTGCTGTCCCCTCCTGCTCTGCCTCCCCCCACCTCTTCCCTTCCCCTTTCTCTTCACTCCAGCCAGCCCCTTCCCTCCGTGCCACATGGTTTAGCTCTTCCCAGCCATTCTGCTGATGACCCAGGGCAGCTCCTGCCACTTTTGATAAACTGTCAGATTATTTTTGGAAGGTCCACAGATGCTTTTCTGGAGGTACAATTTAGCGCTATGATAATCTCCTAAGTGGCTCTCCCTGCCCTGCCAGCTCACTTCTGCTGCTCCTCCTCAGCTTCACATTGCCAGGGAAAGGCTGCCCTGCAATCTGAGGTGCTGCTGCTCCCCAGAAGCGAGCAGAGTCTTCTCCACCGGCCTGCCTGAACCACGGGAGCCAAGAATTGCTCTGTGCATCTGGGGAAGAGCCACCCCACGGAGCAGCACAGGCTGGGGGCTGACCTGCTGGAGAGCAGCTCTGGGGAAAAGGACCTGGGAGTGTTGGTGGGCAGCGGGATGCCCGGAGGCAGCGGTGTGCTCTTGTGGCCAAGAAGGTTCCCACCTGGACACGTTCCTGTGCAACCTGACCCTGTGTGAGCAGGGGGCTTGGACTCCAGAGGTCCCTCCCGACCCCACGGTGCCAGGATTCTGTACCCTGCGACTCTGCTGCTGGGTTGTGCCTTGTTGGAATGGTTCTCACTGCAACAAACCTTGAGATATATCTGCACACACACCCCCCCACCCCGGCTCACTTTTTCCTTATGGAGCATGCAAATGTCTTGGAAGCCTTGCTCTTAATTACTGTTTTTAAATAGCACTCTGCACAAACTTTCATTTGGTTCATTTTGGGAAAAAATATGGCTGACCTAAATAGAAAAAAACCCAAGCCCACAACTCTCTTTGATCTTGCAGAGATTGAACTGTTAGCAAAAATTAATAACTGAGAACTGCACACGTGTGGCATCCCTCCAGAGAAGGAAACACAGCTTTGAATCAAAGGCTCCCAGTGCCTGGGAAGCCAACTTCTTGTGCTTTTCAACAAAATGGTTTGGATGGTAACAGAGTGCAGAGAGGAGATGAAGGCCCAGGCCTGGGCAGTGCCTTTGTATCTGAAACCTCTCTGGTTTGTATCATAGAGCCATGAAATGACTTTGGTTGGAGAGCCCTTTCAGATCAGCAAGTCCAAACTCTACCAAGCCTGGTGTTAAACCATGGCACAGATGCACAGAATGAGTTGGGTTGGAAGCTCATCTGCTCCAACCCCTCCCAGTCAGCAGGGACGTCCCAGCTACAGCAGGCTGCTCACAGCCCCACCAAGCCTGACCCTAAATGTCTTCAGGGATGGGGGTCCCCTGGCACCATCCTTGTCCTGCGTGGTCAGCCAGCCTGAAGCAGGTCATCTCCTGCTCACAGCTGCTACCTGTGGGATAGTTTCAGACTCCTGCAAGGGCTGAGCAGGAGAATTCGTCTCTGGAGGCAGCCTGGCATGGCAGGTGGTGCTGAGCAGCCATTGTCTGTCACTCAGGAAGCTTTCTGACAGGCATTCTGCCTTGCTTCTGATGTGGCACCTGGGTGAAGAAGCTGGAAAAAGAGCAGCCTGAAATACCTGGCCTGATTCTGCAGACCTGGCAAGTGCTGTGCATTTACTGCACTTGGTGTTTGCTCAGCACTTTTCAGAGCCTCAGCTGCTTCTTGCAATCCCAACTGCTCAGCTTAGAAACTCAAATTTAGACTCATTGTATTCAGACAATACCTTGATTTGCTCACAGTCCTGCCCTGGATCTCTTCATATCAATTCTCCTTCTCTAAGGACAAGTGGTATTATTACTTTCCCCCCTCTTATCTCTAACTTTTCAAGTGCAGGTTCATCAGAGGTCATTTATTACCTCATGTGCAGTCCTTAGCACCGTGGACTTGGACTTCAGATAGGTCCTCTCTGAGGTTCTTTAATGCAATTAATGATGGTCAATCTGATCAAAGTCATAAACTAGGTGTAATGCTGCCCATGGAAGGCTAAATTAATTAGACTTCATTTAATGTATGGCAGAGCTTGTTGAGTCAGGAGGCTACTGGAAACAGCAAGTGTTATTTATTACTGCTTCGGTGAAACTGTGGATAATAACTTGTGATTGTGGCTCCAATTTACAGGATTTGTGTATGAACTCAGATTCCCCAGGAGAGAACTTGACCTCAATTTCCATTTATTGACAGTGTGTCTGCCTGGCTCAGCCCTCCTCAGGCATTGTGGTGTGAAATGGGAGATTAAATTAAAGAAGGAATCAGAATTATTGCTTCTTTCTGTAGCCTGTACCTGGTTTATAACACAGCTGAGAGGATATTTTAGACTGGAATGAGGCTCATCCCAAAGCAAAGCCCCTTCCAGCTCCATGCCCCTTGCTGCTGTTGCTGTTGTTAGCACACACACATGGCACATGGAGATCAACTTTGCTTTCTCTAACGTTTATAACGGTGGCTTTCCAGCTAGGGCTCCAGAATCCCAACCAGACAGGATGCATTAGGACCTGAGTCAGCAGCCACAAGCCTGGCACTGCTGGGCTCTGCTCCTTATTTACTACATGGAAAGGCAATTGGAGCACAACCTCTACACTTAACAATGTGTTTGAGAGGTAGATTTTCTTTACTACCAGTGCAAGTCTATAAATCTGGTTTACTAAGTGAAGCCACTCCAGACTCATTGAGCAGGGAACCGGGCCCATGGATTCCATTGGCGATGCAGAGTCTGAACTGCTGGTGAAACACAGCTGCAGCTTTGTGCTGCTGGATGTCTGGGCTGAAGAACAGCTTGCACCTGGCTGTGTACCATGAAAGCAGCACCAAGGTGGTTGGGTACCTGTCAGCTACCACAGAGTGGTGTGGGCTGGAAGGGACCTCAGGAGATCATCCAGTCTGGCCCCTGTGCCAAAGCAGGATCACCCACAGCAGGAATGTATCTAGGTGGGCTTGGAATCTCTCCGGGGAAGGAGACTCCACAACCTCTCTGGGCAGCCTGCTCCAGGGCTCCAGCAGCCTCACGGGAAAGAATTTTCTCCTTAAGGTCAAGTGAAAGCTCCTAGCTTCCAGTTAGTGCCCACTGCCCCTTGTCCTGTCACTGGCACCACTGAGAAGAGCCCAGCCCCTTCCTCATGGCCTCCACCCTCTAGGTATTTCACACAGTATCACAGTAACTAAGGTTGGAAGAGACCCCAAGGATCATCAAGTCCAACCTGTTCCAACAGACCTCACGACTAGACCATGGCACCAAGTGCCACATCCAATCTCCCCTTGAACACCTCCAGGGACGGTGACTCCACCACCTCCCTGGGCAGCACATTCCAATTACGAACGACTCGCTCAGTGAAGAACTTTCTCCTCACCTCGAGTCTAAACCTCCCCTGGCACAGCTTGAGACTGTGTCCCCTTGTTCTGGTGCTGGTTGCCTGGGAGAAGAGACCAACCCCCTCCTGTCTACAACCACCTTTCAGGTAGTTGTAGAGGGCAATGAGGTCACCTCTGATCCTTCTCTTCTCCAGGCTAAACAATCCCAGCTCCCTCAGCCTCTCCTCACAGGGCTGTGCTCAAGGCCTCTCCCCAGCCTTGTTGCCCTTCTCTGGACACCTTCAAGTGTCTCGATGTCCTTCTTAAACTGAGGGGCCCAGAACTGGACACAGTACTCAAGGTGTGGCCTAACCAATGCAGAGTCCAGGGGCACAATGACCTCCCTGCTCCTGCTGGCCACACTGTTCCTAATACAGGCCAGGATGCCATTGGCCCTCTTGGCCACCTGGGCACACTGCTGGCTCATGTTTAGGCAGCTGTCAATCAGCACCCCCAGGTCCCTCTCTGTTTGGCAGCTCTCAGCCACTCTGACCCCAGCCTGTAGCTCTGCATGGGGTTGCCGTGGCCAAAGTGCAGCACCCGGCACTTGGACTTATTAAATGCCATCCCATTGGACTCTGCCCATCTGTCCAGTCGGTCAAGGTCCCTCTGCAGAGCCTTTCTGCCCTCTAACTGACCAACATCTGTTCCCAACTTGGTGTCATCTGCAAACTTGCTGATGACTGACTCAACCCCCTCATCCATATTATCAATGAAGATGTTAAAGAGGATGGGGCCCAGCACTGATCCCTGGGGGACGCCACTGGTGACTGGCCGCCAGCCGGATGTGCCACCATTCACCACCACTCTCTGGGCTTGGCCCTCCAGCCAGTTCCTAACCCAGCACAGAGTGTTGTGGTCCAAACCACGAGCTGACAGCTTAGACAGCAGTTTGCTGTGGGGGATGGTGTCAAAGGCCTTGCTGAAGTCCAGGCAGACTCCATCCACAGGCCTCCCCACAGCCACCAGGCAGTCACCTGATCATAGAAGGAGATCAGGTTGGAGAGGCAGGACCTGCCCTGCCTAAATCCATGCTGGCTGGACCTGATCCCTTGGCCATCCTTCAGGTGCAGTTATTGCCCCCAGGATAATCTGCTCCATCACTTTCCCTGGCACTGAGGTCAGGCTGACTGGTCTGTAGTTTCCAGGTTCCTCCATCCGTCCCTTCTTGTGGATGGGGACCACATTGGCCAGTTTCCAGTCACCTGGGACCTCTCCAGTGAGCCAGGACTGGAGGACAATGAGGTCACCTCTGATCCTTCTCTTCTCCAGGCTAAACAATCCCAGCTCCCTCAGCCTCTCCTCATAGGGCTTGTGCTCAAGGCCTCTCACCAGCCTTGTTGCCCTTTAAATGCATTGAGAAGATCCTCTCTCAGTCTTCTCTTTTTTTTCCAGCCTAAAGATCTGAAGCTGTCTGTAAAGCTACACCAACACTCTCTGTGCCTTCTCAGTCTGTCTGGAATCAGTCCATGCTTTGGTCCTGCCACATTTCACCAGCAAGCCTGGTGTCAGTTTCTGCTGGAGCTCCATCCCCAGCCTGCTCCCCAGGACCTTCTGGAAGGTGTGAGCTCTTTGTGGGACTCTGCATTAGGCAAGCCCTGAAATCTCCAGAAGTGGTGATTGCTGTCCTTTGTGATTCGGGTTTCTTGGAAGTGCTTTAGTCAAGCCTCTCCATCACCAGTGCCTCACAGAGGCTTTGAGAGCAGATTGCAGCCAGGAGTGGCAGAGGTGTTAGAGCCATCTTAGCTTTAATGGAAATGTCATTTTGAGACGTGGTGGTTTTAAGCAGCCTGAAGATAGTCATAGCAAAGGTGTCATTATCTGCAGCATGACAGCCCAAAAATACCTAACAAAAAAGGAAGCCTTCTGGTAGAACACTTCAGCCTCCTGCCACTGCAGTGTGACAATGACTGCAGCTCCTCTGTCCCCATGCCAGCATTCTGCCTCCTGGGGATGGCCTCAGGCTGGGATGCACACTGGATGCTCACTGCATGCTTCCATCACGCTTCAGGCAGCTCAAGACATTCATTTTCCTTTTCTGTTACTCTTCAAATAACCATTCTGCAGAGTTCTGTATCTGGAAGAAATGCACCATGAATTACTCTGCAGCTGCTCTCCATGCTAATCCTATTAGCAGCAACAGGATTAGTTCATAAACAAAAAAGCTGTTCTTGATGCCCTGCTATGAAAGCTGAGCAGAGCTTACATGCACTGCACCTTCCACTCTTAGCACCACAGCCAAGGCTTAGAGCTGCTGAAATTCCCTCTGCTGAGACCTACATTTGGGGGATTTCTGGAACAAGCCTGTATAGAAATGTGGGAGTCCTTGTGTCCTGTTAGGTGGTGAGGGCTACACCTTGGTCAGAGCAGTGCCAGAGCTGAGTGCAAGCTGTGTTGTAGTTAGTGACCAATCAAATCAATTAAATCAAGCCTCAGATTCATAGAATGGGTTGGGTTGGAAGGGACCTTAAGGATCATCCAGTTCCAACTCCCCTGCCTTGGATAGTGACAGCTCCTACCAGACCAGGTTGCTCAAGTCCTCATCCAGCTTGGCCTTGAACACCTCCACCACTTCTCTGAGCAACCTGTTCCAGTGCCTGACCACCCTCATGGGGAAGAATTTCTTCCTAACATCTCTTGGCCTGGTGTGAAGGAGGCAGATGATGTGGGTGCTGGGTTGCAGATGATGTGGGTGCTGGGCTGCAGATGATGTGGGTGCTGGGCTGTAGATGATGTGGGTGCTGGGTTGCAGATGATGTGGGTGCTGGGCTGCAGATGATGTGGGTGCTGGGCTGTAGATGATGTGGGTGCTGGGTTGCAGATGATGTGGGTGCTGGGCTGCAGATGATGTGGGTGCTGGGTTGCAGGTGATGTGGGTGCTGGGCTGTAGATGATGTGGGTGCTGGGCTGCAGATGATGTGGGTGCTGGGTGGCAGATGATGTGGGTGCTGGGTTGCAGATGATGTGGGTGCTGGGCTGCAGATGATGTGGGTGCTGGGTTGCAGGTGATGTGGGTGCTGGGTTGCAGGTGATGTGGGTGCTGGGTTGCAGATGATGTGGGTGCTGGGCTGTAGATGATGTGGGTGCTGGGTTGCAGAAGTGTGGCTGGAAGTGAGCTGTCAATCAAGAGGTGTCACAGTGCAGGAGCATCTCCCAGCTGCCCTCTGAGTCTTTGACCTACTGAAATAGGCTTGGGGCAGATGAGAAGCAAGCAGCAAGAGGGGAGTAAGGAACTGTGCACTGGGTGCTCTTCTGCATGCCACTGCCCCACTGACTGTACAAGAGTGCTGGGGAGGAACCAGGTTCCTCCTGCTTCAGGTTACTCATCTGTAAATGGCTGTAATCATGCTGAAGGATTAGTGGAGGTTGGGAGATGCTTGAGATTATTTTATTGCTCTGTAATTCCTGAGCATTGTTGCTAAACCTAATTTGCAGCCAGTAATCAGGTGAGAAGCCTAAACTTCCTTTAATTTGTCACAGGTCTCTCTTCTTGTTCCAGGACTGAGTTTGGAGGTAATAGAGAGAGGAGTAGGGGTAACAAACGAGGGTTCACAGATTCAGGAGCTGAAGGGTAGCAAAGAAACATCTTTGCTTTTATAATCATTTCTGCAAAGCTCTGCTGGCAGATTCCCTGCCTGTGGAGCTGCAGCATGTGCCAGCAAAACTTTTTCTGTTGGCACTGCTACAGGAGTTCCTCTGCTGATGTGAACTGAGTTGACAAAAGCAGTATTTTGTCAGTGGAGCTGCAGCTCTTGGAGTCAATGTTTCAGGACCAGACAACATATATATGTATTTTTGCTCTCCATACCTCGTTCCTTGCAGCTCTTCCTCTCTTTACCTGATATCTTTCCGTCATAATCTTTTTCTGCTCAAGAGAACAGCAGCCCAAATCCTTCCCAGTGCAGCTCTGCTGGCAGAATGATCCAGCTCACTCCAGAGCCTTCATTTCAGCCGTGCCTAAAGAGCACAGAAATGTTTGTCAGTTTGTGCAGCTTGCCTGCCCCTTCCTGCTGCCACTTGTGAGCCAGGCTTTTCCAAACTGGTGAGCTCTGCTT
The DNA here is from genome assembly GCF_014839835.1 of Dryobates pubescens. Classification (NCBI taxonomy): domain Eukaryota; kingdom Metazoa; phylum Chordata; class Aves; order Piciformes; family Picidae; genus Dryobates; species Dryobates pubescens. The sequence goes on from NC_071642.1 coordinate 11,674,117, forward strand.
TCCAGAAGAGAGAAGGGACCTTCCCCAAAGAGAGCAAATGCTGGCACTTGACCTTTTCAGCCTTGGGACTCTCATTCTGTCTGACTTGGGCAGATAGGTCTGTGGTGGAAAAAAATGAAGAGCAGATGGATTTATGAGGAGAGCTTGGTGGCAGATGGTGCCTACAGACATTCACTGACATGTCCTGGCTCTTAATGGGTGTGGGTTCCCCTTTTAGCAGCACTGATGGTGCATTAATATTTCCCTGTGTGTGCATTATGAAGACATGCTGACAGATAAAGGACTTCATTATGACCAGCAGCAGCAGAAGCTCAAGGACCTCTAATACTTAATTTGAGTAGTGAAGAGTTCATCTCTGCTCCCGGTTGAATCCAGTGGCAAGCGACATCAGGAGGAATGTTCGCAGTCTCCTTCATGCCATTCGGTCAGCTCTGTCCATTCTTGACTCTTGGATGGCCATTTGGCTGGAGACAGACTGGAGAACCCCCCTGAACCTCGAGCTCTCTATCACGGCACCACAGAATGGTTTGGGTAGGAAGGGACCTCCACACATCGTGGGTGCTCTTTGTTCTCTAACTTCAGATTAGAGAGGGAGCAAAGGGTTAACTGAGAGGCACAAAGTATATTGAAGGGAAAAGTAGTAAGTGATGCAGTTCCAGTGTTACTGAAATCTGAATGGTATTAAATTCAGGCAGGCTTTGATCTGCCACACTGCAGGAATGTGGGATTGAGGCAACTGAAGGTGCATGAAAAATCAGCATCTGGCAGCTCAGCTCTGAGCTCTGGGGCTCAACAGACCTGAGTTGGGCTGAATCTGCCAGGGTCCTGCTAGATAATAGCAAGGTCTGGGGGGCACCCACATCACTTCACAGTCTCTGTGACAGGAGTGACCTCTGAGCTGCTTCTGGAGCAGCCATCGCTGCTTTCTCTGCCTCTGCCTCCTAGTTCAGGGCCCTTGTGCCAACCCTTCCACTGCTGCTGCAGGTTGTGTGGTTGATAATGGAGACAATGATGCTGGACTTGTTCATGGAGAGAGCTGGGAGCCACAGTTCTGAAGGTGTCTGTAGATGAACCAGATTGCATTAATTTCTTGCTGTCATCACATGCAGAATTCTGCAGCAGATGGACCAGTATCATTTGGCAAGGAATTCATCTGAGGTTTCCCTCATCAATCATTAAACAATTGGGACATTGCTTCATTGTGCACTCAGCTTCACATCCTCTCCTGTGAGGAGTCTGGCAGCATGCTGATGGGACTGCAGGCCACGAGGAGACTGAGTGCCTTGGGCAGGCTGGGAGCCAGGCTGGAGGTGTGGGGGCAGCTGGGTCACCACTAGAGAACAGAGAAGGTCTCGGTGCGCTGGAAGCCAGCAGTGCCTGGCTTTGAGGTGCTGTGCTCTGCAGAAAGCACAGACAGCAGTGAAACAAAGCTGTCAGCCCTGGTTAAAGTCACAGAATCGTTTAGGGTGGAGAAGACTTTTTGGTCATCAAACCCAACCCTTTGCCTAGAGCTCAGTCCCACCACTGCCATTGAACCGCATCCCTCAGCACCACATCCACACAGCTTTGACCCACTGCAGGGATGGGGACTCCACCACCTCCCTGGGCAGCCTGCTCCAGTGCCTGACACTGCTTGTCCTAGGACCCTGTGTTCAAGGGTTTGTTCCTGTGTGCAACAGCAGCAGGTGAGTTGTGAAGGGGAACAGCAGCAGGCTCTGACTACTGGAGTGCACTTAAACCTCCCATTCCATTCCCTCTCCTGTGGTAGCTGAGTGCTGATGATTTCTCATGTTATGGAGTCTGATCTGTGGTAGTTTTCTTAATGTCCAAATTCCTTGAGATATTTTAACACTCCCAGCCAGGGATTTTTTTTTTCTGGTGGATGTAATTGTAGGACAGAAAGTTAGCTGCCCTGAGTGGGTCCTGCTGGCTCATTAAGCAGCAGCAACTGATAAATCTTCCCTTTAATAGTCTCTTGCATTTTTAAGTCTGGGAGCTGGTAATGCCCATGCTGGAGATGTATGGAAATGGATATTTCAGAAGTGGGCCCCAGCTTTAAGGAGGGTGATTTGGATAAATGATTTCACTTTTCTTCCACCTTTTAATTAAAACTGCTGTGGCATGGACTGTGTGCTGCTAAGGAGCTGCATTAGGTGCTACCAGCTCCCAGGGTACTGCTCCAGGTTAACTCTCTCCTCTCTGGGATTCCCTCACCCCTCTGCCACATCATCCATCATGCAAACAGTCAGAGAGCTTTCTCCCCTCTCTTCATGGCATCAGTATGCATTGCAAAGCCAGGGCCTTGAACATCCTAAGCTAAGATAATGAGACCAATATTAATTCCACTACAGCTGCTACAGGCATGTAAATGAACCTTTCATCTGTCCAGCAAAGCAGCCCTGAGACGTGCCCAGAACACCCAGGCCAAGCAGCAGGAGCAGTCAGGGAGATGCAGAGGTGAGGCTGTGCTAAAAATGGCCGAAATGCCAATGTTCTGCATTCATATTTCCTCCTCCAATCAATGCTGTTATTATCCACTGCATTAATTATTGCAAGGACAATTTTCCCCTCCTGGTCCCTGCTGGCTGGGACTGGCTGTACTAAAAGGGGCACCACAGGAACCTCCCCAGAAATTCCTGAGCACATCAGCTCCAACCTGTGCTAAGGGCCAGGTCTGCTGGGCTGTGTCCAGACTCTGCAGAGGCTGGAGCAGGCTGCTCTGTCTGAAAGCAGTGCAGGGGCTAATTGGCTCTGCCTCTCAGCAAAGCTAATTAACAGAGCCCAGCCTTGTGCTGATGTGACTCTGCTGCTGTGAGCTCTGGCAGGAAGGAGTTTGTGGCCGGTGTGGCTCAGGTGTCTCTGCTCTGGTTTGTGGTGTGTGTGCAGGGTCAGCCATGCCCTGAGAGCCTGCAGAGTGTGGAGGGAGGAGCAGGCAGCGGTGTGCTCCAGAGCTGTTCTCTCTGCCTCCCAAACCCACTCTGAGGGAGCATCTCGTGAGGTTCTCTGTGATTAAAACACTCTCAGGCATTTTGTGCAGACTCTCTGAAGGAGCCCAGTGAAGGTAACCCCTCACAACTTGCCCTAGGCTGAGGAAGCAGAAACTGGGGTTAAAAAACCCCTAAATGAATCAAGAATGAGTAATTGGCCTCTGGAGTGCAATGATCCTGCCTGTGTTTAAAGGACATTCTCCCGTGTTTAAATCAGCCTCCCTCTCCTCAGTAAGAAACACACACTTCTGTGGCACTGAACAAAAGTGTAATTGCCAAAGTTATTTGTGTCTCAATAACTCATTAATCTGGAAGGACAAAGACAGTGCCCAGAGGTCATGCATGACCCAGTAATGAGACCATCAAGCATCACCATAAATAATTAAACCAAGACACATCGCTTGAGAACTTTTTCATCCTCTTCCCCTTCCCCAGGCCCCTTGCAGTCCCTTCATTATCTGTGCCATTTGCAGTGTGGCATTGCCACCCTGCAGAGCTCCAGCTTCCATCCTCAGGGGATCACAGCACAGCTGTGACTGCAAGGGGGCTGCAGACATCAGCCAGGCCAAGTCCCTTGCTCCAAGCAGGATCAGCTACAGAGCAAGTTGCCCAGGACTGGGTCCTCTTGAGGTCTGAATGTTTCTTTGTGGCCATGAGGGCACATTGCTGGCTCGTGGGCAGCTTGTGGTCCGCCAGCACTCCCAGGTCCTTCTCCCCAGAGCTGCTTCCCAGCAGGCTGATTCCACACCTGGTGATTCTGTGCCTCCTGTTAGCCAAGGTGACAGTGGTCCTGTTTATCTGAGAGGCATAATTAATCTGAAGTTAATTGAGGAATTCTGTATTTAACCTGTTATAACAGAGAATTCAATTGACTTCCTGAACCAATCAATTTCTCTCTCTCTCATTGTTTTCCAGGAGGGATTTGGTCTTTGTTGTTGGGTTTTAAGCATTGTCCAAACCTACTTTTGTCTGCAGCAGGAGCAGACAGCTCCCTCCATCCCCACTCTGGGTAGGAGAGGAGAGTTCTTAAGGGGCTTTGTCAGGCTCTGCCTTAGCACTGCTGGGATTGAGAAAAGCCATGTTGCAGAAGTCCAGCAAATACCTTTTCACCACCATTTAATGTGCTTGGTTCCTAAACAATTGCAATTGATTTTGTTTGCTCCTGCAAACATGAATTACCCTCTAATCATTTCAGCCTCCCAGCCTGACTTGTGTTTTAAAAGTGAGAAAATGCAGGCATGGGCATGGGAGGAAGGAAGGTTGGAGGCAGCTGCAAGGTTGGGCTTTGTCCTGGCTGTCAGGGGGTGCAACCAATCCCCCTGGCTGTCACCCCTGCAGCTCAGGTCATGCACTGCAAGGGGAGAGGCAGATGCCAAAATGGAACAGGGTCATAGAGCTGTTGAGGTTGGGAGAGACCTCTGAGAGCACTAAGTCCAACACTCACCTGCACCTTAAAGGTCTTTTCCAAGCCAGACGATTCCCTGCTTCTGTGAGCTGCTCTGCATTTACTGCTGGATAATTCAAGTCAGGCTTTGGCCTGAGCTGTCTTCAAGTGCATTTCACACGTGAAGGCAGCTTCCAGAAGTGCACTTAGTGGCTCTGTAAATCAGCCTTAGGTTTTCTTTTCATTTTTGTTCTGAAGACACTCTGAGCACTTGCAGTGAGGCTCCACAGACTCCTGCAGCACTGGAAATTATCTTTAAGCTGAAAAACAGAAGCCCCATTAAGTGTCTCTCCTACACAGTGTGTTCAGTTGTTTATTTCAAGTGCAATCCATGCATACGAGAGGCTGCTTTGGGAACTCCCCTGTGGAGGTAAGGCTTGGTCTGGGGGCTGCTGAGGATGCTCAGCCTCTGGAGAGCAGCTCTGGACAAGGCTTTAACCTTGCTGGTGATAAACCAAAGCAGGAGACTCCACAACCTCTCTGAGCAGCCTGCTCCAGGCCTCCAGCACCCTCACGCCAACGAAGTTTCTCCTCAAGCTCAAGTGAAACCTCCTGGGTTGCAGTTTGTGCCCACTGAGCCTTGTCCTATCATTGCCAACCTCTGAGAAGACCCCAGCCCCACCCTCATGACCTCCAGCCTTTAGATATTGATCACTATTGATCAGCTCCCTTTTCAGTCTTCTCCAGGTGGAAGAGCCCCAGATCTCTCAGCCTCTCCTCATCAGAGAGATGCTGCAGTCCCTTGGAATAGAGCAAGGCCAACCCTCTCCACCAGGAAATATTCCTTCCAGCCACCATGGACAAGGGGCTGATGTACCTAAGAAGATTTACCCCCTCTCAAAACCCTTGGGTATTGTGTTGCTCCTTATTCCTTTGAAGGCTTTGGTCATCCCCAGGAAGTTGCAGACCTTTTACAAGGACTAATACAAATCTTTTTGCAGGTTAGTGAGATCCTGTGGCCATAAATTTCAGCGGTTAAGTCTGAAACCAGGCAGCTGCCTTTCCAAACCTGCTGGCTGGTGTTTTCCCAGGTGGATTCCTGAGCTGAGACAGGATTTTTAGGTTATTTGTGGAAGGAATTGAGCACTTATTATTTTTTTTCTTCCCTTGAAACTCTTTCCTTTCTTTTTACTCCTCCTGGAAAATGTAAAACAGTTGCATATTTTCACTTGATGCTGCAGTGTGGCACTGATCAGTTCTGGCTCCTGCTTTCCCGTGGTGAGAACAAGTCTGCTTAGAAGCATCTCTTGCTTTGTAAATTTCATTTAGATCATCAGCTCCTCAAATGATGCTGCCTTCTAATCTGCCTGCACAGCACCTGGCAGCCTTGTCCATGAGGGTGACTTCTAAATGCCATTGCAAAGCAAACAATAAATAATGTTGCAATTAATCAACAATCAGATAAAGAGGAGGTCCAGAAAAAGGGCTCTGGAGGCTGGAGAGCTTTCATAGGGTTTGCTTAGGGTTGAAGCCTCTAGGCTGAGCTGCATTCTGTGGAAGTCACTCAGGATCATTCTTCCAGAGCCAGAAAACTTCTGGGGAGGGCACTACAAGTGCAGTGAGCCCCTGGAAATTAGTGATGTTAAGGCTCTGTGCTTGTTAACTTTGATCATCAGGGAAACAAGCCATGGTGACATCCACAGGCACAGAGAGAGGAGGACCAGAAAGTTTTCACACCACAAAACCTTCAGCTGTCATCCCACTCAGCTGTACAAGAAGGGAAGAAAAGTTAATGATGCAGGAAAAATGACCACCAGCAGCAGCTGGATCCCAGTGGCTTCTAGTAATATCTTCAGAAGGGGAACAGCTGCAGGCTGCCATTCTCAGTCTTTCCTGTGGAAATCAAGGGATAAAAAAGGAAATTACCTTTGCACACATTCCAAATGCTGAAAAGAAACAGATTTCATGCTGGAGTGGTGCTTGGCAGTGCAGGTGTGGGAGAATGATAATGGAGGCTTTCCTGGGCTCATGGCTGGACTTGATGGTCTGAAAGGTCTTCTCTAACCGAAATGGCTCTGGGATTTTAGGGTTCATGCAGCCACACTGGAACTTGAGCAGGAGTAAGCTTAGAGGAATAGGTCTTTCTTTTGCAGATCACCCTAGGTAGCCTCCTTTCTGTCATGTCCTTCAAGCACAAACTGCCCCCATACAGCTCTGCCACAGGCAGTTCCAGCGTCCGGCCAGAGGCCAGCACCCACCTCACCATGCAGACACCCGAGAAACCACAAAGCTGTGTCCCCCCCAGTTACTGCTTTGCCTGTGGCTTCCACTGAAGGCTGTCCTGATTTGCAAGGCATGCCAATTCACTTCCGAAAGCTGTCTGTGGCCCTCCTCCTCCCAGCAGAATTTGCCATGCAAAAGAGCTGATGAAATCCGGACCAGAGGCTCCTGCTGTGCACTGCCAGCATTTGGATTGCCACTTTGTGCAGTACACCACAGCCCAGGTGCCATGGAAAGTGCTGGAACCTTAGTGGTTGCAACCATCTTTTCATTTCAGCCTCCCAAGTGCAGACATAGTACGGCTCTTGAGAATCTGTGGGCTGTATCCCTGCTGCCAGCCAGTTCCCATACATGATCCTGCACACTGTTGGGGGAATAAGCTAAGGACCTGGCATCTGGATGGACAAGCAGGGCTGGCAGAGGAGGAGGAGTTATTTTCTGGTTGATCCCAGGATGTGGAACCTCTGCATTGTAGGGCTGCCTGTTTATTTTTAGCTTGGGCTTGCTGGGTCTGGTAGATGCTTCAGAAGCACTTAGAGCTGAGATTAAGCACTTGTCATGGAGCAGATATATTTAGAAGTAAAAATAGTTATTAGATGTCTGAGAAAAATGGAAATAAAACTTTAATAGAATGAAGAGGAAGTGCATCTTGGGGGGAGGATGCTGTGCTTGTGAGAAGGATGGATGGGAAAGCTGGAGAGCATCTGAACACAGTATTTGGCTGCTGTGGAGTGTCCCGGGGTGCTATCTGCCACCTTGGGTGAGCTGCAGAGACACTGTGGGATCAGCATGGCTGAGATGATCTGATCCAATGCTTTGACTCCTGTCAGCCTTCACAATCACACCAAAAAGCAAAAGTTCTTCAGCTGGGGGCTGTGTCAGGGCTGTGTTTGGATTGCACATCAGAGGAGCTGTTGCAGCACACCCTCAGGTCACCTTAGCACCTGATGAAGGAGGAGATGCTGGGAGCACAGGCTGCTGTGTGACTGTTGTGGCTGGTGTGAGGTTGAAGTTGGTCAGGGGAGGCCGCTGCTGCAGGGCTCATGCTGAATGCAGGCTCTTTGAGGAGCTCTGAATCTTGCAAGCTGTTAGCAGTGTGGGCTGTTACCTGCAGCAGCCACTGGCACAGGAGCTGGGTGGCTCTTCCATCCTTGGTGGGTTTCAGAAGGCCACTCATCTTTCTGCAGTGGACACCATGGCAGAAATTATGGCTCTGCTGTGGAGAGACTCTGGGGAGGATTCTTGGTTTGTATTCTGTCTGGGTGGCTGTAATTGTTCTCTCTGTGTCTGAAGCCTCTAAATCTATCCAAGAAGTCGAAATGATTTTGTAAAGCCTTGAAAATGCAACTGGAATGTGACGGAGTGGCTGAGCAGCTCAGGGGAAACACAAAGTGCTGCTTGCTGCCTGAGGCCTGAGCTTGGTAAACGTGGATCAGACAACACCTTGGACAGACCCAAGTGCCTCTGAAGTTTGCCTATTTTGCTCACTGCTTTTTCACTAAGGAGTGTCTAGAACAGGCTGTGCAGGAGCAGTGCAAACCCTACAGGTGTCCATAGGGAAAGAAGAAATTTGCCACAGAGCATTAGCTCATTTCCTTCCAGCAGGAGTTCTGCCACTGGTGCTGTAAATCTCCAGGAACTGAAGAGCTACTGCTACAGGGAGGGAAGATAGGTTCTGCTCTTCCTTACAGGCAGATGGTGAGAGGCAAAGTCAGCCTCCCATGCAAGTGTTGGTCGTTGCTGCTGTTAATGCTGAAGCATTTGTCCATGGTAGGTTGAAAGGCTCAAGGTTAACATTCCAAGCATGCTTTGGTCAAGCACTGGCACAGGCTGCCCAGGGAGGTGATGGAGTCCCCATCTCTGGAAGTGTTTGAGAAAGGTGTGGCCATGGCTCTTGGGATGTGGTTTGATGGCCACAGCGAGGTTGGTTGGGTTGGACTGGATGATGTCACAGGGCCCTTCCAACCCAAACAATTCCATGGCTCTGTGAGCCTGTGCTCAGCAGTGTGTGGGTATGAAACAGTCACAACTGTTAGCACTGATAAAGCTCTGAGTCAGAGATGGGCAAATCCATTGTGCTGGAAGGGAAGCCATGGATTCCATGGCACAAAGGTACTGGGTGGGTGATTTATCTGGGTAACTCTTGCTCAGGTGGCAGCAGGCTTTGCCAGCTGGATGAGGATCAGCTGAGCACTTAGAACATGTCAGGTTCCTGAGCTGTGTGCACAGATCTGTCCCTCCCACCCCTCTGAGGAATAAAGCCACAAAGAGGCATCTGCAGCCTCCTGTCTGCTGTGAGGTTTTTACCTTTTGCTGTTGCTTATTTCCACTGATTAAAACTTTCCCATTTCTTCCTCTTTGGCAGATGTCCAAATGGTTTTGTTGTCTGTGTTATCAGGGGTGGGGGTGGCAATTCTGCTGCTGAGGGGAAGCTCAGCTGCTAAAACCTTCTGCTTCGGAATCGTGACATTTTCCACCGGGTATCAGAGGGGGTTTGGAAAACAAAATGATTTAAAACCTTTGGTAGGAACGTGGAGGTTTTGAGTCTCAGTAAGGACCTGGCAGCAGGGCAGCTTGTGGCAATGCTGCTGCAGCTCTCCTAGGATCAAAGGATCCAGGGAAAGACATCTCCTGAAACTCCACACAGCTCCCCTAGACGCCTCCTCTCGTGCTTCTCTCTCAGGTCTGGCAGGGTTTCAAATGGACTCTTGCTGGAGAATTCTCAATACAAGGTGTAATAACTGCACACTTCAGCTTTTACCTTTATTAGGAAAGTGTATCATGAATAAATATGACTGCAAGCTGAAGTGGTCCTGCCTGTAGTGGCTAATAGAGAGATGGAGAAAAGCTCTTTCCACATCATTTCTGGTAATTAAGTTCTGAATCTTGTGTGAGGGAGGTGTGTGTGCTGCTGGCCTGTTCAGAATGAAAATAGTTGCTAATTATGGTATTTTTCTCGTGGAGATTAATCTCTGCTCTGGAGAGAGCGGCAAATTCTCATCTCAGGACAAACAAAACCAGGGTTTTTGTTCAGAAGCTTTGAGATGTTGCAGTCTGAATGCAGACACGGGGGGGGGGGGGAGGGGGAAGTTGAATTGGTTTGTGGATTTGTTTTTTTTCTTTTAATGGAGTTGAACTACTTTGCCCTTTCTGTGCTCCAGTGGAGACCCCACAGCAGAGCAGGTAGTGAGGCTGGGCAGGGATGGCTCCATATGGAATGGGTTGCATGGGCAGGAGCCAGAAATAAGGACATACAATACAAGAGCTCAGAACCAAGGTTCATTTTTGTGGCAGAGTTCTGAGTAGCGGCACAGAATCCTCAGGAGATGTGGGCTGTGCAGAGCTGCTCAGCTCCTTGGCCAGGGTAGGAAATACTTTAAAATATTAGCAAAAAATAACTCCCAGTGGTCAGCTTGTGGTGGACTTCAGACAAAGTGCTTCCACGTCCCTCTGACATCATTCTGTGGAACTGGGGGAGGGTTAATTCGAGCCTCCCCCAAGGCAGGTGGGCAAGTAGCAGGAGGCTGAAGCAGAAGGTCTGTGGCTGGAGCCTGCTGAGCTCCAGAGCAGCTCCTTGGCTGCAGGAAGTCACTGCTTGGGCATGGGGAGAGCCAGGGAGAAGAGGAGTTAGGGCAGAAAAGGTGTCAGTAATTCTGCAGCTTCAGTTCTGCAGTGGCAGTTATCAGTATTTCCCTGGCTAAAAGGTGCTGAGACTGAAAAGGAGAAGCCAAGCTGCTTCCAGCACATTCCCGTTTGGATTTGATGCATGCAAGGAAATGCCTTTTGTGTGGATCCCTTTGGACACTTCCTGCCCTCCACGAGCCTTTAACAGGAGTTTCACTTTTAATCTGCAAACATTCCCCCTCCTGCTCTCATCCTCTGAGCACGGGAAAAGTAAAACAGTTTAGAATTTGCCAAAGAAAAACAGACAGGTCAGATGGCTTAGGAGGAGATCAGGTTGCCAAACAGCCCAGCGGCAGTGTTTTGTTTGGTGCTTTCCAGCGCCTGCCAGAAAATCCCCAATACAAACATCTGCTCCGCTGGGGGAGGCGAGGGGGTCCGGGGAGGGATGGTGGTGGGCAAGGCAATGCTGTGTCTTTAATTTTTCTTTTCTGGAGGAAGAAAGTCTGCATAGCAATGACAGGATCGCTTGTTCATGCCTTTAATGCGCGATCTGTTTTCTCCAGTGGAGGGCACTCAGTGTATCACAAACTAGAACATTAGCACCAACAAGCTCCGAAGCATCACCGCTCTCCGGGAAGCCTCCTGAATTAGACGAGAGCTGCCTCCCAGCACAGCTACAAAACACTCGAAACCTGAGCGCCTAAATGGATAAACCTTTCCTGCACGGCCTTTGAACTGGGGGCTTACACAGCACGGGGGCCTGCCTGCTTCAGGAGCCGGGCTGCTGGAGGATGGATTGCTGTGGCTGGCAATGGCACAAGGCAGCAGAATGAGAGATGCTAGGTACCGGCAAAGGCTTTTGTATTCCTCCCGGAGAAGTTGGTTTGCCGCCGTGGTCTGCTGTGGCTTTTCCTTGCTGATTGTCACTTAACGCTGATGGTTCTCTGATGACTTACACAATGGCTCTCAGAGCTTAGAGTCCCTCCCTACCCCTCCACACTTCCCCCCCCACCCCCAACCCCATCCTTCGTCCTGTCTTCCCCACCCCCAATCCCTTCCCTATTCTTTCCCTTCCTCATCCCCAAAATCCTCGCTTGTCCTCTCTAGGGAACTTTGTGTGGGTTACTGGCATGCACGCTGGATGGCGATGATGTGAGTGGCAACCCTGCTGTGCCATGAAGATTCTGAGGGTTTAAGGAAAGACCAGTTTGGAAAAGAGGGAGGCAGAGGGAGAGGGGGGGGGGGGAATACAAAGAGAGAAGAAAACAGCTGGAGGAAGGCGAAGGAGGCCGTTTGCTGCCGACAAAAGGATGGGTAAGTGAACTTTTCTTGTTTGTTTGTGAGCTGCAGCCGTGGGGGTCATTTTTCAGTTGGTTATTAGCTGCACGGGAGGGGGAAACAGCCTCCAGAGCGGCAGCGGCGGCAGCGCATTCCTTTGCCAGGTGACTCACTATCTGCCGCTGTATTTTTAGATCCCCCAGGCACACAGACACCTTTCCCCCTGCAGTGCCTTTGTAATTCAGCTGTAGAGGCATGCAGCGAGGTGAGGGCTGGAGAGGGTCCCCTGGCTGGCTGCACCCCCCCACACACACCTGCACACCTATGGATGGGTGCAGGGATGCAGCAGGCACCTGGCAGCACATCGCTCCTGGGGCTCCATTCGGATGCCGTGAGCCCGTAGCGGTGTCAGCCAGGCTGCCAGGAAGGGCTCTTAACACTTCGCAGTACGTAGGAAGCTGAGGGGCGTTGGGGGTGGTGGTGGTGGTGGGGGATTGTCTTCTATGGGTGCTTGGGGAAAGGCTGCTTTGGTCTTTGTAAAGAACCCCCCCAAACATCGCTGCTAGATTTCCAGCAGGCATTTGCCAGCCCTATTTTTTTCAGGTTTATTTCCCTCCTTCCATTCCCCTCACCCCCAACCCCCAAGTCTGTGGCAGCCAGAACATATTTCCAGCTGCCTGCTGCTGCCACATAGGAAGCAGCATCAAAAAAAAAAAAGAAAGAAAAGGGAAAAAAGAGGATTTGAATTAGAACTCTTCCCCTCAGATGAGAAGCACAGGCAGCCAGGGGCATTTCAGAGCAGGAATTGTTTTGCAGATTGAATTCCATTTTAATCCAGGCAGCAATAACTGCAGCACAGGGCTGGGTTTGTGTGTGTGACAAATCATCGAGCAATTATGTATTGAGGTGACAAATAGCCCCCAAAATACTTCCTGTGGGGAGCAGGGGGGTTAATTGTTACCGAGGTGGCAACTCTGGGCAGAGGCAGCAGCCCTCAGATGGATACAGGTTATGGGAGGTGCGAGCCTGTGCTGAATTTTCTGCCAGCCCCTCCACCCCCTCCACAATCATTCCAAGGTGCAAAATGTGACTGTCCTCACGTAAGGAGCACTGCTGCTCTCTGAGAGCTCTGACACCTCAAATGCAGCATCTGCCAGTCAGGCAGAGCTGTGGGGGAGAGAGGGGAGCTGGGATAGAAATCAACCCCTTGAAACTTTCTGTGTTTGCTGCTCCTGAGGCAGGGTTTGTGTCAACATTCTGTGTTTAGTTTCACAGAGTACATGATGTAGATACAAAATAATGACTGCTGAGGTACTCAGCTGCATGTGGATCAGCTTAATGTGTCTAATGAGTCATGTTAGAGAAAGATGTCTTCAGGCACTACCTTGCTGTTGGGGTCCCATCCTAGCATTACACAGGGTCCCCCTCCTCGACATGCTCGAACTTCGTTTCTCTGCACCTATTTTATAGTTGAGGCCCATAAAAATAATGAGCAAACCTTCCCTTAAGCCCCAATCTCCGTGCAAAAAGTAAAGCCCCTACTTCCTGTCTCATTTTCCCAACAAATCCACATTTTAAAGCTGGATCAAAGTTTTCCATAAGCAGATTTCTCCCTTTTTCTGCAGTAATTTTGGGAGGAATTGGGACTCACAGTTGCCTTTGTGGAGGGACACGTTTAGCAGCACGTCAATAGCAGCAGCTTTGGCTCATTTCCTTTCCAGCACTGTGGAGCATTCAGCACAGTGACTTGACAAATATGTTTATTGTGAAAACCTCAGCATCTACGATAAGGATACAGCAGCTACATTGAGAGATGATGTACAGGAGAAGAGCAGGCAGAGGACAGGCTCCCGGTCCTCCCTAGGCATCATAAATCACACCAAAGTAATTGAATAACAAGAGGAGAAGTGGGGCTGGTGCGGGTAGGAGGGATGGCGAGGCAGGAACTCGCAGGAGCAGGCTTCACACGGCAGAAGAAAGTGCAAGGCAGGAGGCAAACAGGTTGCCTTCAGAAGCCACTGCTCCGCTTGCGCTGTGCTAGCCGCCCCCTGCCCTTCCTGGTCCGCCGCCGCTTTGTGCCGATGGCCTCACAGAGCTCCTTTGTTTTCTTTTTCCCGTGGCAGGTTTCCATTTAAGGAGGCAGCTGAGAGGCATGAGTGTGGTGTTGGTGCTGCTTCCGACGGTGCTGCTGGTGGTGCTGGCGGGGGCTCAGCGAGCCTGCCCCAAGAGCTGCAGGTGCGACGGCAAAATCGTCTACTGCGAGTCGCACGCCTTCAGAGACATCCCCCAGAACATCTCCGGCGGCTCGCAGGGCTTATCCCTGCGCTACAACAGCATCCAGAAGCTGAAATCCAACCAGTTCGCAGGCCTGAACCAGCTCATCTGGCTCTACCTTGACCACAACTACATCAGCTCCGTGGACGAGGACGCCTTCCAGGGCATCCGCCGGCTGAAGGAGCTGATCCTGAGCTCCAACAAGATCACTCAGCTGCACAACAGAACCTTCCACCCCGTGCCCAACCTCCGCAACCTGGACCTCTCCTACAACAAGCTGCAGGTGCTGCAGTCGGAGCAGTTCAGGGGCCTGCGGAAGCTGCTGATCCTGCACCTGCGCTCCAACTCGCTCAAGTCGGTGCCCATCCGCATCTTCCAGGACTGCCGCAACCTGGACTTCCTGGACCTGGGCTACAACCGCCTGCGCAGCCTGTCCCGCAACGCCTTCGCCGGCCTGCTGAAGCTGACCGAGCTGCACCTGGAGCACAACCAGTTCTCCAAGATCAACTTTGCCCACTTCCCACGGCTCTTCAACCTGCGCTCCATTTACCTGCAGTGGAACAGGATCCGCTCCATCAGCCAGGGGCTGACGTGGACCTGGAGCTCCTTGCACAACTTGGATTTATCGGGCAACGACATCACAGGGATAGAGCCTGGCACCTTCCAGTGCCTGCCCAACCTCCAGAAGCTGAACCTGGATTCCAACAAGCTCACCAACATCTCGCAGGAGACCATCAACACGTGGATCTCGCTCATCTCCATCACTCTGTCTGGGAATATGTGGGAATGTACTCGCAGCATCTGCCCTCTCTTCACTTGGCTTAAGAACTTCAAGGGCAGCAAGGAGAGCACCATGATCTGCGCCGGCCCCAAGCACATCCAGGGTGAGAAGGTCAGCGACGCGGTGGAAACCTACAATATCTGTGCCGAAATCCAGGTGGTGGTGACCGAAAGGTCCTACCAGCCGCCCAAAACCCCCCAGAGGCCTCTCTTCGTCCCCAGGCCTACCGTGTCCAAGCTGGAGAGCGAGCAGGCGACGTCCGCCGAGCCCAGCCCTTCCGCCGCGCCGCCGACACCGGGGCTGGAGCCGGACTACGAGCACGTCTCCTTCCACAAGATCATTGCAGGCAGTGTGGCTCTCTTCCTCTCCGTGGCCATGATCCTCTTGGTTATCTACGTCTCCTGGAAGCGGTACCCAGCCAGCATGAAGCAGCTGCAGCAGCACTCACTCATGAGGAGGCGCAGGAAAAAGGCGCGGGAGTCGGAGAGGCAAATGAGCTCTCCCTTGCAGGAGTATTATGTGGACTACAAGCCAACAAACTCTGAGACCATGGATGTATCAGTTAATGGATCTGGGCCCTGCACCTATACCATCTCTGGCTCCAGGGAATGCGAGGTATGAACCATGACCCTCCTAAAACCATTTCAGCTGCTGGGAAGGAGAGGTAAATGTTCGACGCTCTTGAGGTGTCTCTCTAAACACACGAAAGGTTCATGAGGTGGTTGTGTCTCTGGGGCTGCTGGCTGTGCAAGGTTCTCTCCTCAGCAGCAGTGGTGGTGATGGTTCTTGAAGGATTCTGATTTATAAGGGAAAAATAGATGAGGAGGGAGGAAAGAGCTGTGATAAAGGCTTCTGGAGCGTTATTCCCCTCCTGTGTGCACCCAGTGGCTACAGGACAGTCTCATTTGTAATGCATTGGTAGGAAGAGAGATGTTTAAGAACCTTTTCTGGTTTAGGAACACACATGGGAACCTCTTTGCTGCAGACTCTGTGTCAAGGCTTGAGGGGTTTGTGGTCTATTTAGAGATAATGCCAAAGATTTTCTGCATCATATGGCTGGTTGAAGAGTAAACCAGGGAGCAGGAGGACTGCAGCACAACCTTACAGCTAGGCGCTGCTTCTCCTGGAGGAGCAGGAAGGTACCAGCTGCTTTGCCAGCTCTGCTGAACTGGAGCCTTGGAAAGGCCCTGGGTCAAACAGAACATCTGCAAATGTCTGGGTTGGGAGAGGAGGATTCTTGAGGGGGGGTGGGGTTCATTTTCTTGCTTTGCTTGGGAGACAGCTGTGCTGGAGTGAAAGGTTTCCTGTACCTAAGGCCACGTTATGAGTTTGACTCAGCCACATGGGGAATGCAAGCAGGAGAAGCTTTCAGTGCTGCTGAAAGCTGTGGTGTGGAGCAAGACAGCAGCAGAGCTTTCCCTGCTGGGCTGTCACTGACCCTGTTGGTGTGCATGTAAGAAACGTTGGTACCTGTCAGTGCCACTGCCCCTCTGCACCTGCTGAGCAGGATTGCTTAATCCTGCAGGTGATGTGGTGTGAGGGGGCTGGGGGGGGCTCTGCTTCCTTGCTTGTGGGCTCATCCTCCCTGGGAGTGCTGTGGAGCACTCCCATTGATGCAAGCTGAGCTTGGCTGTATGAAAGGTGTTAGAGGTGAGCAGTGCTGAACAGGCTGCAGATCTGGAGGCCTCCCTTACAGCTGGGTGCTGTCACTTCCTGACAATAAGGCATCCAGAGCATGTTGTGGTTTGGGCACCTGAAATCCCTGGGTGATTTTGGACCACAGAGCTGAGGGGAAGAGAAAGCAAAGGTCTGCACTTTGGGGTTGCTTTCTCTGGAGCAGCATCGTCTTCAGGAAGGACAAGCAGCAGTCACACCCTTGTCACTTCCACCAGTGGGCTGTGAATGGAGGCTTGGGGTGGATTTTCCCTCTTAGCAGCATGAGTAGAGAGTAAGTGATGGTAGCAAAGTTGGTTTGCATTTTCTCTGGCTGTCACAAGGAGCATTAATCTGACCTGAAAGGCTGTCTGCTCTTCATGCTAAAGTTTAACACTGCTGAAGTTTCATTAGCTTGAATGAAATGCTGTTTAATTTACACCCAGATGATATGGGAGAGAGCTGAATCTGCACTCAGAGCTGAGAGCCCATGGAATGAAACCATCCTCTGTAGCAGAACCTGGATCATGATTGCAGGGCACAGAAGACAGGGAGTGTGTGATGTAGTCTGAGAGACTGCAAGCTGAATCATTTGCATTCTGGCAGATAAATGAGAGACTGAAGAGTCCTACCAGGCTGAGGAGCAGAAGGTCCATGTGCTCTCATGTCTTGGTGCTGCTGTGATTGTTACACATAGCAGCAAACACAAGGGGACCCCAGTCCTCTTGCTTTCCAGGTGCAGCACCAGGACAGTTCTATTCTGCAGCTCTCTTCAGGCTGAGTTAAGCTGGGGCACAACTTCGCACAGCTGCAGCTGTGCACCGTGTGGTCAGCGGGGCTGTGCTGAGCGCAGCGGTGCTGTCCAGGCTGGGGCAGAGGATGTGCACCCTGGGTGTGCAGTGTAGGAGGCCTGGGGGTGAGCAAAGAGCAGCTCACTGGAGGCAGCGTAGCAGCCATCAGCCCCCACTGAAATGCGCTCTCCAGCTTGGATTTAACATCCTTCGTCTCCATAGCTACAAGGCTCCACTTGTAGAAGGAGAGAGATGCTCTGTACAGTACTTACAAATGGTAAGAGAATAAACCCTTGGAGTGTCTTCAGCAGTGCAAAACTTTTGTGTTTGGGGGGGGGGAATCAAACAAAGCTCTCATTATTTGCTAATTGACCCAGGTGTGTGCACTACGGGGAAACTGCTCTGAAAACTGTTCTTTGGTCCAGGCCCATCCTGCTGGCACTGACTTGCTCACTCACTGTGCTCAGACTCAGCTTTCACCCAGCAAAGGAGCAGCCTGGGGGCGGGGGAGGAGGGGGCAGGAGGGGCGGGTTAGCAACATGGAGGCTTCCAGGATTCATTGCTTAGGAGTTTGTTGACTTTACTTCTTCAGTAATGTTTCTCAAATGATTGTCTGCTCTCAGGTGTTTAACCCCACACACGCCTGTGAGCAGCTGAGGTGGCCAGGAGCGGTGTCCTTCAGGAGAGGACTCGTGGCTCGCTTCCCTTTCAACCTGGGAACGATACCTGAGCATCCCTGCTGCTGGGAGCTGGGTGGTGATGGCTTCAGAGCATGGCCTAGGGCTGTGTGGGCATTCCTGCTCTGCTCCCAGGGATCATTTGGGGTTTAGCAGTGTCCAGCTCAGTTCATGCTGCAGCCTCCTGTTTCCCATGGCAGAGCTGGCCTTGCTGAGGCATTTCTGCAGGCTCTGTGTTGCACAGCAGCAGGGCACAGGAGCAGGGCTGGGGGCTGGGGGTGGGTCAAGCTCAGGGAGCTTTCTAGATACAACAAAGCAACACAAGCAGAGGAGAGCTGCCCTGTCTGGGCCTTTGTGCTGCAGGTGGAGGAGCTGCAGGTATGGTTTGTGTGGCTGCTTTTGCAAGTCCCTGCTCTGTGAATTATTTCTTGTACCAGGGAGGGAGAGCCAGAGCCAGGCTGGCTGCAAAGCGGAGCCGCTCTTGGCATCGGAGGCTTTATAATCACTGACACCTGGCCTGGGGTGTTCTGTTTAGTCTCTTGGCAAGGGGTTCTGGAAGAACTGGATGCTGATGGCTTTGGCTCTCACCATCCGGTTAGCAAGCTGCTGCTCTCTCATTCTGGTGTTTGCTCTGTGCCTGTGCATCTTCCTCCCTCTCTCTTTCATATTTATTTGTACATTTGCTGAAGACCTGGGAGCCATAAAAAGCAATTTCCTAACCCAAGCTCTAATCTCATCTGTCTCCTACAGATCACACACAAAGTGCCTGTGCATGGCACTGTGGAGGTGTGTGGGGAGAAGGAAGGTTGCTACAGAGCCATTTCCTTCTCTCTCCTGAAGGGTTATTCAGCTCTGTTTCTCAGGCTGCCAGTTACAAACCACCCAACAACCAACCCAACAAGTGAACATCTTGGCTCTGATAGCTGAGCACTGCTGATGTGAGGCCCTTGGAGAGCAAATTGACACAGACCTTGTGAGGCTGCTTTTTACACTTCTCAGTGTCTAACCATACCCAGTGCTGACAACCAAGCCCACCTGTTCCCTCCACAGACCAGCTCCTCTCTGCCCTGCTGCTCCTGTGCTCTCCACTGGAGTGAGAAGCAGGGCAGTTGTCACTTGGATTTGCACATGCTAAAATCAGTCACACAAAATTATGTTCACTTTGAATTCTGCTTCCTGCCCTCTTGCCAGTGGGAAGAGATGGATTGGTGGAGGGATGTGACATATGCAGGCTCTGTGGGCTGCTGTTGACCTCCTGCTTTTGAGCCTAATTTGGAAGGAAATGTTGACATGCCACTGGTGTTTATTATTTATTTCTGGCACACCACTGCTGCCTTGTTCTCAGCAAGATGCAGAAAAGCAGAAGAGTCTCCATGGCCCAGATCCTCCTCAGCCCAAGGTTCTAGTTCTGTAAGGACAGAGATGGCTCTGGAGCTCAGCTTGGGAAGGGCTGCCCAGGAGCTGAGCATGAGCATGAGACCTCAGGAGGGAAAGGGCTCCATGACTGGCAGAGTTTGTCATCATCTCTGATCTCTGGGTGCAGTGCTGCTCTTTCTTGTGGCCATCAGCCTGGTGGGATGCTCAGCAAGGACCCCATGGCAGAGGGGTGAGTTCATCCCAGCTGGGGGGGAGCACAGGATGAAGCTGGTTTCACAAGGGGTGCATTACAAGAGAAGAATATGGGAGGTGAGGGGTGTGGGAAGCTTGGAGACCTCACTGCCATTCTAGCCAGAGCTGTGTGGTTGCCTTTCCAGTGACTCCCTTTTGGAACACATTAGGATGGAGGTCGTTACTTTGGCTTTCTTATGTCCTTCTGTGCTGTGGCTCCTTCTCTGCCTGCTTCTTCGCCTCTCTGTGACTGTAGATGGACCTCAAATGCTTGCTTGAGCTGTAAATCAATCTCACAAAAGTCTGCCATAAGCTCTGTGTTTGTACTGGGAGGGTAAGCAAAGGCTAAGCCAGGAGCTGCTCCTCGGTGCTGTGTGTCTGGAAGAAATATGTCAGAAGTGGCTGAGAGGCAAAAACTTCAGGCACCAGGCCAGAGAGAGAGGCTTCAGGAGAAGGTGAATTTTAAAACTGCCTTCAGGATTAGGACCAGAAGCAGAGATTTGTGTCTGGCTGTTACCCTCCAGAGCCTTCCCCAGCCCTGCAGACTCGTTCTGGCAAGTGCAATGTCAGCGCACAGGAGGTTGTGCTCTACAAGTGGTAGTGATGTAGTAATAAACACAGAGGGGCAGATTTTGCTGGGCTCAGCGCTTGCAGAGTGTGAGCCTTGCCAGAGACATCACCCAGAGCCTGGCCCTGCTTCCGGCAGAGCTCAGCCAGCTGTGCAGCAGCAGCAATTGAGGCTCTGGGTGTGGATTTGAAAAGGAAGCTGCGGAAGGATGCTGAGCACTTGTGAAAGTCTTACTCAGTCCTTTTTCAGGTGCCTGGGTGAGGGATGAGCTTGGCTGAGATCTGGTCTTGCAGTAGAGGTGCTGCTGAGACCTTGGAAGTGGTGAGCTGCGAGGCAATGCAGACAATCTCACTGGTGAAATTGTTTGGTGCTCCTCCCCAGCCCTGTTCTCCAGACCCTTCCTTGCAGCCCCTCAATGTCCTCCCTGGAGTGAGAGCCCCAAAACTGAACCCAGCACACAAGGGATGGCCTCAGCAGTGCCCAGTCTGGGGGCACCATCACTGCCCTGCTCCTGCTGCCCACACCACTGCTGATCCAGGCCAGGCTGCTGGCGGCCTTCTTGGCTGTCAACCAGCACCTCCAGGTCCTTTTCTGCTGGGCATCTCTCTGACCAGTCTGGAGCCTTCATGGAGCTCTTGTCACCCAAGTACAGAAGCCAGCACTTGGCCTGGTTGAATCTCATCCCATTGTCCTCAGCTCTTCAATCCATCCTGTCCAGGTCCCTCTGCAGAGCCTTCCTACCATCAAACAGATCACCACTGCAAACTTACTTAGCCTTGGAACCTTCCTAACCACATTTCAGACATTACATTTGCTCCTTTAGGTCTCATCCAGGGGCTGGCAGTTGAATGGATGCTAAGGATTCTTGGTCTTAAGCATCACATCCAGCTGGGAGGGTAACTGATGGACCATTATCCTCCTGTCCTTCTCATCACCTCTTTTTCTACTTCCCCAAATTTTGCCATTTTCTAGAAGCTTCATGTTTTGAGCTGTGCACAATGAGGGCTGCTCACATGGAGAGGATGCTGCCCTGTAAAAGCTTTGTACCAGGGAAGAAAATCCTTGTGCTGCTATTATAATTGTTGCTCAGGTCCTTGCTCCAGGATCCCTGCATTGCTGGAGCTGTGACAGACACAGTTTGCCCTCTCCATCTCCCTTTTTCCTTTCTCTCATCTCTTCTTCTGCTCCTGCTCAAACTCTGTGATGTGCTGCCAGTATTTTAAGGAGGAGGAAAAAAAATAAATCAATTTTAGTCCATTATGTAGCTCCTGCCAGGAGGGAGAATGCTAACAGAAATAGCAGAGAAATCTGTTGAACCTATTCATTTTTTACACACCAAAACATGAAAAACCTCAAGCTCTAAGAGGGGTAAACAATCTTATTAGTAAGTATCCTGCTGCCAGAAACATTCCTCAAACTCTCCTCCAGAATAATGGAGCTGACCTGATTCTTGATGTTAAGTCTGGTGCCTAAACCACAAGGGCTGTCCCTGCACAGCTCCCTGAGCTGCTCTGGGTGCTGCAAAGAACCAGAGCTCAGGAGGTGCTGGTTTGCTGCTTCCTGACAGCAGTGCTCTTAGGCACAGGCTCCTTCTGCAGACCTTCTGCCCCTAGCAGAAGACATCTACAGGTTTCAAAGCCTCTGGGACTGCACTTCAGGCCTCAGCTCTGCAGGTGTACTAGAGTCACAGACTGACAGAACTGTGGGGGTTGGAAGGGGCCTCTGGAAATCATTCAGTCCAATCTGGGGCAGGTTGCCCCAGCTTGCCCAGGACTTCAATGTCCAGGTGGGTTTGGAGTCTCTTCAGAGGAGGAGACTCCACCACCTCTCTGGGCAGCTTTCTCCAGGGTCTAGCACCCTCAAAGTAAAGAATTTTCTCCTTAAGTTAAGTGAAACCACTTGGTTTCTAGTTTGTGCCCATTGACCCTTTTCCTGTTACTGGGCAGCACCAGAAAGAGCCCAGCCCCAGCCCCCTGCCCCCTACCCTTTTGATATTTGTGTGCCCTTTGGGGCTGCTCTTCTCCAGGCTCAACACCCCCAGGGCTCTCAGCCTTTGCTCCTCTTGGGCTGGGGAGCCCAGAATTGGACACAATCCTCCAGGCTCTGGCCTCACCAGGGAAGAGCAGAGAATCTCCCTTGACCTGCTGGCCACACTCCTCATGCAGCCACCCATGGCTCTGGTCTGCTGGCTCTGCCGAGGCCATCTCATGCTTTCCTAGCAGGGGCTGTTTGGCACACAGGAGTGTGCAGCCCTCCCTTGCTGCCCATTTCAGTGTGCTTGGTGCTGATGGCGCTGATGGCACTGGTGGCATGCAGGTATTGGCCATTTCCAGCCAGGTGCTTCAGCACCACACCCAGAGGGGCTGCAGCAGCAAGCAGCTGTGGCACTCATCAGCTGCCCTGTGGTGCAGCCAGAGCAGCTCAGCTGCCTGTGCAGCTCTCCATCTACACACACTGTGACTGGATCAATTCTCAGCTGTTTCCTGGGAGCTGTTGTCTCTGTCCCCAGCATTGCCAGGAGCCAGGGTATGCAGTGCAGGGCCGAGGTGAAGCAGCATTTCCTTTCGGGGGCCTTGGCCTCTGGGCCTGATGAGCTTGGGTTGGTTTTGCCTTTTCCAGCCACAACACAGAGAAGTTTCCTTTGTAGTACACAACAATAATGAAAAAAGAAATATTCCTGTTTTCAGCCTGCAGGGAAACTGTTATGATCCTTTTGGTTGTGATCAAAGGAGGACCACTGGTGCTGGGTGCTTGCATGGCTTTGGGTTTTCTTTGTGTGAAGACCTAAATGGGAAAGGTTGACCTTAAGCTTGCCGTGACACCGAGGGCTGTGTGCTCTTTTGTCATCCCAAGGAGCAGAGCCCTCCTCTGCCTGAGCATTGCAACCTCGCTGCAAGGGTTAGCACACCAGGAAAAAAAAAACAACAACAAAACCTTAAATGGTTGTTAAATGACTTTGTGTTAAATGGTTTGTGGGGCTGTGGCACGTCCTTCATCACAACAGGCAGAGCTCAAGTAATTGCCTGGTGTGCAAAGATCTTTTGATAGGTTGGGTGTGTGCACGATGCCTCCAGCTGTGTACTGAGAGCAATACACAGTGGAGAAAAAGCCCCAATTTCTGGCAGACAATGCAGCAGCCACTTTTCAAGCAGAACGTTCATGATATTGTTTTTTTTCCCTCTGTAAATGCTGTTCAAGGTTGGCTTTTTCTTCCCTGTATGAAAGGAGAAGGCTTTTCCTCTGTTACTTGTGTTTTAATCTAATTAAGAAGCAGGCAGTTGAAAGAGGTAAGCTGAGGGTAATGGTGGTGTTATTGCTGTGGCTATTTGTGTTTGGGCAGCAGCTGACAGCTTCTCATTTCCATGTATGAAAACAGTGAAGGGTTCATTTTGTGCCCAGGAGAAGAGGACTCAGGAGGTGAGCTAAAGGAGCAGGGCACAGCAAGGAGCTGGAGTCCTGAAGGGTGATTTGCCTGCAGGACGTGAGGTGAGCAGGGAGTGCTGCAGGCCAGCTTAGGACACCCTTGAAGATGCTGTGCTCCATGGGTGGCTTCAGCTCAGCCTCCTGCAGTGCAGAGGCCACACCCTGCTCTGGGGCCACACCCTGCTCTGGAGCCACACCCTGCTCTGAGGCCATCCCATGCCCTGGCTTCACACCCATGCACAGGGCAAAACCCCCTCCCGTGCCAGGGGAAGACCTCTTTGGCACCGAGCACAAGCTGCAAGTTCTCCATGGGAAGGTCAGCCTCGCTCTGGGATCCTCACACTCTCACCCCCCCCAACTCATTTCTTTATTCAGTGCATGGAGTGCCTGTGATGAATGGACTTAAGTTGTGTGGTTTTGCTCATTTTCAAACCCAGCTCTCATTAAAAATCAGCTTCTCCTCCTGCGTGGTGGCCTCTGAAACCCCAGATGATTCTTCACTGCTCTCATCTTTCACTACCACATCGGTTTGGATTATCTCTGGACCATGATGGATGCTTTAAGAAGAACCAACAAGGCCATCAGATTCTTGCCCTGGTTCAACCAGCATTTGTCAACCTTCTAAATCATCTTGGGCACGAAATGTGCTGCTTCTTAAATTTAGAACGATGTGATTGCCTCAAACCTCTCCATGTGTTAATTAAATCTTCATAATTGTGGTTTCTTGAGCCTGACAGCTTATAAATAGCTGTTCCTGCCCCCTCCTGCAGCAGCCTGGGCTGAGTGACAGCCCAAGAGGCTATTGTGCAAACTCTGTGTCCGGCAGCAGCTCTGCCCTCGCAGCCTCCATTCCTCTGCCGTGGTTTGATGGTCCTGAAATAATCCACAGCGTGGTTCCTAAAGGCCAGCTAACTGTCATGCACTTCTCACATCGTGTGGAGATGAGGGAATGGGTTCTCTGGGTCATCCTCACCCATTCACTCTAGCAGGATGAGTATTAAAGAGTGCTGAAGGTCAGGGCAGGTGCTCCATGCCCGTGTCTGCAGACAGGGTCGGAGGTCAGAACACTCAGAACAAATCCAAGGATCAAGAAGCTTTGGCAGTCACCTCCAAAGCCATGCCTCATCCAAGAGTTTCATAGGATCATGGAATCATTTTGGATGGAAAAGACCTTTAAGATCAAGTTCAACTATCAGCCAAACACCACCATGGCCACCAAACCACGGCCCCAAGTGCCCCAAGTTCCTTGAAGGCCTCCAGGGATGGGGACTCCACCACCTCCCTGGGCAGCCTGGGCCAACCCTGACTACTCTTGCAGCAGAGAAATTTTTCCTCATCTCCAACTCAATCTTCTCTTGGTGCAGCTTGAGGCCATTGCTTCTCACACTGTCACTTGTTCCTTGGGAGAGGAGACCACCCTCCAGTTGGCTCCAGGCTCGTTGTATTTGTAGAGAGCAATGAGGTCTCCCCTCAGCCTCCTCTTCAACAGGCTACACAAAGCCAGGAGCTCCTCACCAGATCTGGTCTCCAGACCCTTTCTGTGCAAACAGAAGCCTCGGTGCTGCTGCTGGAGTTGTCCTCTGTGCTGCCATGTGCTGAGGCTTCACCTGGGGAGGAGCAGAGCTGCTGTGCTGTAACTGGCACAGGCAGAACAGCTTCATGAGGTTACACATTGCTCCAACCAGCTGACTCCAGGCACTGTTGTCGCTAATCTGGAGAGGGAAAAAAGTGCTGCAAACATTGAAGCTGACCAAGGATTTGTGCAAAGCTCCCTGCTCGACTTTTGATCTTCCCTAACTTCAGAGCTGCTCTGTCCCCTGTGCGAGAGAATGAGGTAGAAATGATGTTAGTGGGAGCATCCTCAGGCTTGCATTATGGATAGAGCCATCAGGCAATTATTTGTTGCTTTTTAATTACTCCCCTTTAATGTAGGCCTGCACGCTGTTTACAGCTCTAATTTGTGGAAGAACCTAAGGCTAGAGCTTCAGCTGCTGCTCTGCTTCCTCCTTGCTCCTCTAATTACAGAAAGAAATGGTACCACCGGCTGGAGCTCCTGGATGTGGAGATGTGTCATGCTGATTGGCCTGGCTCAGGCAGCTTCGAACAGGGAGCTCAACCTTTCTTTCCAGGGCTGGAGGATGCCCTTCCTCCTGGTGTCTTTGTAAAGCAAGGTGATCCACAGCCAGCTCCAGCTGGAGGCCAGAAGATTTAGGCACTGCTCTAAACTGCTGTTAATTTACTGTGTGAGCCGGGAGGGATTGTTCCCTTGCAAACTGGCACACTTCAAACGAAGAAAGGGAAGCAAGGTCACGTTGACTTTCATTAGAATTTGAGCGTTGAAACCAATCCTTACGTCTTTGAAAACACCTCTCAGTCTTTGCCCTCCCATCCACTTACACCCAGGGTCAGCCTGAGAGGATTGCTTTTCACTCCCTTACTCCATGGCGGCTGGCAGAATAGGGTTGGGGCTTTAGCTCCTGCTTTAGCAGGCGAGAAAAAAGTATTGTCTGGAGCCTTGAGGGACTCCTGCTGAGCCTGTTTTGTTCCTGGCATAAAAGCCAGCCTGAAGTGCCGGGCTTTGTCTTGGTGTGGTATTAGCAGGCGCCTATTTAGTTCTTTTAAAACCTCTATACCGTATTCAGATGCAACAGAGACTGACTTACAGCCACTCAGGTGCTGCCTTCTCCCAGGAGCTTCCTGCGGGAGCAGGGAAATTGCATTATTTTAATGTAAATCTTGGCTCCATTTCTTTTGCCCAGCTTCATCATTTTCTTTCCCGCAGCCTCTAAATAATACCTTAGGCTCCTGGCTTAAAAAGCCACATCAATGTCACACACAAAGTGGAATCAGGAGATGAAGGCAGTTTGTGTGGGTTTGGGGCTGGAACACAAATTGTGCAAATCAAAAGAGGAAGCAACCCACTGGTGAGCCTGAATGATCAGAAATTGGTATTTGGAAACAAAATCTTGGAGTATTTTCTCTGCTGCCTCTTCTTTGTTGGATTTATCAAGAGTCCCAGTGTGCACAAAGCTCTGGCAGTCTGAGGAATTGATTAACCTTCTCATATTTGTGATTAGCTCCCAAATATTTATTGTGTTAGCTCCTGAGAACGAGGTCAAGACTTTGTTTTGCTGTAATAGAGCAGGGACTGGAAACAGCATCGCTGCAGGGAGCTCTCCACGCAGCTTGCGCTGAAACCAGGCACAGCTTGGGCCCCTCGCTGCCACCTGTGTCCAGCCAGGGCTGGAGCAGGGATACAAGAGCCGGCAGGAAGGCCACCAGCAGCCAGGCCCGGATCAGGAACCACACGGCCAGGAGGACCAGGGAAGAGCTTGGTGGAGTTTAGCCCTTTGCCTGGCCCCTAACCCTGATACCCAACCTGTGAGGTTGCTCTGTTCTAAGGCTGCTGTGGATTCTGAGCTGAGCTTCCTTCACTGTTCAGTGCAGTTTAGCAAGGCACTCTGCATCTGCTGTCCACCTCCAAAGAGCCTTCTCAGCTTGCTGGCTTTAGCAGCCTGAGGAAATGACTCTTTCACCCCAGCCCCCAAATGTGGGGGGTTGCTGGCCTCAGCCAGGTGGACATTGATTGCTCTGTTATTAATGAACTGCTGCAACAGGGATAGTTTGCTAATGAATTCTTCAGTTAGCTACAGAAAAGAGGCTCCTGAAGGGCAGGTATTACTCTGGAATAATTATACTGAAGAGCTTCTGTAAATACAGGATTTTGGTAATTGAGCCGAGGTGGAAAGGAAGGCATTTGTCAGAGCTCCCAAGTCTGTCTTGTTCTGCTGAATTAACAAATGTTCTGGTTATAGGTAATTAATTAAAAATCATTGATGAGTCCAGGACTTGTAGCAGGCTTTTTCCTCCCATTAATCTGACATGATAAACTGCAGAAGATGGATTCAAAGTTGGTGTCAGGAGCATGTTGCAATTTACAAAGCACTTCCCGGAGCGAGCTCGGCAAGGAGCTGAAGTGGCACAGGGGTTCAGCTCCTTGGCAAAACATCTCACACTACCTCTGAGCTGCTTCTGTGCCCAGACCTTCCTGCCTGCCTCGGGTCATCACACTCTTCTTTCCTTAAACCATGCACCCATGCTGGGCCCCATCCTCTTTAACATCTTCATTGATGATCTGGATGAGGGGGTTGAGTCAGTCATCAGCAAGTTTGCAGATGACACCAAGTTGGGAACAGATGTTGGTCAGTTAGAGGGCAGAAAGGCTCTGCAGAGGGACCTCGACCGACTGGACAGATGGGCAGAGTCCAATGGGATGGCATTTAATAAGTCCAAGTGCCGGGTGCTGCACTTTGGCCACGGCAACCCCATGCAGAGCTACAGGCTGGGGTCAGAGTGGCTGAGAGCTGCCAAACAGAGAGGGACCTGGGGGTGCTGATTAACACCCGCCTAAACATGAGCCAGCAGTGTGCCCAGGTGGCCAAGAGGGCCAATGGCATCCTGGCCTGTATTAGGAATAGTGTGGCCAGCAGGAGCAGGGAGGTCATTGTGCCCCTGTACTCTGCATTGGTTAGGTCACACCTTGAGTACTGTGTCCAGTTCTGGGCCCCTCAGTTTAGGAAGGACATCGAGAAACTTGAAGGTGTCCAGAGAAGGGCAACAAGGCTGGGGAGAGGCCTTGAGCACAGCCCTATGAGGAGAGGCTGAGGGAGCTGGGATTGTTTAGCCTGGAGAAGAGAAGGATCAGAGGTGACCTCATTGCCCTCTACAACTACCTGAAAGGTGGTTGTAGACAGGAGGGGGTTGGTCTCTTCTCCCAGGCAACCAGCACCAGAACAAGGGGACACAGTCTCAAGCTGTGCCAGAGGAGGTTTAGACTCGAGGTGAGGAAAAAGTTCTTCACTGAGTGAGTCATTCATCATTGGAATGTGCTGCCCAGGGAGGTGGTGGAGTCGCCGTCCCTGGAGGTGTTCAAGGGGAGATTGGACGTGGCACTTGGTGCCATGGTCTAGTTGTGAGGTCTGTTGGGACAGGTTGGACTTGATGATCCTTGGGGTCTCTTCCAACCTTAGTTACTGTGATACTGTGATACTGTGATACCCCAGACTGCAGCAAAAGCCTGGCCAGCAGATGGAGAGAGAGGATCCTGCCCCTCTGCTCTGGGGAGGCCTCACCTGCAGTGCTGCGTCCGGCTCTGAGATCATCGAATGCAAGCATCAGCCCAGCCCCACAACAGTGAGGCCAGCAGGAGCAGGGCAGCGATGGTGCCCCTGGGCTCAAGAAATGTGTGGCCATGACGCCTGGGGACACGGTTTGGTGACCAGGGTGGTGCTGGGTTGATGTCTGGCCTCGATCTGGGAGGTCTTGCCCAGCCAAAACCACTCTCTGGCCCTGAGCTCCCTGCGCTGTGCTGGGGCTCTCCAGTGTCTTGCTGCTTTCTGGTTGCTATTTTGCTTCCCTGCAGCGGGGGCAGGCGAGGCAGGGGCTGGCCTCATCTGTGGTTCAGGCTCACCACAGCAATTACTGATTTGCTCTGTGTACACTTTGTAAGAGGTTTAGGAAGTGCTGGCTAATGATTGATGAATTTTTAAAGAGGATAAGCACATAAGTAAGAGGTCACATGTGATTTCTGATAATTTCTTACAGCGTGTATCAATTATTTATTAATTGTTGATAAGCTGTTTACAAATGCAGGCTCAGATGAGCTGCAGTCATAAAGCCAAGGAAAAACCTCTCCAGACTAGTGGCTGCTCCACAGAAACACCAGTTCAGTGCAGTGGGTGAGGGAAACTAGGTTAAAACATGGAGTGAACAAAAAATCAGTTGTAAGAGCTCACATTTGGTTCTGAGATGAAGTGTGGAGGCTCAGGGAGCTGTCAGCTGGCCAGCTGCCACTCTAGGCAGTGGAAAACAGCTCTGTTGGAGAGGTCCCCCTGTGGATCTTCTTCACCATTCAGGACTTGCTGAGCACAGGAGCTGTGTGGTTTGAATTCGCTTGCAGTGGTAGTCAGAAGGCTCGGTGCCTCACCCCTCAGTGCGGAAACAGAAGGGCTGTAGGAGGGCTTCTGCCTTCCTTCAACAAGGCCAAGAGCTGGGTCCTGCACCTGGGTCACAACCACCTCATGAATGCTCCAGACTTGGGGCAGAGGGGCAGCCTGGCAGCTGAATATGAGTCAGCAGTGTGCCCAGGTGGCAAACAAGGCCACCGGCATCCTGGCCTGGGTCAGCAGCGGTGTGGCCAGTGGAGGGGAGACCTCATTGCTCTCTACAACTCCCTGAGCAGAGGCTGGAGCTGGGTGGGGGTTGGGCTCTTCTCCATCAGGTCATAGAAGGAGAGGAAATGGCCTGAAGCTGCAGCAGGAGAGGTGTAGGCTGGAGATTAGAAAGACCTCTGGGTGCTTTATCCTCCAGTGACAGAAAGGAGCCATGTGAAGCACCTGCTGCCAAAGATGCCCTCTGGGGAGTGGCTGGAGAGGGGCAGAGTGCCTGCCACTGTGGAGTTGGCATCCACAGCTGACATGCATCATTTGCTCTTTGAATTCCAGAGTCTTCACACACCTTTCATGAACAGGAGAAGAGAAAAAACCCCAAACCAAACAAAGCACAACAGCTTTCTCTCTGCTTATGCTTCCTGAATCAATATTTATACCTTGTGATCTCATTAAACGCAGCGTTTATGGCTCCTGCTCCCCTGCACCAGGCTCTGCCTTTCTCTCACAGCTCTGCTCTGGGCTTTTCTTCCTTTCTTTCTTTTTTCTCTCAGGTAGGCACTGAAATATCTCTCCCCTCTCCTTGTGTTGATTGCTAATTACCTGGATGCAAGGTTGGCTTTGTTTCTGTTTAAAAGCATTTGCTTGGGACTATTTCATCAGCATCTTTGAATCAGAGTGCAGCAGCAATATCAAGCAGAGAGCTGTCAGGAGCTTTGCTTGCCACCTGTCTCCTTTCCAATGACTCAGTCCTGATTTCTTCTTTATTTTCTTTCAGCTTCTTCATCCATTTGATGTTTTTGCATCTGAAGAGGTTTTTATTCTCCTCCCTTCCCCCTGTTTTTATTTGGCATGGCTCTTTAGCCACCTCTGAGCCTCAGCTGGTTTCTTCCAGGAAGGTCCTTGAACTTGCCAGGTTCCCTGACAGTGAGGAGCCTCAGAAAGCTGCTGCTGCTCCACTGCTCTCCATTTTTAGCTCTTTCAAAGGCAGTTTGAAGTCTGGCTGTTGAAAAAATTAGTAGAGGCACACTGGGACGTGGTCCAGTGGTCATGGGGGTGCTGGGTAGGAGTTGGGCTTGATGACCTCAGAGGTCTTTTCCAGCCTTAGTTATTTCTCTCCTCATTTTTCACAAGGCTATTTTAAATTTTCCAGGAAAAAAACAAAACACCAAAAGCCCAACAACAAACCCAAACCAAGCACTTCAGCCATGCCAACTTTGATCCTTGTTTTCATCCCATTTTTACCTTTTATAGCAAGAATTTCTGTTTCTTGTAGTGCAGCATCAGAGGCTCTGCTGAGTTTGACCTCACATTCCAGCTGCTGTTGGGCTGTCTGTGCTGCTGGGAGCTGAGTGAGGGAGTCACAAAATGTTAGGGGTTGGAAGGGAGCTCCAGATGTCATCTGGTCCGACGCCAGGGTTTGTGTCCCTGTTCCCAACTGGAGACCCACAGTACCTATGGAAACATCTGAAGGTAGAGGTCATGAGGATGGGGGCAGACTCTTTTCTCTGGTGGCTGCTGGTAGAACAAGGGGCAGAGGGCAAAAACTGGAACCCAGGAGGTTGCATCTGAACAGGAGAAACTTCTCTGGTGTGAGGCTGCTGAAGCCCTGCAGCAGGCTGCCTGCAGAGGTTGTGGAGTCTCCTCTGGAGAGCTTCCAACCCCCCTTGGCCATTGTGCTCCTGGGCAACCTGCTGTGGGTGCCCTGCTGGATCAGGGGGCCTGGACTGGATGATCTCCAGAGGTCCCTTCCCTCCCCTCACCCAGCTGACATTCTGTGATGCCATGAGATGTGATATTTATCTCACAGCCAGATGGGTCCCCAGCCTGCAGAGTCTCTCCCCTGTTTTTCAGCCCGGTGTCTTGGCTGTGTCTTTGGTATCTTTCTGCAAGTTTCCCCTCTCAAGCCACCAACCAGACCTTCTGCCCATAAATCTGATTTGCACAATCTCCTTTCCCATGCACAGAATCCTGTCAGAGCCCAAATACTCTGTGTAATGTCTTTAACCATGCAGACAGACAACAGGATCAGGACTGCCTAAGGATCAGTTTAAACTAAGTTTTCTCTTGAAGCCATCCTGCTGCCCAGTACCTCCAGTCCTCATTCCCATTTCAGAGCTCATACTGTACAAAATTTACCAGAAAATACTTTGATCTCCGGAGCATAATCTTTGCAGGACATGTAGAGAGCCTCAGTGAGAAGTGCTGCTGCCTTCCTCCAGCAGCAGGTTTGCCACAGCTCAGCTCACACCAGCCCTGCTCATTAGCCTCCCGGTGTGCCCTCTGCCTGTGCCATGAAGGATCCATTTAGCAGAGAGCAGATAACTCTGGGAGTGTTTGGAGCATGCAGCCCAGCAGGCAGCTGGGCTAGGTGTGAAATACCTTCATGTCTCTGCAGCCTTCTTTGGATCTTCCTTTAACCACAGGGGTGACTGAAGGCTGCTGACCACCTACGACTCCCTGACAGGAGGCTGCAGTGAGCTGGAGGATGCTCTCTTCTCCCTAGGATCAGGTGATAGAAGGAGAGGAAATGACCTGAAATTGTGCCAGGGGAGGCTGAGGTTGGAGATCAGGAAAAATGTCTTTGCTGCCAGAGTGTTCAGGGGTTGGCACAGGCTGCCCAGGGAGGTGGTGGAGTCCCCATCCCTGGAGGTGGCATCTCTGCCACACCAGTGCTTGCTCAGCTGTGGGTGCCCCAGCAGGGCAGTGCTCTGGAGCAGCTGCACATGCTGGGAAGTGCAGCAGGGAAGGATGGGTGCTGAGTGGATCTCTGTGAACAAAATCTGAAAGACAGGAGACTGCAACCAGGCAATCTGCATCAGATCTTACCTCCAATTTGTCAGCTCAAATCCAGCTACAGTAACTACAGATGAACTACAGTTCAGTGCTCTGTGGTGTTCTGGCCAGCATGGAGAGCCTCTAGTTCTCTGGAGTTTCTTGAGGGATGAATGGAAACATTAGTCTGTGGTTGTGCTGCACCCAGAGCAGTGGATTCCTGATCCAGGGGATCACAACAAGAAGAGGCAGTCCAGTGCAGAAGCAGCTCTTGAGCAGCTCTGACAAGCACACCAAGAATTAGAGACTCAATTATTGCCTCCACCTCAGCTTCGAAACCCTCTGTGCAGGGATGGCACAGCTGCTGTACCTGTCTGGTGGCTGCAGGGAGGACTCCTGCCTCCAGAGCTGACAATCTGGAGCACTGAATTCCCCCACACAAGGAATCCATCTGCTTGCACAGCCCAGCCCTGTCTGCAGCCTGTTCCCAGCTCTGCTAAGCTACTGCCCATGAAAAACCACAGCAGTGCAGCCTGTCCTGAGCAGCTGCTGCTGGTTGCACCCTGCCCAGGCAGAGGAGAGCTGCTCTCTCTTGAACTCCCCTTGTGCCAGTGAGAAAGTGAGAGGTCATCTCCCAAAGTCTCTGTGCTCCCATCCATGCATCCCTCTGCACACCTCCACAAATCCTTTCCTTCCTCTGGTTCTGTTCCCTCTCTCCTCTTGGTGGTTTGGGCAGTGAGCTCTTTGGGACAGGGCTGCAGCACTTTCTGTTCCTAGGCCTGCAAGTCTCCTGCAATGAAAATAATCAAACTCTGCCCTTTTCACATTAGTCTTGAGCTCTTGCTGCCATTTAGAGAAGCAGGCAGCACATAACTGTCTGAAAATGTCATTTGCAAACATTTACCTCTCCAGTGCTCGCTCTGCTTCCGTGGGAAGGCTTCTGGAATCACACAGCCAAGGACCAGGACTCATTTAGTGCTGCCTTGTGCTGGCACTGCCTGAGCAGGATTAGAAAAGGGCACAAGGGAGACCTAATGAACAAGCTCTTGAGCAAGGGACTATCAAAGATGCTTTAAGGAAAATTAAGGAGAAAGGAGAGACTTAGGAAGGCTTCCTTATAGAATCCTTCAGGATCCTCCAGTCCAACCATCCTCTGACTCTGCCAAGGCTGGGGCTAAACCATGGCCCTCAGCACCACATCTCTGGGGCTTTGAAACCCCTGCAGGGATGGACATTCAGCCACCTCCCTGGGCAGCCTGGGCCAGGCTTTGAGAACCCCTTCAGGGAAGAAGTTTCTTCTGATGTCCAAGCCAACCCCGCAGCCTGGGACTCCTGGCACAGCAGCAGCGGTGGCAGCGCTGCCGCTGCCGTCGGGGCAGGCTTTGGGGATATTTGTGTTTAGTTCATGTTATTATTTTCAAGCAGTTTCAGTTTCTTTTTCCAGCCCTACACTCTCTTCTCATTCCCTTCCTTTGCTCTTTGGGAAGGGAGAGGGCTTCACAGAGAGCCTTTGTCACTCCCCTGGTGGCCAGCCCAGCTCTGACCCTTGGCTCCTTGCTGTTCTGGTCCCTCCTTTGGTTTCATTATTGCTGCAGGAGGTAGCACAAAGAGTTCAGCCCGGGGTGGTTTCCCCTCTCTCTAGAACTCATTCTGTTTATCATTATTATTATTATTATTTTTGCAAACCACCAAACTCAATTGCAGGTGGAATAAGCCATCTGCTTCCTGTCACAGCCACTGTATATTCCATACGTAGGGGGAAATTGCTTATTGATTTAGCCAAGTGTGAACAAGTGCTCACAGGAAACCACAGAAGTGCTCCCGATGCTAATAGATCCGATCAGAAGTGACACCCTGCACGTGGCTCCTGGCCAGAGGGCAGCAGCTGCTAACCAAGGAGTTAACAGCCAGATCAGTGCTTCCCCTGTGAGTGGCCGTGCTGCTGGTGCTGGGGTGAAAAACCTCTTGGGGAAAAGAAGGGAAGAGACTGAAAGTGAGGATCTGAATGAGAGGATCAAGTGCACCTCAGTCGGTGTGCAGAGGACACTGAACTGGGTGCTGGAAGGCTCTGCAGAGGGACCTGGCCAGGCTGGACCCCTGGGATGCGGTGTAACAAACTTGGGGCATGGTTTGACGGCCGTGGTGGTGTTAGCTCAGTGCTTGAACTCGCAGATCTTGAGGGTCTTTTCCAGCTGAGCCAATCCTATGGCTCAGTGATTCTGCACACCCCATGTGTGTGCTGCTGACCTTCCTGTGCTCTGTGTGCTGGAGTCAGGCTGGGCTGCTGCAAGGTCCTTCAGTTACTTACGTCAGTGAATCACCCGGAGAGCTCCGGTGCTGGTGGTGCTGCAGCATCTGCACACATGTATTTAACCAATTATTTGTATGACCTGGATCTTATTTTTAGCCAATTTGACAGATGAAACCACTGGGAAAAATGGTACAGGGCAGCCTCAACCCAGTGTGTTCCTGCCTTTGCAAATGAGCTGCTCCTGTGGGGCTGGAAGTTGATTTCCAATACCTTTGGGGAGGAAAGTTGGAATAGACTAAAATCAGGGAGACTGATTTGTGGGGAGAAGATTTCAGTTAGACAATGGGGGAATAAGTAGAGAAGCTGTAAAAATGGCCAGAGAAGTCAGGGACTGGCACAGGCTGCCCAGGGAGGTGGTGGAGTCCCCATGCCTGGAGGTGTTCCAGAAAGCTGTGGCCATGGAACCTGGGGCCAGGGCTTGGTGGCCATGGTGGGGTTGGGCTGATGATTGGAGCTGATGATCTCAGAGGTCTTTTCCAGCTGGAGCAGTTCATTGATCCCATGACTCTGTAACAGCCTCTGGGGTTGATGTGAGGAATTCCTTAGGAACTGGTAGCTGTGACCAGAACTTCCTGGAGGAATCTTCCCACTGGAAGCAGTTTCTGCCTTTCTGCTCTGGCTGTGCTCATCCCACAGATGTTTATCTGCATCTCCCAGCATTTATGTTTTAGAAGCTGTGATCTCCACATGCAGCAGTGCTCCTCCTGCTGCCACCATGACTGAGGAAGCTGCCAGCCCCTTGCAGCAGCCCTGCTGCTCTCTCACTCTTCCCTGGCCCTCCATATTTAGACCTCCCCAAGTGTGAATCATTATTAGGAGGATTGCTTCTGTATCAATACATCCTTCCATATCTTAGCAAAGTTTGCCAATCAGATGGAGAGCAGAGGCACCATGGGATGGGATCCCATGAGGCATTCCAGCAAGCAGGAATCGCTCAGCATGGTGCTAAGTCTTCTCCTGCAGCCTGTGCGGAGGAGCAGGGATTCTGCCAGCTGTGCTCTGCCTGGCTTCTGTTACTCATCCTCTCGTTCTGCATTGTCTGCTTTGTACTTCAGAGTTACCTTCACCCTTGTCACTGCTAATGCCTGGGAGCACGTTTGTGATTGTGTTTGAAGAAGGATCTCTCTGGCTTAAGTGTCCAGCGGTATTTTCACAAGGCTGATGTGAGAAACCCTCTTACAGATGCTCTGGAGTTAGCACATTTAATTTAGGAAGCAGGCAGCAGTGGATCACAGTGAGTGGCATCTGCTCTGACTCCTTGCAGAATGAAACCTGAGTGTTTGTGGAGGATTCTGGAAGGCTTTAGGACATTGGAAGAAGGTTTTTTTACACAGAGGGTGCTGAAACACTGGGAAAGGTTGCCCAGGGAGCTGGTGGAGGCCCCATCCCTGGAGATATTCAAGGTCAGGCTTGATGGAGCTGTGAGCTACCTGATCTAGTTGAAAATGTCTCTGCTGAGTACAGGACTGGGTGACCTCGAAAGGTCCCTTCCGATCCAATGCACTCTGTACTTCTGTGATTTTGCTCCTATAAATAGAAGTGATTAAACAGCTAATTAATGTTGTGTTATAACCCCTGACTCTCCAGAGGCCCCTTCCAACCCCTGCCACGCTGGGATTCTGTGTATCAATTGTTGATGTAATTGATGATTAAGTAATACAGAATCATAGCATCACAGAGCCTTCCAGGTTGGAAGAGAGAGGTCATCCAGTCTGACTGCCCCCCCAGAGCTCACAACCCACCTCTCCCACCAGCCTAGCCCATGGCCCTCAGCACCACACCCAGGTGGCTTTTGAACACCTCCAGTGACGGTGACTGCACCACCTCCCTGGGCAGCCTGTGCCAGTGCCTGAGAGCCCTTTCTAGGAGGGTATTTTCCTTGTCCCTGGCTTTAGCATCCTGGTTATCAGAGGTATGGAGCATCAACCGTGGCAGCTCCTGGTGTTGTGCCACTTCAGAAGCCCATCAGATCTCACCTGATAAGCTTCGGCTGGTGCAAACTGGTGTGCCAGATGAAGTCACTCCTCTGTTTCAGAGCAGGATCCTTTAAAGCAGCAATAAATCATCTCACTTTTAATCTGCTCAGCAACAAGGGAGCTGTTAATGCTTCCTCCTAGTGCCTAATTTGTGCCACGAATTTGACTCCCTGACAAAGGATCAGCAGATAGCAGGTTCAGCTGATCACAGCTCTTGGGAAGAGTGTAGGTGATACTGCTCCGAGTTAGGGGGGAAATAATGGAGAGCTGAATGCTGCAGGTAGGTAATAACAATGCTTAAGCACATTACAGCTTCAAGAAGCTGTACAAACATTAACTAATTAGTACCCCCAACTAATACATAATCCCCCACCATGGTATGTAATTATGTATTACTATTAGAGCTGGAGGAATTATTCCTTGTGAATAAATTATCCAGTAAATTTTACCTGGTTTGGGCTTGGGGTTTTTAATCCCCCCCTTCCCTCCCCACTGCTGTGACTTTGTTTGCAAAGTATTCCCAGGTGTTGTGGCTGTGCTTGGCCTCACCTTTGCCATGATGATAGCCAAAGGCATCCTCCGTGTTCTGTGTAACCATGTCCTGCAGGCACTGGGTGGTGGTTTGTGACTCTCACTGGTTTTGTAGCAGCACCTCCAGGCCCAGCTGAGGGGAAGAGCTCAGAGTGTGGTCAGCAGAAGGACCGAAATGATGATGAGGGACATGGATGCAGAGGGAAGGGACAAGTGCTTGGCCCACATTCATTGGTGACTGTGTTGGAATGAAACAGGGGGTTCCTGAAATGCATCCCCGTGGGCAATGCCTCTCCTCTGAGCTAGGTCAGAACAATTCCTGTGATGTCACAGAGCTGCTCCTGTCCCCACAAGCCCAGGTCACTGTTTCCTGCCCTGCCTGGGGCTGATCTGAGGCTTTCTTGCTGAAGGCACATCCTCCTGGAACAGGGGGACCCGTTCAGCCCCAGCCCCTGCCTTCTCCAGGCCCTGAGCTGCTGTTGTGTGTGGGGCTGGCTGGGCCCTGCTTTTGCAAGCTGTTTGCAAATAGGCTGGTGGCAGCGTGCCCGCAGGTGCCGGCCCGTCCGGAGGTGGCAGCGTGCCCGCAGGTGCCGGACCCGGCCCGCCCGCCGCTGCCGGCGCAGCGCTGCTCAGCAGCCTGCCCCGCGGCAGCAGCACAGGGCACACACCGAGGGCTGCACACACTGCTCACTCTCCTCTCTGGACTGCCTCCCCAAACCTCTCTCTCTTCCTCTTTGCTGTTTAATTGTTGTTGCTTTCCCAGCGTCTTTTGGAGCACGAGGGGAATGGGAAGTGTTTAAGCTTAGAAGGGAGGTGAGTAAGGTGAAGCCCCAGGACTGAAGCCCTCTCAGTAATGGCTGAGATGGGGAAGAGGCATTTGGAGCTTCTTTGTCTGTGAAACTGAAAGATGGGAAACTGGCAGCCTGTGCCCATTCCTGACCACTCTTGCAGCAAAGAGATTGTTCTTCATCTCCAACCTAAGCTTCCCCTGGCACAGCTTGAGGCCATTTCATCCTCTAGCTGTGGAGTTCCCTGTGGCCTCAGCTGCTCCATCCACATCTCCAGCGCCATGGCAGTTCTCTGGTGTCAAGCAAGGTTGTCCCTTCATGGGAAATGCCACTTTGTCTGTGTTGCTTTGGGACCTCCTCTCCTGTCTGCCATGTT
Organism: Dryobates pubescens; assembly: GCF_014839835.1. Taxonomy (NCBI): domain Eukaryota; kingdom Metazoa; phylum Chordata; class Aves; order Piciformes; family Picidae; genus Dryobates; species Dryobates pubescens. Next base: position 11,712,369 of record NC_071642.1, read on the forward strand.
CACACCTTGTGTTAGCAGTTGCTCTGATTTGGGTCTGCTGCTCCAAGCCCTGCACTAAAAATTAGCACTTCCATTTTCTGTGTTGAATGCAGATGGAGCAGAAGGCTGAGGGTAAGAGATCTGCAGGGAAGTCTCTCTTCCCTTCCTCTGTGAAGAGGAGGAGGTGCAAATACAAGTCTGGTCCAGAAGCTGTGTGTTAGTCTGAGAAGGCTCCAGGGACTCATGGTGGGCACAGCAATGTTGGGGTAACCACAGCAACGAGGTGGGCTTGGGTTCCTTTGCAGCCTTTGCAGTGACTCTCACAAAATGCCACTTGTGTGTCAACTGCAGAGGATTTATAAATATCTGCCTGGAATGTACTTGCCAGAATTGTCCCTCAGGGTTTGACACTGACTGATTTTAATGGCATCCCATGGCACACAAAAAAAGGCATTAAAAGGTTTTACTGGGAAAATAAAAGGAAGGGCACAAAGGGTTCAGAGCAAATGTGTCTGGCTGGGCTGCAGAATTCCTGTTCACTCCACCCAGGTGCTGTTAGCTGTCTGATCTTCAAGCAAATCCAAAGCAAAAGGCATTAATTAATCCTCATATTAGCTCTCATGCATGAAACTTGTCAAGAAGGAAACTCCTCTGTCAAGTGGCTATGGGTCAGGAGTCTCTGTGTAGGTAGTTTCATTTCCCAAGCTGAAGGAATGGCATCTGGGATCACATCATGAGAAGCCAGAGCATCTTCTGGCTGTCAGCAATTTCCCTGAAGGTTCTGGGTGGCAAACTTTGCTGTCTAGTGGCCAGAGAGTAGGAGCTGACCGCAATGAGCAAGCACTCGGGTACAGAATCATCGAATCACAGCGTGGGGTTGGTTGGAAAAGCCTTTTCAGATCCTCCAGACCCAACCATTCTCTAACTCTGCCAAGGCTGGGGCTGAACCATGGCCCTCAGCACCACGTCTCTCTTGAAGCACCTCCGGGGCCTGAGAACCACAGTCTCACAGTATCACCAAGGTTGGAAGAGACCTCGAGGATCATCCGGTCCAACCTGGTACCACAGAGCTCATGACTAGACCATGGCACCAAGTGCCACATCCAAGCCCCTCTTGAACACCTCCAGGGATGGGGACTCCACCACCTCCCTGGGCAGCACATCCCAATGACAAACAACTCGCTCGGTGAAGAACTTTCTCCTCACCTCCAGCCTAAACCTCCCCTGGCGCAGCTTGAGACTGTGTCCTCTTGTTCTGGTGCTGGTTGCCTGGGAGAAGAGACCAACTCCTTCCTGGCTACAACCACCATTCAGGCAGTTGTAGAGGGCAATGAGGTCACCCCTGAGCCTTCTCTTCTCCCTTTCAGTGAAGAAGTTTCTTCTAATGTCCGACCCAAACCTCCCCTGGCATCACCTCCCATGCTTTTAGGGAGCAAGAACTGATGTTCTAGAAGCCCTGCCTGAAAAGAGTCATTGTGAGGGGAGGGGGCTCTGTGGATAGAGAGCCCCAAGGGGTACCTGGGTGGGTGCTGCCCTGGGTAGGTGCTGCCCTGGGTGGCAATGGAAGTGGTCAGGTCACTGTTATGTGAGAAGAGGTCTGGGTGGCTCTCTGCTGCTTCCCAGTTGTTCTGCCATGGTGTGTCTGGGAAGGATGCTCCTGAGTCCTGTTTCCATGACAACCACAGCCCAGCACAGGATTGGTCAACTGATAAATATTTTTAGGCTGAAGCACAATTTATAGCCTGTTCCAAACTGCCCCAGGGAGCAGGGTGCTGGAGATGATCTGAGACCTGCTCCTAGCTCTGGCAGAGACTCTCAAGACCTTCTCTTAGTTTTGTCCTAAGATCCCAGAGCCTTCTGGGTGCTAACAACAAAGCCTCCACCTGTCCTGGGGCCCAGAGGTGTGCAGAGGCACCCTTTGATTCTTCCACCAACAGCAGCAGTCCCACAGCGGTGTTGGGGATGTTCCCCAGAGCCTCTTCTGACAAAGCGACATTCAGGAGCTGTTGGTGTCCCTGGCTGTGAGATGAGAGAGCTCTCACTCATTTCCTGCTGTCCATAGGGAAGTTCACTGCTGAGTGCCTCTGGCATGGATGCTGCTGGGGGCTGCTCCCAGACTTGTGCTTTTGGTGGCACTTTCTGGTTCCACTGAATTTCCTGGGGAGAAGGGGGGGCAAAGGTAATTATAGCTCTGCATTTTTTCTCTCCTGGCCTACTTAAACACTAAGTTAACACTTCTAAAATAGGCTAAAATTCGGGATGCCTGTGATGCCTGGGTTCAGGGAGTCCTTGGAGTCTACTTCTCTTTTGATTTTTAACTCTTCCCTTGTCAAAATGAAGCCAGCAGTACCCAACCCCAGAGGCACTGCTCTCTGCTCCTTCCCTTTCCCTGCTCTGGTTTGGTTATTTAGCTTATGAGGCTCTTGGAAACAGCAAAGTTGCTGTTGTGTGAGTGGCACAAAGGGGAGTCCTAATCCTGTTCAGTGGTTTACATCTGCATTAGTTAACCTGCTGCTTGAGTAATTTGGGGCTTTTTGTGTGGGTTTTGGTTTGGTTGGGGTTCATTTATTTATTTTTGGAGGGGCTGGTTTGTTTGCCTGGCTCTGGTCAAGTGAAGCACAGGAAAGATAAGGGATGAGTCTGGAGGCATGAATCCTGGGTTCAGGTTTGGGCCCCTCTTTCCAAAAAGACATCAAGGGGCTGGAGCAGGTCCAGAGAAGGGCAACAAAGCTGGGGAAGAGTCTGGAGAACAGGGCTGGGGAGAAGCAGCTGAGGGAGCTGGGGGTGTTCAGGCTGGAGAAGAGCTCCAGCAGCAGCTCTGGGGTACAACACAGAACTGAAGAGCAACCTTTGAAGTCCAGGCTGGCTCCCAAGCACGTGGGCTGCCTGCTGCTCCAGGCACCTGTGCCACGAGGAGTTGAAGCAGGTGAAGGGACAGGCAGCAGGAAGCAGGAAGGTCTGTGATGTGATGTTCCTTTGAACAGGCACAGCAGCTCTCCTGGCAGAACACTTTGGCACAAGGGGAGGTTGTGTTCCTTCTCCTGAGAGCAGAGCTGGTGGTGTTGCTGCTGCATTTCATGTGCTGGGTCAAGCTGCTTTTACACCTGGCTCAAAACTCAGCACTGTTGAGAGGATGCAATCATCTTCTGTTCTTGCATGAGTCAACAAAGAGATTTTGTGAAGTGGGCTGAAGAAAAGTACAGGAGATTCCTGCTGCACAAGGTGAAGGAAGGCAGAGCTTAAAGGGTCTCCTGAGCTTTGAAGGGCACATTTAATCAAGTCTCTCTTCTTCTGCTGTTTCAACTTCCATTTGATGTGTTTTGGTTTCTTTAACTATCCTAAAGTTGATCGGAAGTTCATAAAAGAGGCTGTGCTGGCCAAGTGGAAATGTAGCTGAGCAGCAGCACTGAAAGGTCACATTAATTAGGGATGGAGCTCAGCAGAGGCATCTTCAACCGTTTCAAGCTAATAATCATTGCCACAGCCAATGAAGGCAGAGCTCTGCTGCTTGGGTTTGAGCTACCATTTGGGTTCAGTCGTAACAGGGACCTGTGAAAACCAAACTCCTTTATTTGTGTTGTTTTCTTAGTGCAGATTGGGCTCAGGAGGAGCTCTTAGGGACAGGCTTAGGAAGTGTTTGTTGCTTGCTAATTAAGCCAACTGTCCTATGTGCCAGGTGCCAAGCACTTGGAATCCAAGCTTGGCATGGAACTGTTGAGCTTGGAAGAGGCCTTTGAGACCATCAAGTCCAGCTGCTGGCCTGGAGCTCACAATCCCACCACTGCCACTGAACCACGTCCCTCAGCACCACATCCATGCCTCTCTTAAACCCCTCCAGGGATGGTGACTCCATCACCTCCCTGGGCAGCCTGTGCCAGTGACTGGGAACCCTTTGGGGAAGAAATTCTTCCTAATATCCAACCTGAACCACCCAAGTCTCACTCCTGGGTTAATTCTGATCTTCTGCATGGCCTCTGTTTATTATTTCACCCAGCGAAGACAGCTTCTAGTCCTGCCTGTCCCCTGGCATGTGGTGATGGTGTCACACATGGTTGCCTTCTCTCCAATGAAAACTTCAGCTGCTGGGTTTTGACCTCCACAGTCTTGAATTGCTGGAGGCTTTCCTGAGAGATCTCTCTCCCAGAGCTGCAACTGGCAGAGGATCTCAAGCTTGACCCCTCTTGAGGTAAACAGGAGGGAGCTGTGGCAGGAGCACGTCTCTTCAGGCATGAGTATTGTTAGGATCCATTCTGCTTTCATCCAAAGCAGGTAGAGTTTGTTAAGAGCTGGGATATGTGGCAGGACTGATTTGATTTGGCTTCTAGAGGAAGAGGGGCAGGAGCAAGGCTAAATGCCTGTGTTGCTCAGAGTGGTTTTGGTGGTCCTGATTCTGGAGAATGATTTCCTGGCGAGAAGAGAAGAGAAGAGAAGAGAAGAGAAGAGAAGAGAAGAGAAGAGAACAGAACAGAACAGAACAGAACAGAACAGAACAGAACAGAAGAGTTGTTTTCCTTGTAGCTCCTCTGGCTGCCCCTGCTCGAGCAGGAGGGTTGGTCTAGGTGCTCTCCAGCTAACCCTTCCAACCCAGATGATTTTGTGGCTCTGATGTCACCTCTGCTGCAGCTATTTTGGGAGTCTGTTGCTCACTGTTACCTTGGCAGTGGGGCTGTGTGTGTTCACACAGGGGGTTGTGTTTGGCTGCTGATGCATTGATATGTTTTTGCCTGCAGTAAGCTGATGACTGCCCCAGCCCTGGCCTCGTTAGGGAACAGTTGCAGGTTAAGCTGACAACGAGGTTGTGCTAATGAGTGCCTGGACACTGCCTCTCCTGCTGAGTCTCATTATGCTGTAGCTGGGATTTTGCTTTTCAGGGCACTTATGGCTTGGTGCTGATGGGTGTTTGCCTTCCTTCCCCTGCTTGCTTCCTATTCTAATGTCAGGGCACTGAAGAGCAACCTGGGCTGGTGGGAGGTGTCCCTGCCCATGGCAGGGGGGCTGGAACTGGATGATCTTTAATGTTCCTTGCAACCCAACCCGTTCAAGGACTCTGATTCTTGCCTTTTGAAAGTGTTGTCTGTGTGTGCCCTGGGTGTGCAGAGCCCAAAGACAAAAGCATAGAATCAAAGAATTGTTGTGGTTGGAAAAGTCCTTTGAGATCCTCCAGTCCAACCGTTCTCTAACTCTGCCAAGGCTGATGCTGAACTATGACCCTCAGGCAGAACTGGGTCTGAAGAGATTTGTTTGGCTGTAACCAGAACGTGGGGCCACACAACACAGATGGTGTAGCAGTGAGAGCTTCCCTCCTGCCTTGCCCCTGCTCCTGTCCTTTGCTCCTGTTTGGTGGCCAGACCTTATCATCCTCTTACAGTTCTCCGTGGTGGAAGAGCTGACTCCATGCTCCTGCTGTTGCCCTGTCCATAAAGGCCACCTTCTAGTCACATCCACTCCAGCTCTTGCCTAGTAGAGGACACTCTTTTCCCTTGCTTGATGTGAAGCCCTTTATGCAGGGCAAAGGAAAAAAAGGTGTGAAATTTCTGTTCTGTCAGGGAGATAATGATTAACATCCTGTTTTCACAGCTCTAAAACAGAGCTCAAAGTCTAAGGGCAATGAATAACATGAATAAAATAAATAAGATCCTATCTCAGCTGCTGCTGGTGCATGCAGAAGTGACTGCAGCCAGGGTTTAGCTTACAGTGAAGTGCAGAGGCCAAAATCCTGCAGGATTTGCTGAAGCTGTAGGATTTAGACCTCAGGTATTTAAATTCTTTTAGTTGCTGATGAAGAACTCAGTTGTGAGCAAGCATTTGGATCTATGGAGCTGGGAATGATGAGCTCCCCTGAGAGCTCTCTGACTGCATTTTGTTTCCATCCTGGGGCTCTGTGTGTGCTGTTTGGGTACTGGCCCAAGTGTTGACAGGGACTTTGGTTGTAGGTGGATGTGCTTCACACCTTTAAACAACAAACAAACAAAGCAAGAAGGACCCAAAGCAAACCCAACCCCAACCCCAAATCAACCACATCTTGTCCTGTCACTTGTTGCATGTGAGAAGAGCCAACCCCAGCTCACAGCAGCCTCCTCTCAGGGAGCTACAGAGAGCACTGAGGTCTCCCTCAGCCTCCTCTTCTCCACACTGAACACCTCCAGCTCCCTCAGCTGCTCCTCCCCAGCCCTGTTCTCCAGACCCTTCCCAGCTGTGTTGCCCTCCTCTTGCATCCCATCCTTTGGGGGCTTGTTGGTTGCCAGCAGAGACCAGGAGGAAAATCTCTTCACCCCTCTCCTTGCTGGGTGCCAGCTGCCATTCCCTGCAGCCCTGTTCCCGCAGCAGATGCAGTGGCTGGTGAGCAAAAGGGATCCCAACTGCTCAGTTGGATCTGTTCTGTTTCATAACTGTGCTCATGTTCCCCATCTCAACAAAACCCAATTGCTAGCAGCACAGAGGAGTGAGGGGAGGAGGGAAGAGAAGCAGAGTGGCTCCATAGAGTTAGAATTAACATAATCAGGCAAAGCAAAGTAAACTGCTTTGCAGTGACAGCTCATTTGCATAATGCCATCTCATGGAGGTGCTGCTGAGATGTGCTGGGGGAAGGGGAGGAGAGGGCCTGCTAAAAAATGGAGGAGTTTGCCATTGTAACTAAGGCCCTTGGCACTATCTTCTCAGCCCTGTGGTGGCAGGGAGCATTAGCAATGAGGTGGAACTTGATGTGGAGTGTCTTGATGAAGAAAGAGCTGTTCTGAAGGCCTCTGCAATGATGGAGGTTGCACCAGGAGAGGTTTAAGTTGGATGTGAGAAGTTTCTTCACTGAACCAGGCTGCACAGGGAGGTGGCTGAATGACCATCCCTGGAGGGGTCTCAGAGCCTCAGAGATGTGGTGCTGAGGGACATGGCTTAGACCCAGCCTAGGTGGAATCTCTCTCCAGTGGTTCTCACAGTCTGAAAGTCTCAGGACTTGTAGGTGGAAGAGAAAAGGGTTAGATGAGACACAGTTTCTGGGTCCAGCCCTGCGATGCTGCTTGCTAGAAGACACAAGCAGGAGGTAGGTTTGATGCTCTCCCCTCCCAGAGCTGCGTTTGCTGCAAGTCTTGCTCCTCCAGAGGTGTCTTTGCTCCCCTCCTGCAGACACCCAGGCAGCTCAGTTTGAGTGTTTGGAAGTGATCTGAGGTGGGGTCCAGATCCAGGAGGGGGTGGTGATGTGTGGTTAGAGCACAGATACCTCCTTGCTCCCAGGTGGCCCACAGCCAGAACATGTTCCTCTGTTTGTTCACACGGCTCTGGCTGATTAGCAGAGCCATGCTTTGTGAGGCTTGAATCGAGCCTGTGCCATGCACATTACCATAATTAGGTCAGATACAATGCAGGGGCAGAACACAGCAGTTTGACAAATTAATCATGGTTGAAAGGAGTCCTTCTTGTGAAAAGCCTCCTGTGCTGCTATTTTTAATAGCAGATATTTTAATAGGTAGCACCTCAGGTTCTCAAATGTTCTTCCCAGGGCAGTGTCCTACTGGCCCAGTTCAGAAGCAGCAGGGTCAGTCACACAGAGCAGAATGAGGTTGCTCAGCCCCTCCCTGGCTCTAGCTCTGCCCTGACAAATCCAGCTCTAGGAAGGGACACTCCCTAGTCACAAGTGACATGACAAGAGGGGATGACCTCAAGCTGCGCCAGAACAGGTTTAGGCTGGACATTAGAAGAAGCTTTTTCCCTGTAAGAGTTCCCAAATCCTGTCCCAGGCTGCCCAGGGAGGTGGCTGAATGCCTATCCTAGAGGGGTGGTGCTGAGGGATGTGGTTCAGGGGTAGTAGCTTTACAGTAGTGCTGGGACTGTGAGCTCAGAGCTCTCTTCCAACCTCAACATTTCCGTGTTTCAAAGTTGGTTTATTCACTGTGCAGCTCTGATTACAGCAGCAATGATTTCAGACCAGCAGATCCATGTCCTAGGGACCTTCACTGCATGATGCCAACAAGTGTGCTGAAGTCAGCAGGCACTTCCCTTCCAGATGAGAGCTGTTGCTCCATGAAAGCACAGTGCTTAACTGTTACATAAGTTGTCCATTAATTTACTACAGGGAGTATTTTGCCTTGCATCTTTTACAAACACTGTGATGTAATCTGTAAAGAACATCGTGTTGGAGATGAATGTTTTAAGTTACAATGGATTCAGCACTGGGAGGGGAAAGGGATGGGGAATGCAGACCTGAAACTGTCTCTACTCTGGAGGTGTTGGATGTGGAATGGTTTTGCAGCCAGCCTGGACTGTAGGGGTGGGCATGGTCCATGGCACTCATGGAAGGGGCTCAAGACAAGGATGATTCATCCCCAAATTCAAAGCTCATGTTTAAATGTATTCCATAAAGTCCCAAAGACAATTTAAAAGTGACTCTCAGGCAGTGCTGGATCTGAAGCTGCCACCATTTAAATTCTTGTTGTTAGCAGGGATGGGCACCCAGGGAGGTGGTGGAGTCCCCATCCCTGGAGGGGTTCTAGAAACCTGTGGCCATGGCACTTGGGGCCGTGGTGTAGTGTCCATGGTGGGGCTGGTTTGATGGTTGGAATTTGTGGGCAGGGATGAGCAGTTGCTGACCCAACAACCACCTGGTTTGCTCCCTCCCTGTGCAGCACACAAATCCCTTCCTGCCCAGCAGTAAATCACTCAGGAGCCTTTGCTCTGCCTCCAGCAGCCCCTTCAGTGCGTGTGGGCAGCTCCAGCTCTGGGCTGCTGTGATGTTTAACAGATTCCATATGTTAATGATGATAAATCATTTCTGAGCTAACCCTGCAAGGGTGTGCAGCCCAGAGAGGCTGGGGAAAGGGTTTGCATGCTGCAATTTGCTTTAAAAATTACAATGTGCTACATCAAAATGTACAGCAGCTCTTCATCTGCCAGCTGATTTGTGGTGCTGTGAATTAAGGGCAAGCCTCTGCTCATCAAGGAGGGCAGTTAAAGCATTGTGCAGCTCTTGGATTTCACTTAAAAGCCCCAAGAATAATGGAACCTTTTGAGCAGCTGACAAGAAGCATTTAAAACAAAAGCTTTTTGGGTGTATTTTTGCCATGTTATATAACAGAAAGTCATTCCTTGGAGCTCATGACTGTGAGCCAGCTTTGAAATCAAGAGAGCAACAAGGTGTGAAAGCAATGTATTTGGGAAAGACATGGATGTGATTAATGAGGAAATTCAGGAGCAGAATTGTTACCCAGAGCAGTCACGAGGTCTGGCAGGGATGCTGAGCCCTGCTGTGCAAGGACCTACATAAACAACAGGGGCTGGAGCCTGGGAGGTCTCCAGTGTACACCAAGACATTCTAACCCCACAGGCTGCCCTGTGAGCTGCTGGAGTCCCCATCCCTGCAGGGGTTCAAGGAAGGTGTGGCTGTGGCCATGGCACCTGGGGCCATGGTTTGGTGGCCACGGTGGTGCTGGGCTGCTGGTTGGACTGGCTGCTCTTGGAGGTCTTCTCACCCTTAATGATTCCGTGATTCAGGACAGGCCACAGGCTCCCTGTGCCAGGCCCAGCACAGGCTGTCCCCAGGGCAGCTCTCAGAAGGTTGTGTCTCAGAGCTTTTTCTCCTCTCAGGTTTTGCAGGAGACAGGATTCAGAGCTTGTTTTGTTCCTCCTCTCAGAGCGAGCAGAGGATCTGCTGATCCTCCCCTCGCAGGGACTGCAGCTCCTCCTGCCCCTGTGTCAGCCTCTCAGCAGAGCCACTCTGAGTGCCTTTGGAGCAGGCTTTGCTTGGTTAGCTCTTCAGCCCCCTGGCCCCCTGTGAGCAGGGCCTTTCCCTACAGGAGCAAACCCTGGGGTGCAGGGACTGTAAATCTGATTCTGAGCTGCTCCCAGATGAAGACAAAGAAGTGAGTGTGGCAGAATGCTCATGGAAATGCATGAGCTCCCAGCAGCAGCCTCGCCAGAAGGAGCCACAGGGAGAATCATCTTCACCATGACACAGGTTCTGCTCAGCTCTCCTCCTGCCCATAAACACTTGTGGCTGCTTGCTCAGGCTCTGGTAATTGCGAGGCAGCCTGAACCCAGCTCCCATCAATCTTTGCACAGATGCTGACTCTGCTGCTGAACAGGAGCCTGAAGTGCTTCCCAGCCCCTTCAAAGCTGAAGTGGCATTAAACTTTCTAGAACAAATTGTGCCAAAGGGTCGGTGGGCAAGCCAGATACTAAAAAAAATCATCTGGCTGGGGCTGAGCCAAATCTTCCTCTCCTCTGCCAGTAAATCAAAGAGCTTTTGACAATAATTGTGCAGTATTGTGCATGGGGATAAACCAAGAACATGCTTTCAGTTTAGCTGTTAGTGACAATGCTCTTGTAAAGAAAAGGCTTCATTTGGCTCCCCCAGGAGATGACAAAATGCTGGAAGGGAGCAGATCTTTACTTGGAGCTGGGCAGTAAGGAGACTCTGCTGGAATGGTGCCCAAGTGGCAATGTGTGAGCAGGACTCGGGGAGCAGATCCTCCTCCACAGAAGACTTTAGTAGAGTTAGATGATGGTTGGACTCAAAGATTGTAAAGGTCCTTCCCAATCCAAACAGCTCTGTCACTCTATAGGAACTGGTGAGTGTTGTCTGCCTGTCCCAGGCACTGAGCAGGCAGCTTTGGCTCCTCAGCTGCAGGAAATCCACTCCCAAGGCTCCGTCCAGCGGCGCTCAGCAGCGAGCTGCTCCCTGGGTGCGGAACCATTACTCACTTCACCACACCTCCAACCTCCCCTTTTTGTTCTTTTAATTTCTTCTGCACAGGCTTATTTATAGAGGAACTTGCTGCACTGGGATTCATGCACAGCAACACAGCCTAAAATACCATCCTTTGAATTAATTCTCATTTCTTTTTCCTTCTCCCTTCCACATCAAAACAACTGAAATTACAGCGCGTGGCATCTCCCAGGCACTGCTGCTCCCCACCCTCCGCTTTGTGGCTATGAAAAATGGATGCAGTGGATGTGCAGTGGCTTGACTGGGCTAATTCTAGTTAATGGTGTTGAAAAATACTTTGTGGCTCTCATTTATACTGCACCTTCAAGTCTGAGAAGAACTCCTCTGGATGAACTGCTGCAGACGTGAGGAGGTTCTGAAGCCGTTCAGCCCTCTGGAAGGAACCTCTCAGGGCTGTCTGCAGGCAGGTGAGCTCAGCAGGCAGCTCTGGGCAGACCTCTGCATACCAACATCTGCAGGGGCCTGGGGGCCTGTGAGCCTGCCTTTTTGTCGTGCAGCACTCTGGAAGCTGCCTTGAGTCTCTTAAAATGGAAATCTGTTGTTAGCTGTGATGCTAAAGCAGCTCCTGGTCATGCAAACCTGCTCTGAGCTGGAGGAGGGTCAAGGCTCCCTCAGGCAGGCTGCAGACTCCCTAGTGACAAATGACAGGACAAGAGAAATGGCCTCAGGTTGCAGCAGGGCAGGTTTGGGTTGGACATTGGAAGAAGCTTCTTCACTGGAAGGGTTCTTAAAGCCTGGCCCAGGCTGCCCAGGGAGGTGGCTGAGTACCCATCCCTGGAGGTGCTTCAAAGCTGCAGAGATGTGGTGCTGAGGGCCATGGTTTAGACTCAGCCTTGGCAGAGTCAGAGAATGGTTGGACTCAGAGATCCTGAAGGGCTTCCCCAGCTGAAACCATTCTCTGATTCTATTCTATACAAAACCAGGACACATTTTTTGCCCACTGCTTTCCTTGCTGTGGCTGCAACATCAAGCACATGCTCTGAGGCAGCCAAGAGCCCCATGTAGCAACAGCAGGATTCTGTTGGATGTTGGAAAGCATCCAGGGAATCACCAGATGGGGATTGTTGGTGATCCACCACCTTTGACATCACCTCAGCTCCTGCAGCCTGGTCTGTATCTGCTTGTGTCTGACCATAGGATAAAACTGGGCTCAGGCTGCAAGCCCACTCCTGGAAGCTGTCCAGGCAAACCTGTGGCCTGATCTGAGGGAACTCTCTTTGTCACCTCCTGACACAGACCTTCCTCTCCCCACTTCTGCACAAGACAATTTATTCTTTATCATCTTCCATTGATGATGGAAGCTCCATTGTGGAGCTGTCCCCTGTCACTGGCTGTGCAGGTTCAGGGACACCCCCTCCCATCATTTCTTTGTCTTGATTTAATCATTGACCATTGAATACCTTTGCCTGGCTGTCATCAGCCTTCCTTTCACCCTTGATTGCTTTGATTGACCTTGATTAGCAGCGTGCATTTGAGGAACGGGGTGACAACAAGGCAAGTGACAGCAAGAACGTTGGCACTGGAGGACTGCTTGGGCACTCAGCTCTGTCTGAGGACAGTGGGGTGAGACCAGCAGGGCATTCCATGCCCCGGCCTGCAGGGAAGCAGAGGAGGCTTCTGCTGACAGCCAGGACAGATGCAGTGCTTCTGGAGTCAATGGGAAATGCAATCAGCAGTGACTTGAGGATGTGCTCTCTGCATCCTCTTTGGATGCTGCCTGGTCAGGAAGTTCTGGTGAATGCCTGAGTGGAACCCAAGACTCCCAGGTTTCATCTCTCTCTGCTCCTGACCTTGAGTCAGTCATTGTATTTCTTCAGACATCTGTTTCCCCACTTGGGAGTGAGGATGATCATCAAGATCCTCACCATGGAGTGCTCCAGACCTTCTGTGCAGGCTCTGCTGACAGTGATGTGCGGTCCTCACGCCTCGGAGCCTGCAGGAGACGCTCACCCAGGGCAGCAGGGGCAGCCTGGGGGCGCTCTGCAGCCGGCAGGGCACAGCAGAGCCGCAGCTGAACTTCAAGAGAAGAGACATTTGGTGGCCCCACGTCAGGGGGCAGCAGATGCAGGTGGTCAATTAGGTGTCTGTGCCAGGGACTGGGGGAAGCAGACAGAGCTGGGGACAGGAGCAGATCTAATTGGGTGCAGAGGAAAAAGAGCAGACAATTAGAGGTGGATTCTCAAATTAAGGCCCAGCATGGGCTGGGAAATGCTGTCCCTGCTCTGAAGGGATCTCAGATGCCAGTGGGCTGCAGCAAGTGCTCCTTTTTCTGGGTTTTTCCTCTCTTTTTCCCCCCTCTTTCCTAAACCCTGCTGCTTGGTAACCGCAGTATTTTTGGGACTGATTCTTTTGCTAATTGCTAACCAGAAATAGCACCTAAGTTTGGCAGAGCTCTCAGCAGAAGAATGAAGGCTTGGGGGGGGGGGATTCAGCTATGCATAAAACTTGCATAAAAACCTGGTTTGTTCCTCTCTCTGAAAATCCAAGGCTGAGGAATATGCAGAATGAATATGATTATGACAAGCAGGAGAGGGTCCAGGACTGCTTTAGAGAGGAGGCAGTCCCAGATTTTCTCTTTTCAGCCTTAAAACCCAAGGGTGCTTGGTGCCAGAGCCCCCATGGGAGCTCACGGCCCCGCTCCTGCCTGTGCAGCTCTCAGGGCTGGTTTGCTCCCTGCTGGGGAACAGGATGCTGCCAGGCTGAGTGATGAGGAATGAAATGAGGCAGCAGAGGTGGCTGGAAGAACCTTTTGGAACCTCTCCTTCCAATCTGCTGTGCAGCAGGACTTGTGATAACTGACACTGGAGATCAGAGACTTGTAGAATGCACTGGGTGGGCAGAGACCTTCAAAGCTCATCCAGTCCAAGCCCCTGCAGTTAGCAGGCACATCCCCAGCTACAGCAAGTTGCTCACAGCCCCATCAAGCCTGACCTTGAATGTCTCCAGGGATGCAGCCTCCACCACGCCCCTGGACAACCAACCTGTGTGAGCATTCCACCACCCTCAGAGTAAAGAACTTCTTCCTAATGGCCCTCAGAGCTTGCTCATTTATCCAGCACCTAAGAGAGAAGACTCAAGAGCGAGCAAATCTGCCCTGTGTGTGGTGTGTGGATCTGCCAGGCTGCTGCAGGTCCAGCAGCTTTTACTGGCACGGGGATGCTCCTGGCTTGCAGCAGGTCGTGCCTGGTGCTGAAGCAATGCAGCGGGGAGGGAAGGTCCTTCATGAGCTGTTGGCCTGCATCTGGTTCTTTGTGTTTGCGTGTGCAAAACAAAGGCAGTGGCTACCCAGGGACCAAATGGCAGAGGCCTGCTGGTGCTGGTGAGCAGTCGCTCATGTGAGCAGCCTCATTGACTGCAGCAGTTAAAGGAGCGGCGTCGTTAAGCTGTTAATGCTCAGCTCCCTCTCTAACGATACAAATCGGCAGGGAATCACAGAGCCATTAAGGCTGGAAAAGACCTCTACGATCCTTGAGTCCAACCATCAACCCAACACCACCGTGGCCACTAAACCAGACCCAAAGTGCCACATCTACACATTTCCAGCAGAATCCTTCCAGGCCACGTGGGTGTGGGGCTGGTGTTGGAGCTGGACACAGCAGCAGCTGATTGCGAGCCAGCAGCAAGGGAAGGGAGTGAAGAGGAGAGGGGCTGGGGAGGCTTTTGTCTGGGCCCATCACTCAGTGAGGAATGCTATAATTATTTTGTACTGGAGGCTGATATAAGATATATCCATTTATATTTTTTCTGACTCACATATTTTTTATGGCAACTGCAGAAAAAGGAAAAGAAAGAGAGAATGTACATAAAGGGGAGGCTGGGAATGAACCAGCATGGAGCTGCAGCACCTGAAGATGTACACTGAGAGCACAAGCAAGGAAGAAAAGGTCTAAATGGAGTTATTTTTGTATAACACCATGCTGAAGAGCGAATCAAAAGACCACAGAAGGCCCAAGGGTCTCCTAATTAATCTCATGGCAGGCAACACAACCAATTGCTGCACCCTTTTTTCAAGGTAATTCGGGTTTGGGGGTTTTTTTTCCATTTCTGGATGGATTATTGCAAGGAAATTGGGATTAGAGTGAGTGTGTCTCTTAGTGTTACCTACTGGCAGCTGCTACAGTGCTGCTAATCCACCTCCACAGATGCTGCACTACCCCAGTGTTAATTTTTCTCATTCATCTCTCATTGTTAGTAGCTTTACATCTCCAGCCAGAGAAAGAGAGCTCTTGGAAGTACATCCTGCACACGAGGAAGAGACTCTCTGCTTGTAAAGATTTGGAACTGCAGCCAGGAAATGCTTGGATTCTATTTTTTTCTCTTCTTTCTCTGTGAGGAATGATGAGAAAAGCCAAGGTGCTTGAAGCTAAGCACCTGTGGATCAGATGTGCCAGGCCCTGAAGGGGTGTCAGGGGAGCTAAACCCAGGGGATTCTGTACTTCAGATCCTTGTAAAGAGAGGCCCTTAAGTTGTCTAGGAAGCATCCACATCTGAGGTCTTATGGTGGTGCTCTGTGCAAGCTGGAAAGCTCCAGCTCTGCTGATTGCTCCCACAGCTCAGTGTTGCTGGTAGGGATGGAGCCATGGTTTAGCCCCAGACTTGGTAGAGTTGGAGAATGGTTGGACTGGAGGAGCTCAGAGGTCTTTTCCAACCCAAACAATTCTCTCATTCTAACTGTGAGTTCTTTTCAGTAGGAGAAATGTACTCTTCAGTTCCAGTTTTCCCAGAGCCAGGCTGTGCCCCTGGCAGTTGGAAAGCACACAGGGAGCAGGGACAGCCCCTGCAGCACAAAGCTGTGCGAGGGCAGGCGCCCAGCTGGGCCAGAACTGATGGCAGCACTCCCTGTTGGCTGTCTCAGGAGGTCTGGCAGAGGCAATGGGGAGCTGCTTGTGAAGCTGTGCAGAGATGGAGCACCTGGGAATGTTTCCTGTTCTATGGCCATGGCCCCTCTGGCTGCTCCATAGCCCATGGCCATCAGAATCTCTGAATCATTTGGGTTGGAAGAGACCTCTAAGATCATTGAGTCCAACCCTTAACCCAGCACTGCAGGACACCACCAAACCATGGCCCTCAGCACCACATCTCCAGGGCTCTGAAACCCCTCCAGGGATGGGGACTCTGCCACTGCCCTGGTGAAGAGCAATGATTGACTATAATGGAAAGCTTAGTTCTTATTCACAAGCAGTAGCTTAGTTTGTCCCCAGAGCAGCTGCCTCTCAAGGTGGAGTTAGTATTTGGTAATCTGGATTCATCACTGCTGCACATCAGAGCCCTTCTGTGGAGCAAGCTGAGCTCATCCAGGAGAGGAAAGGACTTCTGTTGGGGCAGGGCAGGGACGCAGTGCTGGGTTCAAGCACTTGGTGCAGGGGATTTCAGTGTCTGAGGCTCACCTCAAGGAGGCCTTTGGAAGCCTGACTGCTGGCTGGTATTGAAGGTGCTGAAATCCTCAGGCCAGTTGCCTGGAGGGGTTTCTGAAATCATCTGAGCCACTCAGAACTGTTTCAGTTGGGAAAGACCTCCGAGCTCATCAGGTCCGGCCGCGTCCTGGCTGCCCAGCGCAGGCTCCTGTGTGCCTGGCCAGGGGCATGTGGCGATGTGCAGCGCACACCAAAGGGAGGGAGAAGGAAACTCATTGTGCTTGGATCTCCCTCCTAAAGCTGTGGCTGGCCTGGGCAGGGCTGTCCACATTGTAAGTGTAGTTAAAATTCCAGAGCATTCGGTGCCAGTGTCTACAGGCCAGCAGGGGGTAAATGTTGTATGTTCTGCTCAGCTGCTGCTGAGGTCTGTGCATAAGGGATGCAATTGTTTATGGTAAATTTGCCCCTGTTAATGAGGACACACTCTTAATGAGACAGTGTTGTGGAGAAGGACTCATTAGTCATTTGCTATTCCTGTCACAGCTCAGGGTTGAGCTGGCATGGCTGGCCTGGCATAAATGCACACTGTTGTGCCTCGGTGTCACAACGCCCTGGGAGGCTCCGGGATGCAGGGCAGAGGTGGACTGGCTGGGAGGAGGAGAGGAGAACTCATTTCCCATTGCTGTGGGGATTTCTGCAGAGCAAATTAATCCAGGACTGCAATGCAGGGAGGCAGAGATGCCTTCATTTTCTCCTGGGTAGTTGATTGCAGCTGTAAGAGAGGACTTTGGTCTAGGTTGGATGAGCTTGCTGCAGCCCCTGGGTTTTTACCCCAGTTGGTAACTCAAGAGCAAATGTGGAGGGAGCCACACAGGCACTGGCTTCAGTCTCTGTAGCTACAACAGCACTGAATGCCAAGAGCCAGTCTGGAGTGCAAGCCAGCAAGCTGAGCATCTACCCACAGGATGGTCCTGCTCCCATCCCTTGCAGTTGTGTTGTGAGGATCAGCAGAGTGAAGGCTGTGACGTGCTCGGTTGCCATGGCAACGGAGGCTATATAAATAAATGAGAAAGGTCCATTGGAGATTGGAACTATGGAAGAAAGAGGCTGTTGCTGGTGGAAACCACTGGCTGTGCAGCAGCTCCTGCCTTCTGCTGGGGAAGGCACTGCTCTGCTCTTCGGTTTGGGTTATTGCTGTGGGGGCACCCAGTGGAAGCATCTGATCAGGAGCCTGCTGTGGTAGAAGCTGTGCAGACAGCAAAGAGATGGCCCTGGCCTGGGAAGCTCTCAGTGGCCACATCTGGCCTGCATCAGGAACAGTGTGGCCAGGAGGTGCAGGCATCTGATTGTCTTCCTCTGCTGAACAGCCTGGGGGTGTTCAGTCTGGAGGAGAGGAGGCTGAGGGGAGAGCTCATTGCTCTCTACAGCTCCCTGAGAGGAGGCTGCAGGGAGCTGGAGGTCTCTTCTCACATGCAACAAGTGACAGGACAAGAGGAGACAGCCTTGGGTTGTGCCAAGGGAGTTCAGTTGGATATTAGTGACCCCACACCCCTCCAAGGGGAGTGTGAACAAGGGCATTTCCAGAACAGCCAAGGACAGAGCTGCAGTTACCTCAGATATATCTGGAAACAACTCCTTG
The DNA here is from genome assembly GCF_014839835.1 of Dryobates pubescens. Lineage (NCBI taxonomy): Eukaryota > Metazoa > Chordata > Aves > Piciformes > Picidae > Dryobates > Dryobates pubescens. Next base: position 11,730,055 of record NC_071642.1, read on the forward strand.
GGGATTTTCTCATCACTTCTCTAGCAGGTCCCACAAGAGAGGGGGAGGAGGTGTCACAGCTGAGGCAGCCCAATATGGTCTGTGTCCCCATGCAGGTAGTGCAGGAGATAATTCTGGTGCCATGGGACACAGTGAGGGGTGCCAACCTTCACAGCTCTTTACCCAAACAGAGAGTGACAGATTTGGAAAGAGAAGAATCCCTCAGCTCCTCTGCTAGGATTCATTACTGTGCAGCTTAGACAGTTCAAGGTGCTCCATGGAGGAATAACCTAAGCAGCCACAGCATCCCTGGGCAGCCTGTTCCAGGCTCTCCCAACCCTCCCTCTAAAGAATTTCTTCTTCATCTCCAGTCTCAATCTCCCCTCTCCCAGCTCAGAGCCATTGTCTCTCATCCTGGCACTCCCAGCCCCCGTAAAAAGTCCCTCCCCAGCTCTCCTGGAGCCCCTTCAGGTGCTGGAGGCTGCTCCAAGGTCTCCCTGGAGCTTTCTCTTCTCCAGCCCCACCTCTCGCAGCTTTTTCTTTCCACACGGTGGCTTTCTGGGCCAGCCTGTGACTCTGCTGGGGCTTTCTGGGTTCTGAAGCTTCTGTCTTCGTTTCTTCTGGGAGCTGTCAGGGCTGGGGAAGCATTCCAGAAAAAAACCCTGCCCTTCACTTCACCAATTTCTGTTAAACCCAAGCCCCAGTACCCTCTGGATTTGGCCTGCTGCCACCGTGGGCTGTGACCAGCCAGCTCCCACCGAAGAGGAGAGCACCACGGAGTCCTTCCAGAGAGCCTGAGCATTTCCTGTGCACCCTGCAGTGCTCATCTCTTGCATAACAGCCTCAGCATTTTCATAGCCCTTTGGTAATTTGCCTCTTTTGAAAGTGCAGATCCCCCTTTCGTTCTTGCTTCAGAAGATACCTTGATGATAGCTAATAATGAAAACACTTTTTCATCCTGGAAGAGTTTTAATGCAAGAGCCTCTGACTGGGTGCCTGGCTCAAAGCAGTGCTGTGCTCACTGCTGCTGCAGCAGAATGGAACCTCCACAGCCATGAAATAGGCTTCTATTAAGATATCTGCCTTGTATAGATTGGGGAAATGAGAATGCTCAGCTAGCAAAGAGCTGATTTGGGATGCAAAATTAGAAGCTATTTTCTGGTTCACAGTTTGTGATTGTATCACTCCAGCTGATGTCTGCCCACATGGGGCAGCCTGAGCCATGTGCAGGGGGCTCTGCCTTCACCACGCAGCAGGAGAGGCTTTCTCTGCCTCCACCTGAGGGCTTTCTCTGAGAGCTGTGGTCCTCTTGGCTTCCTTCTTGTAGGTCTCATAGAAGCAGAAGCTGTGCTGGAAGAGAAAAACAATGGCACCGGTTTAGGGTTGAGTGTTGTCTTCTCTTGGAGCAGGACACCAACAGTTCCCGCTGAACCCCACTGAGCTGGAAGCCTGAGAGCAGGGTAGAGGAAGCTTTCCCTGGGCTAGAGGAAACTTCCACCAGGGTAGAGGAAGCTTTCCCTGGGCTAGAGGAAGCTTTCCCTGGGCTAGAGGAAGCACTCACTAGAAATCTGCTTCCTTGGCAAATGAGGCCAGCAGCAGCCCCAGTGCTCAGGGGCAACTCAGTGCAGTGACAGAAAAATCTGACACGTGTCCCTGGCCTCGTGTGAGCTGCTCTCCCTTGCTCTCTCTTCCTAATGGTGCTGCAGTCCTGGCACAGTGATTGACAGAAGCTCCCCCAGAAGTCTGCCTTGGCAGGTGGTGCAGGCTGGTGAGCTCAGGAACATGGAGCTGGAAGGAGCAGAGGGGTCTTGGGGCACCATCCCCCACAATCATAAATGAGCATACAGCAGAATGATTCACAGGACCATCTGCTCCTTCCCTGGGAGCCTAGATCAGAGCTTTGGGTCTTATTAAAGCAGTTTATTGTTTTAATAAGATTCCAAGTTTGATAAATGCAGGAACGTCGACGACGGCTGCCGAGCTAACAGGATTAGGAGCTCAGCCTCCACTCTCAGCCTTCACAGGAGCAGCTCTGTGGGGCAGTCCTTGGACTGCAAGCACGACAGAAGCTGTCCTGACCTCACTCACCCAAGTGGAGTTCCCAAGTGGTGCCCTGTGCTCGTGCCTTGTAGCTCCATGCAGCGCAGAGCCCTGGAGCTGCCCCTGCTCTGCAGCTCCCTGCCCTTCGCCAGACGATTGCACACACTGCTGCGTGTTGGGAACCAATCGCATGGGCAGTGGTGCTCCAGCATGTGGCAGGGGTGACACAGCTCACGTGGTGACTGCCACCCCTGGAGTGGTCTCTGCCACCCCTGGAGAGAGCAATCTCTCTCCCCTGTGGGAGGGGAAATCTTGAACCTGCTCTTCACTGCAGTCAGACATTGGAGTCTGTCTGGCGCTCCCCAGGCAGCTGCTGTGCTCTCAGCCTGGTGCAAATGTGGCTCTTCATCAGCAAGCTCTTAATTACCACTCAGACCTCTGTGATGAGACCTGAACAAAGAGCTCCAAGCAGGTACAAATCACAGAATGGGTTGGGTTGGAAGAGACCTCTGGAAGTCACCCGGTGCCAACCCCCTGCCAAGGGCAGGGACACCTCCCACCAGCCCAGGTTGCTCAAGGCCTCATCCAAGCCTCCCTGGGCAACCTGGTCCAGAGTCTCCCACCCTTACTCTAAAGTATTTCTTCCTAATCCAAACCTGCCCTCTGCCAGCTCTAAGCCATCTGATTTGCTTTGGGGATTTGTGTCAGACTGAGCTCTGAGCACAGCAGAGACCTGCACCAGGTCTTGCAGACCTTGTTTCCTATCTCCAGCTGCTCAGAGCTCTGAGGGACCCTGATCAGCTCATGGCAGTGTCTCCATTTCCTCATCTTTCAATGGCAATGGTGTCACAGAGCTGCTTTGAGCAGCACCTGGACACAGGCAGGCTGCAGAGGAGAGATGTCCTCAGTACTGTGATTTCCTCAGCTCCAAGCACCAGGCTTCAGTCTCTGCCAGGACCCTGTTCCTGGAAAGCCTTACAGAAAGAAGTTATAATTCTGCTTCTAACCAAATTCCTGATGTAAATATCAGGAGGTCCTTTAGCATTTGCCTCTGCTTACCAAAAGAGCAAGTTAAATAAAAATTAGATGAGCAGGTTCTGACGATGAGAAGGAAACCTTCCCCTGCCTCCCCCTCCCTGCCGGGCTGAGATGTTCATTGTGCTGCAGGAGGGGTCAGCTCCCAGCCAAGGCTTTGCCCAGGCAGTGCCAGGGGCTGCTGGGAAGCTCTGCAACGTGAGAGCAGCAGGATGACTTCTGTCTGAAAGGGTTTCTGCTGCTGTTCCTCCTTTCCCCTGCTTGTCAGAGGTTGGTATTTTGGAAGCTTTGAAACTCTGAAGTCCCTGCAGCCAGGCAGACTTTCAAGTTCTGACAGAAACTAGAAAGGAATTTTGGGGAGGATGTAGGATTTCACCTCCTTGCTGCTCCAAGAAGCCATTTCTGAATTGTTTCATCAGAGTCTCTTTAATTATTACAAATCCAGTATATATTTTTAATGAATACTAGATGTGGCTCATCTGTGCTGGACATCAACAACCACCCCACAGTATGCCCCCCTCAGCCTCCTCCAGGCTCAACACCCCCAGCTCCCTCAGCTGCTCCTCCCCAGCCCTGTTCTCCAGACCCTTCCCCAGCTTCCTTGCTCTGGCCATGCTCCAGCCCCTCACCCTCTGTCTTGCAGTGAGATGTGAAGCTGCATCTGAAATTGCTGCTTGCCTGTCCCCTCCAGGCCGGATCAGGAAGCTGAGTGATCCTCCTGCCTTGCTCAGGACTCGCAACTCTGATCCGAGCTTGCCTCTCGTTCTGGTGAGCACTAAACTGCAGCTCAGCTAATGAGAGGCCAGGGCATCTCTCCCTGCTGTAAAAACCAAAACAGAGAGCAGGGATTATAGTCTTTGGCCCTGATTCAGGAAGACATTGCTGATTATGCTGCCTTGGAGCCTCAGTAAGCGTGCTCATAAGTATTCATGTGCATACAGCCTGGGAGGATGGGAAGTACTCTTGGTGGGCAACTTTGATCATCTTCAAACAGTAAATTTTGTATGTCCATGCTTCCACAGATGTGAGAGTCACAGCAGGCCTGGCTTGTGTTTGGCTTTGTTTCATTTCATTTTGTCTATTATTTGTTTATTTATTTGAAAGGAAACAAAGTGCAGAATCCAGAACATCTGGGCAAGCTGCAGAGTAACAGACAGGTGGTGTGAAACTCCAGAGTGCAGCTCTGGCCAGCTGGTGGTCACTGTGCTCTTGTAATCATCATGCTCTGAGGGCTTCCTTTATCTCCTCCAGGGCACTGCATGAGTGCAGTTGAGTACAGGAGGTGATTTCTTCAGCCCCTGAGGTCTGCAGGGCCAGCCTGTGCTTCTGCAGTCATTTATACTCCCTCTGCATGACCAGCTTCATCCTGGTCATGGGGCGAGGATCACAAGCTTCAGGAAAAGATCAGAGAGTTATTAAGGTAGGAAAAGGCCTCCAGGATCATCCAGTCCAGCATCAACCCAACCCCACCATGGCCAGCAAACCACGGCCCCAAGTGCCATGGCCACATCTTTCCTGAACACCTCCAGGGATGGGGACTCCACCACCTCCCTGGGCAGCCTCTGCCAGTCCCTGACCACTGCTGCAGCACAGAAATATTTCCTGATCCCCAGCTTAACCTTTCCCTGGTGCCAGCTGAAGCTGTTTCCTCTTGTTCTGTCAGAGGGTAATGAACTGACTCCAGCCTGACCACTTGCTGCATGCTGCCAGCTGGGGAGGAAGGAAGGGCAGTCCCCAGTCTGGCCCAAATGCAGAGCAGCATGGAAAGACAAACAGGATCTGATCTAGCATGAAGCCTCCCAGACTTGCATGGTTAAAACATCAGTTTCCTGTAACCAAATTATGCTCCCAAGGCTGAGCTGCTACTGAGTCACTGCTGTGCATCATGTGGCCAGCCTGGGCTCCGTCTGCTGTTGGAAGCCCTGGAGCTAGATTTGCTGTGCCACTGAACTGTGGCCTCAGTGTCAGCCCTTTCTGATCCTCTACCAAACCACAGATTAGCTCCCACAGGTCCTGTAAGGGTATTTATGCTGCCTGAGAGAAGAGAGGCATGAGGGAGGGAGAAGCTGTTTGAGAAACTCTGGAGTGATAAAGACAATCCAGGACAAGAGTTAATGAGGCTGCAGCTGCAGCACTGCAGCCATTACCAGCATCTCCTGAACTGCCTCTCTCTTGCTCATTCAAACTGCTAATGGCTGCAGCCTTGGAAAGGTCATTCAGAGGTACTCAGAGCAGCACTTGGAGTAACCTAAGGAGAGATGCAAAGCGTAGGCCACTGGATTTTAACTTTGCTTCTACCCAGCCCTGGCTCTCCCCACGTTTTACATCTCCCAGTTTTCCTGACTCCCTCCAGAGCAGAGCTGACCCTCACTGCAGTGGCATCCTGAGAAGCTGAAGGCTTTGGCTGTCATTTGGTTATGATGCTCAGCTCGAGGGTGGGGAGGCTCTGAACAGGCTGCCCAGCGAGGCTGTGGCTGCCTCCTCCCTGGAGGTGTTCAGGACCAGGCTGGATGAGGCCTTGAGCAACCTGGGCTGGTGGGAGGTGTCCCTGCCCTCGGCTGGGGGTTGGATCTGGATGATCTTTGAGGTCCCTTCCAACCCAGCCCATGAGATTTGATGGATTTGCTGCTCTGCTCTGTGTGTGGCAGGAACACTCAGTGCCTCTGAGCACACTTTGGGAAGCTGTTGTGTTTTCTCCTGGTCAGGCCACTGTGTGTGTTTTTAGGAGTTAAAAATACAAACTACAAGCACTGGGGAGATGTAGTGGATGGGAGGGGAAAAAAAAACCAAAACTGTGGGAGGTTTGTACCCAGCTCTGCTTCTGATGTGCCTGGGAAAACCTCTTCACCAATGTGTTCATCCAAATCTGTTTAGATTACAAACTCCCTGGAGGGGAAAATTCTCCTTACCAAAGGTGCCCAGCAGCTCTCGTGACCCAGGGCTCCTGCTCTGTCGGCAGCACTGCTGGGGGGAAGTGAGAACTGACACTGAGATTTTCTGCACTCTGCATTTGTTTCAATGAGTGTTCCTTTGCTTCCTTGTATTACAAGAGCAAGTAAATAGTAATATCTGATTTATATGGCTGCTGTGGCACGCTGCAGCTGACAGCTCTCTGCAGCAGCCATCCACAGAGCCGTGCTTCCCCACCACTGTACATGACTAATGCCATTCCCCTTTAATTAGGCCTTAAAATGCAGAGATCTTTCAGGATGCCTCATTGCTTTCTGCTATTATTTTCCTTTGCTGCTTTTTCCATTGGGGTTGTGGCAGTGTGGATCATTCTGGGGATGGATGAGAGCCTTCTGCAAATCTCTGGAAAGCCAAACATGGCTAAAGTTAGAACCACAGCATCCCAGCATGGTGGGGTTGGACCTGTGGAGATCATCCAGCCCAACACCCCTGCTCCAGCAGGGAACCCACAGCAGCCTGCCCAGGATCACAATGGCCAGGGCTGGTTGAAAGTCCCCAGAGAAGGAGCCTCCACAGCCTCTTTGGGCAGCCTGCTGCAGGACTCCAGCACCCTCACAGCAAAGAAGTTTCTCCTGAAGTTGTGTCAATGGAGCTTTGAAAGCCAGCACAGAAGTGCTGCAAAAGTGTATGGACTGCCTGCAAGGAGGCTGCGGGGGGGGGGGGGGGCTGGTCTCTTCTCCCAAGTGATAGCAGAAGAGGAAATGGACTCAAGTTGCATGAGGAGAGGTTTAGGCTGGAGATGAGAAAAGATTTCTGTGCTGCAAGAGTGGTCAGGGACTGGCAGAGGCTGCCCAGGGAGGTGGTGGAGTCCCCATCCCTGGAGGGGTTCCAGAGCCCTGTGGCCATGGCACTCGGTGGCCATGGCACTCGGTGGCCATGGCACTCGGTAGTCGTGGTGGTGCTGGCTGATGGTTGGCCTGGATGATCTCAGAGAGCTCTTCCATCTGGCACAAATCCATGGTTCCATGCTTCTATTTCACATCTTGACAGAAGTCCCCAGTGGGCTCTGCTGTGCCTTGTTTCTGTTTGAAGTGAAGCCAGGGGCAGTCTGGGAGCTGATTCAGGTTAGTGTTTGGCTCCTGTGGCCTGGATCTGTGCTGTGGAGATCAAAGAGGAGGCTCCTTCGTGACCACACTCAGTGCTAGAACAACTGAAGCTCATTTTAAGGAGTAATGAGCAGATCTGGGACATTCTGGTTGCTTTTCTGACTAGAGAAGTCCATGGACCTTCTGCCGTGGGGGTCTGAAGGACCCAGGGGAGAAGAGTGTGAAATGGATGCAATTTTGTGGAGTCTTGAAAGGGAGCAGGCAGAAGAGAAGGTCTTACAGAGCCCAAGAGCAGAGAGGGAAGATAATTTTGAGCCATTATGTACCAGATTTTGCAAAGAGAAAAGTGTCTCTGGCTGAAGGCTGCTGCAAGCAAAATGGGGCTGGAGGGTTTTCCATCCTGTAATTCCACTCTGGGTTTTCAAAAGAGTTGAGTCTGTGGGATGTTGATTAGAGCCTATCAGAGAATGAAAGGAGGAGGGGAGAAAGGAAATTTATTTTCCTCTGCTGAAAATTTTGATGAAAATGAAGAGCATTTTGCTTTCAGATTTGATTTGCTTAAATGTAGGAAACAGAGGAAGGAGCAGGGGTGTCGAGGAAGGGGAATGGGAGCCACGAGCCACAGACGCAGCAGCAGACATTAGGAGCAGGGGTTTTGGAGAGCAGAGGCAGTCAGATGGATCAACAGCAGGGTGCAGTTGTCTGACCTTGGAGCACCTTAGCCATGAAGCAGCACAAAAGGACATCACCAAGCAGTGCTCTTCACTCACAGAACTGCTCACCTAGGCAGCACCTGAAATTCCTAGGTCTGGGATAACTTTTCTCACACTGCACCACGGTGCTGGGTTGGGTTTTTGCTTCAAGTCAATAGGAATGAAGTGGGAGCCAAGGTGTAAACCAGGGAGAGCACCTTGAGGGGCTGACCTGCTGGGAAACAGCTCTCAGCTGGTGGAGTCCCCATCCCTGGAGGTGTCCAAGAAAGGTGTGGCCGTGGCACCTGGGGCCAGGGTTTAGTGGCCCTGGTGGTGCTGGGTGAATGGCCAGAGAAAGCCAGAGAGGCTCTCCAGGAGCCTGCAGAAGAGAACGTCCAGAATCGCAGAAGGGTTGGGTTGGAGAGGACCTCTGAGATCATTGAGTCCAACCATCAACCACTACAGACACTAAACCATGTCCTGCAGAGTCCTCCTGTGTATGTGCAGGAATTCCCCAAAGGAGGAACTCTCTCATCCATGTTTAGTCCTTCCAGGCCAGCTGCTCACCTCGGGTGTGCTGCTCCAGCCCTCTGCTCTTTGCTCCTGGCTTTATTTCCCCCGCAGCCATCAGGCAAGCCACGAGCACTGCAAGTTGTCCTTTCTGCCCTCTGTTTAGCAGGGTGCCTGGAGCTGAGGAGTGGCTGAGTTTGATGTTCCTCCAGCAAACACCAGCGAGAAGGATCCTATTCATTTGCAGTTCTATTAGTGGAAGCTACGGTTAACAATTCAAATCTAGGGAGGAAGATAATTGCAGGAGCTGATTGCCAACCATCCTCCTCTGTTGACTCACAGGGCACAGCGAGGCAGAGGGAGAAAGGAAGCTAAAATTATAGTCCAAGTCTCTGAGGGCTGTTAATGTAATAGTCTCAACCTGCTCCTGCTCACGCTGGCTCCAGCTCTGCTGGGCTCTGTGCAGCACCGCACTGCCTCTGGGGTGAGTGTGGCTCAGCCCTGCACACTTCTTTCTCTCTGGTGATGCTGAGGTGCAGAGTCTGCCTTTGGGCTGAGGAGTTTCCATCTTGTTTGCTTCTCTGTGTGCAGTGCTCTAAAGGGAGCACGGGGTCAGCTAATTAGAGAATGGTTTGGGGTTGGGAAAGACCTCTAAGATCACGGAGTCCATCCTCAGCCCAACACCACCAAGCTTAAGGATTCCATGGTTCGAGGCAGTCTCTCGCTGAGCTTTCCTGCTTTGCCCCTTCCCTTCAACCCAGCTCCTCAGCTGCTGCTGGCTGCTGCTCCCCCCCTTTGTGTTTTGTACACAAACCAGAGCTAACAGCTCCTGTTAGCTTTGCCTCTCCCTCCTGTGCCAGGCAGCTTAATGAGGCCAGCCCAGGATAAAAAATCTTAGCATCTGCTGTAGGGAGCAGCAGAGAAGCGAAGGCAAAGCGTTCAGGTAGGTCTTATGTATTCTGTCAAAAAGAAAGCACCTCCTGGGTGTTCTTTCCTGCAAATGAGATATAAAATAGCTTCCCACTCCCCTGGGGTGCCAGCACTGCTCACTCCATCAGGCTGCAGTGGACAGAGATCCATTAAAAGTTTTAAAACTAATCATCTGCTGGGTTATGATAGCCTCACCCTGCCTGGCAAGGGACTGTCAGCCTTCCATCACCCTGTCACCAGGGCTGGCTTGCAGTGCTCAGCAGTGTGGGTGTTGTTGTTTGCAGCTATTAACAACCTAATCCTTCCAGTCTTGCTCCCTACCTGCCACCTTCTGAGCACACATTAGAGTCAGTTTTGTAACATGCCCGGCAGAAAAAGGTCAAGACAGGGTTTGGTTTTCATTTCCCAGATAGATCCTCAGCAGCAGTGTGTGGAGATGTGTAGAGCTGGCAGTGAGCTGGGCTGGATGGGCTTCAGTCTCCAGAGCAGCTGCAGTGGTAGCTGTGGAAGGCTGATGTGGGGATAGCTTCTGTGTTGTCAATTATACACAGCTCATTAGACCCCCCCAAAGAGAGCTGAGTTCTTCTCAGAGGATGCTGAACACCTTCCAGCTCTCGTTGAGGCAAGCAGCAATTGCCTCTTGCAGGGTCTGTGCTGCTGGGATTTGCTGTGCCTGGTGCTGCCCCTTGTCCACGTGAAGAAAAGCCAGGGGAGGGCTGAAGAAGAGCTCCTCAGAAATGCAGTGTTTGGGTGGACTGAAATTGCGCCAGGGGAGGCTTAGCTTGGAGATGAGGAAAAATTTCTTTGCTGCCAGAGTGGTCAGGGACTGGCACAGGTTGCCCAGGGAGGTGGTGGAGTCCCCATGCCTGGAGGGGTTCAGGAAACCTGTGGCCATGGCACCTGGGGACATTTAATGGCCATGGTGGTGCTGGGTTGATGATCCTTGAGAGCCTTTCCAACCCAAACCTTTCTGTGATCCTCTGGGTACTTTCTCTTCTCATGAACTCAGCTCAGCTGAGTCTCAGCAGTAAAAAGGAAAAGGATGAAAGGTGCAGTTCTGTCTAGACAGAATTGTTGAGGGAAGTGCAGCTCTTGGCTGTGTGGGACAGACAGGCAAGGTCTAAACACAACCCATGTCACATATCTGCGTCTGTATGAGAAGCATTTCTATCCCAGTTGGATCAAAATTCCCTGGGACTGCAGCTTTGAAACATCTGCTACCAACTGTGCTGCAGAGCCAAGATACTCACTGAGGGAAACCATTCTTACACCTGCTAGCAGTACTCCTCACCACAATATCAACATAACCGCAGTGATTTACACCTGGATTTCATCTCTGGAGCAGCACTGAGCTCTGTTTGGTATGGAGCCTGTATCCAGAGGCCTGGGCAGCTAAACCCAGTGTGGAGTTGTTTGCCAAATGCCCAAAGGGAGAGGCAAGCACAATTTGTTGTGAGAAAGACCAGCACTGGGTGCTCAGTGAGTGCATTCCGAGGCCAGAAGGGACACCCAGTCCCCCTCCCTGAGCGTGCTGGCTCCACGCTGCAGCTGGGGTCCTGACCCTGATAGCTTGGGTTTGGTTACTGCAGCCTGCCCAGGCAGGAGCTGGGGGATCTTTAAGGTCCCTTCCAACCCAAGCCATTCTAGGAATCTATGGATCTGGAGGGAATATTGTATTGTTCCTTAAAAGCCATTCCTGCTGCTGGCTGCTGCTGGGGGAGGATTCCTGCCTGCCAGGCCAGGGCTGGTTTCAGCTCAGCACCCCTCAAGCAGCAAGTCCCTCATCCCTGCAGACACTTGCCCTGCTCCTTTCCCTTTCCCTTTCCCTTTTAGTTTCCCATCCTTAATACTACTGCACATCAGATGATTGTATTGACTCATCCCCTTACAAAAATAAACATTCTTGGGTGATGAGAGCATATTTGAAATCAATGTCTTTGACTCACTGCTGCAGATATCCAGATCCTCAGGCTCATGTTGGGTCCTGCCTAAACTGAAAGGCAAAACTCTCATTAGTGACAAATTGCCTGCAGAAGTAACACAGAGCCCTGAGCCCCTGCAGGGCCCTGCAGAGAGGCTTTGCTCTGCAAATGGCAGCACAGCACTGGAGGAAGGTTAGAGTTTCATCAGCACTCCACATGGCAGCTCTGTGAGAAAGCTCAGAGGATGTGAAATGGTCTGAGCAGAGCAGGGAGTCCACCCCCACAACCCTTCTGTGCTGTCACTGCCAAGTCAGACTGTCCTGTCCTGTCCTCCACTGCCCATGTGTGAGTCACCACCCCTGGAGGTGCTGACGTGGCACCTGGGGCCATGCTTTAGTGGCCATGGTGGTGCTGAGTTGGTAACAGCTGAGCTTTCACCTCAGGGTGTTGTGCAGAGGGATCAGCACTGTTCTTGTTTTACAACAGGGCAGGCCGAGGCACAGAGGCAGGTATGGATTTGTTGATTTTGAGGTCCCCATGTCCAGGGATGTGCTTCCATGTACAGGAACTGAGCCCCAGCAAGAGCAGGACTTGGACTTAGTTCCCAAAGACAAGCCCTGATGTATTTTGGGGGTGTTTTTCCTGACTGCATGCTGCATCTTACTAATTATACCCTTACAGGTGGGATGAATTTCATCTCCTCCACTTCCCATGGTAGCTATTACTTTACCTTTTATCCTTAACTGCTGGAGTTTTGAGGGACATCAACATTTGCCCCCCTCTTTTGCATTAAGCTGCTAAAAGGCTTCCCTTGAGCTGGTCTGAAATCAATGTTCCATTGAAAACAAATGGTCCTGCTCTGGGGCTGATTGAGGTGACAGATCCTGGAGCAGAACTGCCACTGCTGCTGGAACAACCAACACCTCCCAGCTGCAGGCCTGCCCTTTGCACTTCAGGAGACTCACTGGGGGCTGGAGGCCAGGCACAAGAGTTTGCTCTCCAGAGGTCACTGAGGCACAGAACCATTTGGGGTGTAAAAGCCCTTGGAGCTCATCCAGTCCAACCATTCTCTAGCTCTGCCAAGGCTGGGGCTAAGCCATGGCCCTCAGCACCACATCTCTGTGGCTTTTAAGTGCCTCCAGGGATGAGGATCCAACCACCTCCCTGAGCAGCCTGTTTCAGTGTCTGAGAGCCCTGGTGAGGCCACATCTGGAGTCCTGGAGCTGGTTCCAGGCTCCCCAGTTCAAGAGGGACAGGAAACTACTGGAGAGAGTTCAGCAGAGGCCATGAAGATGCTGAGGGACCTGGAGCATCTCTGTGAGGGGGAAAGGTAGAGAGACTTGGGGCTGTTGATCCTGTGCAACCTGCCCAAGGCAAGCCTGTGTTGGGAGAGGGGTTGGGGTCTCCAGAGGTCCCTTTCAGCCCCTACCGTTCTGTGATTCAGTGAGGGGAGCTGGTGGAAGGCTCTGCTCCAGCAGCTGAGGGATGGTGCTTGTGGTGGAGGAGCTGTGGCACTGCTGGGTGGAAGGCTGCAGCCAGCCTTCACCCAAGGCAGTGAACTCGGGCTGGAGGTCTCTTGTCTCCTCACATCTCTCTGCTGCCACCTCCCATCTCCAGAGGGAAGTTGTGACAGAAGCAAATTCTTCCCTGAGTTTTCTGGGCCCGTGTGGTCCGTGGCTGGAAGATACCACATGGGACAGGCAGGGCTCTTCGGTGCCTCACTGCCTTCTCCTGGACTGCGTGCTCCCTGCTGGGATGAGTGGAAGTGCAGAGGGTAGTCACAGCAATGCCCAGGATGGCTGGGACTGAAATGTGTTTTAGTGATGTGCTGAGGAAGAGTCATGTGAGAGGAGGTGTCTGAGATGATGCAGATGATGACTCCTCTGTCAAAGCCTATTGGCACTCCTTCTTTTTGACTGATCAGCAGGCTGAGCAGCCCCAGATGCCTCAGCTGCTCCTCACCAGACCTTTTACCAGCTTCCTTGCCCTTCTTTGGTCTGGTTCCAGCCCTTCAATATCCTTCTTGGAGTAAGGTCCCCAAACCTGAGCAGACAACTGTCAGACCATGTCCCTAAGCACCTCATGCAAACCTCTTGTGAACACCTCCAGGGATGGTGACTCCACCTGGACTCACCAGGACCTGCCCCTGCACTGCTTGGCAGAAATGGACTCCTGTGTACTGCATGCTCAACAACCTCCTTTCTCACCCACCAGGCCCCCAGCACCACCAATCTGAGCGGGAATGGCAAGGGATGGGAGGGAATCTGACAGACACCAGAGCTCTGTTTGTCCTGGCAGGGCCCTGGGTCAGGCATTGGCGATGCACAGCGGGGCTCTGGTGTCGGATCTTATCACCAAGCTGGACAGGAACATGGAGATGCTGTGGCCTACATGTTAAAGAGCTGCTCAGTGCCAGGGCTGAGCTGTAGTTTCAAGCATTAAACTCGGGTCCAGACATCACAACACTTGAATTATTTATGTGATGGCTAATGTTAAGACCCAGCATTTAAAACCAACACCTCCTGCCCCAGTCCCTGGCACACACTTTTACTGCTAATGAGGACACGGCGCCGGTGACCTCCCTCCCAGAGCTCAGCTGCTCTGCAAATTCAGCACAGGCTGAGCACCAGGGGCTGCCTCTATTTACATCCCATGCCATCCTCTTGAAATTAATAGAGCTTTGGAGCATACAGAGCAGGCAATTTGGCCCAGAGTAGGCAGCAGGCTCTCTTTCAGCTTTTAGTGCAGATTATGGCACATTTGTTTGTTAGGCTGTCAGACAGCTCTGCTACAGGCAGGCTGAAGGAGTGGCAAGGCAGCAGTGCTGCCCTGCAGTGCCTCAGTGCTCTCTACAGCTCCCTGGCAGGAGGCTGGAGTGAGGATCAGGTGATAGGGTGAGTTGTGCCAGGGGAGGGTTAGGTTGGAGATGAGGAACAATTTCTTTGCTGCAGGGGTGGTCAGGGACTGGCACAGGCTGCCCAGGGTTTGGTGGCTGTGGTGGTGTTGGGCTAATGGTTGGACTGGATGAGCTCAGAGGCCTTCTCCAACCCAAACAGCTGTATGACTCTGACAACCTTTCAAGTCCATGTTTGTGTTTCTGGCTCCTTAAAGCCCTCCCCTGAGGGGCTGCCTGCATCTTCCTGAGGCTTTGTTGCTCAGAACCTGTTTGTACAAATCAACCTGCTGCTCCCAGCGTTCTGCAGAGGCAAATGAGATTGATAGGGAAGAGTTCAATGAACAGCATTCTGAATGGGATCCATAATGGGCTTTTTAATTAAATGAATATAGTCATTTCATAGAGGCAGTTCTCATTAGTGTGCCAATCCTGAGATGACCATTTCCTTCTAATTGCATCGTGTATTTGTGTAAGAGGCTCTGGTGTAGGTCTGATTTGAATGGATTGATCTGTGCTGGTGTCTTGACACCGAGTGCACAGCTAAAAGGTGGAACTGCTCTGCTTTGTAAATGGAGCTGCTAAATATTCAGTGAAACAAATGGCAGCTGTGTGCTGGAGCGTGGCTGAGGAGGTGCAGGCTCTACCTGGGGCAGTGTCTGCACAACTCAGCTATTGGAACTCCTTTGCCTTCTAGAGTGGATTTTACTCAACCCCAGTGAGTTCCCCTCCTCCTGTTTAGATGGAACTTCTCCTGTTCCAGTTTGTGCCTGTGCCCCGCTGTCCTGTCCCCGGGCCCCATCCTCCTGACCCCCACCCTTGAAGTATTGATCAGCATTGATGAGATCCCCTCTCAGGCTGCTCTTCTGCAGACTCAAAAGTCCCAATAGTCTCAGCCTTTCCTCATCAGAGACGTTCCAGAACCCTCAGCATCTTTGCAGCCCTCACTGCTCCTTCCTCCCTCTCTGTCGCCTCTCAGAGGATCCTGCCCTTACTGACTGGTGGCTTCCACCCTCAGTCACATCTTGTGCAGGTCTGGGGCTGTTGTTCGGGCTGCTGCCTTCATAGTGCTGCTTACTGTGCTGCAGACCTTTCCAAAGAGCTAAGCATTCTTCAATGCCTTTGAACAGATTTCACTTTGCTCCTTCTATCCCCTCCAGGAGCCCTGAGCTGGGCCAGGCTGAGCTTTGTGGCACACACAGGACCTCACTGATGCATCCACTTGGTTCTGCTCACAGCAGTGTTGCTTTCCAAGGTTTCCCCCCTCTAATTATTTCCATCACTCCAAGGCAAGGTGTGTTATTTCTCTCAGCTGCCAGGCCCTTGCAGAGGGCTTTATCCTACCAACTGTGAGACATTGCTTTTTTTTTTAGTAGTAGTATTCCTTTTATTGTAGTTGCAGCTAAAATCATCCTGGCTTTGTTCTCACCAAACAAGAGAGGATGCTAACAAGGCTCCCAGTGTGTGCATGTGTATCCTAAATGCACTTTGCATACCCACACTTTGGATTGTCCTTTACTGAGCATCAGCCTTTGATTGATCTCTCTATGAAAAGCTCAGTGTGCAGCCTGGCATTCCTGGCAGGAATTTCCAGCCCTCAGCAGGGCAAGGATTGCCTCTGCACAAGAGCTGCTGCCTCTCCAAAGCCTCCTGCACTTCCCTCTGAACGTCACCACAGGAAGGGTTTAGATGCAGGGAGGCAATTGGAGCAGAGCTGTGGTGCCCACCAGGAGCTGCTGCCTCTGAGTGATGCCTGGGGCCAGCAGCAGGCAGTGCTCTGTCCACCTCCAAAGTGGATTGATCCCAAAATGTGTTTGGCAAAGGTGGATCTCTGGCTCTGCTGCAGGGCAGAGGAGAAGAAATCACAAAGGGTAGATGGTAAAGCCCCTGCAGGAGAGGAAAGTGTGAACAGGTGACCAGAAAGTGCAGCTAGGCAGCTAATGGAGCTGTGAAAAACAGGTCAGAGAACTTCAGGTCTCCCATTGGAAGCACACAGGGGAGGGACAATTGCAGCTGCATCTCGTCCCTGTGAGTGGTGTGGAGATGCCATCAGACAGCCGAGTGTCCTGGCAAACTTGGCTGAGGGTCTGTTAAGTTGTGTCACTGATGTGCTTTAATTTCATCTTACTGTGTTGTTTTTTATCCTTGCCCAAGGAAAGAGCTTCCCAGGTTTGGGGAAGGAGGCTGGAGAACAGCTTGCCTTGGACGTTTCTAGGGTGTCTCAGTGATTTACTACATCTCTCCTTGGATACCTGGAACCCTTTTCTTCTCTCCACTCCTCAGGCCCCTTTTTTACAGCTCCTGTCAGCATTCCCAGTTGTACTGAATAATTTACCCTTTTAAACTGACAGCAGCTGTCATTATGAAAATTGCAGGGCCAAGTTTGACAGGATTCACACAATGGGGGAACTGAAACTTTTAACAGGCTTGGAGGGAGCCCAGACTGCTCAGCACAGCCTGTCAGTCAGAGCATGAGCTCATCCCTGCCTGTGAAGAGCTGGCAGATTAGAAGATTATATCTGACAGATCTGAAACAGCACTGATGGCATCCTCCAACGAGAATGTCCTGGTGAGGGCTGGGGGTGGGAAGAGAGGAAATGCTCTAATGAAGGAGTGGGGAAGCACTGCAGAGCGAAGGAAGCCTGCTGCTGGTGGCTACCCCTCGGTAAGTCCTCTTCCATGGGCCAAATCCTCACAGCTCTTCATTATCCAGAGGGTTCCTGCTCCTCACTGAAGGATGTTGCCCAGGTTTTAAGGTTCCTTGCAGCTGAAGTCGAGGCCTCTCCTGTTCCTGAGCAGCCTTTGACATTGCTGGTGGTGCTGCCTGGGGCAGCAGCAGGTGATTGCCTTTCCCTCTATTTCTAATCCTGCACCCTTAGCAGAGGTGCTCCAGCCCTTGGATCACCTTTGTGGCTCTCCCCTGGGCCCTCTCCACCAGCTCCATGTCCTGCTTTTGCTGAGGGCCTGTTTGACTTTCCTGAAGACTGCTGAGGAAGAATTCATACCAGGGACAATGGTTTTAGTGTCCCTATCTGTTTGGGGGCTGCTGCCATGGTAGGAGGTGGACAGAGCAGTGAGCAGGAGAGCTTTGGCTGGGGGCAGGCTGCCCAAGCATGTTCCAAGTGTGCTCCCAATAAATCAGTTAGTGTGGACACAACAGGGAGCAGGTAACTCCTACCCACTACCAACACTGTAAATTGGCAGCTGTTCAGAGCAATTCCTGTTGCTACTCATGAAGTGCTGAGGGTGCTCAGCTCGTGGCAGGAGGTGCTCATTACCCAGCTGCCCTGGACTTGAAGTGATTAAGATCATGTTTCGTGCTTTAGGAGTCCTGCAGCAGCTCGAATGGCTCTGTCTGGGATAATTGGGTTTGTTTCTTTATGTTAAATTTACAGCCCCTTTTATGCCTTCTCCCCATGTGCTTGCAGATTTGCCATGGTAATTTGCAAACTAACCCTGATTGCTCTCTCCAAGCTCCTTTCAAGCTGCTGTCTGCAGAAGAGGTCTGCAATGGCTTTGGGCAGTGCTGGGACCTGACAGATCAGAGAGCTATGGATCTGGTTTGGTTGGAAAAGCCCTTTGGGATCACCCAGTGCCGCCATGCTCACAGCGTGCCAGGGCTTGGAAGGGACCTCCAGAGATCAGCCAGTCCAACCCCCCTGCCCAAGCAGGGTCACCCAGGGCAGGCCACACAGGAACACATCCAGGTGGGGCTGGAAAGCCACCAGAGAAGGAGACTCCACAACCTCTGTGGGCAGCCTGCTCCAGGGCTCCAGCACCCTCACACCAAGGAAGTTTCTCCTCCTATTGAGGGTTCCAGTCTGTGTCCATTGCACAGGACGCCACTGAAAGGAGCCTGGCCCCTTCTTGACCCCCACCCTTCAGATATTTGCAAATACTGATCCATGGATCTTTCACAGACATGCAGACCTCAGCCATCCTAAAGCTGCTGCTGCAGAATCACTCAGGCTTTCCCCCCCAGATATCTGATTTATTTTGTAGGCCAAGCCAAGTGAGGGCTGCACTCTCTCGGTGCTGCGAGCCGCTGCACTGCCATCGCCCTGTCCATCCCCAGCTACAAAGAAAATATTCACTTCAGAATGCCACCAGTGGGCTGTGCAATATGACAGTCCCCTTGGCCCTCTGAGTGATGAATGGCTCAGCTCAGCCTCTATTGTGTGCGGTTTAATTTCAGTGGGCACAGATGATTCATTCCATGCTGTGCTGCAGAGTCCCTGCAGCACCTCAGGTAGCTGAGAGTTTCATTCTGGCAAGTTGGTAATTGCCTGCCCTGGGTATGTTTATTGTAGTCTTGGTCCATGTCAGTGTGTGGGGAGAGGGAAGGTGGAGGAGTGTGACCAAAATGGAAAAGTGGAATGAAAGGAAGAAATGGAGAGGGCAGAGCTTCAAATAGTTCCCAGCCTTGGGGAGGTCAGGAAGCAGCTCCAGAGACCAGCAGCCAGCAAGCACTGTGAGATTGGGTGCTGGGTGCTGAACTCCCTCCCAAGACCTCCCTCCCTCTGGCTCTTACTGGAGTCATGGAATCATGGGAATGCTTCAGCTGGAAAAGGCCTCTGAGATCATCCAGTCCAGCCTTCAACCCAACCCCACCATGGCCACCAAACCATGGCCCCAAGGGCCATGGCCACAGGTTTCTGGAACACCTCCAGGGATGGAGACTCCACCACCTCCCTGGGCAGCCTGTGCCAATGCCTGAGCAGTCCAGCAGCAAAGAAATTGTTCCTTATCTCCAACCTAACCCTGCCCTGGCACTATTCCAGGCCATTTCCTCTCCTATCACCTGAAGGTTTAAGGGGTTAAAAGTGTAAGGGCTTCTTTGGTTTGCTTTGTTTGGGGCTGGGGGGGTTATTTGGGGGGTTGTGTGTTTGTGCTGTGTTTGCTTGGGTGGTTTGGTGGTGGTGGTTTGGTTTTTAAAACCATTTTGTTTTGCTTTGTGTGTTTGTTGTAGGTTTGTATTCCTTGTTGTTATCTTTAAAGCAAGTCACATCTGGTGACCCAGAAATGTTTCTTCCCCTGCCACCTTTCTTCTGTCCCTCCCTTCTCCTACTGAAGCCCCCACTTGGATTTCTTTTTCTCCCCCTGCTGTCTGGGAGGTTGACTCCAGCTGCTTCTCTTTCTGCTTGGGCTTGGCTGCAGGGAACCCCCAGCTCTGAAGCAGCTCTCAGGTGTAAAGCTGAGGTGGTGACAAGAGCTCAGCCTGGGGAATCCAATGGGCCAGGTCCTTCTCCTGCTGCTGCACGCAAGAGCCCTGCCAGCTGCACCAGGGCAGGCTCACAGCCGACTCCATGGAGTGTAACCCAGCATTCATCATCTGGGAAGGGCTGGGGGAGATAGGAACCACAAATCCCCTAAACCTCTCATGGCTTTGTGTGCATCTAACCACAGAGGGATTAAAAAACCGCTGACAAATCCGGAGAGATTCTGTGCTGCACTCAGGCAGCTCCGAGAGCTGCTGGGGAGCCTGGCTGGGCTCGGCAGAAACATCAGGAAGGAGAAGAGTTAAACACCCGAGGGGCTGCTGGCTCAGCACTGCTGGAGGTGTGTCAGAAGCACTGTTCAGTAGTAACTGAGTGAAATGCTGCAGGCTCTTGGAGAAGAAACCTTCTCCTTCCAAGGAATGTGTGGAGATTGCACTTGGAGTCCAACCATCAGCCCAGCACCACCAGCTGCCATGGCCACAGGGTTCTGGAACACCTCCAGGGATGGGGACTCCAGCAGCTCCCTGGGCAGCCGCTGCCAGTCCCTGACCACTCTGGCAGCAAAGATGTTGTTCCTAATATGGGAACTTTTCCCCATGGACACCAATGGAAGGGACTGAGCTCTGGTTTTCACTGCTAGCTCCCTGGGCAGGCTGCTTGCTTCTGAGGCAGGCCATCAGCTGTGTGTTCTGAGGCCACCCAAGGCTTTGCCCTCCTTTTGTGGGGGTTTTTGTTAATTTTTGAGTGTCCTATTTTCACTGAGAGCTTCAGGTTAAAATCCCTCCTCCAAGGCAATCAAATGATGAACTGAAGGACCTCTTGGCAAACCTCTGCGGAAATGCAGGGTTCAGTGGCAGGGAAATTGTGACAGAACTGAAAACAACTCAGAGAAGGGTGAAGAACTTTGGTGCTTGGGGACTCTGTGCTTTGAACGTGCTCAGCTCTGCCTTTGGCTGCGGTAGGAAGCAGATGTCAGTTGTCGACCGATATAAGCTTTAAATAGTTAAGTGCTGCCTTTGTCTGTGGGGACAAAACTCAGCTCCTTAAATCAAGAGGGTAATTAATTTTCCTGACAAGCTTTCAAAATGCTGGATTGAGATGGTAGCCTTCATATATATGACTTGACAGCTTGCATTTGCCTTCTCCCACCCCCTGGTGAAGGCTGCATGCTTGCTGACTCAGGCTGCTCCCAAATCCCACAGCACCAGGGGGTGAGATTGGGCTGCAGTGCCAGACAAAAACTTTGCAAACTGCTCCTGCAAATGCTTCCCGAGCTGGGAAGTGCAGCTCTCTGCATCTGCTTTAGGCACAGAGGTTCCACATCTCCCTGCAAAAGGTGCTTTGCTCAGACCTGGCACTGAGTGTGAAGCCGAGGCATTGCCTGATGTGTTTGCTGGGCTGGGGATGAGGACTGCAGTGGGAAGCAGCGGGAGGAGGGGAGGCCCTGGGCAGTAGCTGCAGTGTTGGTCCTTTGCCTTTTCTTTCTGCTCCCTGGATGACTTCTGTGTTTCTCCTCTTTGCCTTAAAATAACAGAATTATAGAATCAATTCAGCTGGCAAAGACCTCTGAGAGGGTGGTGTAGGGAATGAGTTCCTTGTCCTGGTGCTGAGTTCTCAGCATGTTCTGTCTTTATTTTCCTGTGCATCCCAGCTGTATCCTTACCTGTATCCTAGTTCTGACAGTGCCCAGGCTGCAAGGAGGGAAAGGCTTGGTGCATGGATAAGGCACTCAGTGTGGATACCTGCTGGGATGCAAAGACCTCGGGGAGAAGGCCTTGAGGTTTGTTGCTGGCTGCCTTTGGTGCAGGCTGCAGGTGGATCAGTGTCAATCGCTTGGCTTTACAGCTGGTACCAGGGTGCTGCCCATAGGAAGCTGAGGTCTTGTGTTACTCATTCACAGGAACATTGAAAGCCTTTTGTCTACAAGGGCTGAAACAAGTTCAGATCTTTTCTGCTGGAAGCAGCAGGTGTTCCCTCGCTCCTCTGCTAGAGGAAAATTAAATCTGAAGCAGCAGAATTTCCCTGGGAGGGAAGCTCCAGCTCCTGGGCTGGGGGTGGGCACAGCTCTCAGAGTGGCTGCTCTGTGTTTTCATACCTTCTCCTCTCTGTTTTGTACCTCCTGACTCATGTCTGGTACCTCAGCCATAGCTGTTCTGGGGCAGGGAATCAGCTTTCTGATCTGTCCACATCTCTGTAGATCCTGGTGCGCGAGTGGAGGCTGAGCCACTGCTGAAATGTAGCTGCTAACTAAGCAGTGCAGGTGTTAGGAGGGAAGTGCTGAGCCAGACTCCCATCAAAGGGCTGATGTAAACAAATCTGACTTGCTTCTAACCAAAGAAAGGCTTCACTCTGCAATGTTGATTATTCAAAGTGGTCCCTAACACAGTGAGGCAAAACAGCAAGCAGATTATTCACAAGGCTGTAGACATAAAGCTCTGTGGCTGTGTTGGTCTCTTCTGCTTAGTAACAAGCCAGAGGATGAGAGGAGATGGCCTCAAGCTGCCCCAGGGGAGGGTTAGCTTGGACATTAGAAGAAACTTCTTCCCTGGAAGGGCTCTCAAAGCCTGGCCCAGGCTGCCCAGGGAGGTGGCTGAATGTCCATCCCTGGAGGGGTTTCAGTGCCCCAGAGAGGAGGTGCTGAGGGCCTTGGTTTAGCCCCAGCCTTGGCAGAGTCAGGGAATGGTTGGGCTGGGTGAGCTTAAAGAGCTCTTCTGACTGAAGTGGCTCTGTGCAAACCAGACAGGCTCCTCATGGAGGCCCTTCTCAGCAGGGTGGGTTGAGGTTGACTGCAAGGGCAGCTGTCAGGACGTTGTGTTGCCCCCAGGTGAGCAGTTCTCTGTCGCTTGGGTTCGCTGTGTGCTCCATGTTTGCCTTGCTCGAGCTGCAGGGAGGGCAGGAATGGCCAAGCTGTGGAGAGGCAGTTTTAGAGCAAGGAATTCAAGACTGAGGTTGGAAGGAAGAGAGAGATGATGGTGCAAAGCTGAAGTGGTGTCAGCTCTGTTAGAGCCTGAGCTCTGCTCTGTGCTCTTCCATCTGCCACCTCCTGCTATTGTGAGAGCCAAAGGAGTGCAGCAGAGACTTTTGCCTTCTCAGCCACTGGCGTTCTGTCACTTCAGCCTCCATCACTTTACCTCTTCCTCAGCGCCAGGACTGGAGCTTCTACACCAGGCCTCTGAGCAACTTGCAGTTCCCAACTTTGCCTCCCCCCTTGGGCAGAGATCATGGCTTGGCTGGAACCTCTCCAACAGGGCAGCATTGCCAAGCAGATTGTCACTCCCATGTCCCCTTAAAAGAAGTGCAAAGGCAAACCTGGGGTGCAAAACTTTCCTAACCAGTGTTCTCCAGAGTGCCTTTAGCAAATGGAAGCATGGAGGAGCCCTGCTGTTCTCACACCTTCTATTCCCCAGCCACCCCTAAAGGCTTCCCCTGCACACAACAGCAGCATCTTCCCTGCCCATCTCTCCCTGTCCTCCTGATAAGTATCCTCCAAAAATGCTATCCCTCCTTCTGTGGATGGTTGCTGTCCCTCCTTCTGTGGATGTTGCTGTTCCCCAGGGGCAGGCTCCCTCTGCAGTGTTTACTGTAAAGAGTGAGATGATTAAATATTTGACCAGTGCATTCAGCACTGCAGTGCAATAAGCTGCCTGATCTCCTGGGGCAGGGATGGCTTCATCACCTCAGCAGCAGAACAGAGTCAGGATGCTTCTGGAGGTGTGTGGGCAGGCCAGGTGACAGCTTTGCTCCAGTAAACAGAAGCAAAGCCTCCTCCTTTCTTTCCTGGAAGACTTCAGTGTAATTTGCAGCTGTTGTTAACTTGTCATACTGCCCCTTCTCCCCCCCCAGTAAAAGCCCCAACACTGGTTGAATAACTCAGTGTCTGTGTCTTAGCCTCATGCTTTTGTAATTCATAGTTAGCATTGAGGAAACTTGGGATCCAGCCTGCTCCAGGGCTGCAGCACCCTCACCCCAAAGAAGTGTCTCCTGAAGTTCAAGTGAAGCCTCCTGGGTTCTAGTTGGCTTCCCAGAGAGGTTGTGGAGTCTCCTTCTCTGGAGACTCTCAAGCCCCATCTGGATGTGTTCCTGTGTGCCCTGCCCTGGGTGATCCTGCCCTGGCAGGGGGCTTGAACTGGATGCTCTCCAGAGGTCCCTTTCTCAGTTTGATTCTATACATCAGCCAAGGGCAGGCTGGATGGGGCTCTGGGCAGCCTGGTCTGGCTGGAGATGTCCTGCCTGCTGCAGGGGGCTGGGACTCGATGACCTCTGCAAGACCCCTCCAACCCAGTGCATTGCAGTGTGCCCAGGCAGCCAAGAGGGCCAATGGCATCCTGGCCTGCACCAGGAACAGTGTGGCCAGCAGAGCAGGGAGGTCATTCTGCCCCTGTGCACTGCACTGGTTAGGCCGCACCTCGAGTCCTGTGTCCAGTTCTGGGCTCCTCAGTTCAGGAAGGAGGTTGACTTGCTGGAACGAGTCCGGAGAAGGGCAACAAAGCTGGGGAGGGGTTTGGAGCACAGCCCTGTGAGGAGAGGCTGAGGGAGCTGGGGTTGCTTAGCCTGGAGAAGAGGAGGCTCAGGGGTGACCTTATTGCTCTCTCCAACTCCCTGAAGGGAGGTTGTAGCCAGGAGGGGGTTGGTCTCTTCCCCCAGGCAACCAGTACCAGAACAAGAGGACACAGTCTCAGGCTGCGCCAGGGGAGGTTTAGGTTGGATGTTAGGAAGAAGTTCTACACAGAGAGAGTGATTGCCCATTGGGATGGGCTGCCTGAGGAGGTGGTGGAGTCCCCATCACTGGAGGTGTTCAGGAGGAGACTTGATGGGGTGCTTGGTGCCATGGGTTAGTTGTTTAGGTGGTGTTGGATCAGTTGATAGGTTGGACGCGATGATCTTGAAGGTCTCTTCCAACCTGGTCTATTCTATTCTATTCTATTCTATTCTATTCTATTCTATTCTATTCTATGAGTCTAGCAAGGACCACAGGCAGGCATTTGGCCCTGCTGCTGCTTTATCCTGCCCTGTCTCACAGGGAGAGGAACATCTGCAGGTAGCAGGAAGTCTTTGGAAGATTTAGGAACTTGGTGCCTCTGGAAGTCCCTCTGCCGTGGATGTTCCACGCCAGCCAATCAGTTTGGTGTGGGGAGGCAATATTTAAACCAGCAGAAAATCATTAGATGATTTACAGAAGGGAGAAAGCACAGGAGGGGAGCAGGAGGCCTCTTTTTGGAGGAGAAAATGATTTAATTATCCTTTGCCGTTCGAAACATTCGTCTTGGTAAAAATTAAACTGATTGTGTCAGGCAGAAAATTGTGCTGCATGTTAATATTTGCTGTAAATGAACAAATGGCAGAGTGTCAGCAGGGCTCTCTGCTGGGCTGGGAGCATGAAATACATTCTGTGAGCTCCTGAATCCACAGCACTTTTTCAGGGCTAATCAGGGAATTCTGCGAGGCTGTGCTGCTGCTTTAGATTTTCATTTAAGGAAGGCTCTGCCTTTGTCTGGTGGAATCATTCCTTCCCCTTCTCCCTCACTGATAGCATTCTGGCTTCTGAGTGTTTGCATCTGTGTTCAGTGTTGCCACAGTGCCTTGTTGTGGAATCAGAGTGGTGGGGGCTGGGGATCTCTGGGCACCCAGGGCAGGTCACACAGGACCACTTCCAGGTGGGTTTTGGGTCTCCAGAGAAGGAGACTCCACAGCCTCTCTGGGCAGCCTGCTCCAGGGCCCCAGCACCCTCACACCAAAGAAGTTTCTCCTCCTGTTGAGGTAGAATTGCCTTGGTTCCAGCTTGTACCTCTTGTTCCTTGCCCTAGCACCGGGTACCACTACAAAGAGATTTGATGTTGCTGCCAGGGCATTTGCCATGGGGCAGGGAGGAAGGGGGAACAGGGATCACACCTGAGGCAAGAATGTATAGAGTCACAGAATTGCTGTGCTTGGAACAGGTCCCTCCCGAGGCCCCAGTCGGTTCATTTCTTGTCTGTACCAGAGGAGGTCAGAGCACAGGCTCCAGCTGGAGCACAGCCAGATTAACCCCAGCCCCAGCCCCTAGCCTTGCTGCTCTGGCCACATCTCCCCTCCTCCCACTCAGAGACGGCAGCAGGAGGACAGGATCTGGGGGAGGGTTCCAGCTGCCTGTGCTGCTCTAATCTCAGCGTTTTGGGGTAATCCCTGGCAGTGTTGAGTGAGTGAAACGGCTCCGATCTGCTCTTTGTGTGACCTCGGCTCTGAGCCGCTCCTGACCGCGGGAGATCAAAAGCATCCAGTGGGCAGCGGGGGAAGGGCAGAGGCAAACTAGATTAATGTTTGTGTGGTCCCATATGGCCTTCAGACCTCGGTTTGGAATCCCCTTAAGGTGATCAAACCACTCTGGCATAAAAGGGATGAAGATTAAAGTGGTCTCTGCTGGCTTTGACCTTCTCACTTAAAAGAGAAATTATAATATCAAATCTAAATACAAACAATCTGTGCTGCAGGGCAGGCTGCTCAGCAGCACCTCCCTGGGCAGCCTCTTCCACTCTGGCAGCAAGGAAAGTTTTCCTCAGCTCCACCCCAGCCCTCCCCTGGCCCCGTTTCAGGCCATTTCTACTCTTCTATCACCCGACCCTAGGGAGAAGAGAGCAACCCCCAGCTCCCTGCAGCCTCCCCAGGGAGCACAGTGCTTCTGTCTCCATGTGCAGGGAAGGGACCCAGGCTGCACTGCTGGCAGTAGCAGAGCCCAGGGCTGCCTACCCTGGCCACTCTTTCAGCAAAGACCTTTCTCCTGCTAGATGGATAAGGTGGACACAGCTCCTAGCCCTGGAATAAGGGGGGGTGAGGGGTGAAGCTTTGCCTGTTGGAAGGCCCCCAGCTTTAAGCTGGGATCTGATCTGCAAGATCTGAGTAGGCAAATATCCTTGTGGGGCAAGCATGGCCCAGTTACAGCCTGGGCTCGAGGAATGCTGTCTGCTCAGAGCTGAAGTGCAGGCTCAGGACCACCTGACAGTGTTGTCAGCTGTAATTATCTACCCTTCAAACCTCTACTTACAATAACTTCTTCTTTTTTTTGTTAAATCAGGGGAGAGTATTTGCTTAATTACAGCTCTGATATGCCAGGCAGCCAGGAATGATGACATTAATTAAATTTAGCCAACAAAGCAAGGTAAGTGGCACACCACACCTGTTCTCCACTCCACAGGGAGTTGTGTTCTGTCCAGGCACAAGTCTGCTCCTACTCTTTCTCTCTCCTTTCTAAGTCCCTCTTTGCTGGGATAGAATCACAGCATGGGAGGGGTCGGAAGGGATCTCTGGAGATCATCCAGTCCAAGCCCACTGCCAGGGCAGGATCACCCAGGGCAGGGCACACAGGAACACATCCAGATGGGACTCGAGAGTCTCCAGGGAAGGAGACTCCACAACCTCTCTGTGCA
This sequence comes from Dryobates pubescens, assembly GCF_014839835.1. Classification (NCBI taxonomy): domain Eukaryota; kingdom Metazoa; phylum Chordata; class Aves; order Piciformes; family Picidae; genus Dryobates; species Dryobates pubescens. The sequence goes on from NC_071642.1 coordinate 11,756,691, forward strand.
GCCTGCTTCAGGGCTCCAGCACCCTCACAGCAAAGAATTTTCACCTCCTGTTCAGGTGGAACTTCTGGGGTTCCAGCTTGTATCCATTGCCCCCTGTCCTACCACAAGACACCACTGAAAAGACCCTGGCCCCTTCTCGCCCCCCACCCTTCAGATATTTAGACAGTCATTGATCTTAAAGGTCTTTTCCAACCCAAACCATCCCAAGATTGCCTGATCCACGCCAGAGCAAAGCTAAACACTTCATAACTCCTATTAGTTTGTGTAACATCGTTAAAAATTCAAACCACTGAGCAGTCTGTAGGCAGCACAAACAAGCCTGGATAGGGAATTAATTAGAGTTGTCAGCAACACTTCAGAAAATAATACTAATAATTAAAAAAGAAAAAAAAAAAGCTGTGTGTGTAGTGTTAGAGCTCTGCAAAGGACTCAGTGAGCAGAGCTGGGGGAGGGGCACCGCAGCGCTCTGAGCACGACCAGCAAACAGATGTTGCTACGATTAAGATAGAAATGAAAATCTCCCAGGTTGGGAACTGTTTTCCCCCTTGTAATTGAGATGTTGTTGCTCACAGGCACCAGAGAAAAGCTCCTCTGGTTCCGGCTCTCAGGGATGAGCTCCTGGTGGCTGAGCCCAGAAGGTGCCTGCTGGCACACAGCGATAGCAGTGCCTGCACCTCCTGCGCTGCTTGAGCCCCGGGACAGCTGTGGGCTCCCCGGGTTGTGTTTCCAAAGGGGGAGGGCAGCTGAGCCCAGCACCTCATTTCCCCTCCCCTTTCTCTGCTGCAGAGTCTCAGCCTGGCTCTGGGGTGGCAGAGGCACAGCACTGCCTTGTTTCTGGGGACTCATTTCTTCTGCAATTGCCTGAAGCAGGCTGCAGCCAGAGGTCTTTCTGGAGTGGAACTAACACAGCATTTCTGTGCTGAGGAAATGATCTGAGACTCAGCCCCAGGAAGGGATGGAGCAGAACACTCCCAGCCTGTCAGCAGGCTCTGTTCATCTCATAGATTATAATTAAATCTTGATTACAGAAACACCTTTTAGCTCAGCACCCAGCACCTCCTCGTGCCGCTCGCTGCAGCGGGTCATAAACGAGCCCCAGCAGAGGAGAGCAGGAGCTGGGAGTTTATGCTGCTGCCTGCTGGAGGAGGCTGTAGCAGACCTCTGACCCCCACTGCCAGCACAGCAGTTTGTGGAACCTGTATGACAAATAAAGATCTTGGGAAGAGCACACAACAGCTTTGTGCTAAACTTCTCATTGCAGAAAAGCTTTTAATGTCTTACCAGTCGTGAAGGAATCTGCTGAGGGAATGCTGGCTGCAGAGCTGCGATGGACTGAGATTGCTCCTGCATCTCTGACCTGACCACCCCCCCCAAACTTGCAGTGCCAGGCTGAGAATCACCAAATCTGACTTCCACCCAGCCACAGAATCACAGAAACTTCTTTATCCTGAGGGTGACAGAGCCCTGGGGCAGGCTGCCCAGAGAGGTTGTGGAGTCTCCTCCTCCAGAGAGATTCCAAACCCACTCTGGATGGCCCTGCCGGAGCAGGGGGAGTTGGCCCCAGAGGTGCCTTCTGCTCCCAGCATTCTGTATGGTTGTGTGAGTCTGTCCTGGCTGTGGCTCTGGCTGGGCTGGGCTGGGCTCTGCGTGGCTGCCAGGAGCGGCTCCGGCGTGGGCAGGCTGCGCTCGGCGGCTGTGTCCTTTGCAAAGTTACCGAGTGGTTTGTTTTGTTTCCTTGTCAGAACGATCACAGATAGTGCATCTGCTTGAGTTATACCACGAGGGTCAGGACTGATAAGAGACTATTTTAAGCTACTCTTAACAACAGGCTGTGAAACCGCAAGGTTGTGTGAAAGATAGCGGCGGAGGGCTGGGGAGCTGTGGAGTGAATTATTAACTGCTGCCTCGAGCCCGAGATGACAAATAAAATTCTGTTGCAGAAAGATGCTCAGTTGTGTCAAGCATCGATTCGGGGAGATGTCTAACAAATGGCTGCTGGGGAAGCACAGCAGCCCCCTGCACTGGGCTGTCTGATCAGGGCAGCTGAAGGCAGGCAGAGCCAGCAAATGAGATTAGCATTCCCTTGCAGTCATTATCTCTGCTTTCTTAACAAAAGACCTGGCGGCCCCCTGGGTCAAATGTGTGCTACAGACAGATGCACTTTGCAGATAGATTGATCTCGGTGTCTTGGTAAAAACCACTGAGGGGCCATGAGCCAGCTCCAGGCAGGGCAAGGCAGACCTGCAGCAGAGTGGTGCTGGTTCTGGGCTGGGGTTTGGTTTGGTTTGTTCTGTTTTCAGTGGAGCTGTCTCTGTTTGGCACACTGTCACTCGCTGCCCTGTGGTTCCTCCTGGCAAACGCTCTTTGTGTTGACCACTCACAGCAATTAGCCAGGATGACATGAAAAGGGGAGGGGAGACTAATTAGAAATCACAATAGCTGAGTTTCTCTTCTGCAAACTGTGGTGGGTTAGAGCCCATCCTGAGGGTTTGCTGGTGCTTTGCCCTCCCTGCAGGGTTTTTTCCCCCTGGGAAACTGAGTCTTTTCCACTCCCCCCTCCCTGCCCAGCTAGGGTATCAAAAGCAGGACAATGCAGTCATTAGGCCTCCTTTTGGCTCCTGCCTCTCCTGGATGAGAGCTACTGTGGCTGCCTTCCTGCTCCCCTGCCACATGGTCGGCCTGATCCTTCTCCCTGCTGCCTCCATGCCTCTTCAGAGAGAGACTGGTTTTGTATTCTTCTTCTTTGTCCCCCTCCCATCCATCCTTGTTCCTTGCCCTTGTGAACCTTACTTGTTATATATATCTATTTTGTTTAAAGAAAACTCTTAACCTCTCTACTTCCAAGCTGACTCCAAATTATTGCTTGGTGGATTTGCTCATTCCTCTTTTCCCCTCTCTGTTGGGAGGGAGGAGTAGGGGGAGTGGGGGAGAGATTCTCAGCCTTGCCCCCATCTGAGCTCTTAACTCCCAGTTAAGGCTTAAACCACCACACCAACTTGATCCCTGGCCATGGATCAAAACCAAGAAAGAAGGAAGAGGAGATACCAAAGCAAAGAGCATTGATGCTGCATGAGGTAGCTAAAGGCAGCTGAGGAACTGGGGCTGTTTAGCCTGGAGAAGAGGAGCCTGAGGGGAGACCTTCTGGCTCTCTACAGCTCCCCGAGAACAGGCTGGAGGCAGGTGAGTTTGGCCTCTTCTGTTAAGTAACAACTGATAGAAGGAGAGGAAATGGCCTCAAGCTGCACCAGGGGAGGTTTAGGTTGGAGATGAGGAAAAATTTCTTTGCTGCAAGAGTGGTCAGGGACTGGCAGAGGCTGCCCAGGGAGGTGGTGGAGTCCCCATGCCTGGAGGTGTTCCAGAAACCTGTGCCCATGGCTCTTGGGGCCATGGTTTGGTGGCCATGGCTGGGCTGAAGGTTGGACTGGATGATCTTGGAGGCCTTTTCCAACCTTAATGATCTTTGTCTGTGCTCAGGAGGAGCAGACTGAGGAGGCTGCACTGGATTTGCTGAGCCTTGTGTGGTGGCTTCCATGCTGTGCTGCAGTCTGTGCCTGGCTTTCTTTTCCAGCCTGCTCTCCATGGTGTAAACAGGTTCAAGAGGGCTTAGCAGAATCGATGGTGATTTATTGTGGAGTCCTGTGCTGTTTCATTATATTCTTCCCCTTGTTGTGTCTGTTTGCTGGCTTAATGAATATTCAGTTCTGAGAAAGCAGAGCTCTCTCTGACACTGGCTGGGCAAACAGTGTCTGAGTGCAGGAGTGTGATCCAAAACCTGCTGCAATCAGCCCATCTCTGTCTGCTGGGGTCACTGAGCCTTGCATCAGGCAGCGAGGGCTCAGCCTTGAACATTTACATTTCAGGCACAAATTCCTCCTCTCAATGCCTTTGGTGTTCTTGCTGGAGATCAGTGCAGCTCAGGTGCTTTCTTCATGCTGCCCATCCCCAACTGCCTGCATCAGACACAGCTAATTCCCAGCCCCATTTGCCTTGCTGCACTTTTCCCCTACGTGTGGTGGAGTGCAGGAGCTGGAGGTGATGTTGAGATGTGGAGCAGTGAGATGGTTTACAAGCCTCACCATGGCTCTTTTTTCATTAACTTTGCTCATTTACTGAGGCTGTTAGGTGCAGCTTCTGGGTGATAATCCTGCAGATGATGGAGTAAGAGCCAGCCCTGCGTTTAATCACGAGGAGCTCGCTCTGCCTCACTACAAGATTTAAGGCCAAGCAATGTGGCTGAGGAAAGCTTTCTGCTTTCTCCCACTTACAGAAAATGACAACAGCAGCCAAGCAAAGCTCAATGAGGAGCACAGGCTCTGCATACTGAGAGGAGGTGCTGCTGGAGCAGCAGGGCAGCAGGTCCTCACCAGCCTCCTGTTACCACCAAGTGGCAGATGCCACTTTGCATCTCACACCATTAACAAATCATTAACTGGCCCTTTGCATTTGACACATTTTTGCTTCCAATGAATTTCGTTGCTGCAAGGCCACATTACTGTATCTGCTCAGTGCCCTCCAGGCTCAGAGGAGTGGATCTGGGGCTTGGGTTCTCGTCAGTGTCAGTTTTTCCATGTCCTTGCAACAGAGGATCACAGAATCATTAAGGTTGGAAAAGGCCTCCGAGATCATCCAGTCCAGCCATCATCAACCCAGCACCACCATGGCCACAGGGCTCTGGAACACCTCCAGGCATGGGGACTCCACCACCTCCCTGGGCAGCCTGTGCCAGTCCCTGACCTCTTTTGCAGCGAAGGGGTTTGTCCTCATCTCCAACCTAAACCTCCCCTGGCACAGCTTGAAGCCATTTCCTCTGCTCTCCCTTTATCCTAAGGAGGAGAGACCAACCCCCACCTCACTCCAGCCTCCTTTCAGGTAGCTGTAGAGAGCAATGAGGTCTCCCTTCAGCCTCTTCTTCTCCCCCAGCTCCCTCAGCTGCTCCTCCCCAGCCCTGCTCCCCGGACCTCTCACCAGCTCTGTTGCCCAGCTGCTCCTCAGACCCTGTTTGACTCCTTTACCATCATGCACTATGCACAAGCAATGCAAGGCTCCTGCACTGGGCAGCTTTGCTGCTCTGGCTCCTTGTGTTTGTTAGTTCAGCAGCAGAGTTTGCATCAGGAGCAGGCAGTAGCTGAGCTCTGCTGTGAGTTGATTAATTCCCACTGAATAAGACAATTTCTGGGGCTTTGTTCTTGTGGTACAATGTGAAGACTGAACACCTGTAAGTGGCTGCAGTCTGGAAGAGTGAACACATCAGGCACGGACTAACAAATGAGTCCTGAAGCCCTGTGTGCCACAACAGATGGGGATGGGATGGCACAGCCGGGTGGCACTGATGAGCTTCTCAGTACAGAAAATACTTTCTAGACAACAAAAGCTGCCAGAGCCATGAGTCACCTGCAGCCCCCAGCTCACTTGGGTCAGCAAACCCCCTTTGCTTTGCCCCTTTTTGCCTCATAACTCCAGGCAGGTGGTGGAGTCCCCATCCCTGCAGGTGTTCAGAACATGCAGACATGGCCCTTGGGGCCGTGGCTTGGTGCCCATGGTGGTGCTGGCTGATGGCTGGAGCTTGTGGACAAGGCTCAGCAGCTGTTGACCCAACTGGGCTCCAGTTCAGGAGCGCTCTGGTGGCTTGGGCTGCAGAGACTTCTCCTTTGCCTCTCACAGTGGCGTGGAAACGAAATGGCCATCAGCAGGAGTGGGGAGTGCTGGCAGCCTGAGAGCATCTATTTTTGTGCAGAGCATCTGAATGCAGAGGGGATGGTTAGGCATGGGAGAGATTACATTCTTCTGAGGCTTTTTTCCTTCTGATTTAGGAGACCATAGCCCTGAATCTGTAACTCTCCATGGCAAATGCCTTTCGATCTGCACGGTGTACGGAGAAGTTGTTGTCGTTGCTTTTGGCATTCTTTGGGGGCTGCTGCTTGTTGTGATGTGCAGAATTCTGGCAAATTGTCTCTCCATGGTCTGGGGTGGGTTGTTTTTTTCTTTAGACTGAATAAAAATGAAATCTTTGCCACACAGAAGCTTTCAGCTGCGGAGCTGGATGGGAGCTGAGTGTCCTTATTCCTAATTAATGTATTGAGAAACAACATGAAGTGGCTTGTCTGTGATTGTGCAGGAAAGTCACTGCCTCCAACTTGGAATAAATTCAGGAGGCTTTGGATCTGCATCCGTTGCCCTTCCAGCAGCTTCTTCCTTTGATTCATTTGTTTCTTTTTAAAGATGTCTCTTCCCAGCAGCTCTGAAAGTCAGCTCAGTTGTGTGGCACTGCCATGGCTGCTGCTGGCAGCTGAGCTTGCACGCTCCAGAAGTTAAACAGCACTGGCTACCGGGGGGGTCAAGGATCACAGAATCACAGAGTGGTTTGGGTTAGAAGGGACCTTAAAGATCATCCAGTTCCAAGCCCCCTGCCATGGGCCTCCCACCAGCCCAGGTTGCTCAAGGCCTCATCCAACCTGGCCTTGAACACCTCCAGGGAAGGCACATCCGCAACCTCCCTGGGCAGTCTGTGCCAGGCTCCCCCCAGCCTCAGAGTGACTTCTTCAGGGAGGAGACAGACACCCAGCTCAAGACAGTGCCATGCCTGGAAAGAGCTTGCAGCCTCTTCTGATCAGTATTTCTGGTTTGCTAATTCATCTTTGGGTTTGTGCTTAGCAGCAGCACTTCTTTTAATAGGGTGAGATTATGAAGTGCTCTGTAGAGAAGTTCTCAGCAGTGTGGGGTTTAAAAGGAGGCAGGAAGGAAGAAGGAGAGAGAAGGGAAAAAATAGAATAGAAATTTCCCTCTGTCCTTTTCAGCTGACTGGGAGCAGGTTGAAAGCAGTCCCAAGGCATGACATAGCATCTATTAATCCTGGGAGACACACTCTCCACATGGCTAATGATCCACTCCATGCATTCATTTCCTTTGGTTTCAGCAGCTTAGTTCTGAGCATTAGAATGATGGATTTGTCTTGATCCTGAAGGCTTCCATTTGAAAGTCAAAACTTCTCCTGGTAGAATACTTAACCCTGTTGGCTCCTGCAGGAAGCTTCTGCCACCCAAAAGGCAGGCAAGCAGCCAGAAGGGCTCAGGAGGTACCAAGCCCACAGAAATCTTTAGTTAGGTGCAAGCAAAAATGGCAGGTTTCATGTGGTAGGACTTCTTCCCTTCCCTTCCCTTCCCTTCCCTTCCCTTCCCTTCCCTTCCCTTCCCTTCCCTTCCCTTCCCTTCCCTTCCCTTCCCTTCCCTTCCCTTCCCTTCCCTTCCCTTCCCTTCCCTTCCCTTCCCTTCCCTTCCCTTCCCTTCCCTTCCCTTCCCTTCCCTTCCCTTCCCTTCCCTTCCCTTCCCTTCCCTTCCCTTCCCTTCCCTTCCCTTCCCTTCCCTTCCCTTCCCTTCCCGTCCCTTCCCTTCCCTTCCCTTCCCTTCCCTTCCCTTCCCCTCCCCTCCCCTCCCCTCCCCTCCCCTCCCCTCCCCTCCCCTTTTTCCCCTGTTGTTTCTCAGCCAGCTGCTGTCTAGCTGGGAAGGAAATGGATAACTCCAGGCTGCAGCCAACAGGGTGCTGGCACTGGAGCCATTGATTTCCCTCCCTGCCAGGCAGAGGCTGCTGCTGTCTCTCTGCAGCCTGCACTCGTTCTGGGCTTCATTACCAGAGCAGCCATGCAGAATTGAGTGGAGTTGCTCTGCAGAGAGGGTTGCTTGGTGCAGCCACTTGGTTTAGAGACCCTAAAGACCACTTCTGTGGTCCCCTTGAAATGACAGCATTGGACTGAAGCTGTTTCACTAATGGGAGGTTTCTGCCCCCTCCAGGATGGATGTTTTGATGCTTTCTCTTCTCTCTCTGGTTTTGCTTTTTTGCTCTTGAAAAAGGCAAGGAGCTGGCTGCAGCTTTGGCTGTGGGAGCTGAGCTGCAAAACTTAGCTGAGCTCTTTCCAAAGAGCTGTTTATGCTTGGAACTTAAAGAGACAGATTCTGACAGGTGCATCACCACACAGGAGCCAGATAGCCCAAAGAGCTACTGCTCCTCTTCTGGCAGGACATGAGGAGGAGGATGGAGCCAGGAGGGAGCTGGTCTCTTCTCCCTAGTCTCAGGTGATAGAAGGAGAGGAAATTACCTGAAGCTGTGCCAGGGGAGGCTTAGGTTGGAGATGAGGACAATTTTTTTTGCTGACAGAGTGGCCAGGGATGGGAAGAGGCTGCCCAGGGAGGTGGTGGAGTCCCCATGCCTGGAGGTATTCCAGAACCCTGTGGCCATGGCAGCTGGGGCCATGGTTTGGTGGCCATGGTGGTGCTGGGTTGCTGCTTGGACTGGATGATCTTGGAGGTCTTTTCTAACCCCGAGTTTCCTGTGGTGCTGACTGGCATTCAGAACACAAAACTCTTACATTTCAAATCCCTTTTGTTCAAAAAAAAAAAAAAGGAGAAATAACTCCAAGCATGTAATTCTTATTACAAAATCCTGCAAGTTTGACTTGATTTGACCTCAGCAGAACAAAGGCTTTGAAGTTCTTTAACAAGGATTTTGATGTGCCATGTTCCTTTAAGGCACTCTCCCTGAGCCAGAGCAGCCTGGTTTGATGCACAGGAAAAGGTTTTTCAGGAATAGTTGTGAGCTGCTGGAGTGCTGGGGGTTAGTCTGGGTCACTGGCTGTGCAAATATTTGCATGAAGACCTCTTGCTGGATGGCTGAACCTAAGCAACCTTCCAGCACCACAGAAGGACAGGGAAAGTGTTCTGTGAGCAGAACTGTTGGCAGGCTCCTTTAAAAAGGTGGAATGCAGGACATGAAGTGCTGGGTGTTGAAGAGGAGAGCTCTTCCTAGCCAAGGGAGTCATTTGTCTGCAATGCAAAAGGCAGTTTGCTGCCTCCACAACTTTTAGGTCATAGAATCCCAGAATGGCTCAGGTTGGAAGGGACCTCAGAGATACCTGCTCCAATCTCCCCACCATGCACAGGGACACCTCTGAACCAGAGTCAGCTGCTCAAGGCCTCATCCAGTCTGGCCAGGCAGGAGGCAGCCACAGCCTCCCTGGGCATCCTGTTCCAGAGCCTCAGCACCCTCCTACTGAAGGACTTCTTCCTCAGTTCCAGGCCAACCCTGCTCTGCCTCAGCATCAAACCATTCCCCCTTGGCAGACACCCTCATGAAGAGTCCCTCTGCAGCCTTCCTGCAGGATCCCTTCAGGGTTGGAGGGCAGCTCGAGGGTCCCTCTTGGCAGCTGTGTTTCTTTCTCCAGATGTGGTTGGGTACAAGGTGGGGCCAGGAGGCATCAGCACAGTCACTGTTCGTTGAATAATAAAGATGATTCATGACTGTCCAGCTCTGAGAATTAGATTTCCTGTTGCAGGTCATTGGCTTTGCTTTGTGTGTTGGTGGTTGTTTCTTTTTAGAAGCTCTACCTTGAATCAGTGAAAATTAAACTCACCATTGCCATGATTAACTTGCAGCTATTAGAGCTGATGGTGATGCTTGGCTTTTATATTCTTCGAAGATACTTGAGGCAGAGTTGCTGTCTAGACACCATCATTTTCTATTCAATCCCAAATTGTTCCCAGTGTGGTTTCTGGTTGTAACATCAGGGTGGAAGAAATACCATGAAATGAAACAGAGAGCTATCTATAGACTCTTCAGCACAGAAGAATTCACTTAGGCTGGCAAACACAATTCAGATTTTCCTCTAAATTAAATTCTCTCTGTTACTTGTTTGCAAGCAGAGAGCCAGAGGATGCCCAACGCTGCCAGGATCCAGGGCATTCAGGTTCCTTCTCTTTCCATAGGGGAAAAACACAAAAGCTCTGTGCTTTCAGTGGGCTTCCTGACTCCCTGCAGGTGTTTGTGTCTGCTCTCAAGTTAGGCTTTGTCACAGCTCATGTTAAAACAGAATTTGGGCAGTTTCAGACTCATCCTTCAAATTCTCACTCGGTGCAGTAATGCCAGAAGGGAGCTGAGACTCTGGCACAGGCTGCCCAGGGCGGCTGTGGCTGCCTCCTCCCTGGGAGTGTTCAATGCTGGGCTGGATGAGTCCTTGAGCAGCTGAGTCTAGCTGAGAGGTGTCCCTGGGCACGGTGGGGAGCTTGGAGGGGATGAGCTCTGAGGTCCCTTCCAACCTGAGCCACTCCATGATTCCAAGATTGCTTTGTGCTCCTTATCTGAGTGTCCTACAGCCATTAGCACAACCCTGACTTGGAGAGCATGAGCAGGATCCAGTGGCTGCTGGCTCTCAAAATCAAAGCTGGCCTTAAAACATTGTGAAAAAATAAACCCAAACCCACCCACAAATTTCTCTGATTTATCTGAGCTGTGACTAAATTGGAATTTGAGCAGCTCTTCAAGCAGCCAAACAAGCAGGGAAGCAAGCAGAGCCCAATTTCAGGTGCATTTAACATGCCTGTGGATGAGTGGATGTTTAATAGCTGATCTCACCCCACCAGCTCCTGGGAAATACCAACCCGATGGGCAGGGCTCCAGTGGTGAATGTTTAATGCATCTTTAGTGATTAAAGAGCTCTTTTCCCCCACTGCTTGAAAGAGATCACAGTGGCTTTAAAGAGCAGTTTAAAGTCGAAACAACAATGGGGAATTAGTAATTGTAGCTGACCACAGCTCGCTCTGGCAGAGAAGGGCTGCGGCTGTTTGCATACCAGAGCTGTGGTGGAACATTGGAGACAAAAGGAAATCACCACTTGGAGAGCAGCAAAGGAGCCAGAGCTGCCTGGCAGAGATCCTCTGGCTTCTTTGTGTCTCACAGCGAGAGACTGGGCACTGCTGCCCTGTGCTGGGCACTGCAGAGGCCACACCTCCAATACTGCCTTCAGTTTGGGGCACTCAGGGCAGACAATCAAGAAGGACATTGAGAGGCTGGAGCAGGTCCAGAGAAGGGCAATGAAACTGGGTCAGGAGAGAAGGGCTGGGGAGGAGCAGCTGAGGGAGCTGGGGGTGTTCAGTCTGGAGGAGAGGAGGCTGAGGGGAGACCTCATTGATCTCTACAGCTCCCTGAAAGGAGGCTGCAGTGAGGTGGGGACTGGTCTCTTCTCCCTAGGATCAGGTGCTAGGACAAGAGGAAATGGCCTGAAATTGTGCCAGGGGAAGCTTAGGTTGGAGATGAGGACAAATTCCTTTGCTGCAAGTGTGGTCAGGGACTGGCACAGGCTGTCCAGGGAGGTGGTGGAGTCCCCAGCCCTGAAGGTGTTCCAGAAACCTGTGGCCATGGAAGCCGGGGCCATGGTTTGGTGTGCATGGTGGGGTTGGGTTGCTGGTTGGATTGGATGATCCTGGAGGCCTTTTCCAACCTTAATGGTTCTGGGTTTAAGCTGACTCGTGCTGATAGAGAGGGAAACCAGTGCAGCTCCTGATTCCTGTGATGGCCTCTGCAGAGATGCAGTAAATAGAAGCAGAGAATTGTTTTGGTTGGAAGAGAGCTCCGAGATCCTCGAGTCCAAGGCCAAGTCCTTGCAGAATGCAGGCTGTGCTCTTGCTGGATGCAGTGCTCTGGCACAACCCCTGCAGGGTGCACATTCATCATCTAGCTGGGTGCCTCCTTGTGCCAAGGACCAAGCCGCTCCGGCGTTCCTGGGAAGCAGAACTGCCTCCAGCAAGAGTAACTGTTTACAGAAGTGGGAAGTTAGTACAACAGAAGGCAGGAGGCCCAGATGGTGTGGTTGTGAATGGAGCTGGAGATCTCCCATGGTGTCAAGAGAGATGCAGGATTTTGCTTACTCCATCCTGCCATTCGGAAGAGGGAAACTGGCAGCTCCCTCCCTGAGCCAAGCTCTCTGGAATGCTGCTGGTGGTTTTCTTTTCCAGCCTGACACTGCCGTGGGTGGTGTGGTCCAAACTGCACATCTGCAAGGGACTGGCTTGCCTGAAACCTGCAGAACTGGGCTGGCTTTGTCATTTCCTCTGTTATCCATTTCCCTGTTCATTTGCCCATGCCTACAGCATTGCCCTCTTGCCCTCCAGCGGCTGGAAGCTCGGTGTGCTCCCGGCAGGGAATGAGGAGCAGAAGCCTGTAAGGAGATGCTGCTTTCTCCAGAAGAGCTGCCCCAGGGATGGCAATGTGGTCTGTGCAAGCCTCTCTCTTTCTTTGTATCCATCTTCTGCTCATCTATGAGATTCCTGCTCCTGCCATGGGTCCCTGACACTGCAAGCTGCTTTCAGTGCATTCTCAGCACAGCACAGCTTCCAGACCAAGTTGTCTAGGAGCAGAGTAGCAGGATGGGTGAAAGCTGCTGCTTTGGGGGTACCTCTGGCAGGTAAAATGCTCTCATTGAGAGCTACCTTCTGGGCAGGCAGCAGGGAAGGCTCAAACTGAAACTTCAGCTCCTTACTTCCATTGGCATTCCTGCAGTGGTACCTCCTGCCTGGGGTGGGTAACTGCTTCACTCCTTGCCTGCATCACAGAGCACTGACCAAGTCTTGTCTCTCTGATCTTCTCCTCCTCCTCCTCTGTCTCCTATTTTCCCAGCTAGCAGGTTCTCTTTTCCCCCCATTTATTTATGCCCTCTTTGCTCCAACCCCTCTCCATCTTAATTCCATATGTTTATTATCTTTTCCATCACCAAGCTGTGAATAATTTTGTGGAGGAATCATGCAGCTGCATGGGAATCAGCTGTTTGGCACAAGCACTGTGCTGGCTCGCTGGAGGAGTCCCTGGGTTAGGAGACAATTGCTGCTAAAGTGTTTTGGAGAGCACATAGAAACAGCCTCCACCAGCGGTGCCAGTCCCAGGCTTGTAACAGTCCTAAGTTCTTGCTGGATTGACTGAAGGACAGTGAGTTAAAAACACAGCAAAGCTGGAGGGATTTCTTTGCTTTCTGCTGCTCTTCGAGCTGCAGAGCACTGCACACCCCCAGCTCCCTCAGCTGCTGCTCCCCAGCTCTGTTCCCCAGACCCTTCCCTCTCTTGGTTGCCCTTCCCTGGCGAGGTATGGCCTCTCCAGTGCCCAGAGCAGGAGCAGGATCCTGTCACACTTCGGTGGGGGGACCTCCTGGCTGTGTTGTATCCTGGTGCAAGTCTCCCAGCCAGGCTCTGTTAGCAGGCATAGGATGCAGTGCTGCACCTCCAGCTGTTCTCCAGCTGCAGCGGTGGCTCTCGGGCAGCCCGGCGCTGGCATTGTGCTGTCTCTCTCCGTAGCGTTAAAGCAGCAGAGGAGAAAGCTCCAAGAGAGGACCATCAAGTGATTTCCCACGACTTCTTGTTTCTATTTCTAATAGTCTCCTCCATTAATCCCCACTGGAGAGCAAACACTCTTCTTGTAATGATCCTGAAGAGCAACACAATCTTCTCTGCTTGCTTTTGCTTCTTTTTCTTCTCAGTTTCGCTTCCTTCGGAGCAGCTCCGCACTGCCTCAGCTCGCCGCAGATTTGAATGATAAAGGCACTCAGATAGCCCTATTAAACCAGAGCTCTGCTGTTTGCTGGGAGACTACAATTTGTACAAGAAGCTCCAGATAACCTCTTCACCTTCCCCCACAGAGCTGTAATCCGTGGGTTCGGCCATATGGAGCTGGTATTCACACAGAGTGAATGTAAATAAAGCTTTGCAATGCCTTTGATATCAAAGCTATTTATGCCTCTCTCTCAGCAAGTATTTCCATTCTCTCCCAGACATAGTTAGCATAAAAGCAACCCCCTGTTTGGAATGCTTTTAGAGTGGAAAAAAACACCAAACAAACCCAAAAACCTCCAAAACTTTAATCGCTTGTTCCTTGCCTTCAGAAGGTCGTCAGAAAGTTTCCTCCTCCAGATATTATTTATTGGGCAGAGGATTTAGCAAACAGTGGGAGGACACCGAGGGCTGCAGGGCGTCCAGAGAAGAGCAACAAAGCTGCTGAAGGGCCTTAAGCACAGCTGAGAGACCTGGGGCTGTTCTGCCTGGAGAAGAGGAGGCTGAGGGGAGACTGCATTGCTCTCTGCAGCTTGCTGCAAGGAGGCTGCAGTGAGGTAGGGGGTGGTCTCTTCTCACATGCAACAAGTGACAGGACAAGAGGAAATGGCTTCAAGTTGTGCCAAGGGAGGTGTGGGAGGTGTAGGTTGAATATTAGGGAAAATGTCTTCCCAGCAAAGGTTCTGAGGCACTGGCACAGGCTGCCCAGGGAGGTAGTGGAGTCCCCATCCCTGAAGGGGTTTAAAAGCTGTGTCCATGTGGTGCTGATGTGGTTTTGGCAGTGGCTTAGCAGCAGTGTGGGGCTGTGAGCTCTGGGTGATTTGTTAGACTTGGTGATCTCAAAGGTCTCTTCCAGCCTCAAGAGCTCCATGGTCTGTGATTCTGTAAGGCTTGGGGAGCCAAAGACTCACAGTCCTGGTTGGGTTCCTCAGCTGCTCCTACCCAGCCCTGTTCTCCAGACCCTTCCCCAGCTTCACTGCCATTCTCTGGACATGCTCCAGCCCCTCAGTGTCCAAGAGAGGACACAAATCATCTGTCCACTCCCAGGAGATGCTGGGCCAGAGGCAGTGGATCAGTCACCACCTTAAGGCAAGTGTCAGACCTCTCAAGCTTTGTGCCCAGTGTTAATCACTTCCCTGTAAAACTTCTTAGACAGCAGAGCCTTGGAAGGTCACCTGGAATAAATCAGTCATGATTCACAGCAGATCTGATTAATGAAGGCTCAAGGTCACACAGAGTCTGGTGTGTGTCTGATGGGGTGTGCAGGCAGCGTGGGGCTGTTTAAGCAGCAGCCCTGTGTGTAAACTGAGGTTGGTTTGTTTGTGCACGTTGCATAATTAATAAATCACAAGAGGCAGAGTGGAAATTCACAGGCTACAGCCTGGGCCTGAGCTGCAGATGGATAAAAACGAGATAATTTCTCTGTAGCAGTGGTAAAGGAGTTTGATTTGTGCAGTGTTTTAGCAAAGCTTTGATCACCCTCCCAGCAGAAGTCCAGAGGAGTTCTGGTTTGAAACACTGGGAGAGGAGAAATGGAGATCAGCAGAACGAAAGCTGCAGGGAAGGTGTGGAGAATGCTGCTTGCTTGAGCTGGGGGCAGAGGGGTGGTGCTGAGCTGGGGATGATTGAGGTTTAATTTAAGATCAATTAGTCACCATTTTAATTAGGCTAGCAGGCAAAGCTGAGGCTGCTGTGTTGAGGTGCTGCAGACATCCATTTGAAGTTAACTCTTGTGCTGAGCAGCTTCTGCCTCCCTTCTGCAGGCAGCAGCTGGGTGGGAAGAGGCAGTGCTGTCCCCTCCGACTCACAGGCGGGGAGGCAGCAGAGAGAAAGCTCTGGAGCTCGGGGTTGCTATCAGACTTCTCTGATCTTGAATGGTTTCTGTCATTTCAGCAGAGGAATAGCCTCAGGTTGCACCAGGGGAGGTTGACCGCCCTTTAGGGCAAGAAATTGTTCCTCAGGTCCAGCTGAGGAAATACTTCATGAGACAAACTTCAGAGGGATTTTCCCCAGGGATTAGTTTGGTGTAACCCACTGCTAGGAGCAGAGCCCTGTGCTGTCAGCAGCTGTAGGATACGTCCCAGGGCTCTGCTGCAGCCTCTGGCTTACAGAGCTGTGAGATAAGCTCTCTGAAAGCTGGTTCCTGGCCTGTGCAGTGTCCCTGCATTAAAAAGCCTTTTTTTCCCTCATGGGCTTTTGACATCTGCCTGCAAGTGCTAAGGACTTTAAAGCCCTTGGTCTGCCTGCATCTGGATCTTGAGGTGTGGTGCCCTTGCCTTGGTTCCTTTCCAGCTCGTGGCTGCGTTCTTTTGCTGCCAGCTTCATCCTAGCACTTCTCTGACTTTTTTTCCTGGCTGGACTCATTGTACAATGAAACCTGGATCAGCCCTTCCATGTCACAAATAAATTGTACTTGGTCTCACCAGCCTCTAAAGAAAATCCATTTGCTGATCCCTTTGAAATCAGGGAAGATTTTTTTGTGTCTGTTCAAGTGAGAAGCTTTGGCATCCTCTGAAAATCAAAGGAGGAAGGGAGTGGAGGCATTTGTTTAACAGGAACCTGTCTCTGAAGCTCTCAGACTGAGCCCCAGAGCTGTAGGGGATTGGATCTGGTGTGGAGAGGAGGTCACCAGATCACAGAATGGTAGGGGGTGGAAGGGACCTCTGGAGATCATCTAATCCAGCCCTGCTAACACAGCTGTGCTTGGATCAGGTGGCACAGGAACACAATCTCCAGGTGGGCTTTGAAAGTCTCCAAAGGAGACTCCACAGCCTCTCTGGGCAGCCTGCTCCAGGGCTCTGTCAGCCCCTCTGCAGCTGCATCTCCACTTAGAAAGCAAAAAGCATGGATCCAGGGATCCTGGGTTTGTATCAGAGGTGTCTGAGTCATGTGCATGGTGATGGCAGTGGCACAGATCCATTCATAGAGGAGATCTTTGTTCACACCCAGGATTGTTAATCCAGGGCTTTATTTTTAAACCTGTGATGTTCACAGGAGCCTGGCACTTGTCAGTCTCAGGCAGATTAAAGTGGTCCCAACGCTTGGTGGTTCCCAGCATGCACATCCTGCACCCTCCTGAGCAGCCTGGGACTCACCAACATGAATTTTAAAGACGATGAAAATCAGGTGCAGGAGGAAAGAAAGTTCTGGGCTCAGCTGTTTGAAGGACTTGAGTTGTGTGAGGCTCGACACTGAGGACTGACAGAGGCAGACCTGTGAACATAAGGGGCTGCAGCAGCTCTCCAAAGCAAAGGTTTGAGCAGACACCAAACCCAACCTTGGTCTCTTGCATCTTAGGTGGGTGAAGGAGCAACTGAGCTGCTTGTCTCCTTGAAGTGCCATTTTAACACCAGTTGACTGCACTTAGAATTGGCAGCAGAAATTTATGCCTTGAAAATGGCAAAGATGAGAATCTGTCTGCATGGTCCTGGGGAGGCTTCTGCTACCACTGAAAACTGGGAGAGCTTTTACTAGAGCTGGCCAGCAGGAGCAGGGCAGGGATTGTACCCCTGGACTGGGCACTGGTGAGGCCACACCTTAAGGGCTGGGGTCAGTTTTGGGTCCCTCACCCCAGGAAGGACATTGAGGGGCTGGAGCAAGTCCAGAGAAGGGCAAAGCCGGTGATGGGTCTGGAAAGCAGGACTGGGGAGGAGCAGATGAGGCAGCTGGGGCAGGGGGGGAGTGTGGAGAAAAGGAGGCTGAGGGGAGACCTCATTGCTCTCACAGAATGAACCAGATTGGAAGAGACCTCCAAGATCATCAACTCCAACTGATCATCCAACCCTAACTGATCAAGTAGACCATGGCACCAAGTGCCTCATAACCAGTCCCTTCTTAAGCACCTGCAGGGATGCTGACCCCACCACCTCTCTGGGCAGCCCATTCCGAGGGGCAAGCTCCCTGAAGCGCAGCTGCAGTGAGCTGAGGCTGGGTCTCTTCTCCTTAGCATCAGGTGAGAAAATGAAAGGAAAGGGCCTCAAGTTGTGCCACAGGAAGTTTAGGCTGGATACTAGGAAGAAAATTCTTTGCTGCAAGTGTGGTCAGGGGTTGGCAGAGGCTGCCCAGGGAGGCAGTGGAGTCCCCATCCCTGGAGGCGTTAGAGAACCTGTGGCCGTGGTATGTGGGGCCACGGTTTGGTGGCCATGGTGGGGTTGGGCTGGTGGTTGGAGTCAATCTTCAGGGCCTTTTCCAGCTGATTTTGTGATTCCTCCTGCAGGGTAAGACTGAAAGGCTAACCCAGGGAGCTGAATGCTCTGGGGTTAGGGTTTGTGCAAATGGCTGCTGGGCTGTGGGTGCTGCAGGAGCTGCTCCAGACCACGCACCTTGATTAACTGAGCTGCATAATTTATGCCTCTGCTTATTTAATCACTCCAGAGTTTTGGTATTTGCTGGCAGTTGCTAGATTGCTTTATTAAATTGAGGCTGTGTTGAAGGAAATTTATTTTTGTGTATTCCTCCTTCATAATTTTTTTTCCCCTTTCCTTAACTGTTGTCACATAAATTACTGCGTTATCGATGGATCTGTGTGCAGAGCCTTCCTGCTTGCTTCCCATGCCAGAATCCTCTAAATCATGCCTGGCATCTGTATTATATCTTACTTCATGCAATCCTTCTCCATGATGGATGGACTTCCTTTGCTTTCTTCTCTTTCACATCAGACAAAGCATTCAGACTTGAAAGCAATGGAGATTAAAAAAAAACCCAAACTCCAGATTTTGTCTCTTGACTCACAAAAGTGTGAGACCGTGGCGGTGACGGAGGCTGCAGCAAGGTGGAGTTGGTCTATTCTTCCAAGTAGCAACTGACAGGAGAGGAAGCTGCCTCAAGTCACACCAGAGCAGGTTTAGGTTGGACATGAGGAACAATTTCTTCCACTAAAGGGTTCTCAAGGCCTGTCCCAGGCTGCCCAGGGTGGAAATCCCATCCTGGAGAGGTTTCAAAGCCTCTGCTGAGAGCCATGATTTAGTGGTGGTCTGGCAGTGCTGGGTTGGACTTGATGATCTTAAAGGCCTTTTCTAGCCTAAAGAGCTCCATGGTCCTATGAACCAGATCTGTTCAATAGCGTCACCACACGAGCCACAGACATCTCCCTGCCCGAGCAGGGCAGGGCTCAGGGGGGAGAAAGCTGCTTTGGTGTGGAGCAGGTTAAACATGAGCTGCATTCTGTCAGGAGGAGGAGACTCCAATGGTCAAAATGTTTACAAAGAGCCCATCCACATTACTTTGTCTCCTCTTTAGTGGCAGCATAAGGAACGTGGTGAGGTGAGCAAGGTGAACATTAGTGGAAGGCAGTAAGCTGTCTAAATCTTTCCTTGGCCGGAGGATGTCTTCCTTAGCTGCAATTTTTGCAGCTCAGCCTTGTCACCTGCTCTGTAGATGCAGGAACTTTGTTTTCCAATCTTCTGGGGAGAAAATTCCTGCAGATTGCTTGTTCCTCCTGCTGCTGACTCCATTCCTCGTTGCAGGTACTGGGAGCAGCATCTGAGTTAGCACAGTAAGGAGTTAGCAGAGCTGCAGCTGTGACCGCATTGGATTGAACAACCCAAGAACAGCTTGGGATGTGCAGGCATGGGGGCATCCAAAGGGTACCCAGGTTTGATTTTTGAGGACAAATAGCTCTCTACAAAATGCAGCATTTGTCACAGAATCCTAGAATTGCTTCAGCTGGAAGAGACCTGTGAGATAATTGAGTCCAAGCATCACCCCAAGGCCACCATGGCCACCAAACCCTGGCCCCAGGTGCCACGGCCACAGGTTTCTGGAACACCTCCCGGGATGGGGACTCCACCACCTCCCTGGGCCACCTATTCCAATGCAAATTGCTGGAAAATTCCCTTTTTGTCTTCTTTAAATTAGCCTGGATGTGTCTTTTGATGCAAACAGATAATATTTTCCTCTGAAGTTCTTGCAAGCAGGGAAATATTTACGGAGCTGATGTGTATTCATCAATAGCTGCTGATGGCTGTGTAATATGGGCTTGGGTTTAATTTCCTACTTGTTATTTGCCTGAACATAGTTGATTTATGAGTGTGTGCATGCCTAGATGGAGATATCTTTCAGCTGGTTGAAAACTACCCCATGGAGCTGTTTTTTAATGGGAAATTGTTTTTCCAGTTATTCATCTCATTGCTACTCTCTGCTTCCAGTGGTAAAATGAAGTTTCCAGCAGAAATTTTTCCAGACAGCTATCAACATCACTCTGATTCTGCTTTTCTCTGCTGAGTTTACATTCTTCCTTAGCCAAATAAATCTCCCAGAGGGTACAGGATTTGGGCTTTTATCTATAGAGCTATCCCTTGGATATAGAGGAGCAGGCAGCTCTAGCACTGCAAATCCTACTGAAGGAAGGCAAAAAAAAGGCATTTGGAATTACAGCTCTCTAATGAGAAAATGACAATGGTTACTTCGGGTTTTAGAGGATTCTCAGCCACAAGGATTACTGAACTGAAGGCTTTTTCCAGCTATTTTATTAGCCAGCTGAAGTAGAATAGGCCTAATCTGCCTCCAGTCAGATTCCACAAGTCTGGGGCCGTGGCACATGCAAATGTTCTTTCCTGCTCTTTGCTGAAGGACTCAGAGCATCAGAGGAGAAGTGGCTGTGAGACTTCTTATCTGGAGATTCTGTGCTGTGCTTTGGAGAGAAACTCAGTGTAGGAACTCCCCAAGAATCACAGAATCGTAGGATCAGGCTTCATATGGCTCTGAGCAGCCTGCTGGGGATGTCCCTGCTGACTGTTGGACTGGATGACAAAAATCACAGTGTCCAGTTCTGGTGTCCCCAGCAGCAGAACGACACAGAGTTGCAGGAGAGAGTCCAGAGGAGGCCACAAAGATGATCCAAGGACTGGAGCAGCTCTGCTGTGAGCACAGGCTGAGGGAGCTGGGGGTGTTCAGCCTGGAGAAGAGAAGACTCCAGGGGGACCTCAGAACTGCCTGCCAGGACCTGAAGGGATCCTGCAGGAAGGCTGCAGAGAGACTTTTCCTGAGGGTGTCTAGAGCCAGGCCAAGGGGGAATGGCTTGAAGCTGAGGCAGAGCAGAGTTAGACTGGAGCTAAGGAAGAAGTTCTTCAGTGCCAGGGTGGTGAGGCTCTGGCACAGGCTGCCCAGGTGGGCTGTGGCTGCCTCCTCCCTGGGGGTGTTCAAGGCCAGGCTAGACGATTCTATGGAATATTTTGGCTTGGGAGGGAGTTTTGGAGGTCATCTGCCCCCAAGAAGTGGGGATTAGAGTCAAAACTTCCCAGAGAAAAGTGCTGTGATCAGAGGTTTAATCTCAGGTAAATGATTTGTGCATTCCCTTGGGAAGCTGATGTCTGTTACTTGTACTTGGAACAGTTTTTTGCCTGGAGAGTGCTTGTACTGAGGCCCTTTAAGAAAAGAAAGTAGCCCAAATCCTGGTTTTGGAAGAGAACTTTGTGACTGAAGTTACAGACCCAAACTCACTGGCCCTGAACTTCCTCTGGAGGTAATCAATGCTTTGCATAGCAGCAGTTGTGCCAGGGGAGCTTTGTCTGGAGGCAGGGCAGCAGTTCTCAATTTCATGGGTGAGGAAGCAGGGCAATTGCTTGGCCTCTGGCCCTGGTGCAGCAGGGGTAGGGAAGGGCCCTGTGTAGCTATGCAAATGTGCTCAGCCGGTCTGGGTGGATGGCAGGAGAGCAGCAGAATGGTCCAGTGCAGCCCAGCGCCGTGCAGGCTCTGGTGCCGCAGGCAGATGATCCTTCATGAGGTTTGCCTGTTCCAGTGCCTGGCCACCACCATCCCTGGAGCTGTTCAAGAGCCTGTGGCCATGGCACTGGGGAGTGTGGTTCACTGGGCATGGTGGTGGTGGGTTGGTGGTCGGGCTGGAGGGTCTTGGTGGCATTACCCAACCTTAATAATTCCAAGGTGCTCTGTGTACCTCACCCACACCCCGCCGGGCTGACTCCTCCTGTGAGACTGGAACCCCCCAGCTCTGCCTGCACTCCTGACAACAGTTTCTTCCAGATCACAGCAGCAGAGTGATGGAAAAAAATTCATTTCTGAATTGCACTAATTCAGAGAGGAACAAAAAGTGCCAGATGCCATCAGGGCCCTTCAGCACACGGTGCTGTCACCAGCGCTCTGCCTGCAGCCAGCGTGGCTGAGCTCGTGGCAGTCACTGTGACACTTCCACACTGTGTCACACACCACTGCCACCTCTGCCCAGCCTCACCAGGCACTGCATGCAGCAGTTTCTCTGATGTCCTCTTCTCCTCCCCCTTCTTTTCCCGCCTGGCACTCCCTTTCTCACAGTCAGCTGAAGCTAAGCATCCAGGGTGCTGCCACATTCCCCCAGGGCATTTCCCACCTGCATGAAGCAGCCACAGAATATGTGAGGCTGGGCTGCACCTCCCAGCTCAGAGAGAATGGTGCTGTGGAAAATGTCACCTCCTTCCCACCCCCTTAGCCTGGGGTGCTCCTCACTTCAGCCTGGATCCTGCAGTGCTGTGCAGCATTGGCACAGGCTGCCCAGGGATGTGCCGGGGTCCAGAAACCTGTGGCCGTGGCACCTGGGGCCATGGTTTGGTGGCCACGGAGGTCTGAGCTGATGGTTGGACTGGGTGAGCTTGGAGGCCTTTCTCAAGCAACAGAGTTCTGTGATTCTTTGAACAGAGTGAGATGGAGTGAGGAAGGTCTCTTTGGCATGGGAGCTGAGCTGTCTTAACAGAGACTAGAATCCAGATCGCTGGAATTAATTAATATTAATTCCTTATTTATGTAATATAAATCATGTAATTACCACGTGCAATTTCCATTTCAAACTTGGTTAATTTATCATTTTATGTCCTTGTAAACTATGGCTGAGTACAGCATCAGCCTTTTATCTCCATGTAGCTGTTGTTAATTAATTTTTTTCCAGCATGACTCTGGATGTGTTCTGTGACCTGTAGCCATGCCTGCAGAGACAGGCAGTGCTGCCAGGCAGAACGGTAGAGGCTTGTCATACCATGGGTTGCTGCTGGGAGAACATGGTGAGGCAGTGCAGGCTTAGGTGCCCCTGGACTGTGCATGAAGCACTAACACCATGAGGTGCAGGGCTTGTGCTGCAGCTGCCTAAAGAGAGCAGGGCTGGGGAGGAGCAGCTGGGGGACATGGGGTTGTGCAGTCTGGAGAAGAGGAGGCTGAGGAGAGACCTCATTGCTCTCTGCAACTCCATGAAAAGAGGCTGCAGTGAGGTGGGAATTGGTCTCTTCTGCCTAGGAAGAGCTGATGAAATGAAAGGAAAGAGAGAGTTGTTAGCCATTGGGATGTGCTGCCCAGGGAGGTGGTGGAGTCACCGTCCCTGGAGGTGCTCAAGAGGGGACTGGATGTGGCACTTGGTGCCATGGTTTAGTAGTCAGGAGGTCTTGGGTGACAGGTTGGAATTGGTGATCTTTGAGGTCTTTTCCAACCTTATTGATTCTATGATTCTATGAAATGGCCTCAAGTTGCAGCAGGGGAGGCTTAGGTTGGACATTAGGAAAAAAATTCATTGCTGCAAAAGTGGTCAGGGATGGGAACAGGAGGGTGCAGTCCCCATCCCTGGAGGTGCTGCACGAATGATTCTGGAGAGCTTTTCCAACCCAAGTTTTCTGTGATTTTATAGACAAATAGGAAGGATTTGTACACTGAGAACCTGAGCTTGGAATGGTCCACACACAGCTGTCACCTGGGCTGGGAGTTGCTGCTTCCCTGGCCCACAGCTGGGGCTGGCAGCTCAGGTGATGTCAGCTGGCAGCGCTGCCTCCCCCGCCGCAAGTGGCAGCACTTCACCTGTGCCAGCGCAGCAGCTGCCTTGGGGCTCTGTGCTGGGAGCCGAAATCCCAACATGGACCAGGTCCTGAGGCAACCAACTGTCCTGGCACAGGGCCAGAGCTGATGTCTGAAGGTGAACACCAAGGTCAGGCTGCCTTGAGGAGCTGCTTTCTCCTCGCTGATGTCGGAGACCTTTTATTAAAAGCAGCAGAAGCTGTGCCCCAGCCTTCTCCACCCCCAAAGCTGCTGTTCCTCTGCTTTCATTATGCAACCCAGCAGGCAGCAAGGGTTTGCTAAGTGGCTGTGACTGCATGCTGGGGTGGGAGCATTACTGCACAAACTGGAGCTGCACCCAGCCATGACCGCCTGGATTACAGCGGTCAGGAGCCAGCGCTCCGCTGACTTCTCTTAAGCAAAGATCAGAGCACAACTGGAGCTGGAAAGCCACAGGGGGGACAGAGGAAACCTTTAAAGGCCTTCTAGTTCCATGTACAGATTAAGGGAAATCCAAGTGGGAGAGGTTAATAGAGCAATGCCTTTGTTAGCAGTGGCTGTGAGCAGAGGAAAACAAGGCTGAGGGCTTCCTCCAGCCACCATCCAACCCAGAGCTTCGGAGCCAAGAGCCCTGCTCAGCGCTGGGAGCCCAAGGAGGGCCTGGATTCAGCAGCGTGCAGATGGTGTCCAAACAGACCTTCAGGCTGCAACTTAGGTTGTTCCCAAGATTGCTGTTGAGGGCCACAAAGATGATCAGAGGCTGGAGCACCTCTGCCATGGGGCCAGGCTGGGAGAGATGGAGAAGAGAAGGTTCTGGGGGGACCTCAGATCTGCATTTCAGTATCCACAGGGGACCTACAGGCAGGCTGGGGAGGGACTGTTCAGAAGGGCCTGTGGGGACTGAGGCACAGTGGTTTGGAACCAGAGCAGGGCAGAGTTAGGTTGGACATCAGGAGGAAGTTCTGCATGGTGAGAGGGTGAGACACTGGGACAGGCTGCCCAGGGAGGTGGTTGAGGCTCCATCCTGAAGACATTCAAGGTCAAACTTGATGTGGCCCTGAGCAGCCTGCTGTAGTTGGAGATGTCCCTGCTGAGTGCAGGGGGTTGGACAAGGTGGCATTTGAGGCTCCCTTCCGACTGATGCATTCTGTGACACCTTTGGGATGGATGTGATTGCTTTGAGTTTTCCCTTCTGTAACCCTTCCACCTCTGCTTGTTGAGGTAGAACTTATCCATGCCGTGGCATGCAGCTGAGAGCTTTCTGCTCCTCTTTTTCTCTCTGAGCATGAAAAAAGAGGTGAGCTGGTGTGCCAGAGC
This sequence comes from Dryobates pubescens, assembly GCF_014839835.1. Lineage (NCBI taxonomy): Eukaryota > Metazoa > Chordata > Aves > Piciformes > Picidae > Dryobates > Dryobates pubescens. The sequence goes on from NC_071642.1 coordinate 11,781,110, forward strand.
ATTGCTACAGCTGCTTCTCACCTTGAAGCCATAGGTGAAACCCATAAATTTTAAATATTGGATTGAAGGTTTTGAAGATTCCTGATAGAAATACTACCAGTGGAGAGGCACCCTGGGACTCACACCACTCCTGCATTTCATATGCAGGGAGAAGCATTATGGCCTGTCAAGGAATTTGTCCTTTGCTGTCAAGGCTGCAAGCACCACTTTCAGCCTTCCACAGAGGACCCTTAATAGCCAGAAGATAAGAAAGTACCAAAAGCTGTAGGTGTAAGTGTGGTGGTTTGGGGTGCACTGCAATGCTGATCCTTGCCAGTGTGCTCAGGAGCTGAGGGCAGCTCAGCTCCTCTCTCCCTGCTCTCACTCCCCTCTGCAGCAGGTAAAAGGCTGGAACTGGAGCTAGCTGTGCCCTTCAAGCACCTTCCTCACCTACCCCAGGTCTCCCTACACTTCCAGTTGGCTGTGCTGTGGCTTTAATTGGATAGCATCCGAGGCCGGGAGGGGCCATTAGATCATCTGCTCTGAACTTCTGTATATCACAGACCATTAAATTTCACCCAGGTACCCCTGGGTGTTCTTCACTTCCACTCTTTAAACTTTTATGTGGTGCTCCTGTGCCATGGTTCATCACAGAGATAGCTACAGCTCAGTGAAATGTGCTCTGTGTAGGGCCAGGGATGCTTGTAAAGTGCACGAGGAGCCTTCAGAGCAGAGAGAACTTGGATCTGTTTGGGCTTGGGTTGTTCAGGGGCGCTTGGGGAATTAGGAGGCTCAAGTCCCATTAATCTTTATGAGAATTTAGCATCTAAATGCCCTGAGCAGCTTTGGAAAATCTCCTCTTTTAGGGGGAGTCATAAAAGTAAGCACTTGGAATTAGCTGAATTGTGCATGGGGTTCGTTAGTGTTGGAGGCTTCAGCACCACAGGGTAAATCCTGCTCTGGACCTCTGTGGTGACCTGCTCTGGAGGTGACATTTCCCTCCTGCCTGCCTCCAAGCACTTCACTGTTGGCTTTAGGCTTGGTTCTTTACACTCCTTTTTACCTTCTTTCCCTGCTTGATATACCTCAGGTGGTTCTTAGCAGCCATAAAGATGCCACAGGAGTTTAGAACATCACCAGGGAGGGAGACTCCACCACCTCGCTGGGCAGCCTGTCTGCAGTCTCCTCTCCTTCAGCAGAAGGAGAAAGCTTCCTCTGCTCACCCTGCTCTGCTGCCCTGGGGACCTGTGCTGTCCTCTCCTCGTCTCTGGCAGGGAGGTTTCCCTCTCTGACTCCGTTCCAGTTCCTCTCAGTCACTTCCTGCTGCTCTCCAGCAGACCCACCAGAAATCATTTTTCTCCCACCCTCTCTCTTGTGTCCTTTGGGTATTTGTAAGCAGTTGTGTTCTGTCTCCACCCTCACTTAAGCGAGGCTGGGCCCATGTGAGACAACAGCTAGTAAGGCAGGTTGTAGTATGTATTGAGTACACCTGCCTTCCTAATTACTACATGCCAGGATTAATTGCATGACTGCAAATATTGGCTCAGACTCCTTCCCCTGACATGTTGTGACTAAAGCAGCCCACAGCTCTTCTGAAGGCAAATGTTGCCCAAAATTGAAATATTTCTCTCATTTGACACAAATTGTAATTATCCCAAAGAACCTGAAAGTTCTTCCTCCTCCCCTCCCCCTTCTTTGTCTTCCTAATTATCCCCGTAGTTCCCCGGGAAAATGGCTGGGATTGCTGCTCATTAGCCCAATCATTTCTTTAGCAATTACCAGAAATGCAGGCAGCCAGTCTGGAGAAAAACACAGCAGAGCAGAGCAGAGTTTGCCTTTGGACCAGGCAAGGGTGCAGAGGAGGTGCTCTGGGGATGCAAATGCAAGAAACTGCCCCCTGGGCTGGGCACTGGGGAGGAAACACCCTGTATCCTGGGGTCAGTTTTGGGCTCCTCACTCCAAGAAGGACATTGAGGAGCTGGAGCAGGTCCAGAGAAGGCCAAAAGAGCTGGGGAAGGGTCTGGAGAACAGGGCTGGGGAGGAGCAGCTGAGGGAGCTGGGGGTGTTGAGCCTGGAGAAGAGGAGGCTGAGGAGAGACCTGGCTCTCTACAGCTGGAGGCTGGAACCAGGTGGGAGTTGGTCTCTTCTCCCTGGTCTCAGGTGATAGAAGGAGAGGAAATGACCTGGAATTGTGCCAGGGGAGGGTTAAGTTTGGAGATTAGGAACAATTTCTTTGCTGCAAGAGTGGCCAGGGACTGGCACAGGCTGCCCAGGGAGGTGTTCTAGAAACCAGTGGCCATGGCACTTGGTGCCATGGTTTGGTGTCCATGGTGGTGCTGGTTGATGCTGGTCTGTGTGATCTTGGAAGCCTTTTCCAACCCAAGCAATTCTGTGATTCTCTGATCTGAGACGTTGGCTTAGTTCCCAGCACCATCCCAGTTGTTCTCTGTGACCTTGGGCAAGTCACATCATCTGTCTTTACCAGAGTGCAGGTGGGCAGGCAGCAGAGATGCCTCCCTGTGCAAGCAGACAGCTCCTGCTGCAGGGTGGTGCTGCAGTGTCTGGGCTCACAGGTGGCTCTGGAAATTCAGGACATTACTCTGTGGATTGCTGCAGCCTCTGTGTGTGGAGCACTCGCTGGACAGGCACAGGGCTGTATGAGCAGGAGAGCAGCCCAGCAGAGCCTGCTCTGCTCCTTGCCTGCACGCCCAGGCCTGGCAGATGTGCTCCCAGCAAGCCCCTGCCGTGCTCGGAGCCTGGCCGCTGCCAGAGCCAGAGCGGAAGATTAACGAAGCTGTCACTGCGTGGAAGGGGCTGGGCACGGCAGGCAGCTCAGGAGCCTGCCTGCAGCTTGTCCACTTCTGTAATTAGAGAAACAGGAAGAGGGAGAGGAACCTGCAGAAGCACCAAGACGCCTGCAGGACACCTCCCAGCTGCTCTAAGGTCTCCCTGGAGCCCTCTCTTCCCCAGGCAGAGCACCCCCAGCTCCCTCAGCCTGTCCCCATAGGGGAGGCTCCTCAGCCCTCTGATCATCTTTATGGCCTCTGCTGGCCTCTCTCCAGCAGGTCCAGGTCCTTCTTGTGTTGAGAGCCCCAGGACAGAGTACTCCAGGTGAGGTCTCACCAGAGCAGAGTGGCAGAATCCCCTCTCTCCATGAGCCTGCTGGAGCTGAGCAGACAACCATCCTCTCTGTACACCTCTGCAGATGAGTCCTCTCCCCTCTGGAGTCTCTGCTCTGTTCAAACCCCTAACATTTCTTGCATGTCAAGCCAGGCCAGTGCCATGCTCTCTGGGGTCCTGGTGTGTAGGGAAGGCTTCACTTAGCTCTCCACGGGCTTGGAGCCTGTCTGTCAGCTGCAGCAGGTGCAGCAGAAGCAGAGGTACCCCTGGGGAAGGGCAGATGATGTCTGCAGTACCTCTGAGCCCTTGGGACACGTGGCTGCAGGGACAAAACCAGCTCAGAGTTCCAGCTGCTGCTGTGAAGGTGCAGGCTGAGAGCTGGGGCTGCTGGGGCATCTCCCTGGCATCTCCAGCCCCTCTGGGCTTGCTTTGTGCTGCAGTTCCCTTGCCTGGGCAGCTCCATAGCTCCCAGGTTGGCCTTACTCTAAGAGCACCTTTTTTTCCTCAGCCTGCTCCTGGTTTGTTTATCTGAGGGCTGAGCAGGCAAAGGAATTTTTGTATCAGTTCATGAAAAGGAGGCAGTGCCTGGGGAGCAGAGTGGAATGCAGCTCCTCTGGTGAAGCCACACCAGCAGCCCCCTGCAGCGTGGCAAGGATCTGCCTGGCTGCAGTTGGAGACCCCTTGCATCCTCCTAAAGATCCAGGAGACAAACAATGTGGTTGAATACTTTCTAATTTTGCTCTCCTCCATTATTTGCATCTCAGAAATGAGCTCCTGTTTTATTGCTTCCTTCCTCTAAAGAGAAGGGAGGGACCTGCTGTGGGGCATATTCCAGCCCAGGTAATGATATTGCAGCTCCCTCTGCTCCTCTTGCAGAGACAATTGGAAAAGGAAATCTTGTTGTGTGCATTCAGTTGCTAGAGGCAAAGTGTTTTCTGCTGGAGATGAGGGCTTTGTGGTGGAGTTGCTCAGTCTAGGGAAGAGGAGGCTGAGGAGAGACCTCATTGCTCTCTACAGCTCCCTGGTTGTAGAGAGGTTGGAGCCAGGTGGGGGTTGGTCCCTTCTCTCTAGTCTCAGGTGATAGAAGGAGAGGAAATGTCCTGGAATTGAGCCAGGGGAGATTAGGAAAAATTTCTTTTGCTGCAAGAGTGGTCAGGGACTGGCAGAGGCTGGCCAGGGAGGTGGTGGAGTCCCCATCCCTGGAGGTGTTCCAGAAACCTGTGGCCATGGCACTTGGGGCCATGGTTTGGTGGCCATGGTGGTGCTGGGTTGAGGCTGGACTGGATCCCAGAGGTCCCTTCCAACCTCCCCCATTCTGAGAGCAGAACCAAGCCAGAGCAGGTCCAGCACTTTCTGTGCAGGTGAAAGGCCACAGAGCAGCAGCAGCAGCTTAGGCAAGAGGGGCAGAGCTTGCTGCCGGGGTGGATCTTTGCTCTGTTGTGGTGTGGTGCACTGCAGCCCTCCAGCAGCCCTGGGCATGCAGCTCCAGGCATTGCACTGGAGCTGTGTCAAGGTGTTTACAGAACAGCTCATTCCTCCCTGTCCCTGCAGAGCAGGCTGGTGGCTGCTGCTGCTGCCCCAGAAGGAGGGAGAGACACAATAAATCCTTCTGCCTTCCTGCTCTCTGATAATGGAGACGAGTGACAGGAGCTGGAATGCTTTCCCCTGCTCGCTCTGATGTTCCCTGCCAGGCTTCATTGCCTGCTCCTGCAGCTGCACTGGGCTGGGCCCAAGGACAGACTGTCCCTTGGGGCTGCACAGCTGAAGGCTGCACTGAAATCCCCGAGGGTTTGCAGGGCTGAGCCTCGGGGAGTCCACAGACCTGACAGCCAGATCCAGGCTTCTGAGACCCCTTTGGAAATGTTATCTCCATTTTGCCAACTTATCCCCATTTTAACTCTTAATAAATAAGTTGTTTTAAGGATGAAATCTTAAAATCTCTTCAGCTTTCAGTGGCTGCCCCTGCTGCCTATTTTCTCCCCAGCCATAAAGCCAAATTATCTCAGGGTCTATCCCATGTAATTCCCTTTCTGGCCCTATCTCATCTCTGGCTCTTAGCTGGAGTGATTGAAAAACTCTGCCCTTCCGTGACAGAAATCCAGATGGGGAATCCTAGTGGGCAGCAGAGCTCTGCCAGGAGCAGGCCAGGCGCTTGGGAGCAATGCTCCCTCTCTATCTGCATACAGATAGGATGTAGATATCAGAGTGTGTGAAGGACTTGAGGCAGCTTGGCTCTGGGGTTAGTTTCTTGCTTGTTTGGGTTGGGTTTGGTTGGGTGTCTGGTTGGTTGGGTTTCTGTTTGTTTCTGGTTGGGTTTCTGCTTGGTTGGGTGTCTGATTATTTGGGCTTCTCTTTATTTGGGTTTCTGTTTGGTTGGGTGGGAAGGACAGAAGAGGATTTGCTTACACCAACTGGAGGCACTCGGATCTGGATCTGTTCTGTTGGGCAGCTCCCTGAAGTCCCACCAGTGTCCACCAGTGCTGCTGCCAGGGGGAGTTTTACACCCACAGCCCAGCTGTGAGTCTCCTGTGTGCTCAGCAGCAAACCAGCACCACAGGGAGGTGGTGGAGGCCCCATCCCTGCAGGCATTTGAGGTCAGGCTTGGAGGGGCTCAGAGCAACCTGCTCTGGTTGGGGATGTCCCCCCCTGTAGGGGGCCTGGACTAGAGGAGCTCTAGAGGCTCCTTCCAAGCCATTGCACTCTGTGCTACAGAGCTTTAGGGCTGTAGATGTTGAGGATGGAGGAGCAGTGGAATCAGTCTGCAGAAGGGCACAGCAGCTATGAGAGTGACTATGATTTATTTAATGCATCTAGAATGACAACTTCTCAAAGCATGGCTTTTTCAAGCTGCTGTCTCTTGTACAGTGACCTGGCAGAGTTCAAGTGATGCAGCAGAAGCTGCTCATCCGGATTCTCTCTCTCTGATGCTGAAGTGCCTGTTGAAAGCTACTCAGGACATCAGATGAAGCTCTCTCTAGAATGGTGCTATCAATATCTTCAACTCTGGATGCAGACTTGAGGGTTTGCAGATGCAGCAGCGAGGCAGATCTTGCCCAGCATGGCTAATGAGGATGCTTCTGAGGTTGAATTTGCTTGGGATGAGTTAGAGATGATTTCTGCTGGCGTGACAACGTCAGCTGGAGATGGCATGCCATGGGCAGGATTTACAGCTTCATCTCTCCCTATTCACCTCACTCAGGAAGGCAGGAAGTTTATTTACTATCCAGAGGCAGTTAACTGCCTTCCCAGAGCATTGTTTCAGCTGTGGAAAATGGCAATACATCTATGGATCTATTTTTAAATGAATGAGTTGCAGCAGGCAGGATGAGAAGCTCTGTTTGTTCTGCTGGTGACAGAGGAATGAATTTCTGCAGCAAGCCGCAGCCCAGACACAGATTGATTGTTTGTCTCAAGGAAGTTTTCGGTTGTGATTGTTAAGTTTTCACTCTTGATCCTAGAAAAAGCAATTTAAAAGAATTCTATGTTCTGTATCCCTTCCTTCAGCACAAGAATGGCACAGAGCCATCTCCATGGCACTGACAGCCAGCATGCAGCTGTCACTGGAGGGGAAGGACGCTTCCCATGTGCAGCATCCGAGGCTCCTAAGGGAGATCTGTTTGGGAGAAGGGAAAGCAGGGAGTGGGCACTTAGCAAATGTCCAAACACGGACCTGATGAGAGGGCTGAAGTTCCTTACCCTGAGGGTGGTGGAACACCGCAGCTGTTTGCCCAGTGGGGTGGTGGAGGCCTCCTCACAGGAGGCATTTAAGGCCAGGCTTGATGGGGCTGTGAGCAGCCTGCTCTAGCTGGGGATGTCCCTGCTGGGACTGGATGAGCTTTTGAGGTCCCTTCCACCCCAGTGCATTCTCTGAGTCTATTCTCTGTGATCTTTGTTGCCAGTAAGGGGAGCAAGGAGCCCTCCAGCGCGCAGCACAGGGCTGGTGTCTCTGCTGCTGCCCTGCAGGCAGCTGCCCTGCTGCAACGCTCTCATCCTCCATCGCTGCTGTTGCATATTCCCCTGGTTCCTGTTCTTCCTGAAGGTCCCAGGACAAATCAGTGTCACAAGGAGAGGTTATTTTGTGGTGAGGCTGTCGAGTCCCAACTCATTTTTAGCAACCAGGACTGAAACCTGGACTGGATTTCTGGCTGCCCTGGAGCCGAGTAATCCCAGGGACCGTGGTGGAGCTGTGCAAGCTGCAGCCATCAGAGGGTGCCTTGGTATTTTTTACTTTTGTTAATTAGCACTTAAGAACATTCCCTATCAGTCTGTATCGATTTGCAGATGTGATGCCAGATGAGTTTAATTCCTGATTGCACTAATTACCCCACGCTGCTGTGCTTAATCCTGCTCTGTGCTGAATGCAACTGCATAGCTGCAGGGATTGTTAGAGCCAGAAAAGCGTTTGCTGGCTTTATGAGTTTGCCACTAATGTGGGAGCTGAGCACATCACACTCTGCAGCAATCAGGTGCTCTACCTCAGTGGGCTCATGTATACATCATCATCTGTGTGAGATACAGGCTGAGCACAGTAGCCTCTCCTCTTTCTGCTCCACTGAAGCCCTGAATCCCTCTCAAGTTGGAGAGACTTTCCCCTCCCCCCCCTTTGCTTAAAAAGTAAAGGCAAAATTAATTGGAAATGACAAGAGGAAAATGATCCAGCTGAATGCTTTGATAAGCAATCAAGGCTTAATAGATTAGAAAATATAATTAATTACTTAATTATACTCAGAGTGGTTGTTGTTGGTAGATTGTTCCTTGAAAAGCCATTGTTGTGGAGGAGGCTATGCCCAACGCATGAGGATCAGCCTCCAGGCAGCCATTGCTGCTGGCTGGGGCTCCTGGGGAGCAGAGGAGCTGTCCCAGCTGCTAGCTGCCACTGAACCCTCACTGCCACCTCTGCCCAAAGCTTCAGCAGCATTCATCTGCCCCCACAGTTAGCTGGAGTGTGAGCCCAGCAGCCAGAGCCTTCCCAGAGCTGCTGCTTCAGGCAGGCACTGAAAGCAAGCTGGGGACGAGTCTGGGGAACAGGGCTGGGGAGGAGCAGCTGAGGGCCCTGGGGGTGTTCAGTGTGGAGCAGAGGAGGCTGAGGGAGACCTCAGTGCTCTCTACAACTCCCTGAAAAGAGGCTGCAGTGAGGGGGGATCGGTCTCTTCTTCCTAGTAAGAGCTGATAAAATGAAAGGAAGTTGCAGCAGGGGAGGTTTAGGTTAAACATAAGGAAAACCATCTTAGCTGCAAGAGGGGTCAGGGACTGGCAGAGGCTGCCCAGGGAGGTGGTGGAGTCCTCAGCCCTGCAGGTGTTCAAGAAACCTGTGGCCATGGCAGCTGGGGGCATGGTGGTGTTTGTTTGGTGGTTGGACTGGATGAGCTTGGGGATCTCTCCCACCCCAATGGCTCTGTAGTTCCTGCTCCCTCTAACCAGCAGAGCACTCCTCACAGCAGAGTGTGCCTGCCAGAAATGTACATAACCACAGAGTGTGCCACCCCCCGCTGGCACGGCTGCCTTCTGTGCCCACCCCGTGCTGACAGATTGTGCTGTCGCTGCTGCCTTGGCTTTCCCCACTGGGATGGTGTCAGTAGGATGCTGAGCTCAGCTCAGGGCAGGAAGGTTTCTCAATTTAGTGGCTGCAGCTGAAACCTGTAATTACAGTGTGAACGGAATGATAGAGTGATAGAATGGGTTGGGTTGGAAGGGACAGTGAAGATCATCCAGTGCCAGCCCCCTGCCGTGGGCAGGGACACCTCCCACCAGCACAGCTTGCTCAGGGCCTCATCCAGCCTGACCTTGAACACCTGCAGGCAGGGCACAGCCACAGCCTCCCTGGGCAACCTGTGCCAGAGTCTCCCCACCCTCAATGGAAAGAATTTCTTCCTCATCTCCAGTCTCAGTCTCCCCTCTCCCAGCTCAAAGCCATTGTCCCTCATCCCACCACTACAAGCTCTCCTACTGCCCTCTCTCTGTCCCCCTCCCCTGTTTCATTGAAAGGAAGTGGAGTGAGAAGAAATAAAGCAACTGGAACTAGAGCTGGTAGCATTCCCAGGCCAGCACGATGAACCTTGGGGGGCCCAGGAGATTGTTTCCTTGTCTTTGAGCCCAGATAATGTCTGCTGTTCATTGGAAGGGGGAAAAAAAAAAGATCACCTTTTTTAATGAAAGTCTTATTAAGTGATGCTGTTGCATTAGTAAGTGATGCTGTTGCAATCAATGGGATCCAGGGAATGAAAGGAAATGGAGCATGGAATCTCTGCTGGGGTGCTGCGTGTGCCGCATGTGGAAGCAGCCCTGGGGCAGTGCTGCTCCTCCTCACAGTCTCACAGAATCACCAAGGTTGGAAGAGACCTCAAAGATCATCCAGTCCAACCTGTCCCCACAGACCTCACGACTAGACCATGGCACCAAGTGCCACATCCAATCCCCTCTTGAACCCCTCCAGGGATGGGGACTCCACCACCTCCCTGGGCAGCACATCCCAATGGTGAATGATTCTCACAGTGAAGAACTTTCTCCTCCCCTGGAGCCTAAACTTCCCCTGGTGCAGCTTCAGACTGTGTCCCCTTGTTCTGGTGCTGGTTGCTAGAGAGAAGAGACCAACCTCCACCTGGCTACAACCACCTTTCAGGTAGTTGTAGAGAGCAATGAGGTCTCCCCTGAGCCTCCTCTTCTCCAGGATAAGCAACCCCAGCTCCCTCAGCCTCTCCTCACAGGGCTGTGCTCAAGGCCTCTCCCCAGCCTTGTTGCCCTTCTCTGGACACCTTCAAGTGTCTCAATGTCCTTCCTAAACTGAGTGGCCCAGAGCTGGACACAGGACTCAAGGTGTGGCCTAACCAGTGCTGAGTACAGGGGCACAATGACCTCCCTGCTCCTGCTGGCCACACTGTTCCTGATGCAGGCAGGATGCCATTGGCCCTCCTGGCCACCTGGGCACACTGCTGGCTCATGTTCAGGCAGCTGTCAATCAGCACCCCCAGGTCCCTCTCTGTTTGGGAGCTCTCAGCCACTCTGCCCCCAGCCTGTAGCTCTGCATGGGGTTGCTGTGGCCAAAGTGCAGCCTCTGGCACTTGGACTTGTTGAATGCCATCCTGTTGGCCTCTGCCCATCTGTCCAGTCGGTCGAGGTCCCTCTGCAGAGCCCTTCTGCCCTCTAACTGACCAACATCTGCTCCTAATTTGGTGTCATCTGCAAACTTGCTGATGACTCACTCCATCCCCTCATCCAGATCATCAATGAAGATGTTAAAGAGGATGGGGCCCAGCACTGATCCCTGGGGGATGCCTCTGGTGCCTGGCTGCCAGCTGGCTGTGGCACCATTCACCACCACTCTCTGGGCTCAGCCTCCAGCCAGTTCCTAACCCAGCACAGAGTGTTGCTGTCCAATCCATGAGCTGAGAGCTTAGCAGTTTACTGTGGGGGAGTGTCAAAGGCCTTGCTGAAGCCCAGGTAGACCACATCCACAGCCTGCCCCACAGCCACCAGGCAGTCACCTGGGCATAGAAGGAGATCAGGTTGGAGAGGCAGGACCTGCCCTGCCTAAATCCATGTTGGCTGGACCTGAGCCCTTGGCCATCCTTCAGGTGCAGTTATTGCCCCCAGGATAATCTGCTCCATCACTTTTCCTGGCACTGAGGTCAGGCTGCCAGGCCTGGAGCTTCCAGGTTCCTCCATCTGACCCTTCTTGTGGATGGGGACCACCTTGGCCAGTTTCAGTCATCTGGGACCTCTCCAGGGAGCCAGGACTGGAGGAAAATGATGGAGAGCACTTGGCAGCTCATCTGCCAGCTCTCTCAGCACCCTAGGATGGATCCCATCCAGTCCCATGGACTTGTGAGTGTCCAAGTGGCTCAGCACATCCCCAACTAATTCCTCATGGATTTCTGGGGCATCACACTGCTCCCCAACCCCATGGCCCAGCTCAGGAGGCCACTGGTGCTGAACTCCTGCCCTGCTGTTAAACATTGAGGCAAAGAAGGTGTTCAGGACCTCAGCCTTTGCCTCATCTCCAGTCACAGTGTTCCCCTCCAGGTCCAGTAAGGAGTGCAGGTTCCTCTTGCCCTTCTTTTTAGTGTTAATGTATTTGTAACAATGCTTTTTGTTGTCTCTCACAGAGGTGTTCAGCTTCAGTTCCAGCTGGGCCTTTGCCTCTCTCATTTTATTCCTACATAATCTAACAGCTTCCTTGAACATACCTGGAGAAGCCTTCCCCTGCTTCCAGAGGTGACACAGCCTCTTTTTTCCCCTTCAATCCTCCAGGAGCTGCTTGCCCATCCAGGCCCAGAGCCTTCCCTGCCTGCTCACCTTTCAGCCCATGGGCACTGCCAGTTCCTGTGCCTTCAAGAGCTCCTCTTTGAAGCAGCTCCAACCCTCCTGGACCCCTGGGTTCTTGAGGGTTGGTACCCAGGGAGCTTTGCCAATAAGTTTCTTAAAGAGGCTGCAGTTTGCCCTCCTGCAGTCCAAGGTGAAGGTTCTGTTGGTGCTCCTCCCTATCTCCCTGCATATTGAACACTTCACTATCTTGTGGTCACTGCACCCTGGGCAGCCTCCCACGGTCACATCTCCCCCCAGCCCTTCCCTACTGGAGAGCAGCAGGTCAAGCAGAGCCTGTCCCCTGGTAGGCTCACTTAACAGCTGCAGCAGGAAGCAGTCCTCTATTCACTCCTGGAATCTTCTGGACTGCCTCCTCTCTGCTGAATTGAGTTCCCAGCAGATATCTGGCAGGTTGAAGTCCCCCACGAGGACAAGATCTGATGATCTTGAGACAGCCTCCAGTTGTTTGTAGAACAATTCATCAGCTTCCTCATCCTGGTTGGGTGGTCTGTAAGAGACTCCAACCAGGATGTCAGATTTGTTGGGCTGCCCTCTGATTTTAACCCACAGGCTCTCAATTCCCTCATCTTCCACCTCAAGTTCTGTGGCAGAGAGTGACTCCCTAATACACAAAGCCACCCCTCCTCCTCTTCTCTGCCTTTCCTGTCTCTCCTAAAGAGCCTGTAACCCCCAGTGCAGCACTCCAATCATGTGTGCCATCCCACCATGTTTCTGAGGTGGCAACTCACCCTGGTGAGCCAGGACCTCCAGCTCCTCTTGCTTATTGCCCATGCTGCCTGCACTGGTGTACCTGCACTGCCTGCACTGGTGTACATGCACTGCCTGCACTGGTGTACCTGCACTGCCTGCATTGGTGTACCTGCACTGCCTGCATTGGTGTACCTGCACTGCAGCTGGGCTCTCGACTTCCCAATTGCCCCTAATTTGTGCCCCACTCTTTCCTCTGCATAGGGACTGATTTCCTCACCCACTCCCTTCAGACCTAGTTTAAAGCCCTCCTAATGAGCCCTGCCAACTCTAGTGCTAGGACTCTCTTGCCCTGTCTAGATAATTGCACCCCAATTCCTCACCTGGGCTGCTCCCAGGGCAGCTGCTCTGGGCTCTCTCTGACTCTGGGATCACAGAATCAGAGAATGCTAGGGGGTGCAAGGGACCTCTGGCTAGTCCAACCCCCTTATCGAAGCAGGGTCACCCAGAGCAGGTCACACAGGACATGTCCAGGTGTCTTTGGGAGCTCTCCAGACAAGGAGACTCCACAACCTCTCTGGGCAGCCTGCTGCAGGGCTCCAGCACCCTCACACCAGGGAAGGCTCTGCTCATATCAGGTGTCTGATCAGGAAGCCCCTTGGTACACATCTCACGTTGGACATCCAGAGTCAGCAGCTCCTGGGCTTTGTCTTTGGTGGTCCCGGATTCCATGGCTCTGTTTCCAAGTTTGTGAAGGCTCCTGGAGATTAGCAAGCAGGGAGCAGATGAATGCAAGAGGGTTCACTTAATAACAGAGCTGTGCCTTCATTCCTTTAAGTGCCATTTAGTTGGATGCAGCAGCAGCGAGCAGTGATGGACTGACACAGATGGAGCTGAAGTCCCCTGGGGAAAGCCCCACAGCTTCCACACGCTGCAGCAGGAGCACCAGCAGCGCTCTGAGCCCATTGCTGGTGGAGCCCAGAGGCAGCAGCCTGCGACAGCAGGAGCAAACCTGTCCCCACGGTCTGCATTTGACTTCATTAGCTCCTGCTGTGCCTGGGGGTGGAAGGGATTTACACCTCCCTGGAGCCAGGCATGGGGCAGCAGCTTTGTGCTGGGTGTGGTTTGGCTGCCCAGGAGCAGCAGGAGCTGAGCTCATCCTCTGCTGGGGCCATAGGCTGCAGGCTGCTCTCTCTGGCTGTCCTGGGAGGTGTTCTTAGAGTCTCTGAACTGTATTGGTTCAAATGACCTCTGGGATCCTCCAGTCCAACTGTTGGCCTAACACCACCATGGCCGCTAAGTGACGTCCCAGGTGCCATGGCCACACGTTCCTTGAACACCTCCAGGGATGGGGACACCGCCACCTCCCTGGGCAGCCTGTGCCAGTCCCTGACCACTCTTGCAGCAAAGACATTTTGCCCCATGGATGTGGCTCTGTGTGCACTTGATTCTCCTCTGTGCTGCTACACCTGGGCTCCACTGGCAAAGGGAAAGGGGGAAAAAAGAGAAGCAGAGAAGCCAGTGCCCTGATTTGTCAGAGGAAAACCATATGGTGGAGGCTACAATGGAGCCATGGTTGATCACACTCCCCTCCAATCTGCAGCTGCTTTCCTTCCCATAGAGAAATATGTCTTTAAATTCTGCATCCCCCCTCACTCTCTCAATTCATTATTGTGTTGTTTTTAATGTTTCCTTTGACAGCTGAATGTTTCCATTATGCCCAAAAAACATCTTGGGGACTGACCCACTCCTGCTTTAAATGCACATTAAGGCCACATTCCCTTCCTTTCACCTTCCAGAGGAAACAAAGCTGCTGCTCATTATTTGCAGCACTCACTGAAGAAGAGGCTCATTTCCAGCAGATAATTTTTCTCCCCTTAGAACTTCATGAAAACCCTGTTTCAGTTCCTGACCACAAAAGCTCAGTGAATAACTATTGCAGAGGAGTGCTGGGAGCTTTGATGTCAGAGCTGTTGTGTGTTGAAAGGGCACAGAAGTCTGTCAATGGCACATTCTTTTCTTCCGTGGCAATAGAGGAGCCTGCACAACACTGTGCTCTATTGTAGCAGGGCTTGCAGCCCAACTCACTACATAGCTGCAGCAGAAAGAGGAAAAGGGTAACCATGTCAACCATTGTCCAGCTGGCACTTGGTACACTGCTCTATGATCACTCACCTGCCTCCTGTCCTACCTCGGGAGCTTGGATAGAGCCAGCAGAGGTGTGGAGGGCACGAAGATGGGGCTGGGATCTTCTCAGTGGTGCCCAGTGAGAGGGGCAACAGGCACAGACTGGAACCCAGGAGGTTTCACTTGAACCTAAGGAGAAACTTCTTTGGTGTGAGGGTGTGGGAGCCCTGGAGCAGGCTGCCCAGAGAGGTTTGCTCACACTGGGATTACAAATATCTCCACAGCCACAGTGGCCACAGGAGGAGGGAAGTCATCTGGGGATAAAGGATCTGTATGCAATGCCTTTAGCTCATGCAGAAATCTGTCCCTCAATCTGTGCAGCAGTTTTGAGATCTTTTTCTTGTTTGCTATTTTCCTTTCTCCCACCCTTCATCTGTCAAGCCTGTCTGGAGTACCAGCTCTGCAGGGCAGGGGCTGTGCCGAACGCAGGAGCCTTGGTTGCCACCCAGCAGTTCCAGCTTTAGTCGAGGCCTCGAGGCACTGCAAATAAACAACAGATTGGAGATGCTGAGAGCCTGATTTATCTCCTTGTATTTATTTCCCCTCTCAGCCTGTTTCACCCTTGGTCAGAGTGAGATCAGGGATCAGGTCATGACACCATCTGGACCGTGCAGGTGATCTAGCCCTTGGGTATTGGTTCTAGGTGGCTGCAACTGGTGCAGACCCATGAGGGAAAGATCCCATGCAGACGGTTGTTAATGGTGACAGCTCCATGTTCCACCATGCCAGTGATGCAGCATAGGATCGTTTGGGTTGGAAGAGCCCTCTAAGCTCATCCAGTCCAAGCAGGCTGTCTCTGGTTGGCATCAGCTGCAGATGTTTCTAAAGCAGCTCCTCTGGTTTCCAGAACCGAGCTCAGAGGGCAGATGTTGTGTTCCAGCAGGGTTCTTTGAACCTGGGTCTTTCAATTTCCACTCCACCGCTGTGCTGAGGCTCAGAACTGGCCCAAGCGGGCAGCCTCTCTTTTTGACGCAAGGGTTCCCTGGGTCAGAGCAGGCGGAGATGAGGTCCCAGGGCTCTCCGGAGCGCCTGCAGCGCAGGCAGCCGCAGGCAGCCGGCCGTGAGCTCTGCCGCCCTCTGCTGGCCGCATCCAGCAGTGCTGCGCTGCGCAGGCAGCTCCGGTCCCCTCGCTCTGAACGGCGCTCGGCAGCGCTTGGTCTCCGCACCAGTCCCGGGCAGCTTCAGCCTGGAGTTCTGGGTCCAGTTCTAGGCTCCCCAGTTCAAGAGGGACAGGGAAGACAGCTGAAGAGAGCCCATGGGAGGCTGGGAAGATGCTGAGGGGCCTGGAGCATCTCTGTGAGGAGCAAAGGCTGGGGGTCCTGGGGTTGTTGAGCAATAGTCGGCAAGAGCTAAAGGGTGGGAGCCGAGAGGGTGCGGCTGGGCTCCTCTTAGTGGTGGACTGTGGCTGTTTGGAGGCTTTAGTGTGTGGTTTGTTTGGGCCTGTTGGTTTGGGTTTTTCAAATGTCATCCAGATTTTCCTGGCCGTTTCAGGAGTGTCACTGAAGTCCTGTTGCTCGATAATTCCACTGGTTTTTTGCTTCCATGGAGTAATTGAATCGATCCTCGTGGTTTTGTAGCAGCAAATATTGCTAAGCCAAGAATATTTCCTAAGCCATCATTCTTCCAGTTTTCTCAGGGATCCTCAGGATGTCTTTACTGATGATTTCCCTGCACATTAGAAAACTTGCCCAGAGGAAGGCAGAAGTCATTTGTTTTGTGTAGAGCATTAAACAGTAATGCTCTCATTGTGCAGTGTCCTTGCCTGCAATGCTGGACAGTCTTGCATTAATTTTCTGCTTGCCTGCTCCCTGATGCTCCACGCTGCTATGGGACACGACTGAAGCATGGCCCCTGCTTGTTGTCAGCTTGCTAATTCCATGTGCTGAGAGGAGGAACAATTTCTGTGCTGCCAGAGTGGTCAGGGACTGGCGCAGGCTGCCCAGGGAGGTGGTGGAGTCCCCATCCCTGGAGGTGTTCCAGAAACCTGTGGCCATGGCACCTGGGGCTGTGGTTTGATGGCCATGGTGGGGCTGGGTTGAAGGTTGGACTCAGTGATCTTGGAGACCTTTTCCAACCCAAACAGTTCTGTGATTCTGCACAGCTGTGCCTGCTTGGGATGTGTTTGTAGCCTTGGGCTGGGGGCCTCTGAAGTTGGGCAGGGTGAGCTTTCCTTGGAGCTGAATGAACAGCAGGACCCTTTAGCTCACTGGGTAAGGACCTGAACTCGCTCTCCCCTCACAGTCTGTGCTGTGTCCAGACTCCACCAGGCAGTGTCACCCACAGCCAGGCACCCTCCTTCCAGTCCTTCATCGGCATCCCTAAACTGCTTTCTCTCCCTCAATCGAGAAGAGTAATTTCCCTCTAGCTCTGTCCTCCTCTACCTGCTGCAAGATGCAGAGACTGTTCCCTGCCCTCTGAGGGAAGCTGCTGATTACATAAATCCTCACCCCATTATGAGTCATTTATTGGTGCCTTTTGGAAACTGGGGGGCTGCAGCTTCCTCTCGGCGTGGGCACGTTGGGAGTGACATATGGATCAGGAGGAGAAGCTGTCCCCTCTGCTGCTGGATTCATGTCCTCAGCAGCACGTTTGTGCCACTCTACATACTGATTCCTCTGCTAGGAGACAGGGCAGGCAATTAAAGCCTTCTAATTTCTCCTGAACAGAATCCTGCTGAGCCGTTCAGCATAAGAGGAGCTCCCTCCCGTGTCTGAGGAGGTCTGTAGTGCCAGCAGCTTCTTTCTCCTCACCCACTGGAGTGAATTTATCTCACTGTTTTCTCAGGAGAAAATACTAATGCCTGTGACTTGTGCTCTGTTCACAGGCATCATGGTTTGGTTGTTTACTCTTGTGGTAGTTTGAGTCAGTCCTGATCAACAGCTTTGGATGCTGATGGTCTGGTGTGCACCACCTGATCCCAGACCAGCTGAAACAAGCCCTGTGAGCATCTTGATTGCTTTGTGATTTTTGCCTCTTTTTCTTTTTCTTGTTGGCCATTTTCTGTAAAGGAGAGACCCTTGCAAATTGTCTTGAGATGGCCAAAAACTAAACCAAGGAAGGCTGGGTGCCAGGGGGAGCTCTTTATTGTGAGGGATGGATGGAGCTGGTTGCCGTCGTAGTGATCGCTGCATGGGAACCTCTCCACCCTTCCCTCACCACCACCATTCTTTGCCAACAAGCAGAGTGTGCTCTGTGTCCCAAAGCCTCTGAGGCTGCTCTGGGCTCTTAGGTAGATTGGGAAGGTCCAGCTCCACAGATTTCAGCAGCAGCTTAGGAATCTAGCTGGAGGTGGAAGTGTTGGGGGGCAGCAGCATGCTCTGTGCAAGCTGTTAGTGGATTGCCAACCTGTGCTCTACTCCTTCTTCTCGATGCCCTGGAGATATGGCTGGGGCGAACTTTGACTTGTCCTGGTAGGTTCAGTACAAATGATCCACAGCTCTCAGTGCAGTGCATGGGGACCAGCAATTCCTGTAAGGAAAATAGCTTTTAAAAGTCTCTGAGAGCAAGCTGAGTTGGCTTGAAAGAGGCTACAGTTTTGGAAGGTCTGAGTTTGAGGCACCCAAAGATGTGGAGAGGCAGCCAAAGGGATCAGAACCTACCGCGAGGTGCTGCATCCCTTTGCAAGAACTCATCTGCCCCCAAGCTGTGCAGAAGCTTTGCTGAGCCACCAGGCTTCCACCCCTCCTGAGTTCCACAGGCAGTGCTCCTAAGAGCAGCAGAGCCATATTAATGGCTTTGCAATTAACATCTCTGGATGCTTTGTTTATTTTATTGGCCCTCCACGGTGGGAAATCGAAGGCTGCAGCGAAGCTCACTCCAAGTTTCCCATCAGTGGATCTTTTTGGCAGGCTACTCTGTAAAAACCCAACAACACAAAAGGCAATTGAAAAGAAATATTTTGCCCCAGGAACAATAAGAAGGCTGAGGAGAGTTTTCTTCTTCCTGGGAGTTTCCTTTAGGGAAACCTTTTCATTTACTGATTGAAAGAAGAAACCTGCCCGTGGTGGGAGCAGTGGGGTGGGGGTGCTTTCCCTCCTCATCTCCAGAACAGCACACTCAGCTAAAGAGGCCCTGGAGAGCTTCAAGCTTAGAGGGGAAGGAGCTTGTGTGATTGGAGAGCAGGATTAGGAAGTTATCTGTAGGGCAGGGAAGCTTCAAATCCAGCTGCCGGTGTCAGTGGAGCTGACAGGTGATGCTCCGCTGGGGTTTAAGAGATGAAGAACACTCTGCAGGGATGGCTGAAGAAATCACCCCAGTGATGGGGGAGCCTGCAGAGCCCCCAGGTGCTTTACAGAGTTGGGCAATATTTTAATGCCACACAAGAAAACAGCAATAAAATTCTTCTAATTGACTTTGTTTCGAGGGAGGTTCTCAGCCTCCCTGTACTCCCGAGTCCAGTTCTGGGCTCCCCAGTTCCAGAGGGACAGGGAACTGCTAGAGAGAGCCCAGAGGAGGCTGGGAAGATGCTGAGTGGCCTGGAGCAGCTCTGTGAGGAGCAAAAGCTGAGAGCCCTTGGCCTGGGAGCCTGAAGATGAGTAGCCTCAAAGGGGATCTGAGCAACACTCAGCAAGAGCTAAAGGAGCTGTGGAGGGCAAGAGGCTGGGGCTGGGCTCTTTACGGTGGTGCCAAGGGACAGGACAAGGGACAGTGGCCACAAACTGGAACCCAGGAGGTGCCACATGAACATGAGGAACAACTTTGTGTGAGGGTGCTGGAGCCCTGGAGCAGGCTGCCCTGAGAGGTTGTGGAGTCTCCTTGTCAGGAGAGATTTCAAACCCTCCTGGGCATGGTGCTCCTGGGCAAGCTGCTGTGGGTGCCCTGCTGGAGCAGGGGCCTGGACTGGTTGATCTCCAGAGGTCCCTTCCAACCCCTGCATGCTGGGATGCTGTGATATTAAATCAACCAATTTTGTAGAGTATTAAAGAGTTATCCCTCAGCTGTTTGTCACCACGACAGAGCTGCTGTTAGGTTCCTCTGCTTACAGCCATACCCAATGCAGTGATGCTGAAGTGCTGCAGCTCTTCATTACCAGCTACCTTCTCCTGAGCTCTCAATGCCCCTCCAACAGGACCTGCAGAAGCAGCTGATGGCTGCACTCTCCTCTGCCCTCTGTCTCCTGCCTGTCCTCTCTCTGCCTTCCTCACACCAAGCCCTCTCTTCTGACAGCCTCTGTCAATTTCTGGAATCCAATTTTCCCAGCCAGAAATACAAGAATGGAGTAAGATTAATGACCTACCTGTCAGTCATTTGTAGCAGTTAGCCTCCAAATTTCCACTGATCCAAACTTCTCTGTACTGAGACATAATCTGAGCCCTGCCAGCCGCAACCTTTCATCTGCAGGCTGGGTTCCGATAAAGGCTCCTGTGCCATGCATGGAGTCACAGAGCCACAGAAGGCTTTGGGCTGAGAAAAGACCTTTAAAGGTCATCCAGTCCAACCCCCTGCAGTCAGCAGGGACACTGCAGCTTGCTCAGAGCCCCATCAAGCCTGACCTTGAATGTCTAAAGGGATGGAGACTCCACCACCTCCCTGGGCAGCCTGGTCCAGCGTTCCACCACCCTCACAGTAAAAGACAATCCCTGCCCTGGTCCTGCTGGCCACACCATTGCTGAGCCAGGCCAGGATGCTGGTGACCTCCTTAGGCACCTGGGAAGCCCCTGGCTCATCTTTATTGGCTGTTGACCAACACCCCCAGGTCCTTTTCCACCAGGCAGTTTCCAGCCACTCTGCCTCCAGTCTGGGGCATTCCTGGGTTGTTGTGACCCAAGTCAGGATCCTTCCCTTGGGGTTCCTGGGCAGTGCACGCTTGTGCCTCTTCCCGAAGAGGAATGGTTTCCTGAGCTGCCTCCCAAGGGGTGTTCCAGGGCTGTTAGCTGTGATTTTTCAGCAGTGTGAGATCCCCTGCAGTTGTTTATCCCAGCTCCATCAGCCTAATGTGCCTAATCAATCTGTCTCTAAGGTGAAGCTGTGTGCTCCACTAATCGTGAAGCTCTGGCAGTATATCTTGCTTATTTTTGCTCTAAATTATGAGAGGGTTTAAAATGAACTCTGAATTTGATTTATCAACAGCTATGATGCTAATTCAGCAACGAAGCCATGGTGTTCTGAGACTAAATATTAGCACTAATGAGAAAACATAGCCTCCATATTTTGTAACTCTGAGTTTCAACTACATATGGACAACTTCTACAGTTGCCTCTAATTTGATCCTATAATCATTAACCAGGCAGCCACTTACACATCAGTCAGTGTACCTGGATTGTGGAGTGCCAGGAAGTGTGAAACCAGAGAATGTTTAACAGCTCGAGAATATTCCTGCCTCATTTGGGGTTTTCAGAAGGAAATGTCTGCTGCAAGCCAGTGGTGGTTGCCTGACCTGCAGCCTTCTCTTCTCCAGGCTGAACAGCCTGGTTTTGTAGCAGAGGTGCTGCAGCCCCCTGGTCATCTTTGTTGCCCTCCTCTGGACCTTCTCCATCAGGTCCATGTCTTTTCCAGGGCCCCAGGACTGGACACAGCACTGCAGGTGAGGTCTCAGCAGAGCAGAGGGGCAGAATCCCCTCTCTTGACCTGCTGGCCACGCTGCTTTGGATGCATTTCTGTGATTTCAGACCCAGACAAACCTGACTTCTGGGTGAAAGCCAGCAGCAGGTGGTACAAACCTCCTGAGGAACAGCTGAGAAGGAGCTGTGATTTCTCCACTGTTCAGGGCTGCTCTTGAGATCCTGATCCTTTTGACTCCTGTTTGCAGAAGGGAGTCAAACAAGCAGGGAGGCCTCGGGTGGGTAATGGACTGTGTGGTAGTGCTGGAGAGTCAGGACCTCAATCTCTCAGCTCTCCAGGACACAAACAGTCCTTGGCTTTTACAGAATCATAAAGAGCTGCCTCAGAGGCTGAGGACAAATCCAAGCCTTGATAGGTTCTGGCATGGATATTCCTGTATCCAGAGGGAGCTGCAGTTTCTTGCACTGTGCCTGAATTTGATCCACAAGTGAGCACAGTTGTCCCATCAAATCCCACCCAGCAGCTTGTCTTCTGCATTCCTGCCACTCAGCTGTCACACCAAGTGACGTCTGCAGCTGAATTCCAGCTGGTGGAAGAGCTCTGGAATCTCTCCAGCCTTCTGCAGAGAAGCAAGGGGAGGAATCTAGCTGCTGAGGAGACCCAAAGTGAGAGCAACCCTGACCCTGCACAACTTCTGATTAATCTTAATGCCTTTCCTTCTCCCCTACCTTTCTGAATGAAGTTTGCCATGCAGTGGAAATTGGTGATCAATTAGCTCTGTGGTCTTCACTCAAGGTCCTGCATGGACCACAAAAAGCTGTTAGTTACAAGACTGAATTGTGTGGGGTTCCTCCAGCTGTAATGAGCTCAGGTTTCCAAGCAGTGTTGCAATAAACTCTTGCCAGCATCTCCTGCAGACGGCGTTAGGTTTTTCCCCTTGGTGCATATTTCTTTCTACTTGCTCAGTCCTCTCTTGCAGATGATAAAATTATCTGCAGAGATTTGTACCTGATACTGTGCCACAAATCATCTTTAGCTGTAGGATTAATGTTTGCAAGCAGAGAATATTTGTGGGGGGAAAAAATCCGAAGGGGAGGGGCTGGCAGTTTCTGAGCATTTACCTGGAGAGGAGAGTTGGGGCTGGGGAGAGGGGGGTCAGGAGAGATGCTGCAGGCTTTTCAGGTTCATGGCCATGTGTTTAGATTGGATAGTAGGAAAAATGGCTTTGCTGCAGGAGTGGTCAGGGACTGGCAGAGGCTGCCCAGGGAGGTGGTGGAGTCCCCATCCCTGGAGGTGTTCCAGAAACCTGTGGCCGTGGCACCTGGGGCCATGGTGGGGGTGGGTTGAGGGTTGGACTGGGTGATCTCAGAGGGCTTTTCCAACCCAAGCAATTCTGTGACTCTCTGAAGATGACAATTTGAAAGCCTCAGAGGTTCTCCTGGTGCAGGAGCTGTGTGCTGAGCACGTTTGTGCTGAGCACCCCACGGGGCTGGGGCTGCAGGCGCGGGGCACCGAGCGCGCTGCTCACACCGCCCTCTCCTCTGACCTCCTTTCTCTGGTGCAGGTTCCTCACCACATGAAGACTTTACCCTACTACAGCTACGACCAGCCAGTGATTGGGTACTGCCAAGCCCACAAACCTCTCCATGTCAACAAGGGATACGACTCCATGTCCCGGGAGCAGGCTGAGACAACCAACCTGGAGCTCAGCCGGGACCACAGCTTCATCGCCACCATCGCGCGCTCGGCCGCCCCGGCCATCTACATCGAGAGGATACCAAACTGACCCTGCAGGGCGGAGTGGGGCTGCTGCTGAGGGACCTTCCAGGCCAGGAAACCTCCATCTACCATTCCTGTTCCAAATGCTCCAGCAGAGAGCACGGGAAGGGGAAACAGCGAACTCCGCAGCCTGGTCGGGCGGGACGCAGCTGAGGACTTCAGGATTTTCTGTGCTTTAAACTTTCAAACAAATTCCTCAATGTAAATATGAAAAGAGAGATTGTCCAGTTCTTATTAAAAAACAACACAAAAAAAGACAAAAAAAAAAAGAGAAAAACAATAGATTTCACTCTAGCTACATACAAGGGATGGATGAAGAGTTTTGTTTGTATATTTGATTTTTCTACATTGCACGGTTCCAGGGAAGGAGAACCACAGGTCAAAATCCAAAGGGGATGGGGAGGGCAGCAGGGGGGGTGGCTCAGCCATGATTCCTCATGGAATGTTTATTATTCCTCAGAGATTGGGTTAATTATATTTTTGTTTGGTTCTTTTTAAACAAACACCAGAGAGGAATTGAGGCTTTTCTTTTCTTTTCTTTTCTTTTCCTCCTTTTGCTTTCTTCTTTTGGAAGTTGGTTTGGTTTGCTTGGCCTTTGGGGTGGGGTTGGTTCTTTTTTCCTTTGTTTGGTTTGGTTTGTTGTTTGTTTTTTTTTTTTCAGTGGTCAACTGCTGATATTTCAAACTCCAGACATGGGCATTAGAGCTTATGTTGAACCCAAAGGACATTGGCCATGGATGCAGCAGGGACAAAGGAACTCGGGTGCATGAACATTTCAGACACAGGCTGTGCACCTCGGGGGTGCTGTGGATTTTTACTCTCTTCATTGTGCTTCGTTGTTGACACTTTCATTCCTCTGTGGGCTCTAAAGAGAGGGGAGGCAATGGAGCACCGACTCTGCTCCTCACAGGCTCCCGGAGCCCAACCCACGGATGCTCGGGAGCCAGACCGGAAGCTTGGTGGTGCTTGAGATGGAGCAGAAGGAAAACACAAATCTTTTGCAGCAGGAGTGTTTGGTGAACCTCACTGCCTGACACAGCTCCTCACACCACAGGAGGCTGTGCAGCGCTGGGGCTTTGGGCTTTGGGGGTTTCTTTTCCGTTTTTTTCCCCTTTCTCTTTTTTTTTTTTAATTACTGATTATGATCAGTTAGGTTTTGTGTAGTTTTTATCAATAAAAAGAGAACAGACAAACAAACAAACAGAAAGTGGTGGAAAAAAATAAAACCTATTATTTTGTGGTTGGGACACCACAGGCAAGCTGCTGTCTGAATGATTTCTGTGGGTCTGTGGCATGGGGGCTCAGGGGGCTGGGGGCAGGAGGCTCTGTCCTGCTTCACCTTCAGCCTCACCCCTTGCAAAGAGCTGAAGGAATTGTTCTGAGTTTGAAGCAGCTCAGTTTATTTGGCTTGTCCAGGGAAAGGTTAAGAGGTGATTTTAGCAGGGGAGGGGCAGAGGGTGGAAAAGCCTTTTGGTACTGGGGGGGTTTGGTGCTTGGGTGAGAATGCAGAGTTCTGTGACAGGAGCAAGCCCTGGGCTGGAGCTAAATCACTGCGGGTCAGAACATCAGGGGATGGCTTTCACCTGAGGGCTGCACGGGCAGCTGTGGAGTTCAGCACATGCTGAACGCTGTGACTGTCCCAGGTGCTTCTGCTGGCTGTTCTGGGAGGGATGCACACATCCAGAAGGGCTTCCCCTGGCCGTGCTGGGCTGTTGGTGTTGTTCTGAAACCCTTGCCTGTTTTTCTCTGAAAGGAAAGGAGGAATATGTATGGATCTGTGCACTCCATGTGCCAGGCAGCTTGCAGGAGGCCATGGACCTGCTGAGTCAGCCTGGAGGATGGAAGGTAACACATTTGGAATTAAGAATTACCCAGGTAATGGAAAGAAAATGGAGTGGAAGGCTCACTGATGAGGTTGCAGCCAGCTCTGTTAGACACTTCCATACCTGTCAGCTTTGGCAGTGCTGTGGATGCAGGGGAAAGCTGCTGGGAACTCTGATTTCCTTCACATTGAGTTTCCACCAGTGACCCCACAGCTGAAAATGGAAGAACTACTGTGGGCTGCAGGGCAGCAGCAGAATATGTGTCCATAAGCAGCAGAAGTTCCACAGCATTCCCAAGCTCCTGAAAGCTGAGGATGTTTTATTATAAGGCTCATTGTCCCCTCCCTGGAGGTGTTCAAGGCCAGGCTGGATGAGGCTTTGAGCAGCCTGGACTGGTGGGAGGTGTCCCTGCCCATGGCAGGGGGGTGGGACTGGATGAGCTCAGTCCTCACCATTCTCTGGTTCTGTGTAAGACCCAAGAAAGACAAACCCTGCAGTGTCCCTAAGGATTCCTCTCCCAGCAAACAGCAGGCAGGACCTTACTGAAGAGAACTCATGACTGGGTGTTTGCTGGTGGTGGCATCTTTATGGTCATTGCACCCTGGCTGAATGCCACAGAGCTCCCAGAGAAGGCTGTGGTTGAGCTCAGGGCTGTGCAGTACCCAGACAGCAAAACTAAAACCCCATCAGGGTGACCTTCAGCCCAGAGCTGTTGAACTTTGTGCTGTGCAGAAGACAACAACTGATGTGATCAAATCACAGGCTCTGGAACACTCGGGGGGGAAATGGAGTGCTGCCTGTCTCTGCAGCTGGTAATTGCCTTGCAAATGTCAGGAGGGCACTGAAATTATCCTGTCCGGATAATGCTGTGGGTAGGATCTGCAAGCAAGGAGAAGAGAGTCTGCAAGAGCAGTCTGCTGCTCAGAATGATTTCCAGGGCTGGCAACATCTTGCTCTGAGATTTAGAAACCTTTTGGAAGAAGCTTCCCTTTTCTGCAGTGAATTGGAAGGGTTCTGAAGATTGATAAACACAATTTTACCTCCAGTCCCCAGTGGAAAACTGATCTGAGGACTGGGGCACACTGTGGCTGGAAATGCAGAACTTTGATAGAGGCTTTGGAGCTGCATGAAGATGTGAGGGCCTAATGTGCTGGATGCTGAAGGGTACTTGGTTTTGGTGGCTCCTTTAAATGCCACAGGTCACTTTTTAAACCTGTGCAAAGGAAGGAGGAGTTGCTAAGGCTCCAAGTCCCTTGGAGGAAGGGAATGACCAGTCTGCTGCTGCTGCCCATGCACAAGCACTGCAATGCATCCTCCAAACATGAGGAGCCACAAAGAAGGCTCTGAGAGGCTCTGGCAAGTTTGGGCATGCTAGAGGGCAAGAACACAGAAGGCTCCACCTAAAGATAAGGAAAAATCTTCTTCATGGCCTCCTCTGGACTCTCTCCACGAGTTCCATGTCCTTATGCTGGATACAGAAGAATTTGGTAGATAGATGAAAAGCAGCAGAAGGAAACACAAACCCTCATCAGTCTGGGGTGCTGAGTGGAGCAGCAGTAGCAGATGTTCCTCCTCTTGCTCCTGGTGCAGTTATTTCAGCAGTGCTCACTGCCCATTGCTTGCTCTGCTGCCCTGTGGCTGCTTCCCATCACAGGTGGGCAGGTTGGGGCAGAGGAGTCTACAGAAGAGAATTGCCTTGGCCAGGACTGGAGCCAGGGGACACATCACACCTCTGCCATTACCAGGCAAAGACATTTCCTAGCATGGCAGAAATAAATCTGCAAGGTTCTCTCCCAGGAAGTTGCTGCCAAGCAGCCCTTCAGTGCCAGCTCAGCACTTCTGAGGTCTTCAGTGAACTGCAGAGATGGCTGTGAGCATTGTCAGCCAGCTTCAGAGACACAGGATCACAGAAGCAGAGAACTGTTTGGGTTGGCAAAGCCCTCCACGATCATCCAGCCCAACCTTCAGCCCAACACCACCCTGGCCACCAGACCATCAATGCAAATTGTTTTGGTGACTTGAAACACCAAGGGAGCAATATTTGTGTTCCTTGTGCTTGCTTGTGCTGTGTGACAGCTACAGGTAAGAGAAGTTCTTGAATGGCTACAGACAAGCTGCTAAATGCATTCCTGCTTCTTTCACTAACTCTTTTTTCCTTTCTCTAGGTAATATCCAAACTTGGGCAGAAAGGGAAGAGTCCTTTCCAACTCAGCAGCCACTGCAACGCTGTGCATCTGCAAGGCAGACCTGAGTAACTCAGGAGTCAGTGCCTCTCGGGAGGCGAGGTGCAGATGCTCAGCTGCCCCCCGGGCAGGCAGCAGCTGATCTGCTCCCAGAATCACAGAATTAACCAGGTTGGAAAAGACCTTCAAGATCACCAAGTCCAACCTATCACCCAGCACCATCTAATCAACTCAATCATGGCACTAAGTGCCTCATCCAGTCTCTTAAACACCTCCAGGGACAGTGACTCCACCACCTCCCTGGGCAGCACATTCCAGTGGCCAATCTCTCTTTCTGGGAAGAATTTCCTCCTAACATCCAATCTGAATCTACCCATTTCTATTTTCCTTTTCCATTCCCCCCAGTCCCATCATTACCTGACACCCTCAAAGTCCCTCACCCACCCCATTTTCCCTCTTTTCCCCCTCAAACCCAGAGCACCTGGGCTCTATTTGACTCTTCTCCCGCTCCAAGTGTGGCCACTTGGCCTTCCCCACCCACTCCCCTATTTAATCCCACCAGGAAGAGCAGCAGCCCCAAGCTGAGCCCATCTGGGCTGAGGATCCTCCTCTCATCTCTGGTGAGTGTCCATGGTGCACACTGGGTGATGGTGACAACAAAGGCTGAGGGGCCTGGTGCCCCCCTCTCCTTTCCCCTCCCCCTGGTTGTTAGGGCAATGATTGATGACTGCTCCAATCCCATCCACGGGTGCTGGCTGGGGCTCCTGGCTGGGGCTGAGCTCCTCTGGGTGGTATCTTGGCTGGTGAGAGTCTTGCCCCTGGCTCTGGGCTGGGTGCAGGGCTGGTGGGGCAGAGCAGGAGCTGCTCAGCCAGATGATATGATGCTAATTGCACTGCTTTGACCTGGAGGCCCCTGGAGTCTGCTCTCATCCTTCAATAAATCTCTGCTCTTGTGCCTCACTTTCAGACCATTTCTTCCCCCTCACTGCTGCTACTTCTCAGAAACAAGGAAGGAAAGGAGGACAAAAGCAACGAAACAGATCTGGAGAAGGTATTCACTTATCAATCAGCTCTGATCAGGAAGCTCTCAGGAAGAGGGGCAGGGTGGGAAGGGAGAATCACTTCTTGTGAATCACAAGGCAAATGTCATAAAGAACAGACAGGACAAGACTGCATCTCCTCCACTGTGGTTATGTTTCATGGTGGTAAGTGCAGAGGGGGGAAAAGAAGTTCAATCTGGCTTGGAAATCTCAGTCACACTTCTGTACAGAAAGAATCCCTGAGACAGGGACACTGTGAGAAGTGAATCCTCCTCCTGAATACAAAATTAACCAGGTTGGAAAAGACCTTTGAGATCACTGAGTCCAACCTCTCACCCAACACCCTCTGATCAACTCAACCATGGCACCAAGCACCCCATCCAGTCTCCGCTTAGGCACCTCCAGTGATGGGGAGTCCACCACCTCCCTGGGCAGCACATCCCAATGGCCAATCTCTCTTGCTGGGAAGAACTTCTTCCTAACATCCAGCCTGAACCTCCCCTGGCACAGCTTGAGACTGTGTCCTGATGCTGGTTGCCTGGGAGAAGAGACCAACCCCCACCTGGCTACAACCTCCCTTCAGGTAGTTCACAGAATCACCAAGGTTGGAAGAGACCTCAAAGATCATAGAGTCCAACCTGTCACCACAGACCTCATGACTAGACCACGGCACCAAGTTGTAGAGAGCAAGAAGGTCTCCCCTGATCCTCCTCTTCTCCAGGCTAAGCAACCTCAGCTTCTCCTCACAGGGCTGTGCTCCAGGCCCCTCCTCAGCTTTGTTGCCTTTCTCTGCCCAGCCTGTAGCACTGCCTGGGGTTGTTGTGGCCAATGTGTAGAACCTGACACTTGGATGTGTTCAATCTCCTGCCCTTGGACTCTGCCCAGCCTGGCAAGGTCCCTCTGCAGAGCTCTCCTACCCTCTAACAGATGAACTGCCCCCAGCTTGGTGTCATCTGCAAACTTACTGATGGCTGACTCAGTCCCCTCCTCCAGATCATCAATAAAGATATTGAACAGGCTGGGGCCCAGCACTGATCCTGGGGCACACCACTGGTGCCTGGCTGCCAGCTGGCTGTGGCACCATTCACCACCACTCTCTGGGCTCAGCCTCCAGCCAGATCCTATCCCAGCTCCAAGAGCTGCTGTCCAAGCCAGGGGCTGACAGCTTGGCCAGGAGTTTGCTGTGGGGGATGGTGTCAAAGGCCTTGGTGGTGCAGGGTTGAGTTGAACTTGCTCTTAGAGGCTTTTTCCTTCCTTGGTGATTCTCTGACTCCAGTTGTGAGCTGTTCAGGACAGAGCCTGCACCTCCTGCCCAGCCTTGCTCTCTGTGATCGCTTCTGGAGCAAGCAAAACAGAAATCAGTAATAAAGTCAGAGAACCCTTCCCTGCCTCCCCCCTGCCCTGTCCCCCCCAGCGATATTTGTGTACTAAAAAGGCAACCAAATCAGCCTGGTAATGCAGAGCTCTGGGAGCTCCTGACTTCCAATCAGTGCCTTGGACTCCCCAGTGATCTGAAGGACTCTTATTTCCTAGCAGTGTGCTCAGAGCAGCAGGGGTGAGGGGCTCTTGATGTGTTGATGAAGAAGGAAAAAGGAATCTTTTTCTCCAAAGTCCTCCAGGAATTGAGAGTTCACCAAGGGGGCAGGCAGGCAGCTGAGCACACACAGCGCTGGGGGCTCTGGGGGGGAAGAAGTGCAGGGCCCAAGACTTCAGAGCAAGATCCTTTTTGTGTCAGAGTCTTGGCTCTTGCTTGCTTACTTGGGCTGAATTTTGGGGGAAAGATTCACCTCTGGACCTTGCATTCATTAGAAGCACAAAAGGCTGAGCAAGGGCAGAGAAGAGAGGGAAAACCTCGGCTGGAAAAGTCATCTGAGGGTCATCTGGATCAGCTGAACAGAGAGGTCCCAGCTGAGGCTGCTCCTGATCCTGGGAGTTCAGTTACAAGGAGGAGCTGGGGGACCTGGGGTCCTTCAGCCTGGAGAAGGGGAGGCTGAGGGGACACCTCAGTGCTCTCTGCAGCTCCCTGGGGGCCGGTTTCTCTCCTCAGTAACTAGCAGTGCAGAGGTGGTCTGTGCCAGGGCAAGATGCAAACTGCACTCCAGGAGGTTTCACATGACCTTAAGGAGAAACTGCTTTGGTGTGAGGCTGCTGGGGTCCTGGAGCAGGCTGCCCAGAGTGGCTGTGGAGTCTCCTCCTTTCTGGAGAGCTTCCAAACCCCCCTGGGCACTGTGATGCTGGACAAGCTGAACTGAGGTGAACCTGCTCTAGAAGGGGTGTTGGATTCTGGGGTCCCCAAGGGTCCCTTCCCACCACCATGCTGCTGTCATTCTCCAAGGGGTGAGTAGCAGAGGCCAGGGTTGTACTTCATGGGGGGTTGGGTTGGTGTTTGGACTTAATGACCACAGAGGTCTTTTCCAGCCTTCACAGTTGATTAGGCACAGTGGTGTTGGGTTGATGGTTGGGCTCCATGATCTCAGAGGGCTTTTCCAACCCCCACAACTCTGTGGACACACAGCTGTGGAGCTCAGTGGGGCCTTTTGCAAACTCCTTGTCTTGGGCAAAGGAAGGAGCTGGGAGCGCTGAGCTGCAGCTGGTGGTGCACAGGTGGTAATTGATGGTGTTTGCTCCCCACCACGGCGGTGTCTGCGCTGCATTTATGTCACATTATGTCAGGGAAAGTGTTGGCAAACACTCATCAAGTATTTATTGGACATGCCACTGTTTGTTCAGTGATTTATAAATCAATGCTGTAAAGTGGGAAGTGGTGACAGAGTTTCAGATAAATTCTTTGCAAAATATTTGCTGTGCATCAATAATTCTGCTATTAATTAGTTTACAATTTATCTGCAAGTGCTTTGGGAGTGATTTACAGTTGATGTTCCTGCTAGCCCCAGGGTTTGCAGCCTGGCTCAGGGTATGGCTGGGGGTTCACGCTCTGACGCAGTCCCGAGCTGAATCTGTCCCTGGTGTGTGCCTTGGAGCCTGCCTGTGGAAGGGTTTGGGAACCAGCAGCAAATGGAAGCAATGAGAGGTGCAGGGGAAGGCAGAATAAACCCTGAGTGCCTTCAGCAGCATCAGCTCAGTCCCAGCAGGCCCAGCTCAGCCTCCCAGGATCACAGAATGGCTTCAGCTGGCAGAAGCTGTGGTTCACTTATGGGGACCTGGCCACTAACCTGTGGCCCCAAGGGCCATGCCCCCAGCTTTCTTGCACACCTGCAAGGATGGGGACTCCACCACCTCCCTGGGCAGCCTGTGCCAGTCCCTGACCACTCTAAACTTGCAAGAAGTGTGAAGCTTTGGGAAGGACAACAAGGAAAAGAAGAAGTTAATTTTGTTTTGTAGGGAGCAGTGGAGCATGGCAGAAATCAGCTTCTAGAAGCCATAAAGAGGCTCTTGTCAATGCAGAAAATACTGAGCTTGGGCTTTGCTATAGATTAAGCTGCAGTATTTTAGGCTTCATACTTGGTATTGAGGTTTTCAGGAGAGGTTTCAACCTTCTAAAAGGCATCAATATTAGAAAAGCAGAAGCAAGTTGGTTTACAAACTGTTCAGTTGTGTTAAATAATGGATGGATGCTGGTGGAGCAAACAACAAATCGATAGCTGATGCGAGCCGAGCTCTGACAGAATCCAGAGGAAATGTCAGCAGCTCTGTGCTGCTGCTCTGCTGCCCATCAGATGCTTTGGACTCTCCTCTGAAATGTTTTTCTCAGCATTGGCTTTTACTTTGTGCTGAATGCTCCTGGAGGAGCTGCAGCTCCTGTGTTTGATCCTCAGTGGAGACTTTCCAGAGACCTTGGGAAGCTCCTCAGGGAAGCGGCAGTGCAGTGATGAGCGATGGAAGGTGTTGGCCTCTCCATCCAGCAAGGTTTCTCTGGTTGGTAGCTGTGAAGTGGCTTCTAAGGCACTGGTGGGCTTGGAAAGTCCTCTGTGTGCTTTGCTTATTATGGTCTGTAAGTGTCTGCAGGTACAGATGGTTGCTGACCAGGAGGCACGGAGTCCTGTGCTTTGTCCAGGTGGTGCTGACTGCAAGGTGTGCACTGGGCTTGGGGCATGTGGTAGCAGGTACAGACCACCTGCACTTCCCAGTGCATCATCCACCTGCGAGGAGAGCAGAGGCTGAGCCTCCTCCTCACCACCCTTCAGCTCTGGGGTTGGAAACCAGCCCCCACCTGCTTCACCTCCTTAGGCTGAGCCCCTCACAGCACTGTGGGGGCTTGGAGCCTGTGTTGGGAGAGGGCTGCTGCTCTCCCCTGGCTCCTGTGGAAGTCCTGCAGATACTTCAGCACTTGTTAAGAGCGAGAACCTTGATGTCTTCTCCCACTGCTGCTTGTAGGGGTGAGAGTGGAATAGGAAATGAGATGTGTCAGTTCTAAAATGCTGCTATGCTCCTCCAGTTTAATTTTGGTTAAGAGCCCTTTCATTATTAATGCAGGGAGGAAGTCTTCCCTAATGACCCTTGGGACCTGCCAGAGTGCTTTAAGATCAGTTTGGGTAGTCAGAGCTGTGTGAGTAATCCAACGTCTGCTCTGCGCAGGGCTTTTGCCCACCCTTGGCAAGGGAAGTTGGCAGAACGGTCGCTTGCTGATGGCTCCCAACCTGCTGCTCCTGGAAGAGCCTCCTCCCTCCTTTCCTTGTAGCCTCTCCTATTTCTGACTTTATTTTCTCTTTCCCAGCACAGAAGCCTCAAAAGTGAAGGCAGCAGGAGATGCAATATGACATAATCGATAGAGGAACTTTTCCAGCTTGCCAAGACTTGGAATTGTTCTCTCTGTGTGAGTCTCGCTGGCTGTCAGCTGTGCTAATGGAGCCTACACCCCAGATGGCATCTGTGCCCCGGGGGAAAGTGCCTCAGCAGCCCTGCAGAGCACAGCAAACCCTGCTGGGTGCTTTGCCTGTGGATATTGTACTCTGCTACAACAAACTTGGAGCTTCTACCTGAGCTCACACCACAGCTTGGGTTAGAGCCCTTGGTGTCACTGCTGGGTCACAGAGTCCTGGGCCACTGGCACAAACTGGAACCCAGGAGGTTTCAGCTGTGGAGTCTCCTTCTCTGGAGGGGTTCTGCAGCTGAAGTGCAGGGATGGTAGGGAAAGCAAGAAAAAGAAAGCTCAAGCCCTGAAAACTTCGCTTTGCTCCCTGAAATTTATTTAGGAAGGAGAATGATTGTGACCAGATGTGTGTGGGTGCAGGGAGGAGATGCTGTGGGTTTGCAGAACTGATGGCAATGCAGAGTGAGCCTAATCAGATTAGAGTAACTTGGATGGCTCTGTGCAGGAGCAGTGGGTGTCTGCCTGCAGACAGAGCCCCACAGGGCTGCTCTGGAAGGGTGCTGCCACTTCGGGTAGGAGCATCCCAACTGCCTTCAGCATCCTGCAGGAAGTTCAGCAGTGCCTGCTCAGAGGAGCCTGGGTGCCACTGGAATGGAAGCAGAGAGCTTTGATGCCACCTTCTGTGGGTGTCACTTGGCAGACAGCAATCCTGGGGTGGGGAAAGGGAGCAGGTGCCTGGGGTGCCTCGAGCACCTCCAGGGAGGGGGATCCCTGAACCCTCCAAGAGCTGAGCCTCTGACCAGCACGCTCCTGGCCGCTTCACGCTGTGGGCTGTGGAGGCAGGGTGCCCACAGAAGGTGTGAGATGTGCCCAAGCTCTCCTGGTGATGCTGTCAAGTTCACTGCTGTCATCTAGCTGCCTCCACCTCCGGGGAGGCTGCAGCAAGCAGGCAGAGCCAGCTATTAATACCCAGTGTGGCAAAATGGTGCCTGTTAACTTCTCATCTAAATTTAACTCCGAGAGCCATCTTCAGCTTGGGTGTCTCAGTTGGTTGACGTCAACAGTCTCCTACAAACCAGGAACCAATTCTTCTGCTTCCAAGCCCATTTTTAGGTGTATAGAAATGCAGAGTATTTTCGAGTACCTGTGTGTGTGGATGAGATGAGCTAGCAGGCAGCCAGTGCCTCTGGGACCCCTGGCAGGAGTGGGGAGAGATGAGCTGCCAGTGGGGAGGGGGAAGGTCTGTGCTGGGATGAGCTGCTGAGGCTTTGCAGGTCTGCAGACTTTGGGCTCTGTAGTTTCCCTTTCCTGCAAGAGTGGTCAGAGACTGGCACAGGCTGCCCAAGGAGGTGGTGGAGTCCCCATGCCTGGAGGTGTTCAAGAACTGTGTGGCCATGGCACTTGGGGACATGGTTTGGTGTCCATGGTGGTGCTGGGCTGAAGGTTGGACCTGGTGACTTTAGAGGGCATTTCCAACCTTAATGATTCCATGATTCTACTACAGCTGAGTGTCTGCAGATGTCTTCATGTTGGGGATGAAGTTCTGCTCCATTTCTTTCTGCTGTTTTGAATTGAAATTCTAGTGCAAGCCACTCTGATCCTTGCAGAGCTGCACATTCCCACACTGACATTTTCCAGCAGCTAAAATTGTTCCCTGAGCACTGCTGACTGGCTCCCAGTGTTGCATGTCTGCTGCCCATGTTCATGAAGGCCTTGGAGCTGTCAAGCCATCTGGCAAGCAGACAGGAGATGCTGATCAGATCCAGGTTCCATGTGGTCAGTTGCCCTCTCGCACAGGATCACATTGTGCACCTACCTGCACTGCCAGGAGCTTGAATGCTGCAGTCCCTGGGCCGTGTGTCCCTAGCTGGGGGTCAGCACAGTTCTGAAGCCAAGCTCCCAGTCTCCAGGGATGATTTGCAGCTCCCCCAGCATGTTGCCTGCTCTCTGCATTTTGTCCATGCAAGATGTTGTCAGAAGCACTTGGTGTCAACATGCTGAGCTCCACTGAAATCCTGGACTTGATCTCTGCTTCCATTGGCTGTGGTCACACATCTTTGGAAACAGCTATCAGAAAATGTTCCTCATATTCCAGCAGCCTTCAGCCTCCTGCTGCCTTGAAGGATGAGCCTGGTTTGCACTCCTAGAAGCTTAGTGAAGCTGTTCTTGCTTGGTTCTGACAGCAGTGAGAGACTGTGGTCTGTTCCTTTTCATGCCTTTGCATCCTCCA
The DNA here is from genome assembly GCF_014839835.1 of Dryobates pubescens. Taxonomy (NCBI): domain Eukaryota; kingdom Metazoa; phylum Chordata; class Aves; order Piciformes; family Picidae; genus Dryobates; species Dryobates pubescens. The sequence continues at coordinate 11,815,732 of NC_071642.1, forward strand.
CCAAGCCCTTGGTGTTCTGCAGGCTCTAACTGCTCTGCTAAGCTACAGCCCCAGCTCTACTCCCTGACAACCCTGAATTGAGCCTTTGTGACACAAGGGGAAAGTAAAAATAAAGCATGGCCTCTGCTGCAGATGGTTTCACTCTGGGATGGTTCTGGGAGCAAACAGGATTTAATCCCCTCCTGTGCTAGTCGTGGGGAGAACTTCTGTTAGAGAAGGGACAGCAGAGGTAGCAGCAGATGGATTGACTGCAACTCCTGCTTGTGAATGAACCTTTCTCCTGCCTCCCCCCTCACTACCACTGACCATGGGGAGAGGAGCAAATGCCTCCACACAGCCAAGATTAAAGGGAAGGCTCTAAGCAGGATCCTCTTGGTGAAATCTCTTTGTAAACCGGTGCAGATTTTTGTCTGCCTGCTGCCTGCCTCTTCCCCTCCTGTGCTGCTATCTGCCACGTTTAACCTCATCTCCCTCACCCATCTGATCTCAGCACTGTGCTGCAGACAGAAGCCGTTTTCCAGGCTAGAAATCAGTGCCTCAGGTTGTCCCTGCTGCGTCAGCCTGGGCTCTTGTCACCTCCAGAGCAGGAGCTGCTTGATCCTCGTGCCGAGCCTCGCTGAGCCTGCGAGCAGTGAACATTAGCATTCCACAGAGATGCTGCAGGGACATGAAAGGAATAAAATGACCTCTGGCCTCCTGCAAACCCTGAGAAGAGGAATGCTTGCAGGGGCAGTAAAACCAGTCCCAACATGGAACAGCTCTGGCTTGCTGGAGGGAATTAATTCATCCTGCTGTCTGAGCCCTTTAGCTGTGGTCCTGCGGCTGTGTAACCTGCTCGGGATTTGCAGTCCTTACAAGCCTGACACTGCCTGACCTGATCTGCAGAGATGCTGCCCGTTCGCAAGGCAGCTGGAGCTCAGCAGGGCCGTGGGACAGGCTGTGCCTCCAAGGCCATGCTCAGGCAATGGAAATTCTGCCTCAGCTTTTCTGAGGGACGAGGCCTTGGGCTTTGGCAAAGCCTGGAGAAGAGTCTTGGTGCTTAAGGAAAGCATCCCGCAGAGAACTTGCTGCAGCCCGCTAGCACAGACTGATCCCAGCATCCCAGCATGGATAGGCTGCTCGCTCTTACCCTCTCTGGTGCAAAGCTCTCTGGTTGGAGGTCTCATTTCTGAGTTACCCTGGCTTCTACTCCTAACTTTCAATAGTTATTTTGACCTGGGTTTGCTTTTTCTTCTGGCTGTGGAGTGCTGACTCAACTGCAGTGGCTCCAATGGGCCTTGTACTAAGAGGTCCCTGCAGCCCCTGCGTAAGTGTCACCAGTTTCATCCTGGACTACTTCTTTCCCCTTTGTGAGCTCTAATTTCCACCTCGGGGAGCTCAGGGCTTTTTCTTGCACCTTTCCCTTAACCTCCTGACCTGTCTCACAAGCCTGGCTGCTGTGCAGCTGCTGAAGCCACAGCAAACGAAACAGAGCCCAGCTCCAGAGCAGCTGAGCAGCAGCTTCTGTTTCAGCAGCGTGTTCAAAGCTACCCAGCAAAGAAGATGTTACTGCCTGATGTGGATGAAAGGGCTTGGCAAGGGGCCTTGAAGAGGCCACTACAGAGAGAACCTAAAAGTTGTGAGGCAGAGCTCAGAAGTCAGCACTTCAGAGAGCCAGCACAGCCCTGCTATGGCTTTGTCCTTGTCCTCACACTTACCCAGGTGAGCTTTGGAGGGCCACAACAAGGAGAACCTGGATGACCTTGGCAGCCTTGGAGGGCAGGTGCAGGTGGCAGGAACCATAATGGGACTGATCCTATTGTCAGGTCCTGCTCAGCAGCAGGTGGCCTTTGCTCATGGGGCTTTGACTGAGGATCAGCTGGGAACACAGCAAAGGTTGCTGCAACTGTGTAGAACTTCTTTTTCCCTTGATCCAAAGTTGCACAGTGAGCTGAAAGCTTTTTGATACCATAAAGGCTGAGTGTTGGATCTGATGTATTGGAAGCAACTTGGTGCCAAGCCACTGGAAACACCTGGAGAGCTTCTCTTGGCCAACCTGCCTCTAATGGTGTCTTCATTTCATGACCAAAGCAGATTTTACTTCAATTTTAAGTACTTCTACTTACATTTTATTGATGTTACTGCACCAAGATGGACTTCCAGATCACAAATGAGACCTGCAGTGTCCTTTAGCCCAATCAGTGTGGTCTTGGTAAGCTACAGGGTGCTGCTGTTCACATAAAGCTTGGCCATTCTGTGGGTACAGCCTGCTGCTGTTCCCTGCTCCAGCATCCTCTCCAGGGAGAGGCCACACCACTGCCTTAATGAGGGAGAAAAGGAGCAGGAGCTGAGATGTTTATCTGCCAGGACAAGCTCTCCCTGGCTTGGCTGTGCTGTGTGGGTTGGGCTGGAATCCTGCTGTGAAGCATTCATCTTCCAGGTGGTGTTTGTGCAGCCGGTCGCCGTCCAGCTCGGCTCTGGCTTCTCGCTGCTGTGTTCCTGGAAGCTCAAGTCTGACCTTTAGAATTTTTATGAGGCTGTCATGTCACAGCCCTACAGCAACAAGCAGCAGAGCAGCAGCCCCTTGGAGGAAATGCTGAGCTCAGGCCCAAGCACTTGGCCAAGGCTCTGCCAAAGGTGGTGTCAGCGGGAGGTAATATTTTATGAAAATCCTTCTTGTGACCTCTGGAGCAGTCCTTGGGCTGTGCCAGAGCTGCCACTAAAACGACTTTTTAAAGCCTGAGAGCCAACACAGCTCCCCAGTGGTGCCTTTGAGATATAAATAGACTCAGTGAGCTCTTAGGTGAGCACGGCTGATGGTCCCCACCGGTGCTCTGCACTCCTGGCTGGGGGCAGACTCACCCTTGGTTCCCTCTGATTTACAGCAGTGAGGGGAGCTCGGCTCTGCTTTCATTTTTACCTAGCAGTTGATATCCTGCCCTGTGCAAGGCTGCAAAGGAAGGTCCACAGGCTGGCAGAGGACAGAAGTGCGGCATCTGTGCCTTCCAGAGCTGTGGTGGGAACTGGTGCACTTTGAGGGGGACCCCTCCTGTCAGCAGGCTGTTCCCAGAACTGAGAGAGGTTTCCTGGAACAACCCTGCAGCAGGATGTGCTTCTGGAGCAGAGATCCTTTCAGAAGTACTTTGATGAGCTCCAAGAAGTCAGCTCTCACCTCTCCTCGTTTGGTAAATCATTTCTTCCCCATTTGTGCTGTCAGATGCCACCAGCTGGGGCCAATAGGCTGCAGCAGGCTGGGTGGATGGGACATGCCTTGCATGGGCTAGAACCAGCCTGTGAGGTTGGAGCATCCTCCTGAGCATTCTGTTGCCTCGCTCAGCACAGCAATCTGTTCAAAACAAGCTAATTTTAGTCCTTTGCTGGTGGAATGGAGCCATTTTGTTCATCTTAATTCCAAATTGCACATTTGTGTTATGTAGGAATTTGGGATTGACCTGTCAGAAATTTCACAGGGTGGGAAAAGCAGGAGCTGCTGAGCTGCCTTTTGGAGCAGTCAGCTTGGCCTTTGTTTAGTGCTAACTGGGTGGACTCCCACAGCATTGTGTGGGTTTGGGTTTTTAACACAAAATAGAACAGAAGGACTGGAACTGGAGGCACAGAAATCATAGAATCATTGAAAGGTTTGGGCTGGAAGAGACCTCTGAAGGTCCCTGCAGTGAGCAAGGACACAGATTCATAGGATCACCCAGTGCAACCAAGGCTTAGCTGGGGCTAACCCATGGCCCTCAGCACCTCCTCTCTGTGGCTTTCAAACCCCTCTAGGGGTGGGGATTCAGCCACCTCCCTGGGCAGCCTGGGACAGACTTTGAGAAGCCTTTAGAGGGAAATCAACTTCTTCCCTGGAAGGCTTCCTGATGAGTTTTGCAGGTAGGATTGGAGATGACTTCATGACCTGAGCTGGATTGGTTTGAGGCTGCTGGGTGCTTCCAAACTGTGCTACAAGCACTGGGACCTGAAGATGCTAAGCCCTTGTGAAAGGCAGAGGATTGTGTTGCTAGGGGATTGTGTTGAGGAACTCTTCTTCTGTGTGGTGACTAATTAGACTCCCCGAAGGTGACTTCAAGTGGTAGGTGACCCAGTAAAGTCAATTTGAGTGCTGGATGAACAGGCTGATCAAGTCTTGGAGAGGGACACTGCTGCCAATGAGATCAAACTTGTTACCCTGAAGGCAGTTGGAAAAAATTGGAAATAAATTGAAAGTGGAGAAATTGCCACTGGCAGCAGAGGGCTTTGCTGCAATCCCTGGAAGGAGCTCTGCAGAGCATCCTCCACTCTCAACCACCCATCAGCTATTGAAGGCTGCTGAAGTGTTGTGTTCTGGACTGGTAGGACCTGCGTGGAGCAAGGGCTGGGTGCTCCTCACTTGCTTTAGTTGCTTACCCACAGCTCTTTCTGGGCTGGACCCAAGCAATTTGTCAGTTGATTTTAGTATCAAAAGGTTGTGTCTAAAGCAGCTCTGCAGAGGCCAGGGGTCTCCTGGGGAGCCCTGGAGCAGGCTGCCCAGAGAGGCTGTGGAGTCTCCTCCTCTGGAGAGATCCCAAGCCCCTGAAGTCTTCTGTTTCTGGGATCTTCAGAAAAGTTCACCTGAAGCAGGAAAGCTAATGGAGCTTTGACTGCACACGGGAGGGAAGGAAGGAAGGAGGGAATGGGCTACTTGTGGTTGCTGTCCCCTTTCTGAGTGCTGAGCATTCTGGAGGTTGGATCCCCACTTCTTACAGAGTCCTGGAGCATCGTTTTTTCTTTCAAAAAGCCTTCTTTTAGGTGTGTGGGCTGGGACTCAGCAACTTTTCCAGTCCTTAGGCAAAGATGAGTCTTCCCTTGCATATTTTATACCATCTTCATTTGTTGCTTGTCAGGATTCTTGGGGGAGTTGGTTCTCTGCAGTGAAGTGTCGCTGGCTGGTTTGGATCCTGACTTCTGGGCTTCATTGTGCTTCAGGGGAGCGAGGCAGAGGGGAGGCAGACAGCTTGGATTGATTTTGTTGTTCTGCAAGAGGTGCTGCTGGGTGTGATGGTCAGCAGCTGTCTGCCATGGGAGGTCAGCTCTGCTTTCAGAAGAGGGTTTGTGAGGGAGTCCATTCTGTGATCAAAATGGGGATGAGTTATTTTCTTTCCCGTGACCTGACCCTGCTGTCACTTGTCATAGAAGCTAAACCCCAGCGCCTCTGCAGGTGCAGCAGCAGATTTTACCAAGGGGATTTTGTGTCAGACAGGGTCAGGGCAGACAGAAGTGTCATGAGGTTGTTATGACTTTAGCTTTCCCTGGATCAAAGCGGAGAGGCGAGGTGCAGGGAACCTTGCTAAAGCCTTCAGCATTTATCGGCTGTAGCAGGACCCAGGGTCAAAACTGCCTGAGAAGCACTGGTTTGGGTGAAATGTGGTGGATGAGGAAGATTGTCTGGGGGTTAACCTGCACCTCTCTGGGCCAGCAGAAGTAACCTGTCATAAATGGATTTCCTGAGCCTGCCTTCAAGGCCTCTGCAAAGGCTTTGGGCTGGTGCAGTGCAGAGACTTTCCAGGAACACCTGGGACCTCCTGCAGTGCTGAGGTCTCTTCAGAATCTGATGGTTATTATTCTTCAGCCTTTGTTCTCTCCAGATAAATGAAGCTTCTTCAGCTCTCCTGCATTTCCAGCCATCTCCTTTCTCTTCCTCTCTTTCCTTGCTCTGTTTTTCTCCATGTTTGACACTTCAGCTCTTCTGAGCCTTCATTGCAGCGCTGAGAACAGCCGGGGCAGAGGGGAGAGCATGGAAGGGAGGAGGCTAAGAACCATCCAGAACTTAAACAAAAAGCTGCTGATTTGCATGAAGCTCTGATTTTCCACCACATTAGAGACAGAGCTGCTGCTGCTTCTGCTGGCCAGCTGCTCCAAAAATAGCAACGAGGGAATCCTACTGATTTCCCCTAACCCTTTGTCACTCACCTGTGGGGCTGTGGTGTGCTGCTGCTGCCAGTGCCCGAGCCCAGAGGAACAGCCAACATTTAATCTTTGTTAAAGGCAGCAAAAGCAGACTGAGAATTCATACACATTTTCCTGCCTCTGTGCTGTGTTAAACTACAGCAGATCAAACCTCCTTTGCTGCGGCCGCTGCAGTGGCAGTAGCTGGTTTCCCTTTCATCTCAGTTGAGGCTTTTGTTGTTCTGGGCACTGCTTCACCTGCTCCTGTCCTGAGAAACTTCCTTTAATTTGATTGTTTGGTAACAAACCTGCAGTGGTTTGCCCATAGTAGAAGTGGAAAGCAGAGCCACAACAGCCAACGTTATGGCATGGAATCAGAGGATGGTAGGGGCTGGAAGGGACCTCTGGACACAGGAACACATCCAGGTGGGGCTTCAAAGGCTGCTCAGAGAGGTTGTGGAGTCTGCTCCAGGGCTCCAGCAGCCTCACCAAAGAAATGTCTTCATAAGTTCAAGTGAGACCTCCTGGGTTCCAGTCTGTACCCACTGCCCCTTGTCCTTGTTTCTTCTCTTCCTGCAGTGAATTCTCTCTTTGCTGACCCATGGACATTTCATTCTCAGCAAACGCTGCTGCTCCTGCCGAGTGCTTTGTTGCTGCGATGCTAATTGCACCCCGGGCTGATGGGAGACAATGAAACTAGAGCTGCTATTAACAGACCCCAAGTGGAAGCTCTGGTTCACTACCTGCCTTTTTTCTTCTTCTTCGAGCAGCTTTTCATCAGCTCACAGCAATCTGCTGCCTCTCTCTGCAGCCCCACAGATCTTGCATGATTTCTTCTGCCGAGCAGCACAGGCCAGCCCCGGGAGGGGAGTGCTTGGGGTTATGGATTTATTTCTGGCAGAGGAGGAAGAGGAGCTTTGATCTCCCACCTCTTAGGCATGTGTCGGGACTACAAAGGTTTGCATAAAGAGGAGCGATCACCACCACTTCTGCCCTCCAGCTTCAAAAGCACTGCAGGGAGAGAGCAGGGCTCGGTGCCGGGCGTGCAGCAGGCTCTCCAAGGCACAGAAATGCTTCCCTGTTAAACTTGCTTGAACCCAAACGTCCCGCCCAGACCTGCAGAAGGTGTCCTGGTCAGTGCCATGGGGGTTGGAGCTAGCTGATCTTTGAGGTCCCTTCCAAGCCAAACCACTCTGAGGCTGGCAGTGTGGCAGTCTGTGCCGTGATTCATGAGGTTCACTGACGGCTCTGCAGGTGGGACCAGGGCTCTGCGCCCGGCGAGGACAAGCAGGGAGCTGTGGAAGTGCTGGAGCCTTGAGAGAGAGATGAGAAACTGCCTTCAGAAAGCGGCTGGCCTCTTGCTTTAGAGGGGGTGCATTCAGCTGGAGTAAATGGTGATGAATTACCCTGCAAGCAACTGCTGCAGGAGGCACCACAGCTTGGGGAAGCAGAGCTTTGGGCTGGAGAATTTCCCTTCCTGTTCCGGAGTGCCCTTGGAGCTGCGCTGGCTGGCTGCTGCTCTCTGACGTTCTGCTCCCTGTTCCTGCAGGTTCCTGTCCAGGTGAGGAACAGCAATTTGCATTATGGAGCAGCAGTGTCTGTTCTGATTAAGAGCAACACTTCCCCTGCCATCCTGTGCCATGAATATTTAAATTAATTAAGCCCAGCAAAGATTTTTCTGTCATGACTTAATGGCTTACAAAAGTGATGACTTCTGGTTGTGGAAATGAGGGGAATGGGGCAGGCACAGCTCTGAACACCCCAATGACTGAGGGGATGCATCCAAGCAGGTGGGGCAGCAGACTTTTCTCCTTAGGTGGAGAAGAGCAGCCCGAGAGAGGGCCAAGGATGGAGGTCATGAGGGCAGGGCTGGGCTCTTTTCAGTGGTGCCCAGCGGCAGGGCAAGGGGCAGCAGGTACAGACTGGAACACAGGAGGTTCTCCCTCAACACAAGGAGAAACTTCCTTGGTGTGAGAGTGCTGGAGCCCTGGAGCAGGCTGCCCAGAGAGGTTGTGGAGTCTCCTTCTCTGCAGCCTTTTGAAGCCCCACCTGGATGTGCTCCTGTGTGACCTGCTCTGGGTGACCCTGCTCTGGCAGGGGCCTTGGACAGGGTGATCTCCAGAGGTCACTTCAACCCCTGCCATGCTGTGATTCTATGATTTGGTGAATGAGGGACAGGAGCAAACCTGTTGTGCTCTGAGCTGTTGAATCTTCCCAGGCTGTAGCAGTAGTTGACTCTCTTCTTCTATCCTAATCCTCCCAAGTGTTGGGGGAGCAGATGCAGATCCTGTCTTAAGCGGATCAGTCTTGACTCAATTTAAATCCAGCTAAGAGTGCTAAATTGACATGTAAGTAGGTGAGTCAAGTGCTAACAGTCTCTCTCAGAACAAGCAGGAGATGTTGTGATTCTAATTTATTTCTTTATGACTCTCCTAATGGAATAAAATGTACGAGGGGGATATAAGTACTTGGATGACTAACAAGCAGGCGGTGGGATAGAGCTTGAAGTGAAGTCTCCATCCCCAGAGGTAATGACAATTGAAATTAGGGAAGCCAATTAGAAGGATGTTCTCACCTGATGGATGGTGCTCTCCAGGGGACTGTGCTGAAGGGAATTGAGAGCAGTGCTCAGCTCTGAGCTAGTCTCAGGTTTCGATTCTCTCCCCAGTTCTGCCATCAGGGCTGCTCTGTGCTTTAGGGAGCATTCATTATTTCCTTTCACCCCTTCTTCCCTCCTGTGCACTGAGCTCTGCTCCTGTGGATACCAAGAACTCCCTCCCCACCTCAGTGTCTCGCAGAGGTGCCTTCCCAGGCAGGAACCACTGCCTTTTGCCATGGTGAGGAGCCTGAGGGACCTTTGGACTTAACTGAAGTGTGCGAAATAGAATCGCTGTGCTTGGCAGAGGCCTCAGATCACCCAGTCCAACCATCAGCCCAGCACCACTCTGGCCACAAGCTGTTGGGTTTTTTTAACTCCTCCAGGCATGGGGACTCCACCACCTCCCTGGGCAGCCTGTGCCAACCCCTGACCACTCCTGCAGGACAGAAATATTTCCTCATCTCCAACCTAACCCTGCCCTGGTGCAACTTGAAGCCATTTTCTCTCCTTCTATCACCTGCTACTTGTGAGAAGAGACCAATCCCACCTCCCTCCAGCCTCCTCTCAGGGAGCTGCAGACAGCAATGAGGTCTCAGCCTCCTCGTCCCCAGACTAATCAGCCCCAGGTCCCTCATGCAATAGCAGAGCATCCAAATGTTCAGAGATGATGACAAACACAGACTCACACACCTCACCCCCCCAAACACTAACAGATTGTTCTTTGGGTAGGTTTTTATTCCTTTGTGCCTGGCTGGAGCAGGAGCTAAGTCTTCTGAAGCATTTTCAGCAGTAAAATTAGAACTTGATACTTTGCCCATAAAAAACTCTTTTCAAGAGGCTGACTTTGTACCCAGCTGCTGGTTCTTAAAACTTCTTTATGGTCTCTGGAAGTCAGATGTGCACAATCCTGTCACAGTGAATAGCTGCAATGCTTCCCTTTTCTTTTCTTTTCTTTTGGAAGGTGTCTCTCCTTTTGTGGCTTACAGGGAAGATGAAAAATGGCAATATTAGAAGCTTTTGTATGGAGAAGTGTCTAATGAGGCAGCTTTGAGAAGATTGGGCTGTGAATATAGGTTGAAGAAAAGCCTCAAATCTGTCATTGCTGCTAATCTGCTGTGTTTGATCTAGCCAAGAATCTTAATCTTCAGATATTTGACAAGGGCTGGGGCAGACTGATGCATCACTTTGCCTCTTTCCTGCCATGGTGATGATCCCTGGGCTCCCAAGTTCAATTAACTTATTGAAGCTGCATTATAGGAATTCAGCAGCAAATGGCTCTAAGCTGCTATAGATTTCTGTGCTAATCTTAAAGGAGGGCCTCAGATCATAACGAAACAAATGAATGCTCCAAGAACCTTCTCCAGCTTTTCAATTCATTTTCTTGCCAGTGGGGAATAGGAGGCCTGAGCCTTTACAGGCTGGCTCTGAAGATTATCATTAGCCTGACATGTTTTTAATTGCCTTTGATAATATGTTTGCTGTAAGGATGGGTGTGGGGGGAAGGGGAGCAAATGAGCTTTGGAGCAGCTACAGGGAGATGGGTGCAGAGGGGGTGGCTGCGATTGGGACTGCTGTTGTGTGTGGAAATATTAAAGGGGAAGATAAAAAGGACACTGAAGTGTAAACAAAGGGGAGGGGAGGTGGAGGGAAGAGGTGGAAGTTCAGCGCTCCCCTTAAGCATCCTTAAGAATCATAGAATGGGTTGGGTTGGAAGGGACCTTGGAGATCATCCCATTCCCAGCCCCCTGCCCTTGCTCTAGCCCAGGTTGCACAAGGCCCCATCCAGGCTGGTTTTGAATGCTTCCAGGGATGAGGCATCCCCAGAATTTCTGGGCAGCCTGGTGCAGTCTCTCACCTCCCTTGTTCTCTGGGCCTGCTCCAGCCTCCCAGTGTTCTCAGGGTGAGAAGCCCAAACCTGAACCCAGCATTTGAGGTGTGGCCAGCACAGGGACACCATCCCTGCCCTGCTGGCCACACCATTGCTGATCCAGGCCAGGCTGCTGGTGGCCTTCCTGGCCACTTGGGCACATTCTGGCTGATGTTCAGCTGTTGGCCAGCAAAGTAGGGGCTGGCAGAGATGTCTTTCAAGAGCTTTTAAAGCAATTATATCTTAGTCCCTCTCCATTTGCTCCCCAGATGTGAGGGATTTGCTCCACGCTGGGGAGAAAGGATGTTCCCTAGACAAGGCACTGTGCAAACTCATCAGCTTTGCTATTGAGATGATTGCCACCTTACAGGAACTCTTTACAAGCAGCTTGTGTATTATCAGAGCTCTTGTTCTGTTAGTTAGCACTGTCAGAGGAGAGTGGATGGGCACAATTACCACACAGCTCTGAACTGGTGAAGTGGATAATGGAAAGTGCTGCTGACACAGCCTATGCATGCCAGGGAGAAAAACAAATGAAGGTAATGATTCACCAGCCAGAGGTTCACCTGTGCCTTGGGAGCAGCTCTGGCTTCCATGGTCTTCCAGAACCCACCCCCCAACAGTGCACATCTGTGTCTATACATCCACACCCCTGCCCTGAGCCAGAGGCTGCTTCAACAGCAGCTTTTTGACAGCAGCCAGTGCCAGCAGAGCTGCATTTGGTTATTTGGCTGTAGGCTGATAGAAGCAGTAAGGGTGGAAATGACCCCAAGCTCATCCAGTCCACCATCAACCCCACACCACCATGGCCCCCAGTGCCATGGCCACACATTTCTGGCACACCTCATTCCTTGCTGGGAGTTAATACTTTCCTTGTTAGCTGGTTGGCACTGGGGGATTTATGGACAACCTGGAGATCATTGCCCTCTACAACTACCTGAAAGGTGGTTGTAGACAGGAGGGGGTTGGTCTCTTCTCCCAGGCAACCAGCACCAGAACAAGGGGACACAGTCTCAAGCTGTGCCAGGGGAGGTTTAGACTCGAGGTGAGGAAAAAGTTCTTCACTGAGCGAGTCATTCATCATTGGAATGTGCTGCCCAGGGAGGTAGGTGGTGGAGTCGCCGTCCCTGGAGGTGTTCAAGGGGAGATTGGACGTGGCACTTGGTGCCATGGTCTAGTTGTGAGGTCTGTTGGGACAGGTTGGACTTGATGATCCTAGGGGTCTCTTCCAACCTTAGTTACTGTGATACTGTGTGATACTGTGATCAGGAACAATTCCTGAGCTGCAGGAGGGGTCAGGCAGTGGCACAGGCTGCCCAGGGAGGTGGTGGAGTCACATCCCTGGAGGTGTTCAACAGGCACGTGGCCATGGCACCTCAGTCCTGGTTTGGTGGCCATGGTGGGGTTAGCTCAATGGTTGGATTTGATCTTGGAGGTTTCCCAACCCTGCTGAATCTCTGGTTGTGTGGGCAGCACCTCTGGGTGGGAGCTCTCACTCCTCCTGTGGCTTTGGCTGAACTCTTCCTGGGATGATCTCCTGGAGCAGTGCTTTGCTGTCATTTGCTCAGGGTCAGATGTTGGTGCCCAGGGTACTTTAAAGCCAATCACATTCATCTAAGGGTAAAGGCTCTTCCTCAGCCACTTCATAGAGTTCTTAACAGCCTGGACCAGCTGTACTTAGGGGGAAGGCACAGCACACTTGATGCCTGCTTTCAATTTTGCCTCTTAACTGGAAGAAAATGAAAAGGATTCTTCCTGCAGCAAGCTGCTGCCTGCTTTATGTAGGAGAACCTTTTCATTTTTTAATGATGCTAAAAGTTTTCAGCTTCTGAGGTAGCCAGGGGATAACTTCCACTCTTGGAACATTAACAACTGAATGAGGGCTTGGAAGTTATTTGGCCCAGAGTTAATGACAGCTTTGCTGTTGACTTCTGTGGCAGAGAGAGCACTCATGTGGGCAAGGAAAAAAACCACCAAGTCCAGTAGGAACTGCAGGCTTGCTTCAGAGCTGCTTCCAGGCAGGACAAGATCTCTCCTCTCCATCAGCTTTGCACCAACAACTTGGTTTATAGCCTGGGTGAGGCTGATTTTTGTGTTTCCCTATACCTTTAAAAGCTTGAGCAGGGCTTTTCATCAGATCCTGCAAGGAGGTTCAAAACACTTAAACCATGCATGGTTAATGTCCCTCCTATCTGTAGGGCTTCCACTGCATTGTTCAGCCTTGACTATGGGGTCCTGGGAGACTTGTGACAGAATGACTCAGAAAATTTCATATTCAGGGAGATTTTGTGCTGCATATCCTCCTGCTATGAAGCACTGCTCAGAGAATGATGATAAGGAGGGGAAATTGCACAGGGAGTGCTACAGTGCAAACATCTTTCCACTGCTAATGTGGTTAAATGCAGTTTGTAACAGCTGATGGAGATCCACTGCAAGCTACCAAACTCTGGATATTAGCAAGGGTGTGGATTAATATGGCCCAGGAAATGAAAGCCTAGAACATGACCTTGTGAAAGCTCTGCTGTTGAAGCTGCAGGGGGCTGAGGCTCTGGGCTACCCTTCTGGCCCTGAAGTATCACACACTCATAGTATCACTAAGGTTGGAAGAGACCCCAAGGATCATAGAGTCCAACCTGTCTCCACAGACCTCACAACTAGACCATGGCACCAAGTGCCACATCCAATCCCCTCCTGAACACCTCCAGGGATGGTGACTCCACCACCTCCCTGGGCAGCACATTCCAATGGTGAATGATTCTCACAGTGAAGAACTTTCTCCTCACCTTGAGTCTAAACCTCCCCTGGTGCAGCTTGAGACTGTGTCCTCTTGTTCTGGTGCTGGTTGCCTGGGAGAAGAGACCAACCCCTTCCTGGCCACAACCTCCTTTCAGGCAGTTTTAGAGGGCAATGAGGACTCCCCTGAGCCTCCTCTTCTCCAGGCTAAGCAACCCCAGCTCCCTCAGCCTCTCCTCACAGGACTGTGCTCAAGGCCTCTCCCCAGCCTTGTTGCCCTTCTCTGGACACCTTCAAGTCTCTCAATGTCCTTCCTAAACTGAGGGGCCCAGAACTGGACACAGGACTCAAGGTGTGGCCTAACCAATGCAGAGTCCAGGGGCACAATGACCTCCCTGCTCCTGCTGGCCACACTATTCCTAATACAGGCCAGGATGCCATTAGCATTCTTGGCCCCCTGGGCACACTGCTGGCTCATGTTTAGGCGGGTGTCAATCAGCACCCCCAGGTCCCTCTCTGTTTGGGAGCTCTCAGCCACTCTGACCCCAGCCTGTAGCTCTGCATGAGTGTTGGGTTTGATGGCAAATTCAGAGAATCATGGAATGGTTTGGGTTGGAAGGGGCCTTAAAGATCATCCAGTTCCAGCTTTATTAAGACACAGCCTTGTTCTTCCTGGTAGTCATCCACCCCTGTGATCTGCCTGGGGAGCGGGGCAGTGATGCTTGCTCCGTCCATGCCAGTCCCTGTGCTCAGCTCACAGCAGAGTGCTGGCACCTTGCCACCAGGGCTGGGCTCCTGCAGCTCTCTTGCCTTTGTTTTGGGCACCCCTAGCTCTGTGTCTCAGGCATTTAAACCCACCCAGGGTGCAGGTGTTTGAAGCAAGTCCACTTTCTAAAGGGACATACTGGGAGCAGGAAAGAATGGGCTGGGGAGGTGGCACCCAGCTGGTGTTGAATCCAGTAGGTTTGGTTTATTTTGGGCACTGTGAAGCTCTCCTGCGTGGTTTCTCCAGTGTTCAGCAGGCTCCTGGAGAGGAGCAGGGGGGTGATGCTGTGTAGGACTCCCAGCAGAGGAGGGAGAGAGATGAGTCACTGCAGTGGGCACTGCGAGCCAGGCATGCCACAGCCTGGCAGCCAGGCTACTCTGGGAACAGAGGAGGGTGGTTTTTCCCTGTCTCTATAACATTATGCATGAGGACAAGGGCCAAACAAGTATCTGCAGTCAAGTCTAATAAGATGAAAGGCTGCAGCATGAAAGAGCTGTTGGAGATGGAGTTCACATCCAGAGCCAAATGCCACAGCACCTAGAAAAGGTTTTGCTTTGTTCACACAAAACAGTTTGAGGCTGTTACTGAATTTTCATGTGGAAAACGCTTTGGGCAGGTTTGAATTCTCTGGGGATTCCTCAGACTCAGTGTTGTGATGGTGCAGCTGCTCTGAGGAGCAGCTGTTAGAGCAGGAAAGGCACAGAATCACGGAGCTGTTTGGGTTGGAAAAGGCCTCTGAGATCACTGAGTGCAAGCATCAGCCCAACACCACCATGGCCACCAAACCAGGACTGAAGTGCCAAGGCCACATGCTTGTTGAACACCTCCAGGCATGGGGACTCCACCACCTCCCTGGGCAGCCTCTGCCACTCCCTGGCCACACTTGCAGCAAAGAATTTTTTCCTAAGCTCCACCCTACCCCTCCCCTGGTGCAGCAGAAGCATCTCTGCTTTCCTGCCCCCCCTGCTCAGCCTGTCCTACCTAGCACAGAGATCTTGGGTTTAGTAAACACCTCCAGGTCTTTATCAGCAGGTTGAGATTTCTCAGTCTCCTGTGTCCCTCTCTCTGCATATTCTGCTCTCTACAGCAGGAGCTGCTGTGCCAGGCTCTGCTCGGCGCGGCAGATTTCCCTCTTATCTCAGAGTTTCCTGTGCATTGTGCTCTCTGCGTCCCAACAACAGTCACTTATCTGCTGCGTGCAGATCAGGCTGCGATGCTCTTATCAGGACCATGGAGACTTCTTTAACTGCCTCGTGTGGCAAAGTTCTCACAGCAGCCTCGATGGCTCAGCCTGCGCGCTGAGAAAATTTGCAAGGAAGCTTCTAATATCCAACCTAAACCTCCCCTGGGGCAACCTGAGGCCATTTCCTCTCATCCTCTCCAATCCCCAGCCTCCTCTAGGGAGCTGTAGAGAGCAATGAGGTCTCCCCTCAGTCTCCTCCAGGCTGGACACCTCCAGCTCCCTCAGCTGCTCCTCCCCAGCCCTGTTCTCCAGACCCTTCCCCAGCTTCATTGTCCTTCTGTGGACCTTTCTGTTATGGAGGAGAAGCAGAAGCAGGAGCAGGTTAGGGAGGCAGTGAGCCTGGCATGCTGGAGCTGCTTTGAAGTGCTCATTGTGGATGTTTCAAATCTGTTCTCTGTGTAGAACACAGCACAGGATGAGGCAGTTCCCAAGCTGGGAGCAGGCTGAGTGCAGCTCTGACATCTGCTTGAAGCTGTGGTGTCAGAGCAGCTCCACAGGAGCTTTGCGCTCCTGAAGTGGAATGTTCCTGCTGGCTTCTGGTGATCCCAAGGAGCACTCACAGGGGGCCAGGGATGGTTCAAGCCTCCAGATTCATCTGGCCGTGTGTGCAGTCACTCCTTGGCTTCTTCCTTGGGCTTTGGGTTGCTTTCTGGGTTTCCATCTCAGCGGGGTTGCCCAGATCCCTCCTTCAGGCGTACCCTGGCCCCAGGGATCTGTCAGAAGGGCTGAAGTCCTTCTGTGGAGTTGTTGTGGGTACTCAGCTGCCCAGAGAGGCTGTGGAGTCTCCTCCTCTGAAGAGCTTGCAACCCACCCTGGGCATTGTGGTGCTGGGCAAGCTGCTGTGGGTGCCCTGCTGGAGCAGGGAGTCAGACTGGATGATCTCCAGAGCTCCCTTCCAACCACAGCACGCTGGGGTTCTGGAACCTCTGCAAGCCAGGCTGCTCCCACCGGGATTCTGAGCTGCAAACTCAGATTCCAGGTGTTCTGGGAATTTTTTTCACACCTCCTGTCCTTTGCTGGCAGCTCCCTGGGCTCTATCCCTGAGGTCCTGCACCACTTCTGGTAAGTTCCATTTGTCTGCTTTGCTCCAGTGGAGCACGCAGTGATGTGGATGCTCCTGGAGTGTCTTCTCAAAGCACCACAGCTCAGAGGGATGTCACTTGAATGGCTCTCAGAATTAGCTCTGTCTGGGAGAGAATCATTTAAATTCCACAGTTAAAACTCCTGGTGATTGAGAACAAATGAAACTGCTCTGAAGGCTTCAGAAACTTGCTAATGGCTGGAAAGAAGAGGGTCAGGGTCTTGGTGGGGATCATTTAAAATCCTTCCCTCCCCATTACTCACTCTTTAAGTGACACCTTGATAGCAGCAGCAGGGCAGTTAAACACACATCGGCAATGCCATTTGCTGCTGGAGGCAGGGCTCTGTGCTCCGAAACCAGAGTGATTCCTTTGGGGCTGGTTACCACCAGCTGTCCAGCCCCTTAAATATTCTTGATCACCAGCAATGGGTTCACAGCACAGAACCAGGGCAAGCCACAGAGGTCTGGGAGATGTGGTGGTGGTGGTGGGTCAGGCAGCAACCCCTCAGGAAGGATGAGCATGGAATCAGCTGCTGCCTCCTGCTCCCTGACTTCTGACTGACCAGCAGCAATCTGACAGCCTGGCTCATGCCATGACACAGAGATGTGGTGCTGGGGACCATGGTTTAGCCCCAGCCTTGGCAGAGTTAGAGAAGGGTTGGACTGGATGAGCCTAAAAAGCTTTCCCGGTGGGAGCAGCTCCATGAGCTCACAACAGGAGCAGCTCTGCAGCCGGCACCAGCAGCCTTTCTCAGGGTGCTCCTGGTTTAGCAGAAGAAACAAACCCGCTTGGGGACCTCTAGGGCTGCAGCAGCCTTCCAGCTGCGGGTGAGCCAACAGTGCTTTGAAGAGTTGGGCTGAGAGCTGCTGGCTGCCAGGACAGCTGTGGGGTAGGCAGTGCCCGCAGGGCTGTGGTGCAGCTCGTCCTGGGGGCGCCTTGCATCTTTCCATCAATCCTCAGCTTTCTGAGGCCTCTGGAAGGTGACTCCGAGGCAGAGCGCTCTGCACAGCCAGGGCTGGCCAGCCTGGGCTGCGCTCCTGCCTGGGTCTCCCACCCAGGATGTACCTCGGTGGCCAGCCCAGCGCTGGTGTTCGGCATCTCGCTGTAGCCTGGGCGCGGGCTGGAGCTGCACCCTGTGAGCACTCCTGCAGGAGCTAACACTGCCAGGGGTGAGTTCTAAAGCAGCCCCCGAGGTACTCAGTGCCCTGCCCGGGGCAGGGGGCGGTGGGAGGCACCGGTGCTTGGCCGGAGCTGGAGATCCGTCTCCATTAGCGAGCGCCGGTGCTGGGCTCAGGGTGCCTCTGGCTTCTGCCAGCTGGTGCTGAGCCCTTCCCAGTGCTGTGGAATGCTGCATCCATACATTCTCTGTCAGTGGGAGCTGCAAAGAACCAACAACCTCATCTTAATCAAGCAAAATAGATGGCTCCTGCCGCCCACACCAGCAGCCACTCAGCCTTGTCACAGTCTCCTCTGGTTCCTTTTCCTCAGGACTCCCTCAGGTTGGGGGCTGTCCTGTGGTGGGTTCCTGGGGGGGCTGTCCTGTGGTGGGTTCCTGGGGGGGGCTGTCCTGTGGTGGGTTCCTGGGGGGGGGGGGGCTGTCCTGTGGGGGGGGCTGTCCTGTGGTGGGTTCTTTACTGTAGAAGTTGGGTTTGGAGCTGAAAGCTGTGGCAGTCCAGGGGGTGCCTCCTGCTGCTGCCACAGGTTACACCTCTGGTGTCCTGAGCATCCAGCCCAGTGGGAGGGCACAGGAAGCTGTGAATTTGGTACCCACAATGTCCTGCACCCTATGAATCCAGCTGCAAAGTCTTTCTCTTCCTCTTTCTTCCCTCTCTGCTCCTGTGGGAGATGCTCCCTAGCAGGTAACACTGGGGGAGGATCTCAAGGTGTCTTAGCCCTGGCCAGGCCTAATGCCAGGAGGAGAAGGGGGGATGGGCAGTCTCAGACCTGGCCAGCTGAGACCAGCCTAGCAGCAGGGGGGGAAGAAGGAGCCCTGGGGTTCTGGGTATACCTTCAGGTGAGGAGAAGGGAGGTGTTGGGAGGCTTTTGGTGTGCTGGAAGGGACTCTGTGTGCTTTGGGTTTCCTTTGTCACTGTGCTTGAGGTTTCTGTACAACATTTACTGCTTTCCATTTAAACTTCCCATCACTTCTGCAATCCAATTGTGTGATGAGTGTCATTCTTTTGCCCCTGTCAGGGGCAGGAGAGGATCTGCCTGGCCTCAACCAGGACAAAAGGAAAGCATCAGGACATGCTGACAGGTGGCAGTGGCAGAGGGGAGCAAGCTTGAGCAAGCTTCCTACTGCAGCCTCTTCTGTATGGCTGAGGCATGGGCTGCTCCTCAAGGGCCAAGCCTGGTGCCTTCCACCTGCCTCCAACAGCAGGACTGATGTCCTGGAGCTAAAGAGAGCTGCTGCTGGGAGGCTGCTCAGCTCCTGGGTGTCCACAGCAGCCTCAGTCCCACTGGAGCTCTTGCTGGGAGCCAATTTATCCTGGTGTGCAAGCAGGAGCAGGATGAGGCTCCCTCCCAGAACAATGAGTTCAGTGGTGGGGAGGTGCTCAGTCCTCCTCCTCCCAACTCCTCCAGACAATCCAATGCTGTTACTCATTGCTGCTGTCTGAGGCTGGAAAAGTACAGATGGTATCATACTGGTTGGAGGCTACCACAGATAAGTTGGGATGAAAATTCTTTGTTCCTGAGTGATTTCTAGCTCAGTTCTTCTCCTTTGTTTATTCAGTGAAGGAGAAAGAAGCCATGGGGCTCTTTCATTTTCATTTAGAATCCTCCCTGGCTCTCTGCTGCTGCCATCTCAGGCCCAGTTATGGCCAGAAAAACGATGCCACGAAAAACAAATGACCTGGGGCCTGCCATCAATTTCTTGCTTGCTCTGCCCAAAACTCCCAGATCAAATTTGCTCTGCTTACAGATCCAAAAGTTGTCTGTGCAGGTTGCCAGAGCTGCAGATGATGTGAAATTGTGTTGGAAACTCTTCCTTCAGCCCTTCTTTGCATCTGTGCTGTGCCTGGGCTTCTGCAGGCAGCAGCAGCCAGGTTGCTATGGCAGTCAGACCCCAACCTGGACCGGGGACTTGCATCCCATTCCTAAAGGCAACAAGCATCAAATAGTTCTGCAAAGGGCACAGGAAGCTTCTCAAGGAGGAGCTGTGTGGTACCTGTTGATGCATAGGAAATGGTGGCCTGGGGTTGATGGTTGGAGTCAAGATCTTGGAGCTGTTTTCCAACCAAAGCAATTCTGTGATTCTGTTAGGAGGAAGCTCTGGGGAGGAAGGTAGGAAGGGGAGTGCAGGAGAGCTGCCACCTCCAGCCAGTGGCAGAGAGAGAGCAAGCAGAATTCCCTCCCCACAGTGACACAAGCAGCTGGGCTGCTTTGCCAGAGCCAGCTCTGCCTTTCCAGCAGAGGCCAGAGCTCAGCTGGGGGAGGCTGAGTGGCTTCCCTCTTGCCTGCTGGATCCTTAATTGAGTGCTGTGCATGGTGACAGCCTGGTGCCCAGACTGCAGGGGCTGGCTGCTGGTCCTCCCCCTGCACACAATGACAGACAACCAGGCTGGGGTACCTTAAATGTCCAGGAGCAGCTGTTTGGTTCCTTTCCTGAGCCTTTCTCCTTGTGTTACATGGCAGGGCACAAAAGTCCTTGTTCTGTTCATGCATTAAGAATGGATCACTCTATTTTGTAACCAAATAACGGTGGAAAGTGAAGCAGCTGTGACAACTTAAGCATTGAGGAGTCATAAATCATCTTCCCTTCCCCTTGTCCCCCCAGAAATCATGAAAAATAAATGTGGAGCCCTTTAGGAGAGATTTTTTTACACTTTTCATTCTTTATAGCTGGGAGGCTTAAAAATGTGGTGCTTTTGACATCATTGCATGACTTTAGAATTGGGGATTTTAATAAATAATAAGTGCAATTAAAGTGGCAAGAGATAAGGCTGAGGAAGCTTTAGAAATGAAAAAGCTTCCCAGTGCTGTTGCTCCACAGACAGAGAAGGATGTTCAAAGGCATCTCCTCGGCTTGGGGTAGAAGGGGCAGGCAAAGCCACCTCTGTTTTGTTTGAATGGTTCTGTTCCTCGGTGGAGCTGTCCAGGATTAATTAGTGTTGAGCCCCTTGTAAGCTCCTCTCTGTGCTCTGCCCGTTTCCTCCTGCAGCAGTTAAATCACAGAACAGCTTCAGTTGGAAAAGATCTCTGAGATCATCCCTCCCCCCCCCTGCTCCAGCAGGGCACTCGAAGCAGCTTGCCCGGTGCCCGGAGGGGGTTGGAATCTCTCCTGACAAGGAGACTCCACAACCTCTCTGGGCAGCCTGCTCCAGGCCTCCAGCAGCCTCACACCAAAGTTTCTCTTCAGATGGAAGCTCTTGGGTTCCCGTTTGTGCCCCTTGGCCTGCCACTGGGCACCACTGCCGAGAGTCCTTCGCCCTTCTCGTTTGCCCTGCTCACGGCACGCAAGGACGGAGTGCAGCCTCCTTCCCCCAGCCTTGGCACCAAGCTGCCTTCCCCTTGGCCCTCCCAGTGCAGAGCACAAGAAGAATGTCTCTGTGCTTTGCTCTGAAGAGATTTTTAACCTTTTTTCCTTAAGGTTAATCAGCCCCATTAGCAGAAGTTAATTAAAGCAATTTGGTTAGCTCCCACCTCCGCCTTGGTCTGTGCTCTAAGTGTGAATGTAAGGCCCACAGGGAGATGAATGAGAATCTTCTGCTCTTGTTTGTTCCTTTCTGTTCCAAGGGGTGCTCAGTGCCTCATCAGCTCTCCTCTGAAGGTTCTTTCTCTGATGACTTTATCATAAATATTGCAGGTAGCCACCAACTGCTCCTTGCTGCCTTGCTCCTCACATTAAACTTTTATCCCTTTCATTCCACCCTCTCTCAGCGCTGCTGCCCTGAAGAATATGGTGGTGAAAATAGAAGTATTTTTGTCCCCCCTGAGGGAATTGCATTGTGCTCAGTCCAAGGAAGATGTTTAAAGCTCTTCTATGCCATTGCTTCTGTTTAGTCTTGCAGCTTGTCTCGAGCTGTTGCGACGTCTCCTTCCCGAGCTGTTGTGTTTTGGCCAGTAGCTATTTTCTCATCCAGCCCCAGCTCAGCCTCTGACATCCCTGGACAGTCAGAGTGGATTCCCTTCAGCTCTCATCTCGTCTGGGTGAGGGAATCTGTGCTGGAAGAAAATACATTTTTCTTTTCTCCTCTTTTTCCCTTAGCCAGGACACAGCTGATTCCCCACCTGCTGTTTCCACCTCCAGCAGGGCAGGGGGACAGCAAACCTTCCCATGCCCCCTCCCCAAAGGCTTTGTTCTTACTCAGACCTTGAAACTTCTCCCATCTCCCTTCCTCACTACCAGCCTGAGTCTGCTTTGCACTGATGCTGGGTGGGACTTCCAGAGATCCCAGAAAGCTGCTGGCCCTCAGCTGTCTGTCAGCAGCTGGTTGGTGGCCACAGACTGGCTCTGCTTGGACTTTGGCTGGGTCCTCACAGGTCTCTGGATCACCTTTGCCATGTCTGTTGTCATCACAGCTCAGCACTGCAGGGCAGAGGGGAAGAAGAACCTCCCTCGAGTGCTGGCGACACAATTGGCCTTCTTGGCCACAGGGGCTCGCTGCTGCTCGGTTCAGGTTCCATTCCCTGCAAACCTCTGCTGCCTTTAGTCCCTGAGCACGTCATCCCTCCCCTCTTGCTTCCCCCACCCAGCAAGGTGTCACTTTGGGGTGAAAAGAGATTTAAAAATGCAGATCTTTTCTTTTATTTCAGATGTGAACCCTCTGGTTGGATCCCAGGAGGTTCATGATGTGGGAGGCTGCTAGGGTTACTTGCAGTGGATTGGAAATAGATGCAAAGCTGAGGCTGATGGCACTTGCTGATGTGCAGCTCATGCATACCAAAATATGCCCTTAACTACTTCCCCTGGTGGTGCTTTGCTGCTCCCAAGTTCAAGGCAGCAGGCAACTGAAACCTGGTCATTTAAATCTGCACTGCAGCAGCCAGCAGAGAGGAGGCTGCAGAGGTGAAATAGAGACCCTGGTCAGAGCCCTGGCTGTAAATGGGGTCCTGATGCCATTGGTAGATCAGTTAAAAGCCATAGGCAGGCCACAGAGATCTTTGCAAGGCTTAAAGCTGGGAGGCTGCTGTTCAATTTTCCAACTGCCCTCTGTTAGCTTCAGTCCATATCAGTCTGTAAGTCTCTGGCTGGAGCAGAAATGGTGTGTGTCTCCTGGGGATTGCATAGTTGAGCTTCTGGACCAGGGTCTTCCTCCTTTCACCTGTTTTTGTCCCTCCCTGGGTCAGAAGTAATCACTGCTGTGTGCTGTGGGAATGGTGTTCAGCTCAGGAGCCTCTCTCAAGAAGCTCTCAGGTTGCCTGACCTTGAAATGGAAAATTGTTGGGCAGACACAGACTGAAAGCACTGCAGCTGCTTCCACCTCTCCCCTCCCTTTCCCACTGGGATTGGCTGAAGCATGTGGATCCTTCCCTCTGACCTGCTGCCCACTCTGTGTCACCACCTCCTGTGCCTTGCCTTCTCCAGCACCCAAAGGACAGGAACCAGCACTTTGATCCTGCCCATTCTGGGGGGGGGGCTGTGGCTTAGGTGGCTTCTTCCTAAGGGAGTTCTTCCTAAGGGAATTCTTACACAGAAATTCTTTCCAGTGGGGGTGGGGAGACACTGGCACAGGCTGCCCAGGGAGGCTGTGGATGTCCCCTCCCTGGAGGTGTTCAAGGCCAGGTTGGATGAGGCCTTGAGCAGCCTGCACTGGTGGGAGGTGTCCCTGCCCGTGGCAGGGGGTTGGAACTGGATGGTCTTTAAGGTCCCTTCCAACCCAACCCATTCTGTGTTTCTGTGAACTAAATTCAGCTATTGGAGCCCAGGTTTGACTCTTCCATTGAATTCTATTTCATCTCCAGAGAAAGCCCAACTTATACAGATGTAGAGCTGAGGTCATCCCATCAGCAGCCACTGCAGCCACAAGAGAGTGGTGAAACCACCCCCAAAACCATGCAGGCATTCAGTGAGTCAAATCCAGGAGGAGTGATAATAGAGCCAAGGATAAAGGGACAAAGTTAGTAACTCACAGTTGTTACTCAGGGATAATTTTTCTTGCCATCCAAAGAGAATATTAAACTACTGCCTAAGAAAAAAAATAATCACTGAGCAGAAAAAAGTTATTAAGAGAAGATAATGGAGGGAAGGGAATATTATGCTGATGCTCCAAACAGTTCTGAAGGGATATAGATAGAGTGTCTGTGATAAAGGAAACACATTTCCCCAACGAGAATTGGCAGCCACCCCAGCCACTGCTGAGCACTGATCTCTCTCTGGAGTCCTGAGCACCAAAACACAGCACCTCTGCAAGCTCCCTGGTGATAACTCCTAATGAGGATCTTTGAGCCATGCAAACATTTAGAGATTTCAATCTTGTCCTATAAGGGCAATAAATCATAGGGAAGGGACAGACAGCCACTTCAGGAGGAGTCCCTGAATCAGTCATTTTGCACTTGCACAAGAAAAGTGCAGAGCAGAAGCTGTCTGCTGAGCAGGGTTTATAATGGATCAGATGTCACTGCCTTAGCACAGCCATCAGCCAGATTATGGCAGCAGCTCCTCTGCAAACCTCTGGAGTAAGGAATCAGACTGGCTCTGGGCACTGCACTCTGCTCCCAGCCACTCACTCGAAGGCATCAGGGGAACCAGTGTGGGAAAAGCAAAACAACCCTGCAGAAGGTCACTCCTGCCCCACTTCTGCCCCCTTGGCCCCTGTGTCAGCCCCACCTTGAGGCTTGTTCAGGCACCCAGCATTTAGCAGCTGCTTGGTTGACTAAGACTCATTGAATTGGTTCAGTTGGAGAAGCTCTCCAAGGCCATCCAGTTCAACCATCAGCCAGGACGCTGGGGTGGAGGATCTCCAGAGGTTCCCTCCCACCCACTCCCTCCTGTGATCTGTTTCTGGGGTTGTGGTGAGGAAGCCTGGGGCAGGGTTGTGGCTGGAAGCAAAGCCAAGCTCTCAGCAGTGTCTCCATGCTGAGGTGGGGATGGGACTTGGTCTGCCAGGTTATCTGGCAGATGCAGAGCTCCTCTTGCTTTCAGGCATGAAGGAATCCTAAAGGTTAAGCCTGCAGGGTGTTCTCAGCCCTGCACAAAGGAACCTGGTGACATTTAACTCCCTTGGAAAAAAGAAGAAGTTTTCTTGCCCCTCTGCTTTTTCTGCTAAAGCTGAGCAGTCTGCTGCGTGCTGCTGCACTGTGGCCATGGAAATGCAGCACCCAGCTGGCACTGGCACTGCTGGGGCCAGGGCAGAGATAGGTTGTGGTTACCTCTGCCACCACAGCATGGCAACGCTTGGCACCTGCTGGCTGCGTAGTGGCCACTGTGGGAACCCTTCCCTAGGGAGTCCTTCCCCCAAACACAGCTGGGTTGGGATCCTCAGCAGATGCCAGCTGGGGGAGGCTTCTCCCCTCTCTTCTGTCTGCTCTCTGCATTTTCACTGATCTGAGATTTGTCACCAGCTGAGATCCTTTGCCCATTGGGAAGTTCCTGTTGGATCCTCAGACAGCACTGGACCCTGCTGTCAGCTTCCCCCCGACCCTTCCCCAGCTTTGCTGCCCTTCTTTCCTGGGTCTTTTGGTTGTTCCTTCACTCTCACGGAGCCAGCACAGCCAGGAGGAGCTCTCCCAGGCTCACTTGCTGAAGGCTGTTCCATGGACATTCATCCCTGAATTATTCTGAATCCCATACACTCCAAACTCTGTTCTGGATCTGCCCTTGGTGCTACCCAAACCTCCACATGGAGATGAAGCAGCTGCAAGCAGCTGCAAGCACAGGAACTCCAGAACAAAACTGGTCTTGGTATCAAAGCCACCTTTCAGTATAATGGAGCAGATAATTAATCCATGAAGGAGATGACAAAGTCTCTAACCACAGAGAGCCTCAGCTGCTGCTGCATCGATTGGGTTACTAACTGGAGTGTTTCATTTAATCCTGGGAGTTAATGAGGGGCTCACATCCTAACAAGCTGAGCATTGCTGGACTGCTGCACTCCATGGAAGAACCTGGGAAGGTTTGGTGGCAAACAGAAGCAGCAATTATTGAAATAAAAAGGTTACAGAGAGTTTGTGTGAGTTCACAGAGGGTTCAAAGCAGAAATTGCCCCCTTGGAAGTTAGTTCTGCTTAGAGATTTATTTACTGAGAAGATGAAACTCATCAGAAGCTGATTTCAGAGCAGAGAAAGAAACCTCATCCAGCTGTGGGAGGCTGTGCAGGGAAAATCCCTTCCTGGCAAAGACTTGCTGTGGTTAACAGAATCCTAGAGCTGTTTGGGCTGGAAAAGCCTCTAAGCTCATCCAGTCCAACCACCAACCCAACACCACCATGGCCCCAGGTTCCCTGCCCACAGGTTTCTTGAACACCTCCAGGGATGGGGACTCCACCACCTCCCTGGGCAGCCTGTGCCAGTCCCTGCCCAGCCTGTTCCAATGCCTGCATCTGTAGATGCTTCCCAGCAAAGGTCTTGGCATCTTTCCTCCAGAAGACTTATTAGAGGCTGAGGAAAAGGCTGACTCCCCCCAGACTAATGACTTGGCATTATTAAAATGTTGTTTAACATTCCCAATTAAAAGCCCTTTCTGTCAGATCCATTTGCATAATTACATTGGCTATTGCAGGGTCCAATTCTCCTTCCCCCCAGAGTCTCTTTACACCGCTTCCAGGGCACCAAGCTTCACTCCAGAGCATTACACCCAAACCCAAACAGCTTTTCCTTTCAACCTCTGACTTCAGCCTCTCCTCCTCCCCCTCTAACTGCAGCCTTGAGCTGGAGGCAGCTGCTGCTGGCTGTGGTGCAGGGAAGTCAGTAGTTTACACCAGAGTTTGTAAGGAAAAACAAAGCAGCAGAACGTGCAGACCTCACTAAAGGGCCTGGACAGCTGTCCTTGGGCTGTGTTGTTCCTGAGGATGCTCCAAACATCATTAGTTTAATTGCATATATATTTAAATGGAGTGTTCACTGCTGGTGCTGAATGTACAGCTAGCTGGGGAAAATTAACACAATCTATTTACTTCAAAAGCCTTTGCAATGAGTAAATCAACATCATTTACAAATTATATTATAGCACTTGTAACAATTTCTGTCATTGAATTCACAAGTGCTGCAGGGAGCACTTTAGTTGCAAATGTTTGGGGAAAGAGCTGGCTTAGGACTGTGGGAGCTGAGTGAGTGCTGGAGAGATCCTCACACCAGCCCCAGCCCCTGGCTGCCCCCTCCCCAGGTCACAAATCTGCCCCCCCGGGGAGCAGTGTGGGCTCACACTTTGAGTAACATTCAGCTTCTAGGAGGAGTTTGCAGGCTGCCAAGAGGTTTGTGGAGTCTCTGGATGCTCTTAAAGAGCTTTCCCAACTCAAACCATTCCATTTGTAAGGGCTTCACAAATCAAGCCCAGGAGAGAAGCTGAAGTGTGGAGGTTAGACAGGACCTGCTGCCACCAGTTGTGGAGACAGCCACGGGACCCCAGTGAGACCCAGCAGCAAGGGAGCAGAGCTCAGGCAGCACAGGAAGGACTCCACTGGGACATGGAAACCCTGCTGCTGCCATCAGGACCAGGCTACATCTGCTGCAAATGGCTCCTAAGACATAGCCTGATGGATATCTTATTTTACATCCCTCAGCATCCCTAATGGCTTGTGAAACAAGAGTAAACAACACCATGGATCAAAGCTGGGATAAGCTGCTCTCCAGGGATTTGATTTAGATAATAAGAGGAAATAAGCTCCAACAGTTTAAACCTCAGGGGTGCAAAAGCAAGCCAGCTGCCTGCCAAAGGCATCAGGAAGACCTCCTCTGCTACCCCACTGCCAGCAGTGATCCACCTCGAGTCTCAGTGCCCCTCGCGCAGCAGGTGGCCAACCTGAAGCCAAGGTGTTTTGAGCTCTTATTCCATGCAGCTGTGTGCCTGAGCCACAGAATCACTCAGCTTGGAAACAACCTTTAGAATCATCAGGTCCAGCTGCTGGCCCAACACCACCAGATGGCCTGGGGAAAGGGCAGGGAATAGCTTCAGAAGACCCTGGAATGAGGCACTTGGAAGAGGCAGCAAGAAAGGCCAAAAAGATGCAAAAAGGTTTTGGTTTTGCCCAAGGAGCCAACAGCAAGCACAGAACCAGCTCCAGCTGGAGCAGCAAAGCAGTGCCTGTGTGTGCACATCCCTTCAGACAGCCTCTGGCTCTCTTGCCCTCCCTCCTGTACACCAGGAAACACCCCAAAGCCATGAGACTCGCCCCTGGCTTCGGGCAGCCAAGGGAAGCTCAGGGGCCAGTGAGGGCTGGGACACTTCAGACAGCACTAAGGAGCAAGCCCTCGGACATGAGGGATGTGTTTATCTGCTGCTGCAGCCTGACTGGGGGAATGGGGAAATTAAATTTGTCCCCATAATTATCCTTTGTACAAACAGGCAGTGTCCCTCCAGCCAGGCAGCTTCTAAAAAGCCCATAATTATTGCATCTAATAACTGCAGCATTCATCTTAGCTGCTGCTTGTACAGGAATTATAAATTACTGCACCAAAATCCTATTACAGCCAACAGGAGAAGTCTCCAAACCTTGACTTGAACCTGGGCTTTTTATTCTATTTTATTTTAAATGTTTTATTCTTGCAACTTTCTGTTAATTTGCTCCATCTTTCAAAACTCCAGCACTAAAACATTCATTGCTCTGAGACTGGCCTACAATGGAAACAGGGAGGGTTGAGGCTGTGGCTGGGGCTTGCCCAGCTCTCCTGGAGCCCCTTCAGGGACTGGAATCTGCTCTGAGGTCTCCCTGGAACCTTCTCTTCTTCAGGCTGAAGAGCCCCAGCTCTCCCAGCCTGTCCCACAGGATGATTCCAAGGGAAGACTCCAAGCCATGATGTGTCCTCCTGCATTCAGTAGTAATCATCTGCTTAAGGCAAACATCTTGTCCCCTCATACTGGTTTTAAAGCAGATGTCCTCTGTTCCACCCAGCAGCAGACTCTGATCACAGCCTTGCAGTTGGAGTTGCTGATTTCAGTGTTCTTACCCCAGCTTATCTGCAGGAGCTCTCTGGCTCCTCATTTCCATGGCCCACAGCTCAGTGTGACTGCAGCAGGATTTCCAAGCCTGGAAGACCTACAGAGGTCGTTGATGGAATAAGCACTGAAGCAGTTCAAGTGTAACTGGAAGGACAAGAGGATATTTTTTGTCCCTGAAATGCATTCCCAGAGCTCTCCTCCAAAGATGCTCTGCATTTGTTCTCTCCACATTTTGTTTTGTTGCAGCTTTCTCTGCCCTCAATTCAACCCAGGGAAATCAGGAGCCAGGTCCATCCCTCTTGGTCTCCACTCTGTGCTTAAGAAGGCTGATGGCACTGCAGGGCATCTCGGGCCCAGGGCAGAGCTGCAGCTCCTGCTTCCCTGGAGCAATCTTCACCCATCAGAACAGAGGGGCAGGATGCTGACGTGGTTGCATTTGGCTCCTGCTTTACCATGAATTGCTCCATAAAGTGCAGCAGAGTGAGGGTCAGAAGTTGAAGCTTTATGCAGAGCTGTAACTCTCTTCCTGCAGTCCTCTGAAACTGTTAGTGCAGACTGCTCCCTGCCCTGAGCTGCAGCCACCTGCACCCTTCCCACCCGGCTTTGCAGCTGCTCTCCAGGACGCCTTGGCTCCCCAAATCCTGCCTTTAACACCCCCCTAGACTGCCCAGGCATGGAACCACAGACTCAGGAAGGCTGGAAAAGCCTTCTGAGATCGTCAGGTCCAACCATCAACCCAACATCAGCTTTCTTGTCCTGATTTCTTCCTGAGCTGACTGGCTGCAGTTCATCAGGAAGTCTTTCTGCTCCAGAAACTCAATTGCTTGTCTAAATTATCTCCCTGCAGCCCCAGTAAAGACATTAAAAGGCCTTCCAGTGGTTCCATGTGGAAACCACAAAGCAGTTGTTGCCATCTGTCTCACGTAGCTGCCCCTGCCCTCTCCTGCAGTGTGTTCTGGGGCATCTTCCTTGGCCTGGCTGCCCTCCTGGCCACTGGAGCAGGAGAGTGCATTAGGCAATGTGGTTAACCTTCGGTGGCTGTGACCTTTCTGCTCCTCACTGCTCTCCCCAGAGCCTGTGCAGAGTGTGTTGGAGCTGTGTGTCGCTCAGTGGAGCCCTGCAGGGAGGGCTGGGGTGGCAATTTCTGCCTTTGCTTGCCTGATAGAACCATCTGGTGAAGATTTTCTCAGTCGGTTCCAGTGAGGTGAGGACTGGCCTCTCCTTTTTACTGTTCTTTCAATCCTAACATTTGTACTAGCTAGGAGCAGGAGCATCTTTTCAGGTCTTCTGAAATGGGACTTGGTTCAGCCTTTTAATCCTCTGATGAAACTGCAGTGTCACCTCCAAGGCCAAACCTCACATCGGGAAGGTTCCTGTGTAATAGATCCAACTGCTTCTTCAGTGAGACTGGAGCTGCTCTCATCTTAACTTCATTGGCTTTGGGATAATTGTGCTTTCATTCCTGCTTTATGCTCCAGTGAGTGAGGCCCTGGTTCTCCTCTGTCAGCTTCTCTCTCGCTCTGCTGATGAGCGATGGGGAAGGTACCTGAGGGCTGGCAGAATGTGGTCCTGACTCCCTCACGGTGTGCTGGGTGTCCTACACCTCCTCACCCTCTTCTGCCAGCTGGGAGGCTTCAATGGACCTTTTGTTGTTGCAGCACAGTCCCAGAGGTGATCTCAGACCTCTTCTGTGCTCTGCCCTCGGACATCCCTTCCCCATTTCTGATTTATTCCTTCTCCAAAGATGCAGTGGCTACAGGAGGTGAAAACCTCTCTCAGCTGCTTCAGGCTGGAGGGCAGGGGTCTTGCTCAGCCCCTAGTCCTTGTGCATCTCCCCCCCAGCCTCCTACTTGTGAGAAGGAATCAGCCCATTAAGGGAGCATGCTGCTGGCTGCTCCAGCATCTAATCTGCACCCTCCTGCCTGTTATCCCTGGAGCCAAGCAGGAATCATAGAGTTACAGAACTGGCTGGAAAAGACCTCTAGGATCATCAAGTCCAACTGCTGACCTCACACCACCATGGCCACTAAACAATGTCCCAAAGTGCCACAGAGGTTGGAAGAGACCTTCAAGATCATCACAGCTCACCTAGAGCTCTACAAAGAGGTGGAAGCAGAGCATTTTTCTTAGCTGGATCTGTGACATCTGGGAAAAACCCAACCTGGTTCTGCACTTGGTGTGTTTGCAGGACAGGGGACAGGACCATGAAAGGTTTGCACCTCAGGGAGATTAGCTCCTGGGTTTGTTTAATATCAGCTTGTTCTACACCACACAGTGGCACACAGATTAATAGCTACAACAGGTATGGAGATGCAGTTAATATCCTCCTGCCTTCTTAATCCCCTTAATACTTGAGGTAAATAAGAAGGTGGCTTGCACTGTGCTGTGCTCTTAAGGCAGCCCTGGGCACGAGGCAGTTGGCATTGCAAAGGAAGGGAGGAATGTCCAAAACAGGAAGAGTTTTCATCCCTTCTTTGTGCAGGAGCAGCTGTCAGGAGCTCTGGGGTTGGGGAGCAGAGATCTCTCCCCCAGGGTTGAATCACAGAATTGGCCAGCTTGGAAAAGACCTTTCTGATCATGGAGTCCAGCCACGACCCAACACTGACAAGCCCTGGACTAGACCCTATCCCTAAGCACTCTGTCTGCACACCTCATAAACACCTCCAGGGATGGGGACTCCACCACCTCCCTGGGCAGCCTGTGCCAATCCCTGAGCAGGGATTGGAGCAGGACAGAAATTGTTCCTCATGTCCACCCTGTTCACCTTCAGCAGGCCTCCAGGCAGCACCCCCCAGCTGCTGAAGAGCAGGGGAGGAAGCAGCAGTGCCTGGGGGTCTGGAGTCTGGGTTGGTTTTGCACAGCAGTGTCCAAGTGTTTTGTAGCAAGCTGAGCTCTGGCTGCAGAGCAGGGCCAGGAGCCTCCTGGCAGCAGAAGCAGAGTGGTGCTGAAGGGCTCTGATTGATGCCAGCACCTTCCATGTCTGACCCTTCTCTGGTCTCATCTGTGCTCTGCAGCTGCCTGTTGCTGTGTGCAGATGACAGCAGATAACTGAGGCCATTTCTCTCAAGCTGGACTCCACATTTGTTCTCCTAAATGCACAGCTAATAGCCAGAGCTGCTGCTGCTGCAGGAGCTGATAAGCAAGAGAGTGTTCCCAGGCTGGATTCTGCTGCTGCCATCCTGGATATGTTTCCAGTTCTGTTACTGACCCAGGCTGTCACTTGGGCAATGATCTTCACAGAGGCTTTTGAAACTCTCTTCCAAGCTCAGGTGTGGAGGGAAGCCTTGGGATGTTAAGCTGTGAGCTCATGGAAGGCTTCACCTTGGACTCCTCAAAGCAGAGCTCATCTCGGCCAGGCTGGCTTTGGGTTGGTTGGAAAATCTTCTTGAAGGACACAGATGCAGTAACTTCAATGCAGAAGCAGCTCTAGAGCTTTCCAGGCTGCAGTGGTAGAGCAGTGTTCATGACTCAGAGTGCAGGACCCCCGAGTGCTGTGCTGGGGTTCTGCCTGGGCCCAATGCCACAGGATTGTGCCCTGGCTGCAATGAAATCTGTTGGTTTGCTGTTTGCTTTTAGTCTGCACTGATGTTGCAGAGAGGGCAACTTGTCCTGATTGTCACAGAGCCAGGGGCAGGCTGCCCAGGGAGGGGGTTCATGAACCGTGTGGTCATGGCACCTGGGGACAGGCGTTGGTGGCCACGGCGGTGCTGGGCTGCTGGTTGGGCTTTGTGACCTCGGGGTCTTTTCCCAGCACAGCAATGTGTGCCTGCAGGAGCAGGTGATGGAAGATGCTCTTTTCCTTCCTCTCTCTGCTTGCTGACTTTGCCATTTGGCTCCTGCCTCGCTCAGGGCCATGCTGGTGCCAGCCTCCTGCTTCTGCTGCTGGCTTGGGGTCAGGAGGTGGCCTGAGGAATGGTGAAGTGCAGAGGTGCAGAAGCAGATAAACCCTCACAAAAGCCTCGTGCAAGAAGGAAGCCAAGGTGGGGGGGGTGCTTAGAAAGCTATCTGGGTCTCACCTTCTGGCTTGGGATGGCCCTGGGTGATGGCTCCTGGCTGGCAAAGCAGCTGATGAAAAGCAACGAGTCTGAAAGTTACCAAAATGGAAAAGTTGAATCTTTTATGTGAGCTTTGCTTTCCCTGTGAGCTCCTAAAGCCTGATTCTCATTTTAAGCAATCTACTGATACATTTAACAAATGTCAGGATGAAATGCTTCAGTAGAGATCAAAAAGACAGAGGGTTTATTGTGCTGCTCTTACAGCACCCACAGCCCCTGCTGGACCTGCATGCTGAGGATCAATAGCTTTATTTGATCAAATATGGGCAACTATCAAAGCCATCGGGCTCTACCTAAAGGACACTTCAGATTGAGCTGTCCCCCTTGAGAGCAGGAGGGCTCTTCAATTTGTGCTTTGATATTTGCTCCACTCCTTGCTTATTTTGGAATTACTTTGTAATTGTCCCCCCCCTGCCCCCAGCACTCACTTGTTGGATGCTCAGGAGTGGCACATGGAGAGCAAGGCCACTGCTTGCCATGCTGAGGCCACTGCCGGTCCTGGCACAGTGCTTGGGCTTACCTGAAGGGTGGATCTGGAGCTAATCTCTGAAAATCCCAGACTTTGTGGTGCTGTAGGACTTGGGGTCACAAGGAAATGACAAGAAGGGATGTGGCAGGACTGGGAAGTTCAAACCATAGGATTGTCTTGTTTGGAAACTGCCTCTGAGATCCCCTGGCTGTGCAGGAGGAGGGGGAAATGCTTCTGCTGAGGCTGTGAGCTGAACAATTTGCCCCCCAAACTCCCCTGTCTCCCCCTCCCTCCACCTCCGCAGGAACTGGCTGAGAGCTCTCAGCTGCTGAGCTGAGAATCAACATTTGTTGTTGTCAGCAGAGCTGCTGAAAGAGGAAAGTGGTGGGAGCAGGGTGGAGGTGGCTGGGGGAGAGGAGAACAAGGACTGGAAGCATGTGGGGAGGGAGAACTAAAAAACATCAGAACTGAGCCTTCAACCATAGCTCAGCCCAGGATGGCTAAAGCAGCACTGGAGTGTGAACAGAACAATGGCAAAGGCTGGAGGAAGCTGAACTGTAGAGGGCAGAGAGTGGTGGCAGGGCAGGTCCTGCTGGGGGCAGGGGGCTGCAAAGGCAGGCCCCAGAGCCCTGCTATCTGCTGGCAGCATGCCCTGAACCATGGCCTTGAGGCTGCTCCCAGGGCACAGAAGAGCTGTGGCCTCCCTGCTGGAGCACACCCAGGGGTACACCATAGGGGCTGAAAAGCAGGAGAGCCTCAAGAGCTGTGGAGATGCATGGGAGAGGGGCAGGGGTCCCTGTGGGGAGAGCCTCATGTCCAGTCTGAACCAGGAGCTGTGGTGCTGAGGGCCATGGTTTGGTGATGCCCTGGCAGCGCTGGGTTCAGGGTTGGACTTGAGGATCTGAAAGGTCTCTTCCAATCAAAAGGATTCTGTGAAATGCAGTAAAGTGCAAAAGATACGAGAAGCCTGCTGGAGCCCTGAGACAAAGGCTCTCCTCCAGGCTGATGAGGGTATTGATTTCTGAGGACACTGAGCGAGCAGGGTGCTGCTCGTTCCTGCATCACACTTCTGGCCCTTCAGGCTGGAAGGAGAAAAGGCTCTAAATGAAGGGATCCTTGGTTAGGCTGCAGAGAGGGTGAGAAATGGAGAGCAGAGTGGCTGCTCACTGCAGCTCAATGAAGCACTAGATTGCAGGAGTGAGTCTCACACACATCAGAATAAACTCCATATTTATGAACCCTCTGAAGAGAGATGATTTCACAGGGGAAAATACAGCAAAAGCTGTTAAGCACTGGAAGTCAGAGCTGCTGCTCTCCCTCCTGCTCTCTGGAACGAGGATGTGAGCACCGATCTTCAGCTGTACCGAAAGGGAAGCTCACTGAGACAGCTCTTCCCTGCCGGCAGTCTGCAGATGTGCAGTGGGAATGGCTGTGTGTCCAGCTCCCCCGGGCAGTGCTGCTGCTGCTGAGCCTTTCCCCCTGTGTTTTCTGCTCCTCAGCGTTGAGAGCTTTAGCATCACAAAGCCCTTTGTGAAGTGCTGCAGTGAGGTCCATGGAGCCCCTGCTGGGTTTGTCAGCTGGAAGCTGAAGCTGGATGGGATGGTCTGAATCTTCACCCTCACAGTTGCCCTGTGCTCAGCACTGCTGGGCAGCACTCCCCACTCCAAGAACGACATTGAGAGGCTGGAGCAGGTCCACAGAAGGGCAACAAAGCTGGGGAAGGGTCTAAAGAGCAGAGCTGGGGAGGAGCAGCTGAGAGACCTGGGAGTGTTCAGTCTGGAGAACAGGAAGCTGAGGGAGACCTCATTGCTCTCTACAACTACCTGAGAGGAGGCTGGGGCCAGGTGGGGTTGGGTTGGTGGATGGACTGGATGATCTCAGAGGGCTTTCCCAGCTCAAACAGTTCCAGGGATGTGATTCTGACTGACCCCATGCTCCCTGCTAATTCTAGGCAAGTTCTTCCTAGCTCCCATCCCCTCTCCACAAATCAGAGCTGTCTCGTCCTGCCTGGCCTGGCAGGAGCAGGAGCAGGAGCAGGAGCAGGAGCAGGAGCAGGAGCAGGAGCAGGAGCAGGAGCAGGAGCAGCATCCTCCTCCTACCTGCATTTGCAGATGCTCGTTGGTCTTCCCTGATCATATCCATGGGGAGGACAAACAATTCAGCTCTTGTTTAAATATGAGCTAAAATTAGCAACTATTGAAGAGCATCCTCATTTTGTGTGGAGAGACAACAGGAGACAAGGCAACACTGGCTGGAAACAGCAGAACAGAGCAGGAGATGAAATTCCCTGTCTTAACTGTCATCACGTGGCCTGGGCACCGCTTAAAGCCTCCAAATGGGATCTAAATTGCTTACAGGAGCTGGGCTGGTGTCTCTTTATAGGGATGAATTTCATCTTGCAGCAATGCCCTCACTGATTGAAATAAATTGCTTTGGGGAGTTGATGTGCCTGGAAGCAAACGTAGTGGTTGGGGGATAACTAATTTGACAGCAGATTTCTCTCCTGGTGTCTCTGGTTTCATTCAGATGCTCACAACCATCACAGTAGAAGTGTTGCTGGTTTGCATATTCCAGCAAAGAAACTCTGAGCAGTCAGGGCTGGGCTCGGCAGTGATGGAGAGCCCTGGTCCCAGCGGGTCTGCCTGCCTGCCTCCCGTTCCAGGGCGCTGGAAATTCGACACCTGAGTGAGTCTCCTCTGACCACAAAGGGCCTCTCTCAGCAGGCTCTTTGTCGCCTGGACGTTGTCTTTTGTCTCTTAGAGATGCTGTGAAAAACGAACTGCTTGGGGAAAACTCACGAAAGGAATGCTGAGAGCAATTA
Organism: Dryobates pubescens; assembly: GCF_014839835.1. Taxonomy (NCBI): domain Eukaryota; kingdom Metazoa; phylum Chordata; class Aves; order Piciformes; family Picidae; genus Dryobates; species Dryobates pubescens. The sequence goes on from NC_071642.1 coordinate 11,851,299, forward strand.
AAAAGCAGCGAGGAGCTGGGCTGGATCTACAGGGAAGGCTGAGAGTGATGTGCTTCACCTAAGGGAGAGGTCCTCTGGATGAACACTGGCTCTGAAGAGGCAGGAGCCTTTGTCCTGCCTCTCTTTGCAGAAACCCTCCCAGAGCCCAGCAGCTCTCTTCCTTTGCCTATCCCCTGGGTCACACCAAGGGAAAGAGGCTGCAGGAGGTGAATGTGATCAGTGAAGCTACCAGAGAGCACCACCAGCCCCAGCACCCTTCTCAGCTGGCTATTAGTCACTAGGTGAGAACCCACCCAGCAGTGGGTGACCCTCTCTCAGTGTTGGCCTGTCCCAGAGGGGGGTTAAGTTAATGAGTAACTACTGTGGGGTCAGCTCTCAGAAGAGTTTGGTTTTCTGTCTCTGCTGGTCCGTGAGTGCTGACATTAAAGTGCATCCCTGGAGCACTTAATGAGCAGAGAAGAGTGTGATGGTCTCATCCTGTGTAATGAGGTATTCCAGCCATTTATTCTGTACAATATGTTAACAGCAGAGATGAGGACTTGGGGCAGGCTGCTGGGCAGGGGTGAGAAACCCCTTGAGTCTCCCTGCAGACAAAATCTATTTACCATGAAAAAATTTCCTTCAGGATGTGCTTTTGTGGCTGCATGAAGTGAAAGCCAAATGGTGCACATTCAGGAAAGGTCATTAAGTTATTGGACATGAGCTAAAAAGTGGAGTTTGGGGTCCAGCAGGTCATTGTCATCCAGGGGAGAGACTGGGTTTGGGGTCAGATATGCTTTGGACTCAGTTCTTTGTTACAGTACACACCAGCCCCAGGTCCCTCAGCTGCTTCTCCCCAGTGCTGCTCTCCAGACCCTTTCCCAGGTTCATTGCCCTTCACTGGACCTGCTCCAACCCCTCAATGTCCTTCTTACAGTGAGGGCCCCAAAACTGAGCCCAGGATTCAAAGTGTGGCCTCTCCAGCACCCAGCACAGGGGGAGGATCCCTGCCCCATACCCAGACGGGGGGGTTGGCCTCTTCTCTCTAGTGGCAGGACAAGAGCAGAGGGCCTCAAGCTGCACCAGGGCAGGTTCTAATCTCCAGTCTCAATCTCCCCTCTTCCAGCTGAGACTTTCACCAGGAATGGATTTTCTCCAGCCAGCCCTCAGCAGTCCCCACTCTGCTCAGGTCCTGCCTGACCAACCTGATCTCCTTCTATGATCAGGTGACCCACCTGGTGGATGTGGGGCAGGCTGTGGATGTAGTCTACCTGGACCTCAGCAAGGCCTTTGACACCGTACCCCACAGCAAACTCCTGGCCAAGCTGTCAGCCCCTGGCTTGGATGGGAGCACACTGCGATGGGTTAGGAACTGGCTGGAGGGCCGAGCCCAGAGAGTGGTAGTGAATGGTGCCACATCCAGCTGGCAGCCAGTCACCAGTGGTGTGCCCCAGGGATCAGTACTGGGCCCCTTGCTCTTTAACATCTTTATTGATGATCTGGACGAGGGCATCGAGTCCATCATCAGTAAATTTGCTGACGACACCAAGCTGGGCGCAGGAGTTGATCTGCTGGAGGGTAGAGAGGCTCTGCAGAGGGACCTCGACAGGCTGGACAGATGGGCAGAGGCCAAGGGCATGAGATTTAACACATCCAAGTGCCGGGTTCTGCACATTGGCCACAGCAACCCCATGCAGAGCTACAGGCTGGGGTCAGAGTGGCTGGAGAGAAGTCAGGCTGAGAGGGACCTGGGGGTGCTGGTCGACGGTAGACTGAACATGAGCCTGCAGTGTGCCCAGGCAGCTAAGAGGGCCAATGGCATCCTGGCCTGCATCAGGAACAGTGTGGCCAGCAGGAGCAGGGAGGCCATTCTGCCCCTGTACACTGCACTGGTTAGGCCGCACCTCGAGTCCTGTGTCCAGTTCTGGGCCCCTCAGTTTAGGAAGGAGGTTGACTTGCTGGAACGAGTCCAGAGAAGGGCAACAAAGTTGGTGAGGGGTTTGGAACATAAGCCCTATGAGGAGAGGCTGAGGGAGCTGGGGTTGCTTAGCCTGGAGAAGAGGAGACTCAGGGGTGACCTTATTACTCTCTACAACTACCTGAAGGGAGGTTGTAGACAGACGGATGTTGGTCTCTTCTCCCAGGCAAGCAGTACCAGAACAAGAGGACACAGTCTCAGGCTGCGCCAGGGGAGATACAGGCTGGATGTTAGAAAAAAGTTCTATACAGAAAGAGTGATTGCACATTGGAATGGGCTGCCTGGGGAGGTGGTGGGGTCGCCATCACTGGAGGTTTTTAGGAGAAGACTTGACGGGGTACTTGGTGCTGTGGGTTAGTTGCTTGGGCGGAGTTGGATTGGTTGATGGGTTGGACGCGATGATCTTGGAGGTCTCTTCCAACCTGGTTTATTCTATGTATTCTATGTATTCTATTCTATGTTCTCTGTGTTGCTTGGGTCGAGTTTCCTTTTGATTTGCTTTTAAATTTGGCCCTTTTAGTGCTCAGAGGGAGCTGACTTTTGTAACCATGCATTGCTCCAGATGCACAGAGCCTGCTCAGCCTAATTGGCTCCTGGCTCCTGGGTAGCCTGCTCCTCTTCTTCTGACCCACTTTCCCCGTGGCTCTGTGAAGCCAGGCTGGAAAGCCCAGGAGGAGAAGCGCTGCTGCCTCTTTCCCTTTGTGGCCACAACGTCTCCTCCTTGGCCATAAATCAGGATGTGGACTCCCTATAAAGATTACTTTAGAAACAATCTGAAAGATGACATATTTATGGGATCATGACCATATTGCTCAGATATGAGAAGGAGTTAGTTCCCTTCATTTTTTTCCCTGGTAAATGAGAGCAGGTTCTGCCTTCAGTACCGTGGCTCTGTGATGTATGGAATGGAGCAGGGCAGTAATTTCATTAGGATGATTGATGTCAGCCAGACCTGGGACTATTTTTTCCCATCCTCTTATGGTGTGGTGCCAGGAAGGCTGTAAACAAATCATTGACCTTCCTATGAGTGTGCAGCTGTTGACCTGAGGGCTCCTCTGATTGATCCTGGATTTCCTGGCAGCGTGGAGGATGCTTTGAGAGGAGGGCAAACACTTCTGTGCTCAAAGGCTCCCTGTGGAGCAGGGCAGGTTGTGTTTTGTCTATAGAATTGTGGAACAGGTTGGAAAAGACCTCCAAGTCCTTCTAGCCCAACCCTGGCCACTACCCCTCCTCCCCAAGCGCCATTGTCCGTGTGGATGGTGTGGACATCAGTGCCCAGCTCCAGCCCAGGCCACTTGCTGCAGAGCTGGCTGAGGCTGAGCTGCTGCTAGGCAGCCTGTGAGAGTGCCAGGCCCCTGTGCCTAGGCAGGGCTCTGGGTCTGTGCCCTGCCTGGCTGTGCTGGGCCGCTGCAGACAAGCGGTCTTACATCATCTGGCAATTATGATATTCAGATTGCTCTGTGAAGTGCTGCAAGGCCACAGATGAAATGGAAACTGTTATTAACGAGGCAGTAACCACCTCTTGGAGGCAATAAACCTTTTCCCTCTGAATTGGAAGTTGACTTGCCCTTATTAAATTCAGGCAATTCACTGCAGAAGGACAGGCAGCTCTGCTCCACAGTGAAGAGGCTGCAGCAGGACAAACATCCTGGCCTGGCTCAGCAGAGTGTGGGCAGCAGGGGCAGGGACTGAGCCCTTGGACCCTTTTCCAACCCTGGCTGTTCTGTGTTCCCAGGAAAGCACAGCTGAAGCTTTCTGAGTTTCAGGTGATGCCAGTGAGCCTGGGGGGGTCTCAGTGGTGTCATCTGAGCCCCATCCTGGAACAGACCATCGTGAGTGGCTGCTTGTGCCCCTGCTGCCATCTCCTTCACTCAGGCAGCAGCAGAGCAGATTCCCTCAGCCAAGCAGAGCTGCACAGCTGGGACAAGATTCCTGCCTTTGCCTCACTCTGAGGACTTCACCCTCTGTGCTGCATGTGCCTTGAAACTGGGCCAGGTGCCCCTGCAGAGCCCTGAGCACAGCCCTGACTGCCCTGGGGAACTGAGGACTGCTCAGCTTGTCAGCTTCTTGTGCTTGTCCTGCGGCTAGGGAAGGGCAGCAAGAGAAACAGAACTCAGAATCTTCTGACAGCTTCAGTGCAAGTGGCTTTTGTGTGCTGTCTGCCCATGGAGTGCCCACTGCAGACCCTGCCACGTGTCTCTCGTGGCACTGTGGCTGTTCTCAAGGAACAAAACTTCTCCTTTGATGGTCCAAGCAAACACTGACTGCATGAGAGGCTGTGGAGAGCGGCTGAGCCGGGCTAGAAATGAAGGACAAACACTTCCTGCACTGGTTGCACCAAGAAGGTGGCCACAGGCCACCCTCCTTCCTTTGACTGGTAGCCTGTGACAAATTCCTCCCCTCCAAGGTGCAGATTCTCCTGATGCTGGTTGGAGACTCTCCCCTCTGCAGCCTGCTGGCTCCAGAGGCAGCAGTGGCAGTGAGAGGTGTGAGACTCTGTCCTCACCAGCTGCCACCTAACTCTCTGCCTGCCTTTAACTGCAGAGGTTCCTGCTGCTCGCTGGCTCTCCCCTAGGAGACTCTCTGTGTTGCAGCAAGCAGCAGCCATTAGTCACAGCAGTGAGGACAAATGCAGGGCTGAAATGGGAAAGACCAAGCTCCTGCGTTGAAGGCAGTGGAAGGCAATGTGGCCCTGTCAGGGTAATTAGCATGATGAGCAAAAGTGACCTTTCCAACAGGGAACATAATTGCACTGTCATGGCCCTTTATGTGACCTTCTCTAAACCATCCTTCAGTCCTGCTAACGAGAGCTTGGCTCTGCGTGGCGGCAGCCAGGGTGGTGTGGGGGATGAGTGGCAAGAGCTGGAGTGCAGAGGTGCTGCTTGCTGACAGCAGAGTCCTGCTCCTGGGACTGCTCCGTGGGCAGAGCCTCGCAGGACCTCCTCTTCCCCTTCTTGAGGAGTGCTTGCCCAAGGGAACAGAGGCCCTCTGCTCCTGTATCTAGCAGTCCTGAGCAGAATGCCGGGACAGAGCCCAGCAGGAACCTTTGCAGCTGATCCTGACCCCGGCGTGGGGGTTTTCTCCTCCTGCTCACTAATGGCAAGCCCATTCCCTGGGAAAAAGACACTAACAGGGCTGCTGGAGAGCTGCCTCTCTTCTGTTTAGCACCAAGTGGCCTGGAAAAGTCATTAATTTTTCAGTGGGACCTGGGGCTGCGTGGGAGGTGCTGTGGGAATCTCAGTTTCCTCGCCTGGCACTGCCAGTGAGGGCTGGCATTTGAAAGGGGCTCCAGCAGACTCAACAGTTCTTTCCCTCTGCAAGCCAAAGATATTAATTATTGAGCCTGTTTTCAGAAAAGTGGCTTTTAATGGTGGTTTAGAGGCTGGTAAATGGTTTGGCTTTCCTGTCTGGAGAGGATGCCAAAAGAGAAGTTGCTCAAGGCCTGAACATTCAGTGTAATGAGACCACAGGGGATAAATAGCAACAGCCTGAGCACCCCAGAAGCAGACACAGGACAGGGCTGCTGGGGAGGGAGGCCAGCTCTGAATCCTTTGCTGTGCTGTGGCTACTCTGCAGCAGCAACATTCTGCAAGTTGCTGAGGAGCACTCAAGCAAATCACTGCTCCTGCTCGGGGGACTCTGCCTGTCCTCAAAGCTCTCTCTTGAGCACTCAGACTTCTCTTGGTCACAGAACTGTTCCTGGTTGACCAGCAAAGTGCTGCAGACCTGGGGGCCTGGATATATGGCATCAGCTGTGGAGGAGCCAGGGATCTGCAGAGCAGAAGTGCTCTGCTGACAGGACTCTGGCCTGGTCAGGTTGTTATGGAGCAGCTCAGTTTGGAGCTGTGCTTTCCCTCCTGGCAGCTGCAGGGGTTTGTGCTCCTCTCCTGCTCCAGATCTGATGTGCAGCTCTAATAACAGCAACAGGTTTGCCTTTGTCATCAGACTTCCCTGCCTGAAAGCAGCCCAGGCTTTGCTCTTCAGGGATATTCCTCTTTCTGGAGATGAGGTTGGGAGAAAAGAATTGGAAATACTCCTTGCAACAAAAGTATTAAAGAGTTCAATTTATTAAGTTAATCAAAATACTGCTAAAGGGAACTCGATCACAGGCAGCCCCCACGGGGAGAGGCTCTGATTAGGAAGGGCTTCGTGTTCCCAAGAGAGCAAAACCATTTCTGAGAGCTGCAAGCTGTCTGGGAAGGAAAGTCCTTTCTCATGCCAGACAGCAGGAGCAGGACAGCCACTGCCCTGGTGCTGCTGGCCACACCATTGCTGATTCTTGGCCACCTGGGCACACCCTGGCTCATCTTCAGCTGCTGTCAGACAGCACCCCCAGGTCCTTCTCTGCCAAGCAGTTCTCCAGCCGCTTCCAGCAGGCCTTCTGTGTCCTGACACTGAGTGGTGTGGCCAGCACTGCCTGCCCAGAGGGGTTGTGGAGTCTCCTGCTCCAGAGAGATTCCAAACCCACATGGGCACTGTGATGCTGGGCAAGCTGCTGTGGGTGCTCGCTGGATTGGGCTGGATGATCTCCAGAGGGCCCTTCCAGCCCACACTGTGCTGGGATGCTGTGACTCATGCCATGGAGGCAGCTCATGCAGTGTGTGGTCCTGTTGAGCTTGTCCCCAAGCTCAGCTTACGGCTGCTGAATCACTGCTGGAGTTTCTCAGGTGAGTTGCAGGTGGTTTGGTTTGTGCCTAAGGCAACCACTTCTGAACATCTGCAGCCACTTCTGGTGCCCACCGCGGGTTCTGTAGCCTCCATAAGTACATCAGGAGCTCTTTGTCTCTGTTCCTGTGGGTTTGGAGACGAACAGATCCTCTCCTCCTCAGCTGTCTGCCTTCTCTGTGCTTTGCTTAATGTGCTGCTGGAGCCTGGGATTTCCCTGGGACCAGCTCCGTTGGTTTTTCCTGAGAGCAGCCCAGAGCCTGCAAAACTTTGCAGTTGGGGTTTTGCTTGGCTCCCTGTCAAAAACCATGCTCTGATTTTACATGAAAAGCTTCTAGTTAGGCAGGAGGTGATAAAGCAAATTGGAGCTTGGCAGGGCTGCTGGGGCTGTTAAATGCCATCAGCTCTGCTAATGATCCCAGGCGCTGCCAGGGCCAGCCCTGCACCATCCCAGGCCAGGGGGCACAGGGGGCTGTGTGTGCAGGCTGGGACACACCTGGGCCTGGCTGTTGGGACAGATTTGCTCAGGAGTCACTGAAAACCTCACTGCAGCCCAAAGGTACAAATGTAGACACTGCAGCCCCAGGAAGGTGGTGGAGTCCCCACCCCTGGAGGTGTTCAGGCAGCCTGTGGCCATGGCACTGGGGGCCATGGTTTGGTGGCCATGGAGGTGCTGGGTTGATGCTGGAGTGGATGAGCTTGGAGGGCTGCTCCAGCCCAAACAGTTCTGTGGTTCTGTGGCTCTCACAGGGGTGAGAAGCAGCAAGTTGACAGAAGCAGGTAGAGAGCAGCAGATCTTCCCACCCCAAACACAGCTCCTGGATTGTCTGGGTTGGATTTAAGATGATTTAGCACTTTCCAGGAGAGCCTGCAGCAGCTGACAGCAAAGATGCAATGCCCTGTGCTGGCTCTCCTAATGCAAACCCAAGGATGGAGCTCTAAGCTTGTGCCTCCAGCAGAGGCATCAGGAGGGCCACAGTGAGTTAAGTCCCCACACACTCTCCTCACTTGGATCCGAGGGGCTCCAGCTTCCTTTCCAAACCACACATCTTGTTCCTTCCTCCAGGACAGTTTGGGCTCTTTCCTGCCCCTCTCCTCCCCCCAGCCATCACCTTGGCCAGTTCACACTGCACACACTGACAGTCTCTAAATACCAACTGCTTATCCCTGGGAGCCCTCCAGGAGCTGCTTTTTAATGGATTAACTCTGACAGGGGCTGCACTCCCACAGTGTTTAAAATATACAATAAGTATATTACAGACTTTTAAAGCTATAAATAAGATTTATACACAACCCATGGGGATTTTCCATTAAAACTTCATAAATCACATTGTACATTATCCTTTCTAATCCTCAGCCTGGCAGTGGTAGGCACCAGGAAATATCTTTAACCCTGTAGACAATTGCTGATAAGCAGGTGTGAGAATGCTAAGGAGAGCTTTCATGTCCTCTCTGTTGTCTATCCCTACTGCTTTGGGTGGTTTGCTTCTCTCCCTGGCAATTATTTGCAATATTTGCAGCTATCTCCTGGCCCTGCTTCACCAGCTGCAAACCCAGGGGCTCTGCCTGGCACAGGTCCAGTGCAGGCCAGCAGCTCTTTAGCTAGAGCCTGGACTCGATGATCCTGAAGGCCTGTTCCAACCTGGTTAATTCTGTCCTATCCTATCCTATCCTATCCTATCCTATCCTAGAGAGGTCCCTGCTGTCTGGGGCTAGAAGACAACTTTCCCTCTGCACACCTCACTCACTCTCACCCCACTGGTTAAGCTCTTCCTCTGCAGTGGATCCTGTGGAGCCTGCTCTGCCTGAGCCTGCTCTGGCAGAGGGGGGGCACTGGAGGATCTCCAGAGGTCCTTTCCAACCCCTGCCATCCTGTGACTCTCTCATACCAGGAAAAATCTCTTTCCTGCAAGAGTGGTCAGGGGTTGGAACAGGCTGCCCAGGGAGGTGGTGGAGTCCCCATCCCTGGAGATGTCCAAGATGTGTGGCCATGGCACTTGGGGCAGAATGGGTTGGGTTTGAAGGGACCTTAAAGATCATCCAGTTCCAACCCCTTGCCATGGAACCTAGGGTTAGAGTTGGAACCCTGACCCAAACCCTCCACTAGCCCAGGCTGTCCAAGACCTCATCCAACCTGGCCTTGGGCACCTCTAGGGAGGGGACATGCACAGAACCTCGCTGGGCATCCTGTTCCAGAGTCTCAGCACCCTCACAGCAAGGAGCTTCTCCCACACATCCAATTTACTTCTGCCCTCGCTCAGCCTAAAGCCATTACCTTTTATGCCATCACAACCTGCCCTTGTGAAGGTGCCCTCAGAGCTGGTGGTCCTGCACAGTGCCTGTTACCCCAGAAGTCTCTTCCTTAGCTTCACAGAGCTGATGTCAGTTCCTGCTCAAAGGTGAGAAGGTTGCATGGAAGAACCATTGGCAGCTGGCAGCCTGATGGGAGGGTGGCCAGAGGATGTCCCACTGGGGGAACCACTTGAGGAGTGCTGGCATTTGTGCAGCAGCATCTGCTTGTGCAGCCCAGCAGAAGGTGCCAGATGCTGTCTGTGCAGCAAAAGCTTCTCTGCTTTGGCATCTGTGCCCTGCAATTTACAGCTCTGCCTCACAAATGTTGGGAGGGGAAAGTCCCATGCTGCTGAGAAGGGACTCAGCTCAGTGATCTCTGTGGGAGAGGCTCTTGTATGACCTCAGGTAAGCTCTCTCCCCATCTGCAGAGCAGTCTGAGACCTCCAGAGATTCCTGCCAGCACCTCCAGGGCTTCAGGGCAATTCTCTCTTGTTCTGTAGATCTTGGACATAGGAAAGTGGTTTGATTTACAGAAGAGCATCAGGGACCTCTGCCCTGCTTTTGCCTTCAGCATCTTTGGGGCCCCTCACTACAAGTTTTGGGCCTCTGACTCCAAGAAGGACACTGAGAGGCTGGAGCAGGGCCAGAGAAGGGCAAGGAAGCTGGGGAAGGGTCTGGAGAGCAGGGCTGGGGAGGAGCAGCTGAGGGAGCTGGGGGTGTTCTGTCTGGAGGAGGCTGAGGGAGACCTCATTGCTCTCTACAGCTCCCTGAGAGGAGGCTGGAGCCAGATGGGGGTTGGTCTCTTCTCCCTAGTCTCAGGTGATAGAAGGAGAGGAGATGACCTGGAATTGTGCCAGGAGAGGCTTAGGATGGAGATGAGGAAAAATTTCTGTGCTGGAGGAGTGGTCAGGGATTGGCAGAGGCTGCCCAGGTGGTAGAGTCCCCATGCCTGGAGGTGTAGCCAAGGCACCTGGGGACATGGCTCAGAGAGGGGAGAGCAGTGCTGCAAGTTCTGGCTGGGTGTCTGTGCCTGAGAGTGCAACAGAAATATTTCCCCTTTGGGATCTGCTGCAGGAAGCTAATATGGCTAATGAAGAACCTAGAGGGCTAATAGGCCCTAAATCAGGCCTCCCAGCCTGTTAATTATGCTGCATAATTATTGGAGATTTGCCATCATCTTTTTAATCTGGTTGATTAATAGGCAGCTCAGCCAATCACAGCCACCCAGCCACACTCCACTGGTGACTGACTGTCAGCTGGGAAATTGCAGAGGCATTGGCCAGGCAGCAGAGCCCAGCACATTCATCTGCAGAGCTCCACTCTGGGCTCTTGCTCTGAGGAGCTCAGGGGTTGGCTGTTCACAAGCCCAGGGTCTTCAAGGAGAAGGGGCAGGGTAGGACCACAGGATTGCTCTGAGCTCATCCAGTCCAACCATTCTCTAGCTCTGCCAAGGCTGGGGCTAAGCCATGGCCCTGAGCACCACACCTCTCTGGCTCTGCCACCCCTCCGGGGATGGGCACTCAGGTGGTAGCACTCTAGATGAAAGGCCAGAAGCAGGCAGGGGAGCCTGGAGATGTCTAGCCCCAGAGAGGAGCTTCTCCTGCCTTGCCATGGCCATGGTTAAGCAGAGCCAGGGTAAGACCTGAGACTCTCTCCCAATGCAACCAGGATTCCAGCTGACCATAACTGCTCTCCACAATGGGAATCTCTCAAGTGGCAGCCAGCAGGGATTGCAGTTTTAGTCTCTGTGTCATAAACCCCAAGTAGAAGAGGTTGGAGCAGGATTGCTGACAAGCTCTTAGCTGTGGTGGCACCAGGACAAGGACATAATAGAGTGTGACAGAGAAATAGATTTTCCCATGTACAGGATGTGGATGGTGGTGGAATCAGTTGGCCCAAAATCACCACAGAAAATGGATTAGATCATTGTGTAATGAGAACCATAATTTTTGCAGTGGCTTCTTAGCATGCTCTTGACAACATAATTAACCTGGGAGAGGTGAAGGCAATGAAAATAGAAAAGAAACCTGTGTCATTATTGGCAATAAAATACAGACAGAAAGTTACAAGATAATGAAAAGCTTCATCTCTGCCTGCCTGGCACATTACCCCCGCTGCACCCTTCAGTCCAGTGCCCAAATCCCTTTGCTGGCATCAGTTTGAAACCTCCTTCTTAAATTAGTTTTAAATGATTTGTAAGATTCACAGGATGGGAGGGGCTGGAGGGGACCTCCAGAGATCACAGAGCCCAAGCCCCTGCAGAGCAGGGCGCACAGGAAAGCGTCCAGCTGGGGCTTGAAAGCCTCCAGAGAAGGAGATTCCACAACCTGTCTGGGCAGCAAGAGAGAAGGGACGTGAGCCAGACATGAGGAACAATTTCTGCCCCCAGAGGGCTGTCCAGGCCTGGCCCAGACTGCCCAGGGCAGCGGTGGAGTCCCCAGCCCTGGAGGGGTTTGAAAGCTGTGGAGATGTGGTGCCGAGGGCCATGGGTGAGGGGCTGCGGAGCCCTGCCGAGAGCTTCTGCCCCCCCGGCCACGGTGATCCCGGGCAAGCTGTGGGTGCCCTGCTGGAGCTGGGGGTTGGGCTGGGTGGCCTCTGAGCCCCCTTCCCACCCCCACCTTGCTGGGCCTCCGTGACACGTGTCCTGTGAGAGCTGTTCCACCTTGCCAGGAGGGCTCTGACCTTCCTCCTGCCTTGCAGTGCTGTGGTGCGAGCGCAGAAGGCAGAGCAGCTCTTCCCCGGCAGGCTGCAGGGAAGCAGCCCCCCGTGGCTCTGTTTAATCTCCAGCCTCTTTCTAGCCCAGCAGGGAGGGGTAGGCAGGGTGGGGACGGAGGACCGAAGCCATCCCAAGCCCTCACCAAAGGGCTGGGACGAAGCAGCCAATTACTTGGCCTGGATCTGCACTCCTGCAGCCCCAGGCTCTCCTGCTGGGATCCAGCCCTCTGCCTTTGACAGCAGCAGCGGGAGAAAGGCACCTGGGGAGCTGGAAGCAGCATGCAGGCCAATTTCATACCTGTTAGCAGGAAGGAGAGGGTGAGGGGGTGGGAGAGAGACATCACAGAGCCTCTCATTATCTGTTGACAGGAACTTGATCTTGCCGTCAGAAGTGCGGCCGGGGAGAGGCAGCCGACGGAGCAAATGGAAGCCGGGATCGGCACTGGGGAAATGGGGCCAGAACTGCTCCTGTGTAACCAACACTGAGCCATGGAATGTGGAATCTGGAGCTTCTGTTGGATCCCAGCAAGGCTCTGTTGGAAAATAGCGAGTGTCTGTTCCTGAGGAGCAGGCTGGCTGGCTGCACACCGAGGCTGGCAGCTGCCTTCCCCTGCACATGCCGCGGAAAGCCCAAAGGGCTGAGGTGCACTGCAGGGGTCCCAGGCTGCCCTGGGCTCAGCTTCAAGTCTCACAACCCAGGACAAAGCCGACGTGAGCAGAGTGCTGAAAGAAAAGCTCTGTGCTTGGGGGTCCTTGTGAGAGCTCCAAAGCGACCACTTGGGTGGGGTGTCTCGGATGGGGCAATGCCATCCTGGAAGCCCTGCTGCTGGTGGCCAGGAGAGCATAAGGTGAGCCTCATGTGCAGCTTCTTGGGCTGGCACAGGGCTGGGTGGACCCTGTGGACCTCTGGCCTGACAGAGCCTCTTTCATTGTGCTGGTGTAGATGATCCTGCTCTGGCAGGGGGCTTGGACAGGATGATCTTTCAAGGTCCCTTCCAGCCCCTGAAATTCTGTGATTCTGTGAATTGGCAGTGGCTGCCCTGAGGGAGGGCAGAGGCATTGCCACCCCAGCCCTGAGAGGGGACAGAGGCATTGCCACCCCAGCCCTGAGAGGGGACAGAGGCATTGCCACCCAGCCCTGAGGGAGGGCAGAGGCATTGCCACCCAGCCCTGAGGGGGGACAGAGGCATTGCCACCCAGCCCTGAGGGAGGGCAGAGGCATTGCCACCCAGCCCTGCCTGTGCTGATCCGGAGCCTCTGCTCCCTGCGTGGGGGATGTGCAGATGGTGTCTTTTACACCTCCTCTTCACCAGCTTGGGTGTAGCTTAGCACATTCTCCCTTGCCGTCCTCCCTGGCTCTGGCAAGGCTCAGACTCTGGGTTTCAGTGTGTTTGGGTCCTGCAGATGGCTGAACAGCCAGGAGAGGGCAATTAAACCAGGGCTGGTAATGACCGCGGTGATTAGATGGAGCCGGGGAGGCAGCAGGAGTGGGGACAGTGCCTGCTCCACAAGTGACCAGCTTGGGGTTTAACCATCTCTGATTCACTTACAGACATCTTTCCTGCTGCCAAGAGCAGCTGAAGGTCGAGGTGGGAAGTGAGGGAAGATATGCTCGCTCCTGCTGCCTGGCTGGCCCTTCTCTGCCACTCTGTCCCCAGCCTGGAGCCCTCAGGGGGTTGCTGCGACCCAAGTGCAGGACTCGGCCAGAGCCAGAGGCACTGAACCAGGAAGGAGCAAGGAAGAGGAATGTTGGCTTTGTCCTGGGCTTTGAGACTTTAAGCTAAACTTAAACGGAGTTTTCCTGTCTTCCCCTGAAGCCTTGCAGGCCAGCAGTTATCTGAAGAGACAGAGAGGGGCTGGATCCTCACCAGAGCTTTCCCAGGCACCAAGCATGGCTGCACTGAAGTGCCAGGGCAGCTGCTCAGTTTTAGGAGGTCTCAGGTGGACATCAAGAGCAGCAGGGTGGCCTTTGCCCTCAGTGCCTCCTCAGAGTGCCTGCAGCCAGGGCTGCAATTGCACAGCATCTCAGAGAGGCTCTCTCGGGGCCCATCTCTGATCGGGTTGCTTGTCCTCTGTCCTTTTCTAACACAGCACCATCGAAGTTTGCTCTCTCCAGCAGCTTGAGAAGAAAGATCTGCAGGAGCAGCTCACCAGAGGGTCAGCTGTGAGGGTCCAGCGGGGCTCTTCCAACCTCAGCCACTCTGGGGGTGAAGTTGTGAGGTTTGGCCACCCTCATCCTGCTGGGTTCTGCATTATTGGCTGCGTGCAGGTGGCTCAGGACTCTTTTGGGGGCTATATTTAGCAGATTAGATTATCAGAGTCAGGCTGCCCTGAGATGCTGGAGGAGCACAGACATGGAGGGCAGCAGAAATGCTTTTTGTGAGCTTAATTCCTGTCATCAATTTCCTGTGATTATTTCCTTTCCTTGCTGCTGGGGTGGGCATGTAGCTGGGAAGAGGTTGGCTGTGGGTTGTAAGCACTGCTGGGCTGCTGTGGCTTTGGTGTTTTAGAGAGATTGCAAAGAAGGAAGGAAGAAAGAAATGCATCTGGGCTTGCATCCAATTGGATTACTGTCAGCCACGTCCTGCTGAGAAGGGAACAGGCAGAGGTATTGATGGTCACTGAAATGAGATGGAACAAAGGAGACAACCTGAGCAGGGAAGCAAAGGTAGCTCTGAAAGTGCCTGTGGTTTGGTGGGGCATTATTCTGGGCTGTCAGAGCTTCCTGCACACCTCTGTCTGCCAAGTAATCCCCTTCCCTTTTCTTTCCTTCTCCTTTTGCCTCAAGGACTTTCATTATTTCCTTTTTCTTTTTTAATCAGAGTGCAGCTCTGCTTCTTTCCTTCTCCTTTGTGCCTGGGGAGAGGCTGCTGCTCCTCCCCTCTCTACCATCTGCAAGATGCAAAGCCCTAGGCCCTAGGGGGTGTTGGGTGTGTGGAGGTAAAGGCCTCTCAGTTGTGTCCTTTGTCTCTGGCATTACATTTTCTGTTTGTCTCCTGGGTACTTGCCATCTGAGCTCCCAGAGGGGAAATGTGAGGTTTCTTCCCCAGAGCTTGCTCAGTGAGTCACCAGGTCTTGCCTGAGTTAGCTGCCTAGGTGCAAGGGGAGATGGCTCCAGTGCGGTGCCCGAGGGGCTGCCCAGAGCCCAAGCCCACCTGTAGCCAAACCATCCCAAACCACACCAACTCCAACCACACCTCTGCAGGCTTCACTGGGGCTCTGGGCTGATGTCCCTCTGACTGGAGTGGCTCAGGAGCACACATCCAGGCACTTCAGTCAATGAAGGTGCTGTGGAAATCTGTCAGCTGTGGTATTGACCTTGGCTGGTCCCTAGGCTGGGCTTTGATTTCCCTGGTTTTGTGTAATGGGGAAATTGATGCCTTCCTTTCTGATTAAAGCTCAAGGTGTTATTTATGGAAGCTCTCCCCTGAAAGGTGCTGTTCAGGAGTGTAAACTATTATTATTATTTCTCTAAAGCATGTTGCCCATAACTCACAGCCCACAGAGCTCATGAAACATGTTAGCTATGCAGCCTTCATTTTTCATCCTTATTTATTAATGCCTTCTGAGAGCACTTGAGATAAGTGTTTGGAAACCTGCTTAGAGCAGAGTCGTATTTTGCCCATTTCCCTTTAACTGGAGGAACATTGTTTTCTGATTTTAATCATCAAAATGAAATGCTCCTAATAGAGCAGAGAAACCCAATTTCCTCCAGAAGCATTTGCAGCCTGATCTGGCTCAGATATTCCTGAGATCACCAGGGAGTAATATCTTGGGCACGAGGAAATGTTCTGCAGGACACCTGAAACAAATAGAGCTGTGCTGGACAATGATGTGCTTAGCACCATTGACTTTCAGCTGGATGGAGAAGATGCTCTCTAATGTCCAGTGTCAGCCATTAACCTTCACAGCCACAGAGCTCTTCAGTGCTGGGTGCAGAGTGTGCATCAGATGGAGCCCTTGGAAGGAGGCACCTGGAGACCTCTCATCTGGAATCATAAAAGCAAAGAATCTCTAAGCTCATCCAGCCCAGACACCAGCCCAGGACCACCACAGCCCCCAAACCATGGCCGCAGGTGCCATGGCCACAGGTTTCTTGAATGCCTCCAGGGATGAGGACTCCACCACTGCCCTGGGCAGCCTGTGCCAGGCCTTGGCAACCCTTCTGGGGAGGAAACTGTTGTTCATGTCCAACCTAAGCCTCCCCTGCTGCAACCTGAGGCCATTTCCTCTTGTCCTGTCCCTCCTCTTGTGCATTTCCGACAGGCTGAGGCTGCAGTTCAGTGAAGCCTTCTCTCCATGCCTTTGCCCTCTGACCATTCTGTTTGTGCTGGTAATAAACTTGCTGCTGCATTAGCTCAGAGTTAACCTCACCTCCCCGGGCACCTCTGTGTGCACCATGCACAGAGAGAAGGTTTGGAGCGAGCCCAGGAGTCCCCTGCAGTGCTGACCAGCAGGTTGTTCCCCTTCTGGGTTGCAGGCAGCTGAGCTCCTCTCCCCCCTCTGCCCCCACCCCTCTTCTCCACAATCTGAGCCAGCATCTCTTGATTTTTCAATATATATGCAAACAAATCCCAGACAGTGATTTCATGGCCACTGCTGGCAGAGTCCATTTGGAGTCACACAGCAGCAGGCTGGAGAGCAGGGGATCAAACAGAAAATGATGTTGGCAGCTCACAGCCATGGCTGCTGGGGGATTAGGCATGGTGGGATCAGAAGCAAACAGAAGACACTTGAGGCAACGCTTCCCAACCTGCCCAGGTAGCTTTGGGAGCCTTTGGCTTTCCTTAGACCTGTGGAAGGTCCCCCCCTGTGACACTATTTTTTCTGCCATGGAATACAGGTTTGCAGGCACTGAGATGCCTCCTGAGGTCTCCCTGGAGCCTGAACAGCCCCAGCTGTCTCAGCCTGTCCCCACAGGTAAGGTGCTTCAGCCTCTGATCACCTTTGTGGCCTCCTCTGGACCCTCTCCAGCAGCTCAATGTCCTTCTCGTGCTGGAGGCCCCAGAGCAGGACTCAGCACTGCAGTACCCATCCTGACTCCTTCAGGAGCTCACCAGCAGTGTTCCATGAGCAGGTTGGGTTTGCTGTTTGTCCCTCCACTGTCCAAAGGACAATAAAAAGGGCCAGGTTCTAGGTGTTCTGCAGAGGGATTATTTACTGCCCCGTGGTGGCATGCATTAAATGTTAACAGACAATATCTTGCAGATTTACTGTAGGAACCTACTGCTGCTGCACTCTGAGCCACTGGGTGAGAATGAGAATTATTGCTAAGCATGATGAACAGCAACAGCATCTCCTGATAAGTTTGGCCATAACTCAGCATTTACTGCAGGTCACCACTGCAATGATAATGTGAAGGAAATTAATCTCTGGCCCTGGTGGAATGAATGCAGGACTAGCACAGGGGTGCCTGGCACTCAGATGAGGCTCAGCCATTAGGCAATGTGTTGAGACAGAGCTCCTGCAGCCACTGGAGGCTGGGCACCTCCTCTGCAGCTCAGATCGTGGAGCCACAGGATGCTGCAGGCTGGTTTGTGGAGAACTCTGAAGCACAGCTGGGGTTTGAAGGCAGAGAATACGTTTAATAAGTTGGAGAATCACCATCAGCCTTTTTGTCTTTCCCTGGTAAATCTCACAACTGGAAATAGTTAATCAACACCCAAAAAAGTCTCAGCTAAGGCATTATCAATTTCTCCCTATTCCCACTTTTCCCTCTGCAACTTATTTAGAGGAAGGATAAATTTAGCCAGGAAGAGCTGTGCCTAAAATGATCTTGTTCTGTTCCTTTACATCAAGAAGCACAAATATAACCATCACTGCTTATAGGCAATCAAATATAGCCACAATTAGTGATTAAGTGCTAATTGACATGGATAGGCACTCAGTGTGGTCTGGGCCAGGCAGTGGGGAAAGCAGGGAGCTGGAGCAGCTCTTCAAGCTCACCCAGTCCAACCATTCTCTAGCTCTACCAAGGCTGGGGCTAAGCCATGGCCCTCAGGAGCTTTTAAACCCCTCTAGGGGTGGGGATTCAGCCACCTGCCTGGGCAGCCTGTGCCAGTCCCTGAGAAGCCTTCCAGAGAAGATCTCATCCCAGGCTCATTTTTCTAACAACCTTGCTTGTGTCTGCATAAAACTGAACAAGGTGAAACAACCCAGAGCAAGGCCCCTGATAGCCCTGGGAAGGTGATTTGTTACCATCTCAGCCTGTGTGCAGTCCATGTGTAGCTTGCACACTGTGGGTAATTAAAAGGCTTGGAGCTGTAGCACTCCATGATGAATGCCCTGGGCAGGGGCTTCAGCTCCTAATGCTAATAGGAAGTGACTTGCTGTAAGCGGTGAGCAGGGCTGGGGTACCTCAGGAGTAATAAAGGCTGCTCCAGGCACATTGCATGGCTCCTTGACTCATTAATTATAGCTGCCCAAAGTGGAAAGTTTGTAATTAAACATATAGTTTACTCTTCTACTTTTGGATGAAGTAAATGAAGGTAATTAGATTGCTTTGCAATTAGGCATCTGGAGCGCCTTCCAGCCTGCTGAGGTGTGTGGAGCAAGGAGGCTTCCCTGCATGGGATTTTGTCTGGAGCTGCAGTGTGCAGTGCTGGCCTGGGTAGCACTCAGCTTGCTTCCCCTTACAGGTGGATGCTGGCTGCTCAGAAGCAGAGGTGTGGAGGGAGCAGGCAGCTTCCCTT
Source organism: Dryobates pubescens (assembly GCF_014839835.1). Classification (NCBI taxonomy): domain Eukaryota; kingdom Metazoa; phylum Chordata; class Aves; order Piciformes; family Picidae; genus Dryobates; species Dryobates pubescens. The sequence continues at coordinate 11,869,620 of NC_071642.1, forward strand.
GCTCGGCAGGAGCTGCTGTGGGGAGGAAGCCAGCCCCATTGCCCCCTTCACGGACTGGTGAAGGGAGCTGCAGGGAAGTGCTGGAGCTGAGACTATCAGAACACACAACTGGCAGCACACAAAAAAAGGAGCTGAGGTGTTGCAGTGCAGGTTGGGAAGGCAAAAGAAAAGGTTATTGGAATTGTCTTGGATGGGAAAGATCTTTTCATTGGGGACAACAAGACAGGACTCTCTTTCTTTTTCCCCCTCCCTTTAAGCCATGGAACCACAGAATCACCAAGCCATGGCCCCAGGTGCCATGCCCACACATTTCTTGAACACCTCCCGGGATGGGGACTCCCTCCACCTGCTGCCCATCCTTCCTCTCGCTCTCATGTTCTTGCTGAGCAGTTTTCTACCTGGCAGAGGATGGGAAAGGCTCTCGAAATGCCTCGTTGGAGGGAAGAACCATCCTGGTATGATAAAAAGGAACAGAAAAGGAAGGTTCTGGTGTCTTTTCTTTCTAATTTGCTGACAACTGTGGCAGCCAGGGCTGGTGGTTGAATCACCTCCATGTTTGAACTGCGTTTGGGTTCTATTCCATCAAAGCTGTCCAAGAGAGGGGAGGAGACTTCCCAAGCTGTACACACAGGTAAGACACGCAGGAGCCCCTGGTTTGCAGTGGGAAATGAGCCTTTAGAGGAGGCTTTGTGGCTTTGAAAACCTTGATGTTGTTAGCTTCATGCTGGAAGGAGCCCTGGAGTGGTTTCATCTCTGCTACCTTAATTTGAAGAAGAAAATCCTCCTAAAGGTAACTTCACCATCGTTTGCCACCTCCACGTGGGGAGGCTGTGTCTGATCATTGCAGACTATTGAATCCACCTGACAAAAGCAGAGCAAGACCCAAGAGTGGGAACCTGAAAGCAGCCAAGTTGAGGCTAGAGATGAAATTCCTGTTTTAAGCAGCCTGAGTTGTTAACCCTGGGAATCACTTGGCAGGTTCAGTCTCACTAGGCTCTGCTGATGCCACCAGAGCAGCATGGCTGCTGCACACAGCTCTGCACTAATTATTCCAAGCTGCTACTGGAGAGCTGAAGCTACTGGGCTGGGAGGGAAGGTTGCTCTTCTCCATGCAGATGTGCTGCTCTCTTGGACCTGTCAGCCTCGCCAGGGCTAATTGGGCTGTGTGCAATTGCTCTCTGCAGCTGGTGAAGGTTCAGTTCAAGAGCTGTAGCTTAAAAGGAAGTGGCAGGCATGGCTGGAGAGTTTCTGCCTGCTTCTTAAAATCAGAGAATCTCAGAATCATTTGGCTTTAGATGGTTTTTTGGTGTAGTCACATCAGATTCTCAGTGTCTATTAATACCTTTCACATGGCTGGCCTCAGGCCAGTGAATACACAGCAGCAAGGCTCTGGTCCCTCTCAGGTTCATATCTTCAGCTTTGCCAGGAGGAATGAATCCTCCAAGGAATTGTGCAGAATCAACACAAGGTCCTTGGGTGCCACAGGTTGCCCTGGGCTGTTTGTTGCAGCAAATCTCTTTGCAGGAGCACACTCTGGCAGTTGGCTCTCTCTGGATACCACAGCAACCTTTGCCAGTGTCTCACCACCCTCATGGTGCAGGACTTCCTCCTGATACCCAACCTCAATCTGTCCTGCTCCAGTTTCAAGCCTCTTGTCCTATCCCCACAGGCCCTTCTGAACAGCCCCTCCCCAGCCTTCATATAGGTCCCCTTCAGATACTGAAATGCAGCTCTGAGGTCTCCCTGGAGCCTTCTCTTCTCCAGGCTGAACAGCCCCAACTCTCCCAGCCTGGCCCCAGCGCTGCTTTTCTATGCTCTGAGCAAATCTTAGCCATCGAATCTTCTACCTGCAGATGGCTCCTGCCATGGAGCAGAGCCACCTCAAGCCAATGAAACCTCTTGTCAAAGGGCAGAGCTAACATCCCCCTGCACGTGGTCTGCTCACAGCTCCCTGGCTGCTCCTGGAGGTCACAAATCACAGTAACTGTTCTGGTGAAGTTGTAAAAGAGAAGCTGGAAATCCTGCTCAACTCAATGAGCCATTAAATAGTTGACAATATTCTTTATAGGAACCTAGAATAGTTAATTAGTCCCCAAATACAAATGGTGAGCATGAATAATTACCATCATAGATCCCAATCAAGACAGCCAAGGCTAGATGTGCAGCTGGCATAAAGAGACCTGGCTTCAGGAGCAGCTCCAGCTCATACCAGTGGAGACTGGCCCTGAGAGGTTGAGTTTGTGCTTAAGCTACAGAGATCCTAGACAAGGACACCTTGGATCCTGCCCCAGTGCTGTCACTGACTTCCCATAAAATCTTCAAGCTTCTCTCTATCAGTTTCCATTGAACACCAGGAAAAACATCTCTGGGGGTGCTGGAGCCCTGGAGCAGGCTGCTCAGAGAGGTTGTGGAGTCTCCTTCTGTGGAGTGATCCCAACCCCCCCTGTCCGCTGTGATCTGGGGCAAGCTGCTGTGGGTGCCCTGCTTTGGCTGAGGGGCTGGACTGGGCAGTCTCCAGAGCTCCCTTCCAACCCCACCATGCTGGGATTCTTTTAGGATATCCACAGCAAGGTCTTCATTCCCTAAAAGCTTCCAAGTGAGGGCACAGCTGAGGTCTGTCTGCACCTCTGAGCAGCTGTTCTTTGAACTCCAGTGTGTGACAGAGATGGGGAATGGAATGGAGCCTCCAGCAGCGATGAGGCTGCTGAGGAGCTCTGTCTGTCTGGAGCACTACAAGATTAGTTAAGGAGAAGTATTTTCCTGTACCAAAGCCATTGTTGTTATAGCAAATCTAATATCCTGAAATGAAGAGAGAGCCACAAGCAGCTGCAATGGAGCAGCAGTGAATTGAGAGGCAGCAGAGGCTGGGAGCTTTGTATTGCATTTCAAAGAGCTGACTTTAAGTGAGGGATAATTTGACTAAGACACCGTGAGGATTTTTTTCTGCATTAATTTTAGAGCCAGGTCTGAAATGGTTGGGAAATGGAAGCATCTGCAGAGATTTGTACCAGCAGAGAACCTGAGCAGCAGCCCCAGGGGCTTGGTTCTGCCTCACCCTGAGCCAGCAGCCCCAGCCCTGGCACTGCCCATTCCCCCTGCCCAGCAACAGGCTGCAGGATGCCCTGGCAGTTCCATGCAATCCCCAAGGCCAACTCAGGAGGGTAAATGAAGGCTTCATTAAAAGCTGACATAGGAATGGAATTTAAATGAATGCCCTCATTAATGCTTTTGGTTTGGCCCAAACAGGAACCTTACTGATCCTCCTCCCCCCTTTGCAGCACTGCACTCACCTCAGCAGTGACCAGTTTTGGCTCCTGTGGCCCCAGGCCTGGAAAACATCCTCACTGAAAGCTGCATGGAAGCCCACACCCAGCTCTGCTGCTGCCACGCTGCATCCTGGCCTGGGTAAGGGATGGAGTTAAGGATTTGATCAAATAAGGTGCAGCTATGGGGGAAAGTTTGCTTCAAACAGCTTCACTTAACCTCCTGCTGGAGTGAGCATTAGCTCATTCTCCTGGAATCCTGCTGGAATGAGCTCTCATCAGTGTTGGGAGGTCTCTCTTATGGCAGCAGTCTTGGTGGGGTTGGTTTCTTTGCAGCCATCTCTTCCTCACGGTCAGGAAGAGCCAAAAGGCTACCAGAGCAGCAAGCTGTCTGCAGAGGAAGAGGAGAGCAGGAGCAGTGTTGGAAGGCTTGAGCAGCACCTGCAGAAGGAGCTCAGCTGCTCACCTAACACCCTGGCTCCTGCAGATGCCTTTGAGAACGCAAAGAGGTTTAGCAGTTATTAAGAGAAAAATGCCCTGGGCCTGAGGAGTCATCACAGGAGGTGGCTTGGAGGTGGATTCAGGCTTTGGCTGAGTGAGATTCCTGCTGCAATCCATGAGGGTCCTGAGCCTGCTGCAGCTCGGCCGTTATTGATCAGGGGCTGATAGATGAGCCCGGAGCTTTGCAGCAGCAGCAGCTCCTGTCTGTGGATGCAGCTTTCTCTCTCCAGGGGGGTTGAACTGGATGACCTTGAAAGGTCCCATCCCTCCCAAGCCATGCCGTGACTCTGCAGTGGTCAGGAAGCCACCTTGCCAGGCAGCACCTGGGGGCATCCTCACCTCACTATGCCTGGCAGCCACCGAGAGGGAAAAGCTCCTGGCCTGCAAAGCTCTGGCTAAATATGGCAGCAGGCAGGAGCAGGAGGAGGAAGGGAGCTGAAGGAGCTCACTCACAGTTGGCATCAGTGCTCAGAGGTGGAGCTGAGAAGGGGCCCTGGCCCCCAGGCTCTCTCCCTGGCTGTCACTCCTTCAGCCAAGCTGTCACCATCCTGCTCCAGGCCAAGGTGGGAGGCACATCAGACATGCTTGGAAGACTCACACCCATCCAAGGTGACAGAAAGCCAGGGGCAGCATCCTGCCTGGAAAAGAAACCCAAAAAGCTACTCCAGATCTGTCTCAAAACCATCAGCTGCACAGGGCAGGAGTGATCGTTCCACCAGCAGAAAAGCCTCCAGGAGAGTCCTGGGGTGTCAGCTCTGCAGCCCAGCCTGGGTCTTGGGCATCCTTTGTGGGCAGTGTTGCTCAGTTAAGCTGTGACAAATTGACCAGGAAGCTGAGCCCTTAAAGCTGTTGTGGGGCTGGGAGGTTAGAGCAGGCAATAAATACCCTGGACCCAACGTTGTGGTCTTGCTTCCCTTCAGCTTCTGCTTCTATCTCTCCTGATGCAGCTCATAAACCCAAAGGCTCCAAGCACCCACAAAGGCAACTCTCAGGTGAGAGAGCCTGCAGAGCACCGAGGAGATGACAGCAAACAAAAGAATTAGGCTGTATCACCAGCGAGAGCACAAGGAAGTGAGGTCTGAGATGGCCTCCCCTGGGACCTGGAGCCGACATGGACATACAGAATGCTCCTGAGAGCCTTCCCTCCCTGCAAGGAGCCAGGCTGCAGACAGCCAGCTCTGAGAGATCTTCTCCATCATTGCTATGAGTCAGGATGGCCAGGGGCTGTCAGAAGCACTCAGCAGCATTGCTCCCGGCCAGACACCTGTGAGCAGTCTGCAGCAGCGAGCAATGGGTGGTGTGAGTTCACTGACAGCTCACAAGGTGCATGGAGGCTGAGCACATTTGTCAGCCTTGGCTGAGCCTCTGCCCAGGCACGACTCAGGCACCTTTGTCACTTTAAGGGAGTTTATTACTTTTTAGTGAACAGCAAGGAGAGAAATAGGATGGAAGGAGACTCATCAGGCACTGCAAACCCAGCTGAGGTAAGCAGAGCAGCAGAGGCACTTTGGAGCTGTGGCTTCAAGTCGTTGCTGCTCTGCAGGCACAGATGCAGAGAAAGCTCCTGGGAAGGGCCAGGAGCACCACCAGGAGCTGTGGGGGGCAGCTGCCAGGTGTTAACTCTTCCTGTGGCACTCAGTCACTTGTCACTATCAACTCAAACTTTTGTCAGTGTTTCCAAGTGGAAAAGAGACAAAAAGCTGGATGGGAGTTTGGGCAATCTCAGACTGACTTAGAGCACTTGACTGGTGCCTTGCTCCATGCTTTGGGTGAGCCCATGAGGCAGCTCCATCAGATGCTGGTTGCTGAAGGCGGTTAGGAGATGGAGAAGGGCCAGGAAAAAGTTCCTGCTGCAGCCTGTGGGAAGCTCTGTGAGGCAGAGCAGCCTCTTGTCCTGAACCAAGCCACGACCTCCCCAGTGTCTGCCCACCCTCAGAGCAAAGAACCATTCCAGGTCAGGTTGGTTGGGCTCTGCGCAACCTGCTGCAGTTGGGAACGTCCCTGCCGACCGCAGGGGGTTGGCCTAGAGGAGGGCTAAAGGACCCTTCCAAACTCTGCCATGAGTCTCTGATTCTGGGATGATTTAAACCCCAACTGCCATCAACTTTGGCTGAAAGCTGCCTGTTGGCTGGGCCTGCAGCTCTGCCTGCTCACACAACAGAAGCCTTGGTGTGGGAAAGAAAAATTAATGTGCTGCATCATCTGCTGAAGAGGGAGAACAGCTCTGAGGTGCAGACATAGCAGGCTCATTATGAGCACTGTTAGTTAACCATAAAACTCTGACTGTGAAAGCCAGCAGACATCTGCCTCGTGTCCAGACCATCTCCTCACGGGCTGTAGACAACCCACCCAGGCTGTAGACTCCTGGTCTGCCTCCAGTGCTGCTGCAGACGATATGATGGAATCATAGGATGGGTTGGGTTGGGAGGGACCTTAAAGATCATCCAGTTCCAGCCCCCCTGCCACGGGCAGGGACACCTCCTGCTAGCCCAGGTTGCTCAAGGCTTTCAGCCTGAGCCCCCAGGGGAGGTGCTCCAGCTTCTGATCATCTTCATGGCCTCCTCTGGACCCTCTCCAACAGTTCCCTGTCCTCCTTGTGCTGAGGGGCCCAGAACTGGACCCAGCCCTTCCATAAATATGTAACTCCCTGGCACACCAAAGCTCTTCAGGCTGTGAGAAGAGAAGGCAGATCACCCAAACTCTGCGGTCCTGAACTCCTGCCCTGCCCTTAGTGGCTGCAGACATCTCCTGTCCTTGAGGATGGAGCAGCCTGCAGCAGTATAAAATATTCATTTCCCTCCCTCCTTTGACTCTCTCCTGTATGAATTCTTTAGAGCCAAGGATTATCTCTGGCCGTGTTCTGCAGCACAGAGCCCAGCAGCTGCTGTAATAAATGTTTGTGACATTCTCAGACACTTTAGTCAGACAACTCCTCCAGTTGGGGACATTTGTACGTTTTAAGGCAAGCACAAATTTACTTCTCAGAGGTTTCTGTGCTTCTCATGTTAATTCCTGGGTCCCCTTGGGGCTGGATGAAGCTTTAAGTAATCCCCAGGGTGCAGTGCAGGCTCCTGCATGCTGATGCTGGCAGAAGTGTGCCCTTCCTGCTCCTGCTGTGGCAAGATGTGGTGCTGGACCCAGGACCTCTACTTGATATTATCCTTCAGAGGTGAGGGAGGCAACAGCCTTGGCAGAAACCTGGGCTGAGCCAAGATTTCAGGACTCTTTCCTCAGCACTTTGAAGTGCCAGCATCAGCCCAGCACCCCTCAGCTTGGCATGGAGGCCTGGGCTGGTTTGAGGTGGAAGGGATCATCCAGTTCCAACCCCTGCCATGGGCAGGGACACCTCCCACCAGCCCAGGTTCCTCAAGGCCTCATCCAGCCTTGAGCACTTGCAGGGAGGGGACATCCATCACTCACCATCATTGGAAGTGTTTAAGAAGAGACTGGATGAGGCACTTGGTGCCATGGTGCTGGGTGATAGGTTGGACTTGATGATCTCAAAAGTCTTTTCCAACCTGGTCTGGTCTGGTCTGGTCTGGTCTATTCTATTCTATTCTATTCTATTCCCTATCCTATCCTACCCTATCCTATCCTATCCTGTCAGTGCTGGTTTTCCTGAGGCAGACCTGGGTCACTTCAAGGTCTGTGCCTTCCCCTGCACAACTCTTCTCAATTTGCAGGTCATAGAGTCCCAGCATGGTGAGGGTTGGAAGGGACCTCTGCAGGTCACAGAGTCCCAGCATGGTGAGGGTTGGAAGGGACCTCTGCAGGTCACCCAGTCCAGCCCCCTGCTCCAGCAGCTTGCCTGGGATCACAGTGTCCTCAAGATGCTTCTCCTGCTCGTTTGTCTGCAGGGAGGGTACAGAACAGGAGCACTGAAGTGTGTCCTGTACACAGGCTCCACTTTCATCCACAGCAGCTACATTTAGCCCTATCTTAAATCAAGCCCAAACAGCCTTGAGAATTTTGCCAGCACATCATCTGCCAGAGGTCTTTCTGCCCCAATAAATCTGTGCACACCCAGAGCACGCCAAGGGAAGGATCCCACCCCTTGACTTCTCCTTCTAACAAAACATTGGTTTGCAACAGGGCCCCAGAGCCATCACCTGACACAAATCATCTCTTCCCTTCCCCTGGTCCTGCCTCCCCACCCCGTGGTGGAAGGGAGGACAGAGGCACCCTTCAGGCTGTGCCATTGTCTCCGGTGCAACGGTGACATCTCAGCACCTCCTGCTTCCCAGGGCCATTGAATTTTCACCATGTCTCTGAGTCAGCCCAGAGCAAACTCCATCAGATGGATGCCTTGGCTGCCGCATTTCCAGCCCCCCTTAAAGAACAGTGAAGGATTTAGGTGTCTGTGGTCCAGACAGAGGTAGACAACACATTTGTTCTGCTCTCTTTGTACCAGTGGTGTCCCAAGGACCCGACTGGAAGAGAGGAGAGGCAGATGGAAGGGGAGTGGTGATGAAATGCAGCCATCCACAGGTCAGCTGTGGCTGAAAACACGAAGAAGTGTTTGATTCCGTGAGAGAACCTGCAAAGGTCTGCTCTGCTCTGCTGTCACCTCACCAGGAGTCCAGCTCTGGAGCCCTCAGCAAAGGAAGGACATGGACCTGTTGGAGTGGTGCCAGAGGAGGCCACCAAAAAGATCCCTGTGAGGCCAGGCCGAGGGAGTTGGGATCCTTCAGCCTGGAGAAGAGCAAGCTCCAGGGAGCCCCAAAGCATTCCATGATTCCATGGCTCTATGCCTGTGGATTGGAATGGATTTTGGAATAGATCACCTAAAAGCTCCCAGCAGCCTCGTGGGGTGCTGGGGTGGGAGGTGTCTGTGTGGCAGCACCGTCAAGCTGGAGCTGAGGAAGCAAAGCCAAGTCTAAACCCATGCCAAGGATTTCAGCTCCCCAGAAATGGCTCCTTACACCTCCGGTCTCTGGGGAGAGAGGAAAGAGAAATGAGGAAGGCAGGAGGCAAGAGCAGCACAGACAGATTGCCTTCAGCTGCTCTTTTTCCCTCTGCTTTCTGCCCGAGAAAATGGAGGTGGAACAGCTCCAAAGGCAGAGCTCAGATGAGCCTTGGTGCTGCCAGGAGAGGCCTTGGGCACTGAGCACACAGGGGCAGGAGGACCTCATGTCTGGGGTAGCCTGGGCTGGTGGGAGGTGTTCCTACCTGTGTCAGGGGGCTGGCACTGGGTGATCTTGAAGGTCCCTCCCAACCCGCCCCATGCTGTGGTTTGCTGTTGCTAGGGGAAGGCTCTCAAAGGTTCAAGGCTGTGTCCAGCTCCCACAGTGCAGTGAGGCTGACTCCAAGGGACCTCTTTTTCCTCCCTTGCATTCAGCATTTTCCCAGAGGCTGATGTTAGCCACAAATTCCTCTTTCCTGGAGCCTGGGATTGGTCAGGACTGGCAGAGGGTCTAATGGTGTGGATGGGGAGTGATGCATCAGACCACACCTGGCCAGCTGTTCCCAGGGTGGTTTATTGTTACCCTGACCCTCGATTGCTGCACTTCCCTCGGTGCTGCTGCAGCTTCTCCTCCACTCCCTGGCAGCAGATAGCAGAACAACAGTCTCCAGGGATTCCTTTCTTTTTTCCCTCCCCAAGAACTAACTTCTGGGAAGAAATATAGTTCCTAATGAATCATTTATCCACTTCATTAGGTGTTGTCAGCAATGGAATACGAAACAGAGCTGCTGAGATGGTGCAGGCTTGCAGCAGGCCTTCGCCACCAGCAATGACTTCTTGCCCCAGAAATGCTGCTCCAGGCTCTCCCCACCCTCACTGGAAAGAATTTCTTCCTCATCCCCAGTCTCAGTCTCCCCTCTCCCAGCTCAGAGCCATTGTCTCTCATCCTGGCACTCCCAGCCCTTGTCAAAAGTCCATCCCCAGCTCTCCTGTAGCCTTCAGGTACTGGAAGGCTGCTCCAAGGTCTCCCTGGAGCTCTTGGTGGCAGATGGAGTTGGTTTAGCCTGTCCCACTCTCTGGGCAATCATTATGAGGCCAATAATTTGTGATGAGCAGGTTGTAGGAAGTGGTGTCAATGGTAACTGTGCAGGACTTTGTTATTTCAGTCCATTACCTGTAAATGAGTTATTCAGGAACAAGAAGTTCAATTGATAAAAGGCAAAAAATCAATAGGTGAGATTGTTGAGATTAATTCCTAATGGATTTCCCCCCACTGAGGTTTCCAAAAGCTTTTGTAGGCTACCTGGCTTCAACTTCAGTTTCAGTTTCTTGGAGCCAAATCCATAACTGAACTCAAGCAAAACTTCTGGAGTGCTGTGTCCAGCACAAGAAGGACATGGACCCACTGAAGCAGCTCCAGAGGAGGCCACAAGGATGATCAGAGGGCTGGAGAACCTCTCCTATGAAGACAGGGAGTTGGGGTTGTTCAGCCTGGGGAAGAGAAGGCTCCAGGGAGACCATTGCTGGCTCATGGGCAGCTTGTCCCCCAGCACTCCCAGCTCCTTCTCCATGGAGATGCTTCCCAGCAGGTCCCCCCTCACCTGTGCTGGTGCTGGGGGTTGCTCCTCCCCAGGGGCAGGACCTAACTCTGACTCCAGTGACACCCCAGCTCCTCATTTCCTTTTGCCTTTTCCTGCTGAGCCAACACTTCTTGGCTCTCCATCCTCCCACCTTTGGTTGGAGGCTCAGAGCTATCATCTGCATCCCCAAGCCCATCAATTAGCTTCTGTTTTAATCAAGGGATGATATCTTTCTCCTCGGGCCCATCAATCATCTCTGGCTTGCTGTGAGCAGCAGCCATCCATCCTTCACCTGCCTCATTACTCAGAGGGAGGTTGTGCTGCTGTGCCAGCACTGGCAGGAGATTGCAGCCCGCAGGGCGTTCCCCTCCAGCAGCCAGCACCTCGGCACAGCTTCCCTTCTTCCTCTCCTTCTTCAGGGCACTCAGGGCCACACTGGGGTCAGCTTCTTTCCTCTGCAGCAGCTCATCTCCTTCCTGCTCAGGCTGGGCAGCACCTCTTGGAGGAGGGTTTGGCATCACAGAGATTGAAATTAGATCTTAGGAAGGAATCCTTCGCAGTGAGGGTGGTGAGCCCCTGGCCTGGCTGCCCAGAGAGGTGGTGGATGCCCCAGCCCTGGACACATTCCAATCCTTTTCTAGGGTGCAGGAGGCTCAGTGGATGCTGCTGTCTGCTCCCCTGGCTGGGTGTCCCAGCACCAGGAAGCAAAGACTCCAGAGATGTGTGCCCCAGCGTGGGGGGGGTTGGATGGGGCCTCTGGAGATCATCTCAGCAGCCCCCCTGAGCCTCAGGGGCCCTCAAGCCTCTCGTGTTGAGGAGGGCTCAGGCTGCATGGGAGCTTTCCCTGCTGCAAGCAGAGGCAGGGCTGTGGTGCTGCTGGAGCACAGGAGGGTTAAGCAAGAGCTTCTCCTCAGCCATGGGAGCTGAGTGGAGAAGCAAAGATGACAAGCGTGGTGAGGCATATTTCTCATTAAAATAGCAACTGGAAACACAGCTCCTGGAGAAGAGAGCTCATTTATCATATCTCATGGCTGACACTGTGCTTTATTACCTCTGGGGCTGTAGGTAAACTTCTGTCTTGCTGGGGAGCAGAAGGAATCAGAGTGTTGGAGTTACCAAGGCTTCAGCTCCTGCTTTAATATTTCCTGACTGCTCCACTGCAGCTCCTCTTAATTGTGTGCTGGAATGGCCATGGAATCATCAAATACAATCAGAGAATCATTAGGGTTGGAAAAAGCCTCCAAGATCATCCAGTCCAAGCAGCAACCCAGCTCCACCATGGCCACCAAAGCATGGCCCCAAGTGCCATGGCCACAGGGTTCTGGAACACCTCCAGGCCTGGGGACCCCACCACCTCCCTGGGCAGCCTGTGCCAGTCCCTGACCACTCCTGCAGCAAAGGATTTTTCCTAATCTCCAACTGAGACCTCCCCTGGTGCAGCTTGGGGCCATAGCCTCTGGTCCTGTCACCTGATCCTAGGGAGAGGAGACCAAGCCTCTGGAGGCTCTGCCCTGTGCTGTGGGTGAGCTCCCATTAGCCTGCAGTGCTGCACTCCAGTCAGCCCTTTGCAAACAGCAATCAGCAGCCAGAGGCAGGCAGCAGGCTGCGGGGGGTGAGCTGGGATGCTCCTCTCCTATGCTAATCTCTTTGCTAATTATGTTTTATTGATATCATGATGCAGATGCTCCCCGCTCTCCTTGCCACTCCTGGTGCCCAGTTGCAAATGAAGGAGTCCCACCTTGGACTGAGTGACCTGAGCCTGTTGACTTCCACGGCGCTCAGCAGCACCCCCACAGCCGTCCCAGAGCTGGGTGAGTTTCTTCTTGTTCCATCACTATTACTTTATTGTCTCTCCTCCCCGGTTTGGAAGCCCTCTGTGGGTGACACTGACATTTGTGTTATGATCAATTGGCTGAGTCGTTATCATGGGGAGAGGGCCGGGGGTTCTCGTGTGTGTAACCAGGTGTTTGTCACCGCAGAATGCAGGGGGGAGCAGCAGCCCTCTTTGTTTCAGACGGCTAACGGCGCAGCTGCTCTGTCGGAACCGCCGGTAGGTGATGTCGCATTCTCCCCTTGTGATTCTTCGGGGATGCTTTCAAAGGCCTCATCAAAAAGCAATTGGAGCCTTGAGCTTGGCTGTTATCTGCAGATGAGCAAGGCTTTGAAGTTGAAGGCTGCAATCCAGGCTCTTCTAGGTGTGTGGAATCCACAACAGGTAGCACAGGTTGGTGCTGTTATGGGGGTGTGTGGCAGGAGCCAGCCTCTTGTGCAGGGTGCTGCCCAAACCCCACCGTGTTTCGTGCAGGAGCCACTGCTGGTGGCAGAGGGAACCTCATGGAGTTCAGCCAGGGCAAGGGTTAGGGTCCTGCCCCTGGGGAGGAGCAACCCCTCCAGCAGCACAGGTGAGGGGGGACCTGCTGGGAAGCAGCTGCATGGAGAAGGAGCTGGGAGTGCTGGGGGACAGCAAGGAGCCCAGGAGCCAGCAATGTGCCCTGCTGGAGCAGGGGACTTGGACTGGATGAGCTCCAGAGGTCCCTTCCCACCCCAACCATGCTGGGGTTGGGGGATTCTGTGATTTGGCTTTGGGAGGGCTGAGTGATGACCACGGCCTGGCAGGGCCCTGCTGTGCCTGAACCTTTGTTGCTTTGGTATGGCTCAGGTGCAGCAAGGGAGCAGCAGCGCTGGTGCCAGGCTGGGCTTGGACTCTGCTGCTCAAGATCTGCTTCGAGGGAAGTGCCAGCTGCTGGCAGCTGAGTTTCTTTCAGGTGGCTCCTGCACAGCCTCCCTCTGGCTTGGCCATCTGCTGGTGCTGATGGTTGGTAATTTGGGGGAGGGTTGTTGTGGAGAAGTGAGGGAGTGAGGATAGCCCTCAGCACCTGGGGTACCCCTCCCCACAAGGGACACCCCTCCCCACAAGGGACACCCCTCCCCACAAGGGACACCCTTCCTCACCAGGGGTACCCCTCCTCACCAGGGACACCCCTCTCCACCAGGGACACCCCTCCTCACCAGGGGTACCCCTCCCCAGCTGGGACACCCCTCCCCAGCAGGGACACCTCTCCCCCAGCAGGGACACCCCTCCCCACCAGGGACACCCCTCTCCACCAGGGACACCCCTCCTCACCAGGGGTACCCCTCCCCACCAGGGACACCCCTCCCCACAAGGGACACCCCTCTCCACAAGGGACACCCCTTCTCACCAGGGACACCCCTCCCCACCAGGGACACCCCTCTCCACCAGGGACACCCCTCCCCACCAGGGGTACCCCTCCCCAGCTGGGACACCCCTCCCCAGCAGGGACACCTCTCCCCCAGCAGGGACACCCCTCCCCCAGCAGGGACACCCCTCCCCCAGCAGGAACACCCCCAGCAGGGACAGCTCTGCAGCCCTGGAGGGAAATGCCCAGCCCTGGAGTTTGCTTCTTTCCCAGGAGCAGCAAAATAATGCCTCGAGCAGAGAAAATATTTCTTGGTTGACAGAAACTATTTAAATGCATAATTAGCACTGGGAGGGAGTCATTAAGAGGATCTTTATTTATTTATTTAGCTCTGATGAAGGTACTGAGTTATGGGTTGCACCAGAGCCCCGTGGAGGTGCAGCTGGGAGGTGCAGCTCGGAGGCGGTGGCGGCGCCGGAGCCGGTGTCCCCTCGCAGCCGCTGGGGGATGAGTGAAGAGCTCCCTGCAGAGCCTGCAGCTCCCAAAGCTGGCTGTGAATTCCTCAGCACTCAGAGGCTTCTCCTGCATTTCCCCAGATGTTATCCAGAGGTTAGCACCAGACTTGGTAAATCACAGAATGCATTGGGTTGGAAGGGACCCTCGAAGGTCATCTTGTCCAACCCCCCTGGAGCAGATGACCCTTGGAGGTCCCTTCCAGCCTAAAGCATTCTGTGATTCTGTTTCTTCATGGCGAGGGAGGAGTTCAGGGCCTGGATCCCAAGGGTTTGTACAGCTAAGTCTGGCTCTGGTATCCCACCTTGGCCTTTCCCAGCTGTCCAGGAACGGGAAACGTGCCTGGGTTTGCAGGAAATGGAGGAGCTTTGCTTTTTGGTAGAGAAGGTCCAGATGAAAGGTCTGAAATGCCAATGTGTCACCCCTGAGGTGGAACCCTGAGTCTGAAGCACCACAGCTACACCTCTGCTGCTCCTTTGTGGTGCCTCTCACCCTCAGGACCATGGGAAGCTCAGTGTGACTCCGATCAAGGCTGACTGGAGCCCATGAGCCCTCCCAGGGGAGCCCGGCCCAGCTCAAGTCCTCCAGCACTTACAGGCTGAACCAGATGATCCTTGGGGTCCCTTCCAACCTGGCATTCTCTGATTGTGTGATTCTGTGATCGCTGTCACCCAGGGCCTGGGTCCTCCCCTGGCTCTCCAGGCAGTAGCTGCCAGCCTCTGGTTTGTGGTCTGTTTACTCTTTTCCCATCTCTCACGTTCATGAATATTGATGGAGAGCTCCAAAATAGCCAAGAGCACTTTAATCAGAGGACTATCTGCAGCCTAATCAGGATCAGACTAATCAGGAAGTTCAGAGCAGGCTTTGACACTTACTGCAGGAGGGGAAAGTTTACTCCCAGCTCCCAAGTGGAGTCTGGTGATGCCTCTTCTGCTTCTGCCCAGTCACCAGAGGAGAAACCAGAGATTTACTGTTTGCATCTGGTGGCTTCAAGCTTCTCAGCAGGAGCAGTGAGATGCTGGATGTGGCACAGGAGGAGCTGACACTGCTGTGAGGAAGCTGTGCCAACAGCTCCATGCTGCTTTAATCCAAGGTCTGCTGCAGCTCCAGCCTTCAGGATCTCACTTTTCAAGCCAATCCTTTACAATCTCATCTCTTTTTCCTTTCATCACCTGGCTGGGGTTGGACAGATGCTGCACCCAGCTTGCAGGAGGGTGATTTGAGTGCAGAGAAGCTGCTGTGAGCTGCTTTCCATCACTGCCATCTTGTTCCAGCAGAGATTGAGTTGAAAAGGGAAGCAAGCAAGCTCCAAAATAAATCAAGGCAGAAGTTTTTGAGGTTCATCAACCTTAAAATCAGAGCTCCTGAGGGTTTCAGACCTGCCAGGCAGTGCTGTGCTTCTGTTCAGCGTGGTGCTCTGGCTGGGGCTGAGGTTTTTGCTTCCACTGTCCCTCAGGGTTTGCAGCAAATCCTTTGATAAAGTCTTCAGCAGTGGCAAAAGCTCACAGCACAGCCTTGGGTTGCAGCTGCATCTCCATGGGTCAAGCAACCAGGATGCTGCTGGGTTGTGGCTCCTGGCTTCTGCCAAGGTTTGGTGTTTCTGCAGCACTGCTCTGTAGACTTCAGAAATCAATCAATCAATCAATCAGCAACCAGGTCATGATCCTGCTTCCCCTGCAGCCAGAGGAAGGGTCCTGAGGCCACTGTTCTTCTCTCCTCTGTGTCTCTGTTTGCTGGGTGCCAGAGGATCCCAGCCTGGCGTGGGGTGGCAGGGACCTCCCAGATCACCAAGCCCCCTGCCACGGGCAGGTACACCTCCCCCTAGCCCTTCATCCTCCCCCCTGTGCTTTGCTCCTGGCTCAGCAGGGCTCACCAGTGCCTCTCCATGATACTTTCACCAAGTTTTATGTGTTTTAATTTTCTTTTATGCCTTTGTAGCCCATTTCCAACTGCTTCACAAGAGAAGTCAATGAGACAGAGCTCCTAATAAACCTGCATTCATCAATGCCTTGTTTCACTCCCTTTCATCTCTAACTACTACCCAATCCCTTGGACAACTGATGCTGGCAATTAGACCTCTGCTTTCTGCTCCTGATGAAGGATTAATTAAATCAGAGCTTTTCAAGACTAGAACAAATGCAGGAACATTTTTTGGCAGTTTCCTCCTTTTTTCAACCTGGATCCTATTAAATCAAGACACCTGGCAGAGAACTAACATCTTGCCCTGAGAGAAAACAATAAACTGAGAGTTATACACTGGAGCCCTATGGAAAAGCTTCTTTTGCCTTCCCAAAACGCAAATTGTGGAACAAAACATTGAGAGAGTTTGTTACTCTCCACCCAGTGCAGAGTGTGCAGTCGTGGAATCAGAGAATGGGTTGGGTTGGAAGGGACCTTAAAGATGATCCAGTTCCAAACCCCTGCCATGGGCAGGGACACTCCTACCAGCCCAGGCTGCTCAAGGCCTCATCCAGCCTGGCCTTGAACACTCCTGGAAGAGGGCAGCATCACCAGGGCTGTGTCTCAGGAGCTCAGCTTTGGGACCTGCTTAGCTTGTCTTGAAATATGCAAAGTCTCCGCTGGTGTAGCAGATGCTGGGGGAGACCTTCTGGCTCTCTACAGCTCCCTGAAAGGAGGCTGGAGCCAGGGCTGTGTTGGTCTCCCCTCCCTGCCCCTGCTGCCCACACTGTTGGGGTTCAGCCCAGGACAAGCTGGCTCTGGGCTGGCAGCACTCGGTGGCAGCTCATCTCCAACCTTTCACCCTCCAGCATCCCCAAGTCCTTCTCCTCAGGGCTGCTCTTCATCCCCAGCCTGGACTGATGCTGGGGGCTGTCCCAACCCAGCAGGGCCTTGCACGTGGCCTTGTTGCACCTCGTGAGGTCATGAGGCTCAGCCTCATAGATCTCAAGCATTAAAAACTTCCTTTCAGTCCCTGACTCCCTGCCCCATCCCTGTAAGTGGATCTCTGCAGGGTCTGGAGGTGCCTCTTGCTCTGCACTCTGCTGCTGTTTATCCTCAGAGGCCCTGGAGTCTGCTTCAGCATCGCTGCTCTCTAAATATAGCCACAGCAAAGTGTGTCAGCAGCAGGAGCCACCCTTGGCTGCAGGTAAGGCATCTCCCAGGGCTCAGAGGGCAGAGCTTCCCAGTGCCAAGCGTGGCTGCTACTGGGAGCCACTTCTAGTGGGGTTTTGCTCAGTTTCAGACCATTGGGACTGTCCTCTGTGGTCTTCTGGCTAATACATAGAATACATAGAATAAGCCAGGTTGGAAGAGACCTTCAAGATCATCACATCCAACCCATCAACCAATCCAACACCACCCAAACAACTAACCCACAGCACCAAGCACCCCATCAAGTCTTCTCCTGAAAACCTCCAGTGATGGCGACTCCACCACCTCCCCAGGCAGCCCATTCCAATGGGCAATCACTCTTTCTGTATAGAACTTTTTCCTAACATCTAGCCTGAACCTCCCCTGGCGCAGCCTGAGACTGTGTCCTCTTGTTCTGGTACTGGCCGCCTGGGAGAAGAGACCAACATCCGTCTGTCTACAACCTCCCTTCAGGTAGTTGTAGAGAGTAATAAGGTCACCCCTGAGCCTCCTCTTCTCCAGGCTAAGCAACCCCAGCTCCCTCAGCCTCTCCTTGTAGGGCTTATGTTCCAAACCCCTCACCAACTTTGTTGCCCTTCTCTGGACTCATTCCAGCAAGTCAACCTCCTTCCTAAACTGAGGGGCCCAGAACTGGACACAGGACTCGAGGTGCAGCAATGTTGCACCTGGACTTGAAGATGAGACACAGATAGCTGACTCTTGCCACAGGTTGTGACTTACAGGAGGCTGTGACACTGCTCTATGGTTTCCTCAAAGCCTTCTCCTCAGAGTCTTGCTCTGCACATGCAAAACCAGAGTCTAGAATTGTTCAGGCTGGAAAGGACCTTTAGAGCATCAAGTCCAACACCACCAAGTCTACTCCTAACCCTTGTCCAACAGGTCCATGTCTCTCCTGGGCTGGTATCACCCAGCGTTCCAGCACCCCTGCTGGGTTCAGGGTCTGCTTGGCCCCATTCAGAGTAATGCCAGGAGTGACTCTTGGCCACTCATCACCAGACCAGCCCCAGACCACCTCACAAAGAGAGCTCTGGTGCTTTGCAAGGCCTCATGTTTCCACAGTACAGCAAAAGCAGCCTTGCAGGTCAGGGGTAGCAGAAATGACCACAGCAAATCCTGTGGAAGGTTGTTCAGCTGTGGGGGGTGGAGGGAAGAGACAAGTCCCTGCTCTGCTCCTGTCCCAGCTCACCCAGCCCTTGACAGGCCAGGGGGTGATGGCTTTAAACTGAAGGAGGGAGATTCACACTGGAGAGAAAGAAGAAATTCTTCACTGTGAGGGTGGTGAGAGTCTGCCCCAGGCTGCCCAGGGCAGTGGGAGCTGCCCCATGCCTGGAACCATTCCAGGTCAGGTTGTTTGGGGCTCTGAGCAACCTGTTCCAGCTGCAGATGGAAGCAAGTAGCAGCTGAGGGCTGGAGCTGCATCATTGCCTGCAGCTGCAAACGCAGGACTCTGCAGCCCTCTGGTGCCCAGGAAACAGATGGGAAAAGCAGAATTTGTGCCAAGCATGGGGAAAAGGACAAGGACAGCCCAGGGTGAGGGTCCTTCACCTCCTGCAGCCAGGGATTTCTAGCCCGGAGCAGGCAGGAGCACATCACCTGAGGGCAGGGACATGAGCTGAGGCTCTCAGGTTGCTCCAGGGCATGATCTAACGTGGACCAGTGTGTGCCTAGGTGGCCAAGGAGACCAGCACCATCTGGCCTGCAGCGGCAGCAGCAGCGCGGCCAGCAGGACCGAGGAAAAGATTGAGCCCTGTGCTGGGCACGGTGAGGCCACACCGCAATCCGTGGTCTCTGCAGCCCTCTAGTGCTCGTCATAGATGAGAAAGCAGCGCGCTGACAAGGGAAAGGGACAGGGATGGCACAGGGTGAGGGTTCTGTCACCACTACCGAATTGTTCCCCTCTCCCTTGTCCCTGCAGCAATGCCAGCAGTCTCCTGGTGTCTGCAGCAAGGTTTCCTCAGGAGCTCCCTGACCCCTTCCTGCTGCAGTTTGTTTATTCTCCAGAGCAGAACAGAACCATCCACACCTTGGTCATCTTTGCCACCCCTGGCTTTCACCTGCTGCCAGGACAGAGCTCCAGCTGGGATCTACCCAAACAGCTGGAATGCTTCAACAAGCTCCTGGCCCACAAAACATGGCAGAGAAGGGCACAGGGAGAGCTTGTGGGTGGGAGCCACCAGCACCTAGTGTGGAGGCGATTCATGAACTTTCAGCCCATGGAAGGGAGGTTCAGTTTAAGTCCCCTCCCAAAGGACATCCCATCTCCTCTTCTCCTGCCTGCCCTGTTCAGCTACGGTTTTCCACACTGTAGGAAAGTGGTTTGATTTATAGGAGAGCATGAGGGACCTCTACCCTGGTCACCTGCTTATGCTTCCATCATCTTTGGGGCCCCTCACCTGGGCTCCTCACTCCTAGAAGGACATTGAGGGGCTGGAGTGTGTCCAGAGAAGGACAAGGAAGCTGGGGAAGGGTCTGGAGAACAGGGCTGGTGAGGAGCAGCTGAGGGAACTGGGGGTGTTCAGCCTGGAGAAGAGGAGGCTGAGGGGAGACCTCATTGCTCTCTACAGCAACCTGAGAGGAGGTTGGAGCTAGGTTGGGCTCGGTTCCTTCTCCCTAGTATGAAGTGATATAACGAGAGGAAGAGACCTGGAATTGCGCCTGGAGAGGTTTATCACGGGCGTTATCCCAGGAGAAACCTTCTCCTCCCTTTCCCGGCCGCTCAGCGCCGGTCGGTACCGGCACTGCTGCTGTTCTGGTTGTCACCACAGGGAGGCGACAGCACCCCGGGTCTGGAGCTCCAGGAGCGGCGCCGCTGCCCCGCGCAGGCTGCTCGGTACCTGCGGAGGTGTCAGAGCCAGGCGGAGGCTCTGCTCCAGCAGCCCCAGAGCTTGCGAGCAGCTTCTCCTGCCTCTGTGAAGTAAAAGAGCCGGGAGTAATGCGACTGCTCCACACCTCTGATCTAACCCTAGCCTCCCGAATCCTCTCCAGCTGTGGTTCTGGAGCGTGCCCTCAGTGCTGGGGGGTTGTGTGTCTGTAAATTGAGTTAACCTCTGATGCAGCCTCAGTTAGAATCTAACTGGCAGCTGCTGTTGGGGGGCAGGGAAGAACGGGGTCCAGTCTCTGCACCATCAATGGCCCTGGTTAAATGACACTGGAGCATTAAAAGAAAGAAGGGAGGAAAGTACTTGGCAATACTATAAAATGAAATGAGAGGCTGAGGGGTAGGCCAGGGGTAGCTGAGGCTCTCTCTTCCTGTGCCCTGACATTTGCAAATCATTGCACTTAATGAAACATTCACCAACTTCCCCTACTCCAGGAAGAAGCCAGCTACTCGAGTCCCTGCTTGTCTGTCTTTCATGCTTTGCTCTGTTTTTCATTTGCTGCCAAGAATTTGCTTTGCCCGGGTCGGGAAATGCTGGCACAGCTCAGCCAGCTTAGCTGCAGGAGCCAGAATCCAGGTTGTAGTCAGCCAGACTCCCGAGGAGAGAATCTCTAGCCTGGGGCTTTGGCAGCCAGGACACAGGTGGGCTTTCAGAAGTTCATTTCAGGGCCTTTTCATGAATACTTTTCTTCTTCAATAACCTGGCCTCAGATCTAAGAGTGCTCCCCAGTCCCCATCTTGTCATTTACAAGATCCTACCCATCGAGCTGTTTCTCTTCTTTGCCTGGGATGGCTGAAAGAAACTGGAGAGGAAATTCATCCTCATGAGGGTGGTGAGGCACTGGAACAGGCTGCCCCAGGAAGTTGTGGAAGCTTCAAGCCTGGCAGTGCTCAAAGGCAGGTTGGATGGGGCCTTGAGTGACCTGGCCTGGTAGGAGGTGTCCCTGCCTGTGGCAGGGGGCTGGAACTGGGTGATTTGTTAAGGTCCCTTCCAACACAACCCTTCGGCCAGAGGAACTGCAGGGTTTGTGCCTAGGAACACTGACTCCAGCCGTGTGCCAGTACAACATCTGAACATGGCTGGCTGGGGCAAATTAGTGCTTTGTAAATAACAAAGCAGCCAGCAAGCTCCAGCTGGCAAATCTTGTCCATATCCTCTTGCTCTACACATGGCCATACTCTGAGCTGCAGCTGCAGGTGCAGAGACATGCCCAGGGTTAAGCTCTGAGCTGCAGTGTGCACATGTTGAGTAGTTTAGATGGACACATCTGAAGAGAGCTGGGAGCAGAGCAGATCACTCTGGAGAAGGGTTTCTCTGGCTGGAGGGAACTGGGTGTAGCATTACTACAGCTCAGTGAGTAACACCCTGGTGTGTAACAAATCCATGGGCCACGCATTCTTGACGGCTGACAGATCGTCAGGTCCTCCTCGCCACAGTGTGCTGCAGGATACTGTGGCTGAGGGTGGTATCAAGTGTCCTGATGTCTGGAATCCCGGCTTGCAGAGAAGAGGTTTATTTGTCAGAGCAAATTACCAGTCATTAATTCTGATGTATATTACTCAGCCACTCAGAGGCAGCAGTGAAGATCAAGGCAAATCAAACTCCCTAGAAGCGCAGGTGGGAGAGTCTGCAACAGGGGAAGGTCTTCTGAACACAGGGGAGGGATCGTGGAATCATTTCAGTAGGAAAAGACCTTTAAGATCCTCGAGTCTGGCAGTGCCTATCTCTACAGCAAGCCTGGATGGAGGGAATCAGAGAGAGACAAAGAGACCTGCCCAGGGCACCACAACAGCTGAGCAGCAGAGCTGCCCCAACTGCTCCTCACTGGTAATGGAACATAACAAACAGCCATTAGCTCCCTGGATTTTCGTGCCCCAGTGCAATGAAACAGCTGGCTTGGTTCTGAGATGTTCTGATTGACCACAGTTCCCTTTGCCTTTCAGGAGAGATGGGCAGGCAGCACACAGCAGGCACAAAAGCCTCCCGGATCTGGTTACTGACGGCCCCAGAGGGATGCTGAGAACCTGCATCTCCTCAGCTCGGACCGAATGCTTGGTAAGGAGCCTGCCGCTGGGCCTGGTATTGCTGCTGCCTGGCTGAGGCTGGTAGGTGCTGGTGGACATCCTGCACCACAGCCAACTCAACCAGCGGCTCCAGCCTGGCTGGGGCTGGGACATCAGAGCTGCCCCGCAGGGTCCAGGTCCGTACACGGCTTGTGCCGGTGGCACCAGTTTGAAGTAGTTTATCGAGTCCCAGTTGCAGCACTAGAGTCAAGTGGAGGCTGCCGTCAGCGAGTGCCAGGCCAGTCTCAAGGAGAACATTTCGTCCCCTGCAGAGCCCTGTGAGCACCTCTCCAGGCGCCTGGGCTGCTTTCCGAGCGCCCGGGTTGTTTTCTCGGTTATTAATGAATTACCTTCAAAAATCTGCATTCCTGAGGCAGCGGCGCCGGGAGAGGGGCAGAGCAGCCCCGGGACGCAGCCGCCCCAGCCGCCCGCCCTGCCCGGCCCCTGCCCCCGCGCTCCTCCCCCGGCCCCGGCGCGCCGGCAGCGCAGGGCTCGGCTCCCGGGGCGGGGCGGCCCGGAGCAGGTGACCCCCGCCGGGGCGGGCACAGCCTCCTCCTCCCTGCTCCCTCCCTCGGCTCGGAGGGGCAGGGAAGTTGGGCGCTGTCGGGAATTGCCGGGGCATGGCGGAGCGGCCCAGGGCGGGGGGTCGCAGGCAGCGCCGGGGGGCGGCGGCGGGCGAGAGGCCACGCTGAGCCGAGCCGAGCTCCGGGGAGCCGCGGGCGCCGGCATGGCTCGCTGGATCCCCACCAAGAAGGAGAAGTACGGGGTTGGTGAGTGCCAGCCCGGGCTGCTCGGGCACCCGGCGTGCCCCTCCCTGTCTGCTCTCCGCTCCTTCCCCGCGGCTCCTTCCCCGGAGCCTCCTCCTCTCCGGAGCCATCTCTCCCATTCCCGGAGCTTTTCTCCCTCCCCGGGACATAGCTCCCCGCACTCTCGCTGCCGATCCCGCGGTCCCCCAGCCCTACAGGCTGCTTTGCCTCCCCCCTCTCCAGTGGCTCCTTTTCCCTTGAAGCCCCTGGGTCTCTTCCCCCCCGAGCAGTTTCTTCTCTGTGCTGAGTTTGTGCTCTCCTGCAGTGCCAGGTTCCAGCAGCGGCTGCTCGCTCTGAGCCCCCAGGGATGAGGCACTGGTGGGTGCCCACCTCCCCCCGGCAGCTCCGGGGTGCCGCAGCCCTGCGGCTCGGGGCGGTTTTGCCTTTTCAGCACAAGTGACTGCCGCTGTCCCCGAAGGGAGACGTGGCTGGGACGTGCTGGCAGGGCGAGAAGGCTGCAGAGAGTGAATGCAGGACTGGCAGGGGCAGATCTTTGCAGGGGTGGAGATCCTGACAGTCAGGGGGAGGAACAGTGAGAGCTGAGCTGGTACCTGTGTGTGAGAGGAGGTGCTGAGTGCTGGCTCCCTGCTCTCTAGCAGGAACATGCCAGAGGTGTCCCTGACGACTTCTCCTTTTCTTGAGACTCCGTCACATTGAAACCTGCACAGTTCTGAGGCTGCTCGTGAGAACTGAAGAGAGAAGAGCAGGCAGGAAACCACCAATGACACAACTCCGGGCAGTTTATTTTCATGAGGAGTGCTCTCTGCCCCTTGTGCTCCACCGCGGGGCTTCCTGATGGGAGAAGATGTTTTGCTTTGATGCTTGCAAAGTGTTAACTGTCCTGACTCCTACAGAGTTAGAGTTGTTCATTCCAGCTGAGCCCAGGAGTTTGCAGGTGAGGAGCCTCATCCTGCAGAGTTTTGCACAGTCGATGGGAAATTGTTACTCCGATTCGAAGTGGCTTTGTGGAGAGGCAGATCAGTTCTTGCAGGACTGTGGCTTAAGCTTCAGAGATCCTGTACCCAGCAGAACCTTATCAGCTTTCTGCTCTGGTAGCTGGGAGGGTGTGGAGTGCTGCACGCCCTGAACTTTGGCTCCTTCTGCAGAGGTAGCAGCCTGGGGCTGGGCGAGGTTCCTCTGCAGCAGGAATTCAGAAAGGCTGGGGTTACAATCAAGTACAATCCATGGTGGTAGTGGCTGTGCTGCATTGTGGTGGAGAGCTCTCAGCACACCTTGAGCAAGGCTCCTGTACCTCAGGAGTGGCCTTGGGTAGTGGATGAGTCAGAGGCACTCCTGCAGCTTCCCCTTTATTGGCTTCCGGGAAGGTTTTGTGTGCCGGCTGGGGCCAGCTGCTGCTGACAGCTCCTGACCCAGAAAGGGCACAGGAGAAGGGGAAAACTGCCTGTTCCTCATGCTGCCCATCAGAAAGTGTTGGTGGGACATCCCCTTTCCTGTGTGCTCAGACAGCTGTGTGAGGAAGGGAAGCCTGGGCTTGCATTTAATTTGCAGCCAGAACCGATGGGGTTAATCCACAGGCACCCAGCAGAGTTATTTCTGCAGTGCCCAGCTTTATCAGGAGGGGGTTGATGCATGGCATTAATGGGATCAAAATTTGGCTGCATCCCATGCCATGCTCAAGCCTTGTGCTCACCTACCAGCCCCTGCTGGCTTTGTGCTTCACTTGGAGAAGCTGATGAGGTCTGAAGGCAAAATGTGAGCTTTTGGGGCCACTCGTCTGTCTGCTGACCAAGATGCCTCTTGGTGCCAGTTGTGAAGGTGGCTGTGGTGCCACTGATCTCTATGACACAGGCCAGCAGATGGTAACAACTTCCAGTCCCTGGTAGCTTGGCTAAGTTGATAGCTCTGAAGTGTGAAGATGCAAGTTAGGGAATCACAGAAACACTGAAGCAGGAAAGATCTCTGAGGTCAGCACTTGGCCTTGTTGCACTGCAGTTCAGTGTTTGTGTGGCTGTTACTGAGCTGTGCTTTGGAAACTAATCTGGAGCCACTTGGAGTCATCTAGCCACAGCTCTGTAAGTCACAGCAGCAGAGTCAGGAATTCCAGGAAGCAAACTGTGATTCAGGGTCACTTGTCTGAGTTTTGCATGAGAGTGCAGTAGGGCTTGTGTCCTGCACCGTGCTCTCCAGGTCTGATGAGTGTGGGTTCAGGCTGGTTTGCTGCCTCAGTTGGTTAGGCTGCAGACTGCCACCCTTTACCAATCTGCTCTCACCCTGGGGTTTTGCTTTTGGAGCAGGCTGTTCTGGTAAGCTGACAGGAAATTGCCCCTGATGCTTTCTGGCCACCTTTGGAACCCACCCTGGTTCCCTGCTGGAGCTCAGGCCTGCTCTGGCCATGGACAAGTGTTTACTCAGTCAGAATCCCATGTGGTGGCTGAGGGGAGCTCAGCTGCCTCACACCTCAGGAATGGCAGCAATTGTTCAGAGGTGAACCAGTGCCTGCCAGCGAGGTCATGATTTATGTGAGGAGAAATGCAGAGGATCAGAGAGGAAGAGAGAGTGCTGCAGGATGAGATTTTCTTACTGATGGTTTCATTTGTGAGGACTTCTGATGTGCTGAGCCATCCAGGCTTGGCTTCACCTTCAGACCTCGTAGATCTTCTGCACAGCTGTCTGGCAACCCAGGCTGTGATCAAAGGGGTTCCATGGCATTGGTAGAACTCCATCATGTAAACTGGGGCAAAACTCAGATTTGCTGCAACTTGCTGCCTGCCCTCTGCCTCCTGTTCCTGCAGAACACTTCTGCCTTGAAACTCAAGTCTGGTGGTGTGCAGCAGGTTCATGGCAAGGGCTCTAGAAGGATAGACAGAAGGATTCCTACTGCAGAAGTGATTCTCTTCTTTCCATTAAGGGCTGTCAGGGATTGTGGTACATTTGCCAGGAAGCCTGCTGATAAAACAGGGACATAAATCTGAATTATTAAACAGCTTCCTAGGTGGCCAGTCTGTGGTTGCCTTCGGAAATGGGAGAGGTTACAGAGTGCCGGCTGAGCTTCAGTGATGGAAGTGTCTCTGGTACAGTGCAGGCTGTCCCTCCTCAGAAGGCCTCCCAGGATTAGAGGTGGGGAGCACTCTTTAAAGGGTGAATTGCTCAGGCAGCCTCTTGAAGCTTTCAGGGAGGTGTCTGGCAAGATGCCAGAACACAGCTAGAAAATCCCAGCAACTGTTCCATGGAGATTATTGTTTGGCCACGATTTTGCTGTCCAGTTTTTGGAGGAGCTGCTGCAATGAAAGTGGCTGTTCATCAGGATACAATGGAGATAATCATTTGTTTCTGCTCTTGGGCAGCTTGGTACTTTGATCCTCTGTAATCACAAACCAGTTCTTGCCTTCGGCTCTAAAGTTCTTTTTCAGAATGTCCCAGGCAAGTGGTGGCCAGGTCGTTGTGATGGAGAATGCAAGGGCAGCTGAAATGTGAGAGCTGATTCCTGCAGCACCTCCACCCTCACTGCTCTGATGATGCTCTTGGGGCTTCAGGCTGCAGAGAGCTTCATGTAAAGGAATGAGGTAGCTCCAGAAATGGCAGGGAAGGCTGCAGTGAGTGGTGCCCAGTTCCCAGTCCTTTACCTGCCTGCATCCTGTGCAGTTTAATGGAGATTGATTTGCTTACTGCAGATCTGGGAGTCGTTGCCAGTAGCTTGTTCTTCATCCTCCTTGGCAGCACAGGGATCAGTATTACTGTTTGGCTTTATTCCTTCCAGAGAAGGACCCTTGGTGCCCAGCCAGGATTTCTTGCTCATCCTTTCAGCACTGTTCTCCTGTTTGCTGTTTGCTTGTTACCTGAGAGAGGTGGCAAGATATAACTCTGGGATTAAAGGGCTCTGGAAGTGTGAAGCTGTGGGTCTGGCTGTGCAGCACCAGGTCTCTGCTCAGAGCTTTGTGTCCCTTTGCAGTCCTGAATCAATGAAACTGCAGGCACTCAGCTGAGCTGCTGGCCTGTGGAGAGTGGGAGCTGAAGGTGCAGAGGCAGCTGAGACCCTCTGGCTATGCACAGCAGAGATGCTGCTGGAGGCAGCCCTGCCAGCACCAGGCAGCTCTGGTGCAGTGCAGGTGGCAGCATGTCCCAAGGCTCTGGAAGTGCAGTGGGCCAAGCTGTGCTAAGACTTCTTCTCATGCCGGCTGTGGTTGATTCCTTGGCCATTGTCTTCCAAGTCTGCTGCTCCAAAAGCACAATGAAGAGATCACGAAAGACCTTCGGGGGATCGAATTTGCATGACACCAGAGGGGTAACCTGAGCACAAACCAGGCTCTGATTCAGCTAGAATGGCCAAAGTGTTGATTCTGTGACCATGTGGTGGTAGAGGCCATATTCCAGGGCCGAAGGATTGCTCTGAAGGACAGGACTATGACTTAACATCCTTTGGGGAGGATACTGATCCTTCGGGCTGGATGTTGCTGCTCACATTTCAAAGAGGCAGAATAAAGCTGCAGGGCTTGAAAGATCCACACCTTACAATAATGTCAAGCACCCTCTAGCCTACTGAGATCTAAAAGCCACCTGTCCTTCGGTATCTCCTTGTAGCCTTGCCAGCAGATGGAAAGGAGCAGCCTTGTCTTGTATCCTGTGTGTTGGGGAGGTCACTGTGCCACAGGGAAGGCAGTTGAATGTGCATCTTGGTAGGTGAGTGCAGTCATCAAACCCACCAGGTAGATGTGCCTTGTGAAGCTAGAGCTGGTAAAGATGCAGCTGTGATAGCAGCAGGATCTGAGGCTGCTCTGGAGTGCAGCAGTAACAGCCCTGGCAGCTGCTGCTGCACCTTTCCTCCCTGAGCCAGCTTCACCCTGCTCAGAACTGAACCTCCAAAGCAGGAATGGCAGCTGGTGTCACTGCCACCTTCTGTGCCAGCTGGAGGAAGGTTGGCTCCATGAACAACAGCTGGGTTGAGACCCACTAAGCCAAGGACCACCTCCCAGACCCCACAGGCTTTGTGTTGTCATCTTTCTGCACTTGGAATCTGCTTTTGGCTCCTTAGTTCCAAGCTGGGTCTCCTCCTGGGTCTCTGTTCGTTCCACATGAGCTCTGACATGCTGCTGCATGTTGCTTGCTTGAGTCAAGCAGATCTGAAGCAGGCTGCAGCCTCAGAAACTGTTTTACACCTCAGTATTTTATCAGCCTTTTTGCCTCTGAGCTCTGGCAGGTGGGCATCATTCTCCCTGCCTGCAGGTGGAGGCTGGCAGAAGCCAAAGGGATTCCTCCTCACCACAGCCTGGGGAGTCTTGCAGACCACCCTTAGTGGTGGAGGTGCAGCAGAGTGTGGGTTGGTGCCCTACAGTGCAATAAATGTTGGAGGGGAGGATGAGTAATGGGAGTCCTGCAGACAGGAGAAGGTGGAGATGGGTTTTTTTCCCTTTCTAGTCACTGTCTTTTGCTTCAGCAGTTCTGAGCCCTCTTGGCTTCCCTGATCTGAGTCTGCTCAGAAGCTCTAATTAGAAGACTTGGGCTAATTTCTCCGTGGGTCTGCCACTTGCTTCAGAGCATTCTTGTGGCACCAGCTGTGGTTTCTGAAGCCATAAGAGACCATTAGCTCATCCAGCTGGAGCACTTGTGTCATGCTCATGGAGCCCAGGGGCTGAGGGTGTAAACTGGGGGTTTCTCTAAAGCAGGCCAGGCTTGAAGAGATTAAACCTGGAGCCTAGGTCCTGATGCCACCCCTGACAGAGCGAGACAGGAGCATCCACAAGCTGGTGATGGCATCACTGGGAATCATCCCCAGTCTCAAGTTTGGAAATTAGTTGGATTCAACCTGTGCAGGACAGACTCTGCCAAGCCTTGGCTGCTCTGCCTGTCCCAGCTCCAGGATGCTGCTCTCTTACTCAGAGGAAGTCAGGAAAATCTGAGCAGGCTCTTGGCCAGCTGTGCTGGGCAGGCACTTCCCTGTCCTGGCAGGTGAGCAGCAGCAGCCTGCTGTTGGAACAGGCTGAGCTTGGAGCTGGCAGTGTGGGAAGTGTGCTGAGGACAGTGACTCTTCCTGCTGCTCCTGCTCTTCCCATGGCTCTCAAAAGCAGGGAATGAGCAAAGGGACAGTGAGGCTGTGCCCTGCCCTCCTGCACAGGCAGCAGTGCCTCTTCTGTCAGTTCAGTGGCCTGTGTAAGAGCAGCAGGCTTCAAAATGTTAGGGATGAGTAAAAGCCCTTCCAAGTGTATTCCTGTGTGTGAGGGCAGCCTGGAGCAGTAAGGACAGAGGATGTTGAAGGTTCACCTCTAGCTCATCAGCTGTTTGCCTCTGGAGTCTAATGATGGCTGTTAATGAAAGCATTTCCAGCCCCTGATCCTGTTACTCTGGATTATTTGCATTCAAAATGCTAAGCAGTCACTGGGAACTTTGCAGATGAAGCTGAACATCATCCCTAACCCTGTCAGGAGCAGTCACTGCTGATCTAGCAGCCAGTCAGTGGCCATGGGACCAGGGCTGACTGCCCCAGACATGGCAGTCTTGGTGCCCTGGTTCTTCGTTTCGCAGACACAGATTCCTGGGCAGTTACCAGAAGGTTTTTGCTCCAACATCAAAAGGCCTTTGTTCCTATGGAGAATGAATTCCTTGGGCAGTTCCTTGTTGTTTAAATAAAGGCTCTGTTTTTTGGGTTGCATGTTGGCAGCAGAGAGCATCCCAGCCCTCTCCAAACAGGGCTGTTCAGCACAGAGGCTGCCTGGGTGCCTGGGAGAGGCTTTGACTGCAGCTGAAAGATGCCAGGAGATGAACTCTGCCTATTGCAACAGCCCTGAATGTGAGCCTTTGTTCTGGGCAAGCAAGGCACAGCCCTGTGCTATCAGATAGTGGTGGGGGCAGCCTGCAGAGGGTGGGATGTGGCATTTGGAAGTGGTTCTGTGGCTGATGGGTGGAGGGCTGAGTGTTCTGAGCCGGCTCACAGATAGCATCTCACAGGGACTCTGTTTTTCAGGCCAATAGTCCATGTTTTGAATGCATGTGAACAAGTTCTCAAGGGAAGGATTCAGTTTCATCCTGCTTTGAGGTCTGACACTTTCTGCCTCCTTCACTTCAGTGTGGGACTGAAGTGTCCTTTCCCATCCCTGCAGTCTGGCTGGTGGTGGTGTCTGTGGTGCCTCAGAGCAGTGTGCCCCTGACATCCCCTGTGCACACCCAGTTGTGCAATGCCTTTAGAGTCTCTTCTCAACCCACTTTGGGGAATCCCCTCCTGCCCTGAAGCACAAAAAATGCTTCTCCTTATCTCCACCTGCATGACTCTGGCTGCTGTCATCACTTATCTGCTGCCCTTTTCAGATCAGCCCTGATGGTGACTCCTCTGCCCTTCCCTCCTCGTGGATTCCATGGGCTGGAGACACAGTGGAAACCCTCAGTTCTTAAACTCTTCACTCATCAAATGGGGGGGCTGTAAATTAACCCCCACGGGACATTGCCTTTGTTCTGCTCAGAGAATGTGATCATTGAAACAGATCTGGGACCTCCTTCTTGTGGATCCTGTTTTCCCCCTCTGCCTGTTTATTTAGATTAAATTTGCTGGACTTCAGTCTGCTTTTCATTCAGGCTGATAACAGTAACAGGATCAACCAGCCTGAAGTCAGTTTCAAAGGAGCAAATCTCAGCTGAAGTTTAACTTGAAATGAAAAGACTTAGCCTGAGCTGTTCCTGCACTGCTGGGGACAGAAGGCTCTGTATTTTTTTTCCTCCTTCTTCTTCCTTTCTTGCTGCTCTCTGAGGATTCTCTCTGAAGGGTGTTTTTTTCCATGCCATGTCCATGTTTGTTGTGTGCAGCTTCCTTTTAAGTCTGGAAGAGGTCAGATTAGATACACACAATGCAGAGGAGAGTGAGCAGCTCTCAGAGCTGGGACTGCTGGGGACAGGGCTGGCTTCGAGAGCAGCAGGAAGCATCCCTGAAGCTCCCAGGGAAAATATGCCAGCAGTTGGCCTCTGCTATCCTCCAGCAGCACCACTGGGCAGGGGACTGCAGGGACCCTCTGTGCTTGCTTAATTCAGCCTAGCAAAGCAGGGTGCTACAGCCCCTGCCTGGCTTTGTCTCTGGCCATGAGCGTTACCCAAATGTTTTGTTTTTCTCAGACATTGATGGATTTGTACTTCTGGGCCTGTTCTCAGAGGCATTTTGGGTGTCCAAACTGCATACCCAGGTCAGCAGTCAGCTTCTAATGTCTTGGCCTGCAGCAGCACTGTGAGGAGGGAAGGAAGGTGGCTGCTGCAGCAGCCAGGGCCATAGGAGCAGGAGTCCGGGAAGGTTCCTGCCAGCCTCTGGCAAACAGGCAGAGGTTCGGGCACTGAGGGCAGGGTGGGCAAGGGCCAGGGCCACTGCATGATGCCAGCCCCTGCAGCATGAGGCAGTGAGCATCTGCCCCTGGTCAGGGGATTCACATCAGTGCTGCTCCTGGTTATTTATAGCTGCAGGGTTAAGGAGAGCCAAGAGCAGTGAGGTCACTTCCAGCGCGGGGAGCCGCAGGCATCTGCTTGCTCTGGGCGCTGGCCAGGAGGCACAGCAGCTCCTGTGAGGGCAGCACAGGCATCCCATGGGAACTTCCCAGCACAGGAGCTCACAGCTTTATTTATTTATTTCATCTGCAGGGAGACTTCTTCAAATACAGCCCCTGGGAGGTCTGAAGAATTTTCCCAAAGCCCCTTGCAGCCAATGGTTCAGCCTGGAGCCCTGGGGGGGTGGTGTGGCAGAGCAGCAGCTCAGGCACTTGCTGTTGTTCTGGCAGTGCCTGGGGATGCTCCACTGGGGTCAGTCCAGTGCAAAGCCAACAAAAATGGCAATGATGTGACTGAACATCAGCTGAGGTGAGAGTGGCCTTTGCTGGGCAGGTTGTCAGTGAAGTAGAAGGCATAGAATGGCTTAGGGTGGAAGGGACCTGATGGATCATCTGCTCCAACCTCCCCACCATGGACAGGACTGTCCCCTGCCCTGTGTTCTCTAAGGCAGCAGTCAGACTTGGTTGGGTGTTAAAAACCTTTCTCCTCACAGGAACTGATGCTAGGATCTGCAGCTGGAGCTGGCAGGGACTTCTCTGGTGTGTTACATCCACAGGGGAGCTCAGGAACTTGAGAGAGCTTTTCCTAAATGCTTTGCTGCCTTCAGCAGCTGCTGTGATCCCAGACTCCAACTCTGCTCACCTCACACCTTCCAGGACTGTTTCTCATCTCTCTCCCCTCTCTTCCCTCTCTCAGCAATCTACAATTACAATGCTGCCCAAGATGTGGAGCTCTCCTTGGAAGTGGGTGACACTGTGCACATTCTGGAGATGTATGAAGGTAGGTGCTGATCCTTCCCAGCACTTTGCAGTGGGTTTTGGAAGAAACAATGATAAACCAGGATTCTTTTGGTTTTAAATAACACAGACTTCAGATCTAGGCTTTGAGCTTTGGGTCCACCCAGGAGCACAGAGCTCACTCTGCAGTGTTTTCTGCATGTACTTGATCTTTTGGATGGCAGTAAAACTGCTGCTCTGGCAGAGGTTTGTCAAGGTGAGAAATGCTCCTGGCTGCTCAGTCCTGGTGTTACACCACACCTGTTTGCCCTGGCTCCTCCTCACCAGGCCAGGCACTGGTGTAGTCCTGTGGAGCAGCTGCAAAGCAAGGATGATTTCTTTAAAGCAGCTTTTAACTTGAATTGGTTCTTTGATCTGAGACAAGGGAGGCAGTGGATGAAAGAAAAGCAGAGTGCAGATCTGATTGTTCCCCAGGTGATGCAGGTTTAACCCCAAATATCACCAACTGGCAGAGGGTGGTTTGGAAGGCCTCCAGTTTTGGAGCTTCCTGGCTTTTTTTGAGGTTGTTTCTCCAGGGTTCTGCTGGGAAGCTTTTTGTAATCCACAGCCCAATGTCAAACGTCTTGCAGCAAGGAAACGAGAATGAGCCTGGTGTGTTCCAGCCTCCTCCCTGAGCCAGGCTGTTTGGTGAGGATTCCAGCATGGAGCACAGCCACTTAATTACTGCAGGGGCTGTAGGAGCCACTGCTCCCCGTGGAAAGCTCAGTCCTCTTTCCAAAGCCTGAATTCAATCCTTTTCACCAGCAGCATCGGTTTGAAATGGACTCAGAGCACAAAACCTGGGAACAGCAAGCTGCTTGTTTAGCAATTTGTTCTTAGCCAGTTGTTCTCTTTCCACTTGGCTTTGACCTTGACGACGAAAACATCCCCCGGTGCCTACAGCCAAAGCAGCTGCTGCTGGTGTTCCTGCACTGATGTGTGAGTGGGGAGTGTTTGGCAGGGGAGGGAGAGAGGCTGAGAAAGGCAGAGCTTAGGCACTGGGTTTGGAAAAGGGCACGAGGAAGAGGGAGTGCCAGGGCTGAAACTGCCCTCGGGAGGAGGATGCATCTTGTCCTTCCCAAAGCTCACCTTAAAACCTGCAAATTGTGATGCTGTTTGTTTGGGAGGAGATTCTCCTGCCTTGCTGGGTCTGCTTTTCTTTTTCTGGGCCATCAGCTTTCAGCTTTGTTTCCACCTCTCTGTGGGTTGTTTCTGAGCTGTAGTGCTCTCACAAGAAGCTTTTTCTGTTCCTTCTCATGCTAATGATGTACCCTTGGAAATCCAACTCCAGGCTGATAAAAGTGGGCTTTTGTTCCTCTAATCACTGTTCTTATCTGGATACACAAGTCCTGATGTAGAAGAAGTTTCCATTTATCCAGGGCGGTGGCTCTGCAAGAGGAAGGGCTCAGAGATGCCTTCTGAAGTCATTCTCTAGTCAGTGTGAGTGAGCCCTGCAGCTCAGCTCTGCCTGAGGGCAACCCCTGGGCTGTCAGCAAAGCTCTTTACAGAATCTCTGGATCCCAGGGTTTGGAAGGGACCCCTGGGGATCATTCATTCCAAGCCCCCTGCTAAAGCAGGGTCACCCAGAGCAGGCTGGGGTCCCTGGGCAGCCCACTGCAGGGCTCTACCACCCCCACACCAAAGAAGTTTCTCCTCATGTTCAGATGGAACCTTCTGGGTTCGTTTGTGCCCATTGGCCCTTGTCCCTTCCCTGCCTCAGGATGCACAGGAGCACCTTTGTGAGCTACCAGAAGGTTCTCAGGGCTGTTGCACTGCAGTTCACTTCCTCTCTGCTGGTCCCCTAGAATGTGCTTCCCTTTTCTCCTGGCTGAAGGCAGCAGGTTTGCACTCCTCAGCCTCCTTCAGTGGAGGCTCTCTCTGCATCAAACAGCCTCACTTGACAGCTCTCTGCATTCTGCATGTGAGCTTGTGGCTGGCTCCAGCCTGTGCAGAGTTTGGTCCTTGACAGGAGGCAGCAAGGGTGAAGCTTGGGCTGGGTTTTGATGTTAACAAGAAATGTTATCTGCCCCTCAGCTGCCTGAAGAGCTCTGAGACGCAGCTGTGATAGAGCTAAGCCACAGCAGGGGATGTGTGAGGCAGAGGGCATTCAAGGGAGTTAAAGTGCAGGCCAGAGGGTGTGGATGGAGCTTGGTGACCCCTCTGCCAGGCAGGCTTCTCATGGACCCAGAGCCAGTGCTCCAGGCTGGAAGAGGAGCAGAGCCCTTGTGGTTGAGCACATGGCCTGGGGCTGCATCACTCTGCATGGCTTTTCCTTATCTCAAGTATTGGCATCTGAATAATTTTTCTTAGGTCTTCTGACCTTTTACACACTGCCTAAAATCCATGCAAGGAAAGGTGGAACTGAGGCCCTGTGCCCTGAGCAGCCAGACACAACCCCCAGCCTTGCTGATGGTTCTGTGCTGTCTTTGTGTAAGCAGACTTCAGCTGGAAGCAGAGAGCACTCAGGCACGCCAGTAGCCTGTCCTGCCTCTGGAGCTTTAGGCAGATTTTGCTGGGGTTTAAGAGGAAACCAAGCAACCCATGGAGGGCTGCCCAAAGCTTTTGCTCCTCTGAAGGGGATGGATGAAAATTACTGACAATCAGAGCAGAATCCTGGACAGGCAGCACAAGCTGCTTGCTGACACAGTTTTGCTAACACCCAGCATGGTTTTGTGCAATGACTGCAGAACAGTTTACAGAACTGTGGGTGAGGCCAGGAGCCCCTTTGAAATGAGGAGGCTGTGGTAGAGGAGGGCTGAGCCTGTGTCCAGTGTGTGGGAAGTGTCCTGGTTGAATTCCATGAGCTTTGTATCCCACTCTGAGTAACTTGTACTTGTAACTTGTACAACTAATTACAACTTAGGTAAAAATAGAAGCTAAATCTTCTCATCCCTAATCCAATGCCTTATCCATGGCTCCATGGTAATCTCACCCTCATCCTCTGGAAGGACTGGAATTTCTTATTTCTTCCTGAGTTACTGCTGGGATATTGGGTTTTGCATGGTCAGGCTGAGTCACCTTCTGAGTGCTTGAGAAAAGGGACAAGACTGTGCTTAGAAAAGAGCAAACACAGCTCCCCACACGCACTCAAGCCCCAGTAAAACCCCACCCTAAGCTCTGATTCATGGGCAAGGGGTCTGGGATCCATGGTTCTTCATGGAACCTTCTTTGGTAAATGTATGAATACGTGGAGGGGTGGAAAACACAAGAGAGAACAAATTGCACTCAAGGAAGCCAGCAGCCCCCAGCCTCCCCTCCCCTCCTCTTTGCCTGATTATTGCCTTTGAGCCCTGCAGAGCAGGAGGGGGAGGTTCATGGTGGGAAAAGAGCCTTCAGCCCTGCTCTTGGGACCCAAGCCTCCCACAGAGAGAGCAGGGGTGTCCATGGCCAGCTGATGCTGTAGGGACACAGTGGGGATGCCAGGTGCTTTAGACAGGAGAGGAGAATCCTAACTGCTTCTGTGTCTGCCCCAGGCTGGTACCGAGGCTACACGCTCCGCAACAAAGCGAAGAAGGTAAGGCCTCACCTCCCAGGGACCCTGAGCTTGATCCTTGCCAGCCCCTGCTGCTGCTGTCACCTGCTCTGCTGGGCCTCCTGTCTTGGAACCATGCAGGTCTCCTGAGCTCTGTGTCCTCCTCCTCCTCAGAGACAGAGACAAATGCCCCTGAGCAGCCTGGTTCAGAGCCACTGTCTGTGTGCTGTTCCCCTGTGAGCAGGAGCAGTGCAGCCTGAGCTCACAGAGCTGCCTGTTGCACATCTGCAGCACAAGGTTATTGCTTCATTGTTATGGGCTGGGACCTGGACACATCCAGCATTAGTTATGTGTGATGGTAAGGGTAGAGTTTGGATTTGCCTTGGAAAATACTGCCAGATTATGCATGCAGGGCTCCCAGACAGACCTGGAGAGGTCTGTGAAACAGGTCTGAGAACTGCATGGAAATTGGGGTTCCCATAGGAATCCTGGCACCTCTCATGTGGTATCTTACTTCCCAGTCCCATTTTTGAGTCATAAAGGCAGTGAAAAGAAAATGGAAGAAGACCAGAGCACTTCTAGGAGGTTTCTCTTAAGTAAAGGAAATTTGGGGCTGGTGCAAACCTGCAGATGCTGTGGTGTCACAGCAACCCCCACAGCACTCCAGGCTGGGGGCAGAGTGCCTGGAAAGCTGGCAAGCAGCTGGAGATGAGCCAGGGGGTGCCCAGGTGGGCAAGAAGGCCACCAGCAGCCTGGCCTGGAGCAGCAGTGGTGTGGCAGCAGGAGCAGGGCAGTGATGGTGCCCCCGGACTGGGCACTGCTGAGGCCACCCCTCGAACACTGGGGTCTGGGCCCTCACTGCAAGAAGGACATTGAGAGCTGGAACAGGTCCAGGGGAGGGCAACAAAGCTGGGGAAGGGTCTGGGGAGCAGGGCTGGGGAGGAGCAGCTGGGGGTGTTGAGCCTGGAGAGGAGGAGGGTGAGGGGAGACCCCCTGCATGGGAGTGCAGTCACTGATGTCTGGGTTTGCTCCTAGGGCATTTTCCCAGAGACATACATCCACCTGAAGGAGGCCACCGTCAAGGACCGGGGGTAGGTTGGCACTTCTGGAGCTCTGCTCTTGGGCCCCAAGCCAGTGGAATGCTGCTGCCTCTGGAAACAAAGCCCCAGCCTCAGGAGTGGCTGCCATGAGTGCTGCTGCTCTGTGCCCAGCACCAGTGCCAGGCTCTGGTGAGAGAGCTGCAGAACTTTTGTCATGTCAGAGCACTGCACACCAGAGAGCTGCTGGCAGAGGTGCAGCTCTGCTGAAGCAGTTAGCAGTGGGGCAGGTCAGCCAGGCTGCACTGCAGCTCCTCTGGGGACTGCTGCAAGTCATAACAGACTCCTGCTGGCAGCCAGCAGGAGTGTGGAGTCCTTCCTGTCTTGGAAAGCATCTGAGGAAATGACTTCTCCTAGAGCTGGCTCTGGGCTGACTGCAAGGAGGGGCAAAGAGCAGAGGCTGTAGAAAGTGCTTCAGCGGTGGCCAGGTGGCCACTGCAAGGGGTGACTGTTCCAGAGGGGGTTTCTGTCTGCTCCTGGTGTTTGTGGAATACATCCAGAGGAGAGCAGGACACGAGGAACTGCACCACACACACAGCTGGAGGCTGTGTGTGGGAGGAGCAGCCGAGCCCCCTGGGCTGTGTGAGTGCACTGTGACACCTTGGGTCTGTTCTCTGTTCTCTAGACAACATGAAACAGTGATCCCAAGTGAGCTGCCCCTGGGCCAGGAGCTGGCCTCTACCCTGAGGGAGTGGGCAGTTATCTGGCACAAGCTCTATGTGGTAAGTTGGGGTTCATTGCATGACTCAGGAGATCTGAGCCTGGACTTTCTGCAGGGCCCTTTAGGACTTGGAATGGAACATTTTGCAGACTGTAAAACTCTCATGGGTGCAGAGTTGGTGGTGAGAGGCTGGAGCTGTTCTGCTCTGCACTGGGCAGGCTGTGTGGGCACACAGAGCTGTGGGTTAGTCCTTGCTGCAGTGCCCACTGTGCCTGGGTGAGTGTGTGGTGCCAGCACTGGTCAGGTACCAGGCACCCTGCTGCCAGCTGGCTGAGGCTGTCACAGCTCACCAGGAGAGGCAGGGTGCCCTTGCCTGCCCTGGGTGAGGGGTGGGTACCTCAGCTGTGCAGGGAGCCATGGTGGTGTTTCCACAGGACCTCTGCTTCCACAGTGCTCACAGCTCAGGCAGGTTGGGCAAGGGCTGGGGAGAGGACTGGGGCCATGTGTGGAGGGGGAAGATTTGACTTGTCAGAAGTCACATCAGATACTTAGTTCTCAGGAGGGCAGGGGACAGACCTCATCTGCTGATTCTGTCTGGTGGCCTGACCCAATGATGGTCACCTCAGGAGACCAGAGCCAGGGCAGTGCCTGGGCTGGGTGGGCTTGCTGAGGTGTCTGAGTCCTTGCTGAGGCAGAGCTGAGGCAACAAGGAGTTGCCTTCTGTGGAAGGTGATTATTGAGCCACATTAACAAGAGTCAAACTTGATTTTTCTTCAGTTAGTAATAATTCAGGCTGCTTACTGTGTGCTCTGAGGCTTTAATTAAGGTGAGGGAATGGGTTTTAATTAGCTGTAAGCATTGTCAGAGCAAGCTCTCCTCTGGAAGGTCTCAGCAGGCCACAAGTGTGTCTGGTCTGTGTGCCA
Source organism: Dryobates pubescens (assembly GCF_014839835.1). Classification (NCBI taxonomy): domain Eukaryota; kingdom Metazoa; phylum Chordata; class Aves; order Piciformes; family Picidae; genus Dryobates; species Dryobates pubescens. The sequence continues at coordinate 11,907,798 of NC_071642.1, forward strand.
CCAAGCCACAAGAATTTTCTGCAAAGCAGCCTTCTGTGCCTGCACTGCTGTGTGAAAAGAGAGGTTTGTCCCTGGCTGCTTTTTCCTGAGTGACTTTGGGATCCTAGCCTCAGAATCTAGTTTTAGTGAAGAGCAAAAATCTTTGATGTTGCTGTGCTTAACCAATGTAAGTCTTAAAATAGCCCTGGAAGATGTTGTGGTTTGAACTGGCTCTGAGTGGTGTGAGCTGCAGTGAGTAGAAAGAGAAAATCAAAAAGTCAGAGGAGGAAGGAGGTGTTTGAGGAGAAAAAGGAAATACAGAAGCTGTGAGTCCCTGGCAGCATTCCCCTTCTTCAGGTCCTGTGGTTTGCAGCAGGCATTGCACCAGGGGAGGCATCTCCACTGCACAATGAACCTAAAATTCTCTCTTGGACTGAGGTCAGCCCAGGGCTGAAAGCAGCCATCAGGTCTGCCCAGGACTGGGGCTGGAAGCAGCCATCAGGTCTGCCTGGCTCAGGCATGGAAGGTTACCCAGCTGGGCCAGGAGGTGTCTCAGGGCTGTGGCTCAGAGCTGTCCTTGTCCTCGCAGGACCACAAGACGACGCAGTTCCGGCACGTGCAGCAGCTGACCTACAGCCTGATCGAGTGGAGGTCACAGATCCTCTCTGGGACCCTGCCCAAGGATGAGTTGGCTGAGCTGAAGAAGAAAGTCACTGCCAAGATTGACTATGGCAACAGGCAAGCTCCAAACGGTGTCTTGAGGGCACCTGAGGCCTCTAAACCCCACAGAAGGCTCTCGGTGGCTCTTGATGCCAGCAGCCATGCCAGGGGAGTGCTGGCTGAGGCTGGCATTGTCCCTTGGAAAGGCTCCAGGCCCAGCTTTCAGCTCCCATCCCTGCTGACCAGCCTGGCAGGGTGGGCACATAGCAGTTGGTTCGTCACATGCCAGCAGTCTCTGTGCCCTGGCAGGGAAGCTCACCTGCCTCAGCCCTGCAGCAATGCTGGCACCTGATGGCATTTCCCATCCAGCACAGCTTGTGCCTGGCTGGGGCCAGTCTGTGGCTCTGTCAAACTGCTTTAGCAACAGCTGAGCAATGAGGTTCTATAGGCCCCCAAAACTCCATCCTGCACTGGTTTGTACAGGACAGGGACTGTGTCCGGAAGACATCTGCCAGGCTTGGGTCAGATAAGTCAATGAACAGGAGAGGAATCGTTGATGAGCCACAGCCATGAGCTGGGCAGAGACACCACTGCTACTGCTGTGGTTTGTGCTCCTGCAGTCACTGTTCTTAGCTGTTGTATTGTGTCCTTTGCTGACTTCCCTGCTGTTCAGGATCCTGGGCTTGGACCTGGTGGTACGAGATGACAATGGGAACATCCTGGACCCAGATGAAACCAGCACAATCTCTCTCTTCAAGACCCATGAGACAGCATCCAAGAGGATTGATGAAAGGATCCAGGAAGAGAAGGTACATCTCTTGTCTTTTTCTTCCTCCAGCAGCTGCCACCCACTGCATTTCTGCCTTCCTCTGGCAGCAGAGCTTTGCCCTGGTGGTGTTTAATGGAAGCTCTCTGCCCCTTTGCAGTCCCTGCAGCAGAACCTGGAGCTGCGAGGGCAGCCAGTGTTCACCACCACTCACACCTACAGCCTCTACGTCAACTTCAAGAACTTTGTCTGCAACATTGGGGAGGATGCAGAGCTGTTCATGAGCCTCTATGACCCTGAGCTCTCCAAGTTCATCAGGTAGGGCTCTTCCTTGTGGAGGCATAGAGCGATCCATGCACCATGGTGGTCACTCTAGAGAAGCCAGAGGAGCTTAGGAAGGAGGAGCCAGCAGCTAACCCTTCAGTTCTGTTGCTTGCTGCCCCAGTGGTGATTTGGGAGTTAACTTCAGAGGAGACACAGAGCGAAGGTGCTGAGCCCATGCTGAGCCCTTGCACTCAGCTTCTGACTGCTGGGGATTTCTGTGGTGCCTTAGTCACAGTCCCAGCCTGTGGGGTGGTTTTGCTCTTTGTTTTGCTGCTGGGGTCACTGGAGGCTGTGTTTGATTGATGGCTCCCATTCAGTCTGCATGGTTTGCTGTCAAGTCAGTGCAAGCTCACACCAGGAGTTGGGCATCTTGTACCAGCAGGGAAAGGTCTGAAGAGCTTCACCAGGGAAGCCTGGATGTGGCAGGCAGCCTCTGTCTCCAGCACTGCAGCTATCAGCTGAGGCTGTGCAGGCAGAGCTCGCTCACTCACACCCTGCCTGCCTTCTGCCCTCTGGAATGAGTCACTTCAGAGTCACTTCTTCAAATATTCCCAAAGGAACAAAGTGCTTTTGAGCTGTTTCCAGGTATAGGGAATGCCAGTGTTGATTCATTTACTCATTCAGCTCTTCCCCACTTCCTTGGCAGTGAGAGCTACCTGGTGCGTTGGGGCAGCAATGGGATGCCCAAGGAGATCGAGAAGCTGAACAACCTGCAGGCAGTCTTCACTGTAAGTGACTCATGCCCTGGAGCTGCTTCCTGTCCTGCAGACAGCCCAGCTCTGGCTTCTTTCCCTCTCCCTTCTCCTTCCTCCATGCAGCAGGGAGAGAGGTGTCACATGGAATGATTTAGGCTGGACAAGACCTTTAAGCTCACTGAGTCCAACCAACGTCTGCTGCTAACCCATGTCCCTCAGCACCACGTCTCCAAGGCTTCCCCTGCAGGGCTGGGGATACAAGCAGTGCCCTGGGAAGCCTGTCCCAGGCTTTAACATCTCTGTCTCCTTCTTTCCCATTCCTAAAGCAGGCTGACATGACTTTATTTTGCATCTTTCCTAGGATCTGAGCAGTTCTGACTTGATCAGACCCAGGATCAGCTTGGTGTGTCAGATTGTGAGAGTGGGGCACATGGAGCTGAAGGATGGGAAGAAGCACACCTGTGGGCTCCGGAGGCCCTTTGGGGTGGCAGGTAGGACAGCTTCAGCCAGTGGGGAGAACAGCAGGGACAGGCAGCTGGGCACTGGGAAACACATCGTGGGGGTCAGCAGAGCCTGAGAGCCTCCCAGGGTCAGCATCTCTGTCCTCCAAGTGGAGACAGTCAAGACAGAGCAGAAGCACAGAATGGTTTGATTTCAGACCATCCAGGCTGGGGCTGAGCCACAGCCCCCAGCACCACATCTCTGTGGCTTTGAACCCCCCAGGGATGGGAGTTCAGCCACCTCCCTGGGCAGCCCATGCCAGTGGTGAAGAGAGTGGTGCTCTGTTGTGCCACGGGTGGCACTGCCCCAGCGTTGTCTGCATTCTGATGGGGCTGTGTCCTTCAGCGATGTGACGCAGCTGTGTGATGACCTTGTGTTGTTGCAGTGATGGACATAACTGACATCATCCATGGGAAGGTGGATGATGAGGAAAAGCAACATTTTATTCCCTTCCAGCAGTAAGTACCTCAGAGTTCAGCACACGTTGGCTCGTTCAGAGCGGCTGTCCTTTGGAGAAGGACAGATTTGTCTGGGGGCCTGGCAGTGTCCCAAGGTCTCTGCACACAGATTAGCTTATGGCAGCACTCAGCTCTTTGGAGGAGAAGGTTTTTGTCAGCCCTCTGGAGCCTTTGTTCCCCTTGGCTCACAGGTCTGGCTGATGAGCTGCATTGCTTGGGGAGCTTTGGCACTACATCTGCACTACTGGGTGCCCCTCTCAGCCGAGGGGGGCAAGAGCAGCACAGCGCCCAGCAGCGCTGTGAGGTCCTGGGGTGTGACCTCCAGATGCCTGTCCTAGAATGAGAGATTCGGGGCAGTCCCTCTGGGCTTGTACCGGGGAAGAAGAAAACCATCCCAGAGGCTCCTTGAAAGAATATTAACCCTTGTGTGGAGGAGGGGCAGGTGCTGGGCAGCCCTCCTGCTGCAGAGCGCCTGCGGTGACTGTGCCTGGTGTGCTGTGCTGCCCAGGGTCACCATGGAGACGTCTGCCCGGCAGCGGCAGCTGATCATGTCCCCCCTGCTGCCCTCCCACGGCGTCGGCGAGAACGAGCCCCTCACCGCCGTCTTCAACAAGGTCATCGCAGCCAAGGAGGTGAACCACAAGGGGCAAGGTGAGCAGCTGGGGCAGGGCAGCTCCCCTGCCGTGTAGAGGGGAAGCGGTGGGCAGTGGAAGTCCAGGGATCAAGGCTGGCTGGAGCCTGCTGCCTCTCCTGAGCCAGGCTGTGTGTCTGCGGTGGTGCCACCGCCGCACGCTGGGAGGTAAGAGATAAGCCAGAAGCTGTCCTGGCCTGTGGGAGCAGCCCTGCTCTGCCTGCTGGCTTCTCTCCTAGTGATGCAGGAGTTAAAGGTCAGACTCTGGGGTGGATGGAAAACACTTCCACCGTGGCTGGTTGCATGTTGGAAATGGCTGTGGGCTTAAGCTGCACTGTTCAGGATTCTTCTGCTCTTGCCCAGGTGCGGCCTCAGGCACCACAGCCTCTGTGCTGGGCTTGGGAGATTCCTCTTGAGGTCTGTGGTGACAGGTTGGACTCGATGATCCTCGAGGTCTCTTCCAACCTTAGTGATACTGTGATACTCTTGCCCAGTGAGGGCTCAGCAGTGGGGAGAGGGAAGTGGGCAGGTGAAAAGCACCTTGGGGTGTTTAAGGAGCTGTTGCAGGGGGATCAGGAGGAAAGGTCTCTGTCAGGCTCAGGTTTCCTGGGGCTGTGCATTCCTCAGTAAACCAAGTGTTCCTTTTTTCCTCAGGTCTCTGGGTCTCCCTGAAGCTGCTTCCTGGTGACCTAGTGCAGGTTCAGAAGGACTTTTCCCACCTTATAGACAGATCAACTGCTGTGGCTCGCAAAATGGGGTTCCCTGAGATAATCCTTCCTGGTAGGTCCCTGGTGCCATGGGCTGAAGGAGCCAGCTGGCATTCTGGGCCTCCTGCTCTGCTCAGGTTTATTTTAGAGCCAGCTGAAGCCTTGTTTTCATCTTTCTTGACCTTTCCAGCTGATCTTTTAATATCTTTTTGGCCAAGAGGTGCAAATTAAGCTTGCTTCCTCAGACTGGGAAATGATGCTGTGAGTGCTTGTGGAGGAGAGTTCCTGTTCAGTCAGACACTTTTGGTGGGTGTAGCTTAGACCCTGCTCTGTTCAACCCATCCCAAGTGCATTTGGCCCTGCAGAGCTCAGTACACTTCAACAAGTAGCACAAAGACACAGATGTGTAAAGGGGAGAATGGTCCATCTGCAAAGGCTGGGCCTAGTTGGATGCTGAAGGAGATGGGATCAGTAAAGAGTAAGGAGAAGGCTACGGTGGGACCCAGGGGTGGTAACTGTTCAGCTGCAGAGCTGGGGGCAGGCAGCTGAAGGAGCCCTGTGGCTTGCAGGGGATGTGCGCAATGACATCTACGTCACCCTGCTGCAAGGAGAGTTTGACAAGGGGAAGAAGAAGACTCCCAAGAATGTGGAGGTCACCATGTCTGTACATGACGAGGATGGAAATCTCCAAGAGGTACTGTGGCCCTCGCAGGAGCTGCTGGCTCTGCCAGGTGACAGCGCTGCTCCCTGGGCTCTTGGTTATCAGCTGTATGCAAAGCTGTGTGGTAAAGCAACGAGATCCTGGAGGTGATCTCAGGGGCCAGATCTGGACACCTTCCCTGAGTTAGGTTTGAAATTAAGAGAAGGGAGCAAATCCTGCAAGAAATTCTCAGGTGCTGTGCTGTGCAGTGAGTTCCCCTGAGTGGGAAGCACAGGCTGAGGAACTCTGCCAGTTCTGTCTTCTGGCAGATTCTGACCCCAGCTACTTGCTGCTTTCATTCCAGACCTTACCTGTTTTTTCCCTGCCTCCTCTTATCTTTTTGTCCAAAGAAAGCTATCCACCCTGGAGCTGGCTACGAAGGGGTCTCTGAGTACAAGTCTGTTGTGTACTATCAAGTCAAGCAGCCCTGCTGGTATGAAACTGTGAAGGTAGGATCCTGGCATCTGCACCCTGGCCAGGGAGTGTGTCAGTAACAGAATGGTCTGGAAACTGGGACCACAAAGAGGAGGAGGACTTCTGGAGCACCTCTCCTGTGATGACAGGGTGGGAGAGTTGGGGCTGTTCAGCCTGGAGAAAAGAAGGCTCCAGGGAGACCCTAGAGCAGCTTTCCAGTACCTGAAGGGGCCTCCAGGAGAGCTGGGGAGGGACATGTGACAAGAACTTGGAGTGACAGGACGAGGGACAATGGCTTGAAACTAGAGCAGGGTAGATTTAGATGGGACGTTAGCAAGAAGTCCTTTGTTAGGAGGGTGGAGGAACACTGGAACAGGTCACCCACATGGGTGGTGGAGGCCCCATCCCATGAGGCATTGAAGGTCAGGCTTGATGGGGCTGTGAGCAGCCTGCTCTGGTTGGGGATGTGCCTGCTGACTGCAGGGGTTGGACCGGGTGGCCTCTAGAGGTGCATGCTGTGATTCTGTGGCGTTGCCTGGAGCTGCAGTGCTGGTGCTGGCTTCTGATGGAGCTGTCACCTGCAGGTGTCCATCGCCATCGAGGAGGTCAGTCGGTGCCACCTGAGGTTCACCTTCCGCCATCGGTCCTCACAGGAGTGTGAGTGTCAGGAGACCTGCAGGGCACCCACACAGGCTGCCCAGGACCACGGTGTCCAGTCCAGAGGAGACTCCACCACCTCTCTGGACAGCCCGCTCTGGGGCCCCAGCACCCTCACTGCCAGTAGCTTTGCTGTGCAGCTGCAGATACCAAGACCCTTGGGATGAGGGGGAAGGGAAGAGCTCTGCTGTGGGTGCAGTTAAATAAAGGAGAAGCTGCATACAGAGAGCTGTCACATGGACACCACAGGCAGAAGTAAGACCTCTCCTGATGAGGATTCTCTTTCTGCTTGCAGCCAGGGATAAGTCTGAGAGAGCTTTTGGCATGAGCTTCGTGAAGCTGATGAACTCGGATGGAACCACGCTGCAGGATGGCAAACACAACCTGATTGTCTATAAGGTGAGCTGCAGCTCCACTCTGGGGTCACCAAGCAAAACAGCTCCCTGGGCTGCCTCTTTCCCAGCAGGGTCCTCAAGTGCCATGGCCACACATTGCAGAGAGCAATGAGGTCTGCCCTCGGCCTCTGCAGACTGAACACCCCCAGTTCTCTCAGCTGCCCCTCACCAGCCCTCTTCTTCAACCCCTCCCCATGCCAAGGTGTTTAACCCTTCTCTGGCTGTCCCTGTGCTGAAGTGTCTGCAGGTGAGAGCTGCAGGAGGTCAGCTGAAGTGTGCTGGGTGTGGGCAAACTCTTCCCTTCGCTGTGTCCCAACAGGGTGACAACAAGAAAACGGAAGATGCCAAATGCTATTTAACTCTTCCTTGTACCAAAACGGAGGTAGAGGAGAAGGAGGGCCCCCTGGGGAAGAATGTGGCCAACTTCACCCCCACTAAAGACAGCACCAAAGACAGCTTCCAGATTGCCACTTTGATCTGCTCCACCAAACTGACCCAGAACGGTAGGTGTCTGGTGCCAAGAGCCTCTCCTGCCTGCTCTGTGTGGTGCTGCAGCCACAGGGGCAGCTGTGGAGCTCTGATCTCTCTCTGCCTGTGGTTTCTGTCCCTGCCAGTTGACCTGCTGGGGCTGCTGAACTGGCGTTCCAACTCCCACAACATAGCTCACAACCTGAGGAAGCTCATGGAGGTGGAAGGAGGAGAAATCGTCAAGGTATGCATAGGGATTTGAGTGCCTTTGTCATGCAAACACTTCTGTGTGTGCCTGGTGCTGGCCTTGAAGAGCTGATTGTGTTGCACCAAAAGCTGCCTCTCTAGGCTGGGAGCCATTCCAGCTGCTGAGCAACAGGAAACCAAAAGTTCTGCCTTGCCCCAGGAGCTCTCAGGGAAATTCACCAGGACAGGAGTTAAATGTTAGCAGGGTGGGGGAGATGGTGGTGGCTTTATTTTCCCTGTGTCCTGACCAAACCAGGCAGATTCCAAGCCTAACCTTGCACTTCAGTGGTGGCTCTGGGCCTCCTTTGTGAACAGGAAGTTGCTGGGGATCTGGGAACAGAGCAGGTCAGAGCACCATGGGGAACAGACCTGAAACGTGGGGGGCACACAGCGAAGAGTCTGCTGAAAGGGGTAGGGAGTGGTTCCTGTGGTTCCAAGTGTGGATGGTTGGGACTGTGGCAGGTGATGGCTTTGCACTGCTGAGCAGCTGCAGGAAATGCTGGGGTGCTGCAGAGCAGGCTCTGTGTGAAGTGTCCTGGCTCAGTGCTGTGCTCTGGCCCAGGCATGTGGGAGCTGCACAGGCAGGGCTCAGTGTGTTCAGCAGGTCTGCTGGCTAACAAGGCAGTGGAGCAGGAAACTGGGACCCCTCAGGGCTGCTGATAAAAGATCCTCTCTGCTCTAGTGAGGGACAACAGCTTGATGAACAGGACAGGCATGCGAGTGGATGCAGGGCTGAGATCCCTTCCTCAACCTTTGCTGCACAGCTTTTACACTTCAGCTGGGCTAGGCTGCAAAGGGAAACCCACCCCAATGAGTCTGCTCTCCTGCAGGAGCCCAGAAGCAGTCCTTTTCCCACCCTTTTCCTCATTTCTTTCCCTCTAGTTCCTGCAGGACACCCTTGATGCTCTGTTCAACATCATGATGGAGATGTCAGAAAATGAAACCTATGACTTCCTGGTGTTTGATGCCCTGGTGAGTGAGGCCTCTGCTGCTTTTAGAGCCACATCTCAGCCTGGTCCTGGTGCTTCCTTAGATAAGTGTCTGGCGTTGCAGAAATGAATGACCTTGAGACAGTTCTGGAGGCCTTGCCAGGAGCTGGGGCTGGAATGTCCCCCACAGTGATGCACATCACTTCACTTACAGGAGTCCTTTCAGCTGCTTGCAGCAGAGCAGGGGACAGGAGGGGAAAGCTCTCTTGTCTGTCTGAAGCACAAAGTGAGGGGAGCTGTTCATGATGGAGGATATGTGGCAGTGGTGGGCATGAGCCTACAGACGCCACACCCTCACCCAGCAGGCCTTTGTCTTGCTGGGCACAGGTCGTGCTGGGTTGTTTCTCTAGCAGCAGGAGTGCCACAGGCACTGCCCCTCATGTGCCAGCAGTGGACAGAGCTGCACAGCTCCAGCAGAGCTCAGGCTCTGTCCATCTCCTTCCTTCTGCACTTCTGGCAGGTGTTTATCATCTCTTTGATTGGAGACATCAAGTTCCAGCATTTCAACCCTGTGCTTGAAACTTACATCTACAAACACTTCAGTGCAACCCTGGCATATGTGTGAGTATGGTGGGCACAGCCCCACAGGCTGTCAGCTGGGTGAGAGGGGCAGCAGGGGCCAGGCAGGAGTGCGCAGGACACAAGCAAAGCCTCTGGCTGTTCCTTTGTACCCTGTCCAAAGTTTCTGTTGTAGGAATTTTCTCTGTAAGGAGAAAACCCTGCCCCCATGGGAGACCTCCCTCTCCCTCTCCTGCTTCAGGAGGGCTTTGTGCCCTGCACATGGCAGTGCAGACACCTGGAGAGGTGTCAGTCAGTGATGGTTTTCCAGCTTCCTGAGCACTTCCTGTTAGGCCTCAAAGGCAAAAGCCAAAGGTTTCAGGAGCCTCTCCCTGTGGTCCGTTCCTTAGGCTGCAGTTCTCTCTGGGATGAGGAAGCTGCCCCCACACAGCCCCTCACAGCCTCTCTGTCCTTTCTCTCCAAAGGAAGCTGACCAAAGTGCTCAACTGTTACGTGGGGAGTGCTGAGGACTGCAGCAGGACAGAGCTGCTCTTTGCCGCTCTGAAAGCCCTCAAGTACCTGTTCCGCTTCATCGTGCAGTCACGAATCCTCTACCTGAGGTGAGACCGAGCTCCTTCCATCCTTCCACAGAGCTACTGCAGCCAGCACCCTGGGGGGATGTCCTCAGCATATTCTCATCCTTGAACTACTCAGAGGAGGATTTCTCTGCCCTAGTCTGCAGCTGGAGCAAAGAAGCTGAGTGAAAATCCCCTTTGAAGGGGAGAGTCCTTCAGTCACCTGTAGCCTGCTACAGGCAGCACTTGGCAGTGCTGGAGAGGAACCAGTTAGGTGTCAAAACCAGGAAGCCATGGAGTGGCCTCCTTTGGAGGAACTTTAAGAGGTTACGGCACAGTTCCTTGCTCGGTGAGAACAGCACATTGTGCACTTAGGGGATGGCCACTGGCAGTACCTTAACACTTGTTTTAGAGATTTCCAGCAAGTGTTTGGAATCCTTCCCTCATCTTTGATACAAAATGAGCTCCTGGATTCTGGGGAGCCAAGAACCCAAGCAGGCAGTGGAGTTTAGGAGGTGCAGCCTCTGCCTTGCAGCAGGTCCCAGCAGGAAGCCACTGCAGAGCCTCAGCTGCTGCTGCTTTGCACCTCGTGTCTCTGCACTCAGGCTGCACTCAGTTCCACAGGATGCAATCCTGCTCAGCTGCTGTGGCACTGCTGGCCTGGCTCTGTCCCTGACCAGCCCTCCCTGCAGGTTTTATGGGAAGAGTGAGGATGGGGATGAGTTCAACGATGCCATTCGCAGGCTGTTCCTCAACTTCAACCTCCTCATGGACCGGCCCCTGGAGGAGGCTGTCAAGATCAAGGTGAGGTCTGCTGCAGCTGCAGTTAGGGTCAGGTGCAGCTGCAGCTGCAATTAGGGTCAGGTTCTTGTGCTTTTTCTTGCAGGGTGCAGCTTTAAAGTACTTGCCAAGCATCATTAATGATGTCAAGCTGGTGTTTGACCCTGTGGAGCTCAGGTAACCACACTGCCTGTTTGTCCTCTAAACACAGGGGAGAGTTTGGGAGGAGTCTGGGAACTCCTAAGAACAGTCCCCCGCTGAGGTGGTGATGCTCATCCTGTCTGTGAGGCCCTGACAGGAGGCCAGTGCAGCTCAAAGGGATCTCAGCTGCTCCTTCTTAAGCGCTTTGAGATGTTGCTGAGGACCCAAACGTGAGGCCTGAGGAGCAATGAGATGTTGTGCAAACAGTATGGCAAAGGCACAACCTTGGCCAGCGAAGCACAAGTTGGATTGATTCAGGAAGTTCCCAGCATCAGGGGAGTTCTGTTCTCTGCCCTTGGGGGCTCTGCCCAGCCCCTCCCAGCCCTGGCTCCCTGTTCTGACAGCAGCCAGACAGCAACACAAAGGGAATTTAATTTAATGGAATCTCAGGCTGCAGTGAGTCATCTGTTGGTGAAGGGGGCATCTGGAAGGGTATCTCCTGCTGCTGTCCATGGCAGTGTTTTACCTTTCTGCTCTGCTGAAGCTTTGCAGACTTCTGCTTTCATTTCCTGTGGAAGAAGCCTGGTGGCCTGCTGCTGGCACTGAGGGCAGGCAGCACTGCCTGGCTCTGCAGGTCTGGGGTGCCTTGGGGTGCAAGGTGCACTAGAAGAGTGCAAGCAGGACCTGCAGGTTCTGTATCCTGTTTGCTTTTAGTCAAAGTCCTGTGCTAAGTTCCTTGGCACTAAGTTAGGGCTCTGTACTCCTCTTCTTGGAGACCACTTGCTGGTAAGGTGTCCATAATGACAGAGGTGCCTGTCCTGCCTGAGTGCAGGGCACTGCAGGTGTAGGTCGGGGGAAGGTGCTGACCATCTGCTTGTCTGTGGTTTGCTCCCTCAGTGAACTCTTCAGCAAGTTCATCCAGAGCATTCCTGACAACCAGCTGGTTCGGCAGAAGCTGAACTGCATGACCAAGGTGGTGGAGAGCGACCTCTTCAGGCAGGCTGGTGAGTAGCAGACTCTATGTGCTGTGGGGGGCCACAGCCCGCAGAGCAGAAATGTCCTTCAGACATCATCAGTGGTAGTCTGCCCTGAAATCCATCCTCAGAAATGCATCTTGCCATGGGGAAGCTGAGGCTGTCCTTGCTGTGCAGGCTTTCTGAATGCCTAGGACGAGGCAGAAGATGGCAGTGCCCTGTGTGGCTCCCTCTGCTTTGTCAGTGGCAGCTCAGGTGGATCTAATCCTGTTTTGGTGTCCAGGATAAAGCTATGAGCAGGCTGCTGGGTGGTGCTGCTGAGGAGCTCACTGAGCCCAGCAAGCTTGGTGCTGTTTGCTTTCCAGAGTGCAGAGACGCCCTCCTGCCACTGCTGGTAGATCAGCTGAGTGGGCAGCTGGATGACAACTGCAGCAAGCCTGACCATGAGGCCAGCTCACAGCTGCTCAGCAGTGTTCTTGAAGTCCTGGACCGGAAAGATGTGGTGAGCATCAGCTGCTGAGGGTGCAGCTGAGGGTTAATTCTCCTCTTGAGAAGGTGCAGCACAGAAATGTTGTCAGCTTGGGCTTCAAAGAATGAGGAAGTTCTGCTCCCTGCAGGAACTGTGTTGCTGTGCTGGATGGTTCTGTGAAACTCCTGCACACAAAGCAGCTGTGTGGGAAAAGGAGCCATGAGAGGTTGGGTGCATGGTGATCACTGCAGTACAGAGGGAAACCAAAGAGACCAAAATGTTGTTTCCAGCTGCTTTGGTGGCTTGTGAGTTATTTGAAGCAAGTCCTGGAAGTGTTTGGTTTCTGTTATCCTCCTCTATGAAGCAGGGACAGCAATCATTATTTGGTCAGGGGAACAGAGCCATGGAAATTGGTTCTAAGCTGCTGTTTTGGAGGAGGGTTTAAGGTGTTCAGGGACTCCAGAGCCGAATCACAGCACCTGGGCCAGCTCAGCTGTGCCAGGCTGAACTGGCCAGGCTGGTGCAGGGCAGTGTTTTGCTGGCTCTCCACCAAGTGCTCACCGACAGCTCGTGAGCTTTACAGCTCCTTTGCTGCATCCTCTAACAGCAGTTAAGCACTGCCAGGGCAGTTCCCCCTCCAGGGAGCTCTCTGCAGAGCACTCCAGCTGCAGCACTGTCTCAGTCTCTCCTTGCACCCGCAGGGCCCCACTGGGAAGCACATCCAGCTAGTGATGGAGAGGCTGCTGAGGAGGATCAACCGCACGGTGATCGCCATGAGCAGACAGTCCCCGCACAGCGTGAGAGCCTTTCTGCTGCTCTGGAGGAGCAAACTGAGCCCTGGGGAGCAGGAAATGCATACAGAGACTTCACCTGGTGGTGTGGGGAGCTGCGGCTGGCCTGGGGCACAGACTGAGGGCAGGACAGAGCCGGGCAGGGAGCTGCTTGGTGCCATTGCTGGGGCAGAGCTCTGAAGGCAGCTGCCTCCCTCTGAGCTCCCAGGGCTGCACACAGGATAGCAACCAAGTGCCTTCTTGTTCCCCTCCTAGGGCATCTTTGTGGCCTGCATGACAGCCATCCTGAGGCAGATGGAGGACTCCCACTACAGCCACTACATCAGCACCTTCAAAACCCCCCAGGACACCATTGTAAGTCAGCCTGGCTGGGGACCAGCTCAGCCACGAGCAGTGGCACTGCTCCTGAAAGGCCATCCCAAGGTGTCTGCAGTTCCTTTTGGGTGCCAGGCGATCCCTTGCCCTCTGCAGCTGGAGCTGCCTGTGATCTGCAGGGCAACACAGCCACCTGCAGGGCACTCATGGCTGCTGCCCAGGCCACCAGCTGCACTGGCCAGGAAAAGCATCCTCTGGTTTGAGAAAAGCTTTTAGAGTTACCCAGGTAATGTGGGGGGAAAGAAAGGCAAAACAAACAGATTGAGCTGTCCTGAGCAGGCCTCAGGGCAGAGCCTGGAGGATGTTTCCAAGAGCCCTTTCTCCTCTCCACGCTGGTGCTTGCCAGCTCCTCAGAGCAAGCTGCTCAGCACAGCAGAGGCTTTGCCTTGCTGGGGATCTTTGCAAGGTGGTTGCTTTGTAGTCCAGCTAATGCCCCAGAACTCCCAGCAACCCAGCTTAATGCAGAACAGCACAGGCAGATTTAATTACACTGATCCATGTGGGGGGAATCATTGCTCCTCCTGTAACTGAATGGAGGAGATGTCAGAAATAATTCAGTTACTGGAATGAGAGCTCCTGCTGGGGAGGTGCAGTGTGTGGATTGCTGAGCAGTGCAGGTACTGATCAATGCAGCTGCAGACATTTGCCTTTCCCACTCTTTTCCCCAGATTCACCTTGGTGGTTTTGTTTTCCTGCAGGACTTCCTGATGGAAACCTTCATTATGTTTAAGGATCTGCTTGGGAAGAATGTGTATGCCCCTGACTGGATGGTGATGAATATGATGCAGAGCAGGTAGGAGGCTGCTGCTGCTCTGCAGCCTTTCTGGTGCTGCAGGGAGGGTGAGTGGCACAAGCAGGTTGTGAGCAGCTGGAGTTCACAGGCTGTGAACTTCAGGGTGATCTGAAGGAGGTTTCAGCAGTGAGGTTTCAGTAGGTGGTGCTGCTCCCATGCCCTGCTGCTGCTGGAACTCAGCATCTCTCTGCCCAGGGAGCAGCTCTGCCGTGTCCTGCCCAAGCGCTGTGGAGAAGGACAGGGCAGGGGCAGCTTCTCTGAGTGCTGCAGGGGTGGGGACAGGCTGAACTTCAGAGAAGCCACCAGCTGAAGTGACACTGCACTGCCTGGCACATTAGGTGACCCTAAAAGTGTTTTCTGTTTCATCTGCCTCCATCCTGGCTTTCTTTTGCTCAGAAACAGAGGAGTCACTTTCCCAGAGTGTCCCTCTGCTGGAAAGGAGGTGAAACACCTCCTGGAGGAACAGCTGCCCGGCTTGGGAGCTCTGCTGCTGCAGCCTGAGCTTGCATCTAGGAGCTGTAGACCCAGCCCTGCAGGGTTATTTTCCCTCCTGGGCTTTCTCTCTTCCAGGGTTTTCCTCCGGGCAGTGAACCAGTTTGCCTCTGTCCTCAACCGGTCCTTTCTGGGTCAGACAACCTTTGAACTCCAGGTAACAGCTCCATTGTTCCTGCATTTTCATGTGGATTCCAGCCCTGAAAGGCAGGAGGAACAAACAAATCCCACTGTTAAGAGGAGATCATAGAAGCATGAAGGCTGGAAATGCCTCTGATCAGGAGCACAGAGTCCAACCATCAGCCCAACACCACCAGCCCGGCTGCGCTGCTCACCGCTTTGCCTTCTGCTGCTTCAGGCTTGTTTCTCTTCCACAGCTCTGGAACAACTATTTCCACTTGGCAGTGGCCTTCCTCACTCATGAGTCCCTCCAGCTGGAGACCTTCTCACAAGCCAAACGCAGCAAGATCATCAAGAAGTGAGTTTGGAGTGCAAGGGTTCCAGGCCTTTAGCTTTTGAGAGCCTCCTTTGTGCCACCAGACCCCTTGGGGAGGGCTGAGGCATGCCAGGGAAGTGCTTGGTTAGAGTGGTGAGAGGCAGCAGACACCACAGAATCCAGCTGCAGGGAGCAGCAGGGCACATCCAGGCTGCTGTCAGGGTGTTAGGGACAGAGCAGCAGGTTTGGTGGGTTTGCCACTGGATTTCCCTGGCAGCTTTGCACAGGTCATGTCCCTGCACAGGTCCTGCTCTGCTTTTGCTCTCTGATGCTTTCTGTTGCAGGTATGGAGACATGAGGAAAGAAATCGGCTTCCGAATAAGGGACATGTGGTACAACCTGGGTGAGTTCCAGCCAAGGAATGGCCCCTGATCAGGCTCTCAAGATGGGTTTCAAACCCTGTCTTGCTTTCTAGAAGCTGCTCAAGCATAGTGTGGGGAGTGGCACTTCAGGCTCAGCAGCCTCAGAGCACAGCCTCTGTTTCTGTAGAGCTCCCAGAAGCTGATCTTGGCCCGTGTCAGCTGCCCAGACAGTTGTATAGGTTCCTCACCAAGGTTGTTCTGCCATGGGGAGGGCAAGAGCAGAATGTTGAGAGCCTTTGTGACCTGCAGCATGGTGTGCAGCTCAGCTCAGCTGCTCTCCTGAGCTGTTCCCGGGGTTGGGAGCTGCAGATGTGCACAGCAAATGTGCCCTCCCCGCAGGGTGTCTGTGGGTTGTGGTCCATCCACAACAGCTGCTTCAACATTCAGATAGCCAGATCCAGCCCCTGGCACTTGTCTGACTCTGACTTGCTTGCAGGTCCCCACAAAATCAAGTTCATCCCAGCCATGGTGGGCCCCATCCTGGAAGTGACGCTGGTGCCGGAGCCGGAGCTGCGCAGGGCAACCATCCCAATCTTCTTCGACATGATGCAGTGCGAGTTCACCTGCAGTGGCAACAGGAGCTTCCCCATGGTGAGGGGCTGGGGGCTGCAGCTCACCTGCAGTGGCAACAGGAGCTCCCCCATGGTGAGGGGCTGGGGGCTGCAGTTCACCTGCAGTGGCAACAGGAGCTCCCCCATGGTGAGGGGCTGGGGGCTGCAG
The DNA here is from genome assembly GCF_014839835.1 of Dryobates pubescens. Taxonomy (NCBI): domain Eukaryota; kingdom Metazoa; phylum Chordata; class Aves; order Piciformes; family Picidae; genus Dryobates; species Dryobates pubescens. The sequence goes on from NC_071642.1 coordinate 11,923,854, forward strand.
CTCACCTGCAGTGGCAACAGGAGCTTCCCCATGGTGAGGGGCTGGGGGCTGCAGCTCACCTGCAGTGGCAACAGGAGCTCCCCCATGGTGAGGGGCTGGGGGCTGCAGTTCACCTGCAGTGGCAACAGGAGCTTCCCCATGGTGAGGGGCTGGGGGCTGCAGCTCACCTGCAGTGGCAACAGGAGCTCCCCCATGGTGAGGGGCTGGGGGTTGCAGCTCACCTGCAGTGGCAACAGGAGCTCCCCCATGGTGAGGGGCTGGGGGCTGCAGTTCACCTGCAGTGGCAACAGGAGCTTCCCCATGGTGAGGGGCTGGGGGCTGCAGCTCACCTGCAGTGGCAACAGGAGCTTCCCCATGGTGAGGGGCTGGGGGCTGCAGCTCACCTGCAGTGGCAACAGGAGCTTCCCCATGGTGAGGGGCTGGGGGCTGCAGCTCACCTGCAGTGGCAACAGGAACTTCCCCATGGTGAGGGGCTGGGGGCTGCAGCTCACCTGCAGTGGCAACAGGAGCTCCCCCATGGTGAGGGGCTGGGGGCTGCAGCTCACCTGCAGTGGCAACAGGAGCTCCCCCATGGTGAGGGGCTGGGGGCTGCAGCTCACCTGCAGTGGCAACAGGAGCTTCCCCATGGTGAGGGGCTGGGGGCTGCAGCTCACCTGCAGTGGCAACAGGAGCTCCCCCATGGTGAGGGGCTGGGGGTGCAGGGGGTAGAACTTTTCAGCAGAGCCAACAAACGAGTGCTAGGCTCAAGAGAAGCTTCACTTTGGTCCTGAGGGGAAGTTTTCACTGCTGTTTCTGAGGACTTCTGCAGCTTCCCCCTGGGGAGCTCAGGCACTGCCATCTCTGCTGGCAGGCATTGCAGACAGGCTTCTCCCTGGAGATGGGCAGGAGCCATCCATCCAGAGGCAGCTACCTTGGCACTTCAGGCTCTTGTCATCTGTGACATTTGTCTCCCTGAGCAGAAGACTCACAGCAGCTCAGCCCCAGCACATGGACAGGGTCTTGCTTCCCTTGGGGTCATCACTCTCTAGTGTGGCTGGCCCCAGGCTCGGGGGGGGTTGGAATGGGGAGAGGGAAGCAGGACTTGGGGCTTGGCTTTTCCATTCCAGTGGTGTTTATGTGCTGGCTGCAGTTGTAGCTGAGGCTGTGCTTGGCCTGCCTGCACAGATCAGGACTTGTCCTCCTGGCTGGGCAATCACCCAGGGCCTGGTTCTTGTGGCACTCTTTAGCAGCCAGCAGTGTTCTGGTGGCCAGAGCGCTGTGACTTGCCCTCCACTGGTGGCAGCTCAGCTCCCCTAGGGTGAGTGAGTGACCATTCTGTGACCTGGCTGCTGGAGTGCTGCTCCTTCTGCTGGCAAACCTGCTGATGGGCAGGGGAGAAAGGGGAGAGCTACTCTAGAGCCTGACTTCCAGAGGCTGCAGGCTGGGAGGGAGGATTGGAATTTCCTTCCTCCAGTCCTGGCACTTTGGCTTCCTACCATTTGTGTTCTGCTCCAGCTGTGAACATGTCCTCTAGCCTGGCTTGTGGAGCCAGGGGGTGATGGTGAGGAGGCTGAGAAACAGCAGCCACCAGCACTGCTGATGCTCAGACCACACTCCTGGGGAGTGCTGTCTGTCTGATTGGGGGTTTTGCCTTTTCAGTTTGAAAATGAGCTGATAACCAGGCTGGACCAGGAAGTGGAGGGTGGCCGAGGGGATGAGCAGTACAAGATCTTGCTGGAGAAACTGTAAGTGCTACAGAGACCCTGGGACCCTTCTGCAGCTCCCTGGCCTGTGTCTCTAGGCAAGCAAACCCTAGGGCATTACCCCAGTGGCCAGGGAGCAGAGCATCTGGCAGTGACACCAGTGCCATGCAGATACTCTGAGATACTCTGAGGCTGGTTGCTCTGAATGATGCCTCTGGAGCAGCAGCTGGCACGATTGCCCTAAACTTGGAGATGAAAGCCAAGAGGCAGGTGCCAGACGGGCAAGGAAGGGGCTTGTGAAGAGCTTGGGGACAGCAGGCTCAGGGTTAATGCAAAATCAGAGCCTTCTTCCAGCACCAAGAGTAGAAGAGCCCAGGATTTGGATAAGCAAGGCAGGCTTTGGCCTGCCCTGTTTGGGTGTCTGGGGGCTGTGGGGGGCTGCTCGGCACTGCCAGGGTCTCCAAGCAAGGAGTGCATCTGGCTGTGAGCTGAGGGCCCTGGGTGGCCCACACTGGAGCTCAGCTGCAGTGCACCTCCCCTCCCACAGCCTCCTGGAGCACTGTCGGAAGCACAAGTACCTGGCTGCCCCTGGGGAGGTGTTTGCCCTGCTGGTCAGCAGCCTGCTGGAGCACCTGCTGGACTACAGGACCAGCATGCAGGAGGAGAGCAGGGAGAACCGCATGAGCTGCACAGTCAACCTGCTGGTGGGTGCCGGGGCTGGGGGCTGGCCGGCGCTGGGGGCTGCCCGGGGCCGGGGCTGGGGGCTGCCCGGGGCCGGGGCGGGAGACTGCCCGGGGCTGGGGGCTGCCCGGGGCTGAGAATGGGGGCTGCCGGCGGCTGCTGGGGGCTGCCCGGGGCTGCCCGGGGCTGGGGGCTGCCGGGGGCTGCCCGGCGCTGCCCGGGGCTGCCCGGGGCCGGGGGTTGCCCGGGGCTGAGGCTGGGGACTGCCCAGGGCCAGGGGCTCTCGGGGCTGCCAGGGGCTGCTCGGGGCTGCCGGGGGCTGCCCGGGGCTGGGGGCTGCTGGGGCTGCCCGGGGCCAGGGGCTGCCTGGGGCTGAGGCTGGGGACTGCCCAGGGCCAGGGGCTGCTCGGGGCTGCCAGGGGCTGCTCGGGGCTGCCGGGGGCTGCCCGGGGCTGGGGGCTGCTGGGGCTGCCCGGGGCCAGGGGCTGCCTGGGGCTGAGGCTGGGGACTGCCCAGGGCCGGGGGCTGCTGGGGGCTGCCCGGGGCTGCCCGGGGCCGGGGGCTCTCGGGCACTGGCGCAGGGCTGTCTGTGCCTGGACGAAGTGCCCCGCAGGGCCGCGGCTCGGCGGGCTCTCTGGAGGGGCGGTGCCCGCCGGGGGGTTCTCATGGCGCTTTGGCTTTCTCCTGGCAGCATTTCTACAAGGAGAAGAAGCGAGAGGACATCTACATCAGGTAGGGAGCTCCCCCAGCAGCCTTTCGTCCTGCTGCAGTTCTGCACACAGGACCCCGCGGGGGCAGGGGGCAGCCAGCTGGCAGCTGCTGTGCCTTAGGTACCTCTACAAGCTGCGGGACCTGCACACAGACTGTGAGAACTACACCGAGGCAGCTCACACCCTGCTGCTGCATGCAGAGCTGCTGCAGGTACTGCTCCACAGCCGCTGCTGGCTTCCTCTCTCGGGGGGTGGGGGTTCAGTGGGAGGCAAACAGCTCAGAGGAAGCAATTCCCTTCTTTATTCTCTTTTCTCTGATGTGCCTTGGTGTTACCCAGGCTCTGGTGGCCACCAAGGAGCTTCACAAGTTTGCAGAGCAGCTCAGTGGATGAAAGCAAGGAGTTTGTTCCCTGCTCTGGGTGGAACAGAGCTGTAGTGAGCTGGGAGGAAATGCCCATGGCCAGAGTCATAAGACAGAGCTTGTGCAGCTCTGGGGGAGCAGTCTGAGACACCCTGGCCTAAGCCACTGCCATTAGATTGATCACCCTGTGGAGCTTGCAGGGTCAGGCAGTGCCCCTGTGGGAGCCCTTGAGCCGGAGGCACCCCAGCTGTGCAGGGGCAGCCAGTCCTCTACCCCACTGGGAGGCTCTTCTTAATTGGGTGACAGGTTGGACTTGATGACCTTTGAGGTCTCTTCCAACCTTTTTATTCTGTGTGACTGGAAATGGTGCAAGTTCAGGTGAATTCCTGAACTGACTTTGAAGGAACTTCTGATGTTGGAAAAACTTTGCATGGAACTGAAGCTTTCTGGCCGTGTGTGCAGGGGGAGAGGAGGATCAGATCTTCCTAGCAGCCAGCTGGAGGGGTTGCAGTTGTTCCTTGCTGGCTGCTGGTGCCCCAGCCGTGCTGTGAGGTGCAGTGTGTGTGCATGCCTGTGCTCTGTGCCACTGCACAGCTGCCTTGCCCTGGCTGCATCCCTGCAGCCCGTGAGGGTCTGTTCACCTGCAGGTGCTCCAGTTGCATCAGCTTTGCCTTTTCTCCTTCTCTCCAGTGGTCTGAGAAGCCCTGTGTGCCCCACCTGCTGCAGAGGGACAGCTACTACGTGTACTCACAGCAGGAGCTCAAGGAGAAGCTCTACCAGGAGATCATCTCCTTCTTTGACAGGGGCAAGGTGAGTGTCCTGCCTGAGGGGAATCAGCTGAGCTTGCTGCTCCCCTGCCTCTGCCATCGGCTGCTCTTGACTGAGTCTTGCCTTGTGCTTGTGCTCTTCTTCCCCACCTGCCTCCCTTCACCCTGCCTGGAGATGTGGGAAAAAGCCATTCAGCTGAGCAAGGAGCTGGCTGCCATGTATGAAAACAAGGCCTTTGATTATGAGGGACTTGGTCACCTCCTGGTAAGATTTTCTCTCCATTTTCAGCAGGCTGCTGGCTGCTTAAGGTGATGCTGAGCAGGAAAAGCCCCAAACATTTCTGTGAAGTAGTTCCCATGGCTTTTGTAAAGCTCAGCTCTAGGATAGTTCACATTCTGTTACCAAGTGTGGGTTTGACCCTGTAACCAGCACCACCACCTCATGTGCAGATGTTTGGCATTCCTGATGTTAATCAAGGAAGGTAACCTTTGCATGGTGCCTTTTCAGGCTCCATAAATCTCATCCCCTGGCTGTTCCTGTGCTGACACCGCTGTCTGAGCACCGAGCTGCAGGAGCAGCTGGGCTCTGAGCACAGTGGTTCAAGATGCAACCAGATGGGTTTTACGTTCTTCATGTGAGAGTCATCTGCTCAGCTCTGCTGCTGCCAGTTCTCTGACATTTCTCCCCCTTTGTCCCTGCTCCCTTCCAGAGCACACTGATGTGGGGCTTGTGCTGCAGCAGTGCAGAGCTTTGAGGACCCTCCTGGAGCACGAGGCATTGTCCTCACGGCTGCCAGCTGGGACATGAAGTTGGCTCTGGCCCAGACAAACCAAATATTGAACCAAGTCAATGGATTTGAGATCCTGTATCAAAGAAACAAATGTGCAAAGCCTTCTGTGGGGGAGAGCTGAGAGATCAGGAGGGGTCAGTGGGAGCGTGGGCAGTGGGCACTGACTGCTGCTGACCTTTTGCCTTTCAGAAGAAACGAGCTGCTTTCTATGAGAACATCATGAAGGCCATGAGGCCCCAGCCAGAGTACTTTGCTGTTGGGTACTACGGGCAGGGCTTCCCCTCCTTCCTCCGGGTAAGAGTTGTGCAGCACTCAGCTGCTGTCTGTGCCTGGGGATCCGCAGCCAGCTCCCACCGGGCGCAGGCTGGCGAGGAGCCTGCAGCCCCCTGCCTTGAAGAGCACTTTGGCCACATCAGATCAGAGCTGTGGCTGAGGTTCCACGAGCTGCATGTGTGATCTTGGAGTGCTGGAAAGCAAGGCCAGGGTCAAGAGCACTGTGTGTGGGGCAGGGAATTTTGAAGCTTATCAAGTTGCCATCGCAGGGTCTTGACCTGAGAGCTGCTGTGTTCAGCCAGCCTGGTTCCTCTCTTCTACCTTCTGACTGTCTGCCCAGCAGGGAGACAAATCCTTCCTGCCAGCCAGGCTGTGCATGGTAGGAAAGTTCCTTCTCACTGCTCTGTTCAGTGTTAATTCCCTTTTCTTCTGCTACCCACAGAATAAAATCTTCATCTACCGTGGCAAAGAGTACGAGCGAAGGGAGGACTTCAACCTGAGGCTGCTGACTCAGTTTCCCAGCGCTGAGAAGATGACCAGCACTGCTCCTCCAGGAGAGGAGATCAAGTCCTCCCCTAAACAGTGTATCTTTTGGTTCTGGTGTGCCTTGGCACGTTCAGGATCTGCCTCTTCCCCAGAATAGCAGGGCTGGTAAGCAGTAAAATGCAAGGAACTTACAGCTCCTGGGGGGCTTTGAGATCAGGCAAGGGGCATGGGAATGAGACTGTCCAGAGCTGCAGTGGTGAGCCCAGACCTGCTGAGAGAGAGGGATTGGTGTTGGCAGAGTTAAGGGAGCTGAGGCTGGGGTGAAAGCCTAACACTGCAGGTCAGCATTTCTTGTGCTGCCTTCTCAAGCAGGTGGTGCTGGCTGCTGTAGTTTGGTGTTTTGAGGGGCAAGAGGTGAAATGCAGCCAAGGGGGGTACAGGGAGTGGCAGCTCTCCCCTGGCTGCAGTTTCCTGGCACTTCTGAGGTCACTGTCCTCTGATTTTTCCCTGGGAGTCACTTTTGGAGGAGTGTGGAGTGATGATGTTGCTGGAGGTTGCTGGCTGAGAAGCCTTTCCCTTGCCTGCTTGTGCTGGGGGCACTCCCAGCTGTGTGCCACTGCACACCACGAGGCCTGAGGTCCTCTGGACTCTGGGCATGGTCAGCAGCCTGGCCAAGATGTTTCAGATTCTTGTTTGTGACTTCCAGTCAGCAGCAGGCGTGCTGCTGGAAGATGCAGATGAGTACAAGCCATGTTCCTGGGCTCCCAGCCTGTGTTTCAGAGGTCAGGCTGGAGCCTGATGGTCCATCCTGGCTTCCAAAGCCTGTGCACAAAGGCACAGCCCAAGCAGTGCTACCAGATGCTGCTCCTGCAAGGAGCCTGCCAAGCACTGAAGCCACACAGGAAATTAAAATTCATTCAAGACCAAACTTGGTATCAAAAAATGCCTCTTCTATTGCTGCTTTGTTTCAGCTACTTCCTTTGCATCTGTTTGTCTTTGTTCTGATGTTTTTGGCCCAAGATGAACCTGAACTGCAAAGTTTGGAGTCAGATCTGAACTCTTCCAAAAGGTTGGGGGTGTTGGTTCCGGGTCTCTGGCCTCATTCTAAAGGGGAGCAGCTGCATAGCTTGGATTTGGTACAGGTGGTTCTTGGATCCCTGCAAACACCTCCAGAATAGCTGTGCCCAGGTCACTGTTGTGCTAGGCAGGGGAGGTGGGGCTCCAGTTTGTCTCTGATTTCTGCCTTTTTAACCTCCTTCGTCTCAGGTTCCTTTTTGCTTTTGCTCAGAAGCTCTTCCTTGCCCTTCCCTGCTGAAGTGCCTTCTTGCTCTGGTTGTGCTATAAGAGTGAGCTGGAGCTACCCAGTGAGCTGGGCACAGTCCCAGGGCATGCAGGCTGCACTGGGCTGGTGTTCCACCAGTGCCGAGCTAGAAGCAGTGGCACACAGCTTCCCAAGCACTCAGCAGTGAGCTGCAGTGGATGGAAGTCCTGTGGAGCCCTTTGGGCTGCTGAGCAGCAGGCAGCAGCTCAGTGCCTGTGAGTGCTGAGGAGCCAGCAAGCAGCCCCTGCAGCCATGGCAAGAGCAGGGAGCTGCTGAGCAGTCTTTGACACTCAGGGAGCGCAGGAAGGGTATTGCTCTCTCTCCTCTTTCCCCTGAAGGATTCACAGTTTCTCATCCTTAACTGCAGCTGCCCAGATGTGCAATGCTTCATTGTGAAGCCTGTGATGAACCTGCCGCCTAATTACAAAGACAAACCTGTTCCTGAGCAGATCCTGAAGTAATTTCTCTGCCTTTCCCTCAGCATCTCCTCTGTACTTCTCTCAGCTAGCCTGGGCACGGGCTGGGGCACCTTGGTGTCTGCTTTTGCAGTCCAGTTCAGACCTTGTTGTTCCTGGGAGCAAGCAGCAGAGCACTGCTGCGGGGAGGGTGAGAGGTGGCAGCACTCACCACTGCCTCTCCTTCCTCCTAGCTACTACAGAGCCAACGAGGTGCAGCAGTTCACCTACTCCCGACCCCTCCGCAAGGGAGAGAAGGACCCCGACAACGAGTTTGCTGTGAGTCCTCTGCTCTTGGTGCCGCTCTGGGGCTCTGTGCTATCAGGGGGGGGTCCTGTGGGCTGATTTGTGTTTGGTGGCATTTTGAACACCGCTGTCACGATGTCCTTTCCCTCCCCTGTGGCACACAAGGAGCTGTGCTTCACCTTGCAGTCTTTGCTCAAAGCCAGTGACAGGACTGAGGGCTCTGTAGCTGCAGCACTGGATCGAGGGTCCACAAGTGGTGTGGTGTCCAAGCACAGCTCCCTGCAGCGTCCAGCTGTGTGTCTGGCAGGCTGTGGGCAGCCATCCTTCAGAGGCCAGACTCTGACCATGAAGGATCAGTTCAGCTGCTGAGGTGTGCAGTGCTGTGTCATCTTCCCTTGCTCCTGTGCTCATGTGGATTTGTTCCTTCTGCCCCAGAACATGTGGATAGAAAGGACAACCTACACCACAGCCTACTCCTTTCCAGGCATCCTCAAGTGGTTTGAAGTCAAGCAGATCACAACAGTGAGTTCTGGCGGGGCCGCACCTCGCCCCCTCCTGTGCCGCACTGCTGCACTCAGGGCTGCCTGGGGATGTGGCACAGCAGGAACCCCCCAGCAGAGGTGCATCCCCTTGGCGTGCTTGTCCTTGGATGCCATCCGCAGACAGCTCTACCCAAGGCAGCAAAGCTCTGCCTGGGCTGTCTGGAGAGCGCTCAGCTCTGCAGCCTGCTCCGAGCCCTAAGCTGTTCCCTCAGGCTGAGGCCCGAGAGCAGCGCAGCACAAAGTGCTCTGCTGGGAGCCGCTGGCTGCCCTTGGCGCAGCAGGGCCGGCTCCGCGCTGAGCGCCGGCGACTGAAGGCCGTTGGCGCTGTCCTGTCTGGCAGGAGGAGCTGAGCCCCCTGCAGAACGCCATCGAGACGATGGAGCTGACCAACGAGAGGATCAGCAACATGGTGCAGCAGCAGGGCTGGGACCGCAGCCTGCCTGTGCACCCTCTCTCCATGCTGCTGAGCGGCATCGTCGACCCTGCCGTCATGGGCGGCTACAGCAACTACGAGAAGGTCTCTGGGGGGGCACAGCAGCCAGGAGAGGGGCTCGGGGGGGGCACAGCAGCTACAAGAGGGGCTCTGGGGGGGCACCAGCTAGGAGAGGGGCTCTGGGGGGGCACAGCAGCTATGGACAGGCCTCTTGCATTTATCTGTAGTTCAGCCTGGGGGCCTCTGCAGTGCTCAAGCCCTGAAGCCTGGGGGGCTCCAGCTCAGCTTCAGCCTCTGCTCAGTGTGTGTCCTGTAGCTGTGTCTGTGTGTCCTGTAGCTGTGTATGTGTGTCCAGAGCAGGAGAGAGAGATTTCCAGCAGAGCCCAGGTGGGAACCCCCACCCCTGCAGCATGCAGCTATAGTGCTGTGCACTGTGAGCTCCCTGGGCTCATCCCCAGGGGGGACAAAAACCTGGCCCTGGCCCTGCCTTGTGGAGGTGCTTGGGCAGCGCAGGTAGGGCAGAGCTGATGTTCCTCCACTGGGTTTGTGTCACAGGCTGAGGCAGAGGAGGATTTCTCCTTCCAGCAGAGAATGTCTGTGAAGCCCTGCAGCAAAGGGAATGTTCAGGGAGAGAGCCCCAGTTCCCCTCCAGCCTCAGTCAGTTGGCTTCAGCTGAGCAGGGAATGTTCTCCCTTGTTCTGGCTGTGACTGACTGTACTGCCTGTCCCCAGTATCTGATGCTGGTGTTCCCAGCACAAGGGCCTGCTCACTTCCATCAGCTGCATGGATGGTGTTAAAAGCATTTAATTCTTCTCAGATGTGTTCCAGGCACATGGAATGAAGTGCAAAAGCTAAATGGCAGAGGGTCTGATTTATCTGGGATCCAACTCTGCTGCTTCCAGAGGAGCTGCACACTTTGCCAGGCTGAGCTTGGCCCTAGAGCCTCCCATTTCATGAATTAAGGTTGACATCAAGTTTAGAATTACAAAAGTGGGAGATCAGTTGAAAGTGGGAACCAGAAAATCTCTGCAGCCACATCTGGAAGTACTCAGTGCTGGGTCACATTTTCCTGTTTCAGCTGAAGACCAGCAGAGGACATTTGGCTGTTGTGGGCGGCTGAAATGTTGAGTTTTAATTGTTCTGCTGCAGCCAAAAGGCAGAGTCTGCAGTTTTGAGATGTGCTTTCTTGCAAGAATTAAACACTTTCAAGCAAACCACCCCCCTGGGAGCTGCTGGACAGCCCTCTCCCAGGCTGACCTTCTCTTGACACCAGAACCCTGCCACTGGGCCTGCAAAGCCTGGGACACACAGGTCCTGCTCATCGAAGGCAGGACAAGGAATGCAGGCAGAGGCTGAAGGAGATCAGAGAGACCTTTCTGAAAGCAAATGAAAAACTGGGAAGGTTTTTATCTAGGAAAAAGAAAAATTCTTCTGAGCAGGAATTGTGATGCAGGGCAGGGGCTGCAGCACAGGGTGGGAATGGGCACCGCTGTAAGGCTGCAGCCCAGGGCAGTGTATTTGTGCTCAGCTCTGAACCAGCACCAGATCCTGCTGGTGAGAGCTAAACACCTGAGGAGCTTTGGGAGTCAAACCTCAGAGGACAGGCAGGAGGTGTCCTGCTCTGCAGCTGAGCTTCTTTGGGTGTCTGTTCTGAGATACTGAGTTCTTTTTGATCTGAGAGTCAAGGGATTGGAGCTGCTGCTGGCATCTGAGCAAGGAGTGCTGCAAGCTTGGTCGTGCAGATCAGCACTGGTTGTGAGAAGGGAGTTGGAGCTGAAGAAAGGCCTCCCCATGAGGTCCCTGTTTGGGCTGAGCTCTGCTTTACTGAAGAAATAATTTGGGGTTATTTTTTCTAACAAAAGAAACTCCAAAGTCTGCTTTGTGCCCAGTTCCCAACAACCAACCACAGTCCCTCAGCCCTGTGTCAGGGAGGCAGTAAAACCTGGGTTTAATCTGAGGAGTAATGGCATTGAATTGCTTTAGAGCTCAGAGCTGGCCGTGGGAGCCGGACAGGGTCTGATTCACCTCTCTGCTCTCAGGCCTTTTTCACAGAGAAGTATATTCAAGAACATCCTGAAGATCAAGATAAAATTGAGCTGCTGAAGCACCTGATTGCTCTGCAGGTATGGTCCTGGGAAGGGGGTGGGAGCACTGCGTGTTGAGTGCAGGTGGAACCTGAGTGGGAAGAAGGAGCTATGGGAAGTGATGGAGAAGTGTTCCTGTTCCATGAGCACATGGAGCTCCTGCAGTGTCCTGAGCCAGGGCCTGAGCTGCCACCTGGTGCCCTGGAGCAGCAGAGCTGATTTGTCCTTTTGTGGCTTAGCTTTGTTCCTCCTTCCAGATGCCGCTGCTGGCAGAAGGGATCAGGGTGCACGGTGAGAAGCTGACGGAGCAGCTGAGGCCCCTGCACGACAGACTGGCAGCCTGCTTCCAGGAGCTGAGGAGGAAGGTGGAGAGGCAGTACGGGGTGATAACTCTGGTGAGCCGGCCTGGCTGTGCCAGGCACACAGCTGTGCCCTCCCTGCCGTGCCCCTGCTGCCTGGCTCACCCAGGTGTCTGCCGCAGCCTCCCTCGCTGAGCGAGCGCAAGCCGAGCCGCTCAGGCTCCGTGGTGCTGCCTTACATCCTCTCCTCCACGCTGCGCCGGCTCTCCGTCACCTCCCTGGCCTCCTCCGTGCTCTCCACGTCTTCTGCCTCGTCTGACAGCACTTCCTCCAGGCCAGGCTCCGACGGGTCAGTGCTCAGCCTCTGCATGTGCCAGGCAGCAGGGCCCTGCCTGGACTCACCGCTGCAGTGCAGGCTTCCTCCTTGCAGACCTGAGGTGCATCCTACACGCAGCCAGGCACCCCCCTGTCTGCCTCTGGCCCCCATTGTCTGCAGGGTGCTGCAGGGGGGGTCGGGTGCACACCAGTCCAGTTTCCCAGCAATGCTGAAAGCAGAGGTGTGAGATCCCACAGGGCTGGGCAGTCTGCTGTGCTCTGCACAGGGCCACGCGCTGGTGCTGCACAGCTCCTGGTGTCGCTGCTCTGGATATGGAGCTTGCAGCTGTGCTAGCCAGGGAGTGCAGGTGCTGGCTCACAGTCGCACAGCAGGCTGAGGCATGAGGTGCAGGCCTGAGGACTCTGTGCTGTGCACAGGCAGAGCTCCATGGTCACAGCTCAGGCTTTTGCAACCAGCTCTCAGGCAAGCTGCAGGGTCACAGTGTGTTGACACCTGGAGCTTTAAATGGCCAATGGGCTCATGCCTCATGGCTTCTCCCTCTTTGGGTGTGGGCCACAGCTCTATTCTGGAGCCTCTCTTGGAGAGGAGAACATCAACAACTTCCAGAGCTGAGGAGCTGCCCATGAAGGATGATGCTGACAGCAGGATCTGCAAGCTGAAGCGGAAGGAGTGGAGTCTCAGCAAGTCTCAGGTCATTGTGGAGAAGGAGCCAGAAGTGGAACTGACCTCCAAAATGGTAAAAAGATGTCCTAATAATAACAGAGTCATAAAGTCCAGAGCAGGAAATGTCAGTTGCTTGCCTGGGTTTCAGCCATGCCTCTTGCTGGAAACTTCATTACATGGTGGGAGCGGTTCAGATCCCAACAGCTTTGCTCATCTCAGCCACTCCTCTCTCGTAGCTGGAACACAGCTGGGCACAGCTGGGCTGCAGCATGAGGCACTGATGTTCCATCCAGGTGGGAGTGGGAGGGGAGGGCTGAGTGGGAGGGGAGGGCTCCCTGATGTGCTCAGCACCACCTAGAATGGTTCTGGGCTTTGGAGCAGGCAGACACTGCTAGCCCAAAATCCAGCTGTCAAGCCAGATGTTTAGCTGCTGTCACTCAGCATCACTGCACAGATCAGATGTAGTGCAAGGTGGACTGGGAGCTGGAAGGAGGTGGTCTGGTAGCCAGGTGACCAGCTTGGGTCTTTGGAAAGCTGTTTCGTGCAGGCTCTGCTCTGCAGCACACCTCTGGGGGCAGGAGCTCGCTGCTGGGGCAAATTATCTGCAAAGACTGCATGAGAGAGCCTGGGGGTGCTGTGATGGAGAGTGTGCTGGGGGCCCTAGGCAGTGAGACTGGCAGTGGAACCCAGGATGATCATCTGGTCCCAAGTGCTCCATGTCACCCCAAGCAGGGAGCACAGGCAGTGTCCTGGGAGCAGTCTCGGTGCTCCCTGCTGGGGCTCAGCCAGGCCAGGGCTGCGTTTCACCCCAGTGCAGCTTCCTGGAGCATGGTGATGCCTTTGTGACAGCTCTGATTGCCTGTGCAGCAGCCTTGCTGACTGCTGAAGCTTCTCTCTGCTCTTTGCTTCAACCAGGGCATGTCTGGGAAAGCACAGAGGCCAAAGAGTCTTCAGCTAGGAGACAACAGACTGACTCTGCTTCAGGGCTCCTCACTCCAGCAGCCAAGCACTCAGAGCCCACCACCCATCACTCCCAAAACCCCAAGAACCCAAAGTAAGTTCCACTGTGGAGCAGTTGCCACATCCTTCAGCAGCACCTCCAGGAGCAGGAATTAGAACAGATTTGCTGAGGCAGCCCCACTGGGGAGGGAGAGGAGGAGGAGGGAGGAGCTGCTCTTCAAGTAGTTCCCAGAAAGTGGCTCTTTATCTTCGTGGAGGTGTTTGTTCGGTAGCAGCATCTGGCAGGGTTATCAAAGCATTGCTGTCATGCTTGGAGCTTTATCTCACTTGTCAGAATTGGTCTCTCAGATGAATTCCAGAGCACAATTTTTATCTCTAGTTTCTTTCTTCTCCTGTGTGGACCTGTGGGGAGATGCACTGAACCCCACCGTGGACATCACATTTCATCAGTGTGGATGCTCCTAAAGGCATCCAGCCAGGTGGTTCAGCACACACCTGAGGAGTATCTGCTGAGAGTTCCTGGGCTGGGAGTGCAGCAGTGCAGCATGGTGCTCCTCAGCAGCTCTGTGGCCCGGGACAAGCCCTGGAGGCTTTGTCAGTTAATGAACAAGAGCTCCCCTGATGTGGCAAGGAGCTCCAGGCAAAGCTGCTCTGCAGCTTGGAAACTCAGCTGAGAGCTGCTGGCAGATGGGAAGCACAAGAGGGTGAATGAATCTGCCTGCAAACTCTGCCTGCTCAGTCCCTTTTCCATCCCTTTTCTGCCTGCTCTGATGCCTTCTCTTGGTGCTTCCAGGCTTCCCCTCGCTGCAGGCTGATGGGCTGGCGACTGCTGCCTTACCGAGCAGCCCACCTCCCCCTCCCCCCAAAAGCAAACCCTACGAGAACAGCAACCCCAGGAGCTCTGCAGAGGTGAGGAGGGGAGAGCTGCTGTGGGGCTTTGGAAAAGGAGACACCTAGGGAGATTTCCCAGCTGCTTCTAGGGTGGTGCTGCTGGAAACACATCTGAGCATCTCACTGCTTCCACTCCCTGAGCCCATAGCCAGGCTGCAGGAGCAGCTGAAGAGATCTGCAGCTAAAGCTGGAAACCAAAAACTTTCTGCTTCTCTTAGTTGCTGCAGACCTGTCCTTGTTTGCTCCTCATCCACTGCATGTGGCATTGAGGGGCCAAAGATCTGAGCCTGAAAGAGGCATCAAGTCCTGCAGAACCCTCTGGGTTTGCTTGGGCCAGCAGGATGCCTTAACTTGCTGTTAATGGTTTCCCCTATCTGTCTTTGGTTTACCTTCTCAGGTTGCTCCACCACTCCCCAGCAGACATGAAGCCAAACCTCCCCCCCCACCCCCCAAAGCCAGAAAATCCAGCGTGGTGTCTGCAGAGCAGGGACTGCAGTGAGGATCTTCCCTGCCTGCTCCAGCAGAACACCCTGGAGTGAAGTGGCTGCTTGCTTTCCACGGACCAGCTGGGGCTGGGGCCCTCCCCTGCCAGCCCAGCCACAGCCCTGGGACTTTGCTGTGGGGAATACCAAGAGGAGCTCTTGTGGCTGCATTCCCTGCCCCCTGGATTGCCTTTCCAGTGCTGAGACCCCAGCCACAGAGGCTGCCCTGCTGCCGTTGCTCTGTCTTGGGTTTGTCTGTCCCGAGGTTTTCTCACTGCTGCAATTCCAGCAGTTCATTCCCAGTCTGAACCTGGCACAGTAGTGACTGGCACCAAAGTTTGACACAAGGGAAGCCCCTCCAGTGTGAGAGGTGTCTTGCAGGGTTTTCACACCAGTTGACTGCAGCTTTGCAGCCCTACTGAGGCTCCTTCCCCTCCCCCTGTGCCTGCAGCACAGCAGATCACAGCCATTCTGAAGCCATGGAGCTCCTGAGGTGCCAGGTGCTGGGCTGTGATCTGCAGTCTCCCAAGGTCCTTGAGTGCAGGCAGAGACCTGAGCATTGTCAGCAGGAGCCTTTGCCCTGCAGCCCTCAGCTGGTTCAGGTGAAGTGCAACCATTCTGCCTTCCACACTGCTGCACGGTGGTTGCTGCTCCCAGGGGAGAGTTCAGGCTCCCAAGGCCTTTGTCAGAACCTCACTGCTGAGCCTGGGTTTAACACTACAGAGCAGTTGGTGTTCCCCCCTGAACTGGGACCTGCTTGCTTTGTGTTTGCTCCAGACCTGGTGCAGTGCTCCAGCTTTGTGCTCCCTAGAGGCTGTCAGAAGTTGCCTCTGCACCCCTGCTCTGCTCTCTTGTCCTGCACAGGGTTCATCACCTTACTGAACCCCTGAGCGTCTCTGGGCCTACTGAGAGCTATCCTCAGCAAAGTCTTTTCCAGGCAAACCCCCAGGCAGTGCAGTTCTGGGGGCTCTTGTTTGGGCTGCAGCAGCTCTGCTCTTCTCACACATTCCTTTGGCTTCAGTGTGGCTCCAGCTAGAGCAGCCTGCAGGAGCTGCCCTTGCTCCGTGCCTGGCTCTGCAGAGCAGATTGCTCTCAGCACAGAGCTGTCCTGGATGCGCAGCACAGGCTGGAGACCCTCTGGAAGCTGCAGTGCAGTCACATCAGATCCATCCACAGTGCTGTGCTGTGGCACACCAGCCACTGGTGCTGGCTGGTGCCTCCTCAGGGGAGAGCTTTGAAGCCTTTCTGGACACATTGCCCATGGCTCACCTCTCTCTCTGGTGCAAGCTGTCAGCTGCAGGTTGTGTGTTTGGACACAGACACTGCTTGACTTGAACACCACAGGGTTTTCTTGTCTCATTTTCTGTCCACCTCTTCTCTGTCTTCTGCTGCACATGAACTGAAGGAACCTCTGCAGCTCTTCAGTTGGCAACTTTCTGACTGCAGGCAGCACAGCAGGATGTGGTCTGGATCTCAGCACCTCCTGGTCCCTTGTGCCATGCCCATCCTGCATCTGCCTTTACCTCACTCTTGGCTGCATTTCCTTTTCAGGGCAGCTTTGTTTGAGCTCCTTTGGTAACCACTCAGCAGGAGCAAAGGAGCCTTTGCTGCAGTCCCAGATGATGCTGTTTGGAGCAGACAAACCTTTGGGTATTTTGGGTCCCTGCTTTAGTTTCTTTAACCATTTCTGTACCTTGTACCTCCACCAAGGATTTTCTTTGGTCCCTGCACAGGAACTCCATGGGGTCTGACCTGGGGAGGGGCTCAGCTGCCCTGTAGCTGTGCCTCAGCCTGAGGAAACTTGGCTCTGGTGCCTGTTTTGCAGACTGCTGTCAGGAGCAGAGTGCTTGGCACATGCATGGTTAATTGTCCTCTCCCTTCCTTGGGGGCTGGACTAGATGATCTTCAGAGGTCCCTTCCAACCCCTACAGTTCTGAGAGTCCTTCTCTGCCTTGGACCATGCAGCTGCCAGTGCTACACTTCAGCTGGTGGAGGACTTCTGTCCTCAGGAGGAATCTGTGCTGGAGCTTCTCATTCAATCCTGTCCTGCTCTGTCGATTCCTTTAAGCACGTGGCAGCTCTAACCCACAGCAGGGGGAGAGGGGAGCAGGCAGCTCTGCACTGCAGTGGGCTGTTGGCTGCTGGCTCAGGAGAGGACACTGATCCAGTGGGAGCTGCTCTGTGATCTGCAGGGCTTGGAGAACCTGCAGCAGTGACCTCCACACTGTGCCCCCCAGATCTGCAGTGAGGTCAATGCCTCAGATCCTCACTCCTTATTTATTTTTATACTGTAAATGGAAATAACCTCCTTCAGAGGCCTGTGACCTGCTTGTGATTGGTGTTGATGGTGAGAGCCTTCCTGACCCATTGCTGCTCCCTCTTGCAGTTGGTTCAGTTCATTAAAAACTTCTCTTTCTTACTTCTGCTGTTGCAGACCAAATTATTTAGTGGGCCAGGGTGAGCTTTTCCTAGGACTAGGAAAAGTAAACCAGGAAAGGGATTTCAGTGATTTTGGCAGGAGAGCAGCGTCCCCAAAGCACAGGATTTCACCTGGTCCTGCTCCTGTCAGTGTCAAAGCACCTTTCAGGATGGGCACTGAGGAGGGTACCCAGAGGGGTACAGAGGAGCTGAGCCAAAGGTGAAAAGCTTCTCTTGGTGCTGCCTTGGGCTGACTGCTGGCACTGGAATCCCTGCAGACAGCTGGAGCCTGGGTTTTGCAGGCTTTCTGTGTTTCAGGCAGAGGTGAAGGCCTCGGCAGGCTGCAGCCCAGCCCCAGTGAGTGGCTTTAATTGCTGGCATGATGAAGGTTTAGTGGCAGCACAAACCCTGGGACATGTTTGTCTTCCATCCAGGAGGATGTGGATGTCACGGAACAGCTTTTTGTGAGTGGTTTGAGATCCTGGAGCTGATGGCTCAGTGCCAAACCTCTGCAGACTGCAAACATCACCTTGGCTTCCCCTATTTCTTTTAGCCCTCTGCAGCTGAATCAGGAACCAGAAGAGCTTTTAACCTGGCTCTGGGGCCAGTGCAGGAAGGGAGCCTTGGGAAGGGAGCCTGCACCTCCCTGGGCCAATGGCATCTCAGTCACTAACTCTGTAAAGCAAGTGCACAAATGGTCCTGTGTGCAGAATGTGGCCACTTGCAAATAGCTTTTCCCAATAAATTATTGAAGCAGTGACGCCCCAGAGCACAGGGGGCTGCTGCAGGGGGAGGGGGCTGCATTTGCATGAGGTTGTTCCTGTGTGACTGGGGCCAGTGAGGCCAGGCAGTGCCTCTGTCCCTGTGGGGCTGTCCCACCCCAGGTGCCCACTGCAGGACACAAGGCAGCCCCCATGCTGCTCTGGATGTGTTCTCTCTTACACAGAGCTGGAGCCCTGCACACAGTCATCTCCTGCCACTCAAATGCAGCTTCAGAGTCTTTATTCACACAACACAAAGTAAGCAAAAGTCATTTGAAGAGGAATTGGTTTCAACACAGCTTTGAAATCTATTCTGGGTCCCTTCTTCTGTTGGGCTTTGTGGGTTTAAATCTTCTTTGGCCTGGCTTCTACTCCCATCAGCCTTTCCTGAAAACACACAGCATGGACTTGATTTAAAGAGGAAAAAGAACCTTGATGATGGAATTGTAAAGCCCAGGCAGATTCAGACTGTGGTCTCCATTGGAAGGATTAGAATGACCCAGGTCTGACCCAACATGGTCTCTCTGCCACCTGCCATGGTCTGCAGTACAATGTAACCAAGAATGGCTCTTTTCACCCCAAAGTGCATCACCAGCTTCCCGTCTGTTACTGGCTGCACCACTGCAGCAGCTCTTGGAGGCCACCCCGGCAGCTGTTGACAGCAGCTCAGGGCAGGAGGCCTGAGCCTGCACAAAGCAGCAACCTGTGGAGTGTCTCTGGGGGCTCCAGCAGCTGGCCCAGAGAGCAGAGCTGGGCTTGCCAGCGGCTGGCAGGGGCAGTGCCAGTGGCACAGGTGCCCTGTTGGCCACCTCTGGGCACCTGAGTGCCCTTCAAATGGAAACCACCTTCCTGTGCCCCAGCCTGCTGCATCTGGGCCACCCCTTGGCTATTTATTTCTGTTCTTGCCCCTGAGTTGAAGCCTGAGGTGTTTGGGGCAGCTGCCCTGTTACTTGTTCCCCTGCAAGGTGAGGTTTGGGCTGTGCTCACTGCCAGCTTCTCCAGGGAACGATGAAGAGGATTCTGCTGTTGCTGAGCCCGAGCCCTCACTCAGGCTTCAGTGTGAACTTGAAACTTTTGGTCTTGGCTCCAGAGCCAAAGCCCAGATTGAGTGTTCCAGCTTCCAGGACAGCTCAGAGGCACTGCAGACCATGGTGACCATCTGGCTTGCTCAAGGTGTTGCTGTGTTAATTAAAGAGCACAGTTTTGCTGGGGAGGGCTTCCTGTGGCAGGGAGTTTGGATGTGGAGCTGCTGCTGTCACTGCATTAGAGCATCTAATGGAAAATGCATTTCCCAGTTAGGGACTTGGGGAGCAGCAGCTTCCATATGGCCTGGCCCTTCAGCTGGCAAATCAGCCTTTGAAGCTAAGCAGCTGTGAGTGCTGCAGAGATTGGGATGGAGGCAGAATCTGTTTGACTTTTGTCTTTAATGTAGTGAGCAGTGACATTGCCACAGCAGGAGCCTGGGAGGAACGTCAGAGGTCCTGGGGCTGCAGCTCTGAGGTGCTGCAGATAATGAGGGCAGAGGCACTGCTGCCACATGTGAACTAACATGCATGCCTCTTCCCCCTCCATCTCTTTTCTCTTCCCTCCCTGTATTTGCCCAGCCTGGGCCAGTCCTCTCCTTCCCCAGAGTGACAAAAGGAAAACCATTTTCCTTACCATGGCTTCCTGCAGCTCCCTGGAGTGCTGGTGGGAGCCTGGGCAGCCAATCTCCTGCAGCTCCCCCAGGTTGTCCTTTCCATTTGCAACCTGCATGGGCAGCAGCACAGCCTTCAGGAGGGCAGCTCTCTGCTAGAGCAGCTCTGGCCTGCCAGGGCCTACAGGGGCTGCTCAGGAAGCTGGGGACAGACTTTTGAGCAGGGCTCTTGCAGTCTGGAACCTACCTCCTGAAATGATTCCACCAGGTTCTCAGTGCTCCTCTTCCCTCCTGGCTGCAGACCGTAGGACCAGTGCTGAGCCAAGCAGATCCCCACAGCCAGCACAAACAGGACAGCACTGACAGAGATCTTTGTGGACTTCTCCATCCTGTGAGAGAACAAAACATCCTTCTGGCCATAACAACGTCCCAGCTCTGTTTTTATCTCAGAGAATGAAGAGGTTACATTTCTGGAGCCCCAGTTCTGTACTCCAGTGCCTCTGTCTGAGCCACAGCTGGACTGAGCCCCTCAAAGTCTGCATCAACTCATTAGAGAGAGATTTAACATCTGAACATTTTGGATGGAGATCTGAATTAGGACTTTTGAGCCCCCATTCAAAGTTTAGGATGTCTGGACCTCAAACATGCAAGTCCCTCTTGCCAGTTGAGAGAGGTGCTCAGCATAGCCACTCTCTCTTCTCAGGTCCCTGCCCCTTACAGAGCCCTTTGCAGGCTCCTAACAGGCACCTGAGAGCACCGAGGCAGTGGAAAGGGAGCTGGCATCTCGCAGAAGGACCTTACCTGCTCGGGGGAGAGGCTGCAGGGCAGCTCCAGCTCTTTCCTTGAAGCTGTGCTGCCAGCCTGCCTCTTCTCTCCCTTTTTATACACAGCCCCTCCACCACCCAACCTTTCCCAGCAGGGGACTTCACCTACCTCTATCTCTGCCGTGCAGCAGAGGCAAAGCTCATAATTGCCCCCCCGGTGTGGCCGTTTCAGCTCCTCGGTGTTCTCTGGCAGCCACAGAAGTGGCCTCCGCGCCTCGGGAGCCTGGGGAGCTGCACTCAGCCCCAGCCGGCTGCTGCTGCCCCTGTGCAAGGCACAGACTTCCCTTTCGGTCACGTCTGGCCCCAGACAACCTGACCTGGGCTGCTTCCAGGGATGGGACAGCTCCCACCTCTCTGCCCACCCTGGGCCAGGCTCTCCCCACCCTCAGGGTCAGGAATCTCTTTTCTCCAGTCTGACTCTCCCCTCAGTGTCAGCAGCCTGGGTGTCACAATGGAGTTCCAGCAACAGGACTCGGACCCTGCTGGGCTCTGGGATTTCTCAGGGGCTGTGCCCTTCATGCTGGAGTTGCCAGGAGTTGGTAACCAGCTGGATGCAGGAGTCAAGTTCAGTTCTTCTGCCTGCAGAGCTGTGCTGGTTTGTAGCCCTTGGGCAGCTCTTTTGCCTTGCTCTGTGTGCAGCTGAATGCTTCCTGTTCAGTGCTCTTCAAACATCCTCTCCCTGCTCCCTTGGCCTCTTGGAGACCAATGGATTAAAAGTAATTTAACAAGTAAATAATGTGAGGAGGATTTAGTGGCTCTAGCAGTAATTCTTCCTGCTCTAATGCTCCTCCTACTCATGGCAGGGGCAGACACCATTTAACTGCAGCTGATGACCCAATCAAGCTGTGAAAATAGTTTGTTTCCGTGGGAGAAAAGTTGCCTGGCGTGGGCACAGCCCTGCAGAAGGGAGATTTCCTCTCACAGTCTCTTAGGGCTCCTTCCTGCCCTGGGGAGCACAGCAAAAACCAGGATTTAAAGAGCAGCAGAAGATTTTGTTCATCCTGGGGGAGATTTTCCTCTGTTTTTCAGACCTGAGGGTGGTGGATGCCAGCTTGCCAGAGCTCCAAGTGCAGCAGACCTTGTCTGGGGAAGGGCAATCCCAGCACCTACTCTGGGCTGCTCAGGAAGCCTGGCTTCGTGCAGGCCCAACCCAAGAATCAAGACCTCTTCTTTGTCAGTTTTGGAAAGCAGCATCCCAGCATCCTGCAGCTGAGGAGACTGAGCTGGGCTGCTCCTGGGGTGCTGCACAGCCCTGACCCCTGTGTGCTCTTTGTGTTGTCACTGCTGTGCCACAGGCCAGCCGTGGTCAGTGCCTTTGACGCCGAGCAGTTCACTCGGTGTGGGGCAGAAGCAGCTGGGAAGTCAGAACAAGGCAGAAGCCCCTGGCAGCTCTCAAACTGAACCTATCAAACACTGCAGCAACTCACCTTGCTCTTCCACCTGGCTGCCACTCCTGGGGGCCAGGGAAGACTGGGCCTGGGCTTTCACAGATTGAGACAGCTCAGCCACTGCTGTGTTTCACACTTTTATTAATGCAACTTAGATGAGCCTGGAAGCTGCAGTTTCTGAACAGGCCACTCAGGGCCTCACACAGCTTGGTTACAGCAAAGAGGTACCCTGGGTGCATCTGTGAGTGGATCACAGAATCACAGCAGGGGCTGCAAGGGACCTCCAGAGATCATCCAGTCCAACCCTCTGCCAGAGCAGGACCACCCAGGGCAGCTCACACAGGAACACATCCAGGTGGGGTTTGAGTCTGCAGAGCAGGAGACTCCACAACCTCTCTGGGCAGCCTGCTCCAGTGCTCAGCATCCTCACAGGGACAAAGTTTTCCCTTCTGTTTCCCTGGCACCTCCTCTGCTCCAGCTTGCCCCCAGTGCCCCTTGTGCTGTGCTTGGACATCCCTGAGCACAGCCTGGCTCCAGCCCTGCACATCTTTATCCCCAGCAATGAGGGCAGCCCTCAGACACCTCTGCTCCCAGCCCCAGCTCCCTCAGCTACGCTCACAGATGTTCCACTGCCTGCAGCAGCTCTGGGACTCTGTGCTGGACTCCCTCAAGCAGTTCCCTGAGGTCCTTCTCGAGCTGAGGAACCCAGAACCAGACACAACATTCCAGATGTGCCAAAGGGGCAGGAGAACCTCTCCAGACCTACTCACCACAGCCCTTCAAATGCACCCCAGGATGCTCTTGGCCTTCTTGGCCACAAGGGCACACTGCAGGCTCCATGAAACTCTTCTGGCCCTCCTCCTACCCTTGCCCTTGTTTGAGTTCATTCACTTTCTCCCCACAAAGCTCTGCAGCCTGTCCAGCTCTCACTGGATGGCAGCACAGCCTGAGGGCTGTCACCACTGCTCCCAGTTTGGTGCCATCAGCAAACTTGCTGGCAGTGCCCTCTGTGCCCTCACCCAGGTCATTTAGGAATAGACTCTGGTCCCAGTACTGACCCTGAGGGACTCCACTGGACACAGGCCTCCATCAGACTCTGCCCCACTGACCACAACTCCCTGATTTCTTCCCTTCCCTCAGTTCCCACCTCCCTCCCCCATCACCCAGCACACACTGCTTCAGTCCAGCTGGGAGGATGCTGTGGGTGTCAGATGCTTTCCTGAGATAAATAAACCACATCCACTGCTCTGCCATCCACAGTCCCCCTGGGGATGTCCTCATCAAAGGCTCTCAGCTGGGTCAAACATGACTGGCCCCTGGTAAAGCCATGCTGGCTGCTCCTAATCACCTCTTATCCAAGCACCAAGGAGAAGTTGCTCCATCACCTTCCCAGGGGTGAAGGTGAGCTGAGGCTTTCAAGCTTTCAGCAGCTGCATTTTATTCCACATCAACAAGGTCACAGGGGAGCTCAGTTTCAAGACAAGGCCACAAGGCCACTTCAGTGATGTCCAAGGACAGGCCAAGGGGCACTGGGTGCAAGCTGGAGCAGAGGAGGTTCCAGGTGAGCACAAGGCAAAGCTTCCTCACGGGGGGTTCAGTCTCTGCCCTATCTGACGCTCTGAGACATGTGCAGAGGTGTCAGCATCTCTTCAAAGATGGCTCCTTTCACATTGGATCCCCTCAAGTTAGCTTCTTGTAGATCACAACCTGATAGATCACAATTCTGAAGGGCAAAAGAAAAGTCACTGTTAGCTGAACACACCCAGAGCTTGGTGCAAGCCTTACCTGAGCCATATTCTCCCAGAGCCCACAGGCACTGCCTCAGGTTCAGTGCAAGCTCCCAGCCCCAAGCAGGCTGTGCAGGGGCAGCTGCTTTGTCCTCCTGATAGGAGCAGCAGTGTGCCACTGCCAGCAGCCAGCTAAGATTCCATCTCTGCTTTACAAATCCCAGAATCCCAGCATGGAGGGGTTGGGAGATCATCCAGTCCAACCTCACTGCTCCAGCAGGGCACCCACAGCAGCTGGCCCAGGATCACAACAGCCAGGGGGGTTGGAATCTCTCTGTAGGAGACTCCACAGCCTCACTGGGCAGCCTGCTCCAGGCCTCCAGCACCCTCACAGTAAAGGAATTTTTCCTCCACTTCAGACTTCCCTCAGTCTGCTTTGAAGCTCCAGAACTCAGGCCAAAGCCAGCAAGCCTCAAACCTGGTTAGGTAGTGCACAAAGTGTAAAGTGAATCCAAACTCACTTCCAAATCAGTTCCTGCCAAGGTTGCTCCTCTGAGGTTGCAGTTCTTGAGTTTGGCATTTTTCAAGGTGGCCACTCGCAGGTTGATTCCTGTCATCTGGCTGCCTTCCATGTCAACACCTTTCAGGTTAGCCCCTGAAGCACCAAGAGCAGTTCTGAGACAAACCAGCTGCAGAATGCTGCTTGCTCAGAGTTGTGAAGTAACAGAAGTGACTTGGAACTGAATGATTTGTCCCTGCTGCCTGCAGGAAGGTTGGTCTAGGTGACCTCTAAAGGTCCCTTCCAGCCTAAGGCACTCTGGAGACATGGGTACACACTGTCCAGGATGTGTGGCCTCCTCTCCTGAGCACCTGGCTTACCCCAGCCTGGCCTCTCACACACCACAGCCTCACAGATCACCCATCAGGCAAAGAGCTTCTCACCTTCCAGGTTAGCTTTCAGGCCTGATGGATCTTCAAAATTGCAGCCTTTCAGAGATGCTCCCTCAGCATTGGAGCACAGCATCTTCACCCCCTGCAGGTTTGCACACTGGTGGAGAGACAGCAGTGAGAGGTGAGGATGAACAGCCCTCAGCAAAGCATGGCTTTCACTTCTGCTGTGGAAGTGAACCTGCTCAAGCACAACAGCCTCACTGCTCTGAGGGCAGGCAAGAGCTTGCTCTAAGCTGCCTTTCCTGTCAGCAAGAGCCAGGCTGTCCTCACCCACTGCCCTTTTCCATGAGATAGCTTCAAAAAGCTCTGGCAGTGATCTGACTGAGCTGCAGCAGGCACCACAGAGCTGCAGCAGGCACCACAGAGCTGCAGCAGGCACCACAGAGCTGCAGCAGGCACCACAGAGCTGCAGCAGGCACCACAGAGCTGCAGCAGGCACCACAGAGCTGCAGCAGGCACCACAGAGCTGCATGCCTTCCACCTATCTGTTAGTCCAGTTCCTCCTCCTTTCAAACAAGCCAAAGACAGCCCAGCCTGTGCAAGCCAGAGCAGCTCT
The DNA here is from genome assembly GCF_014839835.1 of Dryobates pubescens. Classification (NCBI taxonomy): domain Eukaryota; kingdom Metazoa; phylum Chordata; class Aves; order Piciformes; family Picidae; genus Dryobates; species Dryobates pubescens. The sequence goes on from NC_071642.1 coordinate 11,948,579, forward strand.
TACATCAAGCACTGATCCAGAGAGGTCAGCTCTCTCCAGGTTGGCACAGCAGAGGTTGGCATGTGCCAGGTTGCAGCGGCTCAGGTTGGCCATCTTGAAGTTGATGTAGCGAAGATCCAGGCGTGAGAGATCTGCTCCACTGAAATTGAGTCCCTGCACACAAGAGAGCAAAGCCCAGGGGTCACAGAAGAGGAGGTGCAGCTCTGAACCCAGCTGGCAGAGTGGTGCAGGGGAGGCTGTGCTGCAGACAGAGGCTGCCTTGTCTCACCTGGCAGCGCAGCTCAGACTTGGTCGGGGTTGCCAGCAGGAACCGGACAAACTCCTTGCGAGATATAGGGGAATGGTCCTCAGCTGGCTGGGAGTTCTGTTGGGAGAGGTGGTTAAAAGCTACCAGGGACAGCACTGTGCTGTAGCTTGCCTGGAAGGACAGGACAGGTGCCCTCATGGGGGAGAGGAAAGAAGTTACCTTAATGGCTATTTCTAGCTGTTCAATTAGGGACTCGATCCCAAAGAACCTGGCTTCTTCCAGCACTCCTGGAACAAAGCAGCAGGGGTCAGCTCCAGGGGGTCTCCAACAAGGGGCACTTCTCTTAGAACCACACAATCACTTGCAAAAGCTCTTTAAGCTCACCCACTCCAACCATTCTCTAAGTTTACCAAGGCTGGGGCAAAACCATGGCCCTCAGCACCTAAAGTCTGTGGCTTTGAAACCCCCCCAGGGACAGGCATTCAGCCACCTCCCTGGGCAGCCTGGGCCAGGCTTAGGGAACTCTTACAGGGAAGAAGTTTCTTCTAATGTCCAACTTAAGTCTCCCCTGGGGCAAGCTGAGGCCACTTCCTCTCATCCCATCACTTGCTCCTAGTCACCACTGACTGGAGCAGGCAGTGTACAACCACACCAAAAGCCAACCAGGAAGGTCAGGGGAATCCATTCTTACTCTTGGAGCAGCATCAGTCCCCTGGACCTTCCCTGCATGTCAGACCTTATCTACACTTCAGAGAGGCACAGAGCAGCTGCTGGAGTTCAAGGAGCCCTACAGAAATGCATCAACTGGTAAAGCTGACAGCAAGCCAGGTGCTGCTGGGTGTAACTGGACAGAGGAGGGGTGAGCTCGCTGGCAGCCAAGAGCAAACACCAGCTCTGAAAGGAGCATTTGGCTAGAGATAGCAAGTCCAGAATCACTGCCAGACACGGAGCCACCAGGGAGGGGGTTTAATGCTCTGAAGACAAAGAGGTTTGAGCAGCAGCTCCTCACTAACCCCAGCAGGCAGAACTGCAGCGCTGAGCACAGCACACCCCCAACCACTCAGGTGAGCACAGGCAAGCCCCACTGACCTCAGCATCTTGACCTGAGGGCAAAGTTTAACTTGTAAAGGTAAGAATGGAGGAGATGTCAGACAGGCAGTACCTACCTAGCAAATTAATGCCATCATTTACAATGAGCTGTCCGTGCCGCAAATAGTTCAAAATGGGCTCAAAATACTCAGGGCTGCGGTCAATGAGGAATGCTCCTCTAGGATCTTGCTTATTTCCCCATGCATCTGTTTCCACAACATATACAGCAGCAAATGGCAGAGATTAGCAGAAGGGCACTGGCTTCACTGTCAGATGTTACTACCAAAGGGACTGAAACATTCCAGCTGAAGGCAAAACGAGAGGGCAGCAGGAATCACCTTCCAGGAGCTCACTGCTGCTATCAGCAGACCAAACCTCTCAGCACACACAGCACTCGGTGCTGGGATCAAAGCAGCACTGAGGTGTGGGTCTGCCTCCTTCCCTAGGCACTGCCTCACACCCTGTCTGCTCCCTGACTCTCTGGACAAATGCCAGCCAGGTGCACAAACCAGGGGAAAATCCAACATGAAGCAAACACAGAAGGACCCCAGCAGAGTGACTGTGGGTGGAAGGGAAATCTTCAGTCTGTGAGGTGCTGAGCATGACATGGGCAACAGAGAAAAACAGTTCAACCCCCACAGTTCTGTGTTCTGCTTTGATAGTTTAACCTATTTTGGATATTCTCACATGAACAAGTCTGGCTCTCACAGTGCCTTCTGCCTGTTTTGCCAACTTGTGGGCCTAAACCCCAAGGTTTGTTCCACTGTACCAACCTTTATCTTTAAACATGTGGGCCAGCATGCTCTCAGGCTCCTTGTTAACCAAAGTGCTCCTAGAAAACAAAGGCAGAGCAGTTTTGGTTTATTTCCAGCACAGAATGTTCCCCTGCAGACACAAAGCTGCTGCCTCAGGGTGTGATGTGCATCCCACCAGCCCCAGCACTCTGCTGGCTCCATTTCACACACTGTGCTAACACTGCACTGCTGACCTGAGGCACCACAGAGGTATTTCCAACACAAAGCACTGCGTTACCTGAGCTCTCCAAGGGTAAACCCAGCTCTGCTCAGGCTCTTCCCCACTCTCACTTCATGTGTAAACTCCTTCAGACATTCACTTGTTGCAAACACCAAATACAGAGAAAGCTGCACAAGTCCAAGACCTCCACAGTCAGTTCTCTCTCTGGCCCTTTTGCAGGAGCATCTGGAGCCTCACCCACTGCATGCCCACTGCCAGCTGCATGAACTGAAGCTCCTTAGGAGCACAAGCAACCAGCTGCACTTCTACCTTGTGGTGGTGAAGTATCGGCCTCCAACATTGAGGGTCAGCCAGTCCGTGTGGGACCCCGTCAGCTCCTCCTGGGGTCTCCCATCAGTCTGGGGATCTACACAGACCAAGAGACAAGAAGCAGTAGAAAATAAGGAATATTTCTGAAACCTCCCTCTGGTAAGAGGCAGCTTCTGAAACCAACTGAAAATAAAACCTCAAGATTTATATTAAAGCAACCCAAAACTTCTGCTAAACAGGAAGTGAAGCACAAGAATTACACAGACTCACCAATGAATGGTTCCCCTTCACACACAAACAGAACATCATCATCCCTGAAAGGGGAAGGGGCAGGGGAAGAGGAGGAGAAGAAAGAAAGCCAACATTAATCATAATCATTTGCTCCTCTGAATGAGAGCAGAGCCTCTCCTGCAGCTAAGTGCTAAGCAGTTGCCATTAGCCAGAACTTCACTCTCTGATTTTTGTCTTCATTTTGCAGGTTCCAGTGGACTGTACCAGCAGTGACTCCACTAGAGAGGTCTGCACCAAGCAGGCAGGGATCACTGTTACTCAACCAGTTTAGTTCCACACAACAGTTGTTTCTCTCCCCACTCTTGGAGTACTCTGTGAAGCCACAGCACCTCTGGGCATGTGGGCTGGCAGTGATCAAGTCTGGGTTTAAGGAAAGCACTGGTTATTGATTAAGGTCAGAGGATTAATAGGCCAGGAAGTCTCTTAATCCACAGCAGTGATTTGAGCTTGATTGGATGAACCTTACCTAATCAAAGCAATATCATCAATGAGTCCTCCCTTCCCATTGTACACACTGGTTGCTTTGATCCCCAGCTTGCTGCTAGCCACAGACAGCAGGTCTGAGAGAGTCCCATAGACAGCCACCACCTGTGGAGAGAGGGAGCTGTAGGCACTGCCTTCCCTTGGCTCCTGCCACCTCAGACCCATTTCCAGAGCTATCAGGATCTCCACAAACCAGGGAGGTAGATGGGAATGGATCCTTACTAAAAAAAAGGCAACAGAGCACCTTTGATGTGACAAACATCACTGCCTTAGGGGTGCCTTGCACAGCTCACCCCAGCCTCAAGGCACTGAGCTGGCAGCAGCAGTGGAGCAATCAATGCTGGTCCTGCAGGAATTGATTCCAGTACTCATCTCTAGTCTAAAGAAACGTTGCTAGCTGGTGTGTTCCAAGCTTCTCCCGAACCGACTTCCCTCTCTCTAAAAGCCAAAGATCAAACTGCTGTCACATCAGCTGCCTGCACCGGGACGGGGCTGGGAAAGATCAGGGACCACGGAGAGCACTTGGGACAAGTGGACCAGTTTTAAAGCCTACAGAGCTTTGAAACAAGCGAGCAGGGTTTCAGCAGGGTCGCTGCCCGGCTCTCCAAGCAGCGCCTGGCAGGGCACAGCTCTGACACCCTTGGGGTTCGATTCCCACTCTCCCCAGCACACGAACCAACAAGGACGACACGAAAAGGGCTTTAACTGCGCCCCCAGCAAGTCCTTGGCGTGTGGCGATTCCCCGCGGCGCCCCCAGGCTGAGAGACCGCGGGGGAGGGGGGCTCGGCGGGGGGGGTGGTGTCTGCGGGGGGAGGTCTGCGGGGGGAGGTCTGCGGGGGGAGGTCTGCGGGGGGAGGTCTGCGGGGGGAGGTCTGCGGGGGGAGGTCTGCGGGGGGTGACTCCGCGCTGGCGTCCGAGGCACAGAGACTAGGCCCGGGCAGCCAGCCCGGGTCCCGACCGGGGGCGGCGGGAGCAGCGAGGCTTCCTCTGCCGCAGCCACGGGCACTGAACGCCGGCTGAGGGAGTTCCCACAGCCCCGCGGCCCCGGCCCGAAGCCCAAGCACGGGCTGTTCGCCGGCGGCTGAGAGGAAGGAAGAAAGACTCCTTGGAGAGGGTTAGGGCAAGACGGGGGCGGGCGGACCCTCCCCGCGGGCGGCGGAACTCCCCCTCCCCGCCCCTCACCTTCCCGTTCCGGGGGCTGCCGTTAACGAACAGCGTGACCCGCCTCATCCTGCGGCGGCGGCGGCGGCTCCTGCCCAACCCGGAAGGCAGCGCCCCGCTGACCGACAGGTGCCGAGGCCAATCGCGGCCAAGCCAAGACCTTTGACCAATGAGAAAGGCGTTCTGCTGCAGGGGCGGGGCAAGAGGGGAGGGAAGAGAGAGCGGGGGGGCGGGCACTGCCGATGGCCAATCAAGAGCCTCAGTCTAGTTTGAGCGGCAGCCGGCTGCCGTGTGGGCGTGTCTCGTGAGCGGGCCGTTAGCTCTCCCAACAGAGACGCCGTACAGGTCGGAGGGCTTTTGTGATCGTTCCGCGTTCGGGTGCTAAAAAGTCCCTCCTGCCCGGGAGTCCGCGGCACGGAGAGCGGGGCGGCACAAGGCCGGTTCCCGGGAACTACTGTCCCTCTGTGCCCCTTTGGCCGCGGTGCCGCGCGGTGCTCCGCGGTGCCTGGCGGCCGCAAGGTGTTAGCGAAGGTGGGCGATGGCGCGGAGTGATACACAGCAGTGCGGCCCGGTTTGAATGGCGGCGGCGCGCGCGCCGGTCGGGGAGCGCTGGGCGGCGCGGGCGGAGGTGAGCGGCCGGGGGGCAGCCGGGGGCTGTGCCTGGCCGGGAGGGGAGCGCCGCGGCTGCGGCTAGGGGCTGAGCGCGGAGGGAGTCGGGGTGTCCCGGAGTCACCGCAGTGGGGAGTCAGCCCTGCCCCGCCGCGTTTGGCGTTAACGAGCAGGCCTCGCTTGAGGGAGGCGCCGCGGACGTTGGTTGGTCTGTTGCCCTGGGCAGCGCTGCCACCGCGCTCCTGCAGGAGCTTCTGGCATAAGCTTGGTGCCGTGCTGCCGCCGGGCACCGCTGCAGTGGCAGTTGGCATTTGCTGCTCTTGGACATCTAACAGCCCCCCACGAAGGGATCCTTTGAAAGACCGCACAAGACAGTCAGTAGATACGAGCCAGCAGTGCCCAGGTGGCCGACGAAGCCAAAGGTGCCCTGGCTTGTATTAGAAACACGGTGGGGAGCAGGGAGGGACAGGGAGGCCACACCTTGAGTGTTCAGCCTGGAGAGGAGGAGGCTGAGTGGAGACCTCACTGCTCTCTACGGCTTCCTGGAGTCCAAAGTTTTCCAGCTAGTATCCAGCTCCTACGACTTGTTGCAGCACTTGCAGTAGCAGTGTGGCAGTGTGAGGGACGTGAAGTGTAAGTCTAATAAGGAATGAATGCAGGGCCTCTGTTTCCTCCCTCAAGGAACATTTCTGCTGCAGGGTTCTGTTGCCGTTTGTCTCTACGGTGCTGGCCTGTGGTGTCTTTCGGTGGAGCTTACTGTAGATCAGATTTTCCCTGTCCACTGCCCTGTCAAACACCTTGTTCCAGGAAAAAAATCCAAAACTCTTAAGTTTGGTAGAAGTTTGGGAATGGGAGTGAACTATTAAAATATCTTTCTCCTTTTATTTGATAGCTTTTTCTGTCCTCCAGTGAGACACCTGACTCAGTCTTTCTTCAAATCAGTCCCTAGCCATGCACAGAAGACTGAAGGATGGAAATTCTCTCCTGAGAGCTCAAGACAATGAGAACACACACACAGAAGAAAAGGAGGAGAGCTCTTGTCCTGAGCTGTCAAAGGACCAGGAGATTTGCAAAGGCATAAAGGCATTCAAGGAGAATTTAGGCAATGGGCAGGAGGTGCAGCTGCCAGGAGTCCCCCTGCAGCACCCCAGAAGATGTGGCAGGCGCTCGCGGCACACCGGGGAAGGTGTGGCCAGCTGCCAGCTCACCCAGTGCCCTGTGGGCATGCTGCAAGGGGGTGCTGCTGGGGAGCATGCCTTGCCTTTCAGCAGTAGGGAAAATCTGCCAGGAAGCAGCCCTCTTCCTTTGGGGGAGGAATGCTGCCTGACGCCCAGGAGGGACAAAGCAGAAGGATCATCTGCCTGTGGGCTCTCAGCGAGCCAGGGGCAGACACCTGTGGGCTTTACACCTGCAAGAGTTGCTGAATTTGGGCTCACCCAGGAAAACTTTACTATAGGTAAGGCTGGTGTGGCTGGTGACTTGTCCTTCTCAGGGGACAGCTGGAGGTCATGTAGCCAAAAGCTTCCCCTTGGGTCAGGTGCAGGTTGTCTGCCTTTAGGGAGCAACCTGCTTTTGCTCAGGAAGGTGTCTTGAGCTGAGCAGCTCACTTTGGATGTCTTGGTTTCTCCTCTCCTGTCCTCACTTCAGGGGCATCTCCAGCTTCACTGAAATTCAGACGAAGAGCAGGCATTGGGGCGCGGGGCTCACCGGAGAACAACAGCCTCATTCAGTTCCTTGCCCAGCAGAGAAGCAACAGGCAGAAAGAAGCTTTGGCTCAGGTGAAAGTCTCTCAAATTTCTGTTGTGCCAGTATAGGTCCCTCAGGGATCAAGATGTGCTGGCAGGAAGGGAAGGGAAGGCAAGGCAAGGCTCAGGAAGCAGCCATAGCAGGAACCATGGCTTCAATTTTGTTGACTTTCCATGGACTCTTTACTTCAGAGCCAGGGGATGTTGGGAGGTTGGTTGTGTAGAGCATGGGGGCTTTGCTCCTTTACCTTTACTTTCCTACCTTTGACATGCTTGATTGTTGCCAGTTAGTGTTGATAGTTCATAGTGAAGTAAATCCCAGCATAAGTGACTTGATTTTTAAGCAGGCTCACCCTTCAACTAGCACAGACTGTCAGACACCAAATTCTAGGGCTGCTCTGGAGGGGTAGGCTATGAAAGGCAATAAAGCTGAAGAGATTCTTGACACAGTTCCTGATTTGCATGGTTTTACTATGAAATATGAGCATTTTCTTCTTTTCTGAGTCTATTTTCCGTGCCAAAGTGCAAAGTGGTAAAGCCTGTGCTATCCTGGGGACACACAATAGTCTGATGAGGTGAATTTTGTTTTGGCAGGTCAGTCCTTTCAAACATGTCAGGCTGCTGAAGGACAAGATAGACACCTTTCAAACATCTTTTAAAGCAGTAGAAGAGGAAACTGGCACCCCTGGACTGTCACGAGTGGCTGAGGCCTCCCAGGATACAGGCTCCTGTAAGCTGATGTGTTCCTGGTGCATGCCTGACCTTAAACATTGGGGCACAAGACAGGAACACTTAGCACAACCAAAAACCTTTCCCTTGTAAGGACTGTAAAGTCTCTGGGTGTGGTTAGAGGAGTTTTGCTCATTTAAAGCTAATTGCTTGGTTCATCCTGAGCAGTGGCTTTGTGAGTGTCTCAAGACACCAAGGGTAAAGGTGGCAGCAGGTGCTCAGAGGGGGATGGAGGTTTTGGTGGTGTGCATTTGTCATTCACCTGGCTAAACGCTAAAGTCTGCAGCTCTCCTTCAGGCTTTAATGGTCCGTTCTGTCTGCTTGCTCTAAAGGTTTCAGTTCTGAGCACTGCACTAGAGATGCTGGAATGAATGTTTTATCAGATCTGAGCAGAGAGCAGGAAGGGAGCCCAGTGTGTGATGGAAGCAGTCTCTGCATCTCCCCAGCACAGCCCAGCAGGCCTCCGTGGGCTGAGCGTGCACAGAGCGGCTACTGGCTGCCACCTGTGCCGAAGAGAACACCAGAGAGGCAACCACTGGAGGGAATGCAGGTTGGTCACTGATTTACTGACTCCTGCAGTCATGGCTGCAGAGCCAGAGGTGAATCTGGTCCTTCAGTAATGATACTCTTGTCTAACATGCTTAGTGACTGACTGCTGTGAATGAGGAACAGCTGAATGCTGTCAATGCTCTCTCCTCCCTGCCTACCTGGGAAGCTTTGTTGGAAGCTTTCCTGTTAGGAGAGGATCCATGTTGAGCTTCATTCCTTTAGAAAACCAGTAATGGGCTGACTATTAAATGTTGTTGACAGAAAAAGTTCTTTTCACTTGATTTGAGCAGAGGCAGTAGCTGAGATGGTACTGATAGGTGACTGTCACTTGCTAGGAATGCTCCTGTGATGCCCTTGATGGAGGAGGTGAATCTCCTGCAGTCTCCAGCTGTGCAGAAATCCTTGAAGCACTGCAAACAGGTCAGATTCCCCTTTTGGGGTTTGTGCAGGCAGATCATTATGTGGGACCATAAGGTTTTGTCTCTGGTAAATCCAAAGAATGATTTGTATCTACCTCTGGGGTAGCTCATGTGTGGCATCCTGCTGCGTGCACTGGAAAATAAGGTTGCCAAGGAGAATGGCTATTGAAAAAATAGCAGTCTGTGTTTTTAATTGCAACAGAGGAAACTGAAAGACAGAGCTCTGAGAAGCCAAAGAAGAAAAAAGTTACTTTTGGGCAAGACCTGAGCCCAGAAATCTTTGATGAAGCTTTGCCTGCAAATGCTCCGCTGTGCAGGGGAGGGACCCCTGTGCAGCTGCACAGGCACAGCAGCCCTTCTGCAAGGCTCAGTCTCACTCAGGAGCCATTGCCCCAGCCCAGCTTCGATTGCTCTGAGGTAAGTTTGTAGCTGTTTGGTTCTTTTTTTCCTTGAAGTCATAAAAACAGCTTCTTAGTCTCTGTGAATGCTCAGTTTCTGCTTAATGTTTTGGTTTTGAAAGGCAATTGCTGAGCTGATGAAACAGTCTGCTTGAGGCTTGGGGATGGCACTGGGAAGTGCTTCTGAGCAGCATTTTGTCCTGTATAAAACTGAGTGCTGGTTGGACTCAAAACAGTTTTGCCTTGGCTTATTCATATCCTTTTGATTTTGCATTTCTTTCTGCCTTATGTAGCTTCTTTAAGGACAAAACAATTTTGTTCTCTTACCTGGCTGTTCCAAGCACTGCTGGAGCAGGGCTGCTTCAGTCTGTCTGGTGTAGTGCATTGCCAAAAGGTTGCCTTTTCTTGTTTAAAGGATTGTGACCCTCTTGAGGGGGTAGTGCAGGACGCTGTTGCTGCAGATCTTGTGCCTGCTGAAAATGCAGAAGGTAAGTTCAGCTTCTGGTTCTGTCAGTAGATAATGCAGCTCTGTCCCTGGAGATGCAGAGATGGGGATCTGCTTCAGCTGCACTCAGATTTAGTGCCCTTGTTCTCTTCTAAAGACCTCTGCAGTCGCTGCAGTGTTTCCCTGCTGTGGGTTCACTGGGGGTGGTGCTTTTCTGTGCCAGTGGCTGAGCTACTGCTCTGAGTAACTCTGCTCAGGGTCTTCAGGCCGATATTGCAGCCTGGGTCTTAACAAGCAAGACAACCACAAAACAATTGAAAAGGGCTTGTGCAAGTGCCAGCATCTGTAGGAAACCTCTCCAAGTGCTGACTGGTTTACCAAACACTCAGAGGTTTTAACTCTTTTCTGAAGTGTTTGTTAAATCTTGCCACGAGTGGGAGCTCCTCAGGCTGAGCTGACTGAAGACTGCACGAAGTCAGGAATGGTGTGGATTCTCCTCAAACGTGCTGTCACTTTCTGTGCTGGTATTGAGTTCTCTCATTTTCTGCATCCCTAGCAGCAGAGACTGGCAAGCCTGACAGGATGAGAACTCGCTCCTCTACGAAGAGGAAGGTAAATCTCTGTAGAGGGGGTGCCTGGGTTGCTTAGGTTTTTAACTTCCCAGGCAGAATCATTCTCTTTTTCTACCTTCTGATGCTACAAAAATTTTACACCCTCAGCTAGGAGGGCTGGATACATCCAGGTGCGTGGAAACATCCCTGCCAGTGCCGGTACTTGTCTTAGGACATCTCATTTCTGAATGTGGTTTTCATGCACAGTTAAGTCTTTTCATGTTCCTCAGCAGTGCAGCACCACCTCAGAGGGGCCTGATGCTGGCATCGCCGCTGCCACAGCTCCTGAGAGCGCTAAGGATAACCGCAGGCGGAACAAGCATCCAGACCAGAACACAACCACGGCTGCTGCCAAAAAGCCACGAGTAAGTGACAGCCCTCTGCAGCTGGGGCCTGCTGCCTGCTTCCTCCCACAGGTGTCCTTCCTTGTCTCCTTGGCATGGCTTTGTCCTACCAAAGATTTCTGAAGGCTCTCAGGTTTCCTGCTGCCAGGGAAGCCCTGGTGTCATCCTTTGCTGCAGCGCTGCCCCGGGGCTGGGGGGCGGCAGCAAGGGGATGCAGTGCTCTGCTCTGCCCTTTCAGAAGAGAAAACGTGCAGGCTGTGTGAGAAGGAGAAAGAAAGTCAAAGCATCTCTGTATGGGGAGAGAACAATGGCTTCTAGGAAACCCCTTCTGAGCCCTGTCCCTGAGGTTTCAGAGTGCTCCTTGTCTCCAGGCTCAGCACTTTTTTCAGGTAATGTGGTTTTGGGGTTTGTTTGGCCTTGCTCTTTTGGTGACTTTCAATTTTTTATTTCAAGTTGTGCTCAAAGATCTGATGGAGTTGTGAGCATAGGTAGGGCCCAGTTGTGCATTTCACACTGTACCTTGCCTCTGCAGCAGTAGAGTCCAGAGGATCAATAGTATCCAGCTGGATAATTGTAACTCCTGTGGGACTCGAGTGTGAGCGCTTGGGGCACTGATATTCCCCCAGTCTCTGGAAGTGCTGAGTTGGGTGTTAGGAAAGGGATGTGCACTGGGGCTTCCACATCACTTCTCTGCAGTGGGTTCTTTAGAGGGTTGCTTTGTTGAGCTAAGATCCTGTAAAGCCTCTGCTGTGATATTGCACAGGAGACTGTGTCCATTTACCAGTGCAACCTCTTGTCTGTTATGATGCAGAGGATGTGTTCTCAGGTGGCACCAAGCCTGGAAGTGCTTGGAAGGATGTCCAACAGAAGCCAATGGCTGAGAGAATGAGAGGCCAAACCACCTGTGCAGCTGATACTTCTGGAAGCTCTGAGGACCTGGATGTGGCAGAAGGCAGCAGTTCCCATGACACAGTGCTCCAGGTGTCAGGTGGTGATCTGGAGTCTGCTGCTGGCACTGAACAGGAGGTAACTGAGGTGCTTAAGGATACTGCTAGGAAGTCAGGATTGATCCTGATGCTGTCAGATCAAAAAAGGGAAGGGAAAAACCATGATTAAGCAGGGGAGCAGGCTGCTGGAGAGCCCATGGAATCTCCATCCTTGGAAGGAGATTGCAGAGCTCATTGTCAGGCTCTGGAGCAGATTCCAGCCTGTGGATTCTGTGTGGTTGGTTGGGGTCCTTTCGATAACGTCCAGACTTGATGTAGCAGATGTCTAGTGTTCAGCTCTTTGAAACCAGGTTGGATGGGGCCTTGAACAGCCTAGCCTGGTCTAGCAGATGGTGTCCCTGCCCATAACAGGGGGTTGGAACTGGGTGACCTGTAAGGGCCCTTCCAACCCAAGCCAGTCTGATCTGCCTTTTTATTTTCTCCCCAGTTCTCCCACACTGTGCCAGAGGCCAGGGCTGGCTTTGATACCTCTGACTGTGCCCCACAGGGTGAGCAGGCTGCACGGGCAAGAGAGGCAGAAGAAAGCACTTCCCTGATGGAAAACAAGAGGTTAGAAGGAGATCTTCTCAGTGAGGCAGAGTGGGTAGCTGGGCTGGAATTCCTGGAGCAGGACAGAGGGGTGCATGAGGGTGCCAGAGGAGCTCTGCAGCCACAGCAGTGTTCTGCCAGAGGGCGTCGAAGGAGGAGAACAAGAAGCGGAGCTGTTCCTTTTCCAGCTTTTCAACAGGAGGACACAACTGAAGACAATCTTCTGCTGCCTTCTTTTCATGTGGAAGAATTCTTAGCTGCTCCTCTTGATTCTTTTAATGTGGAAGAATTCTTGTCTGCTCCTCAGCCAAAACATGACCCCTCAGAGCCATCTCGTGGGGCAGTGAGAGTGAGGCGCAGCATGAGGCTGCAGGAGGATGCCCAGAGCGAAGGCCTTGCCTGGCTTCTGCTGCCCGAGGAGATGCAGAGTTGTGCTCCCCTGCTGGCTCCTGCTCGCAAGCTCAGGAGGAGCACAACTGTCCTGAGAGAATCTGAGAACCTTCACCATGGAGTGCAAAACCTCAGCCAGTTCCCAGCAGCAGGGAAGGAGAACCAGGGCTCTGCACACCCTGCTGCTGCCTGCCGGCGGCCACGCAGGAGGAGCCTCTACACATCCACCCCTCAGGGGGCAGCAGCTGGGGCCCTGGCACACAGAAGGAGCATAGGCGGGGGCCGAAGCCACTCTGAAGAGGCAAAAATTCCTCTTCACAGTAGCTAACACTTAGCAAGGGTTCTGCTGCCTCTGGTTTTCTGAAGGGAAGGTCAGTGTCAGACTCCTCTGTCCCATCTCCAACTCCCTTCTCTCTCCTGCCTTTCCTTAGTTTTTCCTTACTCCATGGATAGCTTAGAACTGCTGTTCCTTGTCTTGATGCCTAAAATACATTCACTCAGATTAATGTTAGTAAAAAAACCCAACAACTCTTAAACCTTTGTTGTCTAAACCATGAATTAAAAATAAATAAAATGAGAGTGGGGCTGTGGGGAGTGGAGCTGTCCTTCAGTGCTGGAGGGGCTCAGGGTGTGCTACAGGCACTGTCTGTTGTTCAGGACCTGTCTGCAGAGTCAAACCTGCATAAAAATAACACTGTTCTGCTTGCTTTCAAGCTTTAACAGCAGCTGTATTTTATTTTTGTCAGTGTTAGAAACAAGGCCACAGAAGAGCTCAGGTTTCACTGGGGCTGCACTAGGACAGTGTGAAAACTGAAAGCCACATCACAGGTTAGGGGTTGGAAGGGACCTCGAAAGCTCATCCAGTTCACCCCTTGCCATGTTCCTCTGGCATCTCTGCTCCAGCTTGCACCCCTTGCCCCTTGTCCTGTCATTGGACATCACTTGAGCAGAACATGGCTCCATCCTCCCCTCACTGCCCTCACAGGCACTGCATCCTCATAGGCACGACTGAGGGCGCCTCTCAGTTAAGAAAATGGGGAGAGGGGAAAAGAAGCCACTGCAGGATCCCAAGAGTAGTTTCAGCCCTCAGGAGTGGGCAGAGAAAAATGTTCAAGCTGCTCACAGGTAGATGAGCAGTGGAAATAAACCCAAAGTGCGGTTGGGTGTTCTTTAAACTGCTCTGCTTCAAGAGTGGGAGGTAAACTGCAAATCCCAGTGTTTGAACTTGGAATCAGGCAAGGTCTAATTTCACCGAGTCCCAGTAGAGAAGGTGAAGCTGTGCCTGTGACTTACAGACAGGGCTAATGTATTAGTGTTGTAATTAAGTCCTGTAAATTGTGCATAGCAGAGCAATTAACAACTGTAGCCAGGCTGGGGGGGGAGAAGGAAAACCTGTGTGCACTGGGAGTGAGGGCATGGAACACATTCCCTAAGTCCAACCTGAAAAACCTGGTGTTAGTCTTGGGTTCTTTCCAGTGACCCCTTGACTCCCATCTTCCTGCCCCCTGCACAGAGCTGGGGCTGGTCAGCTCTGCCTGTGTTTGGAAGGCAGAGGAGACAGCTCTGATGAATGGCTTTTATTGTACAGCATTTCAGACCCTTCCTGGCTGCATTCGGATGGAGTGGAAAATGTTCTGCCCTGTGCTGCAGCCAAGACAAACACAACATATTCCCTGAACCTGGATCTGTGCTTCACTCAAGCTGGCAGCAGTTAGAGCTCTGCTCTGAAACAAGAATTCAGTCTGACAATTTTTAGGCCTTGTGCAGCTGAATGCAACAGCCAAAGAAAATACTAGGGGAAAAATTCAATAATACAGATATTTACAGCTTGCAGGTGGCATTAATCTTTGGGGTGCTTGGTGTTTAGATTTCAGAATCCCTCTCAGCTGGGAGAGGTGGGGGTTGCAACAAAGAGATATATTTTTAGATATAAATTAGGGGGGGGTTAATGAGAATGGTCTTTCTGAAGAAAATCCATTTTATGTGGCTCCCTGTTGGGTGATAAATAGTTGTGATTCAAGGCTTTAAAAGTTGAGGGCCTATCAAGAAACTGAAAATTTTCCAAGCACAAGACCCAGCAAAGAGCAGTGAAAGCTCCTGACAGAAGCCTGCTCTCCCCTGACTGCTTTCCAGCCTGGCTGAAGTTGGGTTAAAAACCTTCTTTAAGGTGCAGGCTTACTGCTGGTTTTCAGCAGTGCCAGCCAGGGCCTTCTGTGCTGTGCAATGGGTTTTATAGCCTCAGCATCCCTCGTTGTTAGGAATAACAACAACAACTACTACATGGAGCCAGCACTGCCTGGAGGCCTCTTGAGCACTGTAACAACGGAGGACTAAAAGTCAATGATCAAAGCAGGCCCTGTGCCTGGTAGCTCCCAACCCCACCCCACAAGCAGCAATCCCTGTGAATAAATACTGCAAAACTTGTCCTGTGTTCAGCAGCCAGATGAGCTTCACTTGTGAAGGGATTGACAACATCATGAGAGACTCCAGGCAAGGTGTCCCACAGCCTGAAGAGAAGTTGCAAGAACAAATAGTGGTTATTCCTGGACAGCCTTTATGATGTGGGGAACTAAGCAAGCTAGGGAGCAGGAAATTGGAGGGTTTGTTCCCTCTGGGCTGGGGCTGTGCTTGTGCTGCTCTTGAGTGAAGTTACTGCTCAGGCTCCTTGTTCTTTGTCTTTGCCAGAGCTTGTGACATCAGGGTGAAAAACCCAGATCTGAAATCACCATCCATTAAATCAAGGGAGTTACACTGAAGATACTCTTTGAGGCCATGCTTCCCTGCCATAAATAACCTGCCTGTGGCATGCAAATGTTTAGACAAACAAATGCACTTCATTCCATGAGCAGGAGGTCAGCAACACTGAGCTTTGGTAGTAAATAATATTCACTAATGCAGATCTGTTCAGGTTGTAAGGGAATTCACATCTGAACTGTGGCTTGGGCGTGCTGAGTATCCTCCTGTGTGCTGTTGAGGAAGAAGGAGCTGTGTGGGTACAAATATTAATGATTAATAAAAAGCTCCTCTTGCTCTCCCTTCAAGGGGAAAATAAATCTGGAGTACCCATGGACTTGCCAGGAAGGCTTTGTGAGGTTTATGTAAGCAGTAAGTAATGTAGCTGTAGTTTATCTTCATGTGAGCAGTAGATAGCAGGAGCTGTGCAGAACAAGCCTCAGACCTCCTCCGGACGTTTGCCTCTTGGGTCTCCCACTGCCTGCTGTGCCTTGCTGAGGTCTCCTGCATTGCTGCGCTCCTCTGCCTCGGCTTTGGTGTCTGCTGCCTTCTGCTGTGCCTCACTTACCTTACTTCTGCCTTCCCAGTGCTTCCTTCCCTTGCTTAACGTCCTGGTGTCCAGTTTGTGCCAGCCCCCAAAGTGGCAAACTGCTCCAGGGAGCGATGGTCCAAGAAGGGAAGGGAAGCAGCTGGCAGCACAGGAGGTGTGCACACAAGATGCTGCAAGTCCAACATAGGAAACCTTTGCTGCCAGCAACTTTTTCTGGTGCTTGGCACAGTGCCTCTTAATAGAGCCACAGAAAGCTTTAGCCACAGCCAGATCCGTGGTGCTGAGTGCCTTGGGGCTGCACCTTTGTATGGGAGCTGAAGCCCTATAAGGCTGGAGGCAGAATTCAGCTGAGCAGCTTCACACCGACGCGGAACAGCCAAAGCCTTAAACAGTTCCTCTTATTAGCCAGGAGAATCTCTGCTTCTGAAAAGGGCTTTTTTCTCATTCCACCAAGGATCAGCAGGGACTTGGGGTGGTGGTTGAGGAGAAGTCTTAAACTAAATCCTCAAACTTTCCATTTCCATGTTTTTAGGCTGCCTCTCCCCTGCTCTCAGCACAACTCGTGGGCCTGTGCCAAAAGCTGTTTAAACAATATTAAGATGTTTTCTTCAAACTTCTCCCTAGGAAGATACTCTTTTTCAAGAGGAATGTTTTCCCTGGAGCATTACATCATGAATTGGTTCAGTTCTTGGAGTAAGAAATTGGACCAAATGGTGGAGAGGGTCTCCAGGGGAAACATACTTCTGCTGTTAAGTATTCCCCCCAGAAAGCTTAGAAACCGCTTACACAGAACCATTCTGTCCACATTTAGCCTTTCACCTTGCTGCAGCTGAGCAGAGGCAGGGGGGGGTTAGGCTTTTGTAAGGAAACTTGAACCTCCTTTGGTTTTGTCATTACATTTCCCCCACTCTCAACTGTGTCTTGTGAGCTGAGCTCTGGCAATGGCCAATCTCATTCCTGACAGCAGCGCTGCAGAATGCTGCATTGGGTTTGTGTGCAAACTGTTCATGAAATCTTCATTACCAAGGCTTCCTTGGAAACTCCCCACTTTGGGCTCTTATGTTTTGAGGATTAAAGTAAGAGGAAGCTCTGAAAAGAGCAGAGGAGGGAGGGATTTGGGTGGGTGAGAGGGACAGCAGCCATGTGAACAATGTCTGAGCTCTTACAGCTCTGTGTTTCCTCTCGCATTCCTCTTGCAGCACTGGAGGCCCTTGCTATGGTTTCCTCTGTCAGCTGAAAGCCTCAGAAGGAGAAGTGCTCCCCTTTGAGATCAGCTCAGATGGTTGGGTTTCTACCTCGGCAGTTCTGCTCTGTGGAAGCTGGCAGGCTCACAATGAAGGTCCACATTTTGCTTTGTAGGCATTAAGGACCTAAAACCACACTGCAGGCAGAAGCTGGATTTGGAAAGCTTTCATTTGTTGACCTGGAGCTGACACAATTGCCTTGCAGGATCTAAAATGAAGCTACCACCCTGTGTGATACAACAGAAGAACAAACATGCCCCAGGCAGGACACTCAGTGGCTCCTGACGGGCTTGACCTGAACCATGGAGCTGAATTAGGAGCCTCCTGTGATAGTCCTGAGTCATGTTCCCGTCAGTGTTTTGGGCAATGTTCTGCTGTCCCAGAACTCTTGATGGGCAGAGAGAGAATTTTTGTATCCCAAATCTTTTGTCTGGCACCTTCAAACACTTCTTAGAAAACCAAACACAAGCAAAAGCTCAGATGAATTCTCACCACACTCTGCAGGCACAGGAGGCTGAGGAGAAGGTCAGGCCCTACAGAGGCTTTCTCTGTCCCCAGCTGATGTCTCTCTAGGCAGTGGAGTGGGCTTGGTGGATTTTTAAAGAAAAAACTCCCAGGCAGATGGAACTGTTCCTGGCCAGGACCACTTGCTGGTCCAGCACTACAAGTGGAACTGGCACAGGACTCTAAAAGACTCCTGCCAACGTGTATTTAAATTATGTAATCACATGAAGCAACTAATTGCACTGTGCAGCCTTCTGCTGCACCCAGGCCACGAAATCCTGGAATAACAAAGTGTCTGCAGGTAGTGCAAGGTGGTAAGAAGCTCCCTTGGCATTGCAGAGGTCCTCTTGGAGTTTGGTGCCTCAGGTTCTACATCTGCACAAGGAGATGTCCACCTCTTGTGAGCAGTGGGAAGTGCATTCACAACCAGCAATGAGCTGGTTTTAACTCTTTCTGTGCCAATTACATCTCTGCACAGGGGTGAATCATTTGATGGTCAGCAGCACTGATGTCCCTGCTGCTCAGGTGCACAGCAACAGCCCCAGTGCCTCAAGGGTGCTGCTGTCAGAGCAGAGGAGGCTTGCAGAGCTTTGTAAAGCCCTTCAGATAATGTCTTTTATATCTGTGATTGATTTATTTGATATTTATGCAGTTGGCAGTGGGATTTGAAATATAACATAAGCACTTCCTGAGATGTCAGTGCTGCACTGTTAGTGGTCTGCACAAGGCTGTAATTCATATCTGCAGGTGCTTGCTCTGCTATCAAACACTGCACTAACATCATGCCTGTGGAATCCGGCCCTCCCCAGCGGCCCATTTGTATCCTGATATGCCCACATCTTTCCTATGTGTGTTTTTCTTTCTTAAGGAGCTCTCATTTCCTCCAATAGGATATGTTTTATTTCATCCTTTTTCCTGCACTCACTCATATTAATGTCACCACACTCACTGGTAATGGCTGGGCTGGGCAATCGCCCGTGCAGCCCCAGAGCACGGCCTGAAACCCAACGCCTGGACACTTTGTCAAGCAATGGAGGGTGGCTGAGGGAAGGGAGGGCAGAGCTGCTTTTTGGACTCTGATTTGAACTTCCCCCGTTAAAGGTGCGTGGATCATGCTCAGCACAGCCCATGGCCCCTGCTTTGTGCTCCAGGACAGGGCAGGTGTCCCGGGGTGGGAGTTTTCTGGGGTCCTTCTGCCACATGGTCTGATGGTGGTGACCTGCCTGCCTCCTTTGCTGTGCTTTGCCTACCCCTGGTGATGAGCACACAGCTGGGGACAGCAGGGCTGGCAGTGAGCTGCATGGATGCCCTCAATGCACAGCTCTAGCACGTGGGGATGGCCTCACACCAGCAGGGCCGGGGCTGCACGCCTGGACACTGCACTCTGTCACAGCAGGGAACAAAACACAGCCACAAATGAGTGCAAGGTGGAAATAATCTTTGAGGGGAGAGGTGGAGGGGAATGAAAAGTTATTAAAAGCAGAAGAGATCTCAGGGAACTCAGCTTGGTGCCATTCTCATGAAGAAGCTTTGAATACAGCAGGGAAAAGGCATCGGGAGGAATTACCCAAAATGGGTGGCACAAATGCGAGCAGAAAGTAATTCATCAGCTTTGGAGGCACTCAGCTCAAACTGTGAGCTGGATTTGCCTGACCTGCATTGGGGAGCAAGCGTTAATGAAAGGGCCACAGCAGCTCCTGGCTCCTTCAGTTCGTTCATTTCCCACTAGATGTCTCCGGTGTAAAAACTAATTAGGAATCTTCTTGATTGAACTGGGGAACAAAACAGGATGAAGCTTTACTTTTTCTTTTTCCTTTTCTTTCTTTTTTCTTTTTAATTATTTTTATTTCTTTTCCAGTCTGCTGCTGCTGTGCAGAGTGCAGCTTAACCCTTGAGCCTTCTCCAGTAACTACTGCAGGATGACAAGAGGCCACTCAAAGGATGCACTTCGTGGAATGCTTCAGTTTTAGGGGTTTAATACTAGAGAGTTGTCCAAGTGTTGTGAAAATCAAATCTTTATTCCCACCAATTCTTTGGCTGCTGCCTGGAATATGCAACTCATCTCCCAGCTCTGGTGACACCAGCAGCAGGCTGTGAACCAGCCCTGGGTTTTATTTAGCACTCTGTTGGCAATGCTGTGTTTGAGCTTGGACCTCCCTTTGGGATTTCTCTTTGCAGAAGGCTCTGGGTGAGCTTGCAGAAGAGTTTTCTCTGAAGTGTTTGCTCTAAACAGATCCCAGGATCCACCCACATGGATCCTGCTGCAGGGCTGAGGCTCCCTCCTAGAAAAACCCAGAGTTTCTGTTGGCATTTTTCTGTGGCCTGCAGATGAGGAGCTGTGAGAAGTGTGGTAGCGCTTCAGTATTGGAGAGTCAGGGACCTGTTGATTTCTCTTTCTTTGCTTTTTGAAGCCTGGGTCTTGATACTCTCTGTGTGCTGCCTTTGCCCTGCCATGCAGTGTTGTTGTGCCTGCATCGAGCAGCTCTGTCCCGGCTGCTGTTGGGGGTGGCACTGGTTGAAGAGCACACAGTCAGCCTCAGACATCGCCAGCAGGCACCTGTCCTGTTTAGGCTGCCTCTCCTCAGCTCCTACATTTCCTTCTTTATCCTCTCTCTCTGTGCAGCCTGTTGTGTTGCCTTCCACACTGAACCCTGCTCTTCAGCCTGGCCTTGGCCACAGCGACACACAGTCCCAGCACTCTGCTGGCAACCAGTGAGCTCTGTGTGCATCTGCAGCACCTCTCAGAGTCCCCAGGCTTGACAGGGATCTATGGGCACTATTTTAATTAGATAATAGAATAATTTCACATGCAATTGAAAGTGCTGCAGGGGAAGCAGGGGGGTGTTTGGGAAGGTGGATTGTAATTACCCGAGCTGGAATTCGGCCAGGATGCAGAGGTGAGGCTTCAGAGGGCACCGAGGGACCTGCAACTAGCACAAGTAGTTAAAATCTCAGCTAGACTTCTGATTTGAAAGATGCAGCCTCACAGCCTGGTGCCCCCACAGAGTCCTTGCTCAGGACTGAGCACAGCTACCAGAAAAAGCCACAAGCAATTTTCCACAATAAAGGCACAAAGGAAACAGAGGTGACTGTGGGACTGGGACTGGGACCGGGATTTGTTCTGCCCCAGATTGTCCTTGGCATTTTCTGCTACACTTCCCACAACTCACAAAAAATTGAGTTCAGCAGGAGCTGGTTCAGGGAGCTGAGATTTGAAGTCTCGTGGCTGAAGTGGTCATTTGGTCATGTGAGAGACCTCAAAGACTTGGGCATTTGGCAGCATTTTCAGTGGAAGATGAGCACAAGCCCTGAGTGACCTAAAAGAGGGTGAGGGCATAAAATCTGAGCCTTAATCAGACTGAGAAGTCCAGGGCTGGTTCAGTTCTCAGTCCTGGACAAGCTGCTGGTATCATTAGGGCACTCTCTAACTTTTGCTCTCTGGGAAGGACCCTTCTGATTTTGCTCTCTGCTGCTGCTCAGGCAGATATAAGCTCCCCTGTGCTGCAGTCTTGGTGGCTCTGTGGTACAATAACCAGCACCCTGCCATAAGCCTTGTGTGAAAAATGGCCTGAGACTGCTTTACAAGTCCAGAGAAACACTGCTGCAGGGGTGACCCCCGTGCAAGGTCACAGATGTTCTGCATGGTGGGGGAAGAGCTGGTTCCATGTGTGCAGGCCAGGAGAAGTCTCTGGCTGCTCTCAGCCTTTCCCTCGGTTGCTGCAGTGCTGCCAGCCGGCTGCAGAGCTCTACACAGCCTGGCAGAGCTCCCTGTGGAGGTGACACAAAGCAGGGTCGTGGTGGCAGGCTGGGCCCAGAGCTTCCTGCTCCCTTTCCCTTCACTTTGCACTTAAAATAAAAACCCCAAGTTTTACATGCCCAGCCAGCCACATAGGATGGAATTCTGAAGGATAAAATGGAGCAGGTCTTGAGGAGGTTTGTAACTCAACATCAGTTTGGAAACTGCCTAAATGTGCGGAAATTCACCTGCAGAAATGGATCTGGAATCACTTGGATGATCTCTCTAGTCTCCCCTGCATGCCCTTGAAAGCTTACCTGTTGCAGATGGGTTTCTGTGACCTGGCTTGGGTTCTTTCTTTGCCTAAATGTGAGTGAGGCTCTGCTGGGTTCTGAGCAGTGGCTTGTGGCCTCCCCCTCATATCTTCCTTGTTTTTTCTGACGTGGATATTGCTATCATCATCCTCCTGCTCTCAGGCTGGCACCAATGCTTACAGGAGCTTTACAAGAGAGCATCTCAACCAGAGTTAATTTCTAGATTCTGCACTTAGAGAGCTCAAGGGTTTAGTAAATCAAGGTCAAGATATCAGCCACAATTTCTTCTGCAGGGAAACTGAGGCAAGAAGATTTTTCTGGATTATATGGCAAGTGATATAAATGTGTGAGCTGTTTGTACTGGAAGACTGCTGAGCTGGGCTGACCTTGTGATCTAAGGCAAGAGGCATAAATCTCAAAGGCTGGGATTAGGAATAACAACTCCTACAAGCAGAGTTCCCCCTTCCTTCTCCTGCTGCTTGCTCTTGTGTACTGGTGACTTGAAAAGGGCTGCCAGGCCTGAAAAGCTCCTAGTTTACAGAATTAGTCAACATAGTCCTGTGGCTTGGCATTGCATAAATTACACCAAACACTTTCATCCCTGAGCAAGCTGTAACAGGAGGGGAAGAGCCAGGAGGTAACTCGAGTTACAACTGTTAATGACAAAAGAAAACTTGGAGCTGCCTTTCCAGTGCATGTTAATTTAGTGGCATTTAATTTTTTTTCAGTTAGGGTTTTCACCTCTTGACCACTGCTTGATCCATGAAATTGCAAAGCAAACCCTTTGTTTGCCATTGGTACAAGAGGTTCAACTGCTTTCCCTGCTCTCTGTCATCCCCCCTTACTTCTGGGCCTCTTTCAAACTGATTAAAGCACCTCCGGGTCTAATCCACGCTGTTCTCTCACTGCATGTCTCAGTCAACAAGCAAATATTGTCTTTATCTTAAAAGCAAACAGCCAGCAGCTGATGGCATGAAGAAGAGGAGCTCAGATACTCCAGGAGGGACGATGCTAGGTTTGCGGAGAGGGCGACTCGGGGCCTTGCCCTGCCGGCTTCCGGCCACTAGATAGCGACAGAGAGCCGCCGACAGAGACCGCAGCGCGCCGGGCAGGCTGCGGCGCAGGCTTCTCCCCTCTGTCTTAGGCACTTAAGGGTAGAGCCTAGAGTGACCTTTGCTGCCTTGGGCTCTGTGGAGAAATATCTCAGACATGTGCAATGTGCCTCCTTTGTTTAAATAGGCGCTGTCAAGGTGTTGTAGGCTCTGTTATCCAACCCCCCCATGGAAGTTCACCAGCAGAACAAATTTTCTTGTAGGTATTTTATCTGCTTTGCACATGTAGAGCTGTTTGGAGAAGACTGCCCGTGCCTGGGTGGAGGGGAAGGCTGCATTTCCAAGGGGAAGGTTGCATTTCTAAGGGGAAGGTTGCATTTCCAAGGGGAAGGCTGCATTTCTAAGGGGAAGGATACATTTCCAAGGGGAAGGATGCCCTTCTAAGGGGAAGGATGCATTTCCAAGGGGAAGGTTGCATTTCCAAGGGGAAGGATGCATTTCTAAGAGGAAGGATGCATTTCCAAGGGGAAGGATGCATTTCTAAGGGGAAGGATATATTTCCAAGGGGAAGGATGCACTTCTAAGGGGAAGGCTGCATTTCCAAGGGGAAGGATGCATTTCTAAGGGGAAGGATACATTTCCAAGGGGAAGGATGCACTTCTAAGGGGAAGGATGCATTTCCAAGGGGAAGGATGCATTTCCAAGGGGAAGGTTGCATTTCCAAGGGGAAGGATGCATTTCCAAGGGGAAGGATGCATTTCCAAGGGGAAGGCTGCATTTCTAAGAGGAAGGATACATTTCCAAGGGGAAGGATGCATTTCCAAGGGGAAGGATGCATTTCCAAGGGGAAGGATGCATTTCTAAGGGGAAGGATGCACTTCTAAGGGGAAGGATGCATTTCCAAGGGGAAGGATGCATTTCTAAGGGGAAGGATGCATTTCCAAGGGGAAGGCTGCATTTCCAAGGGGAAGGATGCATTTCCAAGGGGAAGGATGCACTTCTAAGGGGAAGGATGCATTTCCAAGGGGAAGGATGCATTTCTAAGGGGAAGGATGCATTTCCAAGGGGAAGGCTGCATTTCCAAGGGGAAGGATGCATTTCCAAGGGGAAGGATGCACTTCTAAGGGGAAGGATGCATTTCCAAGGGGAAGGATGCATTTCCAAGGGGAAGGATGCATTTCTAAGGGGAAGGATGCACTTCTAAGGGGAAGGATGCATTTCCAAGGGGAAGGTTGCATTTCCAAGGGGAAGGATGCACTTCCAAGGGGAAGGATGCATTTCTAAGGGGAAGGATGCATTTCCAAGGGGAAGGATGCACTTCCAAGGGGAAGGATGCACTTCTAAGGGGAAGGATGCATTTCCAAGGGGAAGGATGCATTTCCAAGGGGAAGGATGCACTTCCAAGGGGAAGGATGCATTTCCAAGGGGAAGGATGCACTTCTAAGGGGAAGGTTGCATTTCCAAGGGGAAGGATGCATTTCCAAGGGGAAGGATGCATTTCCAAGGGGAAGGATGCACTTCTAAGGGGAAGGTTGCATTTCCAAGGGGAAGGATGCATTTCCAAGGGGAAGGTTGCATTTCCAAGGGGAAGGATGCATTTCTGAGGGGAAGGTTGCATTTCCAAGGGGAAGGATGCATTTCTGAGGGGAAGGTTGCATTTCCAAGGGGAAGGATGCATTTCCAAGGGGAAGGATGCATTTCTGAGGGGAAGGTTGCATTTCCAAGGGGAAGGATGCATTTCCAAGGGGAAGGATGCATTTCTGAGGGGAAGGTTGCATTTCTAGGGGAAGGCTGCATTTCTGAGGGGAAGGCTGCATTTCTGAGGGGGAGGATGCCTCAGCCCTGACCTTAGAGCTGTCTCTGATCACTTGTGTCATTGCCCAGCCCCAGTTTCCCCCCTGTAACATGGGGATGCTCCTGACTCATTTTGGTGAGAAGCTCTGGGCTGTCCCATTGCTTTGTGAGGAAGATGCTGAGGCTGCCTTGTTTGCTTGGGTTTTAGCAGGTCACACATGAAGGGAGTCAAGAAGCAGAGCCTGCTGACAGCTGCTGTGGGGTGGTAGAACACTGTGGTGTGTGTTTGAGGATCAAAAGCATGGACAATGTGGGAAATGCCTTTCCTGCACCTGCCCTGGAAGGAAGATCTCCGCTGAGACACCTACATCGTCCAGCTGATGTATCAGCAGAGCCGGAAGGTTAATCCCACTTTTGTCTTCAGGTGGACTTCAGCAGTGCCCACTAGAGAGCAAAAGCTGCCTGTGATACACCTTCTGTGCTGGCCTGAGGCCATTGCCTCTGATTCCTTCACCTGCAGAAGTGCAGGCTGGAAACGTGGAGTCCTGCCTGTGTCCGTAATTATTTGCAACTGAGAGCATCTTGTGTCTTCTCTTTCTGCAGACTGAGCTGTAGATATCATTTTTAAAACAACAGACTCCTGGGGGGGCTGGGAGGGTGTATAGCCTTCAATAATTAGAGTAGAAAGTGCCAAGGGACATGACAAATGAACCTGCACTGAAAGATGGGCTGAATATTTAAACTGAACACACACAGCTGGTGAGCTGCTTTTCCACCATGAGCCCAGAGCCTGCTCACCTTGCTCAGGACAGCCCTTGTGGTGAGCAGACCCAGGAGCTGCAGTGGGGCTGACCCACAGTGGCCATAACCATGGATCTGATGATTCTGTGATTCTATCTGGCTTGCATAGAAATCATCTTGATATCAGAATGGCACTGCCTGATTGAATCCAACCAGCCCTGTGGGACCAGCCAGAGAGGTTTTGTGAGGCACTCTCAAGTCTTCTGGCAGCAGCAGTTTCACTCCAGGCAGAGACCCTTCAAAAGCCTGAACATCCAAACCAAGCAGAGGAGGCAGCCTGAAAGCCAGGCAGGCCTGTTTGTGGCTGGCTTCTGGTGTATGACAGTGAGAACCTTCAGCTGTGCTCTCAGGCTCGGTGTGTGCAGAGGCTGCTGTGCTGGGGGAACTTCCAGAAGGTGCTTTGGGAGGGCTCAGTCCAAACCTCTGTGGATGGCACATCTGCTTCACTGCTAATCTACAGAGCACTCACTGGAGGCCTGGGCATAGCTGGATGTGGTCTCCTTGGCTTTGCTGGGGTAGATACAAAGCTCTCAGGAAAAAGAGAGCTCTGCTCACAGACTGAGTCAGGGAAGCCACCTCCCACCCTGTTCCTAAAGAAAAATACTCTGCCTCCAGGCTCCTAACAGATGGCCTCACTGCTCCTGTTCCACTGCCCATGCACTCTGTGTGTGTGCTGAAAGGAGGAGATGCACTTTGCAGCTACCAACTCTGAAGCTGCAGGGACAGGGGGAATGTGTGAGTGGGCATCTGAACACAGACATGTCCTTGGGATGGGGTTCTCACAGGGTGTGTTAGGGAGGAGATCAAGGCTGCAGCAGTAGCTTGGTTTGTACTGCAGTCTGCCTTCCAGTCAGAACTGGTGATGATGGCCACAAAGATGGTCCAAGGGCTGGAGCACCTGACAGCATTTTCATGTGAGGAGTTCCTCATGCTAAAATGTGGCCATGACCTGAGAGCTGTAAGAGTGCTCTGGGGTGGGGAGCACGTTGGGGGCACTGAGGTGACTTCCCCCCTGCTCAACCCCTGAAGATATGAAAAGTAAACTCTGTCAGCTGGGTGCAGGTTTGCCACCCCCGTGCTGCACTGTCTAGATGCACAGAAGGGGCTCTGTTGGCAGCATCATTTACCTCGGCAGCGCTGGGAAGTGTGAGCTTGTGGAACATATGGGCTGCAATCTCGGGGCAGAGCAGCCTGTGTGAAGGATGCAGCAGCTCAGAAAATATTCTTGTTTTTGTCAGTTTGAATACAAGCTGCTTAAAACTGAGCTGAAGCAAAACACAAATTCCTATGGCTTGAGGAAAATGCTTTACAGTGCCTGCCTTGAACAGATCCCTCCCTTCTTCCTCAGTCTTGTTACATTTCAGTGACTGCAATTAAGAATAAAAAACCCAAGGCAGACCCAGAAAAGTTTGCTACTCTAAAAAGCATCAGTCTGGCACAGGGAAGAGATGAAGCTCCTGCCAAAGTGCAGTCCATGAGAGCATTCCTTCCCTGTGTGAATGAGTTCCAAAGACCCTGGCTCTGGATGGTGGAGAGCCCTTTCTCTACTGTCAGTGGTATGCCAGCGAGGCCAGGGGTCCCCTGCTTGGAGGGTAAAATGTCCTTTGCATACAGGGTAACATCAGGCAGAGATTCTGATCCAAACCCTGGTGCTTAGAGGAGACTCCACTCATGTCAGCAAAGGTTAGTTTGTTGCTTTCTGAGTAGCTAGAAAGAAGTGTTGTGATTTTCACAGAATCATGGAATTATTTCAGTTAGAAAACTTCTCTGAGATCAAGTCAAGCATCTCCCTAACACCATGGCCACCAACCCATGGACCCAGGTGCCATGCCCACACATTTCTTGACCACTTCCACCACTTCCCTGGGCAGCCTGCTCCAGCTTTAATAGGAGATGAATCTTCAACTCTTGAAGAGTCTGATCCTGTGTGACTGAAACCAGTGGGAAACAGTTCCAGTGCTATTCTTCTACTTGTTCTCCATGCAGGAGCAACACCACAATGGAGCTGAACCAAACTCAAGCCATTGTCACCTCTTTGGAGAATTTGTTTTCCCTTGGAGAAAGTCTTCCCATGGAGAAAGTCTTCCCATGCCTTTCGCATTATTGTAACCGACAACTCTAAGACACTGTCTAATGTTAATTCTGCTCGTTGCTGCCAATTATAATCAGAGCTAGTCAAAATAAACAAATTAAACAAATAAACATGTCAAAACATCTCAGTTGTAGAGAAAATAAGCCAAGTCTGAACTCTCTGCGTGCCGTGGCGGAGCCGGCGTGCTGCAGACTGTAAAATGTTCTCTCGCAGCTTTCTCCTCTTGCTGGGGAAAGAGAAGCAAAGGTTGGGTCAGTTTAGAGTTACAGTTTAGCTCTGCCCTGCTAAGGAGCCTGCAACCAAGACCAAATGAAACCCAAATGTTCCTTTAGCTCCTTCACCCACCCTAATGATCGTCTGCTGCATGTTTTAAACGTGGGTTGGTTTTGTCTTTAGGGCTTGGGGATTTTTCTGAGCGATTCTGTGCTGTCAGAGTGCCAAGATGCTAAATCATTGTAGGATCTGGACAAGATGCAGGTGAAAATGTACCAAATGTGGATCTGCACTTCACTACAAACCACACTGCTGCTGTGACAGTGCAGCATCCAGGAGTGCAACACTAGGCCACTGACATGAGAGAGCAGCCCAGCCTGGGGGGAAATCCATCACACATGCTTCTGCTGCACGGGGTGGGCATCAGACCCTGCATTTGCTAAGCAGTGGTCATGGGAGGAGGGGGCAACATTTTGGGGCTGGGCTCTTTTTTAGTGGTATGTTAACCTTAAAAATCTGTTGTGAGGTTAAAGGGAAAAAGCTGTCGCCTTGGACAGGTGGTTCTTGTAAAGAGCTGATCTTTAAAGTGCTCTCTCGCAGTGTCAGCTCCCAGCCTCTCGCAGAGATAAAGCTGCACTGCAGGTGATGCTGGGACTCTTCTGCTGGCTGTCACACAGCTCTCCAAGCCAGCCCCAGGCTCGCATGTGGAAAGGGACCTGATTTTTGTGATGTGAGACACAGGCACCAAGGAGCTGTTTCAAATGGCAAGTCAGCACTGGGGCTATGAGATGCAAAGCTCAGAAATGGTGGCCCTGCTTTTGCAGCTCTTAGAAGGTCCCTGGTTGGGTGCAATCAGGAGGCAACTGCTGCTGGCACTGCTCCTGGGTTTCCTTGGAAGAAACAACTCTCTGTTGTGAGCCCACTGGGCTCAGGTATGCCAGGTGTGGAGGCACGAGGTGGAGGGAGACCTCCCTAATAAAAAAGCAGCAAATGACCACAGAGATTGCTTGGCAAATGCTTGCTCCTCCTGCCCCTATGTTGGGACCTGCAGTGGGGTTTGCTCTGCCCTAAAGGAAAACAGAACCACAGAACCATTCGGGTCTGAAAAGGCCTCTGAGGCCATCAAGTCCAACTGTCAGCCCAACACTACAATGACCACCAGCCCACGTCCCCAGGTGCCATATCTACAGGTTTGAACACCTCCATGGGTGGTGACTCCCTGTTCCACCCCAGACCCAGGCATCTTCCTTGAGGTGTGTTTGACTTTGCAAGGCAGTTTGAAGAGAGCCTGAGTCCCCCACAGCAACACACAGGACTCTTAACTGGTGAGGTTCTTCCTTCTCTCCCTCCCTTCCTTTGCTTCCCCCCACAATGTTTTTCATGTAGCTAGGGCCTGGGGAGCAGAGGAACACTGTGCCTTTGAAAGGCTGTGTGCTGCAGACAGTCCATAGAACCTGGGTTATTAACAGCCTCTCACAAGACAGTTATTTTTGGAGTGGCCTCTGAGGAGGCAACCTCTTGGAATCGAGCTCATTTATTCTGCGTCTCACTGTCCTGCCATTTCCTGCAGAGAGAGGGGAAAAGTGAAACCACATGTTCCGAGGAGCGAGCGGAGGGAAGCCCACCGAAGACAAATGACTGCTCCTCTCCCCTGGCAATCAGTCAAGGCCGGGCTGGGAGCCAGCCCAGGTGTTCCCAGGAACAATGCAAATCGCAGCTGATTGTGCTGACAGATTCTTCTGGTAATTTCCTGTTGTTTGGCATCTTCAGGTTACGTTCCCACAGTTGTGGATGCTGACAAAGTCCGGGGCCTTCAAATCCACCTTGGAGCTGGAGGCACAGGGATCCTCCCTGCGTGTCTCCCCTGCGGCCGAAGCCTTCGCTCGCAGCCCACAGATGTTTTAATTTAATTCCTTTTGCAAAATACAAATTTTAATGAGTCTGAATTTTCAAAACTATTTGCACCTGCACCATCTAGAATTTCTTGGCAGTCCCCCCACCGCTTTTGCCAGGATTCCTGCTCGTTCTACCACTTCATCCTACCACTTGGAAGGCTTTCCTCTTGTGCCTCCTATTATCTTCCACATCAGGGCTGCTCAAGACACCCTCACTGATGGAAGAGAGCCTTGAGCTGGCCACAGGAGGGGAGGAGGCTGAGCTGACAGCTTGAGATGCTGCCAGCAGGGTGGTGTTAGAGCGAGGGGTGGCCTCAGATAGCAGGTGCTGATTCTGGACCCGCGGTGAAGAGGGCTGCCCCCAAAGAGAGCAGCGAGGCAGAGGAGGGCAGGCAGGCTGAGAGTGATCTTAGAGCTTGGTGCACTCCAGTGTGTCAGGAAGTTATAAATACTGCCTGGGCTTGCTTGAGCAACTCACATTCTGGGATGGTTGGTTTTTTCTGAGTTGGAATGGAGCTGGATGGGCACCAGGGAGCAGCAGCCCCGGGTCCGTTGTCTCCTTTATTCTCGGTGTGCATTCCAAGTGGAGGGAGAGCAGAGCACAGGGGAGGTTACTGCAGTCTGTATAGAGGGGAGGGGGGGTCCTGCCCAGCCTTTCCTCTGGGTATTTCCTGACAGTTTATCTATTCCTAGAAGATAATTCTGAAAGCAACTCTTGAGTTTTGAAGTACTTTGCAAACCTTCAGCAGTTTCTGGTGGTTTGTTGGTTTTTCTGTAGTTTCAAGGTTCATGCCAGAGAGCTCTGACTCTGAACGGATGTCCTGCCTTGGCTGGGGAATTTTCCACCTTTTTGTTGTCCTTAGAGGGAGGAAATTTCTCATTATCTGTGGGGCAGGTGAAGCAGGACTAAGGCTGATCAGAACCACCCTGCTTTTTAATTTGCTTTTCCTCAGAAAATTGTGGGTTTAGCTAAGTGAAAAATTCTGACCCTCGAAAAACCAAACTCAACAAAACCCCAGCCAGGAATCTCAGGCAGGTCTTCTTAGTCTCGTTTGTTGGGGCAGGGGATGGATGGATCTTTAAGCAGACTGAGGAGCTACTGCCCTCAGGTTAAGGTAGCATCAACTGTGCTGGGCTGCTCACGAAGCTGTCAGGAGCTGTTGAGGTGCTGAGGTTGTGTTCAGTATCCTAAAAGTCCCTTTCTCTGAGGCCGTTGATCCACTCCTGTAAACAACTCATAAAGCCTCTTCTGCCTCCCGGTAGGACCAGCCTGATGCACTCCTCAGCTGCTTGCTGGAGATGTCTCTGGTTTAGGCTTGCTGACAGCCCTTGCAGGCCCATCGCAGCTCCCTTGGTGCTAATGGCTGTTCCCAGGGAGTGCCCCGGGGGGATTTGATGAGCAGGTTAGGAGAAAGAGGGAAATCATCTTGTGAACCGCCCCCCACCCTCTGGTTTCCATCAAAAAAGCTTTTCGGTGGAAATCTTCTCCCAGCTGGAGTGTCACCTTCTGTTCAAATCCCTAAAATTAGCCTGAGAATCTTCTCTCACTTCGACAAATCCATGCTGTCTGCTCGCTGGTAATTACCCTTCTGGAGCAGTGGCAAAGGCAGGCACGTTTGCAGAGCTCTCTGAAGATGAGAAGCCCTCCTGGCTCCTCGTGGTCCTTGCACGCGTTGGCAAATGGGTAGGCACCTGGGAGATGCAGGAGGGTTTGAGATGCTTCTCCCCAGGAGCAGAAATGTGCCACCCATGCTGTGAATCCACCTCAGTGATTACTGCAGGGCTTTGGCTCTGGGGAGCTGCCAGCTATCTGCCCACTCAGCCTGACTCAGAGCCTACTGAAGGCAATTAGAACCTTGTCACTAATTACCAATGGGATCCAAAGTGCCTGGTGGTAGCCAAATCCTCCAAGTCCTCCTGCTTGTGGGCCCCACTTTGGTGTACATCTCTGCAAGGAGGCTACAGTGAGGTGGGGGCTGGTCTCTTCTCCTTAGTAACTGGCAATAGAAGGAGAGGAAATGGCCTCAAGTTGCACCATGGGAGGCTTAGGTTGGAGATAAGGAACAATTTCCTTGCTGCAAGTGTGGTCAGGGATTGGCACAGGCTGCCCAGGGAGGTGGTGGAGTCCCCATCCGTGGAGGTGTTCCAGAAACCTGTGGCCATGGCACTTGGGGCCATGGTTTAGTGTCCATGGAGGTGTTGTGCTGATGCTGGACTGGATGATCTCAGAGAGCTTTTCCACCTGAGACAGCTCTGTGGTTCTTCCATGCATCCCATCCCCCTGGCTCAGGAGCTGTGGTGAGTCCCGAGCACTGAGGGCTGTCCCTGGGAAGGCTGTTCCCAATTATTGGTGTCTCTGGGTGCCTGTGTAAGACCAGGCAATAAATCCTGCGGGAAGATGACATCTCTCCAACAGGACCTCGCTGTCTCCTAATCGATTTACAGGGAGTGAGCAACATGGAACCCCCCAGCCCCCATCAATCAGGGCTTCTGCTCTGATTTCATCCTGCTAATGGCATGCTGGGGGCTCGCTGGTGTGGGCTGGGGGCTGCAGGCACTGTGATTTGCAGTTTCTTGGTGGCCCTGTGGAGCTCTGCCACACGTCAGGCGTGGGAGGGCTGCCCTGCTCACACTGCCACTGCTGAGCACTCTGTTTGCAGAGGGTTTGGTGAGGGCTCTTGAGCTCTCTGCTGTTTTAGAGAGCTCTGTGGCTTTTTCTTTCTTGTTCTTAATTTTTCTTTCCCTTTTTGGCTCATCCTTACTGACCCAGACCCCAGTCTGGGTTGCTTCCTCCCTGGTGAGCAGTGGGCAGAAGATGCTCATTTCTGTTCCATGCTCCTGTTGGCCACCATTCCCTCTCCCTGCACCCCCACTTTATCTGCCTGTTTCCCTCTTGCTATTTATCTGGAGCCTCCTTTTTCAGGACAAGGACACTCTGTCCCATTTCTTGGTCAGTGTAATGGGTTGGGGCAGATCCCCTCCCCACCACAGGCAGAAATAACGACTCAGACAAACGGATTGCAAAAGTGATGAAAGTTTAAATAGAAAGCAGTGAATGTTACAGAAAACCCAAAGCGCAGTGACAAAGAAAGATCCCATCCCCACCTGAGGGTGCATGCAAAACCCCCAGGGCTCCTTCTTCCCCCTCCCTCTGCTGGGCTAGTCTCAGCTGGCCAGGCCTGAGACTGCCCATCCCCCTGTGGCCTTGGGCCTAATCAGGCCCATGGCCGGGAGATCTCTCCCCCAGTTACCAAGTCTCGGAGAGGGAAGGAAAGAGGAAGTGCCAGACCCCACCGCAAAATTTATAGTGGTGCAAGGGATTATGGTAGAAATACCTAATTTCCTGAGTCCACCCACTGGGATGGACTTCTGGACACAGGAAACACCCCTGGGGCAGAGGGCACCCAGCCCAAACTACGACAGGAGCCACCCTTTATTTCATACCATAATCCTTGCACCCAAACATGTCATCAGATCAGAAAACTTCTGATGACATGTCCGGCGGAGTCCATATCTTCATCTGGGCATCCACTCAAACAGTCTCTCATTCAGGCTCAAGCATCAGTCCATTCCAGTTGTTCTTCCTCATGTGATGGAACCTCGCAGCGACGCAGTCCTTCTCCTGCAGTGTGAATTCCTTGTGGACTCCTTGGGACATCCTGGTCACCTGGAAATACCTCACAACTTCTCAGCCAAGCCTTTACTCTCCTATTCAGCGGCAAATTCTCCACCCCTGGGGCAGGCCAGTCGGAACAATCCGGCTCCACGACTGCCTTTTTCAATCCATCCAGGGTGCCGCAGCCAACCGCTTTCACGCGGACCAAAGCTACACGGATGCATGTCAGAGGCACTCCGCACCCCCCGGCTGGGCGCTCGCGTACCGAGGCAGGACAGCATCCGGCTGCACAACCTCCACCCCCGGCAGAGGGAGGAGCTGCGCCACAGCCCGCTGAAGAAGCAGGGAGGCGGAGCCAGGTGCTCGGCGCCATTTTCGGAACACGTCCGAAAACACCAGGGAAAGATTTACAGCTGCCACCGCCGCCTGAACGCAGCCCAGCTCGGGCGGTGCCGCCGCCGCCGCTTGAACGCGGCCCGGCCCGGCCCCCGCCGTCTCTGTCGCCGCGATGCAGAGTCCGAGTCACCTCCAGCAGTCGCTTGCCCGCTCGCCGCGGGTGTCCGCTCCCCGCAGCGGCCGCGGGCCGACCACGCTCTGCTTGCCGCTGCCCCTCCTCCACTCCCTGCCGCTCCGCAGAGAACGAGGAGAAGGCAGGTCTCGCCTTCTTAGGCTACTCGACCATTCTTAAGCTACCCTGGGCAGAAAGTCACAGAAAGAACCACCCCTCGCTGTTCCCAAGCTACAGTAGGGACTTCCATGCCATCAGCGACGCACCAGCTATCCTTCTGCAGCCCACAGGAGTTCACACAGTCGCCCCGGTAACACAAAACCTGAGCCCCAACTTCCCAAACCCAAACCGACGCCCAGAACTAAATTTAAACTCTCCATCTTTTGCAATCCGAGCTGCAGTTGGCCCCACGTTGGGCGCCAAAAATTTAATGGGTTGGGGCAGATCCCCTCCCCACCACAGGCAGAAATAACGACTCAGACAAACGGATTGCAAAAGTGATGAAAGTTTAAATAGAAAGCAGTGAATGTTACAGAAAACCCAAAGCGCAGTGACAAAGAAAGATCCCATCCCCACCTGAGGGTGCATCCAAGACCCCCAGGGCTCCTTCTTCCCCCTCCCTCTGCTGGGCTAGTCTCAGCTGGCCAGGCCTGAGACTGCCCATCCCCCTGTGGCCTTGGGCCTAATCAGGCCCATGGCCGGGAGATCTCTCCCCCAGTTACCAAGTCTCGGAGAGGGAAGGAAAGAGGAAGTGCCAGACCCCACCGCAAAATTTATAGTGGTGCAAGGGATTATGGTAGAAATACCTAATTTCCTGAGTCCACCCACTGGGATGGACTTCTGGACACAGGAAACACCCCTGTAGCAGAGGGCACCCAGCCCAAACTACGACAGTCAGCTTCTAATGCAGTGTGACCACCACTTCCTCTACCATATTCCAAAGACTTCCACCACTGTTGGATTCTGCTGAGCTGGTGGAGAGAATGGAAAGTGAGTGCCAGGATCTACTTCTGCGACAATCTTCTGTGACTTCAGACTGGTCATCGTGCAGTGCTCTGCCTCCATTTCCCTACCCATGACAGAGACAGGACCTCTGTCTTCATACTGCTTTAAAATCCACAGAAGAAGGAGATTTGTTTGCCAGAACAGGACATGGTTTTATTCAAACTAATGAAAGCGTCCATGGTCAGGGCCTGATCCCAGCCTGTCTCTGACCTTAATAAACGAACCTTGATGAGCAGTGCTGTATAATCCAATCCCTTAGGCTGGAAAAGACCCCCCAGACCATCAGTTCCAGCTACTAACCCAACACTGCCAAGTCCACCACCAACCCACATCCCTCAGCACCACTTCTCTTCTGTCCCTGCAGGGCTGGGGACTCCACTGCCCTGTTCCAGGGTCTGACAACGCTTTCAGGCAGGGAACTGTTAAATTAATGAAGGCCCTGGGCGATATATTTGCCCTGAGACTAGCAAGCAGAGAGTTGCTGTGAACAGAGACTCTCTGGCAGGTGGCTGGCAGAAGCTGGAGTTCCAGCACAAGCTGCCTGCGGAAGGCAGCTCCTAAAGCCGGCCTCAGCCGACCGCTGTGGCTGAGGAGGTGACAGCTTCTTTACAGGGATTTCACTTGCACCAACTGGGAGCTTTATTCTCCTTATAATTCAGTGAAAACGCTGCTTTCAGAATGTCCCAGGCTGCCCAAGGAATTTGATCTCCCAGCCCCTAGTAAAATGAACACAACTTGGAAGTCTAAACCTCAGTGGCTGCAGTAAAAGTGAGGGTGCTTTGCTTTCTCCAGGCAGCAGCCCTGCTTAGCTGGAGATGGGCTCCAGGAGCTAAGAGGGGCCCCTTCTCCAAATTATCCTGCTGCTTTCTGCAGCAGTTTTCTGCTTACCAGGTGATTCTGAAGCACACCCAGTAGCAGGCTGGGGAGCTAAAGGAGCAGTTTCTCTTTGCAAAAATACCTGAAAACAAGAGACCCCCCCCCAACCTTTTTACCAGCCTGTGTACAAAATGCAGCGGTCTGGCAGACAGGAGGCTTGTTTAGAGTGATTCTATCAACATCTAAACTTCAGCTGCAAACAGGTCAGGGAGCTCCTAAGAACAGGATTTGCCTTTTCTGCTCTATTCTGTCTGAAGAAAAACTCTGTCTCTTGTCTGGGACAGAAACCTCAGGGACAGAAAACCCTTTGGGCTGTAGCTGAGTGAATTTCTGTAACCAGGGGTGTCCTGGGGGTGTCCTCCAGATTCTGTCATTTATCACTGCTGAGAAGCATATTTAGGTCCTGATGAAGAAGCTAGATATTCCTTTAAACCTGAGTGGGAAGGAAGAAAAGCTCAGGTTTGTTTTGCTGCCAAGTAGGTTTCCATCACGTGTGGTGTCAGCCAGTCTCTAGAAAGAGATCTGTGGAGCTGCTGCTGGCTACTCAAGTGTGGCTGTGAGTGTGAGGCTTGGAGGCATTACTTGGCTTGAGGAAAGCATGAACTATGTGGTCACTGAAGAGCTTAGAAACCTTTCCATGGGTCTGGAAACTGAAGCTGTCATGCTGGTGAAACTTTATGCTAGTTGCCTGTGCTCTGTGGCCTTGATCCGTCCTGCACTTCCACTCGGCTGCAGGACTCTGCTCAGCATCACCCTGTGCTCTCAGCAGCTGCTGCTCCTCGCCCCAGGGGCAGCCGGACCTGAACGCAGACCTGCCCTCATGCACTGGATCTGAATCACTTTGTGGATCCATCAGGGATAAAAGCAAGATTGATGCTATTTTAATGGGAAATCTGGGAGCTGAGAGGGCTCTTTCAAAGTGAACAGTTTCCCTGTGGGGGGCTCTGTTGCAGGCTGGCCCATCCTGAGGGAAGCAGCTCCCCACAAGGCAGGTGTTCTGCAGTGGGTGTCAGTCTGCATCCCTGACCACCATTGCTCATGGATGCAAACCTTGTTCCTCTGGCCTGAACTTTGCTTTTTCCTCCTCCCCCAGCCCCCCCAAGTTTGTGAAGCCAAGCAGCCAAGTGTAGGCAATTGCTGTCTCTCGGACACTCAGAAGGTTTTCATGTTTGGAGCAGTTTACGTTTGGCTGCTCTCTTCTAGTAGGAATTCTTGGATATTTTTTTCCCCTTTTTTCCTCTTTTCAGTTATGAAAAACAGGTTTGCTGCTTGGGGGAAGGGAGAGGGATAAAGAGAGCAAGGCTGGGAAGCAGGAGATGAATTTATTCTGACTTTATCTTTATTTCCTTCTCCTCAGTTAAATTCTACCCAGTTTCACTGAGGCCAGCTGGTTTTAATAATTTCAAGAGCACACTATTTATTAAGTGTCTGTTTCAGGCAGTGTCAAATCCTTCAGCTCCTTCTCTATTCTCCATTGTAAGCAAGAACATCAGTAGCCCAGGTGGGCTTTGAATAGCTTCAGAAAGTAGGTAGGTGAGAATCTATTTATTACTGACTGTAGATCTCAGTAGACAGAGACTCCAATTAAGGCAGGAAGCTGACACACTTAGCCAACTCTTTCCATGCAGAGGATGCAGAATGAGGGAATAAAAAATTAAATAAAATAGCCCAAACTGCTCTGCATCTCCTGACACAGTCTGGAGCCATAATTCCTCTGTGCTTTGCTTTCCTGCAGGCATGGCTGCCACAAGCTTGTTTTGCTCACCCAAGCACAGGTGATTCCCAGTCCATGATCCAGTGGATAACCTTCAAATTCATTTGCTGCAGGTCTTTTTTCCCCTCTGTCCTTGTATCTGAAGTAAGTGAATTTATACTCCTGAAAAAGCAACAACTGGCACTGCTCTGAGTGGAGGTCACAACCAGGCTTGCAGTACCTCCACCTTACAGCCCTGAATCACTGCTGCCGTTCTTATTTGGTCAATTTTTGCA
This sequence comes from Dryobates pubescens, assembly GCF_014839835.1. NCBI lineage: Eukaryota > Metazoa > Chordata > Aves > Piciformes > Picidae > Dryobates > Dryobates pubescens. Next base: position 11,985,830 of record NC_071642.1, read on the forward strand.
TTCAGATCCACAAAAGACACTTAGAATACTGACAGAGAGAGCATTTGTTGTCATAACAAGTGTGCAGTCTGCAAATATGCTGAGCAGCAGCAGGAAAGGCAACAGAGCAAAGTGCTGGCGGGTTTCACATGCCTGTGCTGACGCTGATGCAGAGGACAGGACCTGCAGCTCCCCTTCTGCAGAACCTCAGAAACGGCAGCACCAGCCCAAGGGGCTCATGTTACAAACAACTGGAGTGGCAGAGGAAAGCTCTTGGTCCACTGATGCTCAGTTTGAGCAACAGCAGAGAACACTGAATCTCCACATGCTGTGTGCCTCCTTTGGTGCCACCAATGGCTGACTCTAGGGGAACTCTCTTCATGCTCATTTCTGTTGAAAGGTTGAGTTTTCTCTAGCACTTCATCCTCTGTTACATTGCTTTGATAACAAAGTAGGGGAAAAAAAAAAAACAAAAACCAGGGGAAAACCCCACCTATCATCAAAATTTCAACCTCTGGATACTCTCCAGCAAACTGCTCCTGAATGAAAGCAGCTGAGCATTGGCTCTAGCACAGGTAAATCAGTGCCTCCAGTTGCACTGCAAGGGAAAGGGAACCCCAGGGCAAGGGTGAGCAGCAGCCCCAGCATTTGTACAGTGGCTCAGTGGGGATTGGCCTTTGGTAAAGCACAAAATGCAGCAGCTGCTGCAAACACTGGAGGTACTTCTGGAGTCTCTTCCCGGACAACTTGCAGTACTCCCAGGGACCTGCCTTAGCCCAGTCTTGGCCAGCAGTGCAACACGAGGGGGTCCCTGTGTCTTCCTACAGCTCCTCCAGAAGGCAGTTTCTGTAATTAAAATGAACTGTAAAGATACTGCATGAAAAGGTTTCCTGAAGTGCTTTCCCTGGCCTGCATTCTGACATTTTTCTGCAGCCTTCTTTGTTGTTGTTGTTTGGTTGGGGTTTTGCTGGGGGAGAGCTGGCGTGGTCCAGGAGGACACCAGTCCATGAATTATTGAAGCGCATTGCACGTTAAGGGGACTCCATTGTTCTCACATCTCCTCCACTTGACATTTCTGCAACCTTGTGTCACTCTGTAGCACATCCTCTTCATATTAAGAGCAATTTATCATTAATCCATTTGAATAATATTTTCTCTTTTTTTTTTCCAAGGCAAAGAGACAGAAAACATCTGCATATTGAGTAATATTAGCTACAGTTTGTGTCTCAAGTGAGACTAACTGACAGCCCTCATTTATTATGACTGTGTAGGCTTAATTGGGTTGACGCAGGAATTGGACTTTGTGAAAGGAGAAACAGTTTGAAGATCTCTTCAGAAAAAAAAGCAAAACCCTTTCAGAGAGGGAAAGAGCAGGGAAAGGAGCGGGGGAGGAGAGAATAAAAGGATAAATGTGTAAAATAATGATGCTGAGGTTTCTGCTAAGGCCCAGGCATTTAGGAGGTGTTTTAATAACAATGCTTAATGAGAGATTAGTTATTAAGCCATATGGTTTGTATTACAGCTCTCATCTTTTGTTTCCTGCTTATGCTGTCAGGCATTAATGTGATTGTTTTGATTCTTAATGTCTTAATGCATCATTCCTCCCGATGCATTAGGCTAATAACTTTGGTCCTCTTAAGGGCAGCGTGGCCATTCATTACTCTTCCTGTTTTGGCTGACCACAGAAGCTTGACTGAGGGACTCAGAAAATGCCTACAGGTTCCTTCCAACATATATGAAGCCAGCACGTGATCCAGATCACCCCAGGGTGGAGCATCACAGCAGTAGTAATGTCCTAGAGTACCAAGAAGATTCTGGGCTGCTGTTCCAGGGCTGTCATTGCTGAGGAGCAGTGAGGTCACTGTGCCTGGTTTTACAGAGCCCTTATAAAACTTTGCTCTCAAGCTTTTCCCCAGAGGAGAGCTGGGCTTTCCAGGAGAGTGGTCATCTCCAGGGCTTTGTGTTGGTTATCCTCCACTGCATCACCCAAGCAGACCCAGCTGGGGCTTCACTGGCACCAGTTGCTTTGAGGAAGGGTTTATTGGGGTTTGCTTTCTAATGAGACAGGATGATAGTGAACGAGGAAGCTTTAACCAGCCAGAGGGAGCTGGGGTTGTTCAGCCTGCAGAAAAGGCTGTGGGAAGACCTTCTGTTTCTCTACAACTCCCTCAAAGGAGGTTGGAGCCAGGTGAGGACTGGTCTCTTTCCCCTAGTAACAAGCGACAGCCTGAGAGGAAATGGCCTCAAGTTGCCCCAGGGAGGGCTTCTTCACTGGAAGGGTTCTCAAAGACTGGAACTGGCTGCCCAGGGAGGTGGCCGAATGCCCATCCCTGGAGGTGATCCTATAATTTTGCAGGGTCTGCTGTGAAGTCTTGTCCCTGAAATGATAACATTTTGATAAATGGTAAAATTTGGATTGGATGAGTGAGCTTCTGTCTATATGTACATGGACAGAACAAACCATCTTGGCTGTTTGTACAGATTTCATTATCTGTCTTCCCCTCTCTAGAGCTCAGCTGCTTTCCCCTCCTTGCCTGATGCCCACAGCATGATTTTCTTGAGCAGGAATCATAAACTGTCCTTAGCATTTGGGACTCTCAAAACTGCAATGGCATCCCTTCAGGGGCATTAGACTGGCAGATGTTTCTAATGGGGTTGTTCACATCCTCTCTTCCTGAACTCAGCTTGCATTTCCAGATGGTGATGGCTTCACGTAGCAGCAGCATGGCTCCAGCAGCATGGCTCCAGCTGCATGGTTCCAGCAGCATGGCTCCAGCAGCATGGCTCCAGCTGCATGGCTCCAGCAGCATGGCTCCAGCTGCATGGCTGCATTGGCATGGCTTCAGCAGCATGGCTGCATCAACATGGCTCCAGCAGCATGGCTTCAGCAGCATGGCTTCAGCAGCATGGCTTCAGCAGCATGGCTGCATCAGCATGGCTTCAGCAGCATGGCTCCAGCAGCATGGCTTCAGCAGCATGGCTTCAGCAGCATGGCTGCATCAGCATGGCTTCAGCAGCATGGCTCCAGCAGCACGGCTGCATCAGCATGGCTGCAGCAGCATGGCTCCAGCAGCATGGCTCCAGCTGCATGGCTCCAGCAGCTTGGCTTCAGCAGCATCGCTCCAGCAGCATGGCTCCAGCTGCATGGCTCCAGCAGCATGGCTTCAGCAGCATGGCTCCAGCTGCATGGCTCCAGCAGCATGGCTTCAGCAGCATGGCTTCAGCAGCATGGCTTCAGGAGCATCGCTTCAGCAGCACGGCTCCAGCAGCATGGCTTCAGCACCATCACTTCAGCAGCATGGCTTCAGCAGCATGGCTTCAGGAGCATGGCTTCAGCAGCATTGCTTCAGCAGCATTGCTCCAGCAGCATGGCTCCAGCAGCATGACTCCAGCAGCATGGTTCCAGCAGCATAGCTTCAGCACCATCACTTCAGCAGCATGGCTTCAGCAGCATGGCTCCAGCAGCATGGCTCCAGCAGCATGGCTTCAGCAGCATGGCTCCAGAAGCATTGCTCCAGCAGCATGGCTCCAGCAGCATGGCCTTAGCAGCATGGCTTCAGCAGCATGGCTTCAGGAGCATCGCTTCAGCACCATCACTTCAGCAGCATGGCTCCAGCAGCATCACCTCCGCAGCATGGCTCCAGCAGCATGGCTCCAGCAGCATGGCTCCAGCAGCATCACTCCAGCAGCATGGCTCCAGCAGCATGGCTCCAGCAGCATCACTCCAGCAGCATGGCTCCAGCAGCATGGCTCCAGCAGCATCGCTCCAGCAGCATGGCTCCAGCAGCATGGTTCCAGCAGCATGGCTCCAGCAGCATCACTCCAGCAGCATGGCCTTAGCAGCATGGCTTCAGCAGCATGGCTTCAGGAGCATCGCTTCAGCACCATCACTTCAGCAGCATGGCTCCAGCAGCATCACCTCTGCAGCATGGCTGCAGCAGCATGGCTCCAGCAGCATCACTCCAGCAGCATGGCTCCAGCATCATGGCTCCAGCAGCATGGCTTCAGCAGCATGGCTCCAGCAGCATCACTCCAGCAGCATGGCTCCAGCATCATGGCTCCAGCAGCATGGCTGCAGCAGCATGGCTCCAGCAGCATCACTCCAGCAGCATGGCTCCAGCATCATGGCTTCAGCAGCATGGCTCCAGCAGCATCACCTCCGCAGCATGGCTTCAGCCGGTGTTCTGTGGCAGAAATGATGCAGCGAATCAGATGTGAAATCTGTAAATCACTTAGGCATCCAGTGGGATGGGAATGGTGCCTCAGAGTGAGATTATTGTCTCTCCACAGTCACCCCAATTTGTGCAGCAGCAATAGCAGATGCAGCAAGGTGGAAGGAGGATAAGAGGTGTGACGAGCTGTTCACAGCCTTAAAATGACCACAGCCCGCTGGGGAGCCTGTGAGATATCCAACATGTCACTGAAACTCCTGTGTGAAGGGGCTGCACTTGAGAGGGTGCCAGTGTGAGGGACAAGAAGATGATTTAAGCACAGGACACACCCAGCAGTGTTGTCACAGGCTGGGATTTTAGTGCCCAGCAGCTCACCTGCTAGGGAGAGCCAGGAGAGAGGCTTCAGGGAGATGCAGCAGGGAGGTGGCAGAAGAGTTCTTGCAGGGAAAGCATCCGGGTGGTTGGGGGTTGGGGTTGGGAGGTGTTGAGGAATTTTTTTGCTTTTCCTTTCCCCCCACCTAGAACATTTCCAGGGTCTCCATAAACACAGTGGGGGTGCTGGGTACAGGGTTTCAACAAGCTGCAGAGCCTTGAAGGAACTAAAGTTGGAGTGGTCAACCTGTTGCACAAGAGATGAACCTCAGGCAGATGCCAACATCTTGCTGGCCCCAACAATTGTATCTGCTCTCTCCAAAGGCCAGTGGGCTCCTGCACTCTGTGCTATCGGCGCTGATACTGCAGAAGGGGAAGGTCAGATCTGAGGGAGGGGAGGGTTGAAGCAGCCCCAGAAGCACAGGCTGAAGTGATGGCTCTCCAGCTGGGGACAGGGACTTGGTCTTCCCTGCAGCCATCTCCACACAGCTCATCAGCTCTGCTGAGGCTTTAGAGCTCTGCACTCCTTTGCACCCACAAAACTGAACCTTGCACAGGTGTGGGCAGCATGCAGAGCATTCAGGGCTTGCTTCCCTTCAAATCTAGATGTGACTGTTTAAAGGAGAGCCTTCATCCTGTGAGTCCTTGCTGTGTGTAAGACTTTGAGATGGTTTGCTCAAGACAATAGCATTAAGTCATCTCCCACACTGACTCTACATGGCTGAGACCCTGGAGAGAAATGCTTCAGACTCTGGTGGCTGCTGAATTAAACAATGAGGAATATTTGCCAGCTCTTTCCATTTGCTTATTAATAGGTTCTGTGTCTGCAGCTCCAAGGGGATTGTCCCCTCCTTTGAATTGCTGGCAGGAAAGCATTCAAGCATTGAGTCACTGCAAATGGAGGGAAATGGAGAAGGAAGAAACAGTGTTCCAGGAAAGATTGGAGTCTGGACTAAGGGTCTGGCAGAATCACAGATGCTCTTGTTCCTGGGCCCTGGTTCCAGCACTTGGGGTTGTTGAAACCAAGCACTGCCCAAGTGTAAATCCCTGTCAGCCCAGCACCCAGCAGCTGCTGGAGCCAGGAGGTGATTCCAAATCTGTGCATTCATGGGACACTGCCCTGTGAAATCCCTGCTGCTGTGGAGCTCCTAAACATCTTTTTGATGAGGGGACTGGAGGTCTTCACAGCAGGATGGCCGTGAGTCTGGGTGATTGTTCTGGAGCATCAGATCAGTAGGTGAACTGTGAGCTGGTGTCAGGTGCAGGTGCCACAGGGTGGGTGTGAACCCTGAGTGACACTTGGTAAGGACTGATATGGCAAGTGAAGCTTCATAGCTTCCCACTGTGCTCCTCACGACATTGTCCTGCAGATGTGTGTGGGACCCCTATGCAGACCTAGCACTGATTTCACTCACTCTGGGTCATGAGTGGAACTGAGCTCAGAAACCTGAAGTTTTCAGAGTGGCTGCTGTGGCTTGTACTGGGCACTCAACAGCAGCCTGGCTTGGCTGAGCTCTCGCCTGCCTTTGTGTCACTGGGTACCAAGTAGTTGTTCAGAGTCACTTTTCCTGCTGTGCTGGGCATCCCTGAGCTAAGTGAACCCAAACTGCCCAAGCCATGCACATTGTTCTTGATTTTCCACTGCTGAAGCTGGGACATCTAACTAAACAATCCCATGAGTTAATTAAGGAGGAATTGTCTATGATTTCATCTTACCTTTTATTTCCACCCCCACCTCCTCAAAGTCTGTGCAGGGAAGCTGCCTCTTGCCCCTTGTGCCAGAATGATTAATGGTGGGACCACAATGAGGTCAATTAGCTGGGGTCGGCTGGAAGCTGGAAGGTGCAGTGTGTTTCTTTATTGAACGCTGCATTCACACTCCAGACCGTGACCTGGGCTACAGTGATTTATTGCAGGGGCAGCCTTTTGATCACTTACCTTCAGTACCTTACCTTGCCTTCAGAAATCAGTTTTCACTGTCAATTAAAATCCAGAAGGAGAGATTCATTCAAAACCCAAAGCATGAACCCCGAGAAAAGCATGAGGGGCCTGCCCAAGGCTCTCAAAACTCTTTGTGAGTAACAAAGAAAATAGGCTGCATTTTGTCTCTGAGAGGAAAACATCCATCCAGAGTTGAACTTTTACAGCCTTTTCCCCGGCAGAATGGAGAAACCAAATCTGTCCTAACAGCTTTTGTAGGGGAATCAGGGGAAAAGCTCTTCACCTAATGTCTGTGTTACCTATAATCTGTTATCTGATATCTGTTATCCATAATCTGTTATCTAACATCTGTGTGAGTCATACTCTCTTATTTCTGTGCGATCTTAAAGCTCTGCACCAAATACCTCCATTCTCTATAAGCTGTTATCTGCTGTTCTCTGTATTGAGAGGTTATGCCCTGAAATTTAAGGCATCACTTTATCTTAGCTTGCAGAGACAAAAGTGTTGCCTGTTTGTGAATCAGTTTAATTTGTGCAGCTGATTCTGTTTCCTTGCAGAATTTCATCTCTCCCTGTGCTCACCTGCAAGCCAAGTGGCTCTTTGCTGGGTTGGCCTTCCCAAGAGCCCTGGAATGCAGTGCCAGGAACCATGGCCTGAGCTGAAGCTCCCCCTCCTCTTGGTCAGCATGCCCTCACACGCATTCCCTAGCAGCTGGAGCATCAGTTCTGCCCTGGGGCTCAGGGACCTGTTGTTAGATGTGTGCAGAACCTCTCCTGGATCACAGAACCAACCAAACAAGATGTTGCTGATAAAGATGCCACTGAAGTGGCTTTGCCCTTGGACTCCTCCAGGACAGCACAATGCCACTCAGATTCATTCCGGATGTGACTCAGAAGTAAAATTCTACTAGCTATGGGCAAGTAAATTTTTCCAAGTGGCTTTCCCCTGTATCTTCATGACTTTTAATTGTAAATTATTTCCGCTTCCAGACTTCTGTTCGGGTTTTATTCCTATTGCAGGATTTAAAAGCTGTGCATTTAACAAAAGAAAACATGTCTAAAACTTCACCTTTCCTTGTGGACTTGGGAATCCTTTCTCTGCCCCCTGTTCCTGCAGACTGCTATTGACTCAGTGCCTATTAATTTTTATAGGGTTTCTCCAGCAGGCTTTGTGAGGCAGACACAGATATTTAGTCCCTGGCCTGGTAAATTTTAATGACAATTCTGCATGCTTGACTTAATTCCTATTTTTCATGTCCCAGTCGTGCCTGTCCCTCACCTCATTCTTTTAGGGCTTGATTCTTGTCTTTTGAGTCTGATCCAACCACACACATCAGCATCTAACTAGTCCCACAGATGTTAACAGAGGATTTTTTCCAAGGCAAGTTAGTCCCCAGGTCTCCTTGAACTCCAGTGGGAGCTGGTTCCAAGCTGCCCTCCTTGCTTCCATGTCAGCGGCATTCAGACACAGGGGCTGAAAGAGCTCTAAAACTGAGCATGAGAAAGAGATCTCTCAGTGCTAGATGAAACCTTCTGGAGTCCTGGATTCAATCCTATAGGATGGATGGGAAATCCTGTAAAAGGAAACCACCCTCCACTACTTCCTATAGAGAAAAAATGCAATGAAAAGAGAACATTTTTGTCCGCTGCTCACTGCAAGCAGCCCCCTCGCAGGGTTACTGATGCTGGGACTCCGGCCTGAGCAGGACCAGGAAGACAAAAGCAATGTTAGCAAGTGAATTTTCAGCAAAACCAAACTGGTTTAATTCTCTTGAAGCCAAATAAGCTGAAAAATCTGTGTGTGTGTGTGTGTGTGTGTGTGTGTGTGTGTGTGTGTGTTTTCAAAGCAAGGAAGGTTCTGCTGGCACAGGTAAGCGCTGCTCTTGCATGGCTGCAGATGGAGTTGGTTTCAGTCCCTGCTTGCTGAGCAGGCTCCGTTTGCCTGTAAGGTGTCTCCTGCTCTGTGTGGGCACAGGAGAGAGCTTCTGATGGCTTCCAGCAGACTCTGCACATAGTGGCCTTGGTTTAACATTCAGTTGCTGATTGCTGTGGTGGGCAAGGGACAGGCGAGGAGCACGCTGACATCTGATCTCTTGAACCGCTTCCACCTTGTACATCGCGGTCAGGCTGATTTCCTTCACGGAGAGCTGATGTCTTTCCATGGGGAGGTCTCCATCTGGCCTCATGAAGAGACACTTCCCACACTGGGGAAAGGATTCCAGCGTGCACTGGGCTCCTGTTATTGGCTTTCCAATAAGAGCAGGACGAATTCTGTTGGATTCAATCCTATATTATTCCATGCCTGTGCCCTCTCTGTGTTTTTATTCATCCTCTTTCTCCCCCCATTATCTTTCTTCTTCTGTTTCCCCCAGAAATTGCAGGTTTCAATGCTTTATTCAGTCTCAAGGAAAAAAAATTATTCCACAACCAAACACAAACTGCTAATGCTAACAGGAGAGGAAGATTTTCTTTCTTTCATTATGATGTTGATGATGATGATGATTATTATTATTATTTGGAAGAAGGTGGTGAAAAAGAGAGAATTTGTCATTACTGTATAATTTAAAATTGCACAGCCTACAGCCCACAAACCAGAGCATGTAATTACACACTTACTAGAGGTAACAGCAGTGCTGATAATTATTCTTTACACAGGAGAATCTCGCTGATATCCCAGAGTCGGAAAGTGGGAACTACAATATCTTTAATACCATCCTTAGAGACCCTCATAAGCAGAGGAGAAGTATGAGGAGGCACACAGGGTCCAGAGCAATATCTTCATCGCACCAGAATGTCAGGGGCTTTACTGCAGCAGAAATCAATAGAGCCAAGTACATTTTTTTTAAGGTACAATATTTTTTTTATGACCCTACCTAGAGAAGGTAGAGCAAAGGCAGAGCAGCAGCAAAGGCATGGAGCAGACGTTCTGAATGGAAGCTGTGGTGGTGGCTGAGAGCAGTGGGCTGGGATTTATTCATTTATTTAGCTGGTTTGAAGAGATGCCCTGCTGCAAGGGTGGGTAACCATCTCTGGGCTCTGCCCCCAACATGTCTTTGGCCTTAAACACCCAGCTGCCACTGCCCATTCTGGCTCACACTGCTCTCTCTGGCTGTTCTCTCTCACCCTTTTTTAAAGCATTTTGGACCACTTGATGCAAACAGTCCAATAATTCAGATTTCATCCTACCTTTGACCTTTTCTTGGTGCTTCTTGGTCAGACCTAGGAAAGAATCTGGTGCAGGATTTTCTCCACCCCTCTGGCTTTTAGCAGTTCATTTAAATCAGGCCAAATGTTGTCCCTTTTATTTACACTAAGTGGAGTTTTATTTTCCAAGTAATTCATGTGGTAAGGAATAAAATGCTGTTTACTATGGAGGCAAAGTTACCATTTCACTTTGATGGCACGAGATGAGACTTCACCTGTCAGTGGCAGTGACTCATGGAGGGAGGGTCTGAACTGACCTATTCCTCTACAGGTGTGCATTTGAGGTAGGCAGGAGATCTGCAGGCTCCTAATTTTCCTGTGCTGCTGGCTCCAACCAGACTGATTGCCTTACTCTGGAGTAAGGTGCAGTGTCCTCTGGGCTGCTTTAACTTAAGCCATCAAGTTCGGTCTGGTGTGGCTGCCCGATGTGAGCCAGGGAGTCCAACCTCACTTCTGCACGGTCTCAGCTCTGCCTGATCAAATCTCTGCCTTGGAGAGAATCTGGGTCACGGTCACAGGGAGGCAGCATGCAGAATAATGTGCAGGAAGCAGCTGGGGGGGAGTCAGGGGAGAGAAAGTTAATTAAAAAAAAAAAAAATCTGTTCTTAATATCCCTAATAACAAACTTCAAATGACAGAGAGGTCTTGGAAGTTGGTTTGGAGGGGGAATCAAACTGCTCACCTCCAGCACAGGCTGGCAGCTCTTGGCACCTGAGCCTGTGAGAGCAGGGCTGCCTGTGAGGAATTTTCTGTCATCCCATGGCTGTCTCCTATGGACACTGCAGAGAGTGCAGACAACACAAGAGAAATCTGTAGGCACAGAGAGAGACTTTCCACTTGATCTTGAGGAGAAGCCTCTTTACTGTGAGGCTGCTGGAGCCCTGTCACAGGCTGCCTGGAGAGGTTGTGGAGTATCCTTCTCTGGAGAGATTCCAAACCCACCTGGCTGTTGTATAGAATACATAGAATACATAGAATAAACCAGGTTGGAAGAGACCTTCAAGATCATCGCGTCCAACCCATCAACCAATCCAACACCACCCAAACAACTAACCCACGGCACCAAGCACCCCAGCAAGTCTTCTCCTGAAGACCTCCAATGATGGCAACTCCACCACCTCCCCAGGCAGCCCATTCCAATGTGCAATCACTCTTTCTGTATAGAACTTTTTCCTAACATCCAGCCTGAACCTCCCCTGGTGCAGCCTGAGACTGTGTCCTCTTGTTCTGGTACTGGCCACCTGGGAGAAGAGACCAACATCCGTCTGTCTACAACCTCCCTTCAGGTAGTTGTAGAGAGTAATAAGGTCACCCCTGAGTCTCCTCTTCTCATCCAGGGCAAGCTGCTGCGGGTGCCCTGCTGGAGCAGGGGGGTTGGAGGTCCCTTTCCACCTCACCATTCTGTGATCCTTTGATAGGGGGGGGGTCAGGATTCAGCTGAAAAGCTGTGGATGTTCCTCTTGCTGGCATGTGGGTCCCAGCTCCAGCTCAGGATGTTCATGTGCCAATGTTGTCACCCAGCTGATCTGTGCCCCAGGTTCTCTGTGTGAAGGGCACTAATTTAGGTGATGTTCACCAAGAGGGGACTCCCCCCTTAAAAGCAAAATATACCTGATGCAAAGTGTCTTCAACCGGATCTGAATTAGTAAATGATGGAAAACAGCAAAGCAACAGAGGAGGTCCAGCCGTGTAGCAATCAAGGCATAAATTGCACTAATTTTTATCTGCTCCAAATCCTCAATGTGGAGACAAACCTAAAGCAGTTGAAAATTTTGGCACTTTAAACTAAATAAAGTAGGATAAATGTTCCTCTGGTAAAAGAGCAACTAACATCTTGCAGGTTTTTAGGAGTCTTCTTGAGGTTTATTAATAGTGATAGCTCCAAAATGAATTGGAGACTGAGAAGCTGGAGCAATACAAATATTTTATATGAGTTAAAACCCTACTGCTGTCGTTTAGAAATCTTCTCTTTGCTTGGCAGCTGCTCACGGTCCTCTGTTTTGCGATTTGCAGGATGGCTCCATGTGAAAAGGGACATGAGAGGGCTGGATCCAGCCTGTGGCTTTGCCTGACCTTGCCAGGGTCACCTTCAGTAAATGACAAACTCTTTTTGTGCCTCAGTTCTCCACTTTCAGAGCTCAGTGGTTGTGTTTGCTCTGATTTTTTGTGTGCCAGTTACTTAAAATCTTCTCTGGGCTGTGTGCAGGTTTAATGTGACCTCTGCCTGCAGAGCGCCTGGGACACAGGGAACAGAATTAGCAGCTCCCCGTTTAGGACAACAGCAATGGATTCTTCTTCCCCCATACTTCTGCAGTCTTCTACAAACACCAGCTTCTCTTTGCTAGGCAGAGGGCAACTCATTGCTAGAGCTGAGGTTGGGTTATACAGGTCGCTGATGTGCTGCCTGTTCTGTTTGTTTCAAGCACAAAATGCAGCTCCCAGTAACTGCTGGACTGCTGTGGTTTGGTTGTGACTGGCAAATGACTTGAGAATCCTGCCAGGAGGAGGCCTCCATGGGAAAAAGATTTTTGTTTCATGAGTTCCTCAGAAGTCATCCAGGGAGGTCTGCAGAACATCAGAGTGAGGCTTGGGTCTGGTTTCTGTGGCTGAGCTGAGAGGTGCAGTCCTGTGCCCAGCTCTGTTCAGCTGCTGGTCAGGAGTCTGCTGGGAGAGAAGGCTGATGTCTGAAGGCTGAAGACTGATGTCCAGCTGTGTGCTGGTACCTTCAGGACCAGGTGGTGGGCACATGCCTGTGAGGAGGTGATATGTAAGGCTAGCTCAGCCATGTGATGGGAAGCACCATTCTCACTACTACGGCACGGAACTGCTGCTGCCTTGATCCTGGTTTGCACCTCCTGCTACTGGAGCAAGAGGTAAAGGCCAAAGGAGTAAGTGTGGTGCTGAGGGCAGGAGGTGTGACAGCTCAGCAGTTCCACTTTTGGTCTGTCCCTTGATATTTATCCCTTCGTCACCCTGGACTGTGTGCCCCCCGCCCCTGCACTCCCTCAGCTGAAGCTCAGCCTTTTTATCAAGGCCTCCATTGCAGCCTGGTGCCAAAAGTGAGGTGCCATTAGCACATTAATGCAGGCATCAGCTCTGATAGCTGCTCTGATATCTCTCTTTGCTTTTTCAGCTGGATTAGAGCCTCCTGCCTGCCGATTCCCATGTTATATTCCTAATTATTTTTATTTCACACTTCATAACATTTTGGTAACTAAAATGCTCCAGGGTTCAAAACTTGTCTATTACATTTTAGCCCAGAGGAAACTTTGCATCCAGTTTCAACTTCTCTCCCCAAATATGAATTTATATTGGAAATTCTGAGGGATGCTGCCTGGGATTGGTGCAGCTTTGATAGACCATTGTACAGCACTGACTTTGTTACACATCCAGCCGGGGCATTTTCTCTCCCTCCCCTGCTTTCTTTTGTGTAAATCTGTTTTCACCACAGGAGCACATGCTGTCTCTTCTGGCTACAACACTACTTACTAATTCATCGATTCATCTTTAATGAGGCCCCCTGCCAATGTTTAAATAGCATTCGGAACAAAGGAAAAGGCAACACTTCCAAAACAGCTGCTTCCCTCCAATCCTGACAGAGCAGCCTTGCAGAATTTTAAGCATTTCCCCCCCTAAAGTTGGTAATTTATAATTTAGGTGTAGCTTTATAATTAATTGTTTGAGGAGGGAGGAAAAATAGGAGGAGATAGGAATGAGATTAAAAAAAAAGGAAAGGGAAGTTTCCCTCGGGCTCTGATCCGTGGCAGCAGCCTGGAGCTGCCTGTGGAGAGCAGGAGGCTGCTCCTCTGCAGCCAGAGCTGCTCGCTCTGCAGTGCAGGCTGGGCAAGGGCATGGCAGAGCAAAGCTTCTCTGCCCCTCTTCCCCACACAGCTTCACCCTGGCGTATCCCAGCTGCCGGCAGAGGCCTCTGCTCAGAGAGCATCGCCTTGGCCCAGTGGCTGCTCTCCTGGGCTCTGTTCTCTCCAGGGCTGCGAGTGCTGCACCATGGGGGAGCTTTCATTCGGCATTGCCCCTTCTGGCCTTTATTCAGGAGGTGATGCTGATCTTTCCCAATGTCAACTGGTAGGATCTGGCTTGGCAGCCCAGGCTGTAGGCTGCCTTCTGTTCCAGTCCAAACCCCAGCAGTGGCCAAGGTGGTGGAGGGCACCTGTGAGAGTTCAGCTGTAGCCAGACCCGATGTGCTGGAGCTTCCCCTTCTCCTTCACTGCAACAGAGCTGCCTTGACCATGACAGATGTAGATTTATCAGTGAATATTTCCATACCCATTGGCATGGCCAATGTTGGCAGAGAGGTCCCAGGCAGAGAGGGGAAATCCTTTAGAAAAGTAGAGAGGATATTTGACACTGAGATTAAATTTGCACCAAATTTGGTTTCCAAGAGGTTGTTTCTCCAATAAGCAACAGCAAAAGCCCCACACAGGATTGCCTAGAAACAACACCACAAAAGGAAGGCAGTTTGGAGGCATTTCCTGGGAAAAAGATTCATGATTCTGTTTCCATGGAAGCGACAGCACATCCCAAGTGGCAGAGAGCTGACACAGTGCAGCTAGGAGAGCTGAAGTGCCATCTACTCAGTCCCAGCAGAGATGGGGGGCAGGGGTGGGGGGAGCTGCTCATGAAAGGAAACCAGAAAGATGTAAAAGGACAGATGGACATATGGCTGGGTGGGAAGTCTGGAGATCTGGGCTGGTGCTGAGCTCTGCCATGAACTTCCTGTGTCTCTTTGGGCGACTCACAGGAGACATCTTCCAGCTCCTGCTGCAATCCATAATTGATTTCAGTGGGCACTAAAGCAGAGCCTTGAGCATTCCAGACTGTTCAGGCTGGCCCCTTTGGCACCCAAGCAGCCCATGATGGTTCAAACTGAAGTGCAGCTTAGTTTGCCTGTTGATCTTCTACTCTTGTAACAATGCTCTGCACATCTTCACACTCAGCAGTAGCAGCTTCACAGAATTGAAGACAGCACCTTCAGGGAAGCCTCCTTGGTCTTTAGTTGGTCACTGTGTGGTGTTTTCATTTTGGATGTGATGTGATGAGCAGAATTGTGAAGGAATGAGGGAAGGGTGGGAAGGAGTAAGAGGTTTGGGAAGAAATTCCTGCTTTGGAAATTCCTGTCTGCTGTTTGCAGTAGGGTTGGACTGGATGACCTTTGAAGGTTCCTTCCAACCCAATGCATTCTATGAGTCTGTGACTTCCTTCCATGCCTTGGCCATACACACCCTCACCACTCAATGTATTAATTAACCCAACTGCTGAATTGCAAACCTATCCCAAAGAGCTTTGACTGCTGCTCCCAGGTGGAGCTGGAGTGCAGGGCTGCACACAGGGTTGCAGTGCTCTGAGTTGCTGGTTGGTTGGCTGGTTTTTAAATGGTTTCTGGCAATCACTACGCCGAGGAAAGTGCTTTGTTTCCCCCTCAAGTGGCACTCAGCTCCCTTGGGTTTCCTTATGGATGCTGGAGGAGGACATCCACTCAGGTTTGTTTGTGTTGTGTTTGTACTCTACAAGCTTTTGGGTGCCTCTGCCAAGGGAAAGGACAGGTTGGAAGAAATCTTTTTAATTGCATGGTATTGATTTTCCTTTCTCTTGGCAGTGTGTGCTCTGTTGTTGATGGATGTAGTGCAGTGAGGGGCTGGTTTTTGTGACCAGGTTAGCACGGAGGCAGAAGTGCAATGGAACTCAACCATCCCCTTACTGTGGTGCAGGTTGGTTTGTGTCAGATTCCTCCTCCTGCCGCTCTCTGTCTTCAGAGGGGAGCAGGGCTCAGGGAGCTGCTCCTAGACTTTGCGTTACTGCACCTTGCAAACGGTCTGCAGAGCTCTCAGCATCCCCAGATACACCTCGAGGGGAAAAGAGTCACTGCAAATGCTTGGCTGTAAGGAGGTTAGCAGAGAAGTGTGGAGAGTGACACTCCCCTTTCTCATTGCTCTGATGTGCTCTGATCCTGAGCAGTTCAGAGCTGGTAGAGACACATGTGTGCTGATGCAGGACCAGGGAACTCTAAAATTATTTTCACATTTATATGTAAAGCAATTACTGATGGGTTTTTTTCTCTGCCTCATAACTTGAGAAGTGGAGCAGACATCCAGGAAGTTTTACCTTTTTATTTCACTCTGGCAGACTTGTAAAGCATGCAGCTCTGGTGTGCAGTGCAGCAAGAGTCAAATGAAACTGGAAATTTTTCTTTATTGCATTACTTGTAGCCCCATAATGCAGGCAGATCCCTTCAGATCAGGGGGGTGAGGGCAGGAGCAGCCTGTTCTGACAGCTGACTGCCCCACACATGATGGCTCTGTGTCTCTTCCGACACAGGCAGGTTTCTCTCTGCCCTGCTTGCTCTCATCTGTGCTTTTAGGGCACTGGCTAATGAAATGTCTTTTTTTTTTACCAATTGGTACTTTGGAAACTACTCCTCCAAGCCTGTGTGTGCTTCCACGAGGTCTAATTAATCCATTTGCAGTCTGTGTTCCTCTCCCTGCTCATTCTGTAAAGGTGCTAAGTCTTGCAAGCAGAGAGAGGGAACCTGAACAGATTTGTTTTCATGTTCCACATTTCAAAGCTGATTGAATCAGACCCAGCAGCTCTGTGTTGGAAGGAGAGAGCTGATCTTGTAGACTAACAGCAGTGCCTAGATCAGGACTACTCAGAGTCAAGCCCTTCACTGCCCCAGACCAGTGCCTTATTGACTGGACTCTGTGGGTGCTGTTTTTGTTACGGGTGCAACACAAGACAGAATTCATCAGCTCAGAGGGAAAAGCAAGGTGGAGAGGTTACTGGCAGGCAGAGGAAAAGGGAAACACAATGCAAACTTTGAGTGGGGTTAGAAGAGCTGGAGGAAGCAGATGTTGAGTAAGGAGTGAGTGAGGAGATTTTTCTCAGTGGATTAAAACGCTAGAAGCTGACAGAGACAGCAATGTAAGCTGTGTGGGCTCCGGACTGCCAGGCAGTGCTCAGGGAGCTGGACAGAGCTTCCAGAAGCAGCTGTGTCCATTGCTACAAAGCATTTTGCAGTCCTTTGACAGGCCAAGGGGCAGAGGCACCTCACCTGGGTTTGTGCCTTAGTAATTGAACAGCAAACATCTCAGATCTGTGCAAATGGGAGAGTTGACACTGCAAGGGCCTTTGAGTCTGCTGTGCCAGAGTGCCCCTGTGCCCTCTGCTCACTGCACAGAATCACAGAACCAAGGCTGGAAAAAGCCTCTAAGAACAGCAAGTCCAACCCTCAACCCAGCACCACCCTGGCCATTAAACCACGTCCCCAAGTGCCATGTCTGCAGGTTTTTGCAAACCACTCCATGTACAAATGCTGCAAATGGGTCTGCCTCTGAGCATTCATAATCTGCCCACCAGGTGACAACTTCAGTTTCTGAGACTGGAAATGTCACTCTGGGCCTGGAAGAATGTTTGATTTCATTCCAGGCATAAAGTAACAAATTGCCTTTAATGGCAGCATCACCAGAAGCAGACCTCCCTCCTTTTCCCATGTCTCTTTCAAGTGCTTGGTTGATCTTTTTATGGATTTCCATTCTACAGCTTGTTATGCAGCAAGGAGAACTGTGCCAGGTTCTTGGGGATCAGCATGCAGGGGGGACTCAGCCATAATAACAACTCTTACACTCATGGTTTTAATATCTTTTACTTCAAAGCAAGGAGCTGATGTGATCTTTCATCATCTCAGCTGTTGTTTACCAGCTCCCTACAGATGCTGTTTGAACTAACAAACCCCACACTTCCTGGCTGGAGTGAGTAATTCCCTTGGTAGTTGCAATCCCTTCACTTGGAGGCTTAGTAGTCCTGATTGAATGATGCCACTAACAAGAGGGGGATAAACCATTTCAGTGTTCAGTGTCACCTTTCAGCTCAGTCACAACTGGCCAAATTGGCTTGGCTGAGCTCAGCCCTGCTCCTTGTTTACTGCTTCCAGAGGCAACCACCATCAAGTCCACAGCTGCATTTGGGGTCAGTTTTCTCCAGGTCTCAGAGAGGTGTTCCTGATACCAGGGCTCCTCTCTGGCCCTGGTCCGTGAGCAGTGCTGTTTCCCAGCAGCCTTCTAAATCAGCTGGAATCCAGAAATTACAGATGAGGAGAGAGCTGAGAGGTCACCTGCTCTGAGAAGCTGAGGGCAAGCTCCTCTTCTCTGCCACAGGCTGTGCCATGGACTGCTGCTGGACAGGGAATGACCTGAAAGCTGTGATCTGTGCCTGAGCTGGGCAGAGTGCTGCCAGAGCAGGGCTGCATGCAACACTGCCTGCTGCTGGGAGGGACAGCCTTGCTGTGGTGAGCATCACAGTGCTGGGCAGTGCTGGTGGGCAGAACTGTAGGCAGCTTTACAGGTATGTGAGCAAGCATCTGAGCACAGACAGGGAACCCCACAAACATGAGTCAGGAACTGTCTGCCAGTCTGTGGAGTGCAGCTGTGCTGAAGGGCCAGGATCCCTGTGGTGGGTTCTGAGCACACTTACGGAGCTCTGCAGGCTGCCTCTGCTCCTTTCCCAAGCATCTGTCTGGAATTGTGTAGGCTCAGGAGCCACCCAGGCACAGCCAGCAGACAATGCCCCTTTCTGGGTGCCAGCAGGTTGCAGTCAGTGCCTCATGTCCTTAGACCTTTGTCTGCAGAGCAAAATGTTAATTAGCCCGAGAAAAACTTCACCACTTTCCAAAGGCAGCAGTGCACCCAGCACAGCAGACGTCCTTAGGGCAACTCCCATCTTTCTCTGCTGACTCTCTGCTTTTCCCCCTGCCAAACAGCCACCTCCCAGAGCAAAAGGCAGAACCACCCTGCTGGAGTCCACTCCAGCAAAAGAGCTCTGAAGGGGGAAGGAGTTTCTCTCAGAAGCCTCTGTGTGTCTGTGAAATGATGGAGAGTCTGGTTTCATACAGATCCAAGAATAATTTTTCCACTGTTCAGGATGCTTGGCTATTTAGTCTGCACCAGAGGCTTGGGACCTTCATCAGCCACAAAGCCACTTCGTCGTTAAATGGAGTCTGAGTGGCACTGAGTCTGAGCCCTCGTGCAGCCTGTGAAAGGAGGGTCTGAGTCTCAGCCACACTGAGGCTCCTTTGTGCACCTACAGTAGCACAAGGCCCCCAAGACCTGATTTTGTATCAGATCTTTCATAAAATCTATTCACCCAAAGTGCTTTAGGGTTAAAATTAATTCAGTTAATGAGTTAAATAACTGCCAAGGGAGAGAGAAATTAAGAGTCATGGGCAAGGGGGAAAAGAGACGCTTCCAGCTGAGTTGAGAAGAGAGTGTGAATGAGTTGAAGGGGAAAAGAGATGCAAAGAAGATGCACTGATGGGCAAGAGCTGCGGAGGAGAAAGCTCTTATGCCCTGGGGGTCAAATTATATGAAGAAAGGAGGAAGGGCCCCTTTCTGCAGGAGAATTGCTAGTGCTGGAAGTTGATTTAACACATCTCACAGAAGCAGCAATATGAGCTGAGGCTTTCCCTGCTCTGGCTACCTGCTGCAAAGTCTGCACAGGCTGTACAAACATTCATCTTTTATTGTTTGTTTATAATGCAATAGGAATTACTCAGGGACTGCCCTGCTCCAGCATCAGGCATTTGAGGAAAGAAAAAACCAGCCTTTGACCAGGTCTTTGGGCTCCCAGGATCAGCTGGGCCAGACAGAGCTGTTTCCTACCATTAAATTCTGCCTAGACCTCATCAGAGCAAGGGCTGTGGTGTGTGGGGCTGTGTGGAGCATCTGCCTGTGGCATGCTGCTGCCAACAGCTATGGAGAGCTCTTTCCTGAACCCCTGGGTGACCACCACTGCCAGGGCTGGGCAGAGCTTCAGGCTCTCCGCAGTATTGCCTGCAAGTCTCTTCAGCTGGGTCTGCAGAGAGGGCTGAGGACCACTCTGGAAGCTCTCTACCAGTGGCCAGCCCAGGACTTATTTCAGACCAGTGGATAAATTAACTTCTCCTGCATCTATCCTGTCTGCTTTGAGCAAGTCTTTCATTCGTATTTGCTGGACTCCTCTGGCTCTGAGTCTGGCACAGAACACCTGAGCAGATGTTTTTCAGGTGAGTTTCAGTGGAACACTAAACTCCACGTGAGGCAGGATGTGTCTGAAGTGGCTCTGAACCTAAAAGAAACTCTGCTAAATCAGGCTTTAAACAGCTCCCAGTTCCCAGCATGGTTAGACTGGTGACGTTCCCTGAGCTTTAAGAAGCCTCTGAGGCCCACAAACAGAAGTTTTATGTGCAGTGGTTTGGATGCTAACAGCCTTGACTCATTTCCCTCAGTTTTATGTCACTGCTCTGTCACGGAGTGGTTATGGTGCAGGAAGGTGCCTTGGAAGCTTGGAGCACAGTAAATGCAGAGCTGGCTTTGCTCAGCAGAACTCCTTCAGGGCTTTATGAGACATTTTTAGACAAACTCATTTGACAAAAGTTGGTTTACAAAACCCAAAACACAAAACCCCCCAAAGCCCAAGTGCCTTATTTGAGGAATGTAAATAAACCACATCCTGGCTGTTCTCTTCACTAGGATGCAGTCAGCTTTGGGGTGAGGTAAGGGAGATTTGCTCTCACCTCACATTTGCCCTGTGTGAAGTTTGCTGCTGTGTCCCTCTTTAAATCAAGGCAGAGAGAGTGGACAGTGAGAGGGTGAACTGTGAGCTTTATTGGTTGTGTCTGCACAGCACAGAGCTGAGAAACACCTCCCTGGACACGTGGGTGGGTTCAGTGTAAAACACAAGGAGGATCCTCCTGAGACACACTTCTTCCAAAGCCCCACTTGGAAATTTGGGGGAAGAATTCCCAGGACATCAAGTGCTGCAAGTTCTGCCTGAGAAGGTCCTGTGAAACAGCTCTGGGTAAGACAGACAGACCCAAGGGCTTGCCTGCAGGCCCTGGAGCCTGAAAAGGCTCCTACTGCCATAAATCTTTTTGTGAGCCCAGAGGCAGCATGCTGAGTTGGTGCCAGTTTACCAGGCCTACAGGTAGAGGTGGGTGCCTGTTTAGAGGGAAAAGAGCAATTAAGATAATTTTTCTAGAGCCTGTATGCTCAGTGCTGAGGCACTCATCTCTCCCATATGCTCCTCTTCCTTCTCTGCATGCCAGCCTGGTCTCTGTGGCACAGGGATGAAAAGATAAACCTCTTTAAAACAGGGTCTGCCTCTAGCCTGTTGGTTTTGGATTCTTGTGCATCCCTCTGTTTGATTTGGACACACCTAGAATCACAAAGTGTAAGTCTGAGCTGCTCTATGAGCATCATTTTCTTCTCAGCCTTGAAGCAGGACAGATAATTTCTGCCTCACAGATGTGCATGGAAATGGTCTCGTCCCCAGCTCAGCAAAGCACTTGAGCACCAGGAAATGAGATCTTAACGCTGTGATTACTTTGTTTGGTGAGCTAGGGCCAGAGTGAAGCACCAGGAGGTGGCTGGAGTTAGAGGAGTTCCAGAGCTCTAAGTTGGCATTATCAGTGTTTTGCAGGGAAATAGACCATGGAGATATCTTCCCCCTACCTGCAGCAAGTAATAGATGAGGACTGGGTCATCTTAGAGACACACTTTGGGTTTAACAAGGAGCTCTTTGTGGCTCAAGCATTGTCTGTGTACTGCAGCTGTCCACAGCTGGCCGGTCCCTGAGAGCAAAGCTGCTGATGCAGAGCAGCTGAGCTGTGAAGAGCAGCACAGCCAGAGGAGGAATGCCAGGGATGCCCAGCAAGGGAAGGAGGAGGCCGAGGAGGAAAAGGCAGCGGCAAGGCAGCTTGTTTATGTCACCCCCGAGCTGACTGCAAGCTTATCACACACAGCACTGCGCTGGGGGTCTGGACAAGGAGCTGATTGTCCTTCCTCAATGAGCAGCCGCCCTGGTGACATTCCAGACCTTGCCCTCTGCCCTGTCCAGCGCCAAAAGAGTGCCGCTAGGAGTCGTGTGACACTGGGCACTGCAGATTGCTGGCAGAGGCCAGGGGGTCACCCTGCTGAGCAGCCTGAGCAGCACTGCTGAGCGCAGCCAGCTTGCCCTGCTGCCTGGGGCTGTGGGGCTGGCACTGCGACGGGGCTGTGCTGGGAAGGGAGGCTGGACGCAGCCTGAGGCATCTCATCCTTTCCATTGAGAGCTTAGAGCCATGGGACAGTAGCTTAGGCAATACCAGAAGAGCCCAGCCCCATCCTCTTGCCCCCCACCCTTTACTTCTTGCTGAGAATTGATCAGATCCCCTCTGACCAGACTCCTCTGGGCCAGTTTACACCAGGGGAAGGTCTGACTTGGCATTCCCAGGCATGTCAAAGGTGTTGCTGTGCAAACGACTGCAGAAATCGTCACTGGAAGGTTTTCAGCTCAGAGGCAGATCAGGTATCTGGTCCTGGGAGGCCATACCCACCGCTGCAGAAGGAAATAAAGGAGAGAAAATTGTGAAGTGTTAACTGATATTTTCAGAAGCTTTCTTGGTGATGTACCCGAGGACCAGAAAGTGGCAAATCTAACACCAATTATTCAAGAGGGGCAAAGAGCTGCAGCAGTAATTATGCTGTAACACCAGTTGTGGGAAAATAGGAGAAAGCATTTGCTGGGGTTTGGGGAGGGAACAGCTTGGAAAGTGTAATTTGCTCAGAGATGGCCAACGTGGGCTTTCCAGGTGAGTTTTTACTAACTTAGGATTCTTCAAAGGTATTGCTGCCGTGGGAGGCAGTGGGGCTGGATTGCATGGCTTGGACTTGTGCTTTCTGCAGTGGCAAACTAGACTCAGCTGCAGAGCCTCTCTTGGCTTCCCAGAGCTGTGCTGATGAACCTGCAGCTTGTTTAAGGGAGGAGAATGTTGAATGCCTTTAGCCAGGCAGGGGGTGAAAGACTTGGTTTGAAGAAGTAAAATCAAGTGCATGAGGGTCAAGAAGGGAGCTGCTAGGGAGCAGCTCCATGGAGAAGGACCTGGGAGTGCTGGGGGACAAGGTGCCCACAAGCCAGCAATGTGCCCTTCTGGCCAAGAAGTCGAGTGGTCTCCTGGGGGGCATGAACCCACCTGGATGCATTACTGTGCACCCTGATCTAGGTGAAGCTGCTGTAGCAGGGGTTTGGCCTAGAAGATCTCCAGAGGTCCCTTCCCACCCAACCATTCAAGGGTTCCATGAGGACTAGTCTTTTTTTTTTTTTTTTTTTTGGCCTTCTACTTCCCAAAAGTCTTAAAGGTCATCACAGGAGAGACAATGGAAACTGGGCAAGCTGCCTCCTCAGGGAAGCCACTCCAGGGAAAGTTCTCTCAGATCAGCTTCTCCAGGTGTCTGACTGCAGCTGAGATGCCCTCTGGAGGTCACAGGGCAGTGCAAGTGTGTCAGTGGCTCTGTGCCGGGCACACAAATCCTCGGTGGGGATCTGTCTGAAAATAAAATGCGATGTTCTTTGTGCTGCCTTTTTAAATTGCAAGCTGCAGCTCAGGGAATGTCTCTTGTGGCTTCCACTCCTGCCTTGGCCACTGAGCCTGTGAATCTGGCCAGGTCTCTCTCCTCTGCAATCTTGTTCCCTCCCAAACGTTCTCTGTGCTGAACAGGGCCCTGGAACAGCCTCCTGCCAGTGATGGACAGCAGCCAGCACGAGATGTCCCTGAGTGTCCCTGATGTCAAAGTCCCCAAGGCTTCTTGATGCCACTGGATAAAAAAGACTGATATCAATAATAATGAAAATAGCTTTACACAAAGAAACAGAGATAGGACTCCACTCCTGAACTACCAAAAAGCAGCTTAGGATCTGGTTCAAGACTGATTTTATCTTAAAATACATTTCAGCAGAGATTTGCTGATAACTTCAGGGCAAGGCCAGCAGTGAGGTTAACAAACTGTGGGTTGGGCTGAATAATTAGCTGGATTTCTTTGTTTTCTATTCCCAAAGCATCAAGCATCATAACCACTGATGGTTTGGCACTTCTGAATCCAGCTTTCTGGACATAATGCTTCAAAAGTACCTCCATGCTTTAGGATTTGAAGTTTTGTGGTGCTCTTTCCAGCACTTCCTTGTGTCTCTGTGTGTGGGAACTGTGCTATTTTACCTTGTTTCATCTGAAAGCAGAGGAGGTGCTGAGCAAGGAGGTAGCAGCATCACCGCATCACCCCCATTAGAAGGGCTAGAGTCTGTCTGAGGCCAAAAACTGGAGAAAAACCTTTGAATGCAGACAAATATAAGATGTTAAATCTTGGGGGCAATGCAGCAGAAGTGAGAGCAGAGGTGGAATGGCAGAGCCATGCAGCATACTGATCAGGAAGGGGATTTGGGGCTGTGGGAGAACAGTCAGCACGAAACCATAGTGCTGCAGTGAAAAAAAGGAGCTCAGTGTAAAGCATCAATAGGAAGGAGAAAAACCAAATGGAGTGGGTGCCTGGTGCCCCTGCAAGGACAGCCAAGGGTTTGGGTTTCCCAGGTGGAATTCTGATATGTGAAATGTCTTTCTTGCTTTTAAAATATGTCAGTGTACCCTGGGTAGGTCCTTAAGGAAGATTTGTTGCTTGTGTATATTCTACTCCCCCTAAGGTTAGGGCTCTGCCTGGACGTGGTTTAGCCAAGCCCTGCCACTGAGGAAACAGCCCCAAGTTGGCAGTGGTTGCCTTCTGGTTCTTGTGATGATCAGCACATAGCACATTGGAGTCCTCATTCATGGCTGGCTTCCTAGGTGCTGCCTTAGCACCAGGAACTGCTCCCTGTGTCCACGGTTGACTCCCCAGGTGCTGCTTCAGTAGCAGTAAGACTCCCCAGGATGGCCACATCCTGCAAGGAGCTGGCTGGGGACCGCCGCACCTATGATATTGTAAACCAGAAATGTTTACTCATGATATTGAAATGGGTTTGGATCACTGTGGATGAAAGTGAAACAAGATATAAGCCTGCAATGACATGCATAAATACATAATTAAGTGTATTTCCTTCCCATATGGAGAGGATTAGCTTCCTTGCCTCAGCAGGGAGTTGCTTTATTTGGTGTCTGCTTTGGTGTCCCTTTCTTTTTGACAGCTTACAGAGGTGCTCTGAAAGGGAATTTCACTCTTTGGCTAATGAATGCTGGGGTAAGGACTTTGAGGGCATGTGGAAAAGAATAAGTGATTGCCTCAGAAAGCAGAACTTTGGGGACCTCAAGGGCTGTCCTATGATTCTGACTTCTCTTTTTGACCCTAAGTGGGCCCTATGGGATGATACTGCCCAGCCCACCAGGACTTATTGCTTAGTCATAAATCGAGACAGAGGGGGAGAGAGAGCTGTGTCTGATAAGCGCTGAAGTGTCAGCAAAACCTTCTTAACTCAGGTTTCATAACTTGAGAAATATTTTATCACCCTTGTGAGCCAAACCCCTGAAAAATCAATAGAGCTTGCGAGCTGCCTGTATTGATCCGGAGGGCTGAGCTGTACTGAAATATTCATGGCCGAGCGTGTTTGTGTGTGTGTGGTTTGGGGACGGAGCCCTGGGCAGCTCCCCGGGACTGCAACCTTCTCATTTTTCATTTAAACCAGATTAAGACGATTAGGTGACCTGCAAAGCATCTACTTGAAAGGGAATGAATTTGTTTGTCTTACAACAAGGCTCCTGACAGTCAGAGAGATGCATTCTCATTATTATTATTTTTCTTAAATGACAAACTGTTGGGAGAGAGAAGTCAGGGAGATCTGATAAAATTAGCACCACGCTCTCTGGGGGATCCCTGGGCTTGCTTTGTTTGCAAAGCCAATTTGGACACCGCGTCTTTGATCTTCACTTTCAGCGTTTGAGCAGGCATGTTCAGTATCACTCATTTCACAGGAGAGTTGGGATTCAAGTTTCTTCAACAATCTAAAAAGCAGTACATTAGAAGGGGAATTGTCTGCCAGTCGTCTCAGAATCTCAATACCCTTGACACTAATTTGATGTGATGCATTTCGCCAGATGTGTTACCTGAACGATGCTCTGTGCCCAGGAGGTTTCTGCTACTGTAGAGCACTAAACCTGCCCCCCCCCCCCCCCCCCCCTTTTCTCCCTTCCCTTTTTCTTCCAAGAGCAACTGAATGAAAAGCATCCATGGTTTTAATCTCCACATAGGTGTGACAGGTTACAAATCCTTGGCAGGGAGTGTCAGGCAGGGTTCATGCAGACAGTAGGACAGAGCCATGAAGAGAAGCTCTGCCAGCAGTGCTGCAGAAACACTGAGAGCAGCTGAATGCAGTCACTCACACTTTCAGAGCTGCCTTTTCACTTTCTACTCCTTTCCTATAGTACCTTTCTCACTTCCAGGGCATAGGTTCAAGTCTCTGGTGATGCCACAGCCTTGTGCTGGGCTTTGGGCAGATCACTTAGGGCCACAACACTTCAAGGCATTCAGGTGCTCAGGTGCCATCGATTTTCCTCTGCATCTCAGTGCCTCAATCAGAGCAATTTCTGTGAAGCCACAGCACTGCTCTGCCTTGCTGAACACTTGTGAGCAGTCAACAGCTGAGGGGTACTCAGTGACTCTGGACATGTGAGTCCTTAAGACAGATCTGTGGTTATGGGAGAGGCTGAGTGCAGACAGAAATGGAGAAAAGCAAAGGCAAGAGTCATGCCTTAATAACTGTTGTCCACACTGGCTGTCAGTGGGCTGAAAACACTGCTGTGGCAATGGGAACCTCCATAACCTTAACCACAGAGGGGGGTGCAGGCTGCCAGGGCTTGGAGCTGCCTGGTTGTGGAGCTCAGCTCTCAGAGAAAAGGGAAAATAAGGGCAATTAAAAGTGATTTCTCTCAAAGCTCTCCATCATGCGTCAATCCACCCATGGTTAAAAATAGTTATATGAAATAAAAACAGGCACCCTTGAGAGGGATTACGTCAATCAGTGGCTCAAACTAGGCAGAAAACCAGGCTTTGAGCAGCTGAGATTTGCTGCTCTTGCTATAGAGAAAGGGAGCAGCTCCTTCCCTCTATCCATGGAAGCTGAATGTCCCCCAGGAAGATTCACAGCACCTTGCGCACTGATGGTGTGCAAACACCGACTGCTGCCTGCCCCTGGTCAGTGAACCATGGCCATGTGGCCCTGCTGATGTGCTTGAGGTGCCAGAATGCTGGCACTGGTGGCATGAGGTTTCCTCTGGCTGGTCTGGCAGGACATCATTTTGTGGCCTGAGTCTCACTTTGATCCATGTTACTGTTCCACAGCTTTCTGCAGCAAGTCAGACGAGAAGGGGAAACCCCACGCTTGCCATTCCTTATTTATTTGCATTCCTCAATGGCAAAGTAAACTGAATGTTTAAGCAACTGACATCAAAGATTTGATTTCTCTGAAGCTAAAAAGCCAATTAATCACAATTTTAAAGTGTTCTTTAATTACCCTGTAATAAAATGACACGCGCAGAGGGGAGCAGGAATTGTGTGCTTGTGGAGCTCCTCATGCTTGGTTGTGCTGCAAGTCTCACTGGAAAGCCTCACAGAGCCTCTTGCTTCTGCTGCTTCATTCTTCTCCACCACAGCCATTGTTCATCCTCTTGCCGTTCACCGTCTGCTGTGCAGTTCTGAGGCAGGGGAGGGCACAGTGGGATAACAGACCTGGGGTTTCTGTCCCTCTGCTCTGCACTGCAGAGGCCACACCTGGAGTCCTGGGTCCAGTTCTGGGCTTGCCAGCTCAAGAGAGACAGGGAACTGCTGGAGGGAGTCCAGCAGAGGATGATGAGGATGCTGAGGCGCCTGGCGCATCTCTGTGAGGGGTGAACGCTGCTGAAAGCCCTGGAGCTGAGAGCCTGGAGAAAAGCAGACCCACAGAGGATCTGATCTGATCAGTGCTCAGCAAGAGAAGGGTGGGGGGCAAGAGGCTGGGACAAAGAGGGAGCTAAGAGCCAGCAGATGGTGCTCAAGGTTGCACAGTACGGGCCTGAGCCGTGTAGGACCAATACAACTTCTCCCAGTCCTCACATCAGCCTGGATCCAAGCACTGAAACATGCAGCTGGGCTTGGTGGGCACTGTAGGGGGTGAAAGCTGTCAGAACAAAAGAGCTACAAGGAAAAAGCCAAAGCACATCTTGGTTAAAAACCTCATTGGGAAACTAAGCTTTGTAAAGGAAGGAGAATGAAAAACAAGCTCAGGGTGGGCACCCAGCTACTCCTTTGACATCACGAGACAGGGCCTGGGCTGTGGCAGCAGAGGGAAGCTTGGAGAATCAAACCCAGAGGACAACAAAGTCATTGGCCTTACCAA
This sequence comes from Dryobates pubescens, assembly GCF_014839835.1. Taxonomy (NCBI): domain Eukaryota; kingdom Metazoa; phylum Chordata; class Aves; order Piciformes; family Picidae; genus Dryobates; species Dryobates pubescens. Next base: position 12,013,650 of record NC_071642.1, read on the forward strand.
ACCGAAAACCTCACCATGTTTTACAAACCTTGGAAGGTCCTAGAACCCCTTTGCAAGCTCCTAACACTTGAGAGTACTCAGAAAAGGGAGCAGCAGCAGCCAGCATGGAAGCGATCACTGCTCCGAGCATCCAGTGATGGATGAGGGGAAGTGGCCTCGAGTCCCACCATGGGAGGTCTAGATTGGATATGAGGAAAACCTTCTTTCCTGGAAGCAGACTGGACAGATGTGATCCTGTCTCCTGGAGCAGCACTAATGGCTCCTTACTGGAGGGAGAAAGGGCTGGTGGCTGTGGGTGGAGGCTGCCTGCACGCCGCGGATCCTGGCTGGCTTGGTTTGAATTCCCAGCGACTGCCGAGCTCAGCCGAGTGGGGAACGCGCCGAGTGGGGCTGCTTGCAGGCCCAGACAGTTGCTAATGAAACAGTTGCTGGTTTGTTGACAGAACATTAATTACTTGATCTTAGGAGTTGGTAATTGCACGGGCCCCCTCAGTATACAGCACTAATTACATTAGCAATTATATGGCATTTTAAAGACAAAGAAATGAGTGCAGCAATTGTGGTGTCACAGGGACCCTGCTGCTAAATTTCAATCAAGTTCCTGCAGTCTCAGGGAAGTGTTGGGAGAAGGCCTTCTCCAGGCTGTTCTGCTGCTGCATGCAGCCACTGAACTCAACTGTCTGGAGGAGATGAGAGGGGCTCAACTTTCTCATCAGGGCTAGCTTTGTTCCCAAAACTGATCTGAAACTTTCTCAAAGCTCTACTGGCTGCTGGAAATATTTCTTTCCACTCCAGCTCCACTCAGCCTCAAAGTAATTGTCATGGCTCAGGAAATCACAACCTAGACTAAAAATACTGATGACTGTACCCACACCATCAAGGCCTTTCTGAAAGAAAGAACATGGTCTGGAGAACATCTGCTGAGGAGTGGCTGAGGGAGCTGGGGCTGTGCAGGCTGGAGAAGAGGAGGCTGAGGGGAGACCTTATTGCTCCCTGAAAGGAGGCTGCAGTGAGGTGGGGACTGTTCTCTTCTCCCTAGGATCAGGCGATAGGACAAGAGGAAATGGCCTGAAATTGTGCCAGGGGAGGTTCAGGTTGGTCATGAGGAAAAATTTCCTTGCTGCAAGCATGGTCAGGGACTGGCACAGGCTGCCCAGGGAGGTGGTGGAGTCCCCATCCCTGGAGGTGTTCAAGAAACCTGTGGCCATGGCACTTGGAGCCATGGTTTAATGGCCATGGATGAGCTTAGAGGACTTTCCCAACCTTTGTGGCTCCATGAAAAGCTGTGTTGTATTTTAAAGGATCACAGGGCCAGAAAGTTCTGAAGCCCTCTCCTGCCATTGTGCTGTAAGCATGGGTGCTGTGCTGGGACAAATGTGAACACAACAGAAATCCAATGCTTGTACATTTTTCTTCCCCACTTTATTTTGTAGCTGTGCTCCTGGTTTGCAGACCAGAGGGGAAAGTAATTATCTGGGCAGATCAATAGATGGTGTAGGCTGCTGGTGCACCTGCACTGACTCTGGCTCAGCCCTTGTCTTGTCAAGTGCTGAGCTTGTAAATAGGGGCAGGTGGGGCTGCTACCACAGACAAGATCCCAAAATTCTCCTCCTGGATCTTCCCCCATGCCACTTTCCCCTCCCTTCTCACTGCTCCTCAATGCTGCTGCTGTCTGCAGCCTCTGACCAGTTCAACCAGGATCACATTCATTGAAACCTTGCTCTAGTGCTGAATGAGGTGGGTGGGAAGCTACCACTGGTTTTAACGGTGGCAAGGCTGCAGCCAGCACCTCACAGCAGGGACAGTCTCTTGTGCTCCAGCTGGGTAGCCACAACCTCTCTGTTGGACTGAGTACAGGGAAGTGGTGGAGGCCCCATCCCTGCAGACGTTCAAGGTCAGGCTTGATGGGGCTCTGAGCAAGCTGCTGTAGTTGGGGATGTTCCTGCTGACTGCAGGTGGCTTGGACTGGATGAGCTTTGAAGGCCCCTTCCAACCCTGTGCATCCTGTGAGTCTATGACAAATGAGCCAGGAGGATTTCCCCAAGTCCAGGTCCTGTAAACCTTGCAGAAGGCCTTGCTCCATCCACGTCCCCCCCCCAGGAGAAGCAACTGGTAATGGGGAGGCTCTGTCTGGTCATTCCCATCCCTTTTTTGTTGTTGTTGCTGTAACTTCACCCAAAGGAAGCAGGACACCAGATGAGATTTCCCCTGCCCCCCAGTCTTCTTGTATTGCCTCCTTGGAACAGTGTTTTGGTGCCTTCCACTTGGGGAGGGGGAAGTGTTTGGTTTCCTGCTTCCCCTTATCTACAGCTCAACACTGTCTCTGCCATGGCTGCTGTGTCTGCACCCTCTGCTATGGCCACCAGCTGGCTGCTTAATCCAGTCCTGCAGCAGAGTTAATGAGACATTCCTCCTTAAATAACCTGCTGCCATTAAAGCTTCAGATCTTTGCACCTCAGCAGCTGTGTGTTGTCACCGAGATAAATATTTTAACTGGTCTGGCAATTCCCGAGCTGCCCTCTCTAAGTGGCTGAGCCAGGGGCTAGCATTTCTCCATTTATTAAAGGAAAACTCAACTTCTTACAGAACAGCCACCTAGAAAAGAGCTGGGAAGGGACAAAGGCCAGTGGAAGCCAGTCTGCTCTGCTAGAGGTCTTTCTGAAGCAGGATATCATGCAGATGGCAGCCTGGCCATGCCTGGCTGGAGTCATCTGCTCCCCAGGCAAAGGCTAACTGGGCTTGGACTGGCCACTTACAGGAGGGGCTCCACTTACCACCACTGTTAGGAGAGGTGGGAGTGAGTTGGGGAGGTGTTCAGAAAAGGTGTGGCCATGGCACCTGGGGACATGGTGTAGTGGCCATGGAGGTGTTGGGTTGGCAGCTGGACTTGCTGATCTTAGAGGGCCTTTCCCACCTTATGGACTCCATGGCTCCACGGAATTTTCTGTGGTGTTCTCCATGCTGCACAAGTTAGCAGCTCTCCCAGGCCCCACTCTCAAATCAAGCTCATTCCTCCCCTTGGGTACAGTACAAAAATTTTATTTTCTTGTTAGGATAATTTAAAGTTTAAAACTGAAGTAGACATATTCATTTTACAAACAAGATATTCTTCCATAAGTAGGACCATTAAAAACAGTAACCAAAACCAAAGAAAGCTGTCTTTACAAAAGCTCTGTGCATAGCAACTTCATACCAGAAATAACTGACAAAGCAAAGAGACCCAAAAGAACCAACCCCAGCTCTACACAGGAGGGAGAAACGAGGCTCTTCATTTACAGAAGGGAAGAAATGGTCTTCAGAATCCATGCATGTTGGAAGTGTGCAAAGAAAGAGGGAGAGGAAGATGCTACCCCAAGAGAAGTCATGAGATAAAACATTCTCCTTCCACCTGGTGATGGCCTCTGTCGGTACTGACCGCAGGGCTCTCATCTCTCTAGTGGCAAGGGAAGAGCTGCTGGGGAAAAGGAAACAGCAACAGCTAGGAGAGGATGGATTTGTGAAATCACACTGAAGAAAATCCTTACACAACCATTTTTCCAGCACTTCTCCTTTCTGTTGGGTGCTTTGCCACTGCCAAAGTCCTTCTGTCAAGGATTTCTGATTGCTTTTATTTACACCTGTTTTTTTGGAAAGCTCTGTAAGTTCTGCACTCATCTTGAGGGTGATGATTTCCAAGCAAAAGCAAAATTAATCTCCTAAAGCATTCCTGTGTTTGGGGCTTTTGCATTTGTCTGGCTCAGCTCAAACCAGAAACTATTTGCCATGTTTACATTGACAGAGGCAGCTACAGCTTGCTTCTCCTCCTCTAAGAGAAGGACCTGAAGTCGCTTTCTAGAGGTTTTCTTTTTCATCTGGACTCTTGACTCTCCCACTCCAGAGCAACTGGACAGAGCTAATAAAAATAACTGAAGTGTGAAGGCAATGTGGAGTGGTTCAGAACCTTCCCTTTTCCAGCCAGTGTCTCATTTTTAACCTGAATCTTCCCAAGGCTTCAGTGATCTCTTATATCTGCCTGTGCTAACTAAAGAAGAGTAAGAAAGAAGGGTGGACAATCAACAGCATAACCTCTCCATGAAGTGTCTCAGCTGTTTAAATTGGAAACCTTCCTGACTGAGGTTTTTGTAATGAAGATTTTGTTTGTTAAACAATGTGAGACCAGGCAGCAAGCTGCTGCTCTCCAGCAGGGCTAGAAGGCTCTGGGATATTTGCTGGTGCAGGATTTTGAGGATAAGCAGGAAGGATAAAATTTTAAAAGCCCAACAGAGAAGGGCAAGGGGGAGAGGAGCAGGGAATCCACCATCAATGATTGGAGCTGTTTGGGGCCTTTTAGTAAGTCCCAGTGGGAGAAGGGAGACACTCAGAAATGAGCCTGGTCCATCAAGGCGTGTGTTGCAGAATCCACTGAGGGTTACAGGAGTTTTCATCCCAACCCTGTCCAAAATCCTCAGCCTGTTTGTATTCCCCCTGCACACATGCAGAATTCCACCTGGGAATTTGGACCTCCTGCTCTCAAGCCTGCTGGGACATTGATGCCTGTGGGTCCCTCAAGTGCTGGGTCTGGAGGGGTTTTTGTTCTGCTCAGGTTAGAAAGTGGTCCCTGTTGTGTCACCAGTGGTGACTGTCCCACAGCACAGCTATGACGCCAGACTTAACTCCTGTGGCTCTTTCCTGTTTCAGAGGTCACTTAGCTTCAAGGTTGGCTCCTGCTGGCCACCAGTGATTGCTCTGACCTTGATGGCATGAAGGGCATGCAGAGAACATGCAGCACCAATGACCTTGCCACCATAATCAATGGTGAGTTGTTGTATTTCACCTCTCCCGGAATGCAGACACCTTCAGCGACCCGACTGTCAGCTTCTGACTCCATTCATGCTGCTCAAAATCACATCATTGCCACCAAATCTCCCTTCAAACGTGCTTCTGATTCCCGTTTCTGCCCTAACCTAAGAGGAGAGCTTCCAGGGAGGACCTGCTCACAGAATCACAGAATGGTAGGGGTTGGAAGGGACCTTCTGGAGAGCATGGAGTCCAACCCCCCTGCCAGAGCAGGGTCACCCAGAAGAGGTCATGTGCCACACACACCACCAAGCCTCTTGGTCACAACTCACCACAGCTGGCTTTGAGCCACGGGTGCAGACAGAGGCTTTCTGTTTTCTAGTCTAGCTCTACCTCTAACCAGCTCCACAATAGCTCCACACAGCCTCAGCCCTGCACATTGTCACAGTCGTCCAGCAGTGACCCCAACACCTTCTACCATCTCTAAGGGGCACCAAGAACACTGTTTGACTTACCCACCAACAAAACTACCAGGCAATGGACACCTTCAGGGGCCACACAGTGAGGGTTTATTTGTGAAGATAAAGATGTTGCCATAGGAACAACTATTGCTGCAGCTACAAAGCAGGGGGGAGGGGGTGAGGAGTGAAGCTGATTTAGTCTTTTTTTGTTGCTTGGTTTTTTTCCAAAAATGGCTTTCCAAGAACCAAATCCTTCCCTGTGCTCTCTGGGTTAGTCAGGGAAGTGGTGACAGTTTTTATCAGACTTGTCCTCACCTGCCAATGTCAGGAGAGGAGATGCAAAGGAGAACTAAACTTCTTTAATGGTAAAACACAGGAAAATTGGAAGCAATCACTTTATGAACTTCAGCATCTAACTGGAAAATACTTACCATTTTTAATGACTGAGCATAAAAGTGCATAAATTATTCCAATACATATTTACCCTTTATAAATGCACCCTTAGTATGAAGTATAACTGAACTCAAGGTGTTCTAACTACCTGGAGAAACAGAGAACCCTTTCCCCCAGAGAACCTTTTCCCTCCTCACTCAGACATTGCATCTATAAAATAAACTCAGTACCTCATGAAACCTTGGGTCTGCTCAGATCCCTAAGTGCCACTCACTTGCCAGTGGGGCTCTGAAGCTCACCAGTTCCTCTTAGTACCTGAATATTTCAATGGAAAGAAAAACTGAAAGGGGGAAAGGTGAGGAGGATGCAAATCCACACCCAAGGTGTAAAAGTCTCTGCTGGTTCTGGCAACCAGAAGCAATCCTGCACATCCTGGCAGGTGAATGCAGTCGGAGGGAAGAGGTGAGGGATAATAAATCTCAAACTGGTGACTACATTTTTGCATCTTTTTTTTTCTTCATTGTACAATTGGAAGGAAAAACAAAAAAAAAAATCCAAAAGAGGGTTTCATTTCTACCTCTACATACAATAAGTTACAAGTTTATTTATTTAAATAATTGTAAAACATCTTACATTTTTTAAGAGGTTAAACTATAAGCAAATACACAAATACACCAAAGGTCCATCACTCCTGCAGTTTGTCCTAGAGACTCTTCCATCCTGGTACCCTGTTTGTTGAGTTGGTTTTTTCTGCATAAACTAAATTGATATCTGAAAGGCTCCATAGAAAATAGAAACTTCAACTTTTCTCCCCTACAAAGTAAAACAAATTGTATCCAAAATAGCAAGCTTGAAGCATTTGTGCCAATTTCTTTCTCCTTTCCATATTTTACAAATCTGAGGAAGGCTTCGTGTCTGGCAAGAATGACTTTGCCCTTCTGGCTCCCTCCTGCCAGCGCTGTTGTCCTGGCTCTGGGCTGACTCTTCACTCCCAGGGTCTGAGGAGCTGCTGTGGTTGTGTCAGGAATATGAGAGGTGAGAGATGCAGACTTGTGGCTTCTCCAATCCATAAAAAATGCTGCTTTTTTTCTTTCTTTTTTTTCCCCTGGGCCTGGCTTTCCCCCAAAAAGAGCTTGTAGTGCTATTGTTTCTTTTATTGGTCCATCACAATAAGTAGTTTTGTGCTGTAAAAGAAAAATGGGGGGGGGGAAGAGGAAAAAAGGGAAGATGGAGAGGAGCAAAGCTGCCTCTTGCTTACATCGGGGGCACGACAAGCCCAGTCATGGCTGAAAGAGAAAATTGACAGAGATGAAATTCTGGCAAATTTCCATGGACAAGAGATCTTTGAGCCCTTCACCCTCCTGTGTGCAGCCATGGAGTGCAGCAGGGGCCTCACCTGCAGCCTGAACTGAAACTTCAGTGTCTTGGAATGGTTTTGAGCCTTGGTGGAAGCTAAGGGGATGAGACTGAGAGTGTCCACAGCCTGGGCACAACGTGCCAGCTCACGGTGGAGTCACCACTGGGACTCAATGGAGAGAAGGGATTCAGCCCAGGCTCAGTAGGAGGCTGTTCAGAAATGCTGACCCACGCCCCCGGCTGAGGGGGCTCTGAGCAACCTGCTCTGGTTGGGGGTGTTGGACTGGATGACCTCTGGAGGTGCCCTCCAGCCCAATGCACTCTGTGACTCATTTTTGGGTGCTTTTCCCCTGTCCTGAAGCTGCCTGGAGCTGGTGCTGCTCCCCAAGGTTTGAGAGTAAGTTCAGTTTCTGTGTATTTGTATAGCAAATGAGTGAGTCACATTCTCACAGGGGCCTCAGTGCAGTGCAAGGTCCTAATCCTGCCAAGATTTATGGTCCCTGGAATTTGTGGGATTATTCAAGTGCTTAAAGCCCTGTCCTCTGAGAGTTCCTTTCACCCTCTCGTTCATCCTGTTTAAAACAAACGCTTAGGGCAAGATCCTTAGCTAGCTTCACTCTGCTGGAAGCCCAGGAGCTGGGCTGATTTTAAACAGCTCTGGATGTGGTTTGCCACTTCATACAATGGGAAAATAAATATTTTTGTATTGTGTAACTGCCTGGGGCTGCAAGGCCCTGCCACGTCTGGCAGGGCAGCTGAAAGAGAAAGTGAAACAAACAGCCTTCGGCCCCGTTTCTGCGGGTTTCAGTTGCTGAGGACTGCTGTTCTGTGTCAAACCATTCACACAACCCCAGACCGAGCAGGTAAAGGCTTGCCTGCCTGTTTGCAGGGATTTTCTGACCATGCTGAGGGGGCTGCTCCTTTCCTTCTCCTCCTCCTCACCCCCAAAATCAAAAATGATCCTAACAGTCGTGTCCCAGCCTGACCCTGGGAAGCCTTCTCCCTCTGCATCAGCCATGTTCCTGCCTTAAGCCCTGGATGGATGCCCTGCTGCATCTCTGCTGGGCTGGTGGCAGAGGGAAGTGGTGCCCTCAGCTGCTCCCCCCCCCCCCCGCAGGATTCCCGATGGAGCTTCCCAAGCTGCTGCAGTCACAACCAGCCAGGTCAGCCCCCAGAACTTGAGCTCCTTGTCTCGAGTAGCCTGGCTGGGTCTCTTGCCTGGAGCAAAGCCAGGGTCATTCACACAGCCAGTGCCTGGCCAGGCCCTACCTGTGGCTGCTCTTTCCTCGTGGCACAGCAGCCAGGTTCTGTGTGCAGGGAGGCAGCAGAGCCTGGTACAGCCAGGGGGGCTGAATTTGAGATGTGCAGGGGCTGCTGCCAGAACAGTTTAAACTCTGTTCCCAGGGGCAGAGGCTGCATTGTCATCAAGGCTTCCCCTGGTACTGTTGTTATCAACATTGTTTTCTTTTTTTAATCAAGGAGAGCAAATCCTTCATCAGCTCAGAGCCTGAGTTTCTGCTGTGTCTCTTCAGAAGCAAGGCAAGAACACATTTTGGCAAGTCCCTGACCTGGGATGGGAGTTTCATCTTTTCTGTAGAATTGAAGATATTTATCCAGCAGCCCTGGACTCAGCCAAGTGATGGCAACAGCAAAAGTGCCCAAAAGTGCCACCTGCAATCAGAAGGAACCCCTGGGGTTCTGGTGAGTCCTTTTGCCTCCGTTCCTTTCCTCCTGAGCAAACAGCAAGTCCTTGCTTTCCTCACCATTATCCCCCAGCCCAAGCCTGTCCTGACAGTGCTCCAGAGCAGAGAGACTCCTTAGAAGGTGTCAGGATAGGATGGAACCTACCAGTGGACAAATTCACATAGAACTGTGAGAGCACCTCAACAGGGCAAGCAAAGGCTGATTGCCTCACTGGCTTTCAGCCATTGTTGCAGCCCCACCTCCTTCTGCAGCAAAGCACCAGCAGGCTGAGGAATATTGGCTGGAATCATAGAATCAATAAGGTTGGAAAAGACCTCAGAGATCACCAAGTCCAACCTGTCACCCAACACATCCTGACAACTAAACCGTGGCTCCAAGTGCCACATCCAGTCCTTTTTTGAACACCTCCAGGGACGGTGACTCCACCACCTCCCTGGGCAGCACATTCCAATGGCCAATCTCTCTTTCTGGGGAGAACTTTCTCCTCACCTCCAGCCTGAACTCCCCTGGCACAGCTTGAGACTGTGTCCTCTTGTTCTGGTGCTGGTTGCCTGGAATTCTCACCTGGGCTTCCACAGCTCATCTGAAGGGCTTTGCTCTGCGGTTCACTCTGTTTTCACATACCCCTGGCCATCCATTTCCACCCCACCTCCACTCCCCTGTGGGATTGCACTGTCAGAAGCCTATTCCCAGCCTGTCTGGCTTTTTATTGAATGTTTGTGAGGTTTGGATTAAGGTCTTACACTGCTAGCAAAGCTGTAATTATTTTTGCCTGTATTACTAGATATTGAATCGATGTAACTTTTCAATAAAGGTGGTTCAATGCAGGACACTCCCTGATGAGTTGGGAATATAGAAACCAGAGTCATTATCCCAGAGGGTCTTTGCTTTTTTCTTGGAGGGAAATGGAAAAAGAATTAGAGATGAGCCTTATTGTATTAACCTTGACAGCTTGCAATTATCAGCTGCAACTCTTGATTAAAATTGTCACAAGCTTGGAGAACTTTTTTATAAACAAATACTCCAGCAGAGGTGGTGCCCAGATGCTGTGGTGGCAGGCACCTGTGCTGGGTGCAAGCCAGCTAAGGGTTTGTAAGGCAGCCACAGCTACAGGTGTGGTTTGTGGGGCTCATTTTAGCGTCACCTCTGGCTCTTGGTGTAGTGAATTCCCAGAGCTGTGCTTTCTGTGGTATCTCTAGTCGAGTCTGAAGGAGCCAGATGACTTCTCAGGCCCCATAAAGGCTTGTTTTAATAGAGACTTGGAGTGTATTTATGTGCCCCCCCAGCCTGTTAAAGGAAAGAATTCAGCACAGGTTTCAATTCTTATCTTAGTACTCACATTTGTTTTGCAGACCCCCTTTAAAAAGGCTGTAAATATCCTAGAGGCCTCAATTCCCAATACAAACCTAAACCTTGCAGCAGGTTTCAAGCCTTGGCTGTTGTGCACAGAGCTGTGGGTCAGCTCTGCAGGGCAAGGGTTGTTTTACAGGTCCCTAAAGCCTAAGGAGAAGTCAGCCCTGACAAAAGAGCTGGTGCTGAAATGCGGTGTGGGTCAGGTCCTTCCTGGTGCCGATGAGTGTCTGTGCCCTGCTGCTTTAAATCCAACCAGACAGAGCTTGGAGCTTTGCCTCAACCTGGCGGGACCGCGTCAGATTTTTCACTGCAGGGCTGGTGCAGGTGGCTGCTGTGTTTGCCTGCACCAGCACAGTGTGCTTTGCATCTGCATGCTAAGCAGGAATTGTGCATTTCTTACCTCTGAACCCATTGCCATTGCCACTAGAGCAGGCAGGAGAAGGAGACCCTTGGGGTCTGATGACAGGAGCGAAGGCACTCTTCTGTTTGACAGCAGGAAAGACGGAAGAGGAGAATGGAAGGATGGAAGAAGTGCTGGAGGAGCCAACTGTTGGACTTGAAGACATCACTGTGAAAGGGAAAAAAAAAGTGATTCCTCCTCAGAAATGTCATTACGGAGGTCTGGTAAAGCTGCCCAACATGTCTAAGTTGTGTTAACTCTGATTCCACCCTCACTCTGCCTGGGCTGTTGGCAGCCAGTCTGACACAGAGAGGTGAACAGACCAGACAAGAGAGAGCTTGAGGTTTGAAAAGCAAGGTGAAGAGATGAGAAAATGGTAAAATAATCAAGGGAGAGAGAGAATCAATATGAACAAAGAGGAAACAGTCACAAGTTGTCCACTCAGACTGCTCTGGAAACTGGGAAGGCTGCTCATGGTTGGACATGATGACCTGGAAGGTCTTTTCCAACTGAAATGATTCTGTGACTCCTGTGCCCTCTGAGCTTTTAAACATGAAGGCTGCTTGGTTGGAGTTGAGGGGGGTTTGTTTAAAGCTGCTGCTTAGATTTGACTTGAAACTGGCTTCTTTTTAAGGAAGACATTTTTGGGAGCTCTCCCCTGCCTAAGCTGGCTGCACTGTAGGTAAATAATTCAACAATCAGTAAATAAATAAGTACAGAAATAGCTGTGCAGCCTCAAATGCAGATATCTGTTTATCTATTTCACACACATTCATGGCAGAGGGAAATCAGGGCATGAAAGAAGAGTGACTCACTCATGGTAAAGCTAAGAACTAGAAACACAGAGATGCTGACTCCGTCCCTGCTCTATTTCTGGTTCCCAAGGTAAGAGAGTTCCACAGGAAGTTACCCCCAAAGTCAGCTCTCAGTCTGTGGCAGTGCAGTTCACAGGGTCCAAAGCAGTCACTCTGCTAGCAGCAAGGGCTCCTTGCTAACTCCTCCCCAGCTCCCAGCTGTGCCTCATTCCTCAGGGTGGCCCTTGCCACTTGTGCACGTGCACAAGGACAAAGAGTGAGGGACACACGAGCAGCATTCAGTGTTCCTCTGCTCTGGAACATGGAGCGTGTCCTGCCTCATCCTCAGATGTGCCAGGACACCAGTCAGAGCCTTTCACAAACCCCTGTGCCACGCCTGGACTCCTCCTGACAGCCATCCCTCGCTGCAAAGCTAAGCTAAGCAGGAGCAAGCCTGCAGCCAGAGGAGCAGAGCACTCACGTCCATAGGGGGACCCCGTGGGAGAGCCGTTGATGAAGCCAGGAGAGCCTGGGACGCCCAGGTTGGACATGGGGACGTTGCTGTAGCCGTTCATGCTGTTGCTGGAGGTGCTGTAGTTGGACTGCTGAGGAGTGGAGCTGGAGGAGTAACCTCGGGGTGAGATGCTGCTGGTGTTACGAATGTAACCTAAAAACCCACATTTCAAAGCATGTCAATGGATTGGGCTCCAAGCACTCCCCTCTAGGTTCCCCTTCTAAATCAGTCACTGATTTATGTCCAGCTTGAGAGCTGAAATTGAATCTAGGACCTGGAAACCACTGTGTCACCTTTTCCTGAGGGGTTCTCTGCAGTTGTAGTTTTAAATCATCAATGAATTACAAATAAAGGAAGGACATCTCCAAGGGGAGATGATAACTCACACACAACTTGCACTTTGACTTGGGGGGGGGGGGGGGGGGGGAAGAATAAACTAGGACAGGAAAAAACAATTTTTTGTCTTAAAAAAACAATCAAAAATATCTGAGAACCAACATTTAGCCTCTTCTTTCTCCCAGTGGGAGACCTGAAGAACACCACAGCTCTCAGCACTGCTGGCAGCCACAAAGGGATTTTGCCATGGAAAAGCTTTTGTTCGGGTCCAGCAGCTGCTTGCAGAGTGGTTACCGCTTGACAGCAAGTCAGATTATTTCTGCCCATTTCTCTGATGAGGTTCTCTGGTGAGATCTTATTTAAAAAGAACTGGCAAAATGATCTCCATGATGGCTTAGAGCATGGTTTATGTGACATTTACTTTAGCTGATGTGGTTTTACTGCCTTAGAGTGTTACAGACATCTCTCCATGCCATCAGCCAATGTGATACACAAACCATGTGCAGGCTGGGCACACTGACACTGGGGGTGGTAAAATTCACACTGAATAACAGCCTTCAAAAAGGAGAAGGAAATTCTCCACCTCTGGAACTGAGAGGGGTCTGCAGCTGCTGTCCTTTTATGAAAACAGAGATCCAACCAGAAAGAACCAAAAGGTGTTGAGGGGAGCAGGGGCAGAATTCAGGGCTGAGTTGGCATTAAAAATGCTCCAAAATGGCATCAACTGAGTTTCACTTTTCCTTTGTTGAAATTCCTCTGCTGTCAGTGCTCACCTTGGTTGTTGCCCTGTGTTGACTCTGAGATGCTCACTCCTAGCTGGCTGCCGTAGGAGTTGATGCCCATCATGCTGCTGTGGGCAGGAGAGCTGGAGAGGGCTGGGATCTGCGCTGGGTTCCTGGGCACACTGTAGAGAGCTTCTGCGATGTCTGCAGCTCGCTTCAGAATGATGTCCTGCAGGGGGAAGGGGCAGACTCAGAGCCCTGCTTCAAGAAATGTCCTGGTGTTTGTTACTCACCCTGAAAGCACCACCATCCCCCCATGAGAACAGTCAGCCTGACCTGGTTGTTGTGTGGGGTTCCATACAGGGCTTCAACCAGGTCAGCAGCTCGTTTCAGCAGCATTTCCTGCAGGAGGAGCAGATGCACATAATGGGCATTTAACAGAGGAAGGTTCCTTCTAAACACGAGGAGGAACTTCTTGACTTTGAGGGCAGTAGAGCCCTGGAGAGGCTGCCCAAAGAGATGGAGGAGTCTCCATCTCTGGAATCTTACAAAAACTGCCTGGACACGTTCCTGGACAACCTGCTCTGGGTCACCCTGCGCTAGCAGGAAGGTTGGGCTGGACGATCTCCAGAAGTCCCGTCCAAGCCCATCTCCTGTGGTGGTCACTGTAGGCAGTGCTGTCTGAGAGTGACGTCAGCCAGCACCGTGCCCAGCGCTCACCCTGGAGCTCTCCAGAGTCCTGAAGCTGCTCCAAGGGCAGCAGCGTCACTGGAGAGAGGTTCCAGACACCCAATGGAACCAGAGCTCTGATCTCCACTGAATGTCCATCTGCTCTTCTGCACGGACATAAAACCCCTGAATAATCTCCACATCCTTTTATTTGTTCTCAATAACAGCAACCAAGCAAAGCAACCCCCCCGTGGCCAGTGTGCTCAGAGAAGTCCTCACAAATATTTTACCTTAGCTAATCTTTCAGGGTCCCCAGGATGTCTTGGGATGACCTTTTGCAGCCTTTGGAAGCCGTAGTCTATGGTAGGTTCATTTAGAGCTGAAAGGCAAACAGAAAGCTCATCACAGGGGTACAGAGGTATCTGGATCTCTTTGTGTGACAGGTTTCATGACCTAAGGAAGATGATTTCTCAGCTTGTGCACAGAAAGCCTCCCTGCCCAGGGAGGGCTGAGGAGAGCCCTGGTCATTGAGTGCAGGCCAGGAGCTATTTGTGTTGGACCATGTACTACAGAGCAGCCTCTGGTACCCCAGCTCCACCTGTTGAATTGTCCACACCTTTGCCTTTCTCTGTCCACCAACCTGCTCCTGGACAGCCCCTCAGGGTGGCTGCCATTTGGTGAAGAATTGGTGGCACCTTTCTGCTCACAGCCCAGCCCTGCAGGAACTCTGGGCAGCCACACACACATCTGTGTGCAGATCCCCCTTCTGCCCTCTTGTGCTGGTGGGCACAGCTGAGGCTATTCCAGAGGGTCACAGTAGTGAGTTTGCCTCACTAAGGGAACAAAGAAATCCCAACTTCTGCATTTAAACCTGCTCCAGTTTCAGCTGCTGGCTGCTCACCATCTATCAAAGGCTGAGTGACTCGTTTGAAAGCTGCAGCAGGGAAGCACTGTCACAAAACCCTCTTTCAGGGAAGAGTTTGCCTGCTCTGGACAGGACTGAGCACAGCAGCAGCAGAGGCAGTCCTGCTGCAATGCACATGAGACCAGCTGTATGCTGGGTACACAGCCAGAACCCCAGAGCCCTGCAGACTCAGCTCACCAGTGCTGTGCACACCCCCAGCACGCTGCCAGCACAAAGTAGGGCACAGGATCTCCTGCAGCGGTGCAGGGCTGCTGTGCACACACAGACACTCTGTAATGATGTTGGTCTCCAGTGGATAAACCAAGATATTTTTACCCAAATCTGCAGTAATAGCTGGCAGAGCCCTACTGGCATCACTGGTGATTTCATGACCTTCAGGTGCTGTAATTCTCTTTCCTGTGCAGTCATGGCACAATCTGATTTCTGATTGTTCATTCACAATTAAACTCCAGCTCAAATTGATGCTGAAGCCAGAAGTCAGTTGTGCAGCATCCTGCACATTCACAGCTCTGCAGCCTCTAGCACTACAGGATTCCTGTGCTCACAGTGCAAGGGTGGCTTGGAATTTCCTTACCCTTCAGAGGATGCCCTCTCATCCCAGTGCCTCTTTCATGCTGAGAAGCTTGCTAGGAATTGCCTGACACATTTAGTAATATCTGGTTTGGAACTAGAACAGGGTACAGTTAGACTGGACATTAGGAAGGAGCTCTTTACTATGGGGGGGGGTGGAACACTGAAGCAGGTTGCCCAGGAAGATGGTGGAAGCCTCATCCCTCAAGACATTCAAAGTCAGGCTTGATGTGGCTCTGAGCAGCTTGCTCCAGCTGGGAATGGCCCTGCTGACTGCAGGGGGGTTGGACTCAAGCTTTAGAGGTCCCTTCCAACCCAGTGCTTTCTGTGCTTCTGTGTGAGTCCTTCAGCACTGTCCCCAGTCAGTCCTAGCTGCTTCTACCCCCTTGCAACATTTGTGGTTCTTCTGAAAAAGAAAATTCTTTCAGTACTTTCTTCTGGTGACATCAGCAGAGCTGAAACCACCCAACTGAAAGGACCACTGATGGCACCTATGGAATCCTCCCAGATACCCTCAGCACCTTCCGGGCCACCAGGCTCGGACACCACAATAACAAAGCTGTCAAGTGAGACACTCTTCTGCTGATCCAGATTGGTTGTTTATCTGTGTCTGCCTTTGGTGGAACAACATGAAGGTAAAAGGTCACATTCCCCACTGAGACACATCTTATATTTACTTTTTATTAAATAATTATGGCATGGCATGAAGTTTAAATATTACAGGAGATAATCGAGTGGGAATTGAGTAGAGAAAACCCAGACCTGAGAATTTAGTCTTGGCTATACTTAGAATGTCTCTGCTCTCCACTGGGAGCCCTTCTGGTTTGCTTAAGGAGTTTAATAATACACATTTCCACTGCCACAGGATCTACATCCCATTTGGGAAGGGGGGGATGTTTTAGGGGGTGGGGGGCTTGCCAATAATCCTGAGAATTATAGGCCAATTCTCCCAAGAGCCAGTACATCATTATGTGCCATTTCTCTTCTTGATTAGAGGCTCATCAGTTAAGATATATATATATCTGCAGCTCAGCACCAGCAGTGTGAGCTCCAGAGGAATTCAAACATGGATGTGTACACAGTGCACTAAAAATAGCTAATGGGAATACACAAAATGCTAACTCAGGAAAAGAAATTGGCCAGTACCCAGCAGCCATTTTTCCAATGGATTGATGTGGACATTTTAATTCTGATAGATAAAGAGCAGCAAATCTCTCTCAGCAACGTGGATGTGTTCCGAGAGCTCCTCGGCCATGGTGGATGGCTGGACACATCAAGTCTGTCAGCACAAAAGCTTCTCTGCACAGCTGCACCCAAATGGCCTACTACTAGTTTTACTCATTAATGAAACAAAGATATCTGTCATGAAATCCTGTTGCAAACCAACACCTGTATGACCACATGGCAGCTTTCCACCTGAGGGGCAAGCTGTGAACTCCAGCAGGAAGTTTAAACAGCTTCACCAGAACACCACTGGGAAAAGAGCTGCTGGATCAGTAGGGGTTGGTCAAGGTGTTACACAGCATAGGACAAAGTTATCTCCAAATGCTTCAGGGTTCCTGGACTGAGAAACCTGAGGGAGTCTGACACAAGAGCAGGCTGCTCATGGTTCCCCACAGATCAGGCTTTTGAGGTGAAACCCCCAAGAAAAGTGCTTCAGGTACAGCCAAAGCTCTCTGGCAACACTCAGCTCCAGTGCTTTAGGCACAAGGGCTCTCCTGGGTTCCCCAGAGCACAAAGCACTGTGCATGGCATGGCATGAGGTGTGCAGAGAGCAGCCATCTCCTGGGCAGCTAAACTGGCCTACCACCCTCACTGCAGCAGCAGCACTCTTCTACCCACAGAGCTGTTAGTCAGCAAGAGGGAGAGGTCACGTCAGCTGTGTTCTGGCCACCTCAGCTCACTCTTACAATCTGCAGGGCTCACTGCATCCTTATAAGTGCTGTTTCCCACAAGCAGCTAACAAGACCTTCTCAAATCTCCTCACAAGCTTTAGCAAGCCAGCACCCTCCCATCCCTGGCCCCTGGCACAGCGATGGATCCAGCACAGCCCAGGAGTTGACACAGCCTGCAGATTATTTTATATTGCATTGCTCTGACAAGTTAACCCCTGGAGGATTTCTGCTCAGCAAGGAAAATTATGTTCAAAATCTCCCTGCTACAGACATTTCCAGGTGAGCATCTCTGTGACAAAGAAAATGCAGAGCTGTGATCAACCTTAAGGTAGGAAAGCCTCAGAGACGTATCCTGGGCTGGCGTCAGCAGATGGGAGAGTTATGAAAGACAAGGGAACTCTAACTGAGCTGCTTACAGCAGCAGAGGACTGGAGTTTGTGCAGCATTAGAGGCAGAACATGAGGCTGCTGCTGGATTAGCAGCAGAGAACAGATGTCTTGCTGTGCTAGGAACAGCTGATGGAAGAAATGTAAATCAGAACCTGGAAATGTGTCTGTAACCTGCACTCTCACCAGACCAAGGTGCACACAGGGACTAAATGTTGAGTTGTGGTGTTTGGAAACAGACCTTCTGAGCTCACACGAATGATTCTTGTCACTGTACTGTGAAGCACCACTCAGCAGCTACCTGGGCATTTTTCATAGACTCCCAGAACCACTGAGGTTTGGCCCTGGTAGCTCAGCCATGAAAAATGCCACCATGCTATTTTCATAACCTGGGAGCTGTTTGTGCTGCTATTAGCAGCAACAGTCTGGGGGAATTTATTGCACAGGTGAGACTCTACCTAACAGCTCTGTTTATCATTTTGCCTGCCATGGTGGGAGAAGCAGAGCTTCTTGAGCAGACAGATTGAGAAGCTGTCTGTCCCACCCGCGCTCCGAGCTCGGCATCTCTGTGTGGTGCTGGTTTGCAGCATATGGCAGCAGGCACCCACTCACTGCTCAGAAAACACCCACAGCTAGCCCTGTGCCAACAGCAACACAGGAACAGGATCTTTAACTTGCTTCTCTCCTCCTGGCTCCTGCATACATCTCCGTGGCCTTTTCTTTGTGTAGAAGCACTCTAATTAACACCTCAAAGACCTGTGCCGCAGTCTGACTCAAGCCCCCCTCGATGGTACAAGTCTTGCACTTAAGGTGATGCCTTTTCTCCACAGAGGAATGCACATTTCTGTCACACATCTCCGAATCACTCCATTCCCAACCGTCTTGCAGCCCGGGTACCACCAGCGCACAGCTGGGGACCCTCAGTGATGCTTTTGTTGAGAACACTAAGAGCAAGGCCTGCAGAAGCAGAAAAGACCATGGGAGAAGGTTCCACTGAAGTGTGCAGTCTGCCCCCACCTGAGGTTTCCTTCCAGAGCCGTGGATAATGCTCTGCTGCTAGGGCACCTACCTGTGTAAATGAACCTGCCGGGGGCGCCCTTGCAGAACTGTTTGGATTTGTAGGACAATGTCACTTCCACCACCCCAGGGATGTGGCGTGGAGGCGTCTGGACGCGGATGGCATGGGGCGTGATGAGCTGGAGACAGGAGAGGGAGAAGAAGGATGATGACTTGCCTGTGTCCCTCACCCTGCTTTCACCTCCCACCCACATGTTTGATGGGTAAAGGCAGCCATTGTTCCCCACAGGACCAGGCAAGGGATGCAGCTGCTCTGGCTTCCTGCCTCCAAGAGATGAGGACACAGTTTAGGATCAGCTGTCACCAGGAAAATTGTGCTGCCTGTGCCCACTGCTGAGCTGCTGGCTTATTTCTGGACCCAGCAGGAATTTTTCTCCTTCCCAAACTTGAATCCTTTCTTTATTGAATTCTTTCTTTATATCTTTACCAGACACTTAGAACTGTTCAAGCCACCAAGCATTGTTCAGGTCACCTGGAACTGCTCCCATCCATTCTGGAAATTACTGAGCACTTGACCTCAACAGTATCACAAATGAAGAAGTTCCACAGAGAAATCTCATCCCAGGAGCTTTCTCATCACAGGTTTCTGCTGCCCACCTTGAACACTACCACTTCTGTACTGTTGTTGGAACAGGAATGAACTCTGTTCCCCACACCTTGCTCACAGGAGGAGTGTTTTTTTCAGCCTGGCAACAGGGAGGCAGCGCTACCCACCTCACTCCACACAAGCATGGTTCCAAACACCACTTGCAGCCCATCAAAGAAGTTGTCTCCAATAATGATCACCATTGCTCCTCCTGTGGTCCAGCCCTCGCTCGGGCTGATCGCTTTGATGCACGGTGTGGCTAAACAAGACAAGAAGGACATCAGGATGTTAGGTCTTGGGCTTTTTTGCCCCACACATCTTGAGACTTTGCTTGATTTTGACCTCGGCCAGCTCAGTATGCACAGAAGGTGCCTGCACCCATCTGCTGCAGAGGTTTGCACCCAGTGCTGCAAACCATAGCTCGGAGCAGCTTTAGTGCCTGCTCCTGGGAGCTTCTGCACTGCTGCAGCTTCAGGGCTGGGGTGAACTCCCCAGGGCTGGCAAAGTCCTGGGACAAGTCATCTCTAGCCATTCATGCATGAAGGCTGCTTTACCATTCCACAAACCCCAGTAAATAAGCAAATAATCAAAAGTGTGTTTTCTACCTTGCTAGTGTTAATTACTTGCCTACTCATTACCGGCACTTAACGTCCTGCTATTAAAGCCTCAGAAGCCAACTGCAAGGGTGGAAAAATGAAGCACTTCAGTGGCTCTGTGAGACTGCCTCTCAAAAGAGCCTTCTCCATAGCCTAGAATCACTCCAAAGCTAAACCCTGTGCAGTAAAGAGTAGAGACAGATTCATGAAACTTATCAATGGGTAAAAAGATATGGAAGTACCAAGTGTTTGCTCCACTTCTGACCAGGAGACAAGTTCTAATAATTTTCTTGAGTTTATAGAGTAGATTTTGGGGTTTGTTTTTTTTCTTCTCTCTTCCATATGTTCAAGGCCTCTGGACTATACATCCCATCAGGAACCCAATATGGTTTCCAGGCCATAACCAAAGTCAATCCATCACTCCATTCCCGATGTTGACAGGGTCAGAGGTGGAGGGGAACTTTGGCAGCGCTCCAAAAACATGAGACTCCTTTGAACAGCCAGTCAATCACATCCAATCAGTCAAGGAAAAACTGGATGGCTTCCTAGGCTAGGAATCCTGGGATTTTCCTTCTACCATTTCACTGCCCGCTGGGGGAGAATTAACACCACTCTGAATTCTTTACTGATTCAATCATTTTCTTCCAGTTCATTAATTCTTCTTTTAGGTTGATGCAGGGCACAGTTAAGAAGTGGGGCAGCAAAACATTATAATGAAATAATATCCCTGCTTGTCTTTTCTACTAACATCACCAGCTCCTCTCACTTTCACTAGCTGCAGGGGAGGGCAGAGCAGCCACAGATAGCATTTGCTGGCCATAGTGAGCAGTGTCTGCAGGACAGAGGTGGAATGTGCTGGGAATTAACCTGGGGAAGCAGGAGGGGAGGGGCCCAGCATTTTGAAGCTTAACAGATACAACTATTTGTAATTGCTTTAATATAGCCCCAAAGCCATCCTGCAGCCAGCCATGAGTCTTGCTTAGCCAAACAAACTCAAATCAATTACTGTCAGCTCCCTCCTGTGCACTGCCATGCCTCGTGCCTCGTTTGTTTGGGGGAGCCATGACACTTCTCATACACATCTCGTGCCACACCAGCTCTGTTTAACTAAGATGTCATCTTGCCTAATTTGCCTGCAATCAAACTTAGCCCAGCTGAACAAGAAGGGTGAAATTTAGACAATACTTTGTGTTTCTGTGGTTTCCATCTCTGCAGTACAAACTAATTAATGAGCTGGGGGGGCGAGGGGGAGGCAGTCTCTCAGATGTGAAGAGGATGGCATTGTGCATGCAGCAGGCTCTGTGTTCCTGCCTCTTCCTTCTCTAAACCCCTGGAGGTTCTGTAGCTCCCTCTCAGCTCTCCTTTCCCTCCTGAAAACAAACAGAAATTGAAGAATGGGGAATCAGCTTTTGCATTCCTTTGCAGCTGATCTTCACACACGTATCTACCTTCAGAGGGGTCGAGCCTCCTGGCCCTCCGTCCGTGCTTGGAGTTGTTGTGCACAAACATGTTGTCAGACACGGCCAGCACATGCCCGTCCACGTTCACCGTTGTCGACAGCACCACCTGGGCATGGGAGGGGAGCAAAGGCAGGCAGGTGAGCAGCTCACCCTGCAATTCAACTTGGTCATGTAGTTAAAGCTCTGTTCTGTTTGTAAAACAGCATTGTGTCCTGCAGGGTTTGCTCCTTAGCAGAAAGGGGAGGAAATATTTCAGCCTAGGTTCTCTGTGCCCCTTCTGTGCAGCACAGCATCCTGAGGGCCGTATAAAGCCCTCACCGTATAATGAACCAGCTCTGCAGATGGCCCTAAATTTCCTTTCCTATGATGCACTGTAGCATAGCTGATGGCAAAGGGGTCTGCACAGACCAACCAGGAGGCCAGGCTGAGAGCACCACAGCAATTTGCCCTCTGAAACAGACAGGCAGGTTCAGAACCATCTGCTCTCCATGCAAATATATCTGCATCTGCTCCAGAAATACAGGTCTCCACTGACTGAGCCAAATGGAAACTCCTACTACATGAGAACAGTACCCAGCATCATGTCTGGGCTTTGACACATGCATGCCTGGTGCCTCTTGAAAATCATCTCAGCCTGAGGACCCCAAATCAAGCAGCAGTTTTCAAACCTCAGCCTGCAGGACCTGTGTTGCTGTGCAGTTGCCTATGGCAATGCATCCAACTCAGCCTTCCCTCTGCAATATCCAAAGGGCCTACAAATCCAGAAATATGTGCAACACATTTATAGACAACAACAGTTTAAGGGAGAGAAAGAACAAACTGTTTTAACTGCTGAAAGAAGATGTAGTTTGTTGAAACTTTGAGGCTGGTGTAAATCAGCCCAACCCCATTCAGCTGCCACACAGCTACAGCAGCTCACTGAGGATCTGACCCTGGATGTGTCCATGAATTTGCACAGATGCAGCTGTCACAGGTAAGGCGATGTCAGGCTCTAATTGCTGATAAAACGATATTCAGCCCAGAGAGGAGAAGCCCTGCCTAGCCTCAAGAATACTTTCTTTCTTCAGACAAGTTTAATTCATTCCAAAAGGCTCCTGTCATGCTGTACTCTTCTACTTCTCAAGCATTCCTGTCACAAAATGTGTTGCTGTTGTGTGCCAACTGATTTCATCATTGCACATTTGGGTGGAGGGAGGCTCCCGTCCCGTCCTGACATCGCTGAACCCACTCAGATGCACTTCATTATTTTCCCTTAAACAATGGAAATAAATTTTAATCTCTCACTGGCCAGCACAGAGCACACTTTGGCAGCAGGGGAATAGACCTGAATTATTCCAGTGCCTGAAATATTTACGACAAGTCTTTAAATTGTAACCAAATGTAAATAAAGTGGAGGCATCGACAGAGTTGGCTGCAGGAGCACATCTGAGCTCACACTCGGTACCTGTGTGACAAACCCCCCCAGAGCTCTCAGCATGAGATCTCTATCTTGCAGGCAGGCTTCATGCACACACTCCTGCCCTGCTTCGACAACCACTCGGCTGGAATGTTGCACACTTCAGTAAGGGCTGCAGCACAAGCAAAGGCAAGCAAGAATCCTCTGCTGGAAGAAGAGCACTGAACAGCCTCCTCTCCCTGAAGGGGGTGAAAGCCACTTGGCGTTTCACAGGCTGGGACCTGGGATAAATGAAGGCAGCACTCTGAGGGGCAGGACAAAACGCAAAATTCAGGTCTGGAGCAGAACATTCTCAAGGTTTTGGGCCTTGTTGCAGTTATCTCCAGGTTCCTGCTGCACTTCAGCACAGGTCTTTGTCCTCCTTGCTGCACCACTGCTACCCAGCACGAAGAGTGAGCACTTGTGAGATTATTGCTGAGCTTCTTCCCTTTGCTGCCTCTTGCCTGATGATGATGACAACCCAATTGTTTTGTACTGAAGATTAAAACCAATGTTTTATGGGTAAAAGGAAGAGGAATGTGCATTCCACTATGGTCTCTAACTCCCAGGCCCTTCCCTTTCACAAGCCAACTGCTTTCCCCAGTGAGTATTTCCTGGGTCATGACGGGTGACCCTTTCCATCTGGAATCAATCAGTCAACTCCTGACAACTTCCTGAAACACCTCACTCCATTTCCTGTTCTCTCCCCCTTCTCTCTTTCCCCCTGGTTTGCTTCACTCTTCAAAACTGCAGGCCACAGCAGCTTAATGTTAGAGGGTCAGACACAGTTAGACTCCAAATCACTACACAAGAACACCTTTGACCTTCAAAAATCTTTACATCTTAGCTAAACAAATCAAGGTCAACGTTTCTTACCATTACCTTGTTAACCATTTCTAGGCATTTTTGCCACTAGCCTTCTGAGCACATTTAGCAGCAACACTTGCTCTCCCAACATCATAAAACACTTCAGGTCTCTCAGCCTCAAACTGCTGTTTAGTGCTGATGAAAGGTTATGTGCAAACTGCCCTGGAGGATTACACCTCAGATTGGTCCACAACACTGGGAAATGGGAATGGTGTGGTTGTCTTTACCTGATCTGAGGGCACTTCTGTCTGTTCATGATGAGTTTGTACCTAAAATCAGTAGCTCGTGCGCAATGTAATCCTGAGGGAATGACCTGAGAACATCAAAACCTGTTGGGTAGACCATGGGCTCTGTAAGTGTTGCTGAGGACCAAATCTGGCACAGCATAAAGACTAAACATTGTGTGCCCCAGAACAGCTGGAGCAAACCCTCATCTCTGTTGGAGTTTCAGAGGGCAGCCGATCAAGCCAGGAACAGGCAGGGAAATGTGATATTCCTTCATCCATCCACATGCAGGTTCCATCACTGGGAACAGTGAGGGAATTCCTGGCTTCCATGTGGAGTTTTTGGCAGTGCTTAAGATTCTCTCTTCAGACCTGCAAGGGTCTCGTTAGCAGTTATGAAGCGGCAGACACTGGCTCCCCAGCAGCGCTGCAGCCATGCCTGTGCTGGGTCTCCACACCTTTTCTGCTTCCCAGGTGTTTCTGTAGCTCAATCCCTGCTCAAGAGCCACAGTGAGGCTTCACCACCACCACATCCAGCACATCAAACCCAGGCCCTGCCAGCTGCACTTTCACTCCCCTGCACAGTTCCAAGTGCTGAATGTCTTTGCAAACCTTCACCTGGGTACCACAATTTTTCCTCCCCTATCTCTACATTGTGTCAGGATCTCTGTGCTGCAGAAGAGGCTCCTCTCCAACTCACAGGCAGGCAAGTCAATAGCTATCAGCGTGCATCCCCAAGCTGTAGCGCTCACGGACACCTCTTTAGCCAGATGGTACAAGCATTCCAGGCATACAGGCATTCACTTACATGTAACAGATCTCATCACTGTGTAAATGATCTCTCTCAAAAAATTCCTGTTACCATTCCAAGTGTGGAAAAAATTCTTTATGACATTGTACATCTGGAAACAATATTGCATTCCTGATGCACTTTCCCTTCTAACTCTAGTCCCAGCACCATGTTGTTTTAACTTTTCAAGAGGATAACTGCTATGAGGATTTTAAAAATTATCATCATTATTATGATTTTCCAGCTGGGTGGAAGCAAAGATGTCAAGCTTCATCCTGCTGTCTTCACTTGGACACGGCTCCCATTGATGTCAAGGAGGCATTTTGGGTGAGCGAGTAACACAGGAGTGGATGTGAGAACAGAGTTTGTTTGCTTCAGAGCTGGGTTAGGGATAAGATAAACAAAGTGGAAAGCACCAGAGCCTCTCACTGCTCAAAGCTCCCATTGAATTCCTTGGGAAAACCTCCCTGGGACCCTGAGAGAAAGAGCCAAGCACAAGGGCTTCAGCTGAGGAACGAAGCCTCCTCAGATTATAGGGGAGCAGGGATGGGAGATAACTCCTGGATCACTGCCACCCAGCCTCCAAGCCCTGCAGCTACTCTGATAAATTGTCTTCAGCCATTCCAAGCTTCTCCCTTTGGTATCCTCTTGTCCTGATGGTTAGAGGATTTGTGCTTTACAGTCTACATTTATTCCTACTCAGTGCTTACTTAACACTACTTTTCAGATTATTATTCCCCATTCTGATCTACCCTAGGACATTTTCAGACAGCAGCTTCATCCCTTCTCAGTTCATGTCACTAAAGCATCTGAGCCAAGCTCTTATCCACTCCCCAGTCACCTTAATGACCCTTTCCTGCACCTGTTCCAGTTTCATTTTCATCTCTTTTGAAGGCAGCAAAAGCAGTGAATTGCATTTCCAACAAGAAATCAGTGGGGGACAAAGGTACAAACACATCCTTCCTTCTGCTGGCAAAGCCTGCCTGAGACAGTGGCATCTCATTTCTAACAGGCAATGCACAGCTCTGGAGCTCCTGTCACAGTGGCTTTTTGCTCTTCAGATTGAGCACATTTGGCTCTTCGAGTGTTTTTCCTTCTGCACTCACAGTCACTCCTGCCTTTACTCATACAGGATCCAAATAAGGTCACCTTTGGTTGGGTCAGTCACTATCTGCTGCAGAAATCTGCCACCCTGAAACGGCTCCAGACTGCTGAAAGCTCAGTCTGCCACAACAGCAGCCCATGTAGTGTTCACCTCCAACAACAGCTGGGTGACTCCTGTCCCTGCCCAGACCTGACCTGGGGATCTCAGGCACTTTCTTTCACCATAAGTCTGAAAAGGATTTGAATTTTGACCAGTTATGTTGTGTCCTTGCCATCCCTTTCTGCTTCCCACAGTCTACACTCCTAACTCACAGTATTATCCCACCACTCTTACCCACTCTTCCTCCTCCTGGATGACAGAGATCCTGCAGTGCCTCACATCAGAGGCTGGGTGAATTGTCAAACACAGCCAGCTTTGCTCACACGCCTGATGAGGAACTGATCCAGCCACTCTGAGGTCAGGAAGGAAATCTCCCCAGGGATACACCTTGTTATTTTCTTTTCTCTTTCTCCCTAGAGCACCTAGAGGGAGAATACCTGCCAGGAAACCTTCCACATCCTGATTTCTGCTGAAAACAGAGGGCAGCTGCTGACCTTTCTCTTTTTGCTTCTAAAAAAGCAGGTTGGTTCAAAGCTGAGCATTGTTAGCATTGTAGCTCTGGTGCCTTGTCCCAGCCTCATCCATGCTCTGCAGGATGTTTAATCAGTGTGTTGCTGGAGGAAGCAGAATTCCCAGTCAACAGGAGTCTGATGCATTAGCACCAGGTCTCAGCTGAAGCATTTGAGCTGAAGTGCCTCATCTTCATTCCAGAGAATTATTGTCCCCCATTACACACCGGTCGTTACCATTAAGTATCACTGGGCTTCAAGCAAGTTCTCTAGGAGAAGTCCTCATTAAATGGAGGGTATCAGGGGTTTTTTTGGTTCATTTCCTGGGAGAATCACTCACTGGGAACACAGCACTGACAGCAACAACCCTGCCTGTGTAAGCTCAGATTTGCAGATCAGCTGAGCTCAGGTATCAGCAGCAGGGTGTGAAAAGCTGATTTCACCACACTTCTCTGTCAGTTTTCCACTGAAAAATCTTTACTCAGAAATATTTTAATTGATAACTCATCAACATTTGCTTCAGTTACATTCACAAGGACATGCTGCTCCATCTGCAGATGTATTTGGGCAGTCATCACCACTGGATCTAGGAAGACTCTCTTTCCCTGCTGTAGCCATAGACAGACAGAATCACAGAATTAACCAGGTTGGAAAAGACCTTCAAGATCACTGAGTCCAACCTATCACCCAGCACCATCTAATCAACTCAATCATGGCACTAAGTGCCTCATCCAGTCTCTTCTTAAACACCTCCAGGGACAGTGACTCCACCACCTCCCTGGGCAGCACATTCCAGTGGCAAATCTCTCTTTCTGGGAAGAATTTCCTCCTAACATCCAATCTGAATCTACCCATTTCTATTTTCCTTTTCCATTCCCCCCAGTCCCATCATTACCTGACACCCTCAAAGTCCCTCACCCACCCCATTTTCCCTCTTTCCCCCCTCAAACCCAGAGCATCTGGGCTCTATTGGAGTCTCCTCCCACTCCAGGTGTGGCCACTTGGCCTTCCCCATCCACTCCCCTATTTAATCCCACCAGGAAGAGCAGCAGCCCCAAGCTGAGCCCATCTGAGCTGAGGATCCTCCTCTCATCTCTGGTGAGTGTCCATGGTGCACACTGGGTGATGGTGACAACAAAGGCTGAGTGGCCTGGTGCCCCCCTCTCCTTTCCCCTCCCCCTGGTTGTTAGGGCAATGATTAATGACTGCTCCAATCCCATCCACGGGTGCTGGCTGGGGCTGAGCTCCTCTGGGTGGTATCTTGGCTGGTGAGAGTCTTGCCCCTGGCTCTGGGCTGGGTGCAGGGCTGGTGGGGTGGAGCAGGAGCTGCTTAGCCAGATGATATGATGCTAATTGCACTGCTTTGACCTGGAGGCCCCTGGAGTCTCCTCTCATCCTTCAATAAATCTCTGCTCTTGTGCCTCACTTTCAGACCATTTCTTCCCCCTCACTGCTGCTACTCCTCAGAAACAAGGAAGGAAAGGACACTGACTTGCAATATGACTATGTTACTACTGGGGAGTAAGCACTGAGGTATTCCTCCCTCACCTTTTACCTTCTGGGGCCTGACAACTTTTTCAATAGTAGAAAACATTGGTCTTTGATTTTAAAGAATTAAAGAGATTGTCATTGTACTTCTTCAAGCTGCCAATGTGCTCACCAAGCAGCTGCTGCTGCTCTCCAAACAGAAGAATTAGACACGAAAAGCCTTCACCTCTGCAGGCATCTGAGGCTGTGTCACATTTACAATGCAGCACTAATGTAACCTTTCCATCCCTGTTCCTCTCCACTCCCCTCCTTTTCAGGGGTGTGATATAAGTAAAATCTAACATTTAACTTAATACATGTAACTCCACTATGAAACATCCACATCTCCTAACAGATCTAGACAGGAGGCTGAGGCTGGGCTCAGTCTGGATCCCAACGCCCTGGAACTTTGGTCATCAGCCAAGCCCAGCCCAAACTGTGCAGCTTCACACCCATCTCTAATCAGAAGCATTAACTTGACCTGTTTCCAGGCATGAGTAACCATTCCTGCATGCTGAAAAGCTCAGAGGTGCGTTGTGCAGCACTATTTCCATGTCTCCTACTTGTGTCAACAACAAAACCTGAGTTCTGGGCTTTCATTCCATCTCTGTTACAGTGCAGAGATGGTCTTTGACCAGAGCCTTTGAGTGCCAGGACTCAGGAGAGGTTTCAGAAAGAATTTTGGTATAAGGCTTCTCTCTCCTCTTGCTTGCTTGTGGTTGGGTTTTTTTAATCACCATTTTTAAAGTATCTTAGTGTGTCCTGGAGATGTGGCAAGCACTGCTCCAGGAGAAGGAATGCCTTTGGGTTTGCAGGAAATGTACCAATCCGAAGACATTCAGCAGAGTAGAAATCTGTTTGCACAAGGCAAGTTGAATGGGTTGGAGAGAGAGCAAGGCCTTGATAAAAACAGCTGTACAAATAATTTATTAGGAAAAAACAATAAAGGTTTTAAGTGCAACCCAAGAATAAAGCATAATGAATTAAATCATACAGGGAATAAAGCACCCTACTGCACTGTGCTTTTTGGCCCTGCTTTTACTCTGCCCACATCTTCCTGTGCTGGCAGGATGAGCAGCTGTCCTTTCAGACCTGATCATTCTGCACATTCATTACTTTCTTTGCTGTAAATCTTAACAATTCAAGTGAAAATAAACAGGCTGACAGCATGCAAGCACATCACTGATACTGAGAGTTAGCTGCTTTGTTTTCCCCACTCCTGACCTTAAGGGCATCTGACAGCACACAACAAGCAGCAGGTAAAAAAAGCATTTGGTCAAATCTAAACACAAAACCAAAAAGCCCCAAAAAATCCAAAAATCAAGCCAAAAAAAAGGAGGTTCCAGGAGGCAGAGGCAGTGGATCATCCAAAGCTACTCTGAACTTCGGTGGCACTCAGTGGAGTTCTTGCTGCTACCCTTGGAAGCAGCAAGGCAGGCAGTAAACAAACTCTCTGTGCTTATTGTCTTTCTAGCTCCTCCTGGCTAATTGCCTTCGGCCCTGCGAGCTTTTTTTTTTACTCCCAGTGTGTAAAATTCTAGCAACTGAACTACTTTCTGCATTGTTTTCACATAATGACCGCTGTAGCCCAGAACAAAGCCCATCAGCTGAGGCATCCAGCTTTGAAGCAGCGTGGATGCAGGTCCTGCTCTCCCTCCAAACCTCAAGCATTTAGCAGTTTGGGTCTCAAAGGCTTCATTTTTGTGACGCCAGAAAAAAAAGCCTCAGCAACGTTTTTGGTTTTGACACAAAGTAAGGTAAACTTAGTGGGTTTGTCTGATCTTGATTAATTTTGGAGTTTGAACTTCAGTCTCACAGTGAACCTCAAAGGGTCTGAATTCCCATGGACCAAAAGTGCAGAAGGAGTTTAAGTAAAACACAATCAGAGAGTTTCACTTGGCTCTGCCTGGCCTGGCATGGTGTACAGCAGAACACCCAGATGAGGAGTCTGTCTCAGCTCATTTTCTTCTCCAATAAACTGCTGATTTTGGTACAAAGATGAAAAGCAAGGCTGTACTGGGTGGATTGGCTGCAGGCAGAGCTGTCCCAGCATGACCATGGGGGTGATGCAGACCTACTTCCATTTCTCTGGCCAATGCCTCACTGGAAACACAAAGCTATGCAGGCTCTGTAACATCACCAGTTTGGGTGTGGGGATAATGAGGCAGAACAAAGAACATGGCTGATACCAGAGAGAGATTGCTGCCCAAAAAATCAGATCCCAAATCTGCCTGCAGTTCAGCACTGATCACAACCTAGGGTCTTGGTTTCACTTGCCACAGCGAGAGGGCAGGGAGCATCAGACTGAAATCAGAGCTGAATTTCTGCAGGGCTCGGGTGTCTTTGCATCCAGATTTCCCATATGCATCACTTGCAGTGTAGCAGTGCTGGGATCCCCAGGCACTAATCAGGGTCCCCCTGTGCAAAGTTTCTTACAAACTCCCAACCCAAGGCGACTCTGTTCATGGCTCTGCCACT
The DNA here is from genome assembly GCF_014839835.1 of Dryobates pubescens. NCBI lineage: Eukaryota > Metazoa > Chordata > Aves > Piciformes > Picidae > Dryobates > Dryobates pubescens. The sequence goes on from NC_071642.1 coordinate 12,043,657, forward strand.
GCACAGCTGGCTGCTACAGCCAGCTCTAGGACCTAACAAGATCTCTTTACAAGCTACAAACTGAATTTTCCTTTATTCCCTGTTTTTCACATTCTGGGCAGATGATCCCTAATTGGTGTTTTCTCTTTATGGAACTTGCCATTTGAAGGAAAAGAAAGCAGGGCAGGTTTCCTATCAGTGAGCAGCTCCTTTGTTTCCTCTCTTATCATCTGGAAAAACACAGACTGAAGAAGTCGCTGCAGCCTCTTCAAACCACCAGTGAAAAAAATGGAGTTGGTCAGGAATTTTTCTTTACATTTATTTCTGCTCAACCCAAAACATTCATAACTTCCATAACTTGCCTACATTTCTTTCCAATTTGGGGAGCTCTCAGCAGCTTTTGCATTGCAGCCTTTCTCTTAAAACTTGAACTTCTACATATAAAAATCTACCTCCTGTGAATTTGTCATTGCCACTAAAAGTCGAAAAAATAAATCACTTGTCTGTGAAAACATGTTTTGGTGGAAAGTTTTAAACAACTCTGTAAGCTCCTGTGGAGTTTTCACTTCATTTATAAATGAGGAAAGTGATGCAAGTCATGAAGCACAAACTGCCAAACCAAAGGATGTCACCTTCCCGCTGCAAGGCTTGTGGGGCCACAAGGAAACCACACATCCCTCAGGGAGCCAAAATCCTCTTTGCATCAGGGATGTGGCACAGTGAAAATGCAGTAACAATGGCAACAAGCAGTGACAGCCTTTCTGAGGATGGTCCTGGGTTTCATGGGTAGGGTTTAAAAACTCTGGCTGGCAAAGCATGCAGGAGCCATATCAAACACCTCCATGAAGGAAGAGCTCAAAGCTTTCCCAAGATGAAATCTGGAGAGGTGCTAAAAGACAAGACAATGATCAAAGATCACCCAGCAAATCAGTCCAACCCTCTGACTTGCCATCCTGTGTCCCTCTTACTGTCCTATGCTACCTTACCCCCAGCTGCCCCAGAGCTCATTCCAGCATCACTTTGCCCCAGCGTTCTGTGCTGTGCCACCTTCCATGCCACACAGAGGCAGCTCCTCCAAGCTGTGAAAGCCTTCTGCATTCCCTGGACATTTTGGTGTGGCTTAAGCTCCAGGTAAAACCAAGAGAGCTGCTTCATGGTGAGGCTATGAAAGGGGGAGCCTGTGCCTGCCTTCCTCCTCGCCAGTGACACACTTCTCCTCCTGTGTTTTTATTAGCTGGTACTCACAATACATCAGCCACAGCTATGATGAAACCAGTGGCAGATTTCACTGCAAAGCAGCTGGGTCAGTGTCCCATGGGCCTTGTTGCTTTGCTGCATGAGCTCTTAAAGTGACCTTCACGATTTTGGCTGCCTCTTTTTTGTGTGTGTGTAAATAAACTGAAAGGGAGGGCACGAGAGTGTTAAAAAGACAAAAGAAAAGAGATGGGAAGAGACAGGGAGTGGAGAGGGGCTGAGGAGGCTGCTTGTGCACCACGGACGGAGCCACTCGGAGCCATTTGGAGGCATCTGAGGCTCAGGAGCAGGATCCCTGCTGTGGGCAGCTGCGTGCGGGAGTGCTCTGCCCGAGGGTGTCACATCAAATATCCACTGCTGCTTGGTACAGTACAGCACTTCCCCTTGGGGATTCAGAGTGGGAAAAAGGGGGGAAAGGTTTAAACACACAGATGGGGGAAAACTTGAACAATCTCTGATCTGGTTTAGCATATACTGTCATCATGTTTGTAATGGGCTGTGCAGGAGAGAGGGAGGGAAAAGGAGAAGAAGAGAAAAGGCAAAAGGTTAATGCTGAGCCTTGTAAGACTTACCTGGAACCGTCTCATATCTCTTGGGTTTCCTGCTGTTTTCAAGCAATTCTGATTGCACTTGAGAAAAAATTTTAAGAAGAACCTGGAAAGATAAAAGAGCCAAGTCACTGCTATGGAATGGAACAAACCAGTGCTGGGATTTCTCTTTGCAGGTCCACATCCTAGGGATTTAGCAACAGAGCAGGGCTGGGAGAATGCAACAAAACAGAACCAAAGAAACTGACAAAGAGAAGGGGAAAGAAGCAGGCAAGGCTTGGGCTGGGCTGCTTGCTGCTGACAGTCACTCTGTCTGCTCCCTTCCCTCGCTGCCTGCTGGGCTGCATGGTTCCAGGCTCTTTCTTCACCCACCCTGTCATGCCAGGGCTTTCCTTGACTGTGTGAAGGGATTTTCCATGAAACAACAGAGAAGGATTTTATGGTGAAAGCTACAAACCCAAGGTAACTGTGGAGCAGATAAGGCTTGAAACCACTCCGAGTGTATTAAAAAGCAGGAGCAAGTGTGGCTCTGGCGAGGTTTCATCATGGTGATGTTTTTAGTTACTAAGGTTTCAGTAACTAAAGCAAAGAAGAAGAGCTGCCACCAGCCCAGATTATAAACTTTGATAGATTGAGAGTGGATAACAAAAACACAACCTGAAGTGATACATGACAGCTCCTGCTGTCCAAGCAGATAAACCTATTAACATCCTACAAAGTTCTCCTGCCAATTACCTTTGCCCTGTCACAGATGCCTATCTTTATGTGTCATTATTTGGGGGGGGGTTCAGCCTGTCACCGGCACAAGCGGAGTCTCCAGTGTGCTCGACTGGCTTACCCAGCACTGGGCACCACAGCACCAGGGCTGCAGGGCAGAAATATTAGGCAGGTTTTTTGTGTCACACGAAGGGAGGAGGGGATCCCTCTCTTTGTTACCTGGTTAATCTGACTTAATTTACCATTCTTTACCGGAGGTAAAGAAACTAGAGGCAGAATCAGAGCTGTTGGATTAACAACAACAGAAGGACGTCTTCGAAAGTCAGAAAACAGAAAACCCTTTTGGCATCCTCTGTCACAAGCAGGAGTATTTTCTGTGATTCGCTGCATTTTCATTTGGGCTGAGCTGCGACACTTGAAATTAAAAGGGATCAGAGACTTTTAAATAGATTTAAAAGGGAAAATATTTGAATGGAAGCAAAAATAAATAGTTGAAGGCTTGCTGTAGAATACAAAGAAGAAGTTATTTATTTATTTCTCTTGCTGAGTGCTTTCCTTAAAAAAAAAAATCCGCTTTTGCAGTAAGTTAAAGTCCCAGGTGAGCCAGGCCGATTTCCCTTTCTGTTACTATGACAACGATTTTTTACCGCAGTCCCAAAGTCCCTTCAGAACTCACACATTCATGCCTTGAATTAGAACTTTAAAGGAGAAAGATGGATATTTCCTAGGGTTTACCAACAACAGCCAGAACAGCCCTAATGCCAGACAATAAGGCAGAAAGCCACTCTCCCTTCTCCCACTTTCTTTGCATCTCTTCCTGGGGTATTTCTCTTCCTTCTGCCCCAAGCACACAAAGAAACATCGAAGGATCTGATCCATTTCTATGTTGCTCGAGCAAACAAAACCCTTCACAAACCTCATGGCAACTGAAGCCAGAGAAAAGCCCTTGGTAGCATCATGTAAAATGACTGCACAAAATTCATCTTTCCAGTGAGCTTTTTTCACTTAAAACATTCCTTTTTGCCTTAAATCTCACACAAACATTTTTAAATACTTAAAATAGTTATTTTCTCTGGGTGTGCATTTTGCAGACTGAGTTTTCACCTCTGCCATTTCTTCTCATTTACGAGTTAGAGCTCTCTGGGTACTTTGTGTGCACGGAGCAGGGTGAGAGCTCACATCCTGCTGCAGGCTCTCTTTGCACTGGGGGTGGCAGGGGAAATGTGCTGGTGCTGGTCCACCTCTTTGTACCCTCAACTGAAAACCCTCCAGAACCTCCTGCCTCAGGAGCTGCTCTGAGTGAACACATTCTATCAAATGAGTCTTATTGGCTTCTTGTGCTCAAACCTGTGGCCTCTTTTATCCTTTGAAAGGAGATAATGTGGAGTAGAACCTTCTGCTCTGCTGTGTTGTGGGGCAGGGTAGATTCTCCCACTCATCTCAGAGGCTGCTGCACCAAAACACAGGTGGGCAGTGGGAGGAGAGGATGGGAGACCCTGATCTCAGATTTCCCTAGCTTGGACGGAGCTGGTTGGAGTCAGACCCTTGCTGTAGTGACAGTCGTGCAGCTCACAGTATATTTAATCTTAATATGGTTTAGCTGGAGCAAAGACATCCACAACATCTTCTGCTCAGACCCTGCTCACACATTTGAAGGTCAGTGCTTAAAATCAATTAATTGCATTTATTTGAGATCATTGTCTTGATTTTAATGACTATCACAGCAGAAGGCTTCTTTATAATCTGAATATTATCTCTGGAGTAACTTTGTTCTATTAGTGAGTGTACTACCAGGAAGCTGAGGAGAACCTTTGCTGCTCCTTTGCAGCAGCTGCAGGCAATGTGGGATCAGGCACTGCACAAAGGCATTGCCAAGGAGCGGGCAGCTCACGCTGCGTGAGGAGTGAGTGAGGTTATTGCAATATTCCAGAGATCTGATAGCCCACAAACAGCAGCTAATTAATCTTCACAAAACTCCTGTGCATAAAGTGTGAACCCAGTTTAACAAATGTGAAAACCAACATATGTAGGTCAGGAGACTTTCCTGGGTTTGTCAGAGATTTGCTGGGAGAGGAGGCAGCAGGAGTCAGATGATGTGATGAGGTCTCAAGTGTAGACCAGGAGAAGTTGGTTGTTCATTTGCCACTTGTTTGATAGACTCCAGCCACACCAAAAATTGGACCTGCCTGCTACTCCTGCCCCTAACACCACCTTTGTTTCCTGATGGGAAAACCAAGAAATGCATCTCTATCCTCCTGCCTCGATTCAAAGGAATTTCATCAGTTATGGGACACCAATCTCAGAAGACTTTTCTCCAGCTCCACACCTCTGCGTGCAGAGGACAACAGACAACACATGAGAATTCCTCAGTCTTGGGTGGGAGATGAGTGAAGGTGTGTGCAAACCTACAGGAGATGGAGTAAGGATCCTTCTCCATAAATTTCTGTGACACTTATTTTTTTTGCCTCCACCTAATAGCTGAATGTAGACCTACAATGTTCTCCAAACCCTACACACCCCACCCCCCACCCCACCCCCAGCAGCAAACCTGGTATTTATAGTCCTTATATTTCCCACCTTCTGCACAATTTTCATCTCCAGATTCTGTCCCACTCTGGGCAGCAGCAGCAGCAAGCCACCCCACCCCCATTCCCTTCCCACCCACTCCCCCCCTGCCCAGCTGCAGTTCACACTCATTTGGTGAATGTTTCTCCTCTCTTGCAAAGGGATCCCATTTCCAGGAAGCAAGGGCTGGGGGAGCACACTGCCGGTCACCCAGGCCATCATTTGTCGGTGCTGAACGGAGTCATTTGGCATGGCCATGTTTGCTAGGGAAAAAAAACCCACAACTCTCCAAGGAAAACCTCCTTGTTTGTGCACTCTGATGAAAACCTGACACTATTAATGAAAATAATAATTGAACTCTATGGGTTCAGATTGAAAATGAAACACAACACTAACAGCGCCTTGGTAATTGCAATTGTTCTCCAAAAAGTCTTTGGAGGACTCTGCAATCTGAGCAACTTCCCTTTTCCTCTGGGTTTTTCTTCTTCTTCCCACACCAAAACTTTCCAGTAACCTATAAGAAAATGGCTAAAAGCTTATTTATCCTGCAAAATCCATACCATTCCTGCCATTTGGCACAGGACCAAATGCCATAACATAATCAAAAGTCAAGAGGCAGGAAGTAATCGAGTAGAGGATTGGGCTGTTGAAGAGGACATTCAGGTAATATTCTCAGCAGCTACAGGCTCCAACTCTGCTAAGCATTGCACAGCCAGGTTGTGAAATAGTTCCTGGAGAAAAGACACACAAAGGACAGGAGGGAAGGAAGGCTTCTGTCCACATTTTGCGGGTGGGGAAGTCAAGGCACCTAGAAAACAAGTGACCTACCTCACAGAGTAGCTCAAGTTGCTCCTGAGCCAAGAACTATTCCATGTTTGTGCTTTTTGTTGGTTCTCTTTAAAGGTGACAAAAATTTCATAGAGCTGAGTGCCTCTGAACACAACACCCAGCAGGATTTGAAAGCAGAGCCAAATTCTTCTTCATGACACTTCTGTCAGCCTCAGCCCTGCAGCCCAGCTTGGTGCGGGACCAGCTCACACAGGCATGGGCCTAAGGATGCTCTGCAGCACCAGTCACATTGATTCCTTCTGTGGTGTCATTTTGTCCTTCCAGCTCTAATCAGGTGCAAACTGATCTCAGGGTCCACTTTGAAATCCTGGGGATTCCAGAAAAGGTAGGACCTGACACAGGTGTTCAGAGGGCACAGAACCTGATCCCCACTCTTTTATTTGCCATGCTCAGAGAGATCTGTGACTCCTTTCTCTTTTGACTCCTCTCTCCTCTTACCCCACTGCTCTCAGCAAATATCTGTCTGCTGAGCCATGCTAGGCTGAACAGTGAGCACCAATTACACCAGCAGCCTCTCTGCTGCTGCTGGCTCTGCTGCTTTTTACTGTTGCTGCCAGATGGCAGAGGCCAGCGTATTAAAACTCTACCCTGCAGTTAATGCAGAACTTGGTAATCACTTTCCAGTGACTCCAAGAGATCAGAAAGTTGTGCTGATGCGAACGCTGCAGACAGACCCAAGGTTAGGCACCTCTTTCACACCTGCCAGAGCGGATATTGCTCAGCAGACAGCTCTCACTCACTCCTGGAGGCAGGAGCCTGTCCCTCGGCTGGGTCGGTCTGAACGACCGCTCAGTCATTTGTTAAAGAGGCGAATTTACAGCCCGGCAGCCGGTGCCCCTCCCTTCTCTGAGGTCTGCTCAGTCGGTGGATTTGCACCTATTGTACTTCTGGGTCTGGCCACAGATGACCTTGACTCTGGGCGCCATTGGAACATCATATTCCTGTGACAGATTTATAGATTGGCAGACAGGGGCACGCTCGGCACATTCCTTCCCTAAGACAGGACAGCATCCAATGTTTGTTAGCATCATTAAACTAAAACTGACTTTTCACCTGCTCCCATACCATATGCAGCTGCAAATTTTTAAATTAAACTATGAAGCCATGCATAAATTTACATATATTACAGACTAGCCTCTCCATTTAACATGCAAATGTACTCCAATGTTTCAGAACACCTTCTGTCGCTAATTAATTTGCTGAATTATAATTAGACTAATCCTGCATAATTAATAAGCACAGATTTTTTTTTAATTTCTAAGCAGCTTGATGAGATCATTCACTTCCTTCTATAAACTGCTAAGTAACTGTTAAAAAAAATCTGGAAAGAACATATGTGAAAAGGTATGCTTGATGTCGCATACAAATCCAGACGAGCGGGCAGGCTTCAAGAAGTCAGGACTAATATAGGAGCACGGCTGGAGCAGAGGCACCATCGGGCTGCTATTTGCAAGGGCAAGGACCAAGATTTTCTGTGTCTATTTTATTCCTTTTGCTTTTACCCATCAGACCTCCCCAGATCATAGCCTGAGACAGGAGAGGATTACAGCAGCGTCTGCGGAGCGAGGGGATGTGAGGATGTGAGCACGGCGGTGCGGAGCGAAGCGCTCTGCCCCGCATGCCGTGTGGATGAGCTCCTTTGATGCTGTTTGGAGTTGTTTTCATTGCAGCTGCCAAAACCAACGGAGAGCATTCTAGTGAAACAATTAAGTGCTATTAGCACTGGATTCATTCTCTAATGATTAAAATGAAGGGTCTTGCTTTAATGCTGAGGAGCTGGGATTCAGAGGAACGTGCCTGCCAAGGGCTGTTCTGACATGTGCGGTGTTACAGACTGGGGAGCCTGCTCCTCACGCACAAAGCAGCCCTTGTGCATAGAGCAGCCACGTCCTGAGATCTCACCCAGCAATGTGACTGTGCAGGGAAAGAAGGAAAGGGCACCCCAAATAGCACCGGATGTTTTGCAAACAAAGACGCAGACAATAGCAGGAATGTATTGCACTTACAAACACATCGCCTGCAGTCTCATCTGCTGATTGTTGGATTTATTCATACAGCTCTTGCTGTATATCTCAGCTCTGTTGCTAGCATCCTTCCTTAGCCTTCACTTCCACCTTTCCCCAAAGCAGTGCTCACCAGCATCACCAGGGGTTTGCTTCAGTTGTGAGTAAGCAAAACCCAAAGCAAGCCCTCAGGATCCAACCCAAACAAAGGCAGAAAGAAGGAAAAATTACACTCCTGCGCTAGAAGACTGGTGAACCACTGAAAGCCTTCAAGTGTGCTTGTGGATGGCACGTGTTTAACAAAGACCTTACTCCAGGAGAAGAAAGCATCTCACAATTAAAACCACAGAAGCAGCCCAGCTACTCACAAAGCAGAACAAGGCCATGAGGTCTGTGTCAGATTACCACGGGGCTGAGGGCTCCAGACATGGAGTAGCTCCTCCAACAATTGCTGTTGTACATTTACAGACATCCCCAATATCTGCTGTTCTCCTGAGAGTCACTGAACACATCACCAGCTGACAAGGGAGCTAAGGAAGGATGAAATGAGTAATACAAACAGAAAGCATCTCTCTGCCTCATACATACATTTCCATTGCTTGCCTGCCTGGACCCCAGCTCAGCAGACAGAGAAGAAAGAATGAGCTTTTAAAAATAAAATAATACAGGTTGGGTCTCTAATTTCCTTCCTCAGCTCTGCCTGCACCTCATTTTAAACCGTGGATGAAAGGGCCCAAAGATATCTGGGTCAGATGGCTGAGGCAGAAATAGAATCTGTATCTCCAGAGCCACAGAGCTGGGCACAGGAGCCAGGTGCTGCAGATCTTTCAACCTGTTCTTGTTCTGCCAGAAGAAGACATTGCACAGCCACAGCTCGTGGCCAAAAGCAAATGGCAGCACCCCATCCTTAAGAGCATTTCTGATGGCCAGAGCTTCCTACCATTTCCCAAGCCTTTGCCCATGGGATTTGCCAAGGCTGACAGGTTTGTGCACCTTGTTCTTGTGTATGTGCACAAAGGCTCCCAGAGAGCCCCTGGGTTGCTTTAAAGGGAAAAAAATCTGAACTCTGAAACTCAGATTTTCTTGGCTTGGACCTTTAAGATCAAGTCCAACCATCAACCTGGCACCACTGGGATCTCTGGCGATCATCCAGTCCAACCCCCCTGATAACACAAGCTCTGCTGCATCAGATTGCTCAGGATCCCAAAGCCCAGGTGGGTTTTGCAAGTCTCCAGAGAAAAAGACTCCACAGCCTCTCTGTGCAGCCTGCTCCAGCGCTCCAGCTCCCTCACACAAAGAAGATTCTCCTTAAGTTCAAGTGAGACCTCCTGGGCTCTGGTTGGTGTCCGTCGCCCCTTGTCCTGTCACTGACAAGACCCCAGCCCTGTCCTCATGAGCTCCACCTTTCAAGGCATTCTATGAACGAGGCCCTTCAGAATAACACTGCACGAAGTCTCACTGTGCTCAGACACATCTCCAGAATGCAGTGGGTCAAAATCCAGCCTGCCCTTTCTCTGGGCTCAAAATTCAAACCCCTGACTCTACATCCTCACCCCACAGAAAGCTCAAATCAGAGGTGGAAGAAGAGCCACCTGCTGCAACTGCACAGCATCACAGCCCAGATTTTCATGAGATGCATCCCCAAAGCCTTTAAAGTGTCTGAGATCAGGCACTCAGAAAGCAAGACAAGGCAGAACTCGAGCATGTGGGCAATGGGTTTGCTCTCAGCTCCTGGCTGCAGTTATTTTGCCTCTGGCAAATACTTTGTGCTTCAGGAGAAATGGCTTCTCTTGCCTCGCACCCCCACACACGCATGCACCCCAAGTCACCTGTGCAGTGATGTTAACAGCAGAGGAAAATTGCTTCCTGACCTTTCCAGTGATCAATTTACAGCCTGAAGCATGGGATTGGTTTCATTTTCCTGTGCATGTGTAACACCGAGTCCCAGGGCATTACAGACAATGCAGAACCTGCTGCGTGCTGGAGTGGGTGCACATGGTCAGCTCTGCTTAGAGTGGTGGCCTCAGAGCTCTGTGTTCAGCTACAGAGCCTGGCCCTCTAGTGAGAGCAAAGCACATTCCTGGAACTTCTGTGAGAGATCCCAAGGTAACACTGGATAGGATGATAGGAAATGGCCTCAGATTGCACCAGGGGAGGTTTAGGTTGGAAATTGGGAACAATTTCTTGGCTGGAGGAGTAGTTAGGCACTAGAACAGTCTGCCCAGGGAGGTGGTGGAGTCCCCATCCCTGGAGGTGAGGATGAAGTGTGTGGCCATGGCACTTGGGGCCATGGTTTAGTGGCCATGGAGGTGTTCAGTTGGTGGCTTGACTTGATGATCTTAGAGGTCTTTTCCAACCTTAATGATCTGATGATTTCAGCTCCTGATCTTCCACTGCAGATACAGACCTGGCTTTGGGCTACCTGCCCTTGAGGGGAACTGCAGGAGTCTGCAGAATGGGGACACTTCAAGACCAGGTCCCCCCCAGCTCAAGCCAATGATTAATAAGCACTTAGTGTTCCCAAGAGCTGTCTCTGCCCCACCAGAATGGTCCTTCTCCCCCTGGGTTGTGTGTGCTTGTTTTGAATCTCATTAAGGCAAGGCTTGTGTGAGGCTCTGCTTTATGGACAGACTAATGAGCTTGTGTGAGGGCTCCAGATGTTCCCCGGTGCAGCAGCCATGATCTGCACTCTTCACTCTGGATTCCAAAATTCTTCCTTGACTTGTATAGATGACAGGGACAGATCCAATGCCCTGCTTAAGCAGGCACTGCAAAAGCCAGAGGTGAGGCACTTGTAAGAGTCTGTGAGAGTTAAAGCTGGACATGAACCTCAAACTTAACCAACTTTGGAAGGCTTCTCAGGGAGAAAAGCTAACCCAGTGCCTCCCTGGGAGGTGTGCAAGGTGGTTTATGCATTCATAGTGCACGCTTTACAGACTCCAGCAGCAGGCACACACACACACATATGCAGAGTATCAATTTTAAAGTGGCTGTTGGCTTACTGATGGCAAACATTCAGGGTTTGATGCTTTAAATACCAAGGTGTCATCCCAAATGCACCATCACAATGTGCTCTCTACCGAAAAAGGTCTCTTGGCAGTTCCCAGCTCCAGGACTTCCTGCCCCTGGCCGCAGCACACTGACAGGCTGATGTGTGCAGTGAGTTGTGGATCTGTTCCTTCTCAAGTTCTACCACAGTCATAATTTCTGGAGAAAAGTTTTAGAGTGCATGCAACATTTGCTGATGTTTTCTTCCTTTATGTAATCCAGATGTGTGCATTTTAAATAATTGAAAAGCTGCTGTGGTAAATAGACATCAAGGGAGGCTAATGGGAGTAGCACTGTCATTAGGGAGAGCTTGTACAATGAGACATCAGACACAGAGTCAGTCCCTCCAGTGTCAGGACAGGTTATGGGATGGAGGCCTGTGGCTCATTGGAGAGCATCAGACATCAGCCGAAGAGCATCTGTGGCACTTCAGGAGGCTGCTGAGCAAGGCTGACAAAGGACTGGCAGTGACAAGTCTGCCATAAGCTTTCCTGTTACTGAAGCTTCTCTTTTTTTCATGTGATTGCATTTAGTAACACATCAAAAACCTGCGAAAAACCTGTTTTCCTGAGGACCCAGAAATGTTGCATCTCTTTCTGGAAGACCAGCATTTGCTGGTGAGACCAGCTCTAAGACTTCCACAACTTCATGCAGAAACTAAAGAGATTGCCATGGCTCTGAAGCTCTTGGGGTTTATATCTTCTAATCACACTCATAAGGAATCATCAAACCAATAAATGTCAAGGCAGAAACTCTGATCTCTACCAGGACACTTGGAGATTTTCAGAAGATTAATCAGTTGCTCTAAGAACTGATCCCTCTCCTCTATTCCCCTTCCCCTCTCTGCCTTCAAAAATAATAAAATTAGTCAACAGCTTCAGGTTTTTTTGCAATAATTCAGCAAATGCCAAGATGATTTTCTGTTGCTCAATCAGACTACCAGGCAGAGAGCTCAGGGAAACTTTACTCTGGTTCTCAGAGTGAGGCATTAGGAACCATTTCATCTGCCTTACATGCTTACTTCGTACTGACCTATTAGCAAGTAAAATATTAGTGGGAAAGTGTCTTTTACCCTCAGCAGAGAGATTCTTGCTCATAAAAAGCAACCCACTCCCTTCTTCACTTGTTGAGTAATCTCTTCTGAGCACCTGAGCAGAAGCAGTAGTGCAGCTCCTTTGCTTGGCAATGTTTTCACTGGAGCTTAGAGCATGACAAAACTCTGAGACAAAAGTGAAATTCTTTTCTAAAGGGTTTGGGTTGGCTCACCCTGGCTGTGAGCGCTGCTGTAAGGGGCTGGACTGGCAAACTCTCTCTCTCTCTGCAATCTTTGGGCTGAATGCTGCGGACTCTACCTGTCCCAGTGTGAATCTGCCCATTAATTAGCATCCCCAGCGGTAGTTACTCCTAGTTTCGTAATAGCTGTTTACGAGAACAAGCAAACACTACCACTGCAGCTCTACTGCAAGCAGGTTTACTTCAAGTTAGCAGAGAGACATAAATCACTTCAAATTGCTACTGTAATACACGTGGACAAAAGAATAAAATTTGTCACCAACCTAATATTGCCATCAACGTTGTGTCTGGCTACATTCCTTCCAATTTAAAAACAGTTCAATACTCCTTTTACCTTCAAGTAGCAGCACTTAATAAACAGTGATGGATGCTTTTTATTCCCTTTCCCCCCTTCCTCCTGTTCCAGCCTTTCCTATGTCTTTGGAGGGGCTTGTTTAGCTTGGGGGAGATGTAGATCCCCCATCCTTCTTGCATTGACATGCATCCCTCAAGGAATGACGACCATATTTAATTCATAACCCCCCTTGGCTACACAAACATACAACTTCCCATCAATTAGGCAACACAGAGATGCTGTTAAAAATCAATGAGCTTATTATTAAATATATTTTCTTTTCATGTAACAGTAACAGTTATGGCTGCTCCATTGTTAGAGCAGGAATCTCAGCTGGACAAACAGCTCTAAAGAAATGGTGCTGATTGCTTTCTGATCAGCTGGGGTAATATCAGAGAGCATCGGCACCACCTTGTCTTTGCCTTACTGCTTGACATACATGCTGAGGGATAAAGGTGATAAAAAGTGACCAAATGGATGCTGCTTGAATAAAATCCTCTAGCAGGAGCTGAAGGCAGCAGTCACTGAGCAGTTGCCTGATTTTCATAGCCATGCACAGAGATTCATAGAAGGACAAGGCACTGAGCATCCATCACACACCAGCCCAGCCAGGCTGCTATTTGTGTTCTCACTGCGGTGCGTTTAGCAGAAATTATTTGGGTATTTTGACACGTGCCACTACTGAGGGAGCTCCCTGCCTACAACAGCGATGTAAAGCCTGTGCCAGCTCATGCACAGGTTAAAGAAACCTCCACACACACAGACGGAAAACCCTCAGTGCACAGATTTTGGCAAGTACATCATATGCTGTCTGGCCACAGCTGATCTGAAGCGAGTCCCCTGTAATTATGGGAGAAGGTGGAACAGGTTTCTGCTAATTGGAAAACTCTGCAAAAGGCAGCGCTGAAGTGAACTGAGAGCCGTTAGAATATCAGCAAGGTGAGGAAGCTGATTAGGAAGAAGCTCAGATGCGGACTTGTGAAGTTTTCAATAGTGCCTGAATCTACCGACAAATTGGTAAGAAAAGCCGAGCCTCAGAATAGCAGCTGGCATCTGACCCGGCTGCAGAGCCAGCTGTGCATCGCTGCAGACAGACACACTGCACACACGTGTGCACGGAAAAAACACACACGTGAACAGGTGAAGACACACACACACATATGCACTGGTGAAGCACACACACACACGTGCGCTGGTGAAGACACACACACACATATGCACTGGTGAAGCACACACACACGCATGTGCACTGGTGAAGCACACACGCACACGTGCGCTGGTGAAACACGCACACACACGTGCACGGGTGAAGCACACACACACATGTGCACGGGTGAAGCACACACACACACACGTGCACTGGTGAAACACACACACGTGCACTGGTGAAGCACACATAAGGTGCACTGGTGAAACACACATGTGCATGGGTAAAGCACACACACGTGCACAGGCGAAGCACACACACATGTGTACAGGTGAAGCACACACACGTGTGCACAGGAGAAGCGCACACACCTACATGCACGGGTGAAGCACACGTGTGCACAGACGAAGCGCACACACATACATGCACGGGTGAAGCACACACACATGTGCACAGGTGAAGCGCACACACATACATGCATGGGTGAAGCACACATACGTGCACGGGTGAAGCACACACACATGTGCACAGGCGAAGCGCACACACATACATGCATGGGTGAAGCACACACACGTGTGCACAGGCGAAGCGCACACACATACATGCACGGGTGAAGCACACACACACATACATGCACGGGTGAAGCACACAGACACACGTATGCACAGAAGAAGTCCCCACGCACAGGTCACTCCTCTGGCCCTGCTCACATCAAGACAGACATTTGATCACATTTTAGGAAGGGCTTCGTTTCCCCAGCTCTTGACACAGGAGGGAGCAGAGCTGCCTTTCACAACACCATCAAGAGGAATGCGCCAATGGAACCAAATCCTCTTTATGCTTCAAACAACTCTTGCTGGATATTTGTTTACATCCTTAAATCTTTAAGTGATTTGTTCCTAGGGGAACCCGGGTTGCTATTGTAAATTTGTTCCTGATTGACTGCTGTTGAGAATTCTGGTAGCAACTTCTCTTTGTGTTTCAGCTTCTACTGCACAGGAAGCACAGAGTGGGATTTGGCCACGACTTTGGCCATCCATCAGCACCTCGCTGTTTGTATTCATTATTTTTCAGCTACTAGGAGCAGGGGGAAAGGAGACATGAGGGGGGAAATAAGACATTCTAATTAGAGACACTCCTACAAATACCATCAAATCCACCTCTCCCTAACTTCATTATGAGTCTCTCATTTCTTTTCCTACAATCCTCTGTTTAGTCTCAAAATAATCTCAGAAGGCCTGCTCCTACTGCACTGACTTTATTGGGAGCTCTAACTCTCATAATGCTAACAACTTGTTTTGACACAGAATGATCTCCCCCTGCTCACCGAGGTCTCGACTTCCCTACCAGCCTCACCAGTACAGATAGATGGTCGGTTGGTCACTGCCTTTGAGGGAAGGAAAATGTTGCTTCTTTGGTACTTTTTTTTTCCTTTTGCTTAGATATTTGTTCCCCTTCTGAGAACAACACAGAAAAGATGCTAATATAATTGAGCCAAAGATTCCAAAAAGAAATTCCTCCAAAAGCCTGTAAAACATCTTTTGAAATGAGATATCAGCAATTAGCAATGGTTTTTTAAATGACCCAACGGAACGATAGAACAAACACACATCTGACTGCCAAACCTATTGAGTGTCCAATCAGGCTTCAACTCATGGTTTCAATCAGACCTTTCCTCCTAGCAGCCAGCACAGAAATGTTCATTATACCTAAATGGGCGCAGGCTGCACACATTGGCTCTCATTTTGGGGTTACTTTATTCACCCCAGTGACACCATCAACCTGCTAACAACTCCAGCCTAGGTGATGGCATCTCACGAAGAACCAACATAACCACATCCCAATCCCTGTGCCCAGAGCTTCCTAACCTTGAGCACAACATTTCCAGGCTTAGGGAACTCCTCCACCCAGCAGCGCTCCCCTTTCTGCACATTTTTCCCACATGTTAGTTTCTTCCTTAGTTGGTGTCTCTTTTAGTGCTCTTCACTGTTTGGAGGGCATGTTCTTATATCTGCATCTTATCCAAGAACATAAATATTTGTACCTGACATACAATCTTTCTTACAAGAACACAGACAGATCTTGAACAAAGACTGAGAACTTCTAGGCTGAGCCTTCAGTTAATTCAGAGAAGTCTGCTTGTGGGTGCGGGAGGACCTCAGCTGCTCCTGCACTACCAGGCACAATGGCTTTACCCAGCAATCTCAACAGAATAATATTAGCTGTTAAAATTCTGCAGGACTGGTGCAGCATGATTTTTTCTGTCTCTTTTTGGTTGATCTGAGGAGCAGACAGCTTACTGTTTGAATTTCAAGTATCTACATTTATTTTCACATGGTTATTTAAACAAATCAGGGACTCAGAATAATGCCAGATCCAGTCTCTTCCTGGTGCTCCCTAGGTGACAAGAATACACAGCAATTCCCAGTCCTCCTGCTATTTTGGCCACTTCAGCATCTAACATCCTGCCCCAAAGCCAATTCAAATCAATGGACTGCCTCTCATCAGCTGCTCTGGATTTTGGAGCAGAGCTTTTGGTGCCAAAACTCAGCTCAATATTTTCTACAGGAGCAGAGCTGCGTGCTTCAACTCAGGAGGTGGCTTCAAAACCCACCCAGAGCCACAAGCAGAATGGAAGTAGAGAAGATTCCTTTTGAAACAAATACTGAGGAATGAAGGACATGGATGCAGAAGGATTATGGCTGGGTGTGTTCCTTTGCTTCCTCTTGCTGGAGATGCTGAATGCACTGTTCCAGTTTTCAGCCCTCTCAGAAGGAATTGTCCCTAGGTTCAAGAGATACGAAGATCTTCAAGATGTTTGCTGTGCTGTCAGTCCTAGGTGTAGGTGGCTCTGACCTAGACTGACTCTGGTAGCCACACGCCAGGTTTCTCTCTCCCACCTTTCCAGAGTTTTTCAAGTTTTTGCTTTATTTTCCATTTTTTGCTGCACTCTGCTTCTTAGTTTTCATTTGTCCTGACAATCCTGCTCCACAAAAACAAAAGGTGGGGGTGGGGTGTAAAGAAAGGGAAATTTAAAGGCAAGGAAAATAAAAATCCTACCCAGACAATTTGTGCCAAACATGGCTAAAGGTGGCTGGGGAGAGGGGGAGGGGAAAAAAAATAAAATCAAGTCACTTTCAATCAAGTGTCACACCTTTAAATAGTGGTTAAATCTTTGCATTATGCAGCTCATCCCTTTTACAACATGGGGTTCCCGTAGAGAATTCCCTGTTTACACTGGGAATTCCTCCAGGAGAGCATCAATAAAGCTGAACAGATGTCAGGGTGGAATGCCAGCGGCAGTGGCTGTTGTCAGGGGTGGTGGGGAGAGAGGCAGGGAACAATAAGAGGCGGCATCTGCTGCACAAAGCCCTTGCGTGTGGGTCAGGGTTTGCCAGTGTGTTGAGATTCCACCCTCTCCTTTGTCTGGGCACATTGCCTCTCTTGTTCCTGGATGACAGGGGTTGACACATGTCACCCAGCCCTATCAGAAAGGCTATTTGTTTGGCTCCTGCATATGCACCAGTGTTTGTGACCTCCTCTGCCTGGAATACATTGAACAGCCCTGAAAGAGGGAGGAGGGGGAAACCTGGAATGGGGGGGATAAAATCACAATGAAAAACCCAACCTCACGGGCCCTTCCTGATAAACAATTTCCTGCTGCACTTTGTGTCCGAAGTGAGGATGGAGATACCCTCTTTTAATTAAAAGCATGGTGGAGAAACCCAACAACCAGGAAAAGCCAGCCAGGGTTCGAAGCCTCTGAGGAGTGCACACAAACACATTGGTGCAATTTTGTTTTATAATGAATGTATAAAAACCTTACCAGCTTGTAAAGAAAAACAAAACCCAGCTATGCCTCAGGACTACCTGACAATATTCAACTGCATAACCCAAGCCTGGCTGCAGCACGGACTTGTGAAACTCAGTGGCAAAGCTCAAAGAGGATCTGAACCTTGCCTTGGCTTTGTACTCAGACCTTCTGATGGTTTGTACGATCCAAAACGCAGAGAATGAGACAAGGGTCACAGCAAAAGATACTTGGGAAATCAGGAGAGCTCTCACAAGTGCTAAGGAAACAGGGGGTGCTGTATGGCAGAGCAGCAGTTCACACACTGGGGTCCTTTCATCTCCAGCTGGTTCATTCTGTGTATCTCAAAGGCCAGACCAGAGCTCTGACCAAATCTCTGCATTCACTCCTCAGGAGTAACAAAGCAATAAAGACAATTCAAGTAACTTTTCTAATTCATGAAGAACTTCTTACAGCACCATCCTTCCCCAGCATTAATATTTAAAAGACTTCTTTTAAAGCAACTTCAAGCTGCCTAAAACAATGTTTACTGCTCTGATTGTCTTTAAACCAGCAATGCTCCTCGAAAGAATAAAACATAATTCACAAGCAAAAGCTGATTTGTTTTTAAGGAGCACAGTGAAGTCTCCACTGAAAAGTAACCCCTGGGTGGGAATGTTTGGGTTTTATTTGAAATGCTCAAGCTAGGAGCTGCAAACAAAGCCCACAGACCAGCTTCTGAGCCGCCAGGACTCCATTACTGCCAGGAAGATCTGCCATGGATGGTCCAGAGCGGGAGTGCTGCAGTGAGACACTGCGACAGGGAACAGCACAGCGCAAATGTTGGAGAGGAAGTGAAATGAGCTGAGATTTTTCACATTGTCTTTTGTCTCCTACTAATATTTGAGCTGTGGAAGGGAGATTTTGTAGAACACAGGCTCTCGAGTTACAGGGCAGCAAAGCCAATCTCTCATCCGAAGGGATTTGGAGACACGTTACAGGCAGGCACTCTGCAACTGTGCAGAGCCCAACCTTTGAACTTGCTTCTCTCCAAATTTCTTCCTTACTTCAGAAGTCAGAAGCAGAAATGCACACATGCAGAGTGTAAGGTTTCTCTCTAAGTGCTTGCAAACCCAAAAAGCAATCCCACTTTTTCATCTTTGTGCTCTTCAGAGGTTCAGTGTTTGGAGTGAGGTTTCTTTCCCCATTTGACAATTAGAAATTATTTTTGGCTGCTATGTAGCTAGCAAAGGTTAATTGGTCTTGCTGCCGTAAAATACCGAATTCTGATCACTTGATTAATGAGGTGTCAGAAGCCACAAGTAACCAACACTTTTTTGAAGGAAGAAACAGTGAAATAAAATGTCCTTTGAAAGACGTAGCAGTGCTCCTGCTGCCCGCTGCAGGAGAGGCAGGTTTAGCTTTCAGCATGGTGAGAAAAAAAAGAGAATTAAAAAATTAGAGAATTGCCACTTCACCTGAATGAAGCTTAGACAGGGAACCCCCAGAAATGTTTGGTAGGGTGCAGCCCCTCGAATCTCTGAGAAGGCCAGGTCGGCACAAAGGAGCAAGGCAGTCCTAGGGGAGGTGGGAGCTGGACCAGCCACACACACGGTGCCCACTGTCCAGGCTACCTTCCTGCTTCCTTCGGTTCTACTTCTATCACATCAATAACAGCACAGAAAACCTACATTTGGATGAATCCTCAGCTAAAAATTCTTTCTTTGGGGAATTTAAATAGGCTCCATGCAATTTGAAGGGGCATAAGTTTCATGTATATTTGGCTTATGTCGGCAATGAACAAATAGATGGCAAATAGCATTCTGCTCCCATTTGACTCCACTCAGGAGCAGGCTGGTCTGGCTCTGCTTGTAGCAGAGATGCACTTTGTCACAATAAACCACTGTATATTGTGTTTATATATGTCCTTCAGGCATGTCACAACAGTTTGGCATTGCGAGCTGCTCTAGCAGTGTGTACATTAGAGAGTCATGTAGTTACATTAAACAGTGGGGAGTTCACACTTCACAACCACTCAGTGTTTTAAAACAGATGTGGGCTGTCTGCTGTCAGACTGCAACTGAAAGACTTAGGAGGATCTTGGTGGGAATTTAACCTCCAGATGATTGAACGCTCCCCAGCTTCTTTCCACTGGAGCTCCCCCCGTCCTGGAGCCCCGGTTCTGAAGGAGGGTGTAAATAAGTAAATAACCAGGGCTGCAACTTTGGCAGCACCAAGAGCACAGCAGGAAGTGGGGGAGAGGGCAACTCGGAATTCAGAGGACTTTGTGGCTCGGAATATTTTTGAGTGGGGTGGGCTGGAAAGAGTGCCCAGGGATTTACTGACAGGAGAATTTTTGACAGTTGATGGACAGATGAATTCCGTCATGGAAGCGTTAGTCGAAAGCGGCAAGGCCAGATGGAAACTCACAGCTTGTCTTTAATATTAATTTTCTCCTCCCCCCCCCCCCCCGCTTTCTTTTTTCCTTTTGCAGGAGATCAGAATTCCCTAATTCCCTAAAATGTTTCAATGCATCTTGAGGTATTATTTTTCCAATGCCTTTACCCACCTACTCTTAATAAGAAGTGCTCCTTTGTGTTAATGCTATTTTTTTTCTCTCCTCTCTGCTTATTCCCCTACCCCTCCCAAGAGTCAAACAAAATCAAGGAGAAAGAAAAAAAAAATAAATCAGTAGAGCTACACAGCTGTTAAAAAGCCTTCCTGGGTTAAAATACAGAGCGATGGGCAATAGCTTAACCTTGCACGATGCTTTAAGGACGCAGATGAATCTGGTGCACTTAGTGAGCTCTAGCTAGACAGAGAGAACCAAATAACCCCTGAAAGGAACGATCAGGAAGCAAATCCTACTGACATCATCTATCTTTTAACAGAAGAAAAAAGCCACAGAAGTGGCTGTGCAACTCTAGGTCGCCTTCCAGAGAAGATTTTTCATCAGTTGTGCAGAAACAAAAAAAAAATCTCTTTTGATTCAAAAAAAGATTGATGCAACAGAGAATCAAATATCAGGCAACAAAACAGTCACACGTTTCCAGCTTTGCCTTCCAGATTTGTTCACAAGCCTGGCTGTCAGAACATCTCTCTTACAATCAAAATCAACTCCCAACATCCCACAGTGGCCCTTCAAAAAAATGAGAAAAAAGAATCTTACAACAGCTTCATTTGCCTAATATATACTTGTGAAAGTGATGCAAAGAGACGAGGGTGGCTGTGCTGAAAAAATTTATGCCACCACCCTCCTTTTCAGAAGTCCTGTATTCAGCTGGGAATAAACCATATGGTTCTCTCATAATTCAGCAGGCAGGATCCTATGGATACTTTGTAGAATTCCAAGAGGGAAGCTATAAATATTTTTTCCAGCTACTCCAGTGAATTAACTCCCATAGATGTAGAATCAAAAGATGCATATGGATGTCTCAAAAGACATGCAAAGAGAATACCCAGAAGACTCCCTGGACCCCTTGTAAATGCTCCTGACAAAAGGACTCTCACTCTGGCTCTGCAGTCTCAGGAGGCAGGTTCAGAGGTATCCTCTGCTAACAGCCCTGCTCCAACCTAGCTGCACATTAACAGCCTTGAGGACGATTCTTCCGCGCTGACATTAGAACATATGCACATCTTGTCTATTTGTTTTCTTCTCAGTCCTGGCTATGTGCAAACATTTGCAGTGGAAGATGGTTGATGTTCAGTGTGATGCCCTTTTGTAATTGCAGTAATTAAACATTTGGCCAAACTGTTAAAATCAGGGGTTTGGTGGAAGAGCAAAATGCCAGGTTCCTGCTACAGGCACACTCATAGCCAGAGATCTCCAAAGCACTACTCAAACTGAGGGAATTGTTTGCACAGAACTTCAGCCCTAGCAGAGGTTCCCCAGAACCAGAGTTGCAATTTGCACATTGCAGTCCAAAGCTTGGGAAACGTGCAAGGATCCTGCTCGGATGGTGCAAGGAGCAATTGCCCAGATGTAATGCAGGCACCATGCCTGGGCAAAGCATCCTTGCACACCTCACCCACACTTGTTCCATTAGCATTCGATGTCTTAGTCCTTGGCTGAACTGAGACTCCTCACAAGGTTCACTTGCTGCTTGCCCACAGCATGACTCTGCCTTCCCCACAACAGATTCTGAATCCTGGAGCTGCAAACCTACATGAATTTGTGCCACGAGTTTGAGGGAACAAAACAAGCTCGAAAAGCAAGCACAGCAATCTGAACTGGATCTGAACCAAGGAGCAGCTCAGGCTGCAGCATTGCATCCCCACACCCATGCCTGTGAATAGAAATGAGACCAAACCTTGTGGCTCAGACACCTCCTTACTCACAGCTGCAGTTCTCACATTGTTTCAGCACAAAACCAGCAACATTACTACCCCCTCCGCTCATGAAGGTTTGTTAGCAAATCTGGTCCTATTTTGGAGTCTGGAAATGTCCCATCTTCCTTTTCCAGTCACCACCCAATCAATCTCCCCAGTTCATACAAACAGTAAAAGCTAAGGACTTTTTGCATGTACCTTAATGTGAGGGTTGAGAGTTCTGATCCATTGTTAATAGAATGCAACTGCCAAGGACCTTAATTAGAAAGGAGCCCCACTGTGTTCCCACACGTGTCCTGTGGGCAGCAGTCTCACAGATGTATTTAAAGCAGGAAACTGGGTTAGAATCAGAGAACCACAGAATCACTGAGGTTGGAAAAGCCCTCTGGGAACATCAAGTCCAACTGTCAGCCCAACACCACCAGACTCCATATAAAGATGCTAACTGTTAAATATCAACAGGTTGTTCATCCCAGCCTGCAACAGGAGATCTTTCCACATGCAAACCTCTGATCTAACTGTCAGGCGTTCCCTATTCCTACCTCCTCCTGCAAGGTTCTGTGTGGCCAAGGCAGAAAGGTTTGCTGGAGAAGCACAACTTGTTTGGCTACATGCAAACAGCTCATGGCTGAGATGCAATAGGATGAGCTTCAAAGACATCCCACATGCTTCTTGCAGCACAGCCTGTAGTCTCCCAAAGCCACTGTGCTGCCATGAGGCATTCTCAATCCCGCCACGCATCTTTAGTGCAGGGTGAAAGGCAGTTAGATGCAAGTCAGTGTGAGGCAGTTTGTGCTCTTACATCACCACAGTGTATCTTTGTCCATCCATTCTCTTTTAAAAACCAAACCAAAACTAACCCAAACTCAAAGTAACAACCTCTGTACTTCCTTCCCAGGCTGCCAGCTCCAAGGTTTTAGCGTGACCTTTCCTGCCCTAACAAAAGGAGCTGAAGGTTGGTGCAGTTCTCCTTCACTCCCTGCACTAAGGGAAGAAGGTGAGGAGTCCAAGGTTCCAAGATGCTGATAGTCCTGCCCATATGCAGCTTTCACCACCACGCATCTGTTCGGCATTTGCAGGGGGTTTGCGCTGGTAGTTTTACAGCTGTTTAAGCATGTAAGTAGCATCTATACTTAAAAGACTCCATAAAGGGAAGTCGGGGGAGAGGAGAAGTGATACGAAGCAGAAATGGAGAAACAGAAAGAGGAAGATGGTCAGATGCTGCTTTAAAAGCAGAGATAACAACCCTTTTAATGGCCAGGATTTGCATCCCTCAAAGACACATCTGATTTTGCAGGTTTATTTCCTTACTTGTTAACATCACCCAGGAACCGACACAGGAACAGGCAAAGGATCACAGCTAGTGCTTGGCCACTTCATGATTTCACAAAGGAGTTTAACAGATCTCAGCTGGGGAATCTTTGAGACTGACACCTTTTGCTAGCATTTGTGCATCATCTTTGTCAGGTGGTCAGGTTTGGTGTGTCCAGGCTGGAGGTGGGAGCCAAGTTACAAGTCCTTTGTAGGCACAAAGAGTTAAACCTCCACACATGCAAAGACCTCATACATCAGTGAGTGTGGTTCTGTATAGCTGCCTTGGCTGAGCTGCCAATGCAGTGAAAGAGTTTTCCTGGACAGGCTCTTAAAGAAGCCAACAGGTCACAGTGCAGATTGAGTTACAAGATGAGGCTCTAGCCCCATGAATCCATAAACCACAGCACAGTCTGGGCAAGCACAGCTCAAGGAGTGCCATTCATCTTAGCTGCTGTTCTGAGAGCTGTGGTCTAGTGCAGCACTGCACTTCATTTATTAACATCAGCTGTGAAGAGGGCACCAAATGCCAGCTTTCCTACTTAGTAAATGACACACAAGGCAGGGGTCAGCAGAGAATCAGACCCTTCTAATATACCTCTTTAATATGCAAGTTAAAGACACCAGATGCCAATTAAAAATAATTAAGTTTGCAGGACCTCTAGGGTGAAGGCAGTGACACTGCTAGGAGGACACTGCTTAATCCCTGGACTGGTTATTCCCTAAGCTACAGCTCTGTCAGCACAGTGCTGACGGAGCATGCTCCAGTGGCTGAAGTCCTAGTCTAGATTTAGAAGGCTCTGCTCTGGCTCTGCTAGAGGCAATGTGGTTATTTGGCAAGTCACTCAGACCATATTTCTTACTTTATGTGCTCAAAGCACTAGGAGACAAAGGACTAAATGCCTTCCAAGTTGCTGTGTTTGGGCTTACCAAGGGCACAGCAGCACCACAGGAGTGTCGGGACTTCCTCCTGCCACCAGGGCGACTGCCTGAAGGCAGAAGTGCTGGGAAGCAGCAGTGACGTGTGCCACCGAAGGACTTCGGGGAGAGAATACAACAGCATTACTCATCAGATGAACTGCAGAAATGGAAACCAAACTGCAATCAGCCTGCCCAACTGCAGTGGGAAATGGCTTCATATTCACAACAGTTTAAGCAAATAAACCTCCTTTGCAATCAGGAGGAACAGACCCACTGTCGACTGCCACAACGTGGGCATGTCTAAATAATGGACAATAAATGTGGATGGTGCAGCCCTGTGCCTAGCCAGGCACAAACACTGCCCCGAAGAGAGGCAGCAAGGAGCAAAGACAACTGAGGAAAGAACAAGAGAAATGCAAATAGGACTTCTACAGCCCAGGCTCTTTACGCAGAGTCCAGGAGCATAAACCCAGCAGTCCCTGCAATGACATCACCTCCTCTTCCTGAGGAGGTGCTGCCAGATGATAAAGGAGCAGATCCCCAGCCCCACCTCACACCTAGATGCTGACTGCTACATGGTCCCAAGGAGTGTGGGGCCAAGCACACTAGGGCCAGGACAAGCTGTATGCAAACACAGGCTGCTGTAGGTTGCAGCAACCCAGACCAAGCCTACAGCTGCTGCTCTCCACAGACACAAAGTGCTGCAAACCCTCACTGAACAGGAGTCACCTACTGGCAGCATTATCTCCCTTCCTTTTTTTTTCCTTTTTTTTATTCCTCTTTCCCCCTGCCACCTCCCACCCCCCTTCCACTCTCTACATCTGTACTTTATTCAATGAACACATCTGCATTCTTTCTTTCTGTTTTTGGCCAGAAACTCTATCCAACCTTTATCACTGACACCTCTCTGCAGTTTCAAATTCCAGCCTTGTGCCAAATCCCCATTTCCTGCTGCTTAATTTCCATTCATTTACTCTTGTTTTTGCTTCTTCTGCCATTCCCAGGATGGACCAGCTCCAACCCAGCTTCTTCTAATTTTTTAAGGAAGGCTCCCTATTGAGTGCTATTGGAACTTGATCCCCTGCTCCAAGCCAATGGCTGGCTATTGTTTATACTACCTAACAACAGTTGCCAATATTACTGCTTTTTTCCTTTTCTTTATTTCACTCTTTAAGTGTATATCCTAAGACCCAAGAGAACTCCTCTCCACATATGGTGACCCATTAGGTCTGGTTTTATTATTACTTCTGCAGAATCTGAAGTAGTCTCTTTATATGTATTTAAAAAAAAAATCCAGAAGAGGCCTGTGGTGTCTTGTTTACACAGGTCTGTTGATCTGGCTCTGTTCCTACCTGTGGAATAAACTGGTATTAGGTCTGTGGTCTTTAAAGAAATATCACCCTCTTAGTGGTTGAATAAAAATGTTTCATGCAGGTGAAAAGCAAAAGCTGAGCTGCAGCACAGCTTAAGCCCTCACTACAACTGTCCAGAGTGAGGGACTTGCCAAGCTCTTCGTTCCACAGAACTGCTCTGGTGTGTTTGTAAACATCTCTCCCCTTGTCACACGTACAGAAAATGCTGTGAGGAACCAGGCACCAGGGTCTCAGTGCCTCCAGTGACCCTGCGCAGATGTCATCTACCAATAGATCACCAGAGGACTAAGGAGCTAAGACCTAAAGTAAACCCGGGGTTGCACCTGAAATGGTTTCCCCTCAAGCTGCAGACTGAAAGGGCTGCATCTCTCCTTTGTGGCTACTGGGTCTGGTACCTTTCTTCCATGTTCATTGGCTCTTCTTCTAGATCAGCTTCTCCTTAACACCTCCTTCCTCTAGGCCAGCTTATTCCAGTAATCCCTACATGTTAGCTTGGACTCTTACTTCAGTGTTCTGCTGGAAAAGCTCAGGAACTTCTCTAGCTTTCCCTGAGCATTCCTTTGCAGCCTTGCAGGTGACAACCATTCCATAAACAGTTTTATTCAAGGAGTTTTTTAACCTTCAAGAAATATTTCTGGCATCAGTGTTTGTAGCACTCAGGCCATGAAAGAATTTAGAAGCAACCTGCTCCTCCCTGCTTTTGGTCCTGTTTCCACACTTTCTAGCAGAGTCATAGTCTCACATACTGCACCTCCCAGCTCTTTCATTCCCTCTATCCAAAGGTAATAATCAGCCTCCCATGTCCCTGACTCTAACAGAGTCAAAATCCAGTTATGAAGAAAACAAAGTGGTTTCAACTTCTGGACAGTGAGGACCCCAACCTGGCAGGTAAGGGGCAAGGTGAAGATTTGGAAAAACTGTTTGATAGCTGCAGCTCTGAATGAGAGAGTCAGAGCAAGGTCCACGAAAGGCTCCCACTGACATCAGTGGCCTTTGGACTGAATCTTCTGCAAACAGCTGCTAAGTGGCATATTTAGGAATCAAACAGAGCATGGCCTCACTAAAGCAGTGCTCAGCAACCAGCAAGGTGGAAATCATGCCTCAAGATCTCATCACCCTCCAGCCCTGGCCAGCTGAAGAATGTCGCATTAGAAAATGCATTGAAAAGCAAAGGCATGAATGGAGAATGTGCTGAGGTCCCAGGCTTTGGTGGGCTCAGCTTAAACCCTTCCTTCTCCTGCAGATGAGGGAGTCCAGCTTTCTGTTTTGGAGAGGGAACACAGCCAGTGGAGTGCATTCTTTCCACACACCCCCTGAGTGCATTCTTACCCCACACTCACTAGGACACAGGCAGCTGTCACGAGCTCAGATCCCAGCACAGACAATGCAGCTTCGCTAGGAATGAGCTTTGTCTTCTTGAGCCTTGTCTTGACCTGCTAACATGTGAACATCCAAAACAAGCTTTCTCTTCACTCAGCATCTATCCTGCTACTTGAAATCCATGCATCTGTCTCCCATTTATTTTTATGAAGATATTCTTCTCAGTTTAGAACATTCCACTAACGTGAGAGATCTCCTCCAAATCCATGCTTTGTACTTCTTTGTGAGTGCATCATTTATTACACAGCAGGGCCTGATTCTGACCAAGCCCCACCCCAGAGCAGATGCCTTTCCCTGGTGCAGAGCATGCAGGCTCTTGGGAGATGCAGGGTGCAAACAGAAATATTCTTTTATTGTCTTCTTTCACTGTTTGCCAACATTTGAATGGCACAGCAAGCAGGTAGAGCTAATGGCTGCTGTCAAACTCTAACAGCAGCCAGGCAGTGATAACAGAAGTGTGGACACACACCTGTGTGGCTGGAGCTGCAGTGATCTCCTGGTGATCAAGATCACATGGAAATTGGTGTCTGCTACAACAACACAAAAGCGGTTTTAGTCTGAACCAGGGCATTTAGGCAGCTTTTCCTCATCACAGGATCCTACCTGACCCTGAAGTGGGGATCACAAAGGTGATACATGTTTGTAGTTCTAACCTTTGTTATGGCCCAAATGGCCCAGAAAAGGTTCAAATGTCATTGTGGTGATTAACAGCATTTCAACAAACACAGAAACAGATCTGAAGCTTTAAAGAGCAACCTAAAAAGCAGAGACACAGGTAGGCTAAGGACATGACCAATTTGTTACATTTTCCTGGTGGGCAGAGACTTCAAAAGAAAAAAATACCACACAACCAAGCAAACATTTTGTTACCACTTTTTCTAAGTTAAGGGCTTTGATTTCAAGATAAATTTCTATTTTGAAACTGAAAACCAAACAAAATTCTTGTCTAAATCTATTTGAAATCTCCCATTTTTGGTATTCCATTTTGTTGAAAATGCTTCCTTTTGGATCTCTCCAATATTGCAACTGATAAGCTGTCAGTCAGCAGCATGGCTGTGTGCAAAGCAGCATGGCTGTGTGAAGCTCTGCTCAGTGTAACACAGCAAAATCCCCAAACTTTGCTGTCAGGTAGCAAACAGCCTGTGAAGGACACAACTCAGGAGAATCTCTAGCAGATTTAATAAATGACTCAGGCCTTCCACACCCTTCTGCTGAGGACCTTTACCACCAAGCCAGGCATTGCCTGTAAGCCCCACTCAGATGACACATGAGGACCAGCACAGCAGGTATCAAGATTCTGGCAAAGGCTCTGCAAGTTTAATGCAAGCCAGCTCCAGAGGCTGTCATCGTTGGCTGTGGAGCTCTGCAGTTACAAATGTGAGATTATTCACTGGGAGACAGAGAGCTGAAACCTCCTGAACCCACAGGCAAGCTGAAGGACTGCTCTTTGTCCTCTGCACGCAGCTGCTCCTCAGGAGCCAACTGACTGCTTCCTGCCTCAGTTTCCCCACTGAAAAAAACAACAACCACCAACCCAAAACCACTGCAAAGCTATCTATGGAGCAATGCTGTTGTAACTGAGTGGGGTTTGGGGAACAAGCTCTAATCCTCAGGCTGCCACTGCCCCACTGTGAAATCCTGAGGAAGTTGTTTCACATGGCTCTGTGGTTTCTGGGCTCAGCACCCTCTGTTTATACAAATCTGTTTTGAATGCGAGTTCTCTTTGGCAGCCGCTGTCTTCTGCTGATGGTGAGCAGTACCTAACACAGCCAGACCTGAGCCCAGCTTGGTCTCCAAGCACCATTCTAACACAAACAAGTTCTGCAAATTTTCATGGAAATTTTGTGAATTGCTGTGGATCCTAAGGGGGAAGAAGGAGCAATCCAAACCCAAAGTGTAACAGCATTAATAGCTCCATACTTTGCTGGTGACTCGTGTAGACAATTCCATTGTGTAAGACCTCTCTAACTTGTGGCATCATCTAAAAAGCATTTTTGTGTTTCCCCCCCTCCCAGATCCTGCAGCAGGATCCTGCTACTCTCTTGGTAGCTTTGCACCCCTGGCAGCCTGTAAATCTTGCTAAGGATAAACCCCAGGATATCAGAGCAAGGCACACATCCCCCCCCTGCATTTCAGCCTGTCTCGGAGCTCCAAAAGGAAGCAGCTTCCAGCTCACTATGGTGCACAACTGTGACACAGGATATTTTTCCAGCTCACTGATATTTCATAAATACCATTTGTTGTCATGTGGTTAAATTAAAAACTCAGGATATCAAACATCAAACAGTATGTTAATGTCAAGTATGCTTGAATAAATACTAAAGAGTTCAGCTGACTGAAATGTGTGGACTCCTAGCTAATTAAGAAAGAAGCAGGTGTGAAAAAAACCCTAATTTAAGCAATTTTTTTTTATATAATTAATAATGTTTACTTGTAGTTCCCCTTATAATAAGGCTCCAGTTTAACCTCTAGAGAATTCATAGCTGTAATCCAGCATTTTAAAAATAATAATTGAACACGGCATGTTTAAAAGGAGATCAGTTTCCAGACCTGGATAATCTGCCTGGCGCATATCGAGAGAGGATTTTGACTCTAAATGATGATGAAGCTTTGTATCAATTGGATCAGTCACCAAATCATTGCAGCAAACGTGCAAACCAAGCCAGCGCAGTGTCCGTCATGCTAATGCCTGTAGGGATTAGAGGAGTAACAAGGAGCAAACCCTTGGTGTGCTTGCTGCAAAATCCATCCACTTAGCAGAACAAACTCAGCAGGGCAGGTAATTTGGAGACTGAGTTTTCTGGTGGGTCTGAAACTTCTCAGAGGAGCAGTGTCTCTGTGACATTGCAGTCCAGTTTTATACAGGCAGAAAAGCAAAAACCAACATTAGGATTTTTATTTGAACTGTTTTGGCAGCAGACATGCAGCCAATCAACTAATCCAAGACTATTTAATGCAGAATTTCTTTCCAAGAAGGCAAATGGAAGTAAAGGAGGAGAAAATGGCTACAGATGTAAAAACAGACCTGGAATATTTCATTGACATGACATATCTACTGCATTTAATTAAAAGAAGAATGTATGGGAACAATGCATCCTACTCAATCTGGGTCAGGGGAACAGAATAGGACTGGATTAGATAGGACAACTCTAATCCCCAGGGAGATCCCCATGTTTAATGGGAGCGCCACATGTTTGATATGTAGGGAAGCAAGTGGGTGTTCCTGGACCTGATCCACTATTCATCATAATACCACAGCCTTGTTCGTTCCCAGTGAGGAGCCTTAAAACCATGAAACCATATGTAGAATATTAAAAATCATTTAAAGTTAAAGCAAGCATTATGAAACCATGAACCGCAGGCCAGCAGGCCCCCGAGCGCTCCCTGCTCCTGCTGGTGAGGGGAGCACACCAAATCTCACACACACGCGTGTGCAAGCATTCCACATGTGTGCTAGCACCCCCCCCACATGTCTGTGCAGCACCCCTACATGTGTGCAAGCACCCTATGTGTTTGTGCAAGCACCCCCAGAGCTGCAGGTAGGGCCTTGCTAATGGTGGAGCAAGCTCATTACTTTCATACCTACAGCATCAATGCTTTAATTCACAATTAAGGATCAGGACCTCCCTTTCCCTTTCCCTCTACCTGGTGTTCAAACTTCTTTTCTGACATTAAATTGTTTCTCAGACACAGTCAATAACTTCACTATATTCTCATTGCCATTGAATTAATCATAGCTCTGCCCTAACCACATGGAATTTAATTTCCCATAAGAGAAATGTTTACTTTGGTTTACTTCGTTGGAACCCAACACACTTATACAGTCTATAAAGATTTACTGTAACATATTTTGCTAAGCAACATTAAAGCCTGTGCTGACAGATCTTGTCTTACACTGAATTGCTTCACTTGCATTCAGATCCTTAATGCCTTTGCTATACCCCATTGCACCAGTAAGGCACTGGGACTGGCTTAGGGATGTTTCAGGAGTACATGAGCTCCAGTAATCCTGGGGACCTGCTCTGTCCCAGGTTTATTCACAGCCAACTGCTCCTTACTGTGCAAGAATTTTTATTGCAGTCGTTATGGCCATGGGGATGAACAAGCAGAGAAGAGCTCTGCTGATGCGTCCCTTGTTACACCTTGATCTGGTCTAAACTGATTGGATCTAAGAAGCCAAAGGAAGTTTACACTAAAGATAACACCAGACAAAATAGTGCAGGGATGGGATTCGGAAGATCTGAGGATTGTAGCTGGTGTGGATCAGTTCATTCCTCCAGGCCTCTCCTTCCATTGATCACAGAATCACTTCAGCTGGGAAGCCCTTTCAGATCATCCAGTCCCACCACACTCTAACTCTGCCAAGGCTGGGGCTAAGCCCACATCTCTGCAGTATTAAACACCTCCTGGGGAGCCTGTTCCACTCTTTGACAATCCTTTCAGTGAAGAAGTTTCTTCTGATTTACAGCAAAGCTTCTCAATGTGCAGCTCACACAGGAGGAGTTTTCACGTGGAGCTGGGAGCACTGCACCAGCACCAAGGAACAGAACCATTGATAGAAGGATGATTGCTGAGTTGACAGTTGGACTTGATGGCCTTAGAGGTCTTTTCCAGCCTGAATAATTCTATGAGCTGGCCCTGGGTCCAATATCACACAAGTACAGCCTGACACAGAACAGAGCCCTGCGCTCTGGATGCTCCAGTTCAGTGTTCAGTGTTCTGTGATGTAAGTGCCACTGAAGTCCATGAACTCCATGACAGACCAATGCCAACGAGACTCAAATCTGAGTTCTCAGAAGCAAATTCCCATCAACATCCAAGAGCTACTCATACACATTAGGCAATCCCATTACACAAACCACACTCAGACATCAGGCTTCTGAATGTCAAGAAACAAGAACTGAAATATTTGCTGTAGCACTGGCCAAGTTTGAGTAGGGAATTCTATTGGTGCTGACAGGCACTGTGGAAAGCTTCAGTGGTACCTGTAATCTGTAATCTGTAATCTGGTGACCTGGTCACTCTGATCTTCCCTTTCTCAGCTGATAGACTCTCTCTGAGTATATAAATTTAGTTCACATATTTGCTGTGAGACTGACTTTTACACCAGGATCCAAAAAGGACATAGGCAGTGAGAGAAGAAAGAGAGAAAGAGAGAAGGAAAGAAGGAAAGAAGGAAAGAAGGAAAGAAGGAAAGAAGGAAAGAAGGAAGGAAAGAAGGAAGGAAAGAAGGAAAGAAAGAAGGAAAGAAAGAAGGAAAGACGGAAACAAGGAAAGAAGGAAAGAAGGAAAGAAGGAAAAGAAAGAAGGAAAGAAGGAAAGAAGGAAAGAAGGAAAGAAGGAAAGAAGGAAAGAAGGAAAGAAGGAAAGAAGGAAAGAAGGAAAGAAGGAAAGAAGGAAAGAAGGAAAGAAGGAAAGAAGGAGAAAGAGAAAGAGAAAGAAAGAAAAAGAGAGAAAGAGGGAAAGAGAGAGAAAGAAAGAGAGAAAAAGAGAGAAAGAGATAAAGAGAAAGAGAGAAAGAGAGAAAGAGAGAAAGGAAGGAAGGAAGGAAGGAAGGAAGGAAGGAAGGAAGGAAGGAAGGAAGGAAGGAAGGAAGGAAGGAAGGAAGGAAGGAAGGAAGGAAGGAAGGAAGGAAGGAAGGAAGGAAGGAAGGAAGGAAGGAAGGAAGAAGAAAGAAAGAAAGAAAGAAAGAGAAAGAGAGAAAGAAAGAGAAAGAGAGAAAGAGAGAGAAAGAAAGAGAGAAAGAGAGAAAAAGAAAGAAAGAAAGAGAGAAAGAGAAAGAAAGAGAGAGAGAAAAAGAAAAAGAAAGAAAGAGAGAAAGAAAGAAAGAAATAAAGAAAAAGAAAGAAAAAGAAAGAAAGAGAGAAAGAGAAAAAGAAAGAAAGAGAAAAAGAAAGAAAGAAAGAAAAAGAAAGAAAGAAAGAAAGAAAGAAAGAAAGAAAGAAAGAAAGAAAGAAAGAAAGAAAGAAAGAAAGAAAGAAAGAAAGAAAGAAAGAAAGAAAGAAAGAAAGAAAGAAAGAAAGAAAGAAAGAAAGAAAGAAAGAGAGAGAGAAAAAAAGGGGGGAGGGGAAGGAACTAATAAAAAAATACAATAAATAAAAGTCCAGCTTGTGTTAAGCTGTGGTGAAATCAGCCCTGTCACCCACTGCAGATGTGAATTCAGCTCACATGGATGTGCACACGAATGTTATGGGGGTGGGAGCTGGCATCTGGGTGGAGGAAAAAGGAAAAAGTGATTTTAAAATATATTTATTAAATCACTGCTGAGAACAGAAGGGAAAAAAGAGAAGCCTGGGAATCTGCAGCTGAGGCTCAGCTGGTGAGAAGACAAAGAGCAGTCCTAGTGTATGCACTGGGGGGGGGAAGAAATCACCCCCAGATTTTCACACACACCCCCCCAAGGAAGAGCAAGACTTGCCCTAAAGAGCCAGGACAGGATTCAGTCTGATACAACGACACTGATAAACAGGAGGCCAGAGGTGGGTGCATGCCCAGCAGTTCCAGATGAAGCTGCTCATGTTACGAAGCCTTTAGAGTAATTCAGTGTTTGTGGCAGGGCATGCTACAGAGAAGGGGACTTGACCAAGGTCAGTGCAGCTGGTTCCTGGGCACTGGGCTGGCAGATTATCAACCCCTTCAGTCTCCCATGTCTCTAAGAGACATGTCCCCAGATCTCACCTGCAGGTGCTCAGGACAAGCCAGGCAGTTTCAAGCCTTTTCTGACACAACCGTCTTCCCTCCTGGTGTCAACCAAGAGCCTGAGGAGTGAACCCAAAACTTCATTCCTTGTCCCACCCAGTTATCTACGCACACAAGGACTGGCACGAGCAGACCTGAGCCTCAGGAGCTGCCCTGCAGTCCTTGTCCCCAGGCAGCTTTCCTGATGGCTGCCAGATGTCCGCGATCGGGCTGGCATTGCTGCAATACTTCGGCATCGCACCAGGTGGCTTCAAAAATCCACTCCAGACACCGGAACCGATCGAACACTGTCAGCTTTAGCTAAATAACTAAATGCTCATGAAAGAGAAGAGCCCTGGTTCCTGGTTACCTGGAGGCCGACAAGGCAGGAAAGGCGAGCGCAGTGTTAAAGCCTCTGCCTCCCCAGCTGCCCTGTGCATCAAGTTGAGCAGAAACAAGAGTCCTGCAGAAAACCCAAGTTTAATCAAACCCACAGCATTTCACAGACAATGATTAGTGTTAAGAGCAACATTTCAATATTTGAATTCTCTCCTGTAATTTAATTCTTTAATTAATGCAATCATACTAACTTTATTGCAGGTGGAATGTAAACACAATGCATAACCTTGCACAGGATCCAATTTACTGCTTGTTCCATGTTTATTGTGTTGCATCACAACACTGAAACCGGCCAGAAGATTGGGCTGTGCAAGGCACAGCTTCTCAAGAAAGGACATCTCCTGGTTTTTAAACTACTCGCCCCAGTGCGGAATGCCCTTGACGAAACTCTTCAGTAAGGGTGTCCTCTGAACCAAATGTTTCCCATCTTTGGGCAAGAGGCAGAGAGATTTTGTTCCTTTGTTATTTTCCTGTCTTTTTCCCTAGCCTTAATTTTCTAGAAAAAAGTTCCAGAACAGGAAACAAAAGAAGCAAAACAAATTGTTTAGGGATTATGAACAACCAAATTCTAAATGCTCTATTTTGAAAAAATCTAAAAGAGTTTGCCAGTATCTGGGAATTTCCCCCATGAAAAACTCTACCTTTCATTTTTCCACCGTGCATGCCCTCAAATGCAAACACACAAGTCCAAGATTCACAAGTCTGGGTGAAAAAAGGAAACTGGAACATGACTCTCCTTGTTCCCCGCATCTGCCCTGGCCTTCTGGGAACAGGAGCCTCTCAAAGCACCACAGAAGCAGGTGTAGATGTATTTAAAGTAACACAAAATCAGTTTAATTAAGCTCTTCTCAGACTTGCAAACTGGGTGAGTTGCTTTTCTTTCCCTAATAAAACAGCCCACAACAAACAGCACAGCTCATGGGTCAGCTCTCCCACAGCTTCACACCTCTGGCAGAAAGGTGCCCAAAGAGGGAACACTTTGGAAGTTCTCCTAAAGTAAAGGGGTTTTGGCCCATTTGTGTCTGTGGCTTGAAAAATCCCAAGACCCTTCATAACAGGCTGGGACCCCAATGTGCCACTCATCTTGCAAACTCAGGAGAGAACACAGTCCCCACTGACACAACCCTTCCAGCCAGAACTAAGCATTGTTAGTGCTGCAGTGGAAAGAACACCATTAATTCCTAAAAACAAAATAAATCATTTGTCAATTTCTCTTCAGCATTTAACTGCAGCAATCTTGGATTGCCTCCATTATAAGCTGGGAAACCTGACAGGAAGCTCTCCTCAAATACTTGAGCTAAACTGTACTCATAATGATGATCTCCAAGGGTTTAGAATCACAGAATTGTTTAGGCTTGAGAAGCCCTTTCAGACTGAGTCCAGCCATTAACCCAACACTACCAAGCCTGCTGCTGAGCCACATCCCTCAGCACCACATCCACCAGTGATGTATTAGTTGTTATAAGGCAGGGAGAGAGGGGAGAGCTCCCAAACCTCACTCACACACACCGTGGATGGGTTCCTAATGGAAAAGCTCTAGGAACACCATGGGCAAGATGCAAGCAACACACCAGTGGTTCTGGATATTGATTTATGAATCCTGAATGATAACACAGCAAAGTCCAGAAGGAGATGTTTATAAGGAAAAGGCTTGCAGGCAAATGGTAGCTGCATTTTCAGTCATTCACCAGCACTGATAAGGTGATGTATGCCACACATGCTGATGGTTCATGAACCACAAACCCCACACCTTCCCTTCGTTGCTACCCCTGAGCCAGCAGGAGCTCACCGCATGCTGGCGAAGGCTGCTGTAATATTTACAGGTTTCTGACTCGCTGGCTTTAATTATACATCTGGATTTCAGAACTATATTTGCAAAGGCATAAACAGAGACATTTTCCTTCCCCAACCTCCCCTTTTTCCCTGGGGAAGAAGTGGTAAAAAATCAGCATTTTTCACCTTCTGTTTCAAGAAACTGAAAACTAAGTTTGGTCTTCAAATGTGTTACATCAGGACTTCTTTCCCCCCCCTCCCAATTTTTCATAACATTTTACCTCAATAAACCCTGAAAAAAAAACCTTAAAGCAAAACGTTTCTGAATAAGGTTAAGTGTCTGGCTTAAGCTGACAAACCCCAGGAAATTGGAAGTTAAGGCTGATGCTAACAAATTCTGGCTCTTATGGAAAGTAAAAGGCAAAGACAAAATGGTCTTCTGCAAGTAGCAGACCTTACATAGTAAGAATTGCTATGGATCTGGGCTACAGAGAGCAGAGCTTGTTTTAACTGTATTAGTTATGTCTGCTGATGTCTTCAGTTAATTAAGAATTTTTTGGCATGTCTAAATGATTACACCTCATTAAGAACAGCATCTTAAGAAAACCAAAACCCCATCATCCATGTCAAAAGAACTCCAATTAACAAACTACTTTGGCTCTTCCATAAGATGCTCCTGGATCCACTAACGAAATCAGATCCAGAACCAGGGAATGTTAACAACAGTTTAGCAAAGGCTGTACAAGGCCTGGTGCTGCTATCAGCATCTGTGCTAAGATTAAGTTCTCCTTTGCAACAACAAACAATTCGGACGCCTTAAAAATTCAGTCTCAGTTCCCTTTCAGTCTGCATCTTTCAAGACACAGAAACCAAAGCACATGCAATGAAAAATTAATTTATTCAAGCCAGCCTAAGGTGAACCTTTACTCTCAGCTCTTAATTCCACACCCAGCATTGCACACCACGTTTGAAAATGGGAGAATCAAGGTGCTGTGCAGTAGGGCAAGGGCAGCAGTGCTCAGAGTGTGAATAGCCATCAGGAAAACAAAAACAACAGAGCCTGAAGAGGCACAGTGTATAAACTTTAAATCAAATACACCCTTCTGTCCTCAGAGTAGGAGGGGGGAAAACTCTTGGCTCCCTAACTGAAATCTTAAACTGTTGACTAAACTTTCTGTGAGCTGTGTGCTCACCATACACATTTCTGGATATTGACAAAAACAATCTGGAAATACTTATAAATCCTGACTTGCAGCACCAGTGGCAAGCAGCAGGCTGTTACTGTGCACTTCAGGCTGTGCTCTGCTACACCAACAATGCTTGGGAATTCAGAGGAGCAAGTGTATGATCCATAACCTTCTGTGTTTCCAAATGAAAAAAATGTTGCCAAGGAAACACCCAAATATCAAAATTGAAATATAGCTTGGCCCTTAATGAGTCCAAAAGGAGCTGTAGGAAGTTTACTCAAGTTCAGCAGAGATTTTGGCTAAGTGTGGGGAAGACATTATTAAAAGAGATCCCAGCTCCATGGTGGAGGCAGCAGCAGAATGCAATTTTGCAGTGTAACTGTGTTTAAAATCCTCTATTACATTTTTCCTTCCCTAGGGACAATTGTAAACACCCCAAATGCAACAAAAATGTGAATGTTACTGAAGGGATGAAAAAGGAAAAGGTGGATTTGGGGACAAAACAACACAAAGAAAAGGCGAACTTGTAACGTTAGCACAATGATGCAACCTTAAAAAAAGGTTTTCCAAGAACTGCATTTTTCTGACATCTTGCACATATTGAGGCCCATGGAGACCTCACATTTTCCACACTCAGCACTTTGAGGGTCAGGGAGGTCAAGGTACCAGCATTCCCTGTGGATCGCTGATAGTTCATCCAGAACAATCAAGCTACTGGCTGTGCCTCCCCCCTCGTTACCAAGCTGACACCAGGGTAGAGAAATAGCCCCCACCATTGGGAATGAGAAATCCACAGGCAGAGGATTCATTTGAGAGTCTGCTTCTTGTAGGTTCGAGTGGTTTAATGCTTTTTGGTTACAATTGGCATCCACCCCAAAAAGCCCAACAAATAAAAGTCACTGCCAGTCTCTATCCCAAAGTGCTGCTTGGCACCCAGGAAAACTGACTGTGGGAAGAACGTCTGAATCTGTTAAAGCCTTCTATCATCTAGAATAGAATAGAATAGAATAGAATAGAATAGAATAGAATAGAATAGAATAGAATAGAATAGAATAGAATAGAATAGAATAGAATAGAATAAACCTAAAATTAGAAACTCTTGTAAGTACTTTGGACAGGAACTGCCTTTTTTCTAGATCATTCTGTAAGCACCTAGAACAAAGCTGCCAATGTTTGGAAAGTAGCTAAATTGCTCTGTGGCTCTAAGGAAAGCACAGCACCAAACCCAGCACAATTATTCCTGTTGAGGCTCTTATTTCCAGCTAACAGCTTACAGTGTTTGCTTGATAAATTAGGCAGGAAAATTATTTCCTCCAAGAGAAATAATGACTTAAGCAAATAAGTGCCAGAGCAATCTTTCCTCCTTTTCTAAAGCAAAATTATTTGCATACCTGAAGAGAGAATCCACCCCAGAATCACTGTTTCCATTCCCTCACACGTCTCTGTGCACTCATTCACTATGTTCACTGATTACATCCTACATTTTCAACGTTCCAGCCACCCCTGCCTGGAAGAACTTGCAACTTGTCATGCAAAACAGCTGGCTGAGAAGAGGCACCCAGTGCAGGTTCACATTGATCTTTCTGATTCCAATGAACAAACTCCTCACCAGATAAATCACATCATGGTTTCATAAAAGTACATTACTTTTTTTCTTTAAGTAGGATGTGGTTAAAATTGTTAAATTATTCTTGAATATAGTTTCTTAAACCCACATGCAATTTTTCCATGTTATTTCCCCACTTCACAATCAAAATCAGTATAATTTAGCCAATTTGGCAATCTCCCATCACAGACTGCTATTAAACACCACTCGAGTGCTAAGCTCTCTCACTTCCATAAAGGTTTGCAGCCCCCAGTAGATGCTGGATGGTGATTTGACATCTTTAGAGGCACTCATAACATTCTGGGCAAGAGACTCAGGAAAATGACATAAAGTGGGAGTTAGCTCGACAAGTACACAGCCCAGATCAGCTCAACAGGCTCTCGTATGGGCACAAGTCCCCACATTCACTATTAGTTATTCTGATGCATGGTTTCCAGTGCTTGAAATGTCAACAATAACAAAAACACCAAACCACCAAAGAGTCAGAATTTTACAGGGAAAAGAATTTCAGTTTCACCTGAGAAATGTCTTTGCTAAAAACCACAAAGCCTGGTTTTCATTCTGACAACTCTACAAATCATGGTTCTAGGAAGAGAAGAAAAAGAAAGGAACAAAACCCACCAAATGGTTGTCGCATCCTCTGCAGCTGCTGTAAATACTTTATGAATGGATACCTTGGAGCAAGGGATCAAGATAAAAATTCTCTGTAATTATTTGTCTAACATACCAAGCAAGGATTTGGACTCTGCCATAAATCCTTAATGCAAAGAACTTGTCAACATCAGCTTGTGGAGACACTAAGAGGATTTCTTTAGGTGCCACCTTTTAAAGTCCAGTCTTGACTCTCAGCTTCTAGTAAATTTACCCTGTGGTAAGCAATTCCAGATGAGTTCTAGTGACAGGCTTCAGTCTCGAGGCACTCACTCACTGCACATTAAAATCTCATGTTCCCAGGACTGGGTTGTTTTCTGACTGATATTCATTTAAGGAATAGAGAAAAGAGGCAGTTCCAAAGCTGGAGTTGAACAAAATAACCCAGAGCAGTAACTCACTGATAACCACCATCAGCAGTTGGCACTTTCTGTTTGCTAACCAGAAGGTCAGCTGGGAAGATATTAGATTGCAAACAGGGAAAGCTCCTCAGAAGTCCTTGTCCAGGAGAGCAGGAGCAGGATTTCAGCCTTGTAGCCATCTCCAAAACAAACCACACAAGATATTTGTAGACACTAAGCATGCAACTTTCTGTCCTTTTTCTTGCCAATCCATATGTGAAGCACTATCAGCACGAAGCCCAAGCACTTACTAGTTGTAAGGAAAGTTCCATAATAACTGTTTCACAGACAGGAAAACTAAGGCTTGTAGAATTGAACTGAGTAAGCTGATGACGAAGTACAGAACTGAAAGCAGGCCATTTAGGCACTAAACTTTAACTTCAGATGACCACTCTTCCTTTTCCACACCTGCTAAAACTTTCACTCCCACAGGAACAAAAATTGGACCCTGACAAACATTGGATTCCACTGCCTTCCCACAATGGACTACCACAGCAGGCAGGCACTGGTACAGCACTCAAGGAGGTGCTTTCCTGGCTTCCCACCAGCGTTTCTAATAACAAAGAGCTCATCAACATAAACAGATAGAGTAGGCTGTAGATGCTACACAAATCCTGTATCCATGGCTAGGGAAGCTGGGGCAGGTGTCTGGTTTGGCTGCAGTCACATGCAGCCGTGAAACCAAACGGGAGCTAGAGCTGGGTAACATGGATCAAAGCCTGGCACCAAAAAGGGAAAGATCAGCTGCTTTGCATTTGAGGTGGATGAGTGTTTTGCCACCAGCTTCGATAAGAATATGAAGAGTTTCCTAAGTGCCAGGATTGCTTTGCAACTGAACATCATCTCCATTTGGGTGTTGTCAAGGACCCAGCCTCAGGGAGCAGCTCTCATGGACCATGTGGCTGCTGGGAACCAAGAGGCCCCACGTCACTCAGAACAGATCAGGGATTCCACTGACAGCTGCCTGTGGTATTTGCCCAGCTAATTTGCTTTGCTTGTGGTCAACTAGGCTTCTGTGAAGTGTTTGCTGTCTACTGCACCTTCCTGCTGCTGGGGAGGTTTCCATAGGTCTTGTGGAAGTGTCTGCTTCTGTAATGAGTGGCATTTAGCCCTGTTTGTATTAAGCCTACTTCCATCATGAGGGGAATGTATGTTTTTAATAGCCTGCTGCACTTTGCTTATATTGGATGCTTTATTTAAGAAGTCCTAACAGTCTACTTTTAACACATTTGTGTGACGACTTTTTATATTCAGCTGGTTTTATTAGGTAGGAAAGTTGTTGTCCCTATTCTCTGCTAATGCTAAAGACTGTTCCCAACAAGATCTCAGTGTAAGCAGCCCTTTTGCAAATATTTGCAAAGCACTGGTAGAAACTCAAGCATGCCTGGCAATAAACTGCACAAACACTGGCTGTCCACAGGGTTTACTACACAAACTTGTAAGTTAACATCGTAAAGAAGAGAGAAGGAAGACAAAGTCAACCAATAGAGCATCAAGACTGCAGGGTAGCTCATTGCAGACATTAGCATTAAAGGTTATTTTGATAAAAACCACTGGGAGATCTATTTTGTGTTCCCAAAAGTGTTTAATAAGTTGGGAATGGGAAGTAAACACAAGAAAAAGGGTTTGACTGACTTGAGAAAAAGCAATGAGGATAAAGATTCTACAGGAAGGTGCTGCTGGAGAACACAGCATCTAGCAAGCTTGATAACACAGTACCTAGCAGGTGGAATCAAACAGCAGCTAATCTAATCCATTAAGTTTTACACCTTGATGGGAAGCAGAGAAAGTACCTTAATCCCTGTTGAACAGATGGGAAAATCTAAGGCAAAGGTCCAGACCTCTTTTTCTGCCCCCCTCTTCTCAAATCACAGTAGAGCAGATCTCATTTATTCCCTGATACCCTTTTCATCTCACTCCTAGAAAATAGTCACCACTGAGAACAACACAGAATACTGAGAGCCCTCTTTTCCAGGTTCCTGCTCTACCAGTCCAGCAGCAGACCAACAGCAAGCACCATCTGACTTCCCAGGACTGCTCAGGACAGCAAGGCTAAGGATGTGTTTTAAGCATCTCCAGGATTGAAGCTAAAGTCAGGAATCACCTCTGTTTTCACAAATATTGTTTTAGGAGTCAAGCAAAAGCAAAAGCAAACCACAACACAGATGTTAGATCTGTGACATCCCCCAGCCAAGGAAAAAAGGCCTTGATGGTCTCAGATGGTCTCAGAAATCTCAGCCTCCTCCTGCCATTCGGAGCTGTCTGACTAATCACAGCAATGCCTGCATCATCTTGCACCCAAGCGGAGCCTCAGCTTCTCACGTGCAAAGCCTTTGACAGGGGTCTTTGCAACATCATTTGACATTATCTTAGAGGCTTCACAGCTGAGAGAGAGTCAGTATGACCTTGTTAGAGGAGGAAGCAAGCAGATAAGGATTAGGACAGATACAGATGAGAGCATTCAAATAGGACTTTAGAGCAAGCATAAAACTCTACCAGAAGGTGGGAAGAGGCAGAGCATGAGAGCAGAACATTCAACCACTTCTGCAATAGCCTTGCCCTTCTAAAAGCAATCTGACTTCTGCATGTGGAGTGACCCAGAGCTTGGAGCCTGAGCTTCAACGACTGAAGGAGGATGTGACAGAGGCAGAGCATGGCCAGTGCTCACACAGCCTCTCTCCAAGAGCAGGAAAGATGCTGGAGTGCCTGCAGGAGGAAACTCAAGTTGGCCCTGCATCTTGCTTTCTCGTGTGTCATGGGTACGTACTGCACAGTAGTAAAAGCAGTGCATCCATACTTGGCCTGAAGGCTAAAGCCCAGAGCCCAATGACTTCTCCAGAGCACAGGACACCACCCCTGTCCCTCCCCCCCAAAAAAACACCAAAAAAACACACACAAAAAACCAAACCAAACACACACCACACAAAAAAAAACACCAAACCCCCTCTTTGATGAAAACTGTGGTCAAAATCACACTGGTGGACATTTCACCTGCAAGAAGGCAGCAGGGGTAAACATTTGTTTGTGTTTATGACAGGAAAAGAAAAATCACAACTTGAGTAACATGCACTCACACACACTAAGGGAAAGCAGAGCCTCATTTCCTCCTCTGCACTGAAATACAGCCAGGCACTCCCAGTCCCAGGAGTGCCACCCCCATGGACCACCAAAATAAAGCAGAACAAAGGAGGCTCATTTGGGCCATATTCAAGGAAAATATCTTCTTTACTGATCATCTGTGTCTTAGGAGAACAGCAGCAGAAAAATCTGTGCATTGCTAAGAAACTGTGAGGTGAGCAATTTTCCTTTCTGTATTCTTGCTTTGCAGGTGAGAAGGGGGCAAGAGAGGAGAAGGAAAATTCAGACAACTTTATCCCAGCAAACACAATCAGAGGGGCTGATCATAACATTGCTAAGAAGAAGAAAATATTAACATTTCACAAGTCCCCCCTGTGGCCTCCCTTGCTCCTCCTCCCCCATCAAAAATTCATAAAGGGAATCAGCATTCTTTATGGAATGGGTCCCCAAGGTGCCATAGACCTTGTTGGAGAGAAAGGCTGTAAATATCAAATTATACACCTCGTGGGAAGGAAGGGCTGAAGATTCAGCTTCAGACCCACTGCACTGTCCCCAGGGGAGCTCACTCCAGACTCAGGGTCCGGCGTGGTAAGGAAATGGGTCAAGTGTGTCATTTCTGAGATCCCCGACCTTTGACACCTTTAATGATGCCCAGAGTCCACCTCCCTGACATCCTGCTGCCTCTCTGCACCACCAACTTCCAAAGCCCCTTCAAGTGAAAAATAAATAAACAAGTCAAGCAACATTGAGGAACTGTGCTAAAGGCTTCTTTGCAGATGTGTCTACCCCACTAAGGCACGCGGAGTGCTCAGATGCTCAGGCATGGGACGGGTGTAGATACACACACGCAACACTGTCAACCCAAGCACACAGTTAAGTGTCTGTTAGCTGCCTGGCCCCAGCCTTGGTGGAGGGACTGTAATGCTGAGGAAAATCATCGAATTCCAGCCCCCACCCCCACCTAACAATGCTGAAAGCAGAGGTTGCCAGTGTGGTGCATGTAACAGACAGCTTGAGAACCAAAGAGCACCCCTGGCAAACAGAAGCTAGCTGGGCCAAACCAAAGGCATAAAGACTCATAACAGACCAAAATTTCCCATCCCTCAGCTCAGTTCTGTGTCTCTCATGCCCGCACTATTTACTGAACACCAAGTGATTGTGCTGAAAACTTTACTGTGCAGAATTGAGCTGGAGAGAAGCAGTTTGCCTGCAGCTGGAGAAGGAGAGCTCCTCACTTTGATCAGAGACATGTTTTAAGAACACTGTCATTTATGTAAACTCCTCTTTCCACAGACAATTCGTAACTGCCCTGTTTTCCTCTCTTTTGCTTGTAACACTTCCCACGTTGTGTTTTGGTGTCATTAAATGCCCTTTTATTGCTCCCTCGTTGTAGGTACCTGAGTATGAACCAAGGCTTCGAGATTTACAGCCTATTTTAAACTCAGATAATGATGTTTAATTTGTTATTGGCTGTGTAAAGGTTAACAAAGAAATAACTCAAACTATTAGCAAAGGAGTAACGCGTTACGACAGGGCAATTAAGAGCTGTATCTGGCACTGCATGAGATTGATCTCTGCTGCAGGAGCTTGCGATCCACACTCATGACCCAGGAGGCATGAGGCCAGCACACAACCTCATCCTTTACAAGTTTCACCCTTCAGTTGGTTTCCATCAAGGTACCTGCACAAGTGACATGCTAATGTATGAGCACTCACCAATATGCCTGTGAGCTTCAACAAAAGCTTTGGAGAAGTGTCCTCATGGCCAAGAATGTCAAAGGTATTCTGGGGTGCAGTAAGAAGAGTGTGGCCATGAGGTCAAGGGAGGTTCTTTTCCCCTTCTACGCTGCCCTGGTCAGTCCACCCTGCAATATTGTGTCCAGTTCTGGGCTCCCCAGCTCAAGAGGGACAGAGAACTATGGGAGAGCCTAAGAGGATCATGAAGATTCTGAGGGGACAGAAGCACCTCTCTTATGAGGAGAGGCTGAGAGACCTGGGGCTGTACAGCCTAATGAAGAGCAGCCTAAGAAGGGATCTGATCAATGCTCAGTAAGAGCTGAAGGTTGGGGGACAAGAGGACAGGGACAGACTCTTCTCAGTGGTGCCCAGTGGTAAGAAAAGGGGCAAAAGGTACAGACTAGAACCCAGGAGGTTTCACTTGATCTTAAGGAGAAAATTCTTTGCTGTGAAGGTGCTGGAGCCCTGAAGCAGTCTCCCCAGAGAGGTCGTGGAGTCTCCTTCTCTGGAGACTTTCAAAACCCACCTGGACATTGTGATCCTGGGCAAGCTGATCTGAGGGAACCTGGGTTAGCAGGGGGGCTTGGAC
The DNA here is from genome assembly GCF_014839835.1 of Dryobates pubescens. Classification (NCBI taxonomy): domain Eukaryota; kingdom Metazoa; phylum Chordata; class Aves; order Piciformes; family Picidae; genus Dryobates; species Dryobates pubescens. The sequence goes on from NC_071642.1 coordinate 12,088,597, forward strand.
TGGATTATCTCCAGAAGTCCCTTCCAACACTAACCATTCTGCAAAACTGCTCTTTTTCTGAAGCTGACTCTCAGAGCAGAGCTGGCAGCAGCTACCTGCCCATCAGAGCCAGCTGAGCTCAGCTCAAATGCACCCTCAGTGGCCACTGAGCTATGTCTTTGTCCACAACTGGAGTAAGAGGCAGGCACATTTCACAGCTCTGCAGTGAAAGAGAGGCACCATCTGAAACTAATGTACTGTAAATAAACACAAATCAAAGCCCTAAATGAGAAGATTTCAAACTGATTTTATAGCCCTGCAACTGTACCCCAAGGCCTGGCTTTTAAAACTGCACTGCTGTGGGGTCCACTGATGGCAGGTCATGCTGGGGGAAGTGGGCTCCTTTGCTTCCAGTTTGTTGCACTGCTACAGTTGTTCTTCTGCAGAAAATGTCTTTTTTTCTCAGCCTCACTCAAGCTGTTGGGCAACTGCCGGAAACACTTTTTGGGAGAGCTGGGGAGAGGTTGTTGGATGCAGGCCCAGCGGCTTTTGGAAAAACAGAGAAGAAAATATGCAGAATTCATGGAAGAAAGACAAGCAGATGCAGCTTGAAAAGATGGTTATATTCTTATGTCAACAAATTAGCAGAGGAGCAGCCAAAAAGCCCACACAGAGGTAACACAAGTGAATGTGTCCTCAAGACATGGAAGGGAAAACACAAACCCTCCCTGTAGGGTCTACAGCAGCACAACACCCAGACCCTGCTCAGCGACAAGCTCAAGAGTGATTCCCATAGACCTTAGATCAGCAGGTCTGAAGCAAAGCCAGGCCTGAAACTGCTGCAGACAAGATATATTCTTGAACAAATCCTTGCACTTAGAAATAATTCCAAACCATCTTCCATGGGACTGAAAAATACAGATGGGATTGAAAACAAACCCCATGGACTCTGCAGCTTTGGCTTCAGCAACATCAATTTTATTCCTTCAAACACTTACCCAACGCTGCAGCCAAGCAGAGTGCAATCAGCCCTCCCGACCTCGGCTTGGGAGAGGCATGGACCTCCAGCTGCTCTCACATGGGATGTGAGCTCAACAGCCCTGGGACTGCTTCCACCAAGCCCAGGTTCTAACTTTGTGTTCTTTTTAACTCCCCTTTCTTCATTTGCTCTACCTGCAAGCCCTACCTCCATGTCTTTTCTGACACCTCCACCCAAATGTTACATTTCTTGGCTCTAAAAATGCACAAACACCGGGGGGTGTGGGGGGAGGGGAGCAGACGTTCCCCATAGGATTTCAGCATAAATTCTAAGCAGGCTTATTAAATTCTGTGGAACCTTCCCATCCTACCCTTCCCCCAACTTTTTAAACTTTTTTTCCCTCCTCCTAACTCTTACCACATGTTGCAAAGGCCAGACATGAGTCAGACCAAGCTCCTTAAGCAGTGGGGAGGGGGAGGGAGTAGGTAAGCAGAGCTGAGGGTTCCTTTATCAGCTAAAATTGGAGCCATTTGCCAGCCTGCCCATTCCACACTCCAGTGCCACCGTGCAGAGCACCAGAGCCTGGCAGCAAGACAGATACAGCCCTTACAAACAGTCCTGCCAAGCACCTCAGCATCAAAGACCTTTCTAGAAAATCTTGCAATGCATGTTTACATTTGTTGATCAGCATCAAACTCACCAACCGGTGAGCCACATCACTCATGAAATAAAATTCCCTCCCTCCATATCCCACCCATACAGAACATCCATAAACCTTGATAATTTGACTGCTTACTGCTGACTGACAGTGAATGCCAGAGACTGGCTACAGCCTCAAACACTGCTGCTGCTTTGTCTGCAGTCTTTCCATTTCATTGAATATTCTCTTTGCCTTTGCTTAACTTACACCAAACTATGCCCCTGGTCCATGCCATGTACTGTTGCACATTGCGTTGTGTGACCTTTTTATCCATTTTCACTTTGGCAGTATTCCTCTAGAAATGCAGCTCATTGTGCCACCAAAATCTCTTCACAAGTTCCAGGCTAGACAGGATTTTCATCCCACACTCTTCCATTTTTCACTGTGTTAAACTGCTCCAGCTTCCAAGACCATTTCTAAGTTAAATTTGGTTTTGATGTTGCTGCTTTTAAGTCATCAGTCTTTAGTTTCAATAAATTTCTAATCCAGTCCAATTAGTCCCACTGAGGCAAATGTGCAGCTCAAAGGTACATGGATAAACAAAAGTGATGATTTGGGGATTATAAAGTGCAGTTCAGTTGTCATTAGATATTGCAGCAGTAGGAAAGTCTCCAGGAAATAGAATCATCCAGATGGATTTCCTGCATAGCCAGCTCAAATATCTCTACACCCTGTTTGCAAGAGCTTCTGGATCCAGGAGCGTTTCCCAAGTCATGTCCCACCCAGAAGACACAGGAGAAGGCTCAGGCCTGCCATATCCACACAGCCCCAAAAGGCAGCCTGTGCAAGGACACTGCCAGACCTACAACTGCTGGAAATGTGATGCAGAAGTACAAATGGCTCTGCAGGGCACCCGTGCGGATATGCACTGAACACTGCTTCCAGATCAGCACATCCTGGGCCCTGCAGGGCTGCTGAGCTCTGTGCTTGTGGAAGCTACCAGGAGCCCAGGTCAGCTCACTCAGCTGGGATGAACCACAGGCAGTGTTGCACTAAAGACAAGCTGCCAAGGTATTGATCACAGCAGAACAGGGCTTCATTATCCGGCAGCAGAAGCTCTATTACCCTAAGGCTGCAGCAGAGAAGGCTGTGCAGGAATAGCACACGAGATTTTTGCTGCTTCTAGGATATTGGTGTTAAAAAAAAAATATATTGATGAACTACTTTGTCATTGTTAACAGCACTGCTGACAAACTCACAGCAGGCCCACTGAGAGGAAGACAGCGGCGTGTCTGCTGAATGCCTCTTGTAGCTCAGACATGTGCTCTGAATTAGGCAAGGTGTGTAAATTATGACAGCCAGAGCTCTTTGGAGAATGCCCAGGTCTGAAGGATTCTGGTGCACTTTTGTTGTTGCTGCTGCATTTCCCTGTAGTTGTTCTCTCAAAAGAAACCTTGCTCCTTGGAGAGAGCATTAACAGGCTCCAGTTCCTCAAGTGTCATTTGACAGAAATAAAATTGAAATGCTAAAAAGAAACTCCAGTTGCCTTTCCTCCTTGCATTCATTATTTTATTCTCTCTAACTGTAGCTTAACCTCAGAGGAGAAACAACATCCACACTAGGCTGGGGGAGATGGGGGAGGAGAAAAGATGAGAGAGACAACTGGGACAAGATGGTTTCCTTTAGAGAAAATCCTGCATGAAACTAGCACCCTGATAACATCTGGGAAGACCTTGCCTGCAACACAGCTGCCAGATGAACCCCAGAAAGCCACTACCAGGACAGTAGTGCTCAACACTGCAGTATCTTTGCTGTTGAAGGAAATTAGGACACATTCCACTTGGTCCTTAGAAGAAATAGCACTGAAAGAGACCTTGAAAGGACGCTGGTTCGTGCTCCTGCCTGCAGGCCTGTGCTCAGAGAAGTCTTTGAGAAGAAGCAGTGGTCTGTATAGAACAGCAGCAGCAAAGGCAGCAAGACCCCAAACTTGGAGGCTGGTAAGCATCTGCATAAACTAAAAGCTAGAAAAAGAATGAGAGCTTTCTGCTGACAATGCAGAACAGGTAAGTGGAGCACACAAGCAGGCTAATTGCTGTTAGGAAGTAGATTTTCCTCGTAAACATACAGGCACTTGCTTTGTTGGCCTGTTTCAGTCCCTGGGCTACAAACATTCTCTGTCCAGATGAAGAGATTGGCAGTCTAGAAAAGCAGCACAAATTGTAACACAGCTGTGAAGAGCCCAAACTTCCTATCACAAAGAATTATGTAACCCTCTCAAGATGAGATGATTGACCTTGCCTTGTCAACCTCAGCATCCAGGATCACATTCCAAACACCCAGATCAAAGTCCATATCATGGATTAATTTTGGCACTGTGAGTCTGACTGGTTACACTTTGGAAAGCAAAATCCATTAACTCAATTAAAAAGTTGTAAAGAAGGTGGTTCTTAATTAAGAAAGATACCCTGGAATTAGCACACCGTCATCAAAATGGTAAGCTGGTAATGAAAGCATTAACTGAATAGAATTGTTAATACTACAAAAGATACTAATTACATTCATTGGCAAATCAGTGCTAGTCAATCCTACTCATGCCCTGCAATTTTATCTTTTTTTTGGTCTCTGGATCCCCAAACCCTTTTCAAATTCTCTACCCAAAAGCTTCTGAACCACTGTCACACAGTGATCTCCCTCGCTACTTATGATCCTTCCAGGAGATGTTTTGACCTCCAGCAGCATTGCAGTGCAACTGTTCCTCTTCTTCTAGGAAAAAATATTGTTGTTGTTTTTTCTTTCCAACAACTGCAAATACATTTCCAAGTTTCAAGAGTTTCTTGTTAAGAGAGGAAAACTTTGTGTACGAAGTCTAAAAATTAATAGTTGCAAACCTCAAGCACCAACCACCTTCCACCGCTGTCATCTGTTTGAGAGGAAGTTTCCTTCCAGCAGCCCAAGGACAGAGATGCTTTTTACTGAAAATAAAAGGCTGAGCAACCAAACACCATCTCCTCTTTCTGTCACCAGATTCCACACCTTGGCTCTGAGCACACTGTGCCCCTCTTCTGCTCAGCACAGCAGCCTGTGGGAGGACTGGGTGGCATCGGCCTTGGCACAGCCACTGCCATTTCAATCCCATTCTGCTGCAATGCTCAGAAATGTTCTCATTTTGATATAATTAGTGGTTTATTGCAGGGAAATGAACCAAATGAAACTTTATCAGCTGTTTAATTAATACTCAGTTTGCCAATGCTTTTTTGCCAGATATCTGAGAGTTGTACTTGTTCATTTGACTGCTGCTGTAGGGAATGAGCTCAAAGTGCCAGCTCACCACTGGTGCCTCCAGTGCAGTGCAGGTTAGTCACATCTTTGCCAGTTAGCCAAGATGTCCCTTGTGGAAGAGCAAAGGAGGACACAAAACTGAGGAGCTACGGTGATAGGTGCATGGTATGAATGATTCCTGGGGTCAGTTCTACAGCGTTCCAGGAGTCTCATCCACATCATTGGATACAAGCCCCCCTGCCCTTAGGGTCTAGGCAAGACCAAAGAGGGAGACAGAGGGAGAACAAGAGAAACCATATTTTCTGCTCGGTAAGGAGCAACTACCACCACCCTGTTCTTCAACTAACTTGGCATTGTATTCAATGTCTTCTGCTGCAGGTAGAGGGAGATGCAATGTTGTTGTCTAGCCAGAGCGCTGTAAACAGGCAGGAGCTGACAAACCCTTGCAGAAGGCAGCGGTGCCTGCCGTCATTGCTCTAATGAGCTGGCTCCGAAATCGGAGCTAACGACAGCTCCCTAGCGGCTGCCGGCCACGCCACCAGCCCGGAGGAAACCTCTTTCAGAGTCCATCACTGCAAACCATTGCTGACAGCTTGGGACTGCACGACACACGGATTTATTTCACAGACGGCCACAGACAGGAATTTAGCACCCCAAGCTGGCCTCCTGCTTAGCAGAGGAGGTGTTAAAATGCGACCATGCAGAGCCTGGTCCCCTCCCCACCTGTATTTTCTTCCCTGACCCCTCCCTGAACAAAACACGGTAGCAACTAATCAATTTGGTCACCTGCTGCCGGCAGCAAAACACTCACCGGGTTCCCCTTTCCCATCCCAGTCCCTCTCCATGCCCCCCTAAAAATTATACAGCTGTGTAACTGCTCCTGGTGCCAACCAAGTTCAGCTGCAGTGCTTCCAAAATTCCCAAATATTTTGCATGACCTTTCATCTTACAAATTAATTTATTTCCAAACAGCAGCCAGTTCTTTTTGTACCTGACAGCTTGCAGTCCCTGAATGCATCCCAAAAGGATTTAAAGGAGGACAACTGGAGAAGTCACACACCCTGCTTATATTACCCAACCTGAAGGATTTCTGCCTTCTTTTAAACTTGGGCTTAGCTTTTAAAATTAAAGTGTTGTTATTATTATTATTATTGTTATTGTTATTGTTATTGTTATTGTTATTGTTATTGTTAATATTGTTAATATTGTTAATATTGTTAATATTGTTGTTGTTGCTGTTGCTGCTGTTGCTGCTGTTGCTGTTGTTGCTGTTTTGTTTTTATTATTATTTTCATTTTCTCCAAACTTTGCTTTTAAATATTTAAAAGGCTTTGCAGAGTTTCACATCATTTCAGTCTAATCATTCATTGTTAAATCAAGTCAGACTGATCCCTGCAGGTTTTCCCACACACCAATATTGTATTAACACAACTCTAAAAGCTCTGAGAGATCCTTCCCCCACCAAACTAGTGGAACTTGGATAGCTGGCAGCAGAGCTAGCACTGACTGGACACACACATCTTGCCTGCTCACACATCATGCTCCTCTTTTTAGGAAACAAAGAGCCCTTACTAGTGGCTGTCTTCTTGTTTGGGAAGAAGGGAGGGGAACAATTCTGTTTCTATTTCTCCATCAGCCTGCTGGCTTTCACACAAAGCACTGCAGCAATTACACTGCCTAGTGCACTAGATGAGAGACTTAGCAAACATCATTAATATTATTATTCATTCACATAGAAATAGAATAGAATAGAATAGAATAGAATAGAATAGAATAGAATAGAATAGAATAGAATAGAATAGAATAGAATAGAATAGAATAGAATAGAATAGAATAGAATTAACCAGGTTGGAAAATACCTTTGAGATCAATGAGTCCAACATATCATCCAACACCAACTAATCAACTAAACCATGGCACCAAGTGCCCCATCCAGTCTTTTCCTAAACACCTCCAAGATGGTGACTCCACCACCTCCTTGGGCAGCACACTCCAATGGCCAATCACTCTTTCTGTGAAGAACTTCTTCCTAACATCTTTCCTCCCCACTTACTATAGACAGCAGACTGAGGAGCTGGCACATCCCTCTGCTAGCAAATCCACCTCCCTCTAGTGTTGGACACCTGCCTTCAGGGAAGCAAAGCACCAAGTTACAGAAGGGAGAGGTATCAACAAAACAGCTAGAGATGCCTGAGCAGGCCACACTAGGGTGGGCACTGGGTGACCTAATAGAGATGGAAAAGACCTAACTTTGAAAAGTCTGATTCATTCACAAAACAGCCCCACAGCTCAGATTCAAAGACAAAGCCACCACAAGTGCATTCTGAACACTACAGGGTACATTTTCTCTTTGGACACTGGTAAAAGATTCCTCAGACTGACTTCATTCTTTCTCCTGAAAAGAGGTCACTCGTGTTATGAGGTAAGATGATTTAGAGCAGAATTCTTGGATTCAAAAGCGCCAGGCTAGAAATGGCTTCATTTTCAAAAGTCCTTAAGAGCCAGCAAGTTCTGTAACATCAGCTGCTGCCTCTGAGCTATTTCATCCATGCCAGACATTAGAGTTGGTTTATAATTTCCATTCTAAACTCATAGGCCACACAGAACATCTCAGCCTGAATAATGACAGGGCAGCTAAAGTTCACATTTTTAAGACCTTGGTCCATAGGCAGACCAGCCCCAAAGCTCTCATTTGCTGGTTCAGAAACAATCCACACCCAGCACCAGTAAGATCCAGCCCTTCACAGTGGTGTCACACACATACAAATCCCAACCCTTCCTGATGTCACCAGGAGCAGCTGGAGATGATCTGCTTGCCGTGCAATGAGAAGCTGCTCACCTCTCAGCACTCTGAGTGATTTCTGGGGCACATTAAGAACCTCTCTTCCTGGCCTAGAGCACCCAGAAGCAATGCAAACCAGACTGTTCAGCAATGCCAGAGTGCATTTGCATTCCAGGGTGAAATCTATTACAGGGAAAGATGAAGTGTAAGATTTCAGTGCAGACAAGGTGATCAGATAATGACATGATCTACACAATACAGGATATGGTTACCATTTTAAACTGAACTGTTTGTTTACTCTCTCTTCTACCCACCTACCAAGCACACAAGACTCCAGATTTCCTCAGGAGATACAGAGGTGAACATCAGGGGCAAAGCTTCACACTGCTCAGGGTTTAGCTCAGGTGAGAGTCCAGCTGAAGGCTATGAGTTTGAAAAATGGGATAGGAAATCTCCATACAAATTCTTCTCCTTTTTCCCAGGGTTTATACAAACCCTTCTCTCCCATTCCTCTCAGCACATTCCCAGCCATGGCTGCGTAGAACCTCATTTACGCTCATCAAGAGAGCTCAGTTGAAGAACCAGGTTGCTGGCCAAGACAAGAGCCTGAAAGACACACCACAGGTGAGTGTTGGCTTTGTCTGCTCACAGCACAAGGCAGTAAAGTCTGCTGGGCAGATCTCTTCATCCAGTTGACTTGTTCCCAAGTTCAGTTTCAACCCTCACAAGACTCCTTTTCTTTCCTGCTCCCCTCCTTTGTAGCCTTATTTCTTTCAGTACACTCTCATGTTTTTATCTGCTAGTACAGCCTGATCCAGTGTGTGCTGCTCAATTTTCGGACCAGGCTCTGCTCTGACAGACAGGGAACAAACCAAGACAGTTAGCCAGGGCCGATGCCTTCACCAGCAGAGGGAGCAGATTGCAGCATCTCCATCTTCTGCTTTGCCTTTAAACCTGGGCGCGCGGGGGCGGGGAGGGGGTGTCGCAGCCCTGTTGAAACCTTCTTAGATCTTGGGAATTTAATTTCTTACCAATTGGTCGTGAAAATTCATTCCCATGGATTTGATATCATGAAAAGCAGCAGGGCTAACACTTTAAAAATTAGTTAGAGAGGATGACTAAGACAGAGATCCTGCCCACAGCAATGAGATTTGATGTTCAAAACTTGCCTGATTGATGCTTATGTTTTCTCATTCTGTATCTGATCATTCCATTTAACCAGCCTCATGTCCCTATGTTTCTTATCCATCTCCACCCTCCTTTCCCATTCTACTTCTTCCTTGTTGCCCCAATTTCACAGTTTTCCACACTGTTTTCCTAAGCCTGCTCAGTTCCCCATGTAAAGCTGTCAGTGATTAAAAACAAAGACACAGTGGGGAGAGGTGAAGCTCATTACAATTAGATTATTCATTTGAGCAGGGGTAACCCTGCTGTACACTCAAACATGAGAACAGCTTGTGGCTATGGCTGTGCCAGCTCAGCACATGAAAACTCTGCCTCTCTCCAGCTTCTCCAGACTGGGGAATTAGAGTGGGCTGATTCCTCCTTTGGGCCCCCTGTATCCCTCCCCACCAAGGTCTAGAGAGCATCATTAAGGTATATTGCAGAAAGACTCAGAATAACAACCAGGTCCAGGAGCAATGCACCAGACATGAAGTGGGGGATTTGGGGCTGGTTTTTGATCCACCTCTTTGCCAGGCAAGGTGTGATTTTCCTACCGTCACACACTTCCCTTTGCTGCAATTTCGCCAAGGGCAATATTGCCTCCTGATAATGTAGGCTTTGTATGCACCTACAGACTCCAGAGAGATACAGGGGAATCTGGGGGCTGGAGTGAGATAATTTCAAACCACATGTAAGAAAGAAGTACCAAGCTGGGTGGTGTGAGAGCAGAAAAGAAACTTCTCTCTGATCCATACAATAGATCTCATCTCCTTGTGTCCCACCTCCCTGCATACATCTCAGCCTCCCTTATGTCAGCCCTGTATAGGGGATGAGGGCAGGGGGATTGAAAGGAAAGGAAAACAAAACAAAACCCAACAGTAACAGCAAGGAGCTATCTCTTCTACTACTGGCAATGCAGGAGGAGAAGGAAGGGCCACACCCAATATGCCTTGGTTGACAATTTTTAACACCAAGAGCCTACAACCCAGACTAGTCACAGGTGAACAGCAAGACCCTCCCTCTGTGGAATTCAAATTGAGAGGTGTTCAGAGAAGCCACTTCACTCCCATAGTCTTTACCAATTAAGCTTAAGTGTTCAGTATGGTTGGGTTGCCCTCTAACTGGGACTTGCTCCCCCTACCCACAGGATAACTCCAAAAATTGATTTCAAACATTAAAAGCATTGTTGCAGTTTACTGGGTGCAATACAAAGCAAGAGCATAATGTCCCCTGGTGAACGCCACTGCAAGTGGCCACACAGCCTGACCCTTCCTAATAATCCCCTGTAAATGCACCCCAAAAGTCATGAACTACACAATATTAGTTCTTGCAGACTGACATATTTCCCTGATCTTTCATGAGCCACATGGGGAAACAGTTTTCTCCTGATCTGAATGAAGAAGAAAAACAGTGATCCTAATCAACCGTTTACCCTCCGTGGCTTCCCTAAACAAATCTGGGAAAGAGCTTAAAGGCTTGGGAATATCCTCGACCCTGCTTGATGCACTGTAATAACCCTACCTAATTATACTGATATAAAAACTAATTGGAAAGATAGCAAATGTCAGGGTAAGATGCAAATTGTAGGGTGTTAATTGCTGAACAGGTGCTGGAATAGAATTAAATGAGCATCTTGATTAGGAGAGTGGAAAAAACAAATGTGGACCCCGAAATCAAGTTGGCCACGTGAATTATTTAGCAGCCTCCTTGTACCAGCAAAAGGTCATGTTGATGTGACCTCTGCTTTGTGATGGGTGGGCTGACAAAACAATGGTGAACTCCAGGAGAAAACATGGCTTAGGAAAGAGACGGCAGCACACAGCACAGGAAATTTTCAGTGGGCTAAGGGAGGAGTTTTGAGGGTTTGTTACCGGTGGGTGTCCAGGAGGATAACATGCAGGAAGCATCCGCAGGGATCACTGCGGTAACACAGCTACAAGTCCTGGAGCAGAAAGCCACACAGCTATACAGCCTGGTGCTCTTCCAACCTTGGAAGCACAGCAACAAGGCTGCTGCCACAAGATTTTGGGACATGAGTACAGACAAAAATGGACTAAAAGCCAGAGTTTGTGTCTGCACAGAACTGAGCAGGATTTTCAGTCACAGCCAGTGCCTCAGCGATACTGCCACGGCAGTAAATGATTTTTCACTCAGGCCCTCAGAAAGCCATCTCGTGTTTCAGCTGCCACTGAATGGCCAGCAAATAGATTAGATCAAATAACATCAATTAGAACCAGCAGTCTCGAAATAAGAGACCCTATCATTAGCAGTAATTAGTTGGGGCATAAGAGTAGAACAAATTTTCGTAAAGGATTTAATCCAGCTTCAGTTATCTGCAATTTTTAATCTGAGACTACTTTTTCTTGGTGAAAAAATATAATCTGGCAAGAGCATGCTGTGAGTAGAACAAGGGTTTATAAAGAACATCTCTTTCTTTTAAAAGGCAGTTTTGATAAGTGACAGAACCTACTGAAATGTTTTGCCATTTAGGAGAAAAGTTATCACAGAAGGGTTGGAAAGCCCTTTAAGCTCATCCAGCCCAACCATTCTCTGACACTGGCAAGGCTGGGGCTAAGACATGTCTCTCAACACAACAACTCTAGGGCTTTGAAACACCTCCGGGGATGGGGACTGAGCCACCACCCTGGGCAACCTGTGCCAGTCCTTGAGAGCCCTTCCAGCAAAGAAGCTTCTTCCAGTGACCAACCTAAGCCTCCTGTGGGCGAGAAGCAGCTGCAGAGAGATCTGTGTGTTAAGGAAGGGGAAGAGCTGCAACTCCAATCAAGATGTCTCATCAGTGACTTCAGCTTTAACCTTGCTGTCCAGGACCAGTAAAGATGTGCAAGGTGTACCTAAAATGCTGTACCTGGGGAGGGCAGGGAGGAGAAGGCGATGACAGAGACACTCAACATGTGTAGGGCTAAGCTGAGCAAAACCTTGGCAGCCTATGAAATCCTGCAGGCATTGCACAGGGGCATGGCCATGGCTGTGCCGCTGGTTCATCGTCTCTGCAGAACTGGTGTGTCCACAGCCAGCCTGCACTGCTCCTCACCAGGAAGGGTTAAGGTCACTGCTTCTGAAGAGCAACTATATTTTAGGCAAGTTATCAGTCTGGGCCACTGTCCTGTTGTGTTGTTTGGCTAAACAGAGAGGAACTGACAAGGATCCTTTCTGAAAGCACCAAGTAAAGCTAGAAAATGAGAGAACCAGATGTGCCTGCAGGAATGCTGGGAAATGCTTGAGATAAAGGGAAGGAAAAAAAAAGCCAAAACACCAAAATGTCCCAGAGGAGACTTTTTCGAGGCTCTGTGTCAACAAGTGACACTGACACAACACTGTATACTTTTTCTCCTCTCTTTAGCAGAGGAATTTTGACTAGCCAGGTATTTTGTTAACATCAAGTAGGATGATTTATAGCAGCACAGATTCAACCCTGAAAGTTGTCATTATTTTTCCTCAAGGTCCTGAGCACCCACGTTTCTTAAGGAGGGAACACATCACTTATCCAAGATTTCACTCATACTCACAATCTGAAGACCCAGTGCAGCTTCTAGTAGCTATAAACAGAAGGATCATTGAAAGAAGAAAAACTTCAGGCAGATCCCCAAAATAAGTGGCCTGTCTGGAGGAGGCATCTTCATCTCTACTCATCCTCCAAAGCAGCCCCTTTTGCTTTAGATTCCTGTGAACTTGAGAGTCCCAAGACTCAATTTCAACAACTGCACTTCCATATACAAAGTTTGCAGATGTGGAACAAGCCAAAAGCCCACATGGGAATCTGAGTGGTTTCATTTTTCTTTTCAGGACTTATTTTTAACAAAATATTTATGCACAGGCTTCTTGATGTTGATGCTAAACAATATCAAGTGCTAATTGCTTTGCTGAATCGGGACCCATTTGCTGAAATAGCTTTTTATCAGCGTTGCATAAGAAAATCTAGCCCCAGCTCTTCAAAAATAATTAAATCCAATTTGTATTGGCACCAGCACTCTCAGCTTCAGGTCTAATTTCTTTATGCCATCAGCTAATTTCATCTGCTCACTGCATACTGGCTTTCAGCTGCTGTAAACGCCTCTGTAATTACCCTCCGTGTGCCACCTCTTTTCCAGCTCTGGATGATCTTGCTCCAAGGTCTGGCACTCTGCAGAAGATCCTGCGTGTGTCTGGCTGAGGCACAGGCACCTCGTGCAGCCACGCTGCCACACAGCTCCTGGGGACAGAGCCACCACAGCAAGGCAATTATTTCTTCCCTTTCTGACACCAGCCTCTTGCACTGAGCTGCAAAGATCAAGGCAAGGACCCAGCGGGAAAATGTTTAGTGGAAAACTTTTCCCCTGGAGCACAGGAACAGAGCAAGAGAACACCTACAATAATCAGCTTGGTGGAGCAGCCAGCAGCAACAATGGAACGTGTGTGGAGCATGCAGAGCTGCTGGCACATCCTGCAGAGAGAGGTGACAAGTTCTGTGAGGGAAGCATCAGCAATATGACAGAGAGGCAGAGGAGCATCTTCCTAACAGGCTACAAAGCCTGAATCCTGAAAGCATTTGTGATAGTTCATGATATCATTTTACTTTGCTTGAGATTCACATTTCCAGTGAATCTCCACTTTTTCTTTTTTTCTTTAAAGGCATGAAAAAAACCAGGAAGCGGAATTTTCTACCTTCATGCCAAAAACTGAGCAGAGGGAAAAGGGCTCTTAAAATTCCCTCAGCACGAGAAATGCCATGGTCTGGTGACATCAGCTTTGTGCCATCTCCTGTCAGGTGTGACAGCACTGGGGAGTTCGTGAGAGGGGCAAGCAATTCAAGCCACCACAGGGCAAATCAGTTGCCACTTTAGTCTAGTTTGTTTTCCTGAAATAGCCGTTTTAGGCAAGATACAAACCCAGTAGGAAAGAGCAACTCATTTTGCCTAATGGGCTCACAGTCACTGAAACTCAAATAAGCTGACTGCTTAAAAACAACTCAGGAGCCACAGTAAAAGATAGAAAATTATTGCTTCCTGTCATGACCAAGTATTAAACACAGCACACACCTAATGGCTCTATCACTCCCCCGGGAAGAAGCTTTATGAACAATAAAATCCCAGCAGACTTGCACTGTTTGGACTTAGAAGCCTCATTATGGGCTCACTGATCCAGTACAATTTACAAGCTCAATGGACTCCACTTGAAGGAAAAGCCAGCAAGCATGGAGTTATAAATGGAATGCCCATGGAGAAATAAGCACTTATTTGTGAAGAGAACCAGCAGAGAAGAGGAGATGGAGAGGGTAAGGAAGGAAAGAACAAGAAGGAGTAAAAAGAAAGATGAGGTGGGTGACAGCAGCATGATAGAGATCCAATCAGAAAGATGGAAACAGATGAAGTACACTTGAGGAGAGGAAATGCTGCTCCAGGACCTGCTGACGTGATCCAGCCTGGCACACATCAGACTTGGATTCCACTCAGCACTCTCACAAACTGTCTCCTGCATGATCTTGGGCAAGAACTTTAAAACATGAGCCCATCTCCAGACAGCTTAGGCAAGTGTCAGACTTCCATCCTGTATGTTTGATCTCAGCCTTGCCTTCATTTCACAAGGACTCTGGGTGATGTTCTGAGCAGGACAAATTATTTCATCTCCTATCTGAAAGCAGGAAACACTACACATCAATTGGGAGGCCTTCTTCAGATGTGAAGCACTTGCTTCAGAGAGGCTGGAGTCCTGGGATGATTACAGGGTAGAAAATTCTGAGATCCCATCAGAAACAGATGGTGAAAGAAAGACACAAGGAAGGGATGGACAAAAACAAAAGGTTAAAAAGGAAAGCTAGAGGCAGTAACAAAGAAGGTTAGGGCAGATGAAGTGACAAGTCCATAAAACCAAGTCTAGACAGAGGCTGAAGAGTGCAGAAGTGACATGGAAGAGTATTTTAGGCCATAAATACACAGAGGATGCTTTTGGGAGGATGAATTTGCATGATGGGTGCAGGCAAACACAGACCCTTTTTCACACAGGGGTGTTGTAGAGATCCCATGTCACACAGTGCTGCTCCACACACTCACAATTTCTTCTGTGCTGTTTGCACAGTGAATTTATCCTCAGTTTCTATTCCCAGAGGTGCTAGTGCATGGGGATCAGCCAGCTAACCTCCTCTCTTGATGTTCTTGACAATACAACATGAAATGGACCAGATTCTCCTTATTGCAAAGAAAAGTTTCCGTTGAAAAGGGACACAGATTTTTCCACACTCTGTTTGCACTTTGCTCAGAACCTTGCATTGCTCAGTCAGGATTCAGTCAGTCACCACCATCCAAGTTTTTATCTCAGCTAAAGCACAACTAACCCAACAAGACTGGAATCCACCCATGCTTGCTGCCCAAGCTTCACTAAAGCATCATGGAAGCTTATCTGATTTATGCAAAATTGCTAAAATCCTTTGGGTCTGGACCTATTTTCTTAAGGCTTCCAGGCAGCAGTAGCAAATGTCAAGGTTTATTTCTTTAAATTATATAATATGTCCTTGCTCAGGTTTAACCATGCTCCCCTCACAGTTCAGCGTTGGTCAAGGCTCTCACCCATTAGATTTCTCCCCTCAAACACACCCTTGAAAGCTGCAACTCCACTGTCAGGGCTCCAGCCAGAACGGCTGCAGAGTCACACAGTGACAGCACATGACCAGGAGCATGCTCAGACAAGGAGCTGCTGGCAATGAGTTCGGTTCTATCAGCTTTCTAGTAAATCTGGCCATGGAATCTGCGGTGATTTAAA
Organism: Dryobates pubescens; assembly: GCF_014839835.1. Taxonomy (NCBI): domain Eukaryota; kingdom Metazoa; phylum Chordata; class Aves; order Piciformes; family Picidae; genus Dryobates; species Dryobates pubescens. The sequence goes on from NC_071642.1 coordinate 12,104,173, forward strand.
CTCCTTCATGTTTCAGAAGCAGTAACACCTTCAGCCCAGGCAGCAGCAAAGAACAATGCAGGAGAACAACTTTTTAAATCGCTCCGAGACAATCTCTGCCCTAACGGCCACAGCTTTCCACACCGCCACAGGATTTCCACACATCAGTTTCAGCGCTTGTCTTTGTGTCATCAGTGAAAGGTAGAAAAGCAGGCACTTACACTTGGGTTACTATTAAAGAGAGACTAGGGGAATGGCTGGAACAATAAGGGGAGTCTGCAATAGAAAGGAGCAGAAGCCAGGACTTCCATAGTTCAAACTCAACTATGAGTCCGTTCTTCACTTTTCTAGCAAGCTCAGGGAAGACTTTAAGCTTCTCTTGACTCGCCACTTGCTGGGAAATCTGCTGGCTGTTGACATTAAAAGAAAAAGATGAAGTGACACAAGCTAGCCTGCAGTTCACTCCATTTACAAGCTTGAATTGATTGTACACATCAAAGATTTCAAGATACTTTGGACAGCAAACTAGTAAAGAAATTTCCTTTCTGCCTAAAAAAGGGGGGGGGAAGGGGGGGGAGAGAGAAACAAACAAATTAAGCACCAGAAGAACCACTTGTCAAATGGCTGGGAAGTGCACTTTGAGTTACTGACTCCCCACAAACATCCAGTCTACTAAAAAATTCATAAAGAGACAGATGGCACAACAGCAGCTCTTTGCAGGAGAGCAGGGTTTAGCAGTGAACAAAGGACTTTGACTCCCTAGGACAAGAGAAGAGATCATTGTGGGGTTTGGAGGCTTGGAAGGGGGGATTGGAGCATGTGGGGAGCTGAGGGCTGCATCAGTCTGTGGCTCCCAGCTTCACCCCAAAGCAGCAGCCGATTCATGACGTTCATTCTACCCTGGCAGGCTTACAAGGAGCATGGAAAACAGAGCAGAACAAGAGCAATTCAGCTCTGACATTTAGAGGAAATCCTCCTTGCAGTAGAAACATGAAAAATAAACTCAAACACTCCTGTTCAAGGAGTTGAATCCACTTCCCACAGCCAGGCAAGTGCTAATACTTTCTAACAAGGGGGAAACTGAGGCATGGAGTCAAGGGGCTTGTTTAAAGTGACAGGGCAACTTAGTGCTGGTGGGAATTTGGTACAGACCTCTCCATTCATGCTGTTCCACCTCTAAGCATTGTGAAATATCCTTGTGTTACCCAGTGGTTTTTTTTTTTTGGATCAGCCTGAAAGGGAGTTGGAAGGGATTAAAACCTTTTTGATGGCTGAGATTAAGAGAAGTGTAAAACAAAGCTAACCTGAACCCGAAACAACCCAGGACAGCCAGCAGTCTGAACTTATTGAAAGCCAGATCCTTCAAAATGAAAGATAATCTCTGTGCCCTCTTGCCTTTTTTAGGGAAAGGGAACTGAGAGGAGGAGAGTGAGCAACACAAGAAAACATAAAGCATAAGCCTATTGCTGTGGACATCGCACACACAGCACTTTAGCACACAGCATGGATGCTACAGGGGCAGTCAGAATGTTTAAGCCTGGCCACAGCTGTCCTCCCTAAAGTGACTTTTAGTGCTTGTGAAAGGTGCCAGCCAAGAAGGCCTCACTGCTCTGCTCATCTGTGCAGCATCCAGAGCTCCAGTGCCAGCAGTGAGGACACCCTCTGGCCATACCACCCCATTTTTGCCCTGATGGGATAGACCCCATGGCACAGGGATGGAACCCAGCCTCCTCTTCTTCCTCACAGAGATGCCAGCAATCCTGCCAGCTGTGCCCATGCTTTGGAGCTTTTCCTTAAAAATAATAATGAAAGCCTAAATGCTCACAGCCTGGGCCAGCTGCCAGTGCTGCAGCTCACCATCTCCTGAAACCAGCGTGCCAAGCTCAGCTGGTGAAGCCCAGGCAGCCCTGCTGGCCCAGCTGCAGACCTGGCCCCATGCCTCCACCCACTGGTTACTGCTTGTCTCGACCCACGGCAGCACTTCACACAGCCCAGCAGCTCACTCCAGTCCCATCCATCACTGCCCCAGTAACAACTGCAAGAAAGAAGTAGATAAAAGGTAGATAAATAAGTAGATAAGATCTAACAAAGCACGACAGATTCTTACAGCACAGTTAGGAAGACTTTAGGTTAACAGCAGGAGAAATTGAACCCAGGATTCTTAAAGCACCTGAGCTAAATGGCCTCATTCCGTCAGCTCACAAACAGAAGAGGACTCCAGAGCCTCCACAGAGTACAACCACAATGAGTTGTTCAGGTGGTCCTTTCAGTCCTGTGCTTTAGTAGAGTCAGATCTGTTCCTGCTGTAGCAGCATGGCAGCCTCTGAGCTGTATCACTGCTGGCAAAGCAGAGGCAGCATCCTGAGATCAGATCGTGCTCTGAGTCACACTGGAATTCCAACTCAGAACACTGCAGGAACCCAGAGGCTCTGAAGTGTCCTACGGATCTCTGATGGTGGGAGAGGGTGCACAGTAAAGCGCAGAGCAGCAGCTCCCTGCCATACAGAAAAGTGCTGGTTTCCAAGAGGGAAAAAAGACTGCAAGGTCCTTAGATCTAAATCTAGGCTCCAGAGCAGAGGTCACAGCAGAAATGTTTTATTTAACATAAGAACATTTGGAATTTGTTCCAGAAGACAAAAAACAACAACAACATGGCTGACATTTTTTTTCCCACTGAACTATTTCTTCCTTTATAAACAGGGTTAGAAGTTTCCATGGTTTGGCAAGCACCAGTGAGCTGAGCCTCCCCACAGCAGCAAACAGGAACATGAACACCAGCATCTAGCCGCAGTCTTTCGGAGCACACCAAGCAAGGAAGCAGGAAGAGGAACAAGCAAAGGGGAGAAGTCTGCACTGCTGATGGAGTCATGTTCATCTGCAGCAACTGGTCCCTGAACTTGGCTAATCTGGTGTGTGCTTAGTTCACTGCAGCACTGCATGGCAGGTTTTTACTTCAACTGATATAAATGCTTCATCAGTCTCATGAGTTTTGTAAGGTGCATCTCCAGGGTGGTCAGAGGGTGAAGTTGTGGCACAGACAGAGCTGACATATGAGCCACTCAGGGGGAAAAAAAAAGTCCTCAATAAACCAAGAAGTTGCAGCAGCATAGACAGCAGTGTGTATCTCTGGCATCTTTGCCAGCCTTAGAGGTACCCTAAGTTGTTAACTATGTCCAGTCCAGACAGGAGCATACAGATCACTAAACCCCTCAACCTCCAGGCAGCAGTACAGCTTAGTAATCATTTCTTTACTGTGGCCTAAGCTGATTTAGTGGCTACCCTTAGAGCCAGGTAAGGCAGCTCTGCCTGGCTCAGTACCTCCTTATGACCCCTGCTGAACTCCAAATCTCACTCACAGTTTCGAGACGCACACACACAGGTGAAAGGGAGGTTTAAGTAATCCAGTTGGATCATATCCCTAGTGGATGGAAAATATTCCAGATGCATACAGGAAATACTTGGTCACAATAAAAATTGGAGAGAACTGAATGTGAAAAAATAAACATCGACTATTTTATCAAGGTAAGCCCAGAGGGACCAAAGCAAACCAACTGCTGGGATGGCAACTAAATAATCAAGAAACACAGGCAGCCCCAGGTGGCAGCCACTGACAGAGAACCATCCAGAAAGACCATGAGCCACCCCCAAAACACAAATAACAATTTGGGATTGCTTTTGTGGGAAAAAGAGGAATTTTTTCCTACCTGTCAATGATGACGGGGTCAGATGGAGTCTCATTTCTGTTGCCACAACTTTTCTTCTCACAGCAGCGACTAGAGAGAGAAAGAATAGCAAAGTTAGAAAATGTCTAGGACAGCTGACAGCAAAGCAACAGCTAAAAGTCTTGTCTGCTAATCTTCAGGAATCACGATTTGCCTAGAAGAGTGACTGAGACAATCCTGGCTTGGCTTTCACAAGGGAAAAGAAAGGAACTGGGTGCCCAGGGCCTGGCTGGTTCTAGCTGGAGTTTGGCACTTGGCTCTCCGCCGCCAGCTGAACAGGAATGCGGCCACGCATTAGCCCGCGGTGCTGTCTGGCAGCTGCCACAGTGACATTACTAGTGTGTCAGGGGTCAGGTATGGCTCCAAGTCCACCAAAAGGAGGCATCAGAACTGACGATCGGCAGCCTCGTGATTGATCCTCCAGTAACTGATTTGTTCATTATGAAGTATCTAGGAACCTCTGTGTTCCGTACACCCACAGGGAACTTCAACACTACAGTAGCACAGAATAGGAAAGAGGAGCTTTTTGTCCTGAAATGCCTAATATTCCATTACGAATACCTAAAGTAAGCATTGAAAAAAAAAACCCACCAAAACCAACACAACTCACACACACAAACCCCAAAAAACTCCTTCCAAAAAGAATCCATTTCAGATGCAGTTTCCTTCTCCATAAGTTACAGCAGTGCCAGGAGCTTCTCATTTGCACAGTGAACTTGCCCAACGAGACGAGCTACAAGCAGCAGATCTATTTGAAGAGCAGCTCTAACTGTTTCAATATTTCTACACTCCCTTTGCCTGCAACCTGCACTTATTCATTGATGCTGGTCCTTTGAAAATAAAAGGATACACTAAATATTTAAATGTCCCTGGGGCAGACCCTCTAGCTGCTGTAAATTGTCACAGCTCCATCGACTCCAGCACAGCTATGGTAATTCACACCAGCTAAGAATATCCCACTCCCTCCTCTGCCCACTTAAACTTTGGTTTGAGTGCATCTTTCATGCATTTCACTGCTTAATGATTGTTTATTCTTGTACTAGAAAGACAAAATGGGAGATATTTTCTACAGAAAAAAAATTAATAGACCCAAAAAAAAACCCTGAAAACCTTCTCTCAGAAGAATAAAAGTTGGGCCTGCCCAACGCAACAATGCAGGTGGAAATAAAACCAGGAGTAAACACCTTGCTGGTTTACACACTGCTATAACAACACACAAGGAACTCAGTTTTTACAGTATTTTGGCAGTGTTTTGGTTTCTACAGCCAGCTGAAGCAGCAGGCATTTCCTCTCCCTGCAATAACACTAGATGAGGTATCTTTTAGTAGTGCAACTTATGCAGATGGTCCTAAAAAATAATGCTCGAGCAGGACACACCATCAGCACCTCCACATCTCCCCAGCTCTGAGACCCTTCCAAGAGAGGTGGCCACTTCTTGGCATAGGAAGTGTTTTAGAAGGAGCTATGTGAGACTGGAGTACAAGGTGGCTGGGTTCTGAAATGAGCTTTCTTGGTTTATTTATTACCTGAAAGGACGTTGTAGAGAGGCTGGTGCTGGTCTCTTCTCACAGGTAATTAGTGATAGAACAAGATAGAATAGCCTCAAGCTACAACTGGGGAGGTTTAGACTGGACATTAGGAAAAAAACTTTTCACAGCAAGAGTGGTCAGGCACCGGAATGATCTGCCCAGGGAGGTGGTGGAGTCACCAACCCTGGATGTGTTTAAAGGTAGTTTGGATGTGTGCTTGGGGCTATGCTTTAGGGGTGAACCTTGTAGAGCAGGGTTATTGGTTGGCCTTGGTGATCCTGCGGGTTTTTTCCAACCTGGATGTTTCTGTGATTCTGTGATTTCAGTTTGCACAATTATCACAGTCAGGAACTATACTTGTAGTATTTACAAAATTTTCCTTCTAGAGCTGTGGCTTCCAGCTGAAGGTCTCCAAATATTTTACAAACATCAACATATCAACATTCTTATCACACTTGGCTAGCAGAGTTTTGTTAGAGTGATCATTTTTTTCTGCCTTTGAACATTCCCTTTTAGCTGAGTCTTGACTAGGGAAAGCAGTGCCTAAGTGGTTAGTCACTTCCATTGAGCAACCCATTCACCATAAATTGGATTGCTGTCCAAGACTGAGGATGTTTCAGCCTGTCATTTTAGCAAAAGTATCTCTCAAATCTTTAAATCCCTGTTTCCAAGTATTTCACTGCAGCATCCAAGCACTACCGCTGGGTTTGTTTTACAAGTGCTGCCTGTAGCAGAAGTGACTTGTCCCAGTTTAAGTCAATGGCAAAAATCCCAGACTAGGGTGAGCCAGGATCAACCCTTCTCTGAAATTCTTAAATTCTCTTAAATTCAATATTCTCTTAAAGTAATTTATTGGGATGAATTCTCCAATATTTATATTTTTCCTAGAATTGTGCTAGGAAGATGCCTTTAGAGATGCTTATTTGATTAAAACACAAATATCAAGGCCTAGGACTTCTATTTTCTATGCCTTTCCTTATTATACTTCCCCCTCTAACAAGGTCTACGCTGGGAAATGATTTCCATGGTTTACCTCATGAACTGTCCTGAAAAAAACTAAATGCAAACATAAAGCCATAAGACAAGGACAGGCACCACCAAATCTACAGAGTGAACCTCCAGAAGACTCATGTCAAAGGCAAACTCACATCCTTTCCCTACTCACACTTGACTAAAATGCTTTTAAAATTCAGCCCTCAACTTCCCTCCTCACCAAAAAAAAAAAAAAATCTGTTTCTAATTTCAAACTCACATAAGCTCACAGCATGGTGGCCTTTGTTTTGTTTTCTTCTCCCCAACTCCTCCCTGCAATTGCATAACAAAAGTGTCTAAATTCACACCATCTGGCCGATAAAGACACAGCCCCAGTGGCCGCCTGGCCCAGCTGATTAGAGCCCCCGTCTAGCCTGAGCCTTGTGGCGAAAGTCACAGCTGTGGGGCTCGCCTGCACTCAATGCAGCTCTGTTATTAGCCAGCTGTAGGCCCTGAGACTACTTCTGTTCAAATTATAATACCTTTTAACCCTCTGAGCATTGAGGGCATAGGGGGCTGCTGGCAGCAGCATAACAACTAGTTTCCTCTTAGTCGATAATTGGAAGAAAAAGAAGAAGAGGAAGAAAAGTTATTCAAAGAGAGGAGGCTCTTTACCTTGATTTCAAACCATTGAGGGGAAGGACTCTGCACATAAGACAAGACTCCATGATCTGAAAGCTCTTTTCCAACCAAAAAGATTCTATGACTATGATCCATCTAACAGGATCAGTTCCCATTAGGCCGTAAGAACCCAAACTAAAAAAAATAATAAAGTTCAGCTCTGCAAATAAATAAATAGAGCCTCTCACTGAAAGCTCTAATTATTGAGAGTTTAACTTTCAATTGGTGTGACAGATTGCTGCAGCCCTATCAATATTTAGACAACTTTCCTGCTAAGCACGCATCTGTCACTGCCGGAGCGGGAGCTGCAGAGTTTCAAACGCAGCAGGAATATCTGCTGCGTGATTAGGTACAGAAAAATACCCCCCCAAAAAGCCTGCCTTCAGCTAGCAGGGAGTGGGAGAGGAGAAGCAGAAAGACAGGCAGCCCTTTCTTTTTAAAAGCAGTAGGCATCAATTTGGACAGCGGAGTGGGTACAGCACATTAAATTTTTATCTACTGTTACTAATGCAAACTAAACTAGGGCCTTTAAAAATTGATGCTGCCACTTAAGCAGCACACAATGAGGAAGATTTGATTATTGTACTTAAAAGAAATAAAATAAAATGTCAAGTTTAACTAGAGCTGGATCCATTCCCTTGGCATTATTCACAGTGATCTCTGTAATGCCTCTTCAGAGCGCACAGCATCCTCTTCAGAGATGATTTAGGAAAACACAACATTTCAAATCAAATGCCTTGATCAGCTTACAGAGCACTTTTGAGTCCCTTCCCTAATCTGTGTTTTACATGGAAAGGGCATCCCCAAGTTGTAACGCTTCCTTAGCTAATCTATCAAGCAGGAGAGTTTGGGATAATGGGAATTACGGCTTGCATTTGTAGAACACTACCTTAAATCAAGCACAGAACACTGCTGTAGGCATCAGCAGAGCCCAGGTATACAATAGCTGAACAGAGCCCTTGGCACTACAAAGGCAAGGAGAGAAAAGCAGGGAAAAGCCAAATTAATCTGATCTTAAAGAAGTATATTTTGATGGGAAGGTGCATGTGGGCCACTGAAATATTTTAACTGCTGAAATAGAGCTGCAGCCTGGGCAGGAAGAGCAGAGCAAGATGAAGTAAGTGAACTGCTATCTTGTTATCACAACCAGGAGCCAGATTTTCCTTCTCTAACATTCACCTAATTACAGTGAAAACTTCCAACGGGATGCATAGCAGATATATTTAATGCAAAGCCAGGTTCTAGATGTGCCAGAAAGTAACACATCTATCCTCAAACTTTGCTACTACATCCACAGGTCCTGGTAACTCAGAAACATTTCCCACACACAGTGGAGGCTGTGACTGTGCACACGGTGAGTGCTGCTGGGAGTAACACCGCTCGTGTTCCTCATGAGCCAGAGCAGAGCACAGCAGAGCAGCACTCGCATTCATCTGATTCCCAGTATTCTTTAAAAGGAATACAGCTGTCACAATTGCTGAGTACTGAAATGGAGCCTTTCTCCTGACAAGAAGCTGCTCTTATCACTATATCCATTTAGAAGGCTACTTTAAAATAAAGACATCAAGTAGCAAACTATAACATTAAAAGAAGCAACATTTAGTCCAACAGCTTAACCCTTTCCCACAAATATAATAAATCATAAACTGTGTTTAATAAAGGTCAAGCCTGGGTTTGCCTTTCATTTTATGAAAGTATATTTGATGCACAATTCAACACATTTTAATCTAAGAACATTGGCTGTTTGCATTGTTATATGTATTGGGGAAAAAATTAATTACACAAGAACAGGAAAAGTAGTAAGTTACCATGGAAGCATGAGGTATATACATGATGTTGATGTAACTTCAGACATATACAAATGATATTTAAAACAGCCTTAACTCGTTGGACCCTCTAATTTCTAACCTGACATGCCAAAAGTAGTGAATGTTATAAAATTAAAAGGTGGAAGTCACCTAAATCTTGCTTACACAGTACAGAAAAGATGGATTGGTGTTTTGGTTTGAGGGATTTCATTTGGGGTAGAGCTAAGCAAAATTAACATTAAGGATAATAATTTAATTCAGAACACTGAAATATTTTGCCAGAGAAGATTACATGAAGAATGCCTTTTGATTTCCAGGTTAAAATCTGCCAGTTCAATTGCTCAAACAGTGAGCACAAATTTTGCAAGACATAAGGGTATGAAAAGTCTTGATTTAAACAAGACATACAAAGGCCTAGTTTAAACCAAGACAGCACAGCTCAGACTGTGGACCTGGGGCTGTTAAATCTCATGGAGGGGGGGGTATCGGGGGGGGGAAAGGCAACCACAAAACAAAAGCAATGAGGAAACAACCCCCACACACCTTTCTTCCCCCCTCAAATCTATATTGAGCCCAAATCAAATGTTTTGCACAAGTAAAAAGGAAATCTTCCCACATAAAGAATCTGACTCCACAACAAAACAACCAGCCCCCAGATCAAACTCTTCCTACCTGGGACTTCCCTGGAAAGGCCCTTTGAGCATCCACGGACACAAATTGCAATGATACGCTGTTATAAAGTCCTCTTACCTGCACATGACTTCATGGGTAAGCAAAACTCGGCACATTTCGGGGTTTTTGTTCTGTCCTTCGTAAGTTATGGGCTACAAAAATAAAGGCAAAAGCAGCAGTGTCAGGAGTCCCTTATTTGTCACAATAATCAGAGCTGAGGCGAAGGCTCACAAATAAATACCTTCCCTCAAAGCCTTTACAAGCAGGGAAAACAGCTTCTACAGAAAGCTTGTTAAAAAACTACAATCTGTAGATGAGGCAAAAAGAGACTTAGAGCATCACTTTTCAACTGCTGTGAAAAATAAGGTGCACATACAGATAAACAGACAAAAATGAGCCAGAAATAGAGAGATGCAGAGCAGTGCTAAGGAAAGCAGTGGCTGGGACAGGGTAAGCAGGGCATACATCAGCTCTGCTCACCTGCTTGGTGACCGAATCGATGAGCCTCACATACAGATCCTGTTCAGTCCTGACACCTAGAGAGAGAGAGAAGCATGATCAATAATGTGTGACAGGCACCTTCCCCAAACATCAGAACAAAACCATCTTGTTCTATCCAGTGCCAGATTAAACATCCTCAGAAAGACCGTTTCATTTTGCCTCAGGAGTGTTTCCCAAGCCCATCCCCACCAGGGAAAGTTCAGAGCCCATACCTACACGAAGGGGCATCAAGAGAAGGAATTTCTGGGGTTTAGAAATCAGTGACAGCACCCCCACAGCCTTGCCCTGCTGCAGAGCCTGCAGAAGGTGACTGGAGAGGGCACTCACCATTGCTGTAAAGCAGCTGCAGTTTGTAATGCGTGCCGTTGTTCGTCTTTTCATTGCCTTGCTCCTGAAAGAGAGAGTTTAAATAAATAAATATATTATTCCAAAACTTATACTGGGTACATTTAAAATGCAAAAACTGATAATCATGATGGAAATGGCGACGCAGTTCATTAAAATTCTGAGAGGTGAAGCCACTGATTGGGGTATATTAACCTTGTGAATGACCCAGGACAAACTACAAAACACTGCTGACATCTTTTCCTGCAGGAGTTCAGGAGTTCTTTTCCTTTCATATCTGCTATTATCCTCTCGACTTTCCCAAGGCAATACACCGAGATGAATTTGTACATTTTGAGTCAGTTAATATAAAGCAGATTGATAGAGGGAAAGCTCCCTGGGTTCTGTTTTTAATGTGTTCATTACTCTGCAATAGTGTTGAGTCGTTATTGATATTTATTTCCTGAAGGCTGTGTTACAGGGATGATTCTTGTGTGGGTTTTTTTATTGTCATTTCCTAGAAGATAATTATTTATGAGCCTCCTTCTTAACTAAAAAAATCTTGCCCGTGACTAAGAAAACCATTGTAAAAACATTGTGAAGTGGTTAACACATGGATTTCAAATCCAAAAGCAAATGTTTTTCAAGTCCTGCCACTGACTTTGGAGTCTTAGGACGAATCTATAATTGTGCTCAAAAGATATTATGAGGGATTACAGGTCAGATTCCCCATCTGTTGGGGAACTAATAAAACTTCGCAGATCTGATAGGTAGCAAAACATAAAATTTAAAAAACAATAAATGCACATTTGTCCCCTTTGGGTTTTTTTTAATGTTATTTTTACTGGATGCATGCACTCCCCGTTGTGTTCCCGGTACAGCAGAGGTTTGCAAGCCTTTTCAAATGCGGCAGCACGGAAGTTAACAGCTCTGGCGCAGCACCTGAACCGCGGACCATGAGCTGGTTGTATTTTGTTAGGGGCAACAGGTATTAAAAGTTATTAGCTCAACGTGGGGAGAAGAAAACGATCAAATTTGGAGAGGAAAAGAGGAGGAAGGAAGATAACAAGCCTTACTTTATCATTTTCTACAAAGTCCACAAAAGCTGTCCTCTCTATTTCCACGGGCTGCCCCTGTCTGTCGTAGAGAGCCAGAACAAAGTGAAAGAAATTGGATTTCCTCAAGTTGGAGGGTGGCTGCTTTTCAAAGTGAGCTCTGGACAAAGCTACTCCGCTGTGAAGGAAACAGACGGGATAGGGTGGGGGAAGAGACAAAGACGTTACCAGGTTGTGCAGCAGTAACAGCAAAACAACAACAGCAAAATCAGGGCACGCACAGAGAAAGCCGAGGAGCCCCTGTCCTCCTGGTGTTGGTGTCACAGAGGTCACAAATAACTTCTCGCCAGCACCCGCTCCAACCTGGGCGCTTCCTGGCCGCCGCGGGACGGGATGGAGCGGTGGCGGAGCCGGCGCGGAAAGGAAGGGGCCATGACCGTGGTGGAAGCTGTCATTGCAGGGATGGAAGCTGTCACTGCAGCGCCTGAAGCTGTCACTGGGGTCGGCCTGGCGCCGCTGTGTGTGCCGCTGTGCTACGAGCACAGAGCCCGAACGCCGGAATCGTTATTGCTAAACGCAGGAAGCGTTTCACTCCCACTCCCTCCTCTGCCTATTCTCTTGCCTGTCACACTGATTCTGGGGGACAACATGCGGCGGGTGAAGCAGAGTTAACCCTGCAGAGAGTCTGGAAGTGCTTTCTGTACACCCCAGCACCGTTCAGTTTTCCTGCAGGAGAAGACGAGCGAGCTCAGAGCATTCCCTGTCAGCTTGAGGCACCTGCATTTTGGGCAAGACAACTGAGGACAACTGGCTCCTCAGCAGCCAAGTTTGTCCATGTATTTTTTAGTCACTGATCTATTTGAACCGATGTCTGGGTCTTCAGTTTATGATTTAAATAGAGGGGTGGAATAGTCTTGAGTTAATCATCCCTCAGACAAATGTTATCCCTGGCTGCAGAAAGTTCAGCGACGTTTCCCACACAGTCCTCGGCTTGGAGAGATGGAAATGCTTTTCCTTACCCACGCTATCCCTAACTGCAGCTACCTTGGAAAGTGACACTCGTTGCAGCTCCCTCTCCCTAATGTCAGTTTGTACCTACTGCAGAGAATAGGTGCACATGGGCACCTCTCTATTGCTCAACAGACAGATTAAGTCTATCTGCCAGACAAGTTTGGAGTCAGAATACCTTCTTTTTCAGCCTCCTAAGTAGTTTCACTGCAGTGGCAAAAGTATTTGACTCTTTAGGAGAGCTAGAGCTGTTTCCCCGAGTTTACCACAGCCGAAGAGGCACAGTGTAAACCCACCACGTGTGCCACAACTTCCCATATTCTGGGGCTTCTCATCCATGTAAGGACTGGGATCTCTTGGTTTGTTTTACAAATCTCTGAATAAACACAGTGGTGCCACCACTAGCGTGATGTGACCGCATCGCTCCCACAAATTGCAGGTTTCTTAGAAGCTGGTTCCTTTTACTTTCAATTTTCCAGGAATAAACATCTCCCCCCCCACCTGGTATTTATTAAACCGTCTATTGACGTTCGTAAAACTCTGATAACTCCTCCCATAGCGCTCGGGAAACCATGCTCAGGCTGGGCATGGATGGACTATTTCTGTGTTGCATCTGAAGTCCCATCTGCTGCTAGATGCCCTTCACCTTGTCTCTATACTAAATAAAACCAAACTTAATTCCAGGACAAATTTAGCCTTCCTCGACGCTACTTTTAAAAACATTTCTAGTTATTTATTTATTATTATCTTTACTACCTCTTTTTTAAAGTATCCAGAGAGTGAAGAGAAAAATATTTTACTTAAAAGGAGTCTTTTAAATCGTCTTGCCCCTTATGGGAAAAGACTGGAATAACAGTCCTCTGCCGACTTGTCTGGGAAGAGAAAGTAAAGACACAGAGTGGGAGCTGACCCCCTCGAACAAGTCCAGAGCGATCAACCAAGCCCCCAGCTCGGGGTGCGGACCGGCGTTCCGGCTCAGCAGAGATCCCGAGAGGCTCAAGCAGATACTACCCGCAAGCGAGCAGGAGGCTGCAGGCTCCGTGAACTCCCCTTCTTGCCCAGCTTCGTGCTGTCCTGATCATCAGCCTTGGACCCGCGGGTCAGGATTTCACCAGTGCCCACGGCAGCTGTGTGGGCGCTGTATTCAGTAAACAAGATAGGCCGGGAGGAGGGAGCGGGGCAGCGATTTACAGGGAAGTGAATCCTGACTTGGTCTGCTCCTGCTCGGCAGCCTGCCCCAGAGACGAGCAGGAGCAGCCTATACCCTAGGTACAACTTGTCCGCCCCTCCACACACCTCCCTTCTGTAGGAGAAGGAATGGCCTGAGGTCTCTGACAGATGATCCCCGCACCGGGCTTTAGGACTCGGTATTCAGCGGGCTCGGAGCTTAGCCCTAGTCCTAGCTGTGCTACTTTGAATTGGCATTGACTAGAGGAGACCGGGAGTGGGACAGAAAAGGAGAAAATAAATGTTATATGAAATGCAAATAACAACAGTGAGTAAAGAATCGGCTTGCTTAAAGAATTTTTTTTAAGGCGGGGGGAAAGTTGGAGAGAAATAGTGATGGTTACCTTTGTGCTGCTACGTTTGCATCCACAACCCCAACGTTTCTGACCCAGGACCTGACGGAATCCATTTCGGAACCTAGAGATTTATCTTTCAGAATTGGTCCTCTTCCCAAAGTATCTTGAATTCCAAACATTTAAAAAGTCTATTCCAACTACCAACAGTTTCCTTTTGGGAGATAAGGAAGGAGGAAAGTAGGTTTAAAAAAAAAAAATTTAAAAAGATGCAGCTTTTGTAATTGACACACACAAATCCCAGAAAAGCGGAGTTCAGCTTTAAAACCAACTTCTTCTGCTTTTAAATGCTACGTGTTTTTAATGCCTTCAGATAACGGGGTGGGGGGGGAAGTTTCTCCTCTTGCAGAGTAAAAGTTACGCTGCTTCAGTCTTCCCTGGTGTCATCATCCTTCAAAGGCAGGCGAGGAAACCGCATCCAGGAAAGAATCGCTGTTACCAAGGATCACCTGTTTCTCAACAGACAGAGGGAGCAGGATTGATCGCTGCCTAATCCAGGGTAGGGAAAAAAAAAAAAAAAAAAACACAGAAGAAGAAGAAGAAGGAAAAAATGAAGCCGGCCAGGAGCTGCGGGACGGAGGCGGCAGAGAGAAGCTGGAGCTGGAGTCGCGCCGCACGCCCGGGCCGCGCTCCGGCCCCGCACCATGAATGGGCCGCAGGCGGGAGCGGCGGGGGCGGGGCCCACGCCCATATTAGGCACTCTCATTTGCATGGCCGTCCCTGATTGGCTGTCCGCGGGTCGCCCGCAGCCGGGCCGCGCTCCCGGCGCTGCCGGTTCGCATTTACCGCGGGGTGGGAGAGGCCCCGGGACCCCGGGCAGCGGGACCCCTCACCTGCACCCAATATCACAGCTTGTCAGCCCCGCATCCAGCGGCCCTGCCGCCTCACATCTGCATTGCACCAGAAGCAGGAACTCCTGTAAATCCGGATCGCGCTGGCAGACCTCCTTTCGTGCACATCTCCGAGACAGGCGGGTCAAAAGCCGCAGAGATGTGGTGCTGAGGGACATGGTTCAGCACCGGACTCGGATGAGTCGGAAAATGGTTGGGCTCGATGACCTTAAAGGCCCTTTCCGGCCGAAACGGTTCATTGACTCTGTAACAAAGAGAGCGCTGGTTTGCCTGCGGGCGGGGCGTGTGAATCCAAATTGCTCCGGGGGAACGAAGCGGGTAGCGGAGCCTGCCAGGGCTCCGTGTGTGCCAGTCACAGGGAGGGGAGAGAGACTGCAGCGCCCAGAGCCTGCAGTTCTCTCTGTGAGCGAGCTGTCAGGACCAAGCCTTAAAACTTTTTATAACATCCCACAGAGGCAAAATTCCCCGTGAAAGGAGCCGGCGCTGGCCCCGCTCAGCCCGCGGAGCGCCAGGCGCTACCTGCACCGACTTTTAGTGTCGATTTCTTTTTTCCAAACCACTCTGCCTTGGAGATACTTTCCTCCCGGCCCTTTTGTATTCTGATCCGTGTATAGATCTGCCTCTGAAATCTATATAACACCAACGCGAAAACAGATTTCAGGACAATGAATGCAAATCTGTGCTCAGAGACCATCTGCCAGATGAGGGAATCAGATGTTCGGTAGTTAAAGGGACAGCGCAAGGATTTCCTTTACTCATTATGTACAGCTTCTCTCTTTAACCTGCTTTATGATCTTTTCTTTTTTTTTTTTTTTTTTTTTTTTACGGGATAGAACTACCATTTCCATTTCAGAATAAACCTAAATCCTTCCATCCCCGTTCATCTGCGTTTTAAAAAGAACCTTTCTAGCCAACATCAAATTATTTTCGTGGAGTTTCAGACAGTTCTCTCCCCCTAAACATAGCAAATTAAAACCTTCCCATAAAACTTTCATGGAAATGTATCCTTAATTCAGGCACGACTGAGGGCAGAGCCGGGACTCCGAATTATTCTGTCTACTTAAGTGACAGACATGGCACCGGGTGAACTAATACACCTCAGACGATCTTTGTTCAAGGATATTTACCATGCTAACCCACCTCCCCAGACTGATAAATATGCAGCAAGTGATTTCGCCAGGTTAGCAAAGGCGAGGCTGGCGTTATTTGCACGTTAAAGAAAAGCAACAGCAGTTTGATGGCGTTACGGAGGGGAGACCAAGCTTTCAGAGATGATATTTTTATCTTGGAGATTCAATTTCTCAGCATAAGTTAAACTGATCCAACCAAAGAGGGTAAGATATTCAAACAAATAAAAGAAAGGGAGTAAGAAAACAAGAACGTGTGATGTAAGTGTACAGGCAATGGGAAGATAGTCTGGAGATTTTGTTTGTTGACTGTTTCACAGTTAGCGTGGGTACATTACCTCGAGTAAAAGCCCCCTCATTGTCCAGAGATCGTTTTTGGCAATGCCACTCTGACCGTTTCTGCATTTACTCTTAAACCTGAGACAGAGACGGAAGGGGAGGAGGCAGAATTCCCACTCTATCTAACCTTGGCCGATGCATTCGTAGGAAGAAAAATGTTCCCTAATAACCGGAGTCATTCGCTCCCAGGGATACAGCCGAGCCTGTCTCCCGAAGGCGTTCAAGGTGGCCCCGCTCAGATCCAACTCAGATGCTCCTTCGGTCTCAGCCCGGTCGCTTAAGGAACCTCCCGGTGCGTGCCCGGCGGGACGATGCCAGCTTTGGAAACAATGGGGACTCGTGTGCCGAGGCCCTCGGGAGCCTCCCGCTTCTCGGGATTCACGGCGGGTCAGAGGGCAGTGCCGCAGGTCACGGGAGATGCACTCTCCTCGCTCCAAACAGCTGCCACCTCAATTTTGCACTTCAGGAGCAAACGAAGGGAGCCTTCCCTCTCCCCTGACCCAGGAGGAGGGAGCTGCTCCGTGCCCGCCGGGAAGCACCGAGAAGCGCGGAGCTGCGGGCGGCACGGGCCTCGCCTGAGGAAGCACTTTCGGCGGCAGATCTCTTCCCCCTCCAAATTAAGTTTCCCTGCTTTGCAGCGTATCTTTAGTGACATAACAATAGGGGCTGGAAGGGACCTCCGGAGATCATCCAGAACAAGCACAGGAGTTGGAAATGCTTCTGACATGAGAAACTCCTGATCCAGGTTCCCTATTTCATGCCGACGGTGTAAACACCGTCTAGCAAAAGCCCACCTCTCAAACGCTTCCGATGTAAATTCACCCAGTGAAAGCAGCGTTCATACTGGTGCAACCACCGCTTAATGGGGATTTGCCCTTCCGAGATTTGTGCGGTCTACGGGAGCCAGTTCCGCCGCAGGTAATGGGCACTGTGTAACTCCGAAAGGGATGAGCGCGTTAGCTCGGCAAAAATCCACCGCAAGAGCCGAGGAGGAAACCTCAGTGACGGGAAGGGCCCCTCCAGCAGCGGGTCTTCCACAGCATGCTTGCCCGCCGTTCCGAATACGAAGCAGAGACCCGAACAACAAGGCTCCGGGAGCGGCTTTCTCGGAGGCGCGTGGCGCCGAGGGAAACGGCTCCAAGTCGGCAGGGAACGGTGCGGAGCCTCGGGCGGCTGCCGCTCACAGACCGAGCGAGCGGGGCCCGGAAGGGTCTCGGGCCGCACAGTCCCGGGGCCGAGGCTCGCTCGGGGCCGGTGCCAGGGCTGGCTCCGCACTCCGCCACTGCGAGAGGTGCCGCAACGAGCGGCTCCGTTCCCGCGAACGGCTGGAAGCTCCTGGTTTCCCGAGGCTGAAAAAAAAAACCCAAACAAAAACCCGAAGGAAAAAAACAAAACCAAACCCACACAAACAAAAAAACCCCAACGAAACCCAAAACTCGGCTGCTGGGGCGAGGGCTGCTCGTCTCCGTTCCGAGGAGAGCGATCCCCTCCCTGCTGCCACACGCCGCGGTGACAAGAAGGAAGCCGATGTAGATGTTCAGTGGCGTCGGAGGCAACTTTCACGGCTTGACACATCTCAGCAGCTCCCAAGCAGGACAAAATATAAATATTGCAGATAATAGTTAAGCCCTTTAAAAGTGCAACTTTAAACCGTTCCTGTTTTCCTCACGCGCTTAAGGAGAACACGCCAATGAGAAAGTTAAACTACACCTGAAGACGGCACTTGAAACATTTCATTTTTGTTCCTAACCATGGTGAGAACTCATCTTCCTTGAGGTGTCTTAAGGGGAGAGTCATAGGTGAAAATTATCAGTGTCAAGATGGAGAAAAATTGACCTTCCCCCTTTACCCACTGATCTCACCCAAAAGTTCATTTTCCTGGTAGCCTTGTACTAGAAATAGAAGTGTCCGCTGTAAACGTTGCGTGAAGCTGTTAGCAGCCCGAAGTTTTAAGTTATTCACAACGCAAGGGAACACAAGCACACAGACATCACATTCCTTCAAGAAAACGATATTTGACAAACAAACGAGTCCTCGAAAACAACTTGCAACTGCCAAACACAAACATCAACAAAACATTGACTGGCACGGGCTACCCTTCAACAGAAACATGGCTGCAAGAAACTGGCACAAGTTGTGCCCTGAGCTGGCATGGAGACCCTGTTCAAGGAGCAGAGCTGGATGTGAAGTTTACTCCGACTGATGTAAGCCTACTCCTGGTTTACCAGACCTTTGATTTAAATGAAATAAGAACACAGCCTGAGTGGAATCAAACAAACACACCCCCCAAAACATTCTTAAGAGGTTTTTAATGTGAGAGGCTTAAAGCAGCTCAGGTGCACACGACTCAGTCCTGAAAGCAAATCGAGCTCTTGACTCTGAGTGGAAAGCACCAACCAGAGACTTCACCGTTGAAGTCCCCTTGGTTGTATTTACTGAAGCTCAGGTTTATATCATCTCAAAAAGAACTCCGCTATTTGGCAAGTTGAACCCCCATGTATGAAACACCAGCCCCCTCCACGCACACCCTCACCCGCGCCGTGCCATGAGCAGTAACCAGGAACACAGCTCAGAGCCGTGACATGAGGAGCTGTACCTGGTCTCTCCCTTTCTCTCCCCCTTCCCTCCCGCATCATGAAGGCACCATTTGCTGCAGCCCCTCTGCACGCTGATCAGCACCTACAAAATGGGAAAGCTTCAGAGATTCAGCTGATCACATTTATAATGATGCAGGGAGCAAAGGAACACTTTCAAACTTACAAATGCATAAGTAAACATTTAATAACTTCTTCTCTGCCTCTTCTTGCCCAAAAGAGGGGAAATGTATCCATCAGATCATCATTTGAGTCTCCCATTCATCCCAACAAGTAGGTGCTTTTTTCCTTCCACCAGAACAGGAAAATACATCTGCTAGGTTTTATATCCAACTTTTTTTTTTTAATCTATTTTTTGTAAGGATACTTTTTCTGCCTTTTGCCTAGAGTGGGGTTTGGAACACCCTAGCAAATAATATTTTACCATCAGGAGTGTACGTTCCATTTTATTTTACAATGCAGATTTGAGAAGCCTTAGTGCTCAAGTTTGTTTTTCTAACCACATGGAGGTTTGAAGCAACAAGCACAGGCAGGAAAAAGGCTTTAAGTGGGTGTATATTTGTGCTGGGATCCTCTCTCTCATTTTGCAGTTTATGGACAGCAATCAAGGACAGATTTTCAATATGGCTCTGTATATAAAGTATCTAAAATATTCAACAGGAAGAGGAGATTGTGACTTTTCTAGTTCCACACACTGGTGACCCAGCTCCAGTTGTTAGACACTTTCTCACCAGCAACTGGATAAATGCATACTGAGGAGCAGAATTAAATTCATTAGCATATGAAGCAAATAAAAAGTGGTCCCCAGCATTACAGACATTCTTGTATCGGCACTTGACCTATATTAGTCACCTGAGTGGTCTTACAAAAATTACTTGACAATATCCATGTGCTTAACCTCCTGCTTAAACATCTGTACAGCTAGGGCCCAAGTTTTATTTCCAGATTCAGCTCAACGGAGCTCTGTCTCAAACAGGTGTCTGACTTTAATTACAGGAATAGTCAGTCTCGAGTGATGCCACGGGGAGACTTTGCCTGCTCCAAAGTCAGCAAACCTTAAGGAACTTGCTAGATAAAAACCCCTTGATTTTTGAAGAGTTTAAAAATGTAAGAAGTGCTAACAGCTGTAAATTTCTTCAGTTTGTACAGCACAGCCTTACACTGAAATTTGGACCCTCGGCTTACAGCGATACAAAATTACTTTGATGCAAACTAGCTTTGCAGCAGGAGCGTGTGAGCTGTGTTTAATCCCAGATTTGCTGGTTTTGCAGATATGTTGCCATTGGAGGCTATTTTCAGTCTAGAGTTACAGAATTAGTGCAAAACAATCCTGAAAGTGGCACTGAGCTTTGCAATTTAAAAATAAAAGCAGGTTGTGTTATTAGGGGCTGCATTTGCAGGCTTCTTCCAGGAGGAAGTAGCTTTAATCTTGTCGCTTAATATGGAATCTCACCAGATTCTAAATCCCTGACTGGAGTTTATTGCTACAACCATAATACAAATTATTAAGATTAGGAAAACACCTCATGGGGAAGGTCAATAATCAAAACATCTGCCTCCTGCAAGGTTTCCCATGCCTTCTTTAAAGCATCTGGTGCTGGAAGGTAAGATTACGTACACAAGAAGCCCAATCTAATCTGACTCTTCCTACATTCTTTCCACAAGGTAAGAAGAGGTAGTTAAAAGCTCAGTATATCACAATTAGAGCTTTACAGCCTTGGAGAGGCAACTTGGTTCTTCTCTGAAGTATATTAAATAACCTGAAGAGTTGGGGAGGGTGTGAAGGTGTGGTGTGTGTGTATTTATTTGGTGGAACAGAACTATTAACACACCTAACTTCACAGAGCCAAATGGACTTCTGCCTCAGAGGACAGCATTTCAAAAGCTGCCAAGCCACACAGGCTGATTCTGATCCTGCAAGCATTTGCACTTGGGTTACAAGCAGTGAAGCTGTTAGTACCCAATGCCAAATGCTTTCCACAGGTCTTTCCAGTCTTAGGGTCCTGTAACCAGTATAATTCTGAGCTTCTATAAGCTTGAGGATTCAAATCAGTCCAATTTAAGAACCAAGTTAAGGGCATCGGTGAGAACGAGCTGGTACCAGACGAGTACAGAAGTCAGGTTATGCTTAGGCTGGTGAAGAGCTGTTAAACAAAAAGGCACCTTTATGACACCCAACCAGAGCCAGGCTCCGTGGTCAGTAGATTTACCCAGGGCAAACTTTATGATGACAAACCACAAGGTATTTGAAATTATACCAAGAGCTACAGTAAGCCATGATATCAGTTCAGATCTGTTTGTTTCTCTTGTAGATGGAAAAATTGTCATCTGAGCTGTGATTCCGCAGAAGATGGCTCTGTTCAGGATGATCCTTTCATGGCAGGCAGCACCAGCTTTAGAGATTCGTTGTGTACCAGTTGACTAACATGGGGCAGGGGGTGAAGAGAAGTAAAGAAAGACAGCTCTTGATATGCAGCCTCCCCCTTAGCTCCTTGCCAAAGACAAAAAATAAGCCTTTGCTTACACCAAGTCCATGAGACATCAAACGCAACAAAACAGATGAGCAGGTTCAGGGGGTTTGAGAACACTACCCTGAGCAGACAGCTTTGTGGTCCACAGGCATTCTTTGGCTTTAGGGAAGGAAAACACCCTCTGTTGTTTTCCAGACCATGTGTTCAGAGCATCTGAAGTCTAGAATATGTTGAAGCATATGGCAGATAATTTTCTTTCTTCCATTCACAATCTGCAGCAAGATCAGCCCTAGTATGAAAAAGCTCCAGCTTTCATTTGAACACACTTGCACAGCCGTGTTTTTCTAGCCAGCCTATCAGGCATCATCTCAACACGAGTGAGTATCAGAAAAGTAGTAAGTTACTATTGTTGTGCATGGGTAACTGATTTTTAAACCAGGCAGAGTAATCAGCAGACAACAGCACCAATTAGGCAATTGTATATGCTCATAAACTACCTTAACAAACACTTCTCATCTCACAACCCTAGATCAGAAGTGCAAGAATCAAAGTTTCTTCAGGGATTAGTCCACCTTGGAAAAGTTCTTTTCGAAGGACTGGCGCAGTTAATTTCTTCATATTTTCTCCTAAGTTTTCATTTCTTTGGTTTTGGTTTGTTTTTTGTTTTTTTTGCTTCTATTTTTGTTGACCACTGCAAGCTAGTTTCCATAATAGAAGCCCTACAAAGTGGGAGCTTTGATGTGCTTTGTGCTGTGTCTTTTCCCCTTTTCAATACAACTACCAAGGCAAGTCTCTCAGCACCTGCACTGAGTCAATGTTACTGTATCATTCCTGCTTGGTGAGCAGAGAAGTGAGAGCGCTTGGAAGTCAAATTGCAGCAGGTCAGCTGTGAAGAGAGGGGATTTGATCTCAGGAGCTCCTGGATTCTGGGAGTATGTTATCCATGAATATGTGAAAATATTCCCCAAGGCTCCATTACTGGCACATTTGCCACATACCCTGCAAAATAACATTTAAGAAGTAAGCCAAGACACAAACATCTGTTTTAAGAAGCATGCTGTGGGCTGGGAACAAGGCAACCTTTGCACCAAGTATTGGTTAATGAGCCAAGGGCATGCACTGGCACTGCCAGGTTTATCTAGATAATCAAATCACCACACTTGCACACTCCTCACACAGACACATCCACACTGATCACATAGAAAGTTGCACATCTTTAGCTCAACTCCCGAGGTAAAACAGCAGATATTGGTAAACTATTAAGAGATTCACTCCACAGTTGGAAAGGTTCCACTTCCACAGTTTTTGTGAAATGGGGAATACAGTTTACAAGCCTTAACACTTGACAGAATCTCCTGGCCTTATTATTTCATAAGACAGGCACTAAATATTTGATCATCTGTCATGTTTTAACACCTGCACTGATTTCCCATCCCCCAGTATCTTAGGTGCACTTGTTCATGAGTACAAGCAAGAGAAAAGCAGGGAACTGGGTGAGCTGCCTAAGTTCTGTCATTAGTTTCAGCAGTAGTGAAGCTGCCCTTGGCCATCTGCTCGCTGACTTCACCACACACCAGCCTTATACTTGTCAGAGCAGAATCCCAAACATGAGACCAAATTTTGAGGTCAAGGAATAGGGCTCAGCACCAGCTCAATAGAGGCTGCCCACTGGTGCACATCTCCACTGAGCTCCCGTTGCTCAACTCATTTGTACAAGTTAATTAACAACAATTAAATGAAATATTTTGGGGCCGTACCTCTTAACTTTGCAAAGATTACAAAAGTACTTTGAATACTCC
The DNA here is from genome assembly GCF_014839835.1 of Dryobates pubescens. NCBI lineage: Eukaryota > Metazoa > Chordata > Aves > Piciformes > Picidae > Dryobates > Dryobates pubescens. The sequence goes on from NC_071642.1 coordinate 12,127,185, forward strand.
AGAAGAGACAGGATGCTGTGTGCATATGCTGTGTCTGAAGAGGCTGCACAGTAAACCAGAGCAGGTGGAATGGAATAATTCTAACTTACCACTCAGAAACAGAGCTCCACAAAATTTAAGCCACTTGCCCGAGATCACATGGGAAGTCAGGAACTGAACCTACTCTAACTCCCAGGGCACAAACCACTTTCAGTGCTTTTGAAGGACAGGTAAATGCTATTCAAAATGCCTAATAACTGGTGTTGGGGAGAGCAGAAGAGGAAGAGAAAAAAGTCACTCCCATCAAGATGTGTATTTTATGTTCCTGATTAATTATGCAACAGATTAAAATGTTCAAGGTGATTTTCTTTCCCCAAAGCTGCACAAGACACAAACCCATCGAAGTCCCAGTACCGAGAGGATGGTTTATGGTTTAGCTGGGCAATGCCACCACCTTGTGGCCCGTATGGTGACACCACTGCTAGAACTGCTGCTTCCAGGAGGGAATAAATCCAGCGTTGTCCTGCTCTTCTCTTCTGAGATAACTTTGCTTAGACTTCGACTCATGGATAACCTCAACAGCTCTGGTATGTGCTGTTAGATTTAATGAGGGATGATCATTTAGTCGTTGCTATTACAAAGCTGGTGTCTGTCCCAAGACGTGGAAAGCTACAGTTACTGATTGAACATGCCTCCTGCTCATGTAACCCCAAAAAAATGCCTTCCCAGGACCACTGTACTGACAGAGAAGTCTCTTCTGTCTCCTGACCCACACTCCAACAGACTTTCCCATCTAAACTTTTCTTTTTCCTTATAGCATCTTAAGGCCAGACTGATTCCTATAAACTCCTGCTACTCTCTGCTTTTGAGTAGTGTAAATATACACTTTGCTTCTGACCTCAATCAAAACTAAGTTTCATAGAGTCTGGTCCATAAGAAGCCTTCCTCTCTGCCCCTCCAAGCACAAATGGCAGCATAGACTTGAAGTTATGCTGTGCAGAGAAGCAAGAGAAAGCACGTCCTGAGCAGTTCTGAAGGAAGGGGAATTGCCTGCTGGATTAGACCCAACTTTCAGTGCCACACAGACCACATTAACAGCAAACTGGAGCAAATAAATGGAGCATCAGCAATTCCAGGCTTTGTTAATGAGGCATCTCACAATCTGAAGCAAGTTCATCTCCTTTCCCTTGCCTTCTAAATCAGGGTTATCACACCTCTGCATCATGATTAAAGATCCTCAGGTGACAGCCAAAACGAATTAAATATAAAAGTCATCAGGTTTGGCCACATGACTATTTATTATAAAATTCAGTTTTACTCTGTATGAAACAGCCATAAAGAAACAAAAATGCTTTGGATATCTGCTACTGATATAATCAAGACATCCTGTATGATGCAAACCTAGGCTGCTTTCCAGGATGCTCACAAACATTTACAGCAGTTTTCCCTGCAGTCACCAACACAGAACTGGTTCAGGGTGACATCAGAGCCAAGAGCACAGTTTCCAAGGAATGGACATTGACAGCCTGCAGTGTCCTCCTCAGGGGCAGAGTTACACCCTCTGTCTGGAGGCCACACATACTGCTTTGCTGGATTTAGAGTTGTCTCACAGTTCCATTCCTCAGTTTAACTTATATGTGCCAAGTAGTCACAGACCTCAGAGAGACCTTTATATTGTGGTCAAACTCATTCCAAAAACATTGAGATACTGCCTTCTCTCTTTTACCTTCCTGCTTCTTTCAGGTCTATGTGGAGCAGCTTCAGAAGTCTGCCAGTGAAATAGCAGAGGCTATACTCTGTGGGGAATGTTTTATTGCAGAATCAGCCATTTTACTACTGTTCTTATTTTCTCTGAAGCAGATCAAGACAAACTAGGATTTCAGGACTGGAAATACCTACTTTGGGAGTGATTAAGAACAGTTATGGAGTTATTCTTGTCACTTTTCTCACTCAGATAAGCTCTAGGGTCCAATTTCTATAAGCATTTGAACACCCTATTCCCTTGAGCTCCTTTTGAAGGTTTTAGCCAATGTAGTCTTTCCTCCAGATCTCAATAACATTTGATACCTTCACACACTACCTGGAAATTTCTTAATCACAAATGCTACAGCTTCTTTGCAACATTCATAGTACACCTAACACCAATGATGTGCTGCGGAAAAGAACAACCCAAACCAGAGAACCAGAACACTGTTGAGAACACGAGAAAATACTTCTGAACAAACTCCTCCTTCTGCAGGCCTTGGTGCCTCAGTGTCAAACAAAAATATTGTCCTAAGGAGCAATTTCCGGAACCAATTTAAATTTCAAAACTAATTTATTTCAAGGGAAGAGAATTTGAGCCATCTCATGTCGAGATTAACAAAGATCCAGTAAAACAGAAAGGAGTTTTATCAGCAATCAGAGGTGTAAGCTCACAGCCTGTTTGCACAGCTGCGGAGCAGCAAGCCAGGCTGCTGGGGAGGTTTCCATAGGTGGCAGCATGACTGCAGAGTTCCAGGAGGAATCAGAAGAGCACCCACGGAACAACTTTCCAGGAACTCTCTGCAGTGCTGCCACCCAGGCAGTGGTGCTCTGTAGAGCTGCTCTCACCAGGCACCATTCATCAAACTTTCAAGCTTTTTGGCACAGCGTGTTCTCTTTCATCACTGATGAGGTGAGAAAACTCCAACACTGATGCAATTAAAGTTTCAGAAAATGCACTTTAAGCTGGTGCAGTTCAGTTCTCATTGTGAGACCTGAACTGGTTGTACTGGCATTCACACACCTTCAGTGGAGAGGAGAAGGAGAACTAGCAGAGTTCCTCCCCAAGACAGGCACAATTCCTGCTGCAGTTCACACAGCAGTAGCAGAAGGCTCCGTGGGCTGATTTTACTCAGCTGCCCAGGCATCTGCTTCATCAGCTTCATACATGCACATGGCTCAGGATTCCTGCTTACTGGTATTGAGGATACTGGTAAAAAAAAGTCACAAAGGAAGCTGCCTGTTATCTCACACCTGCCTCACATGGCTATGCTTTTGCTTCCCTCTCCTGGCTGACTTCAGCCTAGAAAACGCGGAGAAAATTGCAAAACCCCAGTGTTGTAGAGAAGGCTGAAGAGAAGACATTTGCTGTTTTACAAGACTTGCTGGCTCATCATTTGGCACCTGAGACAGGATAGAAATTATCCAGAACGTGGGTGCTCCCAGTTCAATCCTCCTTGCCATCCTGATACAGCTAACACTGTGCACACCACCTGTTAACCTCAGGTATATCAAGCATAAATCCCCCGAGCTGCTCTGAAGAAGCATTCCTGGCAGCACTAACTGAAATGCCACAAACCTTTCTGAACATATAAATGGGAGAGAGCTGATCAAGCCTGCCCAGGATTCATTTTTGGCAAGGAGACAAAACAAACTCCTGAGGAGAAGGAGTGGTTGGGTTTTGTTTGGTTGTTTTCACTGAAGCTTTCATTTGAAGCGTTTTGAGAATTCTGTTAAGTCTCTACCCAAAAAAACCCAAAAAAATAGAAAATTGCAGTTTAGCAAAAATCATTGGCTGCAAGCCTCACAACTTGTCATTTTGACAATGAATGTTACAGAAAGTCAGATACAACTTCTCCAGGCTTGCCTCCTCTTTCACAGCATCTTAACAAACAGCCATATTCCCACAAATGAAAATAAAAAAGAGGACATTTGCATTTTGCATTTAGCTATTGCTACAAAAAAAATAATAATTTCTTGGATTTGTTTTCATGACTCTCCACCTTCCTTCCAGTAAAGCCTTCTCCCCAGGCGCCTCCTCATTTCAACTACCACACTGAAATTCCCTTTTAAAAGCCAGCTGCAAACAGATTCCCATTCCTACTCCAGCACATTTTCCCAGTCTTCTCTAAATACTCCCCCGAAAGCATGGGAAGCTCTTCTACCGTGACCCATTAATACTACAAAGGGCAGCTAGTGTCTGTCACATTGATGAGATCAGTGCTCTGAGGGAAGCAAAATTCACGAGGTGATGATGAATTGAATTTTGTTTTCTTAAATCAAAAACCAAAACGAGCACCCAATTAATTGTTCTATCCAGTCCACACAGCGAACTTAATTAACTATTTAATTAAACAATGAACTAACGCTGTTAGCAAAACGTGACATGGGTCAGGCCATCCAGTCTTCATCTTCTTTTCCTCCCTTCCTCCCTCAAGTTTTACCTCCACAGCAAGGCAGAAACCTCTCTTTGTTACAGCTGCAGCACCAGGGTCATTGACTAAAGAGCTGTGTCCAAAAATAACCAAGCAATGTCCACTCTGCTTGGAGCTGCCTAGCGTCGTGTCCTCACACCTGGCACAGCCTTCGAAATTCTACACCTCCTCAGAAGGGAATTAAAACCCAAGATCCTGTCTCCTTGTGTACTTTTTTAGACACAAGGACTTTGTTTTCCTCCGTGTTAAGCATTTCTAAAGAGCCTAGGATACCTGCATAGCACCGCAGCTCTTCAGAGAGTTCTTGGCATATTCCACAAAGGGTTATTATTCCCTGACCTGAATTTCCCAGATAGTTTTAGAGGATGTTTTCATCTTTGTTTTCTTTTGCAATTATTCTGGCATCACCAAAAAATCTTATTCAGGGTGTATTTTGCACAGACATCCAAAGGAACTTCAGGTCTCCCTTAGTAAATAGCAGTTAGAGTTATTTGTGCAGCAAAACAGTGTTAGATGCAGTGGGATAACCCAAATGCATGAGCCTAGTGAAGAAACTATTGTTGTTCCTGCATTGAGGGAAAAGGGAAGGAAGAGATGAGATTATTTGCTTAGCTCATGAAACAAATGTTAAACAGAACAGAGGAAAAAATACACATCCCTTAAGTTCCTTATCAGTCTCTAATTTAAAACTTACCATTGATTTTTGTAAAGAAAAACCATAGGATTAGCCCCTTTTTGACATGTGCTGGAAGCTTTTTCACTGAACAGTTTTGAAAATCTACCCCAGAAAGGGCTGCATCTCAGTGCTGTTTGGAGCAGCTGCTACAATTGACACAGCTTGTAAACCAAAAGGAGCAGTTCCAATGTCAAAAAACATCATAAAACCGTTGGGAATGCAGATCACTAGGGAGCAAAGCTTGCCTCCAGGAGCAGCTAACCTTTTTTACCTTTACATTCAACTCTGGGATGATTTTTGATAAGATGCAACTACAAATGTTTGTCTGGATTATTTTGTTTTGTGGATGTGTACCAAACCAAGATGAGGAATGGCAGCAATATTTAACAGTGCATGTAGCTGGGCCTTTTCAGGAGTCCTAGAAACATCAGACACTGAGAAAACAAAGGTTTGGTGGCTTATCGCTGCTGGCTCATTACTGCTGTCGACAGAAGTCCTAGGTGGGTTGGAATGTGCCTCATGGAGATCTTGATTTGAGTTGTTTCATGGCCAAAACCACATCTCTAAGCACAGGGAATAACACTGGATAAACATCACTGTAGTTCATGCACAATTCATGGCTGCCAGCTTGGGCCCTGTGGATGGTATTTTCCAATTCACTGGATTTTGCTTCCCCAGCCTTCCCCTCAAGACCAGCATCCCGGCAGTTACAGAGGACTCTGGTGGTGCACCCAGTATGAATCCATTTCAGAACTGACTCATGGGGACAGGGCTTTCCTGGTAAACAAAGCACCCATTACAGTCACAACAGAAGCAAGATACTTACTCCATTTAGAGCACTGCATCACATCATCTACACTGTGAGGGTGGCAAACACGATGCTGAAATCAGCAGCTAACTACGACTTGGGAGGGAAAGAGTGGTCAGGCTGCAAATTTGGCAATGCTGGATGAAACCAGGACTACACCCAGGCTGCTTGCAACAGCATCTGCTGATGCTGGCACTGCACGAAGGAATCAGAGGAAACAGCAAGCTATTTCAAGCTGCTGCAGAAAACACCTCTTCAAAGGAGCACTGCAGCTTCATTTTCTGGGCTGGCTGCTCCTATTTCTTGTGGCAGACCCCAAGTCCAGTTACCTCATGCTCATTACTGTTCTCAAAGGACAATAGAGATATAGTGGTTTAAGCAAACAATTGCCTCTTTATGCAGTGTTCTGTCTAACACAAGGGAAGAAACACCCAGCGAAAACATGGGGCCTACAAGAAAGCTAGGAACAGACTTTTTGCAAGGGCTTGCAGTGATAGGACAAGAGGGAATGGATTGAAGCCTTAGGAGGGGAAATTTAGAAGATATTAAGAAAACATTCTTTACAGTGAGGGTGGGGACACACTGGCACAGGTTGCCCATGGAGGCTGTGCTTGTCCCCTCCTTGGAGGTGTTCAAGGCCAGGCTGGATGAGGCCTTGAGCAGCCTGGGCTGGTGGGAGGTGTCCCTGCAGGGGGTTAGAACCAGTCATTTACATGGATACAGAACCACACTAAAATCATCAGAATCTCTGCCCTGACTCCCAGCAGAGCTGTCACACCTCCAGACTCTTTGCTGCTTCAGTATTCCCAGCACCATCATCTGCTGGTTCCAGGACCCTTCACCATCAGACACAGCTGAGCAGCTTGCCAGACAGCTGCATCTGCTGTGTGGGCTCTTGGGTAGAAGGGACTTACCACACTGCTCAACAGCCAGAGCATGCATCTCCTAATGAGGGCCTGACACAGAGAGTCCTCTTCAGGAGCTTCCCTCAGCCACAGCCCCTTCTCACACAGCTTCACTCGCCAGTGTGCTCCCTGCAACCCAAGGGGAGAGCATTAAGGAGTCTGTGCAGCAAGGCTAAGTGCAGCCAGTATGTTCTGGGCACAACAGTGAAGGCTGCCTGACCACAAACCACACCAGACAATGCCTGCTGCATTTCCTTATACCCCTGGTAAGGTATCTGCATTCCTTTGGTACAAGTGAGAAAAATAAAGCTTCTAGATGCACATTGGTAGCTTGGGTCCCCAAAGGACCCTGGCCCCAAGAACAAGTTAAGGAAATAGCCCCAGACAAGTAACCCACTTTTCAAGCATGTTCCATGACCTGTTCTTAAAGCATGTTATAAATGTTTTAACTGAAAGTCTACTCCTAGGACCCAGTGAAGTGCTACCATCCTCTGCTTATTTCCAATTTTTTAAGAAATAGGAACAGAAAACATTTGCTGGAGGTTTCCAAGGGAATCAACAACACAGCAAGGATTAGAGCTAAGGATTTCCTGTCCGATCTGCAAACCACACCTCTCTCCTGTTTACAAAGTGAACTTATTCCCTAGCAGAAAAGCCACATGAATGGAACAATTCATTCTGCTGTTTCAGCCTCCCTTCCTTCCCCTCTCAGTTCATTCCTGGCATTACCTTCAGAGCCTTATCAACTTGTCACCAGGGGGTGACAAAGCAAAGCAAGCAAGGAATGTTTCAGAACAGTTTCAGCTGCAAATACCTGAGTAATGCTTGTTGAATTAAAGTTTGAAACACTTAAATATCCTAGAAATACCCTGCAGTTGTTAGTGAGAAATGAAACCAGAGATAACCAAACTCATACAGCAAGGAGTAAGCTAACGAATGCCTAATGCCAACCATGCCAGCTACCTGCATGTGTCATTTTTGCACACGACTCAAGTGTTACTACTCAGAGTAAGTTACTACTAATATTTCTATGTATAGTATGAATCAAGATGTTTCTTGGCATTAGCTTTCCCTTTTGTTTTAGAAGTCACATTTCACATTCACACTTTCCTCTGGAATCAAAAGCTAAAACCAACTTGAACAATTTCAGCCAGATTTCTTACATCTTTCTGTGATTCCAGCCTGTTTTTCACATGGAAGCTACTGGAGACTTTTTGCAGGTCTTTGCCTTAGCTCCCCCTCTTCCTGCAATCTGTTCCATGAAGGTGATGAGTGAGGCTCCTTTCACTTGAGAGTCGCCCAAGGCTTCCTATAGATGCAGCATGTTAACAGTGCAGTCTGTGCATGAAGTGATGGTTTTCCCTCCCAGATAACCTCTTGTTACAGCTGTTGGTGTTGTTATCATGTTTCCTCTATTGATCTCAAGGATTCAAAGAGATTGGGGAGCATTAATTGTGCCTTTCTACAGACTAATAGCAGAAGGAATTCTTGACACTTTTTAAAGTGTTTTTTGAGTGGGGATTGATTTGGCTCAGTGTATCTAGGTCTTTGTCACTGCTACAAAGAACCTGTGTTTTCAGGCTGAAAAATGCAGTGAAAACTGGGGCTGGGAAGCACTAAGGCATCTCTTACCTTTAGGCAGAGAGCAGCTCTACTTAGACTGTTCCCTGTAGATGGTTATCTAATCTGCTCTTAAAAGTGCCTGGTGGTGGATGTGCTGTGGACGTTTTCAGAGATGTAGTTCAGCATTTAATTGTTCTAGTTGGAATAAAAACACTTTCTGAGTGGCTTGCCTTGTGTTCTTGGTGCTTACTTTAGCAAAATTGTTCTCACTTCACTTTTTCTATGGCTAGCAGGTCTCCAAGTTATCCTCAACTCTAATTCTAGTTCTAGCTAAAGCCAGAGGTGATACCAGCAGCCCAGCTGCAGTGCATGTACACTAATGCACAAAGCATGAATAACAGACAAGAGGAGCTGGAAGCCTTGTTGCAGCAGGAAAGTTATGATGTAGTTGCCATCTCAGAGACGTGGTGGGATAGCTCACATGACTGGAGTGCTGCAATTGACGGCTACAGGCTCTTCAGGAGAGACAGGTAAGGAAGAAGGGGTGGAGGGGTGGCCCTGTACATCAGGGAGGCACTAGATGCCGTTGAGATGGAGATTAGGGATGATCGGGTTGAGTGCTTGTGGGCAAGAATTAGAGGGAAGACCGGCAGGGCAGACATCCTGGTTGGAGTATGTTATAGACCACCCAAACAGGAGGAAGATGTTGATGAAGCATTCTATAGGCAGCTTCAGGCTGTTTCCAGATCTCCTGACCTTGTTCTCATGGGCGACTTCAACCTGCCTGACATCTGCTGGGATCTCAACACAGCAGAGAGGAGGCAGTCCAGGACGTTCTTAGAGTGCATGGAGGATAGCTTCTTATCCCAGGTGCTGCACGAGCCTACCAGGGGCAAGGCTATGCTTGACCTCCTCTTCACCAACAGGGGAGGGCTGGTGGGGATGTGGTGGTCGGAGGCTGTTTAGGGGCCAGCGACCACGAGAGAATTGAATTTTCAGTATTTGGTCAAGCTCGGAGGGGCAGCAAGAAGACCTCCACTCTGGACTGTCAGAGGGCAGACTTCAGGCTACTCAAGGAACTAACTCAGAGGGTTCCTTGGGAAAAAGCCCTTAAAAACAAAGGGGTCCAGGAGGGCTGGACCTGCTTCAAGGCGCAGGGACAGGCTGTGCCAATGTGCTGGAAGATGAGCCGCCAGGGCAGACGGCCAGCCTGGATGGGCAATGAACTTGTAATAGAGCTAAGGGCAAAAAAGAGGGTGTATCATCTTTGGAAGAAAGGTGAGGCAACCCACTGAATGTTTAAGGATGTTGCTAGATCATGTAGTTAAAAAATCAGGGAGGCAAAAGCACATTTGGAGCTTAGCCTGGCCTCTGCTGTGAAGGACAACAAAAAGTCCTTCTATAAATACATGAATAGCAAGAGGAAGGGCAGGGACAACCTCCACTCCTTGGTGGACACGGAGGGGAACGTTGTAACAAAGGATGAGGAGAAGGCAGAGTTACTTAACACCTTCTTTGCCTCAATTTTTACTAGCAGAACAGAATGTCTTCCAGACAGCTGGCCTGCAGAGCTGGCAGAAGGAGCCAGGGAACTGCATAGTTTCCCTCTGTTCCAGAAGGAGGGGATAGTTAGAGATATCCTCAGCCGCTTGGATCCCCACAAGTCCATGGGACTGGATGGGATCCATCCTAGGGTGCTGAGAGAGCTGGCAGATGTGCTGGTCAAGCCACTCTCCATCATTTTTCAGCAGTCCTGGCTCACTGGAGAGGTCCCAGAGGACTGGAAGCTGGCCAACGTGGTGCCCATCCACAAGAAGGGTCGGTTGGATGAACCAGGGAATTCCAGGCCTGTCAGCCTGACCTCAGTGCCAGGCAAGGTTATGGAGCAGGTCATCTTGAGTGCAATCACACAGCACTTAGAGGATGGCCAAGGGATCAGGCCCAGCCAGCATGGGTTTAGGAAGGGCAGGTCCTGCCTGACCAACCTGATCTCCTTCTATGATCAGGTGACCCACCTGGTGGATGTGGGGCAGGCTGTGGATGTAGTCTACCTGGACCTCAGCAAGGCCTTTGACACTGTCCCCCACAGCAAACTCCTGGCCAAGCTGTCAGCCCATGGCTTGGATGGGAGCACACTGCGATGGGTTAGGAACTGGCTGGAGGCTGAGCCCAGAGAGTGGTGGTGAATGGTGCCACAGCCAGCTGGCAGCCAGGCACCAGTGGTGTGCCCCAGGGATCAGTGCTGGGCCCCATGCTCTTTAACATCTTTATTGATAATCTGGACGAGGGCATTGAGTCCATCATTAGTAAATTTGCTGACGACACCAAGCTGGGGGCAGGAGTTGATCTGCTGGAGGGTAGAGAGGCTCTGCAGAGAGACCTCGACAGGCTGGGCAGATGGGCAGAGTCCCAGGGCATGAGATTTAACACATCCAAGTGCTGGGTTCTGCACATTGGCCACAACAACCCCAAGCAGAGCTACAGGCTGGGGTCAGAGTGACTGGAGAGCAGCCAGGCAGAGAGGGACCTGGGGGTACTGGTCGATGGTAGGTTGAACATGAGCCTGCAGTGTGCCCAGGCAGCTAAGAGGGCCAATGGCATCCTGGCCTGCATCAGGAACAGTGTGGCCAGCAGGAGCAGGGAGGCCATTCTGCCCCTGTACACTGCACTGGTTAGGCCACACCTCGAGTCCTGTGTCCAGTTCTGGGCCCCTCAGTTCAGGAAGGAGGTTGACTTGCTGGAACGAGTCCAGAGAAGGGCAACAAAGTTGGTGAGGGGTTTGGAACACAGCCCTGTGAGGAGAGGCTGAGGGAGCTGGGGTTGTTTAGCCTGGAGAAGAGGAGACTCAGGGGTGACCTTATTGCTCTCTACAACTGCCTGAAGGGAGGTTGTAGACAGGCAGATGTTGGTCTCTTCTCCCAGGCAGCCAGTACCAGAACAAGAGGACACAGTCTCAGGCTGCGCCAGGGGAGGTTTAGGCTGGATGTCAGGAGGAAGTTCTATACAGAGAGAGTGATTGCCCATTGGAATGGGCTGCCCAGGGAGGTGGTGGAGTCACCATCATTTGAGGTGTTCAGGAGACTTGATGGGGTGCTTGGTGCCATGGGTTAGTTGTTTAGGTGGTGTTGGATTGGTTGATGGGCTGGACATGATGATCTTGAAGGTCTCTTCCAACCTGGTTTAATCTATTCTATTCTGTTCTAGTTCTAGCAGCTCTAGTTCTGAAAGCTTCCACACAACAGTTCTCTTTTTTGTTCCAGAAGCCCCTCTATCCTTGCCTGTATTTTTGCACTTGCTTTAAAATAAAGCTCCTGCCAAAATGCAGGTGCATGAATCCTGTACAAGCCATGCTTAAACAACACGTTGAACTAATACTTCACAAATTGTGATCTCATCTCAATCATTGTAGTTTAGACCTGCTCTAAACAAATCACCTTTCGATCTGGTATTAAACCTGTCTTGCAAACTACTGGTCTAATGATCATATGGAATTCTTCCCAAGCATAATTAGCTGTTCTGTTTTAGCTTTCACCAAGCTAAAGTCAGGAAAAAAGGCCTTAGTAATTTCTGAAAGAAAATGCTGAGCCTTCCTCTTGGAATAGCAGAACTTGAATCCAATGAACTTTCCACTTTTGGGATGACACAAGCTGCCTGCTTGCCACAATTATTGAGTTTGTATTGCCCAGGTTTGCACAATGATGGGGAGCTTGGGGCACTCCAAGGAGCAGCAGGTAGTGCTGTCACCTTGCCTTGTTTGGGAAATGGCTCTTGAGAAAATTACTGATAGTTACAGAGGGAACTGAAACTTGTGGACCATCCTCTTCAGCTTTTATCATTGTTAATACCTCTACTGAACTGCCCCATGACAGAGCAGGAGAGATGATGCTTTTATGCTACTCTGAGTATTTCCTCAGCAGTGCAGATGCTCAGAGTTGATAGAATGTTTTATTTAGGTTTTCTTCTTTTGAAGATTAAAACCCAATGAGTTTAGAATTGCTCTAGTGAAGTAGGGCACAATGTATGTCTTTGTAGTGTATAAGTTTAGGGTAGTGAGGCAGGAACTGAAACTGAAAATGCTTAAACTTTGGGTTTAGCTAAAAACTTCTGGCTACTGGTAGTTGGGGCTTTAGAAGTGGGACCTGGTTAAAGTGACTTTGGGTTGAGTAAATCCTGATGGAAAAAGCCAATGAAAGATCTGTGTGCCAACAGAAAACTTGCTGACACGCTGCAAATAGTGCAGAAGGCCTCCCTACTTGAGCAAAGCTGGTGTTGGGGTGGCATGCAGAAGCTGGATGGGTTGGGACTTGCACCACAGGCATTTTACCCTGGGAGTTTGCCTGAAACTCACTGCAGAGCCAGCATCTGCCTGCCCCTTTGTTAAGCATGAAATTCCACATTGCCATTTTAAGATGTGACTCAGCACTGTTTTGATAATGGTTGTTAATTAAGTGGCTACACAGATAGAAACAATTATATGAAACTAAAATTGGGGAAACACAATGTGAATATTAGCAAACATTTCTAGGAGCAAAAGGTGTTTGGCTGTGAAATCTCCCAAAAAGCAATGCAAGCTCTTGCTGAGACACTTGCAGATAGAACGAAGGACAGAACACTGCAGGGAGTTGCATTGCCCTGATGTCAGCCTGTGTGTGACCTCTGACGGCTCAGCTGTTACTAAATTCCAGTGATAATTTTGGGAATAATTACTCCCTGAGTTGTTGTAGTTCATTATAGTCTTGTCTAACGGGTCAAATTACTGGGAAGCTAAAGCAGATCCAAGATGAGTTCCTGAAGGAATTCTTTGGGTTGCTTGATCAGTGGTTTGACATTTAATATAAATGTCTTTTTACTAGCTGCCAGTCACATTTTGCACTTTGATTTTTAACTTGTTCTCACTTCGGCAGCTCCTGATCTATACTATTGTGAACTGAGCACTCTGTATGAACTTTACTGTGCTTTGAGAAACACAACCAGAAACATTTTTCTGTGGTTCCTTGTCCCAGGATGTTCCTCAATTTTCCTGGAGATGTTCTTTAGTCCATAGAGTAAGAATTAGTAATTAAAGCGCAACTGCGATAGCTAAATGTTCATCAAAGCTTTGTGCTGTGGGTGGCTGTGCATACATTTCACAGTCTCACAGTATCACCAACGTTGGAAGAGACCCTGAGGATCATCGAGTCCAATGTGTCTCCACAGACCTCATGACTAGACCATGGCACCAAGTGCCACATCCAATCCCCTCTTGAACACCTCCAGGGGTGGTGACTCCACCACCTCCCTGGGCAGCACATCCCAATGACGAACGACTCGCTCGGTGAAGAACTTTCTCCTCACCTCCAGCCTAAACTTCCCCTGGTGCAGCTTGACACTGCATCCCCTCATTCTGGTGCTGGGTGCCTGGGAGAAGAGACCAACCCCTTCCCTCAGCCTCTCCTCACAGGGCTGTGCTCAAGGCCTCTCCCCAGCCTTGTTGCCCTTCTCTGGATACCTTCAAGTGTCTCGATATCCTTCTTAAACTGAGGGGCCCAGAACTGGACACAGGACTCAAGGTGTGGCCTAACCAACGCAGAGTACAGGGGCACAATGACCTCCCTGCTCCTGCTGGCCACACTGTTCCTAATACAGGCCAGGATGCCATTGGCCCTCTTGGCCACCTGGGCACACTGCTGGCTCCTGTTTAGGCAGCTGTCAATCAGCACCCCCAGGTCCCTCTCTGTTTGGCATTTCTCAGCCACTCTGCCCCCAGCCTGTAGCTCTGCATGGGGTTGTTGTGGCCAAAGTGCAGCCCCTGGCACTTGGACTTGTTAAATGCCATGCCATTGGACTCCGCCCATCTGTCCAGTCAGTCGAGGTCCGTCTGCAGAGCCTTTCTGCCCTCTAACTGACCAACATCTGCTCCTAACTTGGTGTCATCTGCAAACGTGCTGATGACTGACTCAGTCCCCTCATCCAGATCAATGAAGATATTAAAGAGGATGGGGCCCAGTACTGATCCCTGGGGGACTCCACTGGTGACTTTAATGTAATACAGTTCCTGGCTGCCCCGAGAACCTGAACAAATGCTTAAACCCCACTGAAATCCAAGGGGCACTGGGATGTGCTCACAGTAGTGATCCACAGCTGCCAAACCTGCTCATGCTCATTTGCACAAACTATTCACACCAGCTTGAATCCTTGCGTTGCCTGAATTAACAAGCGAGTGAACACCCAAGCAAAGACTGTGTTTTCCAAGATGTCTTACTAATTACCCTGGTTGTGATTTAATGTTAATTATTTATTATACTTCTTTATATTCTGTAGCAGTTAATTCAAAACAAAACCCTGAAATGTTGGAGTTATGATCCATCCTTCTGGCGCAATGATATTAAGACACAATCCCTCTTAGAAAAGGTTTAATTACAAGGTATGCACTAAAGCTTCATTAATTTACATTACAGAACTAATTGCAGGTCTGGAGTTTTTTTGTTTGTTTTGGTTTTTTTGTTCTTGTATTTTGGGTTTGGGGTTTTTTGTTGTTGTTGTTTGGTTGGTTTGGTTTTGTTTTCAATACGTGTGGTGGGTTGAAAAGTCCCCTCCAACATTAAATTTGCCAGACCAGCTCAGTTGGAAGCAAATGAAAGCTGTATTTACAAGCAGAACTACAATCTACAGTGAAATGCAATGAATTTATACAAAATATACAGTATTTACAATATTTACAGGTATTTACAATTAATAAACAGCACAAGCACCCCCCCAGCCAAAAACCAGGGGAAGCAAATAGCTTCTCCCTCCCTGCCCCTCCTTTCCCCCCTTGTACATAAAAGGGGTAAGAGAAAGGAGCAGAGAGATGCAGCCAAGGTCAAGCAGAAGGAGTTAGTATCTCCCAGAACCAAGAGGTGAGAAGAAGAGACATTGTTTGGCACAACTAGTTTAAGTCCCTTATCTCTTCCAATGGGATTGTTTAGAACTATCATTATTTTCCTTTTTACACCCAATAGTAATTTATTTACATTTTACTACTTTCTGTTCAAGATCTGTGAAGAAATTTTAAAGGCATAGCCTAAAACTACTACAATGCAGCAGAAGTTCTTGAAACAATGTTCATTCTACTATGAGGGTCAAATTCTGCAGTAGTTGTACAGAAGGCAATGAATGAACTGGAGTTTAGTTGCAAATTTTCCTGCTAAATGGTGGCAGACCAATTCTGGCTAAGGTTGGAAAGGATTTTTTAAGGAATCCTGGAGGGGGGGGGAAAGAAATGTCATATTTTCATTCCAATTGGGTATCAACTAAACACAGCCACAAATCTGTAGAACTGAGTGTATTTGTTCCTCGGCTCTAAGAAGGGTGGAGCTGGGTGTTAAGAGAAGGGCCTTAATGCTGTAGTGATCCAAAGAGAGCCTGTCTTTACTGTGAATGTTTTCAGACTTGCAGTGTGTTTGGGTTTAGGTTTTTGGATTGCTCTCAAAATGGACTAAGAAAAATACTGGGTTCCAGATATTCCCAAACCTAGGCGAGTTTCAGTTTTTGAGAACGCCCCATGTGTGCTGAGTGCTCCTTCAAACATTTTATTGTTTGCAAGATTGATTTTTCAGTTCTTTAATTTGCTTGTGCAATCCTTTATCAGGGATGTAGAGGTACATCAGCATGTGTCCAAAGCAGACAGTGGTGGGGTTCTGGTGTTTACTCTCACACCCAGAGCCTGACTGCACTTGTGGGTGTGTTTAAAGGATGCTCAGTTTCCCAGTGCCGTTTTGTGCTGTACCAGACTAGGAATTCTGTGGTCTCTCGTTTAAGAAAACCATCCTTTTGGGTGGTGTTAGCTGGAAATAAAAAGCTAGTCTACATGTGATTATAGAAGACTTGCTTCAAAGCGTGTTGTGTTTGTGGCAGTGCTGGGTTTTCAGGGTAAACTCATGAATCTCCCAAGGGCAACCTGGATTAGCAAACTATACCCAGCCTGAGAAGAAAACATTTGCACAAACATCTGTGAAGGGAAACAGATGACTTTCTCAAAATCTTTAATACATTATACTGAATCAATTATCCAACTCCTCTGTGTTAACCACAGCTGAGATTTTAACTGGGACCCAGCGAGCTAAGACCCAGCGAGCTAAAAAGGAGCCTTCATCCTCTCTAAGCCAGCAGGAGTGGTGCCAAGCTGGGCTCGGCTGGGTCTTTCTTTGCAGCTCTTGCTGGCTGTTGGTGTGAAAGGTGGATGGAGCCCAAACATAGCTCGGAGCATGGCTGGGTGTATGCAGCGAATAGCAATGAGAACGGCACAGAGGCGCTGGGCTTCTCCGGTGAAATCAGAGACCGAGTCTGCAGACGTTATGGAAAGCATCCAAGAGGATGGAAAATGTGCATCAAACAGGTTCTGTGGCTACAGCGAGGAACTTCTGCGTGAGGAAGAGGCAGGAGAAGGAAGGGAGTGGAGGCAAGTTAAAAAAAAACCACCCAAACAAACCAACCCCCCGCAACAAACCCACAGACAAACCCCCAACCAACCAAAACCCAAAAACAAACAAAATCCAACCAACCGACCAAAAAAATAAAAATCAAACGACGCCGCAGAAGGAGGGAAATAAAAGGTGAGATACAGAGCGTCCAGCCGGGAACGGAGCCCTCGGAAGAGGCCTTCCCTGCAGGGCCGAGCCGAGGGCGGAGAGGAAGCGCGGACAGGCGCAGCAGTAGCCCGCCATGCTGCCTCGCGATACAGGGGCCGGCGAGGGCGGCCTGCTGCTACGGTGGGTCATGAGGGACCCTCTGCGCCGCCCTCTCTGAGCACCGCCCCGCCCGCCCCCCTGCCGAGTGACGTCACCCCCAGCTCGGCCGGCGCCATTTTGAAAGTGGAGGATTCGGGGGGGGCCCGGAGCGAGGCGCGGAGCGGGGGCAGCCCCAGAAACGGAGCCGGCCGCACCCCCGCCGCCATCCGCCGCCATCCGCCCCCTGCCGCCGCCCCCCGTCCGGCACCTGCGGCCCCGCCGCTCTGCGCCGAGACCGCCCGACCCGCCGCAGCCGCTATCGCCAGCCCAACATGGCAGGTAAGGGGAGGCTGCCCCCGCGGGGCACCGGCCCCTGCCGCCGGGCGGGGGGCGCAGGTGAGGCTGCGGCAGCGGCCTGCCGGCCACGGGCACTGGACAGCCTCCGTGCCCCGCCTGCCTCAGCTCGCCGGGGTTTTCTCCCTGGCCTCGCAGCCCGCCGCTGCCTTTCCCGAGACTGTGGCTACCGGCGTGCCGCTGCCCCTGCCTCGGTCGGTGCCCCGGCCCCGCTCTTCTCCGTCTCGCCTGCGCCTTCCCGATTTATTTTTTTTCCCCCCCTTCTGGGGGGTCGTGTTGCTCTCCCACCCACCCTTTATACCTTTCCCTCCCTTCTAAGGGGAGAAAAAAAGCCCACCCCAAAAGCAGGCAAGCAGTGAGGCGGAGGGGCTCGGTGGGGGAAGGGGTGTGTTTTGAAGTTGGGCATGCCGGAGCCTTGCAGACTGGGTGGGTCTTTCGCCTCCTTTTCCTGGCTGTTTTTTCCGCCCCACAGACGTTAGGAATCGGGTCCCTGCCCGAGCTGTGTGCTCAGGTGGAGTTAGTGTGGGCTGCACAGGGCTGCTGTGCGCGGGGAGGTGTCGAGGTGCAGACGTGCTTGTGTCGGGAATGAACTGCAACCTTCTGCAGGCTGCAGCTTTTAAGCATCTGCGAATGAGAGTAAAATTAGGTACGGGGTGTAATTAAATAATACAAGTCTGGCTGTGTTTTCTTTCTTATTTCTTCCTATGCTCGCTCCCCATTTTGCATCCCAAAGTGCTTTTGGTAGGCTAGAAGTGTGTATGCATAAGGCCTCCTCCTTCTTACTTTTCCTTGAGATTTCTTAATTTGGAAACACCTCCGCCCCCTCCTCTGCACGTTAATTGTCTTTCCAGGGCCTTGCATTTGGAGGAGCAAGCAGGAGGGGCTGCAGTAGGTTTGTGCTTTGGTTTTTTTCCCCCACACCATATGCCCATGCTCCACCCTCCTCTTTTTGTTGTAATCGTGGGGAGGGAAAGTGCTAACTCGGTTCAAGTGAATTGTATGAAAACCAAAATTTTAGTCGTAATTAGAAGGAGCAGTGGATTTCTTACAAGCTGTGCCCTTCAAGTGCTTCCATGGTGGCAGCTGCTAAATGGCAAATGAGGCTGGAAAGGGGATGTGTTGTTGGTGTGTTGGGGAATGGTAGGGGAGATGCGAGGCAGAGCTCTCCAGGGCAGCCTCAAGCAGGTCCCTCGCATAGGTGGGTGCTTGGACTTGCCTCCTCAGGCTGCCTGCCTTGCATGGCTGTAATCCTTCAGAAAAGAACTTAAGGCAAGGAAAAAATGCAGACTGGACTCTGATTGTGTTCCAGTACTTCCCTCAGCATTCTGAGTCACTTGGGTTGTTGGGGGTTTTTTGGTTATTTTTTTTGCAAAGGTTATTTTGAGGTTTCTGATTTCCTTGTCTTGGATATTTTCCCCCTTTAAGTTAGTGTGAAAGCATGAAGAAGTCCCTTCTCTGTGCTTTGTTGTCCCCAGAGCCGTGGCAGGGCTCTGGATTAGTGTGTAAATGCCATCTGTTGCTCAGCCTGTTGGAACTGTGCTGAGGAAAAGTTCCATTTTGACAGTGGCTTTCAAAAGAATTAAAAAAAAAGAAAGTCCGTTTTAGCCTCTTCCTGTATGTGCTTAGCCCTGCAGTGATTTGCTCAGCACGAAATGCAAAAGAAATGGGTGGTGTTTTTTGGTGCGTTTTGGTGGCAGGGTTCAAATGAATCGCTGCCTTCCGCCCGGCCAGTAATGTTCCTGAAGTTTTCTCTGCGATCCGTTTTCTATGGTAGTAGAGCTCGTTCACATCACGTTGTTTGCTTGCTTTTCTACTCGGATTTGCTGCCCTTTGCTTTTAAGACTGATAAATGTTTTCGTTACTTCAGCGAAGAGACTAAAACTGTGGTAAAACTCTTTTTCTTCAGCCTTTAGTGGAGGTCGAGTTGAGTGTTGTGTAAGCAAAGGAGGCTACGGGCGCCCTTGGTTTGCGTTGGATGAAGGATTGGAGCTTTCCAAAGCGTGCAGCTTAAGTTTGGTTTTGTGTGTTGGTAGAGGGTTCTGACTTCTGCAGGAGGAAGAAGGTTCCCGTGCGAGATGATGTTGGCTTTAAACGCGTGGCCCGAGTTAGCTTGGTCGATGTGCCCGACTCCAGCGAGCTCTGGGTGGCCGGAGGCTGCTGCGCTGAGCGCTGGTGTCCCGCTAATGCCAAAACAATCTCTAAAGGAAAAAGGTGGGGAGGGGCGGCCTGGGACTGTGCCTCCCGCTGCTCGGGAAGTGGGCGTGCACCGCGCTGGCTGAGATGTTCTGCTGACTATTGTGTGCTTGCTCCTGCGGGAGGCTCTCATTTTTTTTCGTTGATTGTGGTTTGTTTTTTTTTCTTAGGAGCTGGAGGAGGCAATGACATTCAGTGGTGTTTTTCTCAGGTGAAAGGCGCTGTGGATGATGATGTAGCAGAAGGTAAGAGCAATATATTTTTAGTTGTTGTGTTTTTTTACTGAATATTTTCCGATTTTTTTAACCACTCTTGAGGCAGGGGGATGTGGATGTGATCTTACTGAGATACCTCAGAGCTGCTGTAAGAACTGGAGCAAAGCAAATAGACGTTATTTGCGTTCGGATACCCAGGTGCAGGGTGGGATGAAACGGGTTTGAGTGTACTGTGCTGCACACTTCTAAGAAGGGCTGAATTCAGGCTGCTTAAATGTTTTGCTGGAATAATTTCCTAGGATTGTAAAAATTTTCCTGTCATTCAGCTTTTGATTTATTTTTTTTCCTAATCTGCAAAATGGGAATGTGATACTTGCATTTCACAGGGAAGTTTTTTGAGAGATAATTAATGTTTGTACTCTTTGAAAATCTAAGTGTTAGATAAAGATTAGGTCATTTTCCCAATCTCTCCTGCTCCTCTTAATGAGAAGAGGAAGAAATCTGAGTATTTGTGCACTCTGACTTGGGAAGTAAAGGAGGTGTGTGTTTGAAATAATACTGGAAATTGCCTGCAGTATTCCCAAGGTGGCAGTGCCAAATGTCATCTCACACTAAGATGGCTGCCTCTGGTTGTGACTGGTTGAGAAATGTCTTTCTCATTTTCTTTTACTGGGCTGCTGCATCGCTGTGCGGGAGAGCAGGCTCTCTTCTGTGAGAAGACTCCCACTGACTTCTAACTTTCTTCGTCTGTGAAGTCCTGTTTGCAGAACAGAGCCTGCCAGATCGGGAGTTAAATGTTTCTTTGCAAGCAGCTGGCCCTTGGCAGTTAGGCAATTGCAGGGCATTTTTCTTTCTGTAGGTATCTTGAATGCTCTGAGTTACAAGCAAGATTCATGCTGTGTCTAGGAAAGCCATTACTACAGTTTCTATTGTTTCCACATTCCACCTGTGGCTCACTAACTTCAGAGGCCAGTATGTCAGTGTAGACATCAGTGACTTGTTTCTATTGGTGCAGCATGTGGCAGAGAATATGCCTTCAGTGATGGGAGAGGGGACAAGAAAGCTGTAACTATGTTTGTAAAGTTTCATTTAAAGTTCTTGGGGAAATACGTTCCAAAGCTTGAACTCAAGGCTATTGTTAAATGTAATTTTTTCTTCCTCATCAGACTTCAAATTCTGAAACCTTTAATGAAATACCCAACTAAATCCTTGAAGAAGTTCAGATACTGAAGTTGTCTGTGTGGCAGGTGCTTTCAAGTAATTCTGCATTAAAACAAACATGCTGACATGCATGTAATAGAGATGAACTTTCTATATATGTGTGGTCAAGTAGTTTTCATGGGGCTCTGGACATGCAGAAGTCAGGAAATAGGCTGTCCTTGACTTCCTTGGCTATGCCGAAGCATTGTGCATTGTGTTGGGAAAGATAACTCACCAGCCTTGTACTTCCTGACAGGTTAGCAGTGCACTACGTGGACTGCAGCCGTGGTTGGGGGACTTCACTGTAAGTTCATTAACGGGCTTCGCTTTCAGCAAGCCAGACAGGATGGCTGCCAAAAACTTCTAAGAATGTCCATTTCTGACTTTATGGGAGACATAGCCTTTCTGATTTGGTGACCCAAAGAGAACTTTCACCCCAGCATCAGCTGTAGCTGACTTAAGACTTATCCTAAGACGAAAATGCAGAGCCTTGATAGACTTCAAGACAGCCTGAAATGTAAATGCCTAGATCCTGGAGACAGCTTCCAAGGCTGGTTTTGATACTTGATTGTAATGAGTTGTGGAGCTGAAATTCTCCCTCCTTACTGTGTGTTTAGCTCCCACAATTCCTGCTGGAGATGGTTAAGAGCCAGTTGTCTAATTGAAATGCAGTTTCGGCTTCCCTGCTATCCTTCAAGACTTCTGATGATACTGTTGGAAGGATTAATAATGCGTCAAGCTGGTTGCTTTTTTTCCTTCTCTAGCCATATTTCTGGCTTGGGGGCTCACTCCAATGAAACACAGCCTTGTGTGGTTCTTGAAAAAGCTTTGCATGCTGCTGGTCTTCATTCAGGATGCCCAAGGAAAAGTTGACAGTGGCTCTAAGTGTAGTCTGGGGACTTTTCTTCCTTCCCTGCCTTTCTGCCTGCTTTCTTGTGGGAGGCAACATGCTGAAAGATGAAGAAAATCATGCTGTCTGAAAGTGAGATGGTTGTTTAACCACTGTGATCTGCAAGCTGATGAGTGTGGGCTCTGACCGTCGCTGTGCCTGAGGACAGTGCCAGTTTTTGTGTGGTCATACCTAGGGTGTGGATTTTTGTCTTTTGAGAGGCTATAGAGAGATTAGATCTCCTGTTTTAGGAGAACTTGTGGAATGCTGAAACTTCACTAAAATCAGAGTGAAGAAAACAAACCCGAAGGAAATTAGGGGTTTCACTTTCTGTTTTCTTCCCCTTGGCAGTGCAGTGTTGCAATGTTTGTATTGGAAAGCTGGCTTAGGCTGAATCGGGAAGTGTTGACCAGGAATAAGGCATCGTCCGGTTAATTGCACTGATCAGCAGAGCATGAACCCTGTGGCCTCTCCACAAGGTGATCTGTGAAACATGGCTGATGGAGGGGGGAAAAAATAATATAGTAACAGCAGCAGCAACTTGGAAAAGGCCTCCTGAGAAGGCTGGTAGGCATCTTCCAAGTCAGCTCTGACCCTGTAACCTCTCCTGTAGAACCAGTATTGCTGTGGGTGCTCAGGCTGGCCTGTCTGGCTATTGCAAGGTCAGTATTTGGTAGCTTTGGCTGAAACATGAACTCTGACACATACAGGTTTTGATTTTTCTGGCTTTCTAAGCACTGTGTGATAGATGGATGTGACTTTCTTGCAGAGATAGTGAGGGTGGAAGGGAAAGAGGGACAGCTCGAGGAGAGGAGATGGCAGTGAATCTGTACCTGGAGACTGCCTGTGCCATTCTGCTGCGGCAGAGCTTTTCTGATTCGTGGAGTACAAATGTGAGGAGCAGAGGAGTAGCCTCTCTTCTGTTGATAAGTGTGGAATCCATCCTTGGTTTAAGCTGTGGCCTGGCTCTCTTGTTAAGCACAGAAATTGGGTTATAAATGGAAATCTGAGTGTCAGCATCATTATAATTTAGGCCATTGATTTTAACTAATGGCAAAAGTTTGCCTTTTTGTGATTTAGGAGTCTCCTGGGTGAGGGCAAGGGTGTTGTAGCTTGTGCTCTTGTTTCTGAAACAGCTGGCTCTTTGCTCAGCAGAAGTCTTCCTCCCCTCTTAATTTTCTATTTGTCTTGCTGGAGCCCAGTTCTGCAATGTCTGTAACTTGTTTTGTGTACTCTGGAGAATCCAGAGCCAGGACACTGGATTAGTCAGGACTTCTTCAGAGGAACATGGAGTCATTGCCCTTGGTAAGTTCAGTGATCAGGTTATCAAAAGTATCTTGTAGCAGTTGGATTTTTTCCTTTTGTGCTGGCACTGTTTCAGTGCAAGTAAGACTTAACTGTCCAGAAGCACATGGCTCTGTTTGCATAGGAGAAGCTTCCTTTATGGCAATGATCACAGGCAAGGATGGCAAGGATTTTCTGCAGCAATTGCTTCATCTTAAGACTTTTTACTCTTATGCTGTTCTGTTGTCCAAGAAGTGGCATAATTGCAACTCCAGTTGGAAACAACCAAGAGCTGAGTTTAAACTGCCTCTGAAAACTAGACACTTACTTAGTGAACTGAGTTTGTACTTCAGAACAAATTAAGTCAAATTTGTTTTAATCACTTGGCAGAAGGAAGAGTCAGATTTCTGTATCTGAATTTCTTTCAAGTGTAATCCAAAGATGTGGGATGCTTTGCTGTTCTTGTATCTCTGGCTTAAATTAAAAATTGGTTGGAAAAAGGAGTGAGGTCTGTGTGCCACGAACGCAGAAGTTACAGTGGTCGAGATGCCAACAGTACAAATGAATGCAACTGAATGTCATTGGCAGTCCTGGTCGATTATAGCTCTTGATCAGCTTTAGTGCTTCATGACTGGTAGGTTTAGAGGTGCTGCCTAAACAATTCTGCTCTGGGTATTTCTACCTTAGAAATTGTTTTCTGTGGTAGCTGTAGCTTCACGGAGTGTGTTTTGAAAGAACAAAAGTGAGAACTGCAGCTCCTTGTGGAAGCAGTGCTGAAGTAAGAGTTAAGAGCTGGGTGTTCCTAGCTCTACTGTCTGCCTGTTTTGTTTTTTTCCTTCTTTCTGTTCTCTTCTGGCTTGCCTATTTAGGCCATGGCTACATGTTTGGCAGCATTTCTGCTTGAAGAGGCACTCCTTCCTACTTTGCCGGCACAAGTGTTCCTGCAAATGCAGAATGAATGTGTTTGGGAAGCTGATACAGCTGACAAATTCTTAAAATTGTGATTTTGACCAGACTTTTTCAGCTGAATCGAGCCCTGCTCTGGTTCTTAGAGCTCTGTGTGTGCTTGTACCAGTGTGGGGTAGAGTGGTAAGTGGCTCAAGGCAACACAAGGACCTACCTCTTGAAAAGACTTGGTGCCTTAGAGGACTTTATGGATAGTCAACACAAGTTCCTGATCCCCAGGTGCACTGCTGCTGCTGGACAGGACTTTAAACCTGTTCAAGATCTAGCCTTTGAACAGGTGCTATCTGAAGGCCAGCAATGGAACACCATGACAGTGTTGCTCTTGGGTATTACCTGAGGAGACTGAACTAAAATACTGGCAGGGTGAAACGGCTGAAGGTCTGATGTGGTGCACTTAACACTTGCCAGAGGTTCTGCATCACTTTTGGATGTAAAGACTGAAGCTGCTCCAAGTCTGTGCTGCTTGTGAAAATAAATGGGCCTAGAGTTGTTTGGGTGGGGTTTTCTTTTACTGGGTTAGGTTGTAGTCAAATGAGATCCCTGGACTTACATCTGTATGGAGGTACCCTAGAGGTGTAAAGAAGGGGTGCTGGGAATGTGTGGTTGAGGGCAGCATGGATTGGGGTGTAAGGGAGCTGCCCAGCTGCTGTGAGGTGGCAGTTGTAGATTTTGTGTGACAGCAGGTCTCACAAACACATGGAGGGATGTGCACACAAAATGCCATGTATCACTGTGTTGTGAATCATCTTTTGGAGCACTTTTTTGCAGCTAAAGCAGCACACATGGGGCAGGTTCTCTTCCTTTGTTGTCCACACAAGCAGTGCACGGAGACAAGATCTACTCAGTACCATTCCTAGCTGTTAGTAAACAGCTCTGTGTTGGTATCAATGCAGTTCATTTTCTTGGAAGCTGTTGTAGGAAAGAGCACCACTTAAACAGGAGGTGGATTACTGACTGATTGCTTCCCTGTAAAGCACTTCAAAAAGAATCTGGCAAATGATAATCTGCTCTTGTCGTGTCTTAGAGCTCTTAATATGATTTGAAGAACTGATCTCTTGTTTGGGGGTCTGACTTTACCTAAACTCATGGATTGTCTTGCCTTTGGGTAGAGTTGGGCCTGCTTTGGTTTAGGTGCTGCTGAGGGCTGCATACAATTAAATCTGCTGTGTGCTCCTGTAGTGCAACCATCGACTGCTGGTGGAATCAAGCTAAGCTTTTTGTTCTTCAGGAAGCACCATCCTCCCACAGCAGTGTTAGTAGTATGGGAAGCTTTAACAACTGCTTGAGGGGTCTTTTTCCTGTTCTCAGTGCTTTATAGCACGCAGTACCCTGACTGTGCATAGGGTTTGCAGGGTGAAACTGAGACTTAGCCTTATGAAGAAATTATTTAACTGAGTAAAAAGTCTTGGTAGAGGTGGGCACATGGGTGGTGAATGTGAACGTAGACAACAGCTAGCAGACTGCTGTGGTAATACTCAAGGGGTGGCCTCACCAGTGGCCAGTCCAGGGGTACAATTCCTGTCCTGGTCCTGCTGGCCACACCATTGTTGATCCATGCCAGGATGCTGGTGGCCTTGACCAGCTGGGCACACAGGAACTAGCTGAGAACATTCTCTTTCAGGAAGCAGCAGTAGGCCCTGCAATCAAAATAGCCCCATCTGGGCAATGTAGACTTTTAAACATGATTGGGAAAAGCGGTAACCACAGCTACTGTGCAGCAGTAACAGTACCTGACAGTATGACTGAAAGTAATTCTTGGAGGCTTCTGTGCATGACTGTAGTTCAGCAGCAGAAACAGCAGTGGCTGTAAGCTTCTAACTTGCCATGCTTTTGTTAAGCGCTGGAAGGAAACAGCCATTCTTCACAGAAATGTGTTTTCCTCTTGGCAAGCCACAAGTGATAGCACCATGAAGAAACTCAGCATATTTAGGTCACAAGTTAAACCCTCAGGCAGTTACATTTGTGTCTCATTTTAGAAGAAAATTTGAGGGTCAGAAAATGAGGGTTTTAAAGAGTTGCATGGTAAGAGTGATTTCCAGGTATGCTTTTTTGGGTGGGAATGTTTCCCTTTATGTTTTTGGTTGCAATTCTTAAATTAATGACCTGGGAATAATATGCTCTCCAAACACACACAGTTGGCAGTCTGATTTTTGAGGACTTGAGAGAAATAAAATAATTGACTATATTCAGGAGCAGGTAAGGAAACTGACTCCATACTATGGCTGCTTATTTAAAATGTAGAGTAATTACCAGTATGTTCTTGCCTGTTAAATGCTAGAAATGTTCCACTTTCCTTTTCCCCTCATGACTACAAAAAGTATTCCAGGGACTATTTGACTCTTAAAAGCAGTGATTTCAGTTGGCCTTTCTCCTGTGAGTAGGTCAGTGGAAGATGCTTCCCAGAAATTGACCTCTGTGTTGTCTATCAACGGAGACTGAAGGAGTTGGTCTTTTCAAGTAACTTCGAAGGTTAAATTGGTCCATCAGAAAAGAGCTGTGTAATGAAATAAACCTTAGCTGCAACAGCCATATAACAATTCTCAAAGATGCTTTTTGGAGAGCTCCTGGACTTTTTTCCAATGGAATTGCTTAACAAACCTCTAAGTTCTTGGAGCACTGGCTAAGGATTAATTTATAGACGTACTGGAGATCATTTAACACAACAGCCCTGGGACTGGCTTTTAACAACTGTCCTGTTCAGCTTGTTTTGCTGTGAACTGTGAGCTTGAAATGGAAGGAGGAATTAGAATTCCTGTTGCATCCTGACTTGCTTCTAGGTTCATTGTCAGTTCAAGTAGCTGCTGCTTCTAAAAGAGCTGCCCCTTCCTTGGACCTTCACCAGTGCTCACCTGGGAAACTGAATTAAAATGATATGTCTGGGGTTATTTGCTGTCAGATTAATTTTATTCTGAGTTACTAGATTACTCAGGAGTTGCTTCTCTTGGAGAAATTATAATGATTTTTAAGGCAACCTGAGAAACTAAGGCACAGACCAGCTTGCTCAAGCCTCTTTCGCAGCCCTTTTGTGCTCACAGGTGATAGGTGCTCACTCACAGGCAAAACTCTGCTCCCAGGGAACTGAATTCATGTTTGAGGCCATCTCTTCTAACAGATCGGTATGAACAAACAGCAGTTGAAGATGGAACTCACAAACCTCATTTCATAGTTGAGCAGTGAGAAAATGGCAGTGCTTTAGAGAGGTGGTGGCAGCCTTCACCAGCAGCATTAGGGGTATGTGGAACTGGCTGCTGGACCAAAGTGATGATAGAAGTTCTGTGTGGTCTTCTGCCTTTTCTGTGGCAGTTCTTACTGCAGCTGCATGGGTTTGGTGGTGAGTGTTTTGGTTGGTGGTGGTTGTTGCTGTGGTTGCTTGGGTGTTGCTGAATCTTTCATTTCGCTTCCAAGTAACGTCCAGGGTCTTTCATTTTCCTCCAGACCCTCTTTGAAAATTCCAAAGCTTATGAAAGTTACTGCAAGGAAGCTGGAGATCCGTGCAGGACAGGGCTACAGCTAAAGGCTCTGTGTTCTTTTCAGCTGAAATACAGCTGTCCCAAAATCCAAAGAAAAGGTCCCAGTCTATAAATAGAGAAGGTGAGAGATGTAAAATAATAAACTTGAAGTATTTTGTGCAAATTGGTGGGTGTATTTTAAAAATGCCCATTTTTGAGATGTGTATCACCATATGCCTTGCAGAATTGTTAGCTGTAGATGCCATTTTGCATGTAAAGTGAGTGTTGAGAATCTGAAAGTCCAGGCCAGGAACTAGGATTGGCCTCTGCTTAATTTATATTTTTTTTTTTTTTTTTTTTTTTTTTTTAAAAGAAGCTGAGGCATGTGTGCTTGGGCCAGAATAGAAACATGGCAAAATACTTGCCAAGTTGAGGGGGGGGAAAGGAGGCAACTGGTAAAGGGAAGACTTTTTTCTCTCAGGTTCCAAGTGCCGCAAAAAATGCAGTAAGTACTAAAATGAACTGCTAAAGCAGTGAATGCCCATAGTGAAGCACTTGTAATGTTTTATTCCACCCTCACTTGAAAGCCAGAGCAGTGCATTCATCCCTGCTGGAAACTTCAGCTGTGTTTGTGACCTTCACAGGCGCTCTGTTCCCCAGCAAACTGCCTGCAACTCCTCTAGTGAGTCTGCGTCTGCCCGACGTTCCCCAGGGGTGGGTGAGAGTCAATGTTTGCCGTCACTCTCCTTCCCCAGGAGGAGGCACTGGAGTGTTTGAGGTGCCATGCTCTGTTGCATTCTGCACCTGAAGATGAAAAGCCTTAGACATTTTTTGTCTTAGCTTTTGCACCTGAAGTAAAAGAATAGAAAGAATGAAGCAAAGAATAGAAAGGCTCAAAGAAGCTAAGTCTGAAGCAGCAGGATTGTTTCTAGGAGGTGGTTTTTATAGCTATGGCAGCAGTACACATCAAGCCACAGCATCCTAGTAGCTGATTTTGAAAGGCACTGCCAAACTGTGATATTCTTCTAAAACACTGCTTCTAATTTTTCACTTGCAGTATGGTTTGGAATGACTTCAGCAAAAAAAGCCCCAAGATCTTCCAGTGCTCTTAGTCTGTAGCATTCTCAGTGACAAGAAAGGCATTGCCTGAAGGCTTCTGTTCTGTACATGCAAAACAGTAACACAGTGTGTTATTTCCAAATATATTGTTATTTGCAAACAGAAAACCAACCACTGGCTTTTCTGTGCTCTGCAGCCCATTGAAATTCTGGCTGACTCCAGCAGAGATTTTTCCATAAATAGCTCTGTACTACTTCAGAACACAAACAACCCCTGGAAAGATCTAAAGCGAGATCTTCTGAGGGAACTGTGTAGCCTGTGCTATTAGTGTGTGCTTAGTGCAGAGTCGAGGGGGGGCAACAGGAAGGGTTCTGTGGGTTGGGGGGGCTATCAGTAGGAATTTGGGTAGCTCATAATCCAGATTAGTTTCAGGGACTCAAGAGCCACCTGGTTTGAGCATAGGGGGAAGGAAAAGACTCACAAAAATACACATCTGTGAGCAGAAGGGAAGCAGGTATGCATTAGTATTGGTCATCACCCAATGGCTTTTGTTTTGGGCATTAGGTAGTGGGTCAAGTAAATATGACTTGAAATTATTTTGTTTTTCAATGAGCAGACACCCAACTTAAAGCTTCCTCTTAACTGCTTTTACCAATTGGATGTTAGGTTACATGAATTAATCCACGACTCGTTTTGTAGTGTGTAGATGAACATGCTCTTGAATAAGTAACACAGGGGCAGCTCTTGTGTAGGTGTGTTCAGCTATAATTGGTGTCAGTGATTCCGAGTAAGGTAATTTCTAGTCTTGAGGCAGAGGCAAGTAAACATTTGTGAACTAGATGAAGAGGGAAGTAAATGCTTCCATATTTTGCTTTGGTCACAGGGCTGATTTTCTGCTAGTCCTGTTGCTCATTGCAGAAATCTCCCTTGAAAGGGACCCAGAGGGCATGAAAACAACATTGGCATTTGTGAAATCCCCGCTCCGAGTGGCAGACTCTTCGCTGTCCTTCTCGGCCCCTGTTATCAAGCAAATGTGTTTATCAGCTGTCACAGCAGGATGAGGACGGCATCGCAGAGAGTGGGGCTGACAGGACCTTGGGAGCTTGTTAGTACATTCTCTAAATCTTTCAGATGAACCTGTTACTGCTGTTGGACTTTGAGTGAAAACCCTTCATCAGCAGAGATTCTGCAGGCTCAGAAGCATGTATTTGAAAGCTTAGCTCCCCATGGGCTGGGTATCTCAAGTCTGGAATGACTTTTTACACTGTCTGAAATAACTTCTGCTGAGGGAACGCCTAGAATTTGTGTGGGGATTGAGTTGCCTGCTGGGCCTGGATGGAAGTGAGCCCCAATGCCCAAGACAAGGGAGTGCCTCTGTGCCATGAACTGGGTCTCACTTGTTGGGGAGCACAGCTCAGCTGCTGACACTTGCTTTCAGGACTATTTTTTTTTTCTTCAAGTTTTTTTTTTTTTCTTCATTCTACCTCAGCATATTGAGAGCAGTTCCCTAAGGAAATGGAGGTACAACTAAAGTAGCAAAGCGCTCCTCCTGTCAAGGGGCAGTGGGCCTGTGTTTGGGAAAGTGCAGATGTGCTTGTCAGAAGAGGAAATGAAGCTTGAGACTTAGGCCAAGGTTTTTAATGCATTTTGGGGACTCGTTGTGTGATGTCTAACTTGAATTTCATGGTGTGTGCCCTGTGAGGATATGGAGCCCTCCTGTAGGCATTGTGTATGGCTCTGAGGAGCCTGCTGAGTGTGGTACCATGACTGAGCTCTAGGAATACAGATTTTCCAGAGAAGAGGCTTGAGGTGGAGTTCTGGTCTCCTGCATCTTCACTCTGCCTGTGGTTAATAGGATGTTCTTGATCGGCAGGTCAGCAGCATGTTGTCAGAGAGGTCAGAAGTGACGGTGCTGTTTTCCTCTTAACAGAGGCTAATTTCTCTGTTCCAGCATGGAGTCTACTCTGGAAAAATCAGTAAACTTGAATTTTTGTCCTCAGCAGTGCTAAAATGGCGATGCTTCTTGAAAATTATATATGTAGAACCAGTTTTGCTGCAGCTTTATTAATGATAACATTGTAGAGTAGCTCTGCAGGTAGAAGACATGTTGGAACAAGTTGTGTACCAGAGCACTGTGTACAGATCGCTGTGTTAGAGCAATCAAATCTGATAGATATGAGCCTTTTAGTCTCAGTTCTCCTCATACTGCTCAATAGGTTCCTCAGTTTCATGAGTGATAGTCGCAGAACACGCAGGTACTTAAGGGGGTCCTGTATGAAGCTGTTTGGGCATGGAGTTAGTTCCTGCTGGAGTTAATTTTGTTCTCCTATAATTAGATATGTCTGATCTGTTTGTGATTGTACAGAGGACAAAAATGATGAGTAACTCTCCAAATGAATTCTGCATAGTACCAATACAACTTAACGCTTCTGTTAGCTCTGGCTGGGGGACCTCTCAGTAATCAGTGCAGATTTTGCTGGCTGAACACTGTTTCTGGGGTGGAAATAGAATTGGTGTGGACTGTTCTCATGCTGCTTCATTAAATAATTTATTTAAAGGCATAATGTGGGCCTGAAAGACATGGTCCCTGTGATAGGAAATGTTAGAAACAGGAAAATTCAAAGGGGAAAATTCAAAGGGGAAAAGCTCTTCTTGCTTCAATTACTTAACCACTGTCTGGAGTAGTATTCAACCTGCTTCCTCTCTAGTACAAACTGTAGAAGCAGAGAGCTTGATATAAAGCTAGGTGTGACACATCCCTAGGAGGAGAATTACTGCTCTTTTTCCGTTTCTCTACCTAAAAACTGATTGGAAGCTATCAGCATCTAAGTACTCTGATGTTCAGAAAATGGAGCCCCAGGAGCTGCCGTGCAGAACAGCAGGCTGGTGTTTCAGGATGCTGAAATGTTGGGCCCGCTGTTGGTTACCTTCTTTGGTTAGAGGCAGAGCGGTTCTCCAGGCTGGAGGGAGGAAAGCCTGTGGGCAGACTTGAGGTTGTTTGGGCTTTTTTCTTGATGATATGGTATAGCAGTGGCTGCAAAGAACAGGCTGAAGGAGAAACTGTGACCTTTAACTGCTTGTTCCTAGTTGTGAAGAAGCGTTGTAATTGGACAGCCCATGAGGTTGTTCACCTGCCTGGCTAAGGTCATTCAAAACTGGCACAGGAGTGGGTCTGGATTTCTGCCATTTGTGCCTCTTGTGTTTGTGATATTAATAAACTAGTGTCAAATGTCCTGGGAACGGGTCATGCAGGTTGAAAGGGCTTTGTTTCAGCCAACAATAGACCTGGACTAGTGTGAATAGGACAAGCAAATAGGCACTTCCGTTCATATTTTAAGGAATAACTTGAATTTGGAGAAGCCTAGGTATTAAGAGACTTTAGTGCTCATCCTCTGCTTTTTGTCCCTGGTAAGATGTTCCCTGTATGTACATGCATGTGTGGGGGGCTTTCTAAATATGCTGGCAGTACTAGAGGAAGACAGAATCCCATTTGGTTTTATACTCTTCAGGTCAAAACTCTAAACCTAGATAATGATGATCTGGAGGGGAGAATTTTCCTTCTTGTTGCTTTCCTAACCAGGTTTGTTCCTCATATTAAGGAGACTCCAACTTATGTTTTGCTGTTTCCACTGTTAATTTTTATTTATTTATTTTTTTAAATATCAGCCAGTTCTGGAGCCAGTTAACCTCATTAATTAAACAAGCAGTGCCTGGTCAGCAGGAGCTCTTTGGGGTGCTTGCATCTGGACGATCCATGTAACTGTGCTGAGAGTGCTGTTGGCTTGCAGCTTCTTGTGAGCCCAGAGATATTGCTGTGATCAGTTGATTCAGTCACCTAGTGGAGGAGGTTGGTTTCCTGTGCCTGTGCTCTGAAAGGAACTGCAGTGATATCTTAAGGTTTGAAAATAGTAATTAATCAGGGGTGTGAGGGTTAATGGTTTCTATACAGAAACCAAACAGCTTTGCTTGTGTTTATATGGAGAAAACATTCTTCTCTCTGCTGTCGTTATGTGTTTATTGAGAGAGGGCTTTTCACAGTCATTTTTCAAGCACTTTCTTAACTAATTTGAAACCAACACAAAACCATGTAGCTGTCTGATAGCTGAAATGGGGTCAAGGCACCAGTTTGGGATTGTTTTCAGACAGTGCAGGCTGGCCCTGTAGCTTATATGTCTTCTGTAGGTTTGGGACTTCAGTTGCATTATCTCTGGGTTATCTAAGAACCTGTTATAAATGCATCTGTAAATTCAAAGCCATCCTGATAGGTGTCTGCCCTGTGAAATAGTAGTCTCCAGGTACTGGTTCCTTCCCTTCCCTTGGTGCGCTACTGTTAAGGGATTGAATTAAAGCTCAGAAGTGCAGATACTTTGCTGTCCGGGCTTGAAGTTGGTGGTTTTGGTTGGTTTGGGGGTTTGGTGTTTTGTTTTTTTTTTGCTGTTGTCAGAATGGTGCCTTCATGTATGTTTGATGTTGCCCTACAGTGTTTTATATCTTAGCACCTGAAATGCCACCTTTCATCTTGGTGCCAGAGATGTCTCAAGATGTTTTGGGGGAGGAGAGAGACAAATCTGATCTCCCAAGCATGGGTAACTTCGTGGAAGTCTCTTTACAGACAGTAGTATGTGT
This sequence comes from Dryobates pubescens, assembly GCF_014839835.1. Taxonomy (NCBI): domain Eukaryota; kingdom Metazoa; phylum Chordata; class Aves; order Piciformes; family Picidae; genus Dryobates; species Dryobates pubescens. The sequence continues at coordinate 12,160,216 of NC_071642.1, forward strand.
CCTCTGAGGGCTGTGGTTATCAGGTGAGGACTTGGTTATTTGTCTCAGACACTAGTGCTTGAAGAGGAGGGCATTGAAATGAAGTCAGCAATAAACAACAGAATGCATCCTATCTCCAAAAGCCAGTGATGTTGGTGACAACAGAGCACTACACGACTGCTTCTCCCTCAGATGCTCCTCCCTGGTGCTGTCTGGCATAGCAGGGATCATTTCCATGCTTCTGGACAGTGAAAGCAGCCCTCTATGCTTGCCAGACTCCACCTAGGGACTGTAGCAAAATCAGCAGCCTGCAAGGGAGGAGGCAGCACGCTCTGGAGATGCCAAAGGACTTAAATAACCCAGCGTGTAACTGAGAGAGGAGCTGGAGTCCCCCTCTGCAGATAAAAGGTGAATGCTGATGGTTTGCCTTGGCAAGGAGGGTGTTAACCCTGATGAAGATCCTGGAGCGGATTGGTGCACTGTGGAAGATGAGATGGTTCCCCTGCCAGCTCTCAAGCAGCATGAATCCTGCCCCGTTCAGCACCAGTACCTTGATGTCTGTCTGTGTTTTTGACCAAGGTATGGGAATGCAATGCTCTCAATGGTGAGTTATTGCTTTACAGTGTCCTGGTGGTGGCTTTGCTGATCTCACCCTACTTTGGGACTACTCAAGCAGAAATTTTTCTGCCTACTTTTTCAGCGTGTTTGCTTTGCCCTTGGAAACAGAACAGTCCAAGACTCCAGTGTGCTGCATTCTAACAGCTAATTATTTTTCTGTTGTGATTGCTGCTAAGGGATGTAATTTGTTTACAAATCAATCCAAGTACTTGGAAAGATCATCTGCATGGTGTTGGGCAGGCATCCGAGGGTTTTCAGCACCTGGTCACCCCCAGCCTGATGGACGTTTTTGGAGGTGTGGTGGGGATATTAGAGCTGAAAGTTCCATCACACAGTTGATTGTATAGACCAAACAGGACTTCATCAGCTTGGAGATCACCAGTAGCAAGCTTGGATAATCTTGAAAGTTAAAGTAGATGCCAAAAGGAAGAAGGTTGGGAACACTTAAAGAGGAGCAGTCGGCTTCCTGCTGCATGAGAGCCTTGTGTAATTGCAATCTCCAGCACCCCAGCAGAGCTGAGCAAAGGCTTTAGCCCTTCCCTTAAGGCTGTTGTCTCTTCTAACCACAGGGCTTGAAGCCTAAGGCTTTTGACCTTTTACACCAAGTAGGTAGTGTGATGAATTTATCCATCTGGTTTTAGGTGGATATAGATTTGTAAGATTTTTGGGTTATGGGGTTTTTTCTTTCAGTTCTCCTTGCACATCCATGTCCATATTTAGATCTGCTGATAGCTGCTGTAATGTCTTCTCTGAAGAGCTCATAGTGTTAGATCTGTGCTCATCAAATCAGTAATTACTGTGTGTTCCTCTCACTGCTGAGAGGGGAGTTATCTTGGTTTTCTCCAGCTGATCATTACCTTAGGGCCTTCTCCTAGCAGAGGATTGCATTACATTGTGTGGAAGAGTAACAATCAGACTGCTTGGGTTGCACTTCACTCTGCATACTGCGTTTGATTAATTGTGTGTTATCTGTGTGCCTTGCTCACCTGTCAAGGTGAACACTGAACAGTGTGCAGCTGTCAGTCTTACAGAGGGGACATCAATCACTTCATCTTGATCATAAATTAATGACTAAAGTAACTGCTACCTTCCAGGGAGAGGGGAAATAATGTGTGCACTCAAATCAAGGGGTTCTTATGTGTGATCTGGATCCTGGTTTATATTCACACAAGCTGACATCGTATTTCTGTCCTTAACACAGTGTTCTTGAGAAACTGCAGCTTGTTTGTGCTTCCAGTGGTGCCAAGTATCATGGCAAGGGAGCCCGATGGAGACAGGATGATCTTGTTTCACCTTTGTTTCATGGCAGGCTGGATGTATAGCAAACACAGCTGAGCTGTGCCAGGAGGCTGACTCTGCATCTCTTGCCTCTGAGGACCTTACAGCTGAGTTTGTGTGTGCCCAAGCTCTGCATGGGCAGCTCTGGGTCAGACTTTGCCTGCCTGTGGCTGCTGTGAGTGCAGCCAGCACAGCACAGCTCACCTCTGGCCTTGGTGTCCACCACCCATCTCTGGGGCCGCCCCAGAATGATATCAGCTCATTCTGATACTGAAGTGAATGAGAGGAAAATCCTGCAGGTTTCACTTCTTCATATGCAATAACCCTCGTGCTGTCTCTGATAGCTTCTGTGATGTGCTGTACAATAGTGTCTGTGTGAACTCACTGAGTCACTTCTCTTCAGCAAGTAGTCTGCAGAGCAAGTACCAGAAACTTTTGCAACTCCAAAACAGGATGAAGGAACCATGCAGTTGAAAATGTTATTATCATGAGCTGACCGACACAAAAGCTGCAGACTTGCATATGTAAAAATCCAAGGCACTTCCTTCAGCAGAAATCTGTATCACTAAGGTTGGAAGAGACCCCAAGGATCATCAAGTCCAACCTGTCTCGGTAGACCTCACGACTAGACCATGGCACCAAGTGCCACATCCAATCCCCTCTTGAACACCTCCAGGGACGGTGACTCCACCACCTCCCTGGGCAGCACATCCCAATGACGAATGACTCTCTCTGGGAAGAACTTTCTCCTCACTTCAAGTCTAAGCTTCCCCTGGCGCAGCTTGAGACTGCGTCCTCTTGTTCTGGTTCTGGGTGCCTGGGAGAAGAGACCAACCCCTTCCTGGCTACAACCACCTTTCAGGTAGTTGTAGAGGGCAATGAGGTCACCCCTGAGCCTCCTCTTCTCCAGGCTAAACAATCCCAGCTCCCTCAGCCTCTCCTCACAGGGCTGTGCTCAAGGCCTCTCCCCAGCCTTGTTGCCCTTCTCTGGACACCTTCAAATGTCTCGATGTCCTTCGTAAACTGAGGGGCCCAGAACTGGACACAGGACTCAAGGTGTGGCCTAACCAACGCAGAGTACAGGGGCACAATGACCTCCCTGCTCTTGCTGGCCACACTGTTCCTAATACAGGCCAGGATGCCATTGGCCCTCTTGGCCACCTGGGCACACTGCTGGCTCCTGTTTAGGCAGCTGTCAATCAGCACCCCCAGGTCCCTCTCTGTTTGGCATTTCTCAGCCACTCTGCCCCCAGCCTGTAGCTCTGCATAGGGTTGCCATGGCCAAAGTGCAGCCCCTGGCACTTGGACTTGTTGAATGCCATCCTGTTGGACTCTGCCCATCTGTCCAGTCGGTCGAGGTCTGTCTGCAGAGCCTTTCTACCCTCTAACTGACCAACATCTGCTCCTAATTTGGTGTCATCTGCAAACCTGCTGATGACTGACTCAACCCCCTCATCCAGATCATCAATGAAGATGCTAAAGAGGATGGGGCCCAATATCTAAGGTGTAGCTTGAAGTTGGGGTTCAAAGAACCATTTGGCTTCTGAGTTTGCCGCTTAAAAGTGAGGGGTATATGTGTGACTGAAAGAGTGATTTGGGGTTATCACTTGTCCTTTCTGCTGTGTAACCAGATCCATGTGACTGGGCTTTTGTCACTGTGGACTCACTATTTCATTTTAGCTCTCTGTGCAGTGCTTGTGGTAATGCCAGCTCTCCTCCCTTACCTTGGGAGACTTTGCTAGAGGCTGTTGAATTTGTTTATTAATTTTCAGTAGCTCTTCTTGTTCCCCACCCTTGTGTTCCTTAGACACTGGTGTCTGAACATTGCCAACCAAATGCCTTTTGCCCTTAAGCTGACAAATTGGTACAGAGTCCTTAAAACACAAGAAAACCACCACCACCCACAGAACAACCCCCAAAACTCAACAACAACTGCACCGACCGGCAAGCAGAGGCTCTGAGATCATCTAGGTAGTGACTGTCAGAAAGCACAGGAGTCTGCCTGTCGTGGTGTCTGTGGTTGAAGCGCAGACTGGAGGTCCATGGCTGTGCTCAGCTGGAGCAGCAACTGTAGAAGAGGATCATTTCTTATGAGTGCAAGCCCCTGCAAATCAATGCAGTGATGGCACTGAGCTTGTAACTCTGGCAGGGCCAGTTGATAACTGTTCTGCAAATGTCCAGCTCTAGAAAAACCTCTTGAAGGCAGCCCCCCTTGAGCTCTGTGACAGAAGCCAAAGCTGAAGAGTGCCTTTGCTTTCTCTCAGCTCTAGCTCTCTGAGCCTGATGGTGACTGTGCAGTGTTTGTTTTTGTTCCCTTGCAGCTGACATAATTTCTACAGTAGAGTTTAACCATTCTGGAGAGCTGTTAGCGACAGGAGACAAAGGAGGGAGAGTTGTCATCTTTCAACAGGAGCAGGAGGTGAGTACTAACTACCTAAAGGACATTTCATGTTCTTCTGTCCCTGGTCATTCTCTTTTTAAAGACAAGGAGAATGCTTTTATTTGAAAAGTGTACACACAGTTGATCCTTGTGTAATAAGTGATAGAAATTAGATTTAAGAGCAAAGAAATCAGTGAGGACTTTGTGATATTATTAGAAAGTAAACTTTGAACACACTTTAGCTGCCACCTAAAGAGGTAGGGGAGCAGGACACAAAGAGACCTTGGAGGGGAAGCTGAAGCTGGTGGGTTTATGATGACCTAAGATGCACTTTTCCATACTGCTATCAGCCAGGCAAAACCATGGTATCCTAGAAGGAGAGATCTCTCTTCATTTATCCTTGTTCTTGTGGTCTCTGCAGAATTCTGCAGATGTTCCAATGCTAGGAGAAGGCCTCTGCCCCCTTGTGAAAGGTGGGGAAGCGGAGATGGAGCACTTGGGTTTTAGCTACAGCTGTGGTTAGATGTTGACTTGATTAGAGTTTGCTTCAAAGAGAGGATAAAGAGCACTTCTGTTACCATGATGCAAGTTCAAGTCTAAAAATCCTAAGCCTACGACATTCCACAGCTGCTCAGAGCAAGTGGCTGTCTGCTGCTAGCAGGACACAGAAGGGCAGGACCTTCTCCTGGTGGATCCCTCTCTGTGGTCGGTTGGTGCCATCTAGTGGGGTCTCCTGGCTGGCCAGCCTCTGCTGGGCTTTATTGGGCCAGAATCTGAAATGGTTCACCTGCTGTGTTCATCCTTGCTGTAAACTTCTGTGCTGTTTTGTTGTTCGTTTGTTTTTTTAAACTCTGGTTTGTAGCTTGCATCCTTTAAGGATACTTTAATGTAGCTTAAAGCCTTTTAGCTAATCACCAGCTCTCAAGTGAGTTGTCTTTGACTATTTCAGGTTTTGATGCATAACCCATGGCTCATATCCTCTAGATCTAGGTATAGCAGGAGCCACCTGGCTCATCAGATGGAGCTGCACATAACTGGGTTTGTCATGATACTGATTCCTCAGTCTAGTCAGTGGCAGGTGGGGACTGGATTCCCTAATGCATCAATGCTTACACCACGTGCACCACTGTCTGGAGCAAGTTTTAGCTGTAGTATTAGCTAAAAGGCAACTGTTCAAGTATTTTGGGTGCATTCATGTAGCACCTTCTGTCACACTGTGTTCAGAGAGCTGTGCAGGCACGAGCACTCTAAAGCACAAGAGCTCTGTACAGAGTTAGAGGAGCTGGTGTAACTCACCTGCTGCCAATGCGGTGCCACTTCTGGGCTGCAGTCTGGCAGCCCTTCTGCAAGGCCAGGCAAGGGACATTGCTCAAGTGTCATGCAGGAAGTGAGCACAGTCACTAATTGGAGCCAAGAGAGGAACTGACGTGGGCAACCTGCAGTTATCTAAATAGACATTTCATGTGAGGTGCTTGCTTGGGTCAACACCTCTTCTTGTTTGGTTTCCTGGGTTTGAGAGCTGTGGGGTGGTCTGATGGCTTCAGTCCTGCTTTAGTCCCAAGGATGAATTGCATTTGTTATCACTTGTTTTTATTATTCTAGTCCTTTAGAATCACAGAATGGTAGGGCTTGGAAGGGACCTCTGGAGATCAAGTCCAAACCCCACCGCCAAAGTTCACCTAGGGCAGGTCACACAGGAATGTGTCCAGCTAGGATTTGAAAGTCTCCAGAGGAGACCTTACAGCCTCTGGGCAGCCTGCTCCAGGGCTCTGGCACCTTCACAGCACAGTCCAGCATCTCCTGAAGCACAGTGAATGTACTTCACAAGTCTAGGCAGTGACCCTGCCTAACCCGCTGGGTCTCACTGAGCTCAGTTCCTCCTGTTCCTGGGGTGGGAAGGCAGCGTCACTCAGAGGTCTGGGGCAGTGTTCTGCTGCCAGCCTTTATTTCTAAGTATTTGGGCTGCTTTTCTCTCCCCCACAGCAGTAAAATGTCAGGATTCCTGCCAATCAGGGTATGAAGCAAGAGAGAATGATGTGAGGAATGTGGCAAATGTGGGCCAGCAAGGATCATATCAAGAAGTATGTTTTAGAGGTGTGAAGGGATGAAATGAATGGCTGGACGTGAGACACTAGAAGGAATGGGCAACAAAACATACCACAGGAAAGGCATCTGATGGTGCAACCTCTTGAGGTGGGTGGTACAGCAATACCTCAGAAACTGCAGCTTGAATCAGATCAGTTAACCCCAGTGGGTGCTGTTTCAGAAATGGTTCCAGTTTCCTGGCACTGTACCTGTTGCAGGCTTAGTTCATGCAGTGCAGTATTTGTGTTAGGAAGCCAGTACCTAAAATACAGCTTTTAGAAAGAGGAGGGATTGGAGCTAGGTAACCTTTAAGGTTCCTTCCATCCCAGACCATTCTGTGGTTCTGCAGGCTCATTACAGTAAGGCAAGTTGTGCACCAAAGGACACTTGGGGCACATCAGGCATAGGCAGCAATGTGTGTGGCAGTCCTGACCTCTTCTGATGGTGCTGGGCTTTCTGCCTGTGTGTGTGACTGCATCTGTATCTGCCTGCAGCCTGAAAGCATTCTGTTAACTGCATACATACCTTGATGATTTCATTCTCTTTTTAGAACAAAACCCAATCTCACAGTAGGGGAGAATACAATGTTTACAGTACCTTTCAAAGCCATGAACCAGAGTTTGACTACTTGAAAAGTTTAGAAATTGAAGAGAAGATCAACAAAATTAGGTGGTTACCCCAGAAAAATGCTGCTCAGTTTTTGTTATCTACAAATGGTAAGTCCTGCCTACACAGCTGCTTTTGCATGGTGACCTGTTGTGACATTGGCTTGCTTTGGGGACTTTGTCTAATCCTCCACTGTCAGAGGGCTGGAAATAAGTTGGCTTTAAATGCCAGTACTCAGGGCTGTGGCTTCCCCAGAGATGTGCTGTGGAACTGCACTGCTGCCTGCCCTGCAGAAGTCCCCCAGCATGGGCTGTGACATCAGGCAGTCCTGATCTGGCTGCTCTGTAGCAGAGGGACTTGGCTAAGATGTCACTTGGTGCTTCTGATGTGGGTATCTGATGGTGGGAGCTTGGATTAGTCATTCATAACAATCTTGATTCTGACTGCAACTTGCTGTAACTTTCATAAAAAGAACAAACTGTGGAGGAGGCCTTTTTAATGCTTTTTCAGCTTGTTTTCTCCAAGCAGTGTGTTTGTCTTTTTTTGGTACGTGGAGGTGGTCTTGTCTTGTTTGAAGGCTTCATATTAAAGTGCATCAATTGAAGACAAGTGTCTTTGCTAGAGCTCTGATTGCAAACTGTGGCTGCTTTATTTCAGATAAAACAATAAAGTTATGGAAAATCAGTGAAAGGGACAAGAGACCAGAGGGTTATAATTTAAAGGAAGAAGATGGACGGTATAGGGATCCTACTACGGTTACAACACTACGGGTGAGTAGTTTGCTCTCAGTTGCATTGAAGGGATTCCTCTCACCCCAGCACACAGAGGACCCTGTGGCTCAGTCAGACGTGCCCCCAGGTGCAATTTGTCGTGTTCTGCGATGCCAGCTGGCAGACAGATTTACTCCTGGGGTGATTTTGAGCTATTTTAGTCAGCCTGGTGTGTTTGTAATGCATCTGCAGCTCAAGCTTCCATTGGTCTGTATTTTGCAGGTGCCAGTGTTCAGGCCCATGGACCTCATGGTTGAAGCTAGTCCACGAAGAATATTTGCCAATGCTCACACGTATCACATCAATTCCATCTCCATCAATAGCGATTACGAGACCTACCTGTCTGCCGACGACTTGCGGATCAACCTGTGGCACCTAGAAATCACAGACAGAAGCTTTAGTATCCTTTTTGTGGTGTTGTACACGATGGGAACAGCCACTGGATTGCATTTCCTTTCATGGAAGGCTTTCCATGTGGCATGTGCCTCCATTTCCTGGTTGTTTCTCCCTGGCAGCTGTTGAGGACTTGACTACTCGAGAGGTCACTCAGCACAAGCAGTATGAGTAGTAGTCATGTGAATGGTGAAAAACAGCTTCTTGTAAAGGATAAAAAGCAGGGGTTCAAGTGAGCTGAGCAATTCTGAAGAGCAGCATCACAGCAGACTATGGTGTGAGACTTTCCTTGGCTTGCAGTAGGAGTCAAGTCAGAAGATGACTATGCACATCTCAGGGAATCGCACCATCACTTTGGTTGGACAAGACCTGTAAGATCATTCAGCCCAACCATTCTCTAACTCTGCCAAAGCTGGGGCTAAACCATGTTTTAACTCCTGTCCAGTTTAACTGGGTTCCACAGTCCTTGGCATGGAAATCTTGTCCTGCTTCCAAATTGCAGGCAGTATTTGGCTTTCATTTGCTTGCTCTAGTTCTCTTTGGCTATTCCAGGTGCATGCTGAGCTGAAGAAGCTTTGCTGAATGAAAAACATTACGAAAACTGGAGGCATTTTCTTAACCAAGTGCTGTAGATATTGTAGACATTAAGCCTGCCAACATGGAAGAGCTGACAGAGGTGATCACAGCTGCAGAGTTCCACCCCAACAGCTGCAACACGTTTGTGTACAGCAGCAGTAAAGGAACCATTCGCCTCTGTGACATGAGGGCGTCAGCACTCTGTGACCGGCACTCAAAATGTAAGCTCCAGAGTGTTACCTGCTAGCTGCTGGGTGGAAGGAAGCACCCTGCAGTGTGTGTGTGCTTGTCTTGCATTCTGCAATCTGCCAAATGGATCTAATCCCAAAAATCTAGATTTTAAAAGTAGATTTCTCTTTATTCATTACTTTGGCGAAAATAACCCAAAATCTGACCAGCTTAAGCGGGGCAGTCTGCCCAGGGAAGAATGACTTTCTGCAGGCTTCAGGAGGTCAAGGACTGGTTGAGTTTGGTCTGTCATTGATGCAAGCCATCTTCCCTGTGTGAATGAAGACTCCAGGTCTTGGTGAGCAGTGCACTTAGAGGCTGCCCCTGACTCACTGTGAAATGTTGGAGAGTATTGCCACTGTACCATTAGGGCTTTCTGGTGGAAAGCTGCAGTGTGTAAGGCAGGCAGAGGAGCCCAGTGCAGCAAGCTGCTGGAGAAAGCACTGTGTCTTGTGTTGGAAGAGCCAAACTTACTTCTTGAAATACCTCTCTTGTTTTTATACAGTGTTTGAAGAACCAGAAGATCCTAGCAACAGATCATTTTTCTCTGAAATCATCTCTTCCATATCTGATGTCAAATTTAGCCATAGTGGTCGCTATATGATGACTAGAGATTACCTGTCAGTGAAGATCTGGGACTTGAACATGGAAAACAGACCTGTGGAAACATACCAGGTATTGGGTGAGGATGGCGTAGGCTCGGGAGTAAAGCCTGGGAGGATGCTGGGTTGCTGGCAGTTACATTTGTGTTTAGAGACTGCCGTGTCCAAGAAAAGCATCAATAAGATTTGTGGCTTCCAGACGTGTCTAAAGGATCTTGCTATTTGCACACTGATTGCAGAACCCAAACCCATGCTTGGGTATGAAAAAGCCTCCCTCCCACAGAGTGGAAATGTGGCACAGTAACCTTCAGCCATGAGCTAGCACAGCCCTCAGAGTCTGCAGGTGACTTTGTAATTGCCCAGAGGAAAAACATTTCTCTGCAGAAAACAGCACTGAGAATGGCTGTTGTGTTTTCTTTTGTAAGAACATTTGTGAAAGGCTCCTCTTTATCATAGACAGGAGGAAGATCAGTCATCAAAGCACATTTTTGAGAGAGAAGCAAAGTCTGATAAATCCTTTTGGATACCTGCAGGGGTAGTGAGGGGCTGACGGGCTCAGAGGGAAAGCCTCTGCCTTCCCCACCCTGAGTGACCTGCTGCTGAGTTCTTTGGAAGTCTGGGGAGCAGGACCTGTTAGCTCCTGCATCTGTTCACGCTGCTTTGTATCTGGGCAGGGGGTGAGCAGTTGCTTCTGGAACAGTCTCATTCAGTTCACTGTGGTTTTTTTCCTCCCAGGTGCATGAATACCTCAGAAGTAAACTTTGTTCCCTGTATGAGAATGATTGCATCTTTGACAAGTTTGAGTGCTGTTGGAATGGATCAGACAGGTCAGTTTAATTCTTTCCTGTATGCACTTAAGGTCTTTCTTTCCAAGTTATTCTTGAAGCAGGCACCTTGGAGCCTGACTCAAACACCTGTTTTTGTCCATGACCTGGTTTAGGTGATGTTGAAGTACTTGAGTAGATGCTGATTTATGTTCGCTCTGAAGCCTTGGTGCTGCAGCAATGGACAGTTGCCTTGGTGTTCTGAAGGGATGTAGTGGGACTAGGCGCTGAGGTGTGTGACTTTGCCAGAGTGAAATGGCAATGAAATGTTGCAGCTGCTGCTCAGACTGGAGAGGCTGGCAGTGCAGAAAGGTCAGAGATGGTGTGCTGTAAATTTTTTCTGAGGCAGCACTACCCATACTCGAGTCCACTAGCTGCTTTATCCCTATGCCTTGTCTTTTTGGGTTGGTTTGGGTTTTTATCAGTGTCATCTGGTGTGATCTGACTTCAGAATGATCTGTATGGGAACACACCAGGCCCATTGGGCAGCAAGTGTAGAAGCTCTCTGTTTCAGCTGTCTAGTCAAAAGGTAGAACACTAGGGAAAAAACTTGCAGGAGCTTTTTCTTGGCTCTCCTTGTCTGTGTACCTTGAAGGGCCAGTGAAGGAGGAAGATGCTCCTTATTAAAATAAATCCACAAAACACTCAAGCAGTTTGAGTTTCACCTGAGACTGCAGAAGGTGCATGCTTGAGGCATCATCTTCACTACTAAAAAAGGGAGAGGTTATTTTTGGCTGAACTTTTCCTTTCTTCCTTCCCCTCCCTGCAGCATAGTCATGACAGGGTCCTACAACAACTTCTTCAGGATGTTTGATAGGAACACGAAGCGAGATGTCACCCTGGAGGCATCCCGGGAGAACAACAAGCCCCGCACGGTGCTGAAGCCACGCAAGGTCTGTGCTAGCGGCAAGCGGAAGAAGGATGAGATCAGCGTGGACAGCCTGGACTTCAACAAGAAGATTCTGCACACAGCCTGGCACCCCAAGGAGAACATCATAGCTGTAGCCACCACAAACAACTTGTATATATTTCAAGACAAAATGAATTAGGGTTGGCATTCCTAACTGGAGAGTCCACTTCCTGCATAGTTGAAATAGTTGAATCTAGTATTTGTACCTGTAACGGAGAGCGAGCAAGAGGTCCATTGTGGCACCCCCTTGGCAGTGTTTGACATGTGCCATATGACAACACACTTCACAGCTGCATGGAGAGAGCCCTGCTGCTCCCCTCCATGCCTGCCAGCCATTTAGGTGAGGGTAGGGCACTTTTTAATTTAAGATGACTACTTGCACCATCTTGCCTAATGGACTAGCCTGGACTCTACCGACCTCGGTTTACTCCACTTTTTATGCCTTCCATTGTGATGACGTCAGACACAGGGAAAGCCTTCAATCATGCTATGGGATTTAATTGTGTAACCTCATTACTGTATCATTTGTGGCCCCTTTTTTTATTAAATACAGCTCATTCTTGCTGTGGCTTGTAGCATTCCTCCGCCTCCTGGACTTCCCCTTCCCCTTTCATCCCCCTCCACCTCGCTTCGGTGGTGGTGTATAGAGAAAAACCAGAAGAAAGCACATGAAGTGGGTCCGTTTGGGGTCAGTGGTAAAGGGGGGCTGTGTTGCAACAAATGTTCAATAAACAGTTGACTGTAATCACTCCTTGCCATGTCTGGCACCAAAACGAGGAGGGGAAAAAAAAAAAGGAGAAAATAACAAACTACTGAATAAAAGTGACAAAGAATGGAGAATCTGTTTTCTTTTTTTTAAATCTACCTCTTTATACAAATACTCTGTGTTCTACCTTAGATGCATGAAAATAAAATGATGGTTTTTTGTAATGATTTTAACCAGTATTAATTTTTTTCATGGGAATGAGGAGAGGGAGGGATTTCAGCAGAATCCACATCCATGAGTGGCAGCAGCAGCAGCTGTGGTGTATGCTGACCTCTGCATCTTCAGCCGTGCCCTGCTGTCAGGTTGTGCCATCTGAGCAGGGCACTTCCTCTGGCAGTGTCCCCAAAGGCTTTGCTTTTTTTTTTTTTCCCCCCTTTTTTTAATTGGAACAGGAAGTGAGGTTTTGGGCCTAGAAATCTACTTTATGGGAATAATGTCTTAATGTTGAGTTTTGTCCTGGTTTCTTGATTGCCTTTTGTTAGAATGCAAACCTTAATGCCTTGTTTGGAGTGCTGAGTTCCCTGTGGCTTTTTCAGTTGTCTGAGTTCTTGTCTGTAGTGCAGACGCTGAGCACATGCAGAGCTCGCTGCAGCATCCTGAGCTGCTCTCCTGTCTGTGCTTTGTGGCTACCAGTAGCACTGGAACTGTGGTCTGACTGTACAGGTGTTTCTCCTGCCTTCTGGTGTTGCAGAGTTGTACTTACAGAAAGGTGCATGGTGCAGATCAGAAACACCTGGAGTGCAGCAGCTGCATGACATGAATACTTGCAGTTGAGAGATTGAAAGTCCTTAGCAAACAAGGTTTAGCCAAAGATGAACCAGATACTGATGCTTTGTAAGGCTCATGAGTTTTTACTGCCAGGTATTTTTGCAAATTGTGCTTTTAGGTTTAGTCTTCCTTCATGGAAAAGGTTGTCCTGCCTGGGAAGATTTTTGCTTTTTGGTTACCTATATTGAAATTCTTTCTGTGGCTTGGTTCTGGGTAGATATTATAATGCCTCTATTTGATCAGCTAAGTTTAAGGTACTGTTTCTGCTGTAAAATTATGGCTGGGTGAGGTTGTTACAAGATTACTCTTGCAGACATCCTTTAATTTCTTTAAGTCCTTGTGCAGTGGTTTGAAAATGTAAAGATTCTAATATTTATTAGGTCTGGTTTGCTTAAGTATTTGTCTTGTACCATGCATGCCTGACCATGAGCCTTTGTAAGAACTTGACCTTTTTATTTTCACCTGTTAGCCTTGTAAAAATGTTTAACTGCCCCAGGGAGAGCAGCTGTTTTCCAGTGGGTGAATGAAGCAGTAGTAGATCCTACTCCTGCCTACAGAGCATGTGACTAATTGTACTCAAATGACTACTTGCTAATATAGTTAAGGAGACAACTGGTGAGTAAAGTTAATCATGTGTATGGGTGTTTACAGGATCAGGGCCAAGGTTTGTTCTTACTGCAAGAGCAAAGAGGTAATGAGACTGACACCAGGGCAGGTAAAACTCATCTGCACTGTGTGCAGAACAGCACAAGGTTCAGGCCTGCTTCTCTGGGAAGACAGAGGTGTGGGGACTGCTGCTCTTGTGACTCTGTGCACTGAACACCTGGAAAGGTTCTTGGCACAGACACAAGGAAGTGAGGATGCAAAGAGGACACAGACTAAGCAGGTAGCTTGCCCTAGAGCACAGTATAGCCTCCCAGCAATACCACACCCAAGTGAAGCTGCCTGTGGGACCTCAGCCTGTGTGTTGGGATGGAAGTGGGTTAAAGCTGGGCTTGGGAAGAGCTCTGGTTTTTGTCAGTAGTGGTGACCCCTGGCATGTTTAACTTGCCCTCACCAAAACCAGCTACTGACCTTGCTGTCATACTATCCAACTAGATAATTCTCTAAGCACACTGTCCCTTGACACATGTTGTAAATCTTATATTTTATTAATAAAAGTATGCCTGGAATATGTTTTGTCAGGTGGCTTTTTATCCTCTGCCTAGTCCCTCTCCTTTTCTCTCTTTACAGGTGTTTGTGCACTTGCTGAGCTCTCGCTTTCTGCAAGTTGAGCAATTCTCTGACTTCTGTGCTGTGGTTTCTGGGCCAGGCAGGGGGTGTGTGTAATTCTGCCTTCCACCAACAGGCTCAGTTACAGAAATGAATGCTTCATTCCAGCAGCCTCTTCCAGTGAAATCAGTGCAAATCCTCCATTCTTAATCCTTGGGTACTGGACGAAACACAGAAAAGGAGTTCTGCTCCCTAGTGTCTTGTCATGAAGCCAGTGATGATACCCAAAGCCAACAACTGCCCCTTAGGCTGCTAGTGTCTGGAAGATTGCAGCCATGCTGAACTGCAGCAGTGTCACTGCCAGCGTTCACTGCTTGCTGTCACCAATGCTGAGGTCTGATGAAGGCAACTTCTGTGCTTGGAGGCCCTTCATTTTCCTGCTGAGAAGTGTCTGCTGCCTTGAAAACATGGAGAGTCAGCAGCAGCCTGCTTGCCTCTGCTCTTCTGGTGGGGTTGGACCTTCAGCATTTAGTATTTTACTGCACATTGTTTTGTTCTCAGAATAGAATAAACCAGGTTGGAAGAGACCTTCAATATCATCGCGTCCAACCTATCAACCGATCCAACCCACCTAAACAACTAACCCACGGCACCAAGCACCCCATCAAGTCTCCTCCTGGACACCTCCAGTGATGGTGACTCCCCCACCTCCCCAGGCAGCCCATTCCAATGTGCAATCACTCTCTCTGTATAGAACTTCTTCCTAACATCCAACCTAAACCTCCCCTGGCACAGCCTGAGACTGTGTCCTCTTGTTCTGGTGCTGGCTGCCTGGGAGAAGAGACCAACATCCATCTGTCTACAACCTCCCTTCAGGTAGTTGTAGAGAGCAATAAGGTCACCCCTGAGTCTTCTCTTCTCCAGGCTAAGCAACCCCAGCTCCCTCAGCCTCTCCTCATAGGGCTGTGCTCCAGACCCCTCACCAACTTTGTTGCCCTTCTCTGGCCACGTTCCAACCTCCTTCCTACAGTGAGGGGCCCAGAACTGGACACCACCTAGTTTGAGCAGCCTCTGCTGCTCATGATGAGCAGAAAGCCCCCTTTTTTTATTTTTTTTTCTTTGCCCTGCCCTCTCAGAGAGAGGCTGCTGGGTGGTGGAATAGATGGTATCAAAGAACAGGTCTGGTGAGGAGCAGCTGAGGGAAATGGGGTTGTTCAGCCTGGAGAAAAGAAGGCCGAATTGGGTGTTCTTAGGCATGACACAGCTGGGAACTAATTTCTTGTGCACTGGCCTCAGATTCTATCTCGGGCTGTAGGTGATGAGTCCCCCCACGCAATACATCGCTGCTGGCTGCTGTCAGGAGATGTTCCTTCTGCCCTTTGCCCTGTGATAAGCTGCTGGAAGTAGAAGGACTGGGAGGTGGCATTGAGGTGGGGAGAGGTGTGTTGTGGGTGGAGCTGGGAGAGTGAGGCTGCTGTGCAGAACCACAGTTTCTTTAGTGCTGGTCTGTAAGGTCTTGTTTAACCTGGACAGAAAGGTGCTGGCTTGGAAAAATGAGCAGTAGGAGAAGGGCGGCAGTGGCTGGATTGAGGGCTTCCTTCTGCTGTGATCCAGCTGACAGCCTCTAGCAGTGGGAATTTCACTTGTCTACACAACCTACTCCTGCATTTTAATAATCTCAGCTGTTTGCAAACAACACAGCCCTGGTGTCTCCCTCGCAGGAAGCAGTGCTTGTGGTTTGCTCTGATGCTTTTCTGTATGGGTGCTCCCCACTAGGAGGCAAAGCATCACCGACCAGCGACAGGAGCTCTGAAAAGGGATCCAGTGGATCCACCAGTTGTCTGCAAGGACTCTGATCTGCTGCTGCTAAGAGAATAGAAATTCTGGGCTTCCCAGTTCAGGAGGGACAGAGAACTCACTCCTGGAGAGAGTCCTGCAGAGGCTGGGAAGGTGCTGAGGGGTCTGGAGCATCCACATGATGGGGAGAGAGTCTGAGAGCCCTGGAGCTGTTGAGCCTGCAGAAGAGCAGCCTCAGAGGGGATCTGATCAATGCTCAGCAAGAGGATGGGACTGGGCTCTTTTCAGTGGTACCCAGGGACAGGACAAGGGGCAATGGGCACAAACACAGGAGGTTTCTCTTGAAATTAAGGAGAAACTTCTTTACTTTGAGGTGCTGGATCCCTGGAGCAGGCTCTGGAGTCTCCTTCTCTAGAGAGATTCCAAACTCACCTGGACATTGTGATCCTGGACAAGCTGCTGTGGGTGCCCTGCTTTAGTAGGGGGTTTGGACTGGATGAGTTTCAGAGGTCCCTTCCCACCCTCACCATGCCAGGATCCCAGTAGACATAGAATCATAGAATCAGTCAGGGTTGGAAGGGACCACAAGGATCATCTAGTTCCACCCCCCCTGCCATGGGCAGGGACACCCCACACTAGATCAGGCTGGCCAGAGCCTCATCCAGCCTGGGCTTAAACACCTCCAGGGAAGGCACCCCAACCACCTCCCTGGACAACCCATTCCAGGGCTTCACCACTCTCATGGGGAAGAACTTCCTCCTCACATCCAGCCTGAATCTCCCCACTTCCAGCTTC
Organism: Dryobates pubescens; assembly: GCF_014839835.1. Taxonomy (NCBI): domain Eukaryota; kingdom Metazoa; phylum Chordata; class Aves; order Piciformes; family Picidae; genus Dryobates; species Dryobates pubescens. The sequence continues at coordinate 12,176,803 of NC_071642.1, forward strand.
ATTCCCTTCCCCCTAGTCCTATCACTACCTGAGATCCTGAGAAGTCCCTCCCCAGCCTTCTTGTAGGCCCCCTTCAGATACTGGAGGGCCACAATAAGGTCATTGCTGCCCCCAGCATAAGGAAACCAACAGAGGTGCACAGGGAGAAACTTTGCTGGGTGCCATCCATCTGAGCATCAGGGAGCACTTTTTGCAGGCATGGGGCACTAAATGAAGAAAACAGAAGCAATGGCAGCACGTTTAAGACTTTAGATCTACTTAAATTGCTTCAAGCATTGAGGAACATTGAGCTTGGCTCAGCTCTTTGAGATACATCAGATGAGTTCTTGTTTGGTGTCAATCAATTTAAGGGCTTTTTATAACTTTCTAGAAGAAAAACCTTTACATTGCACTTCAGTACAAAGGCCTTTCCCAGTTTACAGCCACTGTTTCTCTTCTGTTTACAAGTGGTTTTCTGTCCCTCCAACCCTGCTGTTGTCATAGCATTTTCCATCCACGGATTCAAAGGACTTTACAAACATTAATTACATCATGCAGTTGCCACAGGCAACTGTGTAGTGGTTAAAGCACAGGTCTGAAAGTCAGGGCTTGTGAATGCTATTTCTGGCTCTGCATTGGCTCACTCTATAATCTTGATCAATTTATTTATGACTCAGAAATGTTAATTAGTCCCACTGCACTGATAAATATTCATGTCACAAGTATGATGGCAAATGCTTCCTGAATGATGGATATGACAAATACTCATGCTGCAGACCTGTGACTGGAAGGGCTGCAAAGGAGGACAGGGTTACCTGGGCAGGATTCTGTTCAAAGTCATGAGCAGCTCGTTGTTCTGATTCCAATCTCGAGCCTATCTGTGGCCCTTCTGCCTGTAAGCAGCTGTTCTATTCAATCATTTAAATGGATGCTTTCTCTTTACTGCATGTGGTTAATCCTCTTGTGGTGATACCCCCGAGACATCCATGTTTCCTACACGATCACACATTCAGAGCGGTCCTGCAGGGCATGGTACTGCATTAGGAAAGGTGGGTTTGGAAGGGCCACCTGGATGATCATCAATACAGTGCTGATGAACAGGTGAGAACATTTGAAATGAGCATTCCAGCATGGGACAGATGAGACAGTTGTATCCACAAGCTTTTTATTGAGCTTGAATCAGTTCTGACACTGACACCAAGTGGGGTTTCTGCATGTAATGGGGAGATAACAGAGAATGTTAATGGCAATGTGTCTGTGCAAGTCCAGTCTCTGGTGGCATTGCTGTGATTGAACTCCTACTCCTGATTTAAAATCCCACCTTATACTCTCCTGGCTGCTTAGAATAGAATAGGATAGAATAGACTAGAATAGAATAGACCTTCGAGATCATCGAGTCCAACCTATCACCCAACATCATCTAATCTACTAAACCACGGCACCAAGTGCCTTATCCAGTCTCTTCTTAAGCACCTTCAGTGATGGTGACTCCACCACCTCCCCGGGCAGCCCATTCCAATGGGCAATCACTCTCTCTGTATAGAACTTCTTCCTAACATCCAACCTAAACCTCCCCTGGTGCAGCCTGAGACTGTGTCCTCTTGTTCTGGTGCTGGCTGCCTGGGAGAAGAGACCAACCTCTGCCTGGCTACAACCTCCCTTCAGGTAGTTGTAGAGAGCAAGAAGGTCTCCCCTGAGCCTCCTCTTCTCCAGGGTAAGCAAGCCCAGCTCCCTCAGCCTCTCCTCACAGGGCTGTGCTCCAGACCCTTCCCCAGCCTCATTGCCCTTCTCTGGACACCTTCAAGTCTCTCAATGTCCTTCTTAAACTGAGGAGCCCAGAACTGGACACAGGACTCAAGATGTGGCCTAACCAGTGCTGAGTACAGGGCAGAATGACTTTCCTGCTCCTGCTGGCCACACTATTCCTGATGCAGGCCAGGATGCCATTGGCCTTCTTGGCCACCTGGGCACACTGCTGGCTCATGTTCATCTGCTGTCAACCAGTACCCCCAGGTCCCTTTCTGCCTGGCTGCTCTCCAGCCACTCCCCCGCCAGCCTGTAGCACTGCCTGGGGTTGTTGTGACCAATGTGGATGGGATTTATGACATTAAAGGTTTTTACTGCTATTGGGAAGAAGGGTATTTCTACACGTGTGTGAGGTGGGACTTGAGCTATAAAGCTCCACCAAAAAGACTCCAAGCTTCAAAATAAACCTTGGATGATGTCAAATGGAGTGAAGCCAGCAAAGATGATTTTTACAGCTGGGAAGGCAAATTAAATAATAATTTGTGAGACGTTAGTCTCACTGCTGCTTCGTGATTGAGAATGTGAATGAACAAACGAGGAACAGAAGAATCCCCCTTAAGGTTCTGTCACTGCCAAGTCCAGCGCCCATGGTAACTCCAGCCCCACGTTTTGAGGTGACTGGCACCGCACAGGCCGCACATCCCCGCGGCCGGCACCGCACGGGTCCCGCTGCTCTGCGCATTTTCCCTCGTTCCCGGGGGGCGGCACAGGCCGAGCCCCGCCGTGCTCCCGCGCTTTCCCCGCCTCGGTCCGTGAGGCCCGGCGCAGGCGCGGCAGCAGCGGCGAGACGTGCGCAGGGGCGGTGAACCCCGTGGTGCGCAGCGGCGGAAGGCGGGCGGAGGGCGGGCACGGGGTGGCCGCGGCTGCGCAGTGCGGGAGGCGGGGCGGCGGGCCTGGAGCGGAGTCCAGGTTTGTTGTTGTTGTCCCAGCCCCAGCGGGCTCCTCAGTCACTCCGCTGCCGCTCCTGCGCCGCCATGTCCAGCCCTCAGGAGCTGCCGCAGCACAACAACAACAACAACCCGCCGGCCGAGGGGACGCAGACCGAGCCGGGCCTCAACAGTGAGTGCAGCGGGCGGCAGCGAGCGCCGAAGGGCCCGGGCGGGGCCCACCGGCTGTGAGGCCGCCGTGGGGCCGCGACCCCCTGCCCCCCTTATCTGGGCTGTGATTGGTGGAAGCCGGGGCCGCGCGAGCCGCCGGGGGCCAATCGGAGCGAGTCTGATCGGTCCGGCGGCGGGCACCGGGGGGAAGAGGCGGGAGCGGGGCCGGGGGGCACCGAGTTGGGGGCAGTGGGGCCCGGGGTCGGGAGCGCTGAGGAGGCTGCCTGCCCGAAATGGAATGAGCCCCGGGGGGTTTCCCGGGGAGCGACGCTCTTCACCACGGCGGTGGAGGCTGAATCGGCCGTGGGGAGGGCAGCCGGAGGAGCGAGCAAGCGCCGTGGTTTGGTGCGAGACGAGCTGGAGCAGGTTTGCTCCGTGGTGGAACGGAGTTCATTCGGTGGCTGGCATTGGCAAGCTAAGATGGGGATGGAGCAGGGCAGGGGAGGAGCATGGCTGTGGAATGAGTTTGTTCAGCGGCTGAGGCAATGCCACTGACGTGAGCTCTGCCCCGCGGTATCCGGCAGCGCTGTCAGCGCCCTTCTGCCGTCTTTTGTCCCTTGCACAGCATCGGTGAGGCACGTTGGGGGTTGTGTTCAGGCTCCCGTCCTTGGGCAGATGCTTTTCCCTCGTGTTACATGTCTAGAGTAATGCCGCCCTTCGTTTGTTTGTAATTACTAAGGATGCTGCTGCTTGAAGAGGTGAATAAATTGCATTAATGATTAACTGTTACCTTCATAGTTTACAGTGAAGTTAAACTGGCCACGAAATAGATTGTTTGGCTGAGCTGCTCTAGTTCAATGGGAATTGTGTTAAGGAAGGATAAACCGTGGCCTGTGCCTAACACTGCTATTGTGTTGTGGTAGCACTGCCTCATGTGAGAGCCATGGCAGCTCACAGCAGTGCTCACCTGAGTCAAATCTGTACTTCAGCAAATTATTCAGGGCTGTTAGCAGACTTTAACAACTCTGACACCTTGGAATGGGGGCATGCCTGGTGCCTAACTGGGCACTGACTTTAGAATCTGCTGCCTCTGATGCTTCTGTGTTTTAACATCCCCTCTTTGTTTCCTCTTGGTAGTTAACTGGCTCTGTGGGACGTGTTAATCTGCTGTGAGATAGGAGCAACAAGAGAGGAGTGCTCTGTAAGCCTCTGCTGGATCTGCCCACGCAGATCTTACTGCTGGATCAGCAGGGAAGGGCTTAGCAGAATCAATGTGATTACTGAAGGTGGTGAGCACAAGGTATGAGAGGAAATGTTTGATAGTCTGTGCTCCCTGGACAAAACAAATGCAGCCAACCAGCTCCATCCAGGCTTAGTGCTGCTTTCAGACGTTCAGCCTTTCCACAATGCTTTGGTGTTATAGTTACATTTTCTGCCATTATATGAGCTTTTCAGTGAACCTTTTCAGACTAATGAGCTTAGACACTGATTCATTTTGTTCTCTGTCATTTGTGCCTCTTTAGGGCCTTTCATTCAGAGATCCCTTAGCCCTTGACTCAAAGGGTAGAAGACCTGGGAATAAACCTGTTGGGTTCATCAAAGATAAAACAGAAGGCTTGCTTGTAATGGGAATTCTAGGTGCTTCTTGTATTTTAATTATGATAAAACTCTGTTATGTATTGACAAAAATAAGAAATCTCACCTTAGGCTGGAATCCATCTAGCTCTGTCATGGCAGATTTGCTTAATAATTTCCATGGTGGGAATCTGAACAGCTTTCTTCTCTTTCTTTTTTTGTTTTTATCAACTACTGCATTATGAAAATGGTATTTCTTAGTTTATTCAAGTTGACTACGCAGTATTTATATTAAATGTATATCTTGTGCTTGATATCTCCCCCACCCAAGTGAAGTCACAGAGTGAAATAAGCAACATGAGACCCCTCTTGCCCAATGCATTTAGGTACTGGTGTAGAAGCAGTCCACCAGCTGTGGCAAAAGAGACTGGATCAACGGATAGTGAGGTGATGAGCTTTAAAGCATGGCCAAAATTCAAACCCATTTGGAGAAAAATACCACTCAGATAAACAGTTATGAGGTGGTTTGTTATTTTGTTGTGTTATTGTGGTATGGTTTGTTTTTTTCCTCCCCAAAGTGTCTCTCAGGTGATTTGTGAAGGGAGGAGAATTCTACCACATTTCCTGTTTTACTGTCAAGTTTGAAATATGGTGAAGTTAAGATTTCTCCTGTGGATGATGATTGTAGGTCCCTGTGTTCTGAGGAAAGCTTGGGGCAGCAAGCATGCTCTTTGGTAGGCAGCTTATCCTGGGATGTACTCCTGTGTGTCCTTTGAAAGCAGCAAAAATGCAGGTTCCTCTGGCCAGTCTGAAACTCCCTGAGCTCTCTGGCTTCCTCCAAACCGGTTGTGTCTGCCAGTGGGAGGATGCAGCATGTTTGAGCCTGATGTCAGACTGCACTTCCTTGGATGTGCCTTGACTCATGAGGAGTGAGGTCAGAGGGAGAACGTGCTGCTTGTCATGTAAACTGCCGCTCAGCTGGTTGGGACTCCTTACTCACAGGCTAATTTGGGTGTTCTTCCTCCAGAACACATTTTAGATAAACATGGGGGGGAGTGTTAATAAAAAGGTTTGGTTTGTGCACAATTCTCAGTGCTGTGGAGCAGTGTTTAGAGTCTGTGTGCCAGAGCAGCCAGTTCTGATCATCTGCTGGGCTTTTCCTTTGCTTGGTGTCAGAGGGAGACTTCTCCCTGCACCTTTACCCTCTATTCTTCCCATACTGTTTGCTGGTTTGCTTCCACCACTCCTTGCTGGTTTTGTAGTGGTGGATGTCTTTGCAGATCCTGGGCAGTCCAGTCTATTCTATTCTATTCTATTCTATTCTATTCTATTCTATTCTATTCTATTCTATTCTATTCTATTCTATTCTATTCTATTCTATTCTATTCTATTCTATTCTATTCTATTCTATTCTATTCTATTCCTCCCAGCAGATGCTCTCCACTCCAAAATGCATGTTGGGCAGCATACAGCTTTCTGGTCTGTCTTCTCACTGCAGCTGCCATACGATTTTCTGCATGGCTTCTTGCTATGGAAGTGTTGCTACAAGGCAAATCTACCTTAGTGATGTGGCTCTTGCAACATGGACTTTTGGGTTTTAAATCTAGACACCAGCAGTCATCATAAATCTGGAGTAATATGCTCACTGTGCCTCATGCTGAGTGATCTGAGCAAAAGCTGCCATCTCCCATTATCTGAGCAGCCCTCCATGCACACACAGCTGGCACACGAGCAAAAATTCCTCCTCTGTCAACGCAGTTTGGGGGAACCAGGCTGTAAACCACTAGGGCTTGTAGGGCTATGGTGCTTCCATGGTCATCAGTATAATGGTCTAGATAATAACTGGTGCTAAGGATAAACTCTGCTTCATCCTCACAAGATCACGTTGAAAATAGGTGAATTTGTGATGAGATGGCGCCCCTCCCCGCTGTCGCCGGCGCCCCTCCCCGCTGTCGCCGGCGCCCCTCCCCGCTGTCGCCGGCGCCCCTCCCCGCTGTCGCCGGCGCCCCTCCCCGCTGTCGCCGGCGCCCCTCCCCGCTGTCGCCGGCGCCCCTCCCCGCTGTCGCCGGCGCCCCTCCCCGCTGTCGCCGGCGCCCCTCCCCCCTGCCAAAACTTTGCAATTAAAAGATAAGTGCAGGCAGTCTAAGATGCATTTCAGAAGCCAAGAAATCAGTGTTGAAATTTAGAACCCGTACCTTTAGTGTTTATAAAAGCTGTTTGATTCATGTCTTTAGGCTTCCTTTATTGAATAGGTTTTGCCTCAGTGCTGAAGATGCCAAAACCTCAAAAAATAAAACCCACAAAAGCTCTGAAAGCTCTGACATTCAGGTGCCAGATTAAGTTCTGCAGGAACTGTGATGATATCACACATTCTCTGTCTGATAATGGGACATAATGTTGCCTTGAAAACAGGATCCTTCTGAGAAATTGGAGATCTTCTTCTCCATAATCATGGCTGTATGATTCTCCTTATATGTCTTAATGAGGAAGTTGGGATTGCAGTTGAATAGGGAATGTAGTTAAATATTTGGAACAGAGAGCAAGAGAAGTCTGTTCTACCTTCACCAGTTTATTTATGAATGAAACATATTTCCCAAACCTGTTTGTTTCCAGTTGAAGCATGTGCCTAATGAACAGCTTTGCATTTGGTTACTCTGCACCTAAATACAAGTGAAGACATTTAAAAGCAAAGATAAAAATCCTCAGCCCTGCTACGGAGCACATGGACTTCTTAGCAGGTGCTTTTAGTATTTGCCATGTCCTCTTGCTCTTTGTCAAATGTCAGTGCACAGGTGGATAGCCTATAGGCAGGACTATGTAAAATAAAGGCAAACCCAGGAAACCTTCAACTTTTGGGCTGTGCAGCCCTCTTTGGCTATGGAAAGGGCAGAAAGGGGCAGGGGAAGGAGGCTGAAGTCAAGGCAATGAGATTGTTAACTTACTACCTGTGAGAGTTTGGGATTCCTCGTGCTGCTCAGCTCTTTGTTTTGGCTTATTAGCAGGGAAGTGTTTTAACCTGACTGCAGTTGTGTTTGTGTTATTGTGTCCTTTTGCTGTGTGAGGAAGCTCAGTGCCAAGTTCAGGGTTGTTGTATGACCCAGTATGGTCATGGTAGGATAGGAGAGGTGGCATGCAATGAGGGAGATGTTTGTTAGGGGCCAGGGCAAAGAGTGGAACAAGGCCTGAGAAGGGCAGCCTGTGTCGTGTGTAGATGAGGGGTTGACTGGGGGCCTTTGGAAAGAGAGGGAAGGAGGAGAATATGGAATCACAAATGAGGATTTGTAGAGCAGGGGGCTGGGGAATGAGAATTTTGTTTTAAAAAAGAGAAGCAGAACAGTAGGAGCACAGGAGAACAAGGAAGCTTGGTGACTACTGTGATTGAGACAGGTAATTGAAGCTTCAAACTCCAGAGAGAAATATGGCCCATTAAAGTGTGAACAGTTGAGGAGAGAGGGGCCATGCTCTTCCCCTGGCTTTGGGGGCAGGTAGACAACAACACCCCAGAACTTTTTAGGGGTGTTTATGTTGATGAAAGAGGAAAAGCCAGGTCAGTCCTGCTTGCAGTGGGTGTTTATGAGCTTTCTCCCAGCAGCAGGGCATGTTATCTGAATCCCCCATGCTGGTGTGTTTTTCTGTGTGTAATTGATAACTTGATGATGGGTTTCAGCTCCACTGCTTTCACTAAGGCGCATCTGGCTGGTCCAACAGGTTCCTGGGTGGAGCTGCAGATGAACGGCAACAGCAACGATAACGGCAGTGGGAAGAACGGAGGCCTGGAGCACGTCCCTTCATCATCCTCCATCCACAATGGAGACATGGAGAAAATCCTCCTGGACGCCCAGCACGAGTCGGGACAGAGCAGTTCCAGGGGTAGCTCCCACTGTGACAGGTAAAGGAATGTTTGCTGCCCTGTGTGCAACTTACTGCAGTGTTCATCCTCTAAGTGCAGGGTGGGGGTAAAGCTTTTCCTTGGCCTTAAATTTGTTATGCTCCAGTGTCTGGAGTATTTACTGGCTCATGGCTATCAAGAACCACCTCAGAACTGAAGAATACTTCATTACCACAGAAAACTGAGTAGTCCAGGAGCAGGAAGCTCACATCAATGTCACAGTTAAACTTAGCACATGTGATTTATGCCAAGGGGATTCAAAGTACCTAATGTTACTGACTTGGTGATCTCAGAGGTCTTTTCCAGCCGAGACAGTTCTGTGATTCTTCTTACCTAAAGCTGTAATCCTTTGAGGTGCACGTGAGCATGATGATATTCTTAGGTGTTCATTACACCTTTTTTCCCAGGGAGTTTTGGAGCAGCTGTGGGAATCCTCTTGTGGGTTCTGTCTATAATTTTAGCTGTCCCTCTGCTCCTGCCTCCTTCAATTTTGTTGGGTGAACTCTCTCATGTCTGCTGTGTGTCTTATTATGTAAGGGGTTCATCAGATAAAAGCTGCTTAAAGTTAGTTAGGCCTGATCTAATTACTGAATGGAGTGGAGTGTTTTAAAGGGAGCCATATTAATATTTCAAATAGAATGGTTGTATTTATGGAACATTTTCTTACGTCTGTGTTGCTAAGAAACTGGCTGTCAGTAGTTTCATACTTTGCAGTCCAGCCAGGAATGTTTGGTAGGTGATGATTGTTGAGGAGTTCTACTAGCAAGGAGTTTTACAGTCACTGCCCACATTTTTAGTGAAAGAGATTCCTGGGTTTGTGTTTTTTACACTTGTTTTTCCACTGGTTCGCATTTTGGTAATTATTTGCCTTTTTGACAGTTGAAGTAGCACACAGGAAAGGGGAGGTGCTTTGATGCTTAATGTGCTTTTCTGAAAGCTCTGAAGAGTAAGTTGGTCTTCAGCATGATGTTTTGAGTTCTTTTTGGATATTCATCAGGCAGCAAGTCAAGGGAGGGGATTCTGCCTCTCTGCTCTGCTGAGACTTCACTTGGAGTATTGTGTCCAGCTCTGGAGTCCTCAGCACATGGAGCTGTTGGAGCAGCCCCCAAAGAGACCAGAAAGATGATCAGAGGGCTGGAACACCTGCCCTGTGAGGACAGACTGAGAGAGTTGGGGCTGCTCAGCCTGGAGAGAAGGCTCCAGGGAGACCTTAGAGCTGCCTTCCAGGATTTGAATGGGTCCACAGGATGGCTGGAGAGGGACTTTCTACAAAGGCATGGAGTGAGGGGTGATAGCTTCAAATTGGGAGAAACTGGATTGCGAGGAAATACTTCCCCATAAGGGTGGTGAGGCACTGGAACAGGTTGCCCAAGAGCTTCTCTGGAGGCACTAAGCCTGGCAGTGTTCAAAGGCAGGTTTGGTGGGGCCTTGAACAACCTGGTCTGGTAGGAGATGTCCCTGCCATGGTTGGAACTAGGTCCTTTAAGGTCCCTTCCAAGCCAACCCAGTCTGTGATTCTATGATTTCTTGAAAACTCAAGTCAGGTAGGATTATCAATGGAAAAGAAAAAATGGGAAAGGTGAGGGTGTTTGGAAGGCTTCCTAATACTGCTGTTTGTGTTCTGAAGGGCAGCATGTCCTGTACCTTACCTGAGCAGTATGCAGGAGTGTATGGGAAATGATTCAGCTGCAGTGCTGGTTACACTGATAATTCTTTAGCTGACAGAGTCTAGTGTTGCAAACTGACATGACATCAATTTTTCTTCAGCCCTTCACCCCAAGAAGATGGACAGATAACTTTTGATGTGGAAATGCACACAAGTAAAGACAGTAGTTCTCAGGTATTGTCTTCATTAACCTTTAAAATATATAAACTTCAAAGAGATACATTGTGAAGTTGTGAACATTGTGCAGAGATCTTGGATCTTGTCTTTGTGTACATCATTTTGGGGAGTACTCGAGGGACAGAGCAAGCTCTCTGTTATGTCAAAGGATCTAAAATGTCATGGCTTTTGTGTATCAAAAAATGCATTAAACTACTGCTTACTAGCAGCTGTTCTCTTTCTGAGACCCTTAACTTGGCTGTTAGCTGCAATGCAAGCAAATGAATTCTATAAACCTTATTTATCCAAAATGTGGAGGTGTCCCTTAATCATTTGGGCCAGGCTTTTTACTTCTCTTGTATTTTGCTCTTGCAGGTTTTTACTCAGGCTTTTTTACTAGAACCTTATCTGGTACCTCCCATAAATAGGGGCAGTAAACAATTTCTGGGCTCTCAAGCCTATGGCAGTTGAACTAAATTGCCTTTTCTTTTAAGGTTTATTTTTCATAATTACATTTTACTAATTAAAACACATTCCAGAACACTTCTCTCTAGTACCAAGACAGGGTTGGTAAACTTTGTTTCGACTTAGATTTCACATGAGTTGGAATTTGACTTACAGAGGGGAATAGCTGTGGAATGAGGGGAGAAACGAGGCTTTCCCTCTTAACGCTGAGAAGTACCCTGTTAGTAGCAGGTCTCTTGTCTAGTGCTGCTTCCATTGTGTGTGTCACACCTGCTTAGTTGTTGAAATGTTTCTACTTCAGCTCAAGATGTTAGGGTGTTGAGTTGATGGCTCTGCAGACAGTCAGCTCACATGATAGTGAGTAATATCCATAATGCAAACTGAGAGGAGACCAACACTGAACCCTTGCTTCGATCACTTAATAGAACTTGCTGTTCTCAGCACTATAAATAAAAAGCATTCCTGGAAGAATGAAACCTTGCATTTAATTGTGTCAAAGACCTGGCCCAACAGCAGGACTGTTGCAGTTCTGCCCTAACAGAGTCAGAACCCTCTGAATGAAGTGGCTGATTGGCTCTGCCATCTCACTTCTGTGATTACCTCTGGTTTTGGAATGTTCTAAATGGTTTGTCTGATTTTACAGAGAGTCCCTCAGCAAATTGTTTTATTACTAAGGAGGAATTTGTACCAAAGTCAGAGGCATTCTCAGGTCTTTCAGTTTTCTTTTTTCCTATGTAGTAACATCTGTGTGAAGTGATGTTCTGTGAAATCTTTGGTTCAAGGCAGCTGTAGTGGGGGCCTGCCTTTCCCTATTGCATCTGGGACACACACAGTAGAAGCTGCAAGTTGCAGGCAATATGAATTCTAAATGACTATTAACACCTTTAAAAAGGTGAAGATGCTGGGTTTGAAGCCCTTTTATTTGACTGTTTTTCTGGGCTTTAGCTATGTTCTGTATGCTTTAAATCCAATGGCATCAACTTAAAGGTTTTGCTGTTTGTAAAACCTGGACATTTTTTGCCCAGTACTGTTTAATACTAAGTGTAATAAACAGATTTTTTTGGGAGGTCGTTTTAAAAAGCCCAACCAGACAAGCTGGAGGGATATGGATGTCCTGAATATCGCAATAATATTTGTAGTGTACTGACTGCTGCAGATCTTCCTTTTAGCATAATCAAATCTCTTCTACATAACCAGCAGTCCAACAACACTTGCTCATTTATCAGGTGTCACCACTTGGTGCTTATCACTTTACCACTGATGCTGTTGCTCTCAGTTTAACACCCTAAGGAGGAGCTGATTGCGTGTTACAAGGCTTGACCCATGTCTATTTTCAGTCTGAAGAAGAAGCAGTAGAAGGAGAGAAAGAATTGGAAGTTTTGAAGAAAAGTACTGACTGGGTGTCAGACTGGTCAAGTAGGCCTGAAAACGTTCCTCCCAAGTGAGTTAACTTCTTTTTCCAATGGCTGTTCTTTGATATGAAGGAGAGAAAAATCATAAGTCACAGTGACATGTAATTGCTCTGGCTCTCCACATAGGATCATCTTAGAGAAAGATTTCTCTCTGGGGAGGCTATAGAAAGTCAAAACAATTTAGTGTGAAAATCTTAATAGCAACAGTAAAGTAATGTCAAGTGATATAAACCCACACCAAGCTGATTAGGGTTTCTTGACAAAATTGTATTTACTGGGAGAGCTGGGTACTTGGAGCTGGGATTCATGGGATTTAGTTTTGGCTTATTGAAGGGGATAATGCTGAGAAATCTCCTAAATTCTCTGTACCTCTTTTTCTTTCTATGTAAAATATGTAATGTTCATCCATGGAAGGGGAAACGTTGAGAGCCGTGAATGCAAAGCCTTTTTATTAAAATAGAGGATGCTGTCTAAATCTGGCAGACTTCTGTATCTCTGTTTGGAACAAAAAATGAGGCTCTTGCTAACAAATCACATCCTGAAATTCCCTCTCTCGGACCTACCTCTCTCTTCAGCTACTGCTCCCTTTGTCTCTGTACTGTCTGTGTAAGTGGTCTCTCCACAATACCTCCTATTATTCTCTTTGGTTCCTTACTCTGAGTAAGGGATCTCTTGCTTTGATCTCTAGCTTTTTGTGCTGCTTTAAAAAGTGCTTCTAGAGAGATCTGTGCATTTGTGTGCAAAAAGAGAAAGAAACAAAAAGACCTTGTTGAATTTCCCCCCCTCCCCCTCTTCTTTCAGGGAATTTCATTTCAGACATCCTAAACGTTCAGTGTCTTTAAGTATGAGAAAAAGTGGAGCAATGAAAAAAGGTGGCATTTTCTCTGCAGAATTTCTCAAGGTTTTCATTCCATCTCTCTTCATATCTCATGTTTTGGCTTTGGGACTAGGGTAAGTATTGACCTAATTCTCACCTCACCTTTTGCATCTGGCTTTGCTTTTTGGCTTGTGTGTCAGGTGCTTGCTGGAAAGGGCTGTGTCTAGAATAACTGGAGTGTTGATGCACCTTGCTCAAGGCAGACTTGGGACACTTCTTGAGATGCAGGAAAACTTTGTTGCAATTGAAACTTTGCAGCTATTACTGTGTTTTCTTTTGAGACTAGATCAGTTTTTATTTTGTTTCATGGATTATCATTAATTGCCAGATAACCCTTGCAGTTATAACATGTGCCATTTGATTGTCCACACCTTCTGCTTAGGCTTCGAGATATCACACAGCGAAAGTAAGAATGGAATAGGTGGAAACCTGCTGCAACTTGAACCATTCCAGGGGCACATAAAAGTCCTATGTGTGGCACATGCCCTGGAATTTCAGGGTCTCATACTGCAGTTGTGAGATACAACTGACAGTCACCGTGTGAATGCTTAGGTACATGAAATGCTGGATGTGCTCTGGGAGATCAGCTGTGACTCTGCAGCAGTATTTGCATTGCCTGCTTAATCTCACGTAAGCTCTGGGTTTGCTTCAATCCTGACCTTGTGTTTATCCATCTTACGTTCTGCTCTGGTGGGGCAGACGTGTACACAGAGTGTGCTTTTCTTTAGCTTCAGCTGTGTTTCTGGGGATGGAGTGCCACTTTACATTCTTGTAAACTGTCAGAGAACACATGAGCCTATGTTGTGAGGTATTTGTGCTTCAGCAAATTGTGCCTTTCTGTGACCAAGTAAATCTTGCAGGATTTATTTATTAGAGATCAGCATTTGCCTAGCTCCTCAGTGCTCAGTGTGTGGAAGCTTGCCCCATCCTTTTGCAGGCAGCACTTTGTTTTGCCATGATAATCTGGTGGTGTTGGCTGGCTGTTCAGGAGCCCCTGTGTCAGGTGCTCCACAAACAAGACAAAAGTTTTTGATTGTGGTTTTCAGATGAGCTTGGGGCTGGCAGAAGCCCACTGCACTGGCATGGGTAGGACAACTCCTCCTGGGCTCATCTGAAAATCTCACTCTAATTAATGTTACAGGGGTTGAGTTGGAAGAATCTCATCAGACATGCTTGAAGGACAAATCAGAATAGCTGAGTGCTTGAGGATGTTTGGAGATCAGACTGTTCCTTGAACTACCTCTGCCTTATGCTCTCTGTTTCAGCATCTACATTGGGAAGCGACTGACCACACCTTCAGCCAGCACTTATTGAAGGTGGAGTGCAGAACCTGGAAGCCCCTGTGACCTGTGAAGGTGTTACTGTCTCATTTAGTACATGTGACTTGAGACCATTTTAAGCATGACCCTGACTTCACCCTTTCCTTACGTATCCAGGTTGTTGCTAACTCTGGAACTCAGTATTGTGTTGGAACTCTGTTGAGGTGTTTCGCTATCCACATTCTTTCCCTCTCCTCCCATTCCCCTGCCTCTTGGCCTGCAAGACACGTCAGAGTTGCTGAACGGAGTTTACAACTGTCCATATGTTGCAAGGGCTTCTCTCAATGCAAAATGCCACCAGCAAGTTTTCATTTTATCGGTGATGCTGTTGCCTCTTCAGTGCAACCTGACTTAAATTGCAGTTGTGCATGGTGTAAATGTTGACTGCATTACAGTGATAAATTTCCTTGGAAGAAAATTACTGATTGGAGTGAAACTGAGTTTTCCTTTTGAAAAACAAGCTGGTTGTGAAATAAAGCAAGAAATCACTGGCAATAAAGAAATCTAAATCAGCTTTTTGGGGGAGTTTACTTGGCCCCTTGTATTGGCTAACACCGGTTCATTTGCAGGAGGCAGAGAGAACATACATTTGAAAGCAGGATAACTCAATCTGTCAGCATATTTTAAGTAATTGTTGTAATCTTGTCTTTTCTATGAAGTCTGCTCCCTATTCCTTGTAGGAAAACCTGTCTGATGCCTAGAAAATATTAGAGAAATTGCATTGTTTGCATGTGAAGAAGCTTTTCTTTTCCTTACCTGTTTTCTTAAGGGGAAATTTTAAATGTGACATTTTCCTCCTCAAGTATTTTTAACTTAAGGAAAAACCCAAGAGCTGTAAGTATAGTTAGACTCTGTACAAAAGAATGACTCTGTTGTGGAACCATTCAGTCACACTGATAGGGCAGTTTCAGAAAGCAGAGCTTTTGACTTCAAGGGGGACAGCCTGGCAGGCACGTCAGGATCGCTGAGCTGCGGAGTTCTGCGATGCCTTCTGCAGGAGCCTTCAACATTCCCCTCGCCGTGTACTGTACAGTCTCCTCTGGGGATACGTGGAATCTGGAAGTCACTTGTGATGTCTCACGTTAGGTAGACTGATCACTAATGTTGTTGAACTCTTATCTTAGGGAACATTAACGTTGTCCTCCTTCAGTGACACTTCTTCTCAAAATGTGAAGCTTTAGTACCAAATTGTTACAAAGCATTGGGACAGTCCTGTCCTTAAATAGGTTTTATTGGATTTCAGAACATGTAGCATGACTCTGAAGGGTAGAATACTCTTTTTTTTTAATATATATATATATATATATGAATATATTAAAAAAAGATATAGACTTTAATACTAAGTATCTAGGGAACCAGTGCTAATTTTAAGACTAGCAAAAAGCTCATTTAAATAAAATCTTTAGCAGGCTGACATGTGGAAAACAAGATCTAGTCTGCTGGAGTGGAGAGAACAGCTACCTGTAATTGTTTGCTTGCATCAGACTACAAAGTTGATTATTTGATACAGCAGTGAATGCCTGAAACAGTTGATGCATAGAAGCTAAATTCCAAGTGAGATTTGGTTGAAAAGAATTTAGTTAGCTCCCATGAAGTAAGAAAGAGAAGTATCACCCCCTGCTAAGCTGTATTTGTATTCTCTACTTCTGACTGTTGACTGAGAATGCTTTCAGGGTGCAAGGGCAGTCTTGACAAGGAAATTCTTTTGACATCTGCTTTTTTCTCTTCTGGTGGCCCTTGAGCTGCCTGCCACTGCCTGGTTGTTCCAAGCATTGATACTGGGTTTCACCCAAAGGTGGGACAAGGAGTGGGGGGCATGGTGAAAGGTGTTTTAGGTAGGACCAAGTACATCCTTTGACAGCCCTAAAAACCAGGGAGGTGGGAGAAAGGCTGAAACGCTTTCAGTTCTAATTGCAGCACCTTGTTTTGTATGGAAATTGCAATAGTGGGAAATAGATTTTTACTGAGTAGGGAGTACTGAAAAAGGCTCCTTTCTAAATTAAAATCTGATCCAAGAGTATTGCAAGCTCGTGGCTAGAGTGTCAACACAGCTTGGAGTGTCTGAGGGAACCATGGTGTGGCTGAAAGTGGCAAGACCTCTGGAGGAGGAGTGGAGGTGATCACTGTAACATTTGCTGTGATACAATGCAGTATTTACTGATGCTCTGCTATAAGCTTTGGATGAGAGGCTGCAAATCCTACTTCTACAATGAGCAGAAACAGGTGGTTGTATCGCTTGAAAAGGGGTTTCAACTATTGATAGTTGAAGTTTTGTTAAGATAAATGTTGTTTAAAAAGCTTTATACCTGTTTACAGTTTTGGAAAACAAATCAATAAAAAAATGCAGGCTTAATTTTTCTTACCTTCAGTGAAAACTGGCCTAGAATATTTGTAAATAGGATCAAAGAAAAAAGAAACAATGCATAAACTCGCACATTAAAGATGCAGCAGGCTGAGCTCACTGCAGCACACACTGACTTCCTGTTCTAAAGTGGAAGCTGAAGATTGTTAGAAACTCAAACTTTTTTAATTGACATTTGTTGAGATATTGGAGTTAACTGAGCCCAAGTGAGTCTGCATTCTTCATCCATTAGTTAGCACTTTGTAACATACACAGTTTACAGCTCATGTATAAGTTGTAGCTTACCAGCATTTTGTGCCATTAAAGCTCTCCCAAAACTGTCTGTCTGGAATCACTTCATGCTGCGCCCTTCTCGCTCTCTTTTATTGTCTTTGCTTTTACAGGACGGCTGTGTGCAGCGTTCCACTGGAACTGTTGTGTTCTGGGTTACACGAACACTGAAGCTGCTGTTCAGAGACTGGAATCATCTGAAAGCTTGCTGGGGTTTGTTTTCTTTGTAGTGACATGGGATCATTTGCTTCTTTCCCTGAAGCACCTAATAGAGGAATTTCCATTCTCAGTGTTGTGGACCTGCACCAAGCCCTCCAGCACCTTGTCCAGGGAAACTTAAAGCAAACTAATATAGTGGTACATAAAATGTAAAGTCCAATTGATGGGATTTTTGTATCATGGGTCAACTCTGTTGTACTCCTAGTATTTCTCTTCTGTTACCTAATTCTGTTGCAGATTAAAGAATAGGGGAGAGAAACCCTAACTGTTAATCTGCCTCCATATTCTTGGTTCAAGAGCCCTGGGCGTTTCTAGGAGTCATGTGCAGAGTTGTTCAGTCCAAGTTTAAATGTCTTGGATTCGGGCTTGAAGTTTTGCATTGCTGGTGCTTTGGAGAGCAGAGCTGTGGTTTTGAGCAGATGGATACTCTGCAGACGCCTGAAAGAAACACATTTACCTAGCAGGTATCTCAGGGCGGGAAAAACCTCACTGGATACTTTGGGCTGGTTTTAGTTGTTTTGCAAAAGAATCAAATGCTGCACAATGCAACAGTGTCTTTGCACTAAAATCACTTCAGTCTAAATCAGGTTTTGATGAAGCTCGAGGGCTACCTTCAGGTTTCTTTTCATTCTAGTAGAAGTGAGTTTGAGCAAAGACTGATGAGAAAGGGTTTATTTCTGTACTTGTTTTAGAGCAGCACTCTGATACTGCTGCTCCATTCAACTAAATGCAGTGAAGCTAGGGAAATGAGCTGAGTAAATGGGGAGGAAAAAAAGGGGGAAATTCCATATAAATTCTATTATTTCTACATTTGTGTGTGTGCATACCTGTACAAATTTTGTCTCAAAAATGAAACCCTGATTCTCTGCAAGTGTTTGTAGGCTCTGTGCCTCATGCTTGGTTATACAGAAAGAGCCCTTTGCATTTTGGTTCTTGAAAACCAAATGAAATGCAAGGCCCCTTGGACTGTATGGTTCAAACATCACTTTAAAACCTTAAGATATCCTGGAAAACTCTGGTGCTTTATGCAGCACCTACTGGAACAAGAAATGGCCACGTTAATTCCTGTTTCATGAACTCGCTCTTTGTGTCAGCTCAGCTGAGTGCAGCTGACTCAGCCAAAGCTCTGTGATGAGTCCTGACATTAGGGGGAGAGCGAGTGGAGCTTTTCCATTAAGGAAAGTAAACAGAACTTCACTTTCTGTGCTGCTGCGGAGACGTGAGAGCATGGAAAGTGGCTTTTGTCAACTATAGCTGTTTTAAACTGTTTCCTAACACTTTTCCCATAAGGTTGTGGAGTTTGTTTAGAGACCTTTCTTGTTGGCACAGTTTATTGAGCTTGCAGCTTGTTATCTAAAGTGAAATCCAGTAATTTTCAAGCCAGAAAATGACCAAAGTGCTTACTCTGAAGTATAATAGTCCTCCGTCTGGTTTGAGTTGCTAAGATGTGTCATTTAGGATTCATGCAAGATTTCAGTGTGTGAGTTGTGCTGGCCCTCTTACCCAGCCCAGTTGTCACAGCCACAGGACCCTGGGATGCTTCTCAGTGGTAGATAAAGGAGACTTTGCCTCCCAGGTACATACTTCTCAGGGGCTGTCTCCTGAATAAGTGTTTCAAGGAGAATCTGCCTTGTTTTGTGGTGCCTTTCCCTGTCCCACCAGATCTGCCCCCTGGGGTTGGTGTGGTCTCTTGCACAGCACGCCTGGTCACTTACAAGCAGCCTGTCATGTTTCTGAGAGAATGGTGCAGGCTTAATAAGTAAGCTAAGTTGGGATTTATCTCCAAACATGGGATCACATTCGGGACTTTCCTGGCTGAGAAGTCCTGAAGGTCTGGAGGATGCTTTGTACCAGGGTTTACTTCCAGTGGCACTGGATAGTTACTTACAGCTCTGAATTTCATGCAGAAGGGAGCTCACAGAAATAACTTGCTCCTTCTGCCAGTGTTTTGCTTGTTGTTGGAGATAAGATGAAGCTGTAGCTGCAGTTATTTGAGTTTCAGAAAGACTAGCTGGGTGTTAGGGAGGGGAAAGTTAAACAGGCACTGACAAGTCCTGGTTGTGCTCTGCAGTAAGATCTGGCTACATAGAGGGCTGTAATAACTCCTGCTTGTGGCTAGCAGAGCAGCCAAGGGCTGAGCAAGCTGCAGGAACTGGTCTGCTGGACAGTGTGGCAGGGTTTGCTGCCCCAGCACTGGGAAAGAACAGAATGTTCTTTTTCATGGGGTTATCTACTCAGCTCCAGTTGCAGAATTCTGCCTTTTAAAAAGTAAAGGTATTTTTGTAAATACTGATAAGGTAGGAACAAATGCTCATACCAGAGTCAGCAAAAGCAAGATGGACACTGGTGCTGGATTGTTTTCAGCCCACTCTTTGCAAAGCCTGGCAGTGTGTGACCGCTGCCTGGAGCAGGACCAAAAGCTGTTTATACCCACAGGCTTTCGAGGTGCTGCCGAGTTGGGTTTAAAGCTGTGTGCCTGGGGTTCAACCTACAGTCTCCTTTTGAGTTCTTGCAGAGAGGGCTTGTTTTAACCTCCTGCATGAGCGGGTTGTGCCAGCACTTGAAGGCTACAACTTGCTCAGCTTGCTTTCCTGATGCACCAAGTGTTTCATTCCAGAACTTATACCTGCAGTTTTAAGGGTCCTGTCTGACAGGTAGCAGAGATCTCTGGGCTTCCTACCAATTATTTAACAGCTTGCATCATTCTGTGAACAAGATTGTGTGCCTGTTTCCTGTTTTCCTCTCCTAGACAGCCCTGCAGTGAAATACCTGCTGTAAGCAGAACAATAACCTGCAAGCCTCAGTTTGCAGCACTGCAGCTTACCCTGATCTCATATTGGGCTTTGCGTCTGTGCGCTAAGAATTAGGTATCTGGGAAAAGCCAGCTTGCAGGCCTAGCTTTAAACTCTGTGTTGTCTTTTCACAGGGTCACAGGCGTGACTGGGCTGTCTGGCTGGAGATGAGTTGCTTTTAGTGTACTTGGGATGGAAACACAAAGGCTGAGAGCTGCATGGTGTCTGACAATGAGTTACACTGATCAGTGACTTAGAAGAGGGAGCTGCTTCCTCCCGCTGAGATTGCCGAACAAAAATACGAATCTCTGGAACCAGCAAGAAACTCTTCTGTGAATCACTGCCAAAAGCTTCACATTTGGAGAGGAATTTTTGCTGCCTGTGTCTGTTCTGCCTCTGCTGTGCTCTCTGTGTCTGTGCACACTGGAGTGGGAAAGGAAGGGAAGGTGTGGCAAGATAAGCATCAACAATGAAGAGTGAGTCCTCTCCCAGGGCTGTTACATTGCCTATAGGCTTCCCTGCTGCATGAGAAATAACGGCAGGAGAAGAAACCTCCCCAATTGGCTGGGTCCATGGTGGTGTGATGAGTGATGTCACCCCAGCAGGCCTGGCACCAGATTGAGTTCTGGCACTTCTCAGCCTTAGGCTTTAGTTTCTCAGCAGAGAAGTGTAAGAGAGAATGGTGCTGAAAGCCGCTGCCTTCCCTTGCCTTCTGCAGAAGTGAAAGGTGTTTGCAAGTCTGTTCGGCATTATCAGGCAATATGATTGCTGTAGGAGCTGTACTGTGAGGGTCAGGATCTGAAAATCTATTTAATCAATTCAAATAATGCACATGAAGCCACACAGTGTCTGTGTATCAACTTCTTTCAGTGAGCCAAACTCGGATTGTGGCAGGTTGTGTGTGCAGTGCAGCTGAAGCCTACAGACATGCTTGTGCACTAGAATGTAGATGATGCCAGATGGGGTGACTGCTGCTGTCCCATCAAGGTCCCTTCTCTTCCAGTGCATGCATGCAGCCTGTTCTATAATCTGCTCCCTGCCCTTGTTATCAGTAAGAAAATGTCTATTGTTCTCCAGACAGAATCCAGTGGTCTTCCCAGAACTCCCATGGAGAGTGATGGAAACCTCACTGCTAAGCCTGAAATGCTTTTATCACATGCAGAGGGGCAGTGAGCTGGAAATCTGATGATGATCTCTAGAGCAATTTGAGTATTGGTTGGACACAACAATTTAAACCTCACGAGGGATTTTTCCCAGTCCACCATTAAATATCCTCTGTTGACTTGGAGAGAAATAGGTCTTGATCAATGTTCAGATGTGCTATGCTGGCACCACTGCATTCTTCCTGACTCTTAAAACCTAGAGTCTGGAGTTTGTGACATGGTTATTTTGTTAGAGGCTCTGCATGACACTGGGCTAGAGCTGGGTCACATACCTGAGCTGCTGGGGATCCACTGTGGCAAAGAGGGCCAGGGTGGGGCATGTCCTACAGGGCTCCTGGAGGAGCAGTGGGTGATGGCATTTAACAAGTCCAAGTGCTGGGTGCTGCACTTTGGCCACGGCAACCCCAGGCAGAGCTACAGGCTGGGGTCAGAGTGGCTGAGCGCTGCCAAACAGAGAGGGACTTGGGGGTGCTGATTGACAGCTGCCTAAACAGGAGCCAGCAGTGTGCCCAGGTGGCCAAGAGGGCCAATGGCATCCTGGCCTGCATTAGGAACAGTGTGGCCAGCAGGAGCAAGGAAGTCATTGTGCCCCTGTACTCTGCACTGGTTAGGCCACACCTTGAGTCCTGTGTCCAGTTCTGGGCCCCTCAGTTTAGGAAGGACATCGAGACACTTGAAGGTGTCCAGAGAAAGGCAACAAGGCTGGGGAGAAGCCTTGAGCACAGCCCTGTGAGGAGAGGCTGAGGGAGCTGGGGTTGTTTAGCCTGGAGAAGAGGAGACTCAGGGGTGACCTCATTGCCCTCTACAACTACCTGAAAGGTGGTTGTTGCCAGGAAGGAGTTGGTCTCTTCTCCCAGGCACCCAGAACCAGAACAAGAGGATGCAGTCTCAAGCTGTGCCAGGGGAAGTTTAGGCTGGAGGTGAGGAGAAAGTTCTTCCCAGAGAGAGTCATTCGTCATTGGGATGTGCTGCCCAGGGAGGTGGTGGAGTCACCGTCCCTGGAGGTCTTCAAGAGGAGACTGGACGTGGCACTTGGTGCAGTGGTTGGACTCGATGATCCTCGAGGTCTCTTCCAACCTTGGCGATACTGTGAGACTGTGATAGCTGGTGTCCTTGCTGTTGTCAAAATAAGAACTGGTCTAGGGTATCAGGAAGAGAGGCAAAGGCTTTTAGGCAGGCTGGGGACTGGATTAGAGTTTCAGTAGAGTTTGTGCTACACCTCATCCTTCCTTGGGAGCTGTGGGTTTCAGCAGGGTCATGCAAAGGCTTCTTTTCTGAAGAATAGCTGTATGGAATCTACGCGGCTCTATTTCATCAACTGTGGGTAAGAGATGTGGGTCAAGTTCCTCAAGCACAAACCTTCTTTTGTGGGACCGAAGCTCTGCCCAGGCCTTAGGCCAGATCTCTGCTCAGAAGGGAGCAGAGCACTCACAGCCCTAGTGAAGCAGAGGCCAAGCTCTGCTCCAGTGCTGTGACCCCCTCAGCCATGCTGGGTTGTCATGGCCATGCGGCATGTTAGTGGCAGAGAGCCTGATGCAGAGCCAGGGCAAGTCTCCAATGGCCTCTGCAGGTTTCAGGGCGAGGGACAGAGCAGGAGACAACTGACACCATTTCCTTCTTTCTTGTTGGTGCTCTGCATTCCCCAGCTCACAGCAGAGATTTCATAGCAGTCTGGCACTTGGGAGCCAGTGTAAGAGCACAGCTCTGGCTGTGAGCTCCAGCACTGCCCTGAGTGCAGAGCTGTCTCCAGATGCTGTCCACACAGCACTCCAGCCTGCTGTGCTGCAATCAGTCTAGCAGGTGCCCAGCCCTGCATCATTAGCCATGCCTAATACCCTGCTGCAGATGCACATGGTGCTCTGCAAAGAGAGGGATGGAGATTCCTTGCCCCAAGCATCTGTTTACCTTTTGTTCCTGGAACCTCTGATCCATAGCAGCTCTGTGCCCCACAAGGATTTTTTTCTTCACCCTGTGTGTGTTCTGACAGATATTTAACCTTTCAGCAGCTTGATTAACCAAGAACTCCTGCAACTTACCCTTCCCCTTCCTCATAAAGCAACAGCTTCTCTAGAAAGTCACACTTTCTCATAGTTCTAGGCAGGGCAGAAGCAGGTAGAAGCCAAGAGTAAAGGCAGTAATTAGAGAGAGGACTAAAAAATACAGCAATGCAAAAACCAGACCTCTTTGTGCTGCTCTGCAGAACCCATCAAGTCTGGGGGCGTTGCAGTAGCTACCAACATGCACCAACATCCTCGTGTTGCACTTGTTTAATTAAACTGCATTCCTGTTTTTATTTCATAAATCCAGATCACCCAGATCATTAACTCCTGAATGCACTATGCCTTTCCTTCTGACAAAAGCAGGGCCCTCTGCATGTCACAGGCCAAAGCCCAGCTCATGGCTTTCCAGCTGCCACTGTCAGAATAGGAGAATCCCAGCAAGCAGCCATGGGTTCCCTTGGATTAGGGAAGAAGGGGGCAGCGTGGAGGGTGCTGTGCTTTGGTGCAGGGATGGGAGAGGCCCTTTGCATCTTGCTGCCATCTGTAGTGTACTAATCAGAGGGCTGCCAGCTGGTGCTTTTGAAAGGAACAGTAATGTCACCAGCACATGGAGACCCCTCATTATCCTCTGCCAGGGTATCCCTGCACAGACAGAGACATATGCCAGTGCCACAGTCCACTCTCCCTGGGCAGGGTGAGGAGTGACCCAGAGGGATGACCCCCCCCAGTGAAATGCAGTGTCTGGAGAGTGACTAGGAGGCTGCTGTAACATCCACACACATTTAGTAGCGGTGTTTCAAAGAACAAGTTGCAAACCCTCCACCATAGGCTGTGTATGTGGAAGTATTTGTTTAAAGTCATCCAAAGAGCCAGTGAAAAAATGCGGGGTGTTGCTGACTTCCAGAAGAGCCGGACCCGGAGGTCAGGGTCTGTGTTACACTGTGCGAACCAGCCCTTCCTCCCTGCTGTGTGCTAGGAGTTTGTTTTAATGATCTGAGATCAATGTGAAACAATGTTAAACAAACTTCAGTGAATCAAAATGCCACGTTTCAGACTGACCTGCTTCCCTTTGATAGGAAGCATCTCCTCTGGGGGCTAAACTGCTCTTTTTTAGGGGTGAGTTGTTGCTTGCGTAGGATCCAGGAAATGTTTGCATAGAAAGACTTGCTGACTTCAAAATGAAGAACTGCTCTTTATCAAGAACCAGCATGAATATTTTAACAAGAAAGAAAAAAAAAATCAAACATTTTGACAGTGTTCAGATCCATTTGAATAAGGGCCCAATAGAGAAGTTTGATATTCACTTCACACATTTGGATAAAGGTTGCTCACAAAGGCCTCGCACTGTAACCACCAGAGAGCTCTAGCATGGACAATGCCTGCCCCAAGCCAGTTTAGCTGAGCTAGCATCTGGCAGACAGTCAGGGAATGCCCCAGTGATCCCAGCACTGCCAACACTGCCCCACTGCATGTCTAAGAACATTTCCAAACAAGAAGCATGGCTGCACTATCCAACTCTGACACCAGTGCTCTAAGGAAGGAGCAGTTAATCTGCTGCGGCCTCAGTATCGATAGGCAAAAGATAATGGATCACACCTAGGTCTCTCAACTGATCTGTGCATCTCCTTGCAAACAACCAGCCCAGATTGAGAAACATGTGGTGGCCTCAGAGTACTAGTGGAGCAATTCTTCCACTGAGATTTAAGCTTCCATTCAGGAGTTTTGCAGGATCCAGTGCTCTGCAGTTTGAGCCCCTGAACATGGCAGAATTCTTTCCAGGTCCAGTAATAACCAATCAGTTTTCAGTCTGGATCAGTTTCTCCAGTCATACAGAGGAGCAACAAACAAACAAACAATCTCCCTCAAATTGCTCAGTTTTATTTTCCAAACAGAAGCCAAGAAATTAGCATTGCATCCCCAGATTCCCAAGCTCTTCCCACAATTCTGATGTATGTTCTTTTGGCTTGAGCAAGCCACTTCCCTTCTGTGGGATCCACCTACATTTGTTAAATGGCAGTGATAACCCTGACCTGCTGCTCACCACTGGGTACAGAATAGATTCACCAGAGCTTTCTGCTGTTTTCCATGGCAGCAGCAAGTCCCAGAGGGGAAACATGCTGGCAATTGGAAAAGAGCTGCTTTGTGTCTGGAGAGGGGATGCCTGGGTTGTGATAAAGGAAGACAGAAGTCAGTCTTCAGAGCCTACACTGGTGCCTGCTAAACCCCACTGGCTCTCATTTATTTCACAAACCCTACTGCTATAAACTGCCACCTCCCCACAATGCTCAGCACCCACCCCAACGATCCAGAGCTGTTAGAGCTGCTTGCTCCAGATTTCTCCTCTGTATGTACAATGGATGCAGGAGAGACAAAAGGAAGCAATCACAGGCTCACAAAGCACCCCAGCTAAAAAGTACCACCCATTCATGAGTTAAAAACGAGAGCAGGCCTTGAGGCTGTTTGGAACAGCAGGGCGTCAGCTGGAGCCGGCACGGAGGCTTTCCCCATTGCCATTCAGAACAAAACCAGGAGACAGAAAGTTACTATAGCAATGGCAGTAGAATGCAAAGGGTGCTCTCCAGAGAGCAGGAAGAGCTCCCAACGAAACTCAGTGCTCTGATTCTCCTCGGGGCTCCTCCTTAGCGCGGCTCTTAGACATAGCAGTTCGAGTCTGCCAGTGCACTCCCCTCCCTCTACAATGCTTACTGTAGATCACTGAATTTGAGCTTCAGCAGCTTGAGCTTCAGCAGCTTAAACTCACTGAAACGGGGCCCACTTGAAGACAAAAGACAGACCTCCACCCACTTACTTTCCAGGTGCTGAAGCAGCCAAAAATAAACTCATAGCTGCACAATTAAGAGGCTGGGCTCATTTTTTTCTGACAAAAAGCACTGGGCAGTAAAACCATCTGTGACCACAGCCTCCTCCCATCAGTGCTTTGTTCAGACACCTGATCATGCCTTTATCTTTGGAACCAACTTGGCCTCTTCCCTCAGACTGAAGTTTTGCTGGTGGATGGATGTGGTGTCCAGCAGT
Source organism: Dryobates pubescens (assembly GCF_014839835.1). NCBI lineage: Eukaryota > Metazoa > Chordata > Aves > Piciformes > Picidae > Dryobates > Dryobates pubescens. Next base: position 12,202,826 of record NC_071642.1, read on the forward strand.
GACACTGCAAGGGATCCTGCAGCAAAGATGTTCAGCATCAGATTCAGACCTTGCCATAACATCTGATCACCTGTCTGAGGGCTTTGTGTGCTTAATAGATCTTACCTTGTCTTCTCTAATCATTAATACTGACCAGTTCTCCCTACAAAATGGGGGGTCTGCAGCATGCACTTACTTCCAAAGAGCCCTTGTTGCCTTGGTTACTGATCACCAAACCTTGGCCTTTGTAAGCTCTGTGCAGATCTACCTTTGCCTTGGCTTTGTCCTGGGTTTTGAGATCTCTGCTCTCAGGCAGTGCAGCAGAAAGCTGGAACTAAATAAGGTGAAAAACCTGAGGGAAATGCTCCCAATGTGCATCATTCCTGAGCACTTGTACAAAACAAAGGTTAGTGAAGAAACAGTGGAAGAGCAGCAAAAGCCAGCCTGCTCTTGGTGTAGCCACAGAGACTTGCAAACAAGTTTCACAGCAAAACACACTTGGGAGGGATCCCGAGGAGCTGGCAATCACTCTGCTGCAGTGGTTAGACAGGACTGAAACTGGGGCATCATTGGGGCTGCATGTGCCCAAAGCCCTCCTCTGCAGTCCCTGCTGCACAGAGCACAAATCCTTGCAGTCCAAGGACGGCAACAGAGAAAACAAATCCTGTTATACCCAAGCTGTAGTGGAAGATCAGAGGCAGGATTTCCAAGAGCAAAGGAGATGGGTTTGCAAAGTGAAGGAGAAAGGAAGACAGTGACAAGGCTGTACCCACCACTTTGAGGTCCTCAGCAGGGGTACACACTCAGTCACTTCACCCAGCCTGTACCCCACACCTGATGTAGTTTTGAAACCATATTGCTCACCCAGCTTCAGATCCACAAGATCAGTCCTCCTCTCTGAGTAGCCTCCTCTTCCCCTGTCCTTCCTTCATTATGCCAAGAGGAGCTGATTTCAGGCCTATGCATTATTTCAACCCACTCAGAAAAGCACCTAGGTCAGATTTGAAGGCTGCCCACAGGCCTAAGGCAAGGAGTTGAGGGGGTGTATTGGGCACACATACCCAAATTGGCCTGGATTAAGAGTGCTGAGCACTCATCAACACAGCACAGACCAGAATTTGCACAGAGAGATAAATTAGTGGCTGCTTCTGATAGAGATACACAGAAAAACTCTGATGTGTCAGTCCATACATCTAAAGATGTAAAGAAGGCATTTAAGCCAACTCCAATGGAAACTGCTTGCTGTTTCTGTTAACTCTTCTGTTCCTAGAAGCTGGTCTGAGAGGTCTTTTCCAACTCCAGTGATTTCACGATTCTATAGTAGCTTTCTGCATCCACTGGTACACAGCTAAAAATAGCACCTGATTTGATTTTTTATCACTGGCTGACAACTGGTTCAGCGCCAACTAAAATGTTAACACACACTGAGAGAGGTCTGGGCATTCTTCTGCATAGAGAACAAGCTAAAGTTGGCTAATCCCCGTTTTGGAAAGTCCAGTTGCATTCTCAGCACTGTAAATCAGTGTGACTCAGTTAAACAATCATTCCTATCTACTTTTATGGTATGTCAGCTCATCACATCGAGTGTAAATTATACAAGAACAGGAAATACGTAAGACACCGTGCAGCCCTCATGCTCCACCTCAAGTGAACTGAAAAGGCCACCTCTAATGCTCCTCTGTCTCTTCCAAAGCTGCAAGCTTAATTAGATCTTCCACACAGAAACAATCCACCACACACACAGGAGTGCCAGAGAGGGGGAAAAAATAAGAAAAAGGAAAATCAAAAGGACAAGGAATTTTAATTGCACTGTAATCCTTTCAGCTAGGTTTCTTGCAAACACTGCATTTCAGCGACCTAGCAGACTGGAACCAAAATCAAAATTCACTAAGAACTTTTAAAACAGAAACCCCATTCAAAGAAATGTGAGCTATAAGATCCAGGGACTGCATTCATCGCCAGGCAGTTGGCCATGCTGTAGTTTAATGTAAGGAAGTAATGTAAGTCAAACCATTTGTCACTCACAACTGAATGGAAAAGAGGGACATGGCCAATTTGTCAGCTGACTTTGCTTCATCCTAATTGCTGCCTCCATCTTTGCTGCTCCTCTGTGCTCACAGGCTGCAGCCCAAGCTGTCAGCAATTCTCACAGATTATCGCTGAGCAAGTGCTTCATTCTATAGTTCATATAACCTGATGAGAAGCCTGTAAATAGGCTCTTGTTGCTGTGCTGCATCTATCACCCTAACAGCAAAATTACCTTTCAGCACTGCATGGAGACAGTGTCTTTCCAACTACAAAGCACTGATGTCCATGAGGCCATGGTAAATAGTCCACTGGGCCACAGTGCACACTAAAGTCAACCCCATTTTTATTATCAGTTCCATTTCCACAATAAAAGTGATCCAAACCTCTACAAAATGGTCAACAGACTACCAAGCCAATTACTGCCAAAACAGCTTGAGATTTGCCACGTGGACTTAGGATCCAGCTCCCATTTTGGCTTGTGGATGCATCAGGCATTGCTCTGCTGTGTACTAAAGAGACCTGGGAGGATGTTTATTGCTGTGGCTTTCCTAGGGAGTTATCTGACCAGTGTTACCTGTTGTCCAGATCCTGTCAGAACATCCAACCTGAGTTCAGTTGGCAGCTCTTTATTCCAAGCCAGGCAGGGACTATCAACTCATGCCCATTTGCTACATCCACTCCAACAACCAACCTCCTCCTTCTCATGGAGGATGCAGCTTCTCAGCTTCTACAAGGCCTCTGGACTCTTCCCTTCCTTTCCCTACAGCTTTAAAGAAGTTTACAAGAAGCTTTTAGTTCTGACCACAGGGATGTCAAAGCAAAAGTCCCACTAACTTCCAAAGACAGGGTCCTCACAGCAAAAGCCTTCTGCAAGACACATGGTAGTGGGTAGAGCAGTTTAGCTGTGCTGCTCTCCCAGCTCGCAGGTTGTAGATGACTTTGGACTTCAAAGGGGTTTTGTGTATAACTGAGGGTGTTTTGCAACCCTTGTGAAAATCAAATTGTGTCTGCTCATTGTGCTTGTCCCTGATTGCCCTAGTTAATGAGGTTCTAGTGCACTGAACCCTACTTAATATGCTGCTAATAAAATGAGAGTAATTAATCAATTATCCAAAAGGGCCCCACTTATGATCACTCTTACGCACTTACCACACTAGCCAGAGTCCTTCCCCCCTCACTCTTCTCAGCACCACAAATCACCCCTTTTGATGTCTGGCTCCTTGACACAATGAGGGACCTCTCTTCTCCAGGACAGTTGCAGGTCGGGTAGTATAACATGGCTGCTGGCCACATGCTTGACCAGTTGTTCTGTGCCGCGCTGCTCTCAAGCAGGCTGTACTGCTCAGATGTCCCAGCCTGGACCATGCCACAAAAGATACAGCTACACTCTGTGATCTTTACCAGAACTGGACTCCACTGAGCTGTCCATGCTACTACCAGTTTGATATTAATGTTTTCAGAGCAATTCTTCGTATTCTGGTTGTAAAGTGCAAACCTATTGCAGCCAACAGTGAGCCTGAGCCTGCTCCAAAGTTCTCATCACCCAAATCTCTCAATTGCTTGTAAGGAGCAAGCTTTGGATAATGAAACAGAAGGGATGTAAATACCAGACTTCCGCTGGAAAAAACCCCACCCTGACTGAGGCAAAGATCATCAAGGAACTTCAGCCCAGTACATTTCACTCAGCTGTGCCTGGATGCATCAGAATACATCAGAGTCAGGCCCTGCCAGAACAATTCATCCAGCCTGACTCACCCTGTGCTGCCCTCCTTCCCTCTGTTCACTCAGGCACAGACAAAGGAGAGGCTCTCAGTCCCTCCAAGTCCTTCTGTCAATCCATCCCTGTCATGAGATGGGGAGGCACAGAAGCCTGGAGTTTTTAAGAATTCTATGGGTTTCTGTTTGGAGCAGAATAACAGAAACCTTTCACCCCTGGATTAACACATCAGCACACGGCAGTTCTACAGGAGCACAGTGCCAGACACGAGTCTAAAGAAGGAGTGCAGCCAGAGCCAGCAGAGTCAGATCCTAGATCTGCTGCAGCTCCCACAGACCAGCAGCAGCACTGGAGGGCAGCAGCTTCCTGCCAGGGCCTTTGTTGTCCATTTCTGAGCCAGGAAACCCAGGCAGCTGATTCTAGAAAAAACAGGTGGGAGTAGCCAGAACGGACTTGGAAGGGACCTCTGGAGATCATGCAGTCCAATATCTCTGCTCTAGCAGGGGCACCCACAGCATCTTGCCCAGGACCACAATGTCCAGGCGGGTTTGGAATCTCTCCAGAGAAGACTCCACAGCCTCTCTGGGCAGCCTACTTCAGGTCTCCAGCAGTCTCAAAGTTTTCCTTAAGTTCAAGTGAAACCTCCTGGGTTCCAGTCTGTACCCATTGCCCCTTGTTTTGTCACTGGGCACCACTGAAAAGAGCCCAGCCCTAACTTCTTGCCCCCCACCCTTGCTGAGCATTGATCAGATCCCCTCTCAGGCTGCTCTTCTCTGGGCTAAACAGCCCCAGCCTTTCCTCCTCACGGAGATGCTCCAGTCCCCTAATCATCCTTGTGGCCTCTGTAGTTACCTGTCTCTCTTGACCTGGGGAGCCCAGAACTGGACACAATAATCCAAGTGCAACCTCAACAGAGCAGAGTAGAGACACCATTGTCAAGAAAGCTCTTCCAAAGATCCTGACATTGAAGGGAGGGTGCAGAACAGAAGCCCACTGGCCAGATGCCCATTCTGACAGGAAAGACTCTGAAGTGTTTACAGCAAGGATTTCCTCAGTGCTTAGCAATTAAGATTCCCAACTTGAGACGTCTTACAGAGGCCTAGACTATTAGTGTGCCTGCCTCCAGCAACCTGGGCATCAAATTTCCTGGTGCTGTATTCTGTTCTCTGTTCCACGGCAAGGAAACAAAGATGAGAAGAAGGGAATGAAGAAGGTATTGCTTTGGATTAGTATTTGTTATTTTTTATTATTATTTCTATATGAAGAAGGGCTGAGGTACCTGAGGCTTGTTAGCCTAAAGAAGAGAAGGCTGGGAGGTGATCTTCTCAACGCTCATAAATACTCCAAGGCAGGCTGTCAGGGGGACAGGCCCAGTCTCTTTTTCAGTGGTGCTCAGTGACAGGACAAGGGCTCATGCTCACGGAGGACACATTGTGAAGAATTCATCTCTATTGGTTTAATTGCTTTTAATAAATCAGACTAGTGAACAAAGCAATGGTTGTGGCTGGAGGGGATCCCCAAACTGGGCTGACTACAGACAAGAGTCTTTGACCAGTGTCTTGCTATTGCTCCATGTGACAAGCTGCTTCTGCTCTTTTAGGTGGGTCATTTGAATTTCTATGTCTCATTTCCCATGTGAGGCCTATAATGCTGCCTTTCTCTGTCCTGACTGTTTCAGAGGTAATGAGATGAGATTTTCAAAAATGACAAACGATTTTCAGTGCTTTAGCTGAAGGTGTCTTCAGAACTGAATTCTGCCCTGCTGGGCACTGTGCCAGGTGAGGTTTTCAAGCCACGTCAGTGGAATGAAGAAGCTGAGCAGTACAGAGACAGTCCAGTACAGGTTTCTGCTTGAAGCTTTTTATTCCTAGCTTCACTTTTAAATTCAGCAACCCCAATGTGTCTTAACAGGTCCCTTTCAGCCCCCTCCATTCTCTGACTGCGTGGACCCTACCTGTGCAGACTGTTGTGACAAGTTTAAAATAGGCTCTGAAGCCACCACCAAACACAGAGCCCATGAGGTGAAGCTCCTTAATGTAGCTTAAGGGTAAGGTGCTTTTGTTCTGTGAGATGACAGAACATGAATATGTGCTGTGGCCATCCACTGATGTACCTAACAGAGCCCTCAGCATAGCCAGTCTTGTTTCGTATCTTTAGGACTGAGTGGTCCCTCAGTCAGCTTGCAGATGGGAAAATGCTGGTAAAACTGCAGATAATTTCCAGTCCAAATCAGTCTCTATTTCCTGTTGAGTCCCAGTTCCATACAGATTTTAGTGGTGGTGAGCCAATAGCTGTCATATTCTTAGAGAGGTGTTGAGAGGAAATGTTAATATTTAATGATGCCTTTTTGTGGTTAGAAGGGTGAGGTCTCTTAATGACAATGTCTGGAAGAAGCATTCCTCAACCCTTGGCTGTAATCCACCCACACAACCTATTGCTAGGGCTTCAGAATGTCACAGGACATCTCTGGAATGGAATTCCATCCGTGGAATCAACAATGTTGCTGAAACTTTTATCTTAAATACTGAACATTCTGGAGATTCCTATTGCCTCTATCCGTGATTGTCATCCTGGGAACAGCTGGGAAATGTCTGATTTCAGAGCAGGCTAGGACCTTCCGCCTGCATTTAGAAAGACTGAACTAGCGCGGGAAGGTTTGGAGGCAATGAGGCTCTCCACTCCCTCTGGAAGACACTGGGAGTTGTCTGCCTCTTACATTTGTGACTTGGAAAATCCCCTTCTAATTGAACAAATATTTGTACTATTGGCTGTGTGCATGGTGGCACAATGTGGCTTTCAAACCATCTGTTTTCAAGGACTAAACCCCCTCCACCAAACCTTGATTGGCAGAAATTCACCAGGGCTGGTTTACATTAGTTGAGGTTGCTGAGAACAAAACCATAAAGGAAAAGAGAGGCATAGGATAAGCAGAAATAGAAAGGACCATGGAAATAAGTAAGCTTTGTTTCAGCATTTGAATGGACTTTACTCATTTATCAAAAGACTTTCTTCTGGCCTTTAATGCTTCTGAAATAATGTGTCTGCTCTTTGAGTGCTCCACGCCAAGAAAAGCTGTCAACCACTCCAGCAATTATCATATCCCAAAGGGAAGCTGGTTAATGATTTGTCTGCAGACAACTTGGGCTTTCAGGTTTTGTGCTATGACAGAACAATTCCAACCCAATGAAGCATTTTAGGATTGAGGCTGATTCTTATTCTTCAAGTAATACTCTGGAAATAAAATGATTCACTGCCATCTCTTGATATTGAGCCAACACCATAGAAAATTATAATCACAGGGTCAGATGTAGGCATCAGCAGCTGGTAAGGCAACCACCAGAGAAAGGACAAGGCTTTCCCAGGCTGTGGGTCAGGCAGGGAAGTTCACAGGCTATTGCAGTGGCACAAGCAACAAGTTGGTATTTTCAAGGGCTGCATAATTCTGTAAGAGATGATGGTGCAGAGGTCAGCAGGAGCCATCCCAAGCCCTTGCTATGAGCATCCTTGGAGTTTGGTTGTGGGTTTATGTTGAGGGTTTGTTCAGCTTCTCTTTGAAAATCATTTGCTACTGTATGTAAGAATGGTCATTGGATCTCTGCTTTTAGCCCCATGCTCCCAGGCATCATTGTGCTAGTTTTGAAGGACATCCCTGCTTCCCCAGAAGCATTGCCAAGCCCTAGAACAGGCTCCGTGGGGAAGTGGTAGAGTCACCATCCCTGGAAGTATCTAAAAGCTATGTAGATGAGGTGCTGAGGGAAGTGGTTTAGTGGTGGACTTGGCAGCACTGGATTTATGGTTGGATCTGATGATCTTAAAAGTCTTTTCCAACCTGAGCAATTAGCTCACTTCACCATGGAGTCTCCTCTCAGTGGACCCAGTGGAGATCAGCAATCACTAGAGCCACTGATGCCTAGAATCATGGAATTGCTTAGACAGGAAAAGCCTTTTAGGATCATCCAGTCCAACCCTTCTTGAGCTCTGCTAAGGCTGGTGCTAAACTATGGCTCTCAGCACCACATCTCTGTGGCTTTTAAATACCTCCAGGGATGGGGATTCAACCACCTCATTGGGTAGCCTGTTCCAGTCTTTGAGAATCCTTCCAGTGAAGAAGTTTCTTCCAATGCGCAACCTAAACCCTCCCTGGTGAAACTTGAGTCCATTCCTTCTCATCCCAGCTAGCTTAGTGAAGGAGTCCTGTGCTCCTGAGATATTCTAGGCAGGCCACAGTTACCAGAGCACTGTAGCATGGAGGGAATATTGATGTGTCAGTCAAGAGACCTAATTTTCTACTTGTATGATGAGGAGCCTGCCTAGTTCATACCATGGGGTTGTTTAGTCTGGAGAAAAGGAGACTGAGGGGAGACCTCAGCTCCCTGAAAGGAGGTTGAAGTGAAATGGGGGTTGGTCACGTCTCTCTAGGATCAGGGAGGAAATGGCCTGAAATTGTGCAAGGGGAGGGTTAGGTTGGAGATTAGGAAACATTTCTTTGCTGCAAGAGTGCTCAGGGATAGGGACAGGCTGCCCAGAAAGGTGGTGGAGTCACCATCCTTAAAGATGTTGAAAGAATGTGTAGACATGGCACCTGGGGACATGGTTCAGTGGCCATTGTGGTGTTGGGTTGACAGTCAGACTTGATCTTAGAGGTCTTTTCCAACCTTAATGGTTCTATGATTTTTCAGTGTCCTTAAAAGGACCACAGAAACAGAACTACACAAAGACCTTATGAACTAGCAAAATAAGGAGAATGTACGAAAAGGAAGACATCTTGTTGAGTGATTCTTCATAGTGCCTGTGTTTCCATATGGGTGAATGCAAGTGTCTTCAGTTTGACACATGAGGCCAAAGACTCAGCAGATCAGCCTGTGGCAAGGTGTCTTTGATGGGCTTCCCATGAGTACATTGGGAAATAAATTCACAAAATAAGACACTGGAGAGTGTGTCCTCAAGGACCTGTGGACAGGGGAATCACTTGGAGATGGCTCTTCACAATGTGATTGTTGGTCCATGTTTTGAGGGTTTACTGGAAAAGAAAGTATGGTGGGAAACCTGAGCTTTTGGTAATGACCTTCATCAAGTCTGAAACATTTAGAAGTCATGGTCGTGTCTGCAGGATTTCATTCTTGTCTCCCTCGCTTCACAGCTTCTGGGCCAGCTTACTGGCAGAGCATTCTCCTTCCGTCCCTCCACAGAGGCCTATGACCACGGCCGTCTGAGCATCTTCCAAGGATGTGCCAAGTGATGAATGAGCTTTATTTAAGGTTCTCTCTGAAAGACACTGCATCCATTTCAGCAAACTGCAGAATGTGTCAACATGATCACTTCAAGGCTTTCAGCTTGCTGAAGCATCTCTCAGCACTGTGCTACTTCTGTGGGCTGCCTGATCAGCAGTGCTGTGATGATTAATATTTATAAATCTTAAATAATGCAGGACTTCAGTGTACCTGAGAGACCATATGGTGGCCTCCAATCCCCAGAAAAGCACCTGAGATCAGTATGGCTACATCCACCATTAGGGTCCCAGAAGGGGAAGGAGGTGGAGCTTTCCCCCCACCCCCAGAGGGCCTCTGGCTTTGGATCTCTCCCTCCTTCATTAGTTACCAGAGCACATCATTTTCATCCTTCAGGGCCAAGCTGCAGGCTTAGTTCTTCGCCTTTCAGTCTGGAGTCTTTTATCACTGTGCTGTGCATTTGTTACAAGGCTTCACTTGGTTGTGACCTTGGCTTGGGTGGGTTTTTTTGTTATTTTGTTTGTTTGGGGGTTTTGTTTGTTTGTTGCTTGGGGGGGAGGGGGAAGTTGCTTGCTTTCTCCTTTTTATTTTTTTTTCCCCATGGGTTTTGGTCAAAATGCATCGATTTGGGTGCGGTTTGTAGGGAGAGAAGGCTCTGAGGGGTTATTCTTTGTTTACTTATTGGTTTTGATGGGGTTTTTTGTTTGATTGTGGTGGTGTTTTTTCTTTTTATTTTTTCTGAACCTTATGAAGGTGCTTGGGTAACCCTTTGGACAATGATGCCTCTGAAATTACCATTTAATGCATGCGTGGGCAAAGAGGCATATCAATGAATAATGTATAGTCACAAGCAGCTTGGTGACTGGGTTTGGTTCAGAGCAATATCATGTATGGATTAGCCTCATGGACCTGGATCAGTGGCATTATTAATGTGGATCAGGTGGAGACAGCCACGCTCAACAATAGTGTGCTGCACCACTTACCTTGGGGATAAAAATGTCTCTTCTCTCACGCTCTGGACTGGCAGAAATCAAACAAACCCTTTGGAGATGACTAAGGCAACCCTCCCTCCTCATCACCAGCCACAAGAGCAGTTCACATGGATAGAAACCCAAGAGAATCTTTCGAGGTCCCTTCTGATCCCTAACGTCCTGTGATTCTGTGAATAAGTAAAAAATAAGGATCGTGACACATGAAGCTTGTACCAGCCACGAGGAGCAGGAGGGTGTGCTAGAGATTGGCAGCCCAGGCAAGGCAGAGAGGGGCCCAGGCTGTCAGTGCCTGGACGGGGCTTTGAGTCTCCCGGGGCTGGCTCTAAGCCCTCCAGAACTGGTTCTGAGCTCCTCGGGACTGGTTCTGAATCCTTTGGGGCTGGCTCTGAGCCACCCGGACCAGATCCGAGGCTCTCCCCGGGTCAGGCTGCCAGGGCGGGTGGTGCTGAAGGGACAGCACCGGCGGTCCAACTCGCCCCCGTCTTAGGGTCCCGGTGCCCCTGCACCTGCCCCGGTGCTGGTGCCCCTGTATTTCGCTTTGTCGCTCGCTGCCCCTTCATCTCCGTCTCCCACGCTGTCGACACGGGCAAGGGGCTGCTGCTGTTGCTCTGCATCCTCCGCAGAAACCTGCCTGCAGCCGCCTTTCGCTGCCGCCCCTGAGCCCCACCCTAGGAGGGCCGGGGGACTGCTGGCGGTTAATTGACTCGCAAGGGCACTAATTTCGGCTCGTGGAGGTAAGTTCTGGGTAAGGGCTCATTTTTTACCCCTCCCTCGGCTGCCAAAGCCCTCTCCCATCTGTCTCGCGTTCTCTCTTCAGGGCCATCAATCAGCCCTTGCCACCCCCCTGCCGAGGGTCCATCCGAGCCACGGCACCCGCGACGCCCTCAAACCCAGACAGATGAGTCAGCGTTTTGCCTCCCAGTAAATCCAGTCAGCATTTTGCCTCCCAGTAAAGCCAGCCGTGATCACCTGCTCCCCGCCCGCCAGCTCTGGGAAAAGTGAGGAACAATGGGATTCCCAGAGACCTCCCTGGCTCCACCATTGCGGGGCCGGGGAAGGAAGGGGAAGGGGCGTTGGGAGGAAGGGATTGCTCCTTTCTGCCCTAGTCGGGAACAGCCTCGGGAGCAGCCGGGGGCGAGGGAGGGTCTTCGGTCCCCATCAGCCTCTGGGCAACTTGCAGCGACAGCAGGAAAAGGGAGGGGGGAAGGGAGGTGTGTGATGGGGGCTGTTGCTCCAACCTGATCAAGTCCATTTGCCAATTCACCACTCGCATCACTTCCGGAGCACTCCTCAGCTTCTGCTGCAGAGTGAGGATTTTTTTTAATTTTTTTTTTTTCCTCTTCTCTCTCTTTTTCCTTCCCTCCCTCCCCGTCTGGATGCTGGGAACTTGAAATTCTCCTCCCTTGATTGCAGCAGGATCTGCCCCAACCTTCCCTCAACTTTGCACTGCATCAAAGGAAAACCGAGCAAGCCACAGGCTGGGTTGTACCGATGGGGGCAGGGAAGCTGTCAGGCACAGCCCTTCCCAGCTGATGTGGCCGTATCTCTAGGACCTAGAGCAATCTCCCTGGGTTGTTTTTTTTTTTTCCCCTTTCCTCTCTTTTTTTGGTGTGTGTGTTTGTGTGAAGGATCCTCCTGGTTACCGCTGGTTACTATTTTGCCTTAGCAGGGAGACCACCCAAGTCATGGCTGAGAGGAAGCAGTCTGGCCGTCAAGGTGAGGAAGAAGAAGTGCCAGCCTTCTTCAAAAACCTGGGCTCAGGCAGTCCCAAGCCTCGCCAGAAATTCTGTGGCATGTTCTGCCCAGTGGAAGGCTCCCTGGAGAACAAGACCATTGACTTCGACTCCCTCTCTGTGGGCCGTGGATCAAACAAAGTGGTGGCGAAACAGAAGGATGTTGCCCACCTGGGTCCGGATGCTCAGTCCCTCTATTCCAGGCAGAGCGGGAAGGGAGGGGAACCATCTGTTGATTTCGGGAGAAAGGTGGAAATCAGGAGTGCCACTGGGAAGGAGGCGCTGCAGAACCTGAATGACAAGGTGGGTACATGTGTGTGTGCTGTGTGAGATGCAACTTGAACACGCGATAGGCTGCAGAAGGGAGTGATCTGTTCCACCCTCTGGTTTCTCGCTTTTGTGTCACTTTCATGTATGTGGCAGTCAGCCTCTTCCTCTAATAAGCAGCATCTCTCCTAGAACCTTCCTACCAGACCTCTAATACTATCTGTGTGCTCTCTGCAGGCGTGTGTGTGTGTGTGTGTGTGTGTACACAGGGAGGAGGGCAGAAGAAGAAAGGAGCCCCCACATCCACAAACACCCTGCCCTATCTTCCAATTTGGTGATGGAGAGGGACATTTTTTGTTTCTTAGGAGATTCCCCCCTGCACAACAGCAGCAAAATGCCCCACCCAGCCACTGATTCTATAACTCTATGAATGCAGCTCACAGGAACAGAAATGTAATAGCAAAAGTGCATCAGTGAGCCTCTACCTACAGGGATCAAATCCTTGTAGGGTTCTTCAAGAGGAAACTTCTGCCCTCTCTTACAGGCTCCAGAGTTACCCCTGAGAGCTGTATTTCAATATAAATCTTGATCAAAGCCTCTGTGAGATTTTTTTTGCCTGGGAAAATGTGAGACTTTCACAGGAATGTGCTGTTTTCTCAGAAACCCACTGAATTCCTCTCAGTCTTAAAAGACTGCTGAAGCTGTTTCCTCACTCTATGTCTCACAGCACGACAAAGCCTCTTCCTGAAGCAAAACTTATCCTACCCACTGGTGTAGCTCACTGTGCACATTTTCTTTTGTGGGTGAATAGATTTAAACAGGCTCCATTCAGGTCTGAGCCATGTGTCATCCTCACCAAATCAGACCCTACACTGCTTTTTCTTCCTACAGTAACCTGAGGGCTCCATCCAGCTGTATTTCCACAACACATCTGACATAGGTTCTTCACGGATAGCCTGTGAACTATTTCCATGTGATAGGAATCTAAATGATAGTGGAAAGGCCCAGTATGCTAATTTATAGGATCCTGAATGCATAACTTGCATCAGTTGTTTCACAACAGATTAGATATCTTGCTGCTTCTTTTTCTTTAGCTTGAGGCTGACAAGAGTTGGATTTTTATCACCTCATGTAACAATCAGTGTACAGGTCCATGCTCTGCTCCAGCAACCAAAGGACCATATCTCTGTTGGGAATAGTTGCTGATCAGCTGGAGCTGATGAAGATAGGTGGGAATATTTTAGCCAGCAAATGGAGCCAAAGCCTTTTTGTCACTACACAGGAAGATCTTGTATTAACCACCCCTGAAATAATTAACAAAACAAGAAGGACAAGCTATTAAAAAAACACAACAAACCAAACAAAAACCAAACAACTTTTCTGAAGTCTTAAATGTCCAGAGGATAGGAAAGAAAGGATAGGAAAGAAATAATTGCCTAGATGATCTTTTGAGGCCCCTTCCAACCCCTAACATTCTGTGATTCTGTAATTATTGCACATTAAATTGCAATATATTTTTCTGCAGGCAAAGATAATCTCTTTGTGTCTATTCTGTCTAGGGTATTCTATAGGTATCTATCATGGCCTGGTTTTATTGCCTCTGGGCCATGCTGCCTCGTAATTCAGGGTTAAGATCATCTCTGGAGGTATCAGAAAGGCTCTGTCTCAGTTTAAGCAGCTCTTTATGGTTAGGCCTCTGGAGGCAGCGTGACCTATTCAACAGGTTTGCAGCTCAGCAAATTTGAGGCAAATTCTACCTCTTCCCAGCTGCCAGGCCTTGGAGAATTCACTGGACTTCTATTTCCCAGCTTAAACTTGGGCATCTGCCCTGTTTGGTCTGTTAATGCCTGGTCCTGGAGCTACTTAATCAATGTCTGAGTGTTGCTCAGTGCTTCAACACCCTGACCCCAGCTGGACCATCACTGCAGCCTAACAAGAGTGTCATGTTCAAAGCTGTGACTTCTGGAACAAGAAAATAAACACTTGGCCTGACTTCCATAAATATTTGAGCACTTCTGCACCCATTTCCCACAGTAGGATTTGATGTTTGGATAGCATCAGGGCAGGGACCTATGGAACTTGGTGCAGAAGCTGTAAGCTACCTTGTCTCCTAACAAGGGACTGATAAAATGGTTTCCCAGACATCAGTCCTCTGTTGCTTAAATGAACAAACTTGAGACACATGCTTTCATCTGAGGTTTGAGACACCTTGGCCATTGCCTCTTTGACCAGGGTCACTTCTCTGTGTGGACTTCCCAGATTTCCTGTGTGTATAATTGGTGTCCCTTCTTTACTGGGGGATTAACACAGAAACACAACATCCTGCTCTTTGGTCAGCTCCAGAGATGTGGAATGAATCTCAGAGTGGGAGAACAGAAGTCAGAATTTCTTCTCTTGTTGTCTGGATTAATGATTGTCCTGTACATCAGAAGTAGGCAAAGCTGGCTGACAAAAGCAATGAGAGCAACTGCTGAGAGAGATGTGGTGATGATGGACGTGGTTTAGCCCCAGCCTTGGTAGAATGTTTGGACAGGACGATCTTAAAGGGCTTTTCCAACCAAAATATTTCTATGACTTTTGGCAGGGAATGACCCCCAGCACTGGGTAGGGGTTATTAGCATCTAACAAGACTAAAAGGAAATCTAGCAGTTGTTTCAGATAGTTCCAGGAACACAGTAAATCCATCTCTGATACTATTTTTTTTCCTTTCCATGTAAAAATGTCCATTTCCATTTGCAGGTTTTATAATTTCATAGCAAAATGTCTTTGCAGATAAACCTGTAAGAATTCAGCGGGAGTAAAAGCAGTTGGCTGTTGCAGAAATTCCATGAGGTTTGTTGCAATTACACTAAAAGTCCACAGAGAAAGAGACTCTTTTAATAGTTTGGTTGGCTTTTTTTTCCCCAACCATCCATTAACTCCATAGTGGGAATAAAATTCCTTGCTAAGTGCATTATGGTAGCCTACAGAATCTGTAATGTTAAGATTCAGAGCTGATGTAGATTGATTTCCACTGATGCCTGTGATGATTTATGTTAGCATAGATTATCACTATGCAGAAATTCTCTCATTCTTGTGCCATTTTGCCACTAGACCTTTTCAGAAGACAAATTTAGATATAAATGCTCCTTTAATACAAAATGCATTTCTGCTGCAGAGAGCCTGCACAAGATGTCCTGCACCACCTGCTATCTGTGCAGAAGTGGCTGATGGCAATATCTGATGTGTTCACTGGCCAATGAACCCCCCAAACAGCCTAAGGCTATGGATGGGCCAGAGCCTCCCAGCCAGGGCAGAGGCTGGCAGTGCAAATGTGGGCATAATGCTCTGGTTTGTGCATTTCCTCCCTTCTTCTGCTCTTTTGCCATATGGAACTAGAAGCTAGAACCTGGGAGCTCCATTCTGGTCCTCTGGCTACATGTTAAATCCTGTGGAAGTTTTAAAATGTGGTGCTGTGTACATGTTGAATAGGGAACAACCACAATGCTGGCCCTTTAATCTCTTCATTTATTGTGTTCTGTACTACTCAGGTTCTTGCATCATGGTGATGGGAAGGAAAAGCTAAGTAAGTGTCCTCTAAAGAAATGTTACCACTTTCTGAATCTAGCCACTACTGGATTCAGGTATGGAATGTGTTTAAAGCCAAGAACTGCTGTTTGGTATTAGCACCATGTGCAGGAAGGCTTGCCTCTTCAAAACACTATTTTAGATGGGCAGATGAGAATAGCTTAAGAAATGTTAGCTTGCTGATGCCACCAACCCCTTAATGATGCTGCTCTTTCTTCTGGTAGTACTGCTGCTCCACAGCAGAAATGACTTGCCCAAGGTCAGGAAGGAGAACGAGTGCTGGAAATGAAGGCTTTCCTGTGCCCATGTTTGTGGTGGTTCCTCGGTAATCATGTTCCTGCTGCCAGGGCAGGATCTTGAAATGAAAGCTGGACTTGGCCAAAGGGCCTTGATGCTCTCTTTCAAATCTTTAGGCAGTGAGAGATGAAGACAAGCTTTACCTGGCAAGCAAAGGCAAGAAACCATTCAGATCTAAAATTGAGGAAAGATAGCATTAAAGAAAAAAAGGAATCAGTTGCACTGTCTGAATTTAGAAATTTAGATGCTTTCTTCCATCTTCTGAGCAAAGCTATTCTGAGGTTTCAAAAGCTCTTCCAGAACCCATCAGAGAGGGGCAGGAAAACTCATTTAGTGTTTAGTATTTTCAGGGGTGCCCAGTGACAGGACAAGAAGCAATGGGCATAAAGAACATTGGAAGTTCTACCTAAACATGAGGAGGAACTTCTTTACTTCAAGGGTGGTAAGACCACTGGAGCAAGCCGCTCAGAGATGGTGGAATCTCCACCTCCAGAGTAATTTGAAACCTCTCTGGACACTTTCCTGGGTGACCCTCTTCTAGCTGTGGGATTGAATTTAATCCCTTCCAGCCCCCCACCATTATGTGCAACTGATCTAAGAGGAAATGGTGTTATCTCACACTGTACCCATGAATCCTTCTCCTTCACTGAAGTGAGGCAAGCACATTGTGAACGAGGAAGTATTTCTGCTATTTAATGCATGTCTTTCCTTGAAGTGCCAGTACTGGGAAATGTCAGACTCCAAGTGGGACTGAAAGGTTGAACACGGAGTTTGCAACGCGGGAATAGTCAGGAATGGCCATGGAGAGGACCCCATACCTGTGTGTGTAGCTCTGAGTCCACATTGCCCTGGCACTAAAGCTTCAGGTCAGTGACCACAGGATGGGGGTCTGCAACCCCGGCTATGGGAGAAGGTATTCAGAAGGCACTGCAGCCATGGGGGACATCAAAAGGCCGGGAGGGGATTCTAACCGGAATTTTTAACACCCGCTTCCCCCGCCACTTTGCCACCGCTCCCGCCCCGCCATCCCCGGGCAGGTAGCATAAAGAAGATGCAGGGCATCGCCTCTCCCTCCTGCTAGGCTCGCAGCCCCAGCAGGCACAGGAACAAGGCGAGGAGTGCAGGGGCGCAGCGGTTCCGCAGTGCTGCGCCGCCTGCCGCCGCCATCACCGTACGACCCCGCGCCCACACTGACGTCTCCACTGCGCCACTTTGCATGTCGGCCCCTTCATGTCTCCCCATTGGGCGGGGCCCGTCTTTCATTTGCATCTCCGCCAATGGCGGCCCCCCTTTCGCTGAGGAGAGGAAAGGGTGCGGTCAGGGCGGTGTGCATGCGCAGTCTCCGCTGCTTCTGCCGCTCTTGTCGCTGGCGGCGCTCGCCCCCTCCCTGTGCGGTCGGGGCCGTGCCGGGCCGTGCCGTGCCGTGCCGGGCTTGGCTGGGTTGGGCTGGGCTGGGCTGGGCTGGGCTGGGCTGGGCCGGGCCGAGCTCCGCGGGGCTGGGCTGGGCTGGGCTCCGGGCAGAGGGAAGAAAGGGAGACGCGCAAGACTGGCTGCTTCTCCCCTTCCTGCCGTTGCGGAGAGAGAAATCGCTTCCTCGCCGCGCCCTCCCCCGCGGACCTTTTCCCCACTCCCCACCCCCGCTTCCCTTCTTGGTGACCGCCTTGATTTGGGCTTCGAGCATTAATTTTTATTATTAATCTAACTATTATTTTTCTCTTGTGGTGGAGAGGTCGGGGAGCAGTTGCTGCACGGCAGACAATAGCGATACAGCAGCTGCCCCGCTCCTCTGGAACAAAAAAAAAGGGGGGGGGAACAAAAAAATTCAATATAATTAACATTATTCAATAAATAATTTGGGGAGCGATTTCACAAGATGTCTTATCAAGGGAAGAAAAACATTCCGCGGATCACGGTGAGTGGGGGAGCCGGGAAGGGGGAGGGGGGATTAAGCCCTTTGTGTGCGCGGAGGAGCGGCGATCGCCGCGGGGGGGCCGGGGAGCAGCGGGGTGCGCGGCAGGGAAGGGAGGGGGGAATTACACCGGCGGGTCACCGGAGAGCATTGGGAACACTGCGCTCTCCCCGCCTGCCGTGTGTGTTCCCGGAGGGCTGCGGGAGAATGGAGCGATGGAGCTTCGCCCCCTTCACCCTCCTGCCACAGCCTGGCAAAGGCGGCTCAGGGCTGGGGTGTGGGTGTTCGGTGCGGCTCTGGAGGTGCATCAGGGTTCCCTCCCGAAGAAGCTTCTGGCAAGGTTCGCTCCACCATGTAATCCTGGGGGAGAGGGGAAGGAGCCGTTATATAAACCCCTCCCTGGATTTCGGCGTTGTGGGAGCCGATTTAGGGCAAACCCCAGGGTATCAACTTTTCCTTACGTAAGGCGAGATGTTCGCATCTGAAGGGCTGTGCCCCCTCGGCGGGTTTTTGATACGGGAGGTTTTGGTTACTCGCAGCGGCTCTTCGCAGCCCCACGGACACACCCATCCCAGTGCTCCCATTCTCCAGCCTTTCAGGCAGCAGTGTCATCTCTGAAATGGAGCTTTGGATTGTGACATTTGTGCGGGAGCTGCTGGGCTGGGCAGGGGATATGCAAAACGGATGTGTGGGAAATGGAGCATCCCCTCCCCTTTTTTTTTTTCTTTTTTTTTTTTTTTTTGGTAGGGGAGTAGGGGGTGAAGGGCTGGGGGGAGGAGGAAAGGGGATAATACACAGACACCCCAAGTCCAAACCTCTATCCAAATGATGGTTTAAGATTATGCCAGTATTTAAACAGCAGTGAAGGCTGCTGCTGAACCTCTGTCACAGGCCAGAAGTGTGACGCATTTTTCTTCTGACTGAATGCTCTGATTTATGTTTGGTGCACCCGCTGCAGTTGTGAGGGGAAGGGCTAAAAAAACCCCTGATTCTGGTTGCATTTGCTGTTGTATACACCTGGAACTGATCTATGTAGGCTAAGGCTTGAAGAAGGAGCATGGTTATTGCCCAGCATCAGGAGGGTAACTACACCCAGATTTAGGCCCACAGGGCTGCAGACTGCGTGTGCTTTGTCTCCAAGGTGAAATGAGTGGAAGGATTCTTGCTGGTTTCAGAGCCTATGGTTCAGCCTCAGCAGGAGACCTGTTTACTAGCAGAAGCATCCAGAGCATCATTAAACCGGTCCAGGCTGCTTTTTTGTTGCTCACTACATGTATAGAGATATTTTTCTTTCCTAATTGATGCCCAGTGCAGTAGGACATGGGCTGTCAGTGCCAAAGTAGCCGGTTTTACTGGTACCCTGCCTTTGTAATAGCACAAGGAGCCTGCACTAGAGATGGGCATAAATTCTGCAGTGTTCCTGTCTGTGGTGAACATGTACAACAGTTTGCTCTAGAGGTTGGCGTTGAAAGTCAGGTGGGTTTTTCATGCCCAAATTAATTCATTTGACTCGTTGGCATTCACAGCAGATCCTAAATTGAAATCTTGGGGGTTTCTTTCTGTATTGTTTTGGTTTGGGGATTTTTGTGTTTGTGGTTTGTTTTTTTTGTTTGTTTCTGTGTGTGGTTTTTTTCAAGCGGTGATGTTAATGAGACAAACTCCATTGCAGCAGGAGGAGGAAGGAGGGGCACTTAACATCTCATATACTCAGCAGTTTTATAAAAGGGGGGTATAATGGTGCAAATCAGCAGCTGATGCAATCCACGTAGCCCTTTATGTATCAGTAGATCCATGTCAGCTTGTGCCAGTTGAGAAGTGGGTGCTCCAGCTCTTCAGTTTTGTTCCAAGCTCTTTGGGAACATGCCTGATTCTTCCGTTTGATGGGCAGAGCCCCAGCTGCAAATAAGGTCTCTGTGAATCACTGTCACTGTCATATGTATATTTGCTATAAATTCAAGGCATTACTAAGTTCACACACAGAATCATAGAATCAGAGAACAGCAGAGGTTGGAAGGAACCTCTGGAGATCATCTAATCCAACTCCTCCAACTGCTTAAATGCCTCCAGGGGCAATGACTCACCACTGCCCTGGGCAGCCCATTCCAATGTTTGACAACCCTCTCAGTGAAGACTGCTGGGGTTTCAGTTTGTGCTCACTGCCGCTTGTCCTGTCACTGAGTGGTATTACGAGAGTCTGGCCTCATATTGTTGACATCCTTCCCTTACATAACCTGGTCTGGTCTGGTCCGGTCCATTCCATTCCATTCCATTTATAAGCATTGACAAGATAACCTCAGTCTTCTCCGGCATAAAAGGCCTGTGGGTCATTCAGCCATTCCTCATCCTGCATTCAACTACCTGAATTCAACATTTGGCTTCGCCATCCTGTCTGTGCTGTTTTAGCTTTGTCCTCGTAAAGACACTCTAGGGAGGAAGAAGGAGAATCAGAGCAAGTACAAGTGCAACTGTAAGGGCCAAGGTGTAGGTTAAACTAAATGCTGGACAAGGTGTTTGTGCTTTGCTTTAAGTATCTGTAACTTGGGGAATGAAGGAGCTAGAAGAAGCTAGCAGTCGCTTTGAACTTGCCTCCTCATCCAGAGTGTGTTTCACTCCTGTTCATGACCACTGCAAAAAAACCCCAAAACAAATGCCTGGCTGGATGTGTCCCTGCCCATGGTGGGGGCTTGGAAGTAGATGATAACTTTAAGACCCCTTCCAACCCAAACCACTGAATGAGAAAAAGCAAGATATATCCTGGGCTGAAAGCTGCCTTCTTGCAGTTACCTTTCTGTTCTTAGCAAGCTGTCTTCTAACTGGAGGAGATCTTAATAATCACTTTTTAAATGCTTCTCTTAAACTCAATTTGCTAATTATGTGCTTATTTCTATCTGATTATGCAATAGCGCTCTGGAAAGGCAGTAAAAGCATCCAGTAGACTGAAACATCGCAAAGTTGGACAAAATGAGCTTGTTTGTGTTGTGTAACCCCTGGCAACAGACTTTTGGTCCATTTCCCTGACATCAGTTGACTTGCAGTTAGCCAAGGAGTGACTCCAGTGTGTGGGTGCATGTAGGAAGGTGGTTGTGCATAGGACCAAGGCAGAAAAAACAGATGTGGCTATTCTGCATCCCTCAAAGTATGCTTTAATGCTTTTTCTGGAGGTGATGGAGGAGACTGCAGACATGAGTGAAGCTGCCAAGGAGAGAAGCCTTCTGGAAGAAATCTTCAGTTCTGATGTTTTCTTGATCATTACTGTGATTAAAGGACTTGCAGATGAAATAAAATATTTTATCTTTCCAGTTGAAAGTGCAGCAGTTGACTCCTGTTTTGACACCTGCTTCTGAATAATGCAGAGTTTGTTTCTGTCTCTGCTCTTTCTCTCTCTGAAGTGACACTGCAGACTGTCAGCATTCTCACAGAGTAATACTGTGTCATTGTGTGCTTCTTCCTTGCAGAGTGATCGTCTTTTGATCAAAGGTGGTAAAATAGTTAATGATGACCAGTCTTTCTATGCAGACATCTACATGGAAGATGGGTTGATAAAGTAAGTGAAGCCCAATGCCATGATACGATCTGAGCTGTACAGAAATTAGCAAGGAATAACTTCGTCGCAGGGAACTATATTAGACTGCAATGGGAAATCAATATTTCACCTATATCCTGCTGTTTGATGGAACAACTTTAAAAGCAAGATGTTAAATAAGCAGGTGGCCCCAAACCCTACTGTTATTAAAGTGTGAGTTAAGTAGGTGCTTACCGGTGCTTCATTTTGGCAGCTATTTGAAGCTGTCTGTGTTGGAGCATTTTAGTCAGTTATGACAAAGTGTTTTGAGCCTGAAGTTAAATCTGTTTCAGGCTAGGAGGCTGGACTTAATGGACCTCTTGAGGTCTCTTGCAGCACTGTCTCCCATGATTCTATGATTCAAGGATCAGCCCAGCCCCCCACAAAAGTTAGAAATGGTCTTACAGTTTGAGGATTGACCTTGTAGTTTAAGGTTCAGACCTCTGTCCACCACACTTCTGTGTTTTCAATCATGAATTGTGTTTCTGGTATGTTAAATATAGTACAGATTTCTTTGTAAGATTACTTGTAGGAAAAAGAACAAATGAGCCAGAGGTTGCAAACAAGGATTTCTCCTGTTCTGGATAAATGGTCAATACATGTGCTTTGTTAATCAAGGTTAAAAGTTAAAGGATCCAGCCAAAGATAGCTAATTAGTTGCAATGTGTCATCTACTATTGCACTTCTAAAAATACTTCTGTGAAGAACTAGACTGGAGAGGGTCACACCAGGAATCTGGTAACCCCTGTCTGGTTGTGCAGGGATTACAAAATGCTGTGCATGGAAGCAGACAATATGGATGCAAAGTTTTTTCTGTGATCCCAAAACAACACAAACATCTAAATTGCTGTTTGTTAGCTGGAATCCAGTGTTGAGCTTCAGCTGAGCAACCCCAGTCCACTCTCAGTGCAGCTGCTCACAAGGCTTTTGCTGTGTTTGGTGCTGTAATTATCTAATTATCCTCATGGTCTCTTCTCCAGCTGCCTGCCAATGTGGTTCCTTCTTTTCCTTCCTGTTAAGCCTAATACTGCCCCAAGGTCCTGAAGTATTTGCACACTTTGCTCTCAGTTATGCAACTGCTTCAAGTGGAAGAAAAAAAATCTTTATCAGCTGTGTATGCTGATGCTGTATGTGGGAAAAAGAAAACAGTAGCCAGGTTAAGTGGGGTGTATGTTCGCAGGCTGCTGTCCCTGGTTGTGTCTGATGTGCCGTTTGAAACCTGTTTACTCAGGCAAATAGGAGAGAACCTGATTGTGCCAGGGGGAGTGAAAACTATTGAAGCCCATGGCAGAATGGTGATTCCTGGAGGGATTGATGTGCACACCCGTTTCCAGATGCCAGAACAGGGGATGACATCTGCTGATGACTTCTTCCAAGGGACCAAGGCTGCACTGGCTGGGGGCACCACCATGATAAGTAAGTTGGATGTTTTTTCTCCTCCACGAAAACTTTGCTTTTCTCTTTCTCAGATAAGTCCAGTAACTGTGGGCTATAGTACTTGTGTGGTATTGTGGACCAGCTACCAGCAGTGGGGAATTTCTGTTTTCTGTCCAGATTGCTGAGAAAAGCTTGGGTAGGGGTGGGAAAGGATGGAAAAGCAAGACCCCAGGATTTCCATATCTTGTAGCTGTCAGTCATTTCAACCCTGTCTTCTCTGTTGGCAGGGTTTACCTTACTGCTTGGGTGATTTTGCTAGATTTTTGGGTCAGCTCCTACTAAAATCGGTGCTATGTTGAGCTCTGGCTCTAGTGTGAGCAGCAAATTCTCCACATCCCTGTGGAGAAGCCTTTCTCCATGCTGTCTAAGGATAGATGTCCATCTTGTGGTTCTCACCCAGAAGTTGGATGCCAGTGTGTTTTTGAAAACTGGGCCACTTATTTAAGGATTTGCATATGCTCAGAGTGTGCAGCTCTAGCAGCAGGATTTTTGTTAGCCTGGTTTCTTTTGTGCTCATATCCTCTTTTGGAGGAAGAGAGGAGTGGGGAAATGAAAATATCTCAAAATAGAAAGACAGACAGACTGACTGTTTGGTTGACACCAGGATTAGACAGACACTCATGCTGTTCCACTCTGGCTCTAAAATGCCTCATGAATGACTTCCAGGCTACCCATTGCCATTTGTGTTGGCTGCAGATTCCTTGGCTTGTCAGAGCCAGGACCTTTGTAAGTCCTTGTCGTTAACCTTGCTTGAGCTAGAGTAAAAAGAAGCTACCCCCTCTGCTGCAGTGCAGCTGATCCTGTGTAAACTGTTAACACCGTGTCCTGGAGTCTGTTGCTGCTTATGGGAATTAAGTAGCTGAGCATCTTGTGCTTCTTCATGTACTGTGAGGTGCTGCCACTTTACAGGAGGAGAATTAAGGAGTTCAGAACATGGTTCAGCACAGGTACTCGTGGCTGTTGTCAAATCCACAGCCGGGCACCAGCCTAACTCTCCTCACTTCAAACCCAGCTCCTTATGGATGAGAACGTCCTCATCCCTTAGAGGGTGGTTATGGCCAGTCTTTGATCCCTGGCATGGTGGGTGGAGTCAGATTGAATGTGAGAGTAGGAGCTAGTGGTCCAAACATGGATAGACTATTTCAGAAGCAAGTAGTCTTCTGGCTCTGAACCTTGCAAAGAGCTTGTGTCTGGCTTACAACTTGACCTAATGGTTTAAATAATCTTAAAATAACCCATATTATTATTACTTTAGAGTTAAAGTTTTTGTGTGAAGATAACTTCAGACATACAGAGAACATAAGGGGAGTGCAGCTGTAGTTGTGCATACTAATATCCATTTTTCTTCAAATCTTTGTTGTCCAATTAAATTAATAACACTGAAATGGGATTTTCTTTTCAGCCTCAGTTCCTTGATCTTATTTCCTTGGTTGTTCCTTTGTTATTAGCACACCTGTTTCCTACTCAAATGATCGTTTTGTCCTTCCTTGTTAAGTTGAATTAGATCAGAATAGCATTCTCTGTCATCTGCATCTGATCTTTCAACAACATTATTCCCCCCAGTAGCACTTCAGAAAAGGAGAAATTGCTTAGACAAAATTTTCTATAGTAGCCCCTTTAGTTTGGTTGTCCAGCTTCATTTAAAGAGCATCATCCTTCAGAAATGCTTGGATGTATATCGCCTTTATGACACTAAGGGTTTTTGGACACATCTCTGAGTTAGAAAATGGAGGACCCTCCCCTCCAACCTTCCCAGCGTCTCATTTTACAGCTGTGGAAAATTAGAACAATGTATGTCTGTTGGCAAACTACATAGAGGAGGCTGGTGACTAAACTTGACCCTGCTGCCTTCCTGTGTCTTGGATCAGGATACCAAAACACACAATCATCCCTGAACAAAAAAACATCTTCCTGAAGTATAGCAACAAGGACATCAGTTGGACTGCTTAGGATGATGGAGGTGTTTCTGATGGGCAGGTATCAACAACAGGAGCTTAACAGTGGAAAACAGGATAAATAATGCAACTAGACTTCAAAGCTTTGGAGACTCTGCTCTGTGTCAGTTCAGCTGTTCCCTTCTTAGCAAAATTATGCCATTTGCAAAGATGTTTTTCTGCAGTTAAACATGGACAGTGCCCTGGTGAACATGCTCTTGGGGGGTGGCCTTTTTGTCCCCCTGCAAAGCAGGTGGGGATTGTGCTTATTTGCAGTATCTTTTATTTTATAATAAATAGGGCAACATTTAGGGGACTGTATTCATAATATCATGAAGAAATGACAGCCTGAAAATGAAACATGAATGTTTGTCATTGTAGATTTTAAATACCTCTTTTCAGAAGAGGGTATGCTCCCCTCATGGGAACGTGTCCAGCTGTGCACCACTGTTCTTCAGGCTGTTTTGGAAGAGCCCCATGGATGTTATCCCCGTGGAAAACAGCACCCATTTTCTTCACTTATCCTTAAGCAAACTCTGTATTATTTATTTACTAGTGTCCTTACTCCTTCCATTTTCCTCTTTCATACACATCCATCATTTTGGGCAAGGGAACAGGTCAGTCAGCTTCATGCTTCAATTTGTTTCATGTTTTCATACAGGGGGACACTTTAAGGCTCTTTACAATCAGAACAGGGAAAGATCTGGTTTATGTTTGTTTTTCAGTGAAATTAAACCAAGAATCTTGGAGAGGTTTCTATTGCTGGTTTGGTTTATAAAAACTATGGGTGGAATCCTGGCTTCAGTGAGGTGCAGGAGAGTTTTGTCATTGACTTCATCTGTCCCAGGAACTCACTCTGCGTATCTGGTCTGGTTTCAGTGATCTTCTTTTGCAGATCAACTCAAGAGCAGTGCTGTGCCTTTACTTCTTATGGCAAATCCATCCAAGAGAAGCACACAGGACCATAGAATCTAGTGCAGGTCGCACAGGAATGCATCCAGATGGGTCTTGAAAGTCTCCAGAGAGGGAGACTCTATATCCTCGATGAGTTCCTTAGAGCTCTCCGGCCCTGGCCTGCTTGAGCCCCCCGCTCTGGGTTGCTTCACTCAGGAATTAGGGCTTGTTTCTTTTTCCTCGTTGCTGGTTCCACAGAAGCCAACCTAAACCTTCCCTGGTGCAACTTGAGGCCATTTCCTCTCTTCTAACACGAATTACTTGGGAGAAGAGACCAACCCCCATCTCTCTACAACCTCCTTCCAGATCATTTTAGATAACAGCCTATCTTGAGACAGGTTGGTGTCCTGGGATATAAAACATTCTCTGGAGCTCTTAGGGAAGGAAGACATCACTACTAATAACAGGGTGGACTCTCCAAATCTTGTGAAGGTTTGGTCTCTTATGAACTATGATGGGTGAGGTCCCACCAAAAATAATGGTAAAACTGCCCCTGATTTCAGCAGAGGCAGGATTGCCTTTCTCTGCTCCTAACCCTTCATAAAGGATGAAGCTAAGCTGTGTATATTTAGTGGCACTCTGATCCTGACGCCTGATTAATGTGCTAGTGAGAACTGCATCAGTCCAGGCCAGCTCCCCCACACACTTCAGCTCCACCTCCTGAAGACTATGCTTCTTTCTGGGTATCTGTTGTCCTTGAGTGAGATCACTTGCTGACGTTGCCTGTGTTGACTCGGTCAACCACTGTCACAATCACAGAGACATATTACAGCAAGAGAAATTACAGTTCTTTCTGGCTTGGTGACTCGGAAGCCAGCTGCCTTTTGAACTTGACTCGCAGTTATCCTAATAACATGGAGAATGTGCCCTGGGATGTGAGCCTTTGTGTCTTGGGAGGTTCAGAAAATGAAAGGGACTTTCAGATGGGCTGCAGTCTGTTTCTTAATGCTTTATGCTGCTGTTAAAGAGAAAGCTCATGTGCAGGGTGACAGAGGTTTTCAGGAGTGTCTTAGCTGCTCAGCTGCAAGCAGGTCTGTAGTGAGTTGCCACCAGGTTTTCTAGGTCATCTGAGGATCACTGCCTTGCTAGAAGAAAATGGGCACAAATTAGAATAGGGGGGCAGTGGCCACAAACTGGAATCCAGGAGGTTTCACTTGAACTTAAGGAGAAACTACTTTACTGTGAGGGTGCTGGAGCCCTGGAACAGGCTGCCCAGAGAGGTCACGGAGTCTCCTTCTCTAGAAAGATTCCAAACCCACCTGGACATTGTGATCCTGGGCAAGCTGCTATGGGTGACCCTGCTGGAGCTGGGGCCTTGGACTAGATGGTCTCCAGAGGTCCCTTCCCCCCCACCCCATGCTGGGATTCTGTGAAATGTTTCCAGTGTAACATGCTTCCTTGCTTCTCTGTTTTTGAACTGAACATGACTTGGGAGAATGGAGCCACCTCAAACGAGATCAGAGTCTAAACCACAACCCAAGATTAAGAGCAGGATTTGGAAAAGGGGTAGGTAGTGTTCAGGGGCAAGTGCAGCTTGGCATGAGGTGGTATTCAGGCCCACCAGTGAAGACTAGATCATATTCTGCCCTGCTGGGTGCTGCAATTTTATATTAGCGGGGTTGCCCTCTCGTTGAATCACAGAATTGTTTCAGTTGGAGAAGACCTTTGAGATCATCAAGTTCAACTATTGTATCCTGGAAGAAAGCAAGAGACTAAACGTTGGGCACAGGAGGAGGCTGGAAACAGAAGGAGGTGACACAGCAGTGGTTGTGAAGTAACTTGTGGCCAAGCTGCAAGGATAAAACCAAATGTTTTGAGTCCAAGGGCACTGACCAGAGAGCTGCAGTGTCTCCCCCAGTTGCTGTGGCTGCTTGCACAGCACCATGTTCTGCAGGCACCGTTCTGCCTTTGCTTTTTGCACCCAAAAGCAGAAATAAAAGAGGAACTGTGCTGCTGGGGACTGGGCTGGGCTGGGCTGCATGGCTTGTTTCACTTTCCAGCAGCTGGCAGTGGTTCTTCTGCAGCAAAGAAGTGCTCAGTTCTCTAGAAACGCAATGAAAATGTTCCCTTGTGTAGAGGATTGTTGGTGATGCAGATGGGTAGAGGCTTCCTTGAATCCGGTGACCAAGATGATGATGTTACCACACTATTGTGCGCAGTCACTCTGGTCCTTTCCTTCCCTTTTCTGTACACCCAACCTCCTACCCCATCACCTTCATTCTCTGCACTGACTCATGCTGAATTTAGATTGGACATTAGGAAGAAGTTCTTTACTATGAGGGTGGTAAAACGCTGGAGCAGGTTGCTCAGGGAGGTGGTGGAGGCCCCATCCCTGGAGGCATTCAAGGTCAGGCTTGATGGGGCTCCGAGCAACCTGCTCCAGTTGGGGATGTCCCTGCTGACTGCAGGGGGATTGGACTGTATGAGCTTTGAAGGTCTCTTCCAACCCAGTGTGTACTGTGTATGGCTATAAATCTCACCAACCACCATCTTCCTACTGATGTGTTTCTTGTTTTCATGCACAGAGGGCTTAAAATCATTAATGGGAAGGTCTATAAGCAGAGATGGGTACTTCCTCACTGAGACATACTCATCTCAAGCTTTTAAAACCCTGCAAGTCCATTAGACATCTCTGCCTGCAGTACTGTGTGCAGCTACTGTACAGGTGACAACCAGCTTTACTGGGACTGGCTCTTCCTTCAGCCAGACCGGTGACACTGACTACCTGCTGGATGGGATCCCCTCTGTTGTTTTGGAGGAGTTTCCAAAGGGGGCTTGTTGAAAGTCCACAAAACCAATCTGCCAGCCCTTGATGTCTCTTGCTAGTTAGCACAGAAGGAAGCAGCAGCTCATTCCTCTAATTTGTTGTGTGCATTTTGTTTGTTTGTTTTCCCTTTGGGCTGTTATTATTGTCTGTCATCTGTGTTGTGACAGGATGAGAGGAAATGTTCTCAGGTTGCACCAGGGGAGGCTTAGGTTGGATATGAGGAAAAATTTCTTTCTTGAAAGAGTAGTCAGGCATTGGAACAGGCTGCCCAGGGAGGTGGTAGAGTCACCATCCTTGGAGATCTTAAGAAATCACATGTAGACATGGCACTTGAGGATGTGGTTTAGTAGGCATGGTGGTTTTGAGTTGATGATTGGATCAGATGATCTTGAAGTATTGTTTCCAACTGGAACAATTCTATGAGTGCTCTGCTGCTGACAGAAGAGATTCCTGTGAGGATCAGATGAGGACTCTGGGAGCTGTGTAGCTTTGCCTGAGTTTATGCAGGAGGCCTCTGGTGTCTTTAACCCTGGCTGTCAGGTATTCAGGCTCTGCCTAGGAGCTGGGCTATCTTTCCTTATAGTACTGAAACGTAAAATAGTGTCTGACTTTGAACTGGAGCCAGTGTGGTCCAGCATGGCATGTTTGTAAGTCAGGTAGTAGATTTTTACCTGTTTTCCCATCTTCTGCTCTGATTGCTGGCCCTCACTTCTCTCCCAGCTTTCTGCTTCTTTGGGCAGCAGAGATTATTTAAAGAAAGGTGAATGGGGCCTCTACCCCATTTCCACTTTACTGCCTTCTGCTCCACCCCATTGCTGTGGAGGGAGGAATGGATGGAGGTTGTCCCAGCACATACTGGAGCCTGGAGACTGATTTAGTTATGAACAAATGAATGTTGAAATGGCAACTGTACTGACAGTGCAGCTGTCTTCCTGCAGATGTGACTGACCTAGATTTTTCCATGCATCTAAAAAGAAAAGGATTTGGCACTCACTCAGGAGAAACAACCCATGTTTATACAAAAGCACTTAATCCCTCTTATTCCATGTAATGCTTGGAATCAATGGTGCTACCTTCCTACAGTGTGGAGAAGAGTTCACATTCTTTTGTTTGAAGAGCTGATTTTAAATCCCAGCATGGTGGGGGTGGAAGGGACCACTGGAGAGCATCCCATCCAACCCCCCTGCTCTAGCAGGGGCTCCCACAGCAGCTTGCCCAGGATCACAGTGTCCAGGTGGGTTTGGAATCTCTTCAGAGAAGATGACTCCACAACCTCTCTGGGCAGCCTGCTCCAGGGTTCCAGCACCCTCATACCAAAGAAGCTTCTCCTCCTCTTCAGACGGACCCTCTGGGTTCCAGTTTGTGCCCATTGCCCTTTGTTCTGTCACTGGATGCCACTGAGGAGAGCCCAGCCCCATCGTCTTTCTCCCCACCCTTTAGCTCTTGCTGAGCATTGAGCAAATCCCTTCTCAGGCTGATCTTCTCCAGGCTAAGCAGCCCCAGGGCTCTCAGTGTCTCCTTAACACCATGCTTACACATTTTTGAACACTTCTAGGGGTAATAATTCTGCTGCTTCCCTGAGCAGCCTGTTACAGTTCTTCATGGGATGCAACAGAAAAGTGATCCTAAAAAATAAACTACAATTGCTCACCTCTATTAATGTGACATCATGAGCTGTGTGTGTGCTGGGTTTGCAGGGCATCTGTCTTGAGAGAGAACCTTTCAATCACCTTCAAGCTGAGACAAGGCCTTAAAAGAAACAGCTGGGGATGGTGTCTCCAGCTCTTTTCTTGACTTTTTCTGGGAATGGATTTATGCCTTCCTATCAGTGTTCATCCTTTGGCTGCTTCTACCTCCCTGTGAGCTTCACACAGCAGAAACCATCCTGGTCAGACAGGAACTTTTCACTTTCCCTGTTGGGAATTAGCTTTGTGTGTCAGGGGAGGGAAGCAAGTGATGCCTAAAGGAATTGATGGCTAAAACTAGATTCGGGTGAGCACTGCTTGTGGGATGGAATTGGACTTCTTGGGTCAGTGGAGTCTTTTTCCAGCTTTCCTCAGCCACCATGCCTTCAGTACATAGATCCCATCTATTGTTTAGAAATTGGATTTTTTAACTCTTTCTAGTGAGAAGGGAAATGTTTAAGGAACACAAATTAGCTCCTGTCCAGCGCACTTGAGTTGTGCTTAGAAATTGCAGGTTGTTTCCCACTCAGGGTTGTGCCTGCAGCTTTGCACAGCCCTACCTCCCATACAGGCGGTGGACACCTGGGAGTTAGGGCTTCTGGAAAGCTCTTTTCTCCCCGTGGTACAACTGTACAGTGTTAGTGCTGTGCCAGTGGGTGTGCCAGTTTCTCCATGCTGGCTGCTAGCTGTCCATAATGGGAGGTGGTGTGGTCGGTTGAGCTTTGCTGCTGAGGGTTT
The DNA here is from genome assembly GCF_014839835.1 of Dryobates pubescens. Lineage (NCBI taxonomy): Eukaryota > Metazoa > Chordata > Aves > Piciformes > Picidae > Dryobates > Dryobates pubescens. Next base: position 12,233,620 of record NC_071642.1, read on the forward strand.
GTAAGCATTAATTACGGAATCACAGACTGCATTAGGCTGGAAGGGACCTCTAGAAGCCATCTAGTCTGCAGTAATCAGGGACATCTTCAACCACAGTCCTGTCAGGCCTGAACTTGAGTACTTCCAGGGACAGGGCCTTCACCACCACCCTGAGCAACCTGCTCTAGTATTCCACCAACCTCCTAGTAAGGAGCTTCTTCCTAGAGTACAATCTACATCTAAGCTTCTCTGGTTTCTAACTATTGCCCCTTGTCCTGTCACCATAAGCTTTTGTTCAAAGTTCCTTCCCAGCTCTCCTGTAGCCTCCTTCAGGTAGTGGAAGGCTGCTCTAGGGTCTGCCTTGAGCCTTTTCTTCTCCAGGCTGAACAGCCCCATCAGTCCCAGCTTGTCCCCACAGGAGGGATGCTCCAGCCCTCAAATCATTTTTGTGGCCCTCCTCTCCATCAGGTCTGTGTTCTTCTTGTGTAGAGGGCCCATTAGTTAGATTCATCTAGAATTAGTTAGGTTAGTTAGGGTTGTCTAGACCATCATAAGTACACCATTATTATTTTTATGCAGAGCTGCCTGAGAGCCTGATGTGTTGGATGCCACTTAGCAATGAGTTTGTTCTCCTCCCTTCCTGCTGGGATCTGTCTGGGCACCCGGTCCTTGCAGCTCGTGATTCACAGCTCTGCTTACTGTCAGGGTAGGAATAAAAGGAAAAACCCTCTGGGAGGAAGAGATGAGGTGAGCCCTGTGTGCATGAAGTGCTTTTGGCTTTGAATCCTGAAAGCCTGTTTTAAGCAATAGAAGGAACTGTTGGACTGCAGGATGCAAATGTTAATGGGGAAATCTCTCAGTGAAATTCTGAAACCCATCAAAAAGAGCTGTGCTTTTGGAAGCTCCCTTTCCTGCCTGCTCCTAAGGCACGTTTTCACCAGATTGCTTTGTTCCTGAGAGAAGTTACATATGTGCAGTGTGTATTTTGGGATTCTGGGTATTCTGTGGTGTTTCACATCTGAATGAAATTCCCTGGCACAGCCCACAGGCAGCGTGAGCTGGTGAAGGAGCTCCTGGAGAGCAATCCGTGCTCTTAGCAGAGCTTCTGTGAAGGGAAGTTCCCAAAGTGTAGCATAGTAAGAGATGGGGTAAGGGCTGAGCTGCCTTTCAGTGAGACCTGGCCAGGGTGGAGAGTTGGGCAGAGGGGAACATTGTGAATTTCAACCAGAGCAAGTGTAGGGTCCTGCACCTGTGGAGGAATAACTCTCTGCATGAGTACAGGTGAGGGGGGACCTGCTGGGAAGCAGCTCCATGGAGAAGGACCTGAGAGTACTGGAAGACAAGGTCAACATTAGCAATGTGCTTTCATGGCCAAGGCCAATGGTCTCCTGGGCTGTGTCCAGCAGGCTGAGGGTGGTTTTCCTCCTCCTTCTACTCTCCCTTGATGAGGTTGCATCTGGAATACTGGATCCAGTTCTGGGTCCCCGAGTTCAAGAGGCACAGGGAACTGCTGGAGAGAGTCCAGTTGAAGGCCACAAAGATATAGGGGCCTGCAGCATCTCTGTGAAGAACAAAGGCTGAGAGCCTTGGCACTGTTGAGCCTGGAGAAGAGCAGCCCCAGAAGGGATCTGATCAGTGCTCAGGAAGAACTAAAGGGGGCCAAAGGATGGGGCCAGACTCTTGTTAGTGATGCCCAGGGACAGAATGAGGGACAATGGGCAAAACTGGAATCCAGGTTTCAGTTGAACTTAAGGAAAATCTTCTTTGAGACTGCTGGAGCCTTGGAGCAGGCTGCCCAGAGAGGTTGTGGAGTCTCCTTCTCTGGAGAGATTCCAAACCGACCTGGACATTGTGGGCACACTGCTCTGGGTGACCCTGCTAGAGCAGGGGGGTTGGACTGAGTGATCACTGGAGGTCCCTTCCAACCCCCACCATGCTGGGATTGTATGAAAGCCAATGGTTTAACTGAGAACAAAAGAGAGACTCGGTATCTTGGTGGAGGTTGAATTGGAATGATGGTGATGGATGGAAACCTCTTTCTCAAAATGAGATGTCACTTCACCACAGCCACGAGAAGGGGAAGTGTCTGGTTTTTGTCCAGCAAGTGGAGATGTTTATATGGGAAATACACAGTGGAAAAGGACAGGTTCAGCAAGCAGATGTTTTTTTAATCTGTTTCTCTCACAGTCTGTTTAAAAACCCAAAGTGGTTCTGTAGAATCAGGACTCTCTGCACTTAGTTTATTTTGTAGGCAGAAACACATAATCTTTTTGGTCCTGAAAATGTCATAAAGGTTTCTCAGAATCATCACAAATGTCCATTGTAAAAATTCCCATTCTGTAGTTATGCTTTTCTTCATCTCCAACACCCCTTTGAGACAACTGTGGGCAATAAAATGAAGCTGAGGAGCCAAAATCTGGTCTTGCCAACAAGGATGCAAATCCGGAATTGCCCCAGCTTCCCAGCTAGTGGAAAAAGCCTGATGGGCAGGGTGTACCTGAGTGGGACAGAGCTGGCTTACAGCACTTCCTCTTTTTGTCCCCTTGTTCCTGATCCAGCTTTTTCCCCTTGTTGTAGTTGTGTTTGCCTTGATTTGAAATCCACAGCTACAAGCAGGTTGCTTCAATCTCATTCCCTCAGGGCTTACAGGCTGATTTCTATGGAAGTCTCTGTAGTCCTCTGTACCTTTCCTGGTGCTTTTTCAGTGTTGAGTATGCCTAAAAGAAAGGTTACTTGGAAACACTTAAATGTCTCCTCAGAACTTGGCTACCTGCCTCCTCTCCCATGGTGACCTCCTGAGATACAAGCATAGCTTGGATGTCCAATATATTTGTACCACAAAGAAATGGAGACTTTCATGCTTTGATCTGAGCATGGAGTCATTGCAGCTGTTGGAGAGGGTCAGTAACTGCTCGTTGGACATACAGACCCCTGGTTTTTACATTTTTATCCAGCTGCCATGAAGTGTTCATCATCTTTTGCATCTAATCAGCTAAAAAGACAAGTGAAATGTCTGTGTGACATCAGTGAGGGACTAACAGAGCATTGCAGTGTGAGAATGTAATCAATGTAGCAGGGATGTGTCCAATTCTGCTGGTCCAGCTTCTGATTCTCAGCAAGGAGTCTAATAAACTGGATCTGAACTGGCAGAAAAGAGCACATAGGCGAGTGGTCTTTGTCAGTGCAGCTCCTATCACAGCCAAGGCCTCTGCTGTGACTTTTGACAGCTGAGCATCTGACTTGGTATTTTCACAGGAGCCACAGAGGAGGATGAAATTACAAAACAAACCCAAACCAACAAAATCAAAGCAGTAGAAAGAAATAAAACTACAATGGAAGCCTGCCTATTCCTGGCAAGGGCCATTCCTACACCCAGGAGATCTTGATGTGTAATAGACATGAGCACCAGTTAAAGGCACTTAGTCCACCTGTGGCCTGGGTAAGACATCTGCAGTGAAGATTGGAGAAGCCATATTTTCACTTGAGTATTTGGGCCTTTTTGTTGGGGGGTAAGGAAGATAAGTTCTCCCCCTTTCATAGAATGATAGAATTGTTCTGGATGGACGAGCCCTTGAAGCTCACCCCGTCCAACCACTCTCTGACTCTACCAAGGCTGGGGCTAAATCATGTCCCTCAGCACCACATCTCTGGGGCTTTGAAGTGCTTCCAGGGATGGGGATTCAGCCACCTCCCTGGGGAGCCTGTTCTGGTCTTCAAGAACCCTTTCAGTGACGAAGTTTCTTCTGTTGTCCAGTAGCAGAAGGGGTTGGGGTGTTTTACCAGGTGAAAATTTGAAGTCTCTGGGTCTGTTACTATGGGAATAATCTTCTGTGAAGGTTCTTGGGTCAGTTAAGGGCCTGATGTGAGGAGAGCTTTGAGGCATGGTTCAATAGCCATTGTGATGTTGGGTTGGCAGTTGGGTGTACTCTATGATCTTAAAAGTCTTTTTCCAATCAAAGTGATTCTATGACTTTCAGTTCACACTCACTGATTTTACTCCACTCACTTTCATAGCATTACTCCCAGTTTACACCAGTGCCCGGAGAGCACCACTGCAACCATAGGCTAGCAACAACTCAGACTCCCCTAAGTAGGGAACTGTGCAATTACCAGGGCTGAATTTAGTTGCAACCTCTCAATAAAATGGCTTGTGACAGAAAGTACAACTCCATAAACTCACCAGATTTCATCACATGGCATTGCTGTGAAGATTGAGTAGCATTACAAAGGCAGATGTGTTTGTAGCGATCGAGCTGCTAGTTCAAGGTTTGGGTAGCGGAAATTTGCTTGCTAACAGTTCAGCTTAAATGTTGAGGATTTTCACCTTATAAACTCCTCTTGAGCAACAGGCCTGTTTAATGCTAGGAGGAGAAGGAAATAATGTGTACAACTGCAGTTTATAGTAGCAACTGGAACCCTGCATACGTGGTTTTATGATGTACACAATTTTAGTAACATCTGACCCTGACATTTATATTCTCCATATCAAATAGTTTTTTCCCTTTTTCCTGGTAGTGGTGCTCATGAACTGATCACCAAGAAAAATTTAATGCCTGCTTTAGATGACTTGTGTCTTTCAGCTTGTTTAATTACCTTTGCAGGGGAAAGCTGGAGCCACTGGCTGTTAGTAGAAGGTCCAGGAAGGGGCTGTTAGCAAGCCAAGGCCTGCTCCAGCGAGGCAGAACGCAAAAAAAGAAAAAGGAACATACCACAATAGCAGGAAGCTATAGAACCCATTGATCTCCACCCATGGGGACACTGATCCAAAAAGTCAAGTTTTGTTTTCAAGGCAAGGCTAATTCAGCTCTCCCACCGAAGCAGTAATTTCTCTTGAGCTTGCTGCAGGGTCAAAAATGCACCCTCTTGGAGTGAGGGCTCCCAAACTGAACCCAGCGCTCAAATGTTATTGTGAAAACTGATGTGCTTTGTTACTTTGTGCTTGCCACAGGCCATTGCATTTTGGATTCTCCATCTTTCAGGGTTTATGGATAAATCTTCATAGCTGAGAAACCACTGTAATCCTAACCGTGGTACAGCCACAGAGCTTGCTGAGAGCCTGTGCTAAATAAAGAGGAACATTAAGATTAGGACTGAAATTGCTGAAATTCCCTCTGATTCAGGGAGCCAGTACAAGGACCACAAGCTATGCAGTTCCTCCTTTGAAGGTTTCAGTGCTGATGAAATGATACTTTAGTTATCTTTCTGTTTTTGTTTTCCCTCTTCATTTTGCTTCTATTTTTGGTGCAAGCTTTGTGCTGAAATTGATCTGGCCGCTTCCTTTTTGGAGCGTGGCAGTTGTGACATCATTTGTACCACAATAATGAACAACAGGAAGCAAACGTAGGCTTGGAAGCACAAAAAGATCAAGGCTGTAGTGCTCTCGAAGATAAAGGGGTGACAACAGTCTGTGTTGCAACAGTTTGTCTTGAGAATGTCCTGCAGACAGGAGGCCATTCCAGTGACTGCAGGCATTGAACATTCCTGATGGATGGAATAAAAGATGGGACAGTGAGCTGTTGGGTTCCCTGGGGAGAAGTGGTTCAGTGAGGTCAGGACAACACTCTTCTTTTTCACATGGACAGTCTCTAGGATAGTCTCCACAGCTGGATTTGCTACATGTTCTGGTGGGTCAGGAGACCTTGTGTCCTTGATCCTGTGGCAGATCATACCCAAGGGTCATCTTGTGAAACCTAGGTCTGTGGGAATATGGTGGACGGAGCTTTCATCAGCTGATTTGTAGTACTGTGAAGCACAGGGACCTTAAAGAAAAAGGTTTTTGTTTAACTCTGAGCTCTTGAGATGTGCCTGGGGACTGGAGGGAGAACTTCCTCTGAACTGTCTTGTAGGCAGAACTAGTTGCAATGCTCAGTTCTTTGAACAGCAGTTGAAGAATCAACCTTTAAAGGCTCTAGGCTGCTTCTTGCTTACTTGAGCTCCCAAAACCCCAACCCTAGCATGTGGAGACGTAGGCCATGACCTTGCAATGTAGTTGGCTCCTTCATTGTATCAAGGGATGGTGAAACTGAGGAGACATTTGCATCTGTGTCTGACTTACCTCTGGACTAGCACTTAGGGTTTACATGCGACTTCCTCGTGTCTTATGTGCACTATCTTCTGCTTTTGCTGTCTCATCTGTGGCAAGACAGATTCCTTCCTGCTCCAGGGTGTCATTGTCAGGTATAGCTGCCCTCCAGCACTTGGACTTCTGTCCAGGTATGTCCCTGTGATTATCCCATGGGATGCTCTATCATGTTGCTTCCCTGACTCTCTTTGGACTCGTTAAATCATAGAATGGGTTGGGTTGGAAGGGACCTTCAAGATTGTCTAGTTCCAACTCCCTGCCATGAGCAGGGACCCTTCCTACTAGATTGGGTTGCTCAAGGCACCATCCAGCCTAGCTTTGAATATTGCCAGGCTTGGAGTCTCCACATAATTCTCTGGGCACCCTGTACCAGTGCCTCACCACCCTCATGGGGAAAAATTTCTTCCTAATGTCTGATCTCAGTCCAGCTTCAATCAGTTTGAAGCCATTACTCCTCATAATCACAGGCTTTTGAAGGCTGTTGGCTTGCCTTGCACATTAAGGCCTTCCTCTTGAAGATTTCTTCCACATGAATATAACAGAGTGTTTGATCAGTAATTAGCTGGGCAGTGGGGTTCAACAAGGATAAGTGCAAAGTCCTTCATGTAGGAAGGAATAATAAACTGCACCAGTACAGGTTAGGAGGGGATGTGTGAAAGAGCAGCCCTGTGGAGAAGGACCTGGGAGTCCTGGTGGACAACAAGTTATCCTTGGGTCAGCAGTGTGCCCTGGTGGCCAAGAGGGCCAATGGGGTCCTGAGGAGCATTAAGAGGAGATTGAGGGAGGTTCTTCTCCCCCTCTGCTCTACCCTGGTGAGGACACACCTGGAATATTGCATCCAGTTTTGGGCTCTCCAGTTCAAGAAGGACAGGGAGTGAGTCCACGGGAGAGCTGCCAGGATGATGAAGGGTCTAGAGTACTGCCCTGTGAGGAGAGGCTGAGAGCCCTGGGGCTGTGTAGTCTGGAGAAGAATTAGAGGGGATTTAATGAATGTTTATAAATATCTGAGGGCTGGGAGTGAAGAGGGAGGGGACAGGCTCTGCTCAGTTGCACCCTGGGATAGGACAAGGGGTAATGGATACAAGCTACAGCACAGGAGGTTCCATCTCAGCATGAGGAGGAACTTGTTCACTGTCAGGGTCACAGAGCACTGGAGCAGGCTGTCCAGAGGGGTTGTGGAGTCTTCTTTTCTGGAGACTTTCAAGACCCATCTGGATGCATTCCTGTGTGACCTGTGCTAGATTCTATGGTCCTGCTCTGGCAGGGGGTTTGGACTTGGTGATTTTTGGAGGTCCTTTCCAACCTCTAATATCCTGTGATCCTTTGATTTACCCATCAGCAAGCTGCTATGGCAACAGTCTGTTCTGGTTTGATGGGCGTGAGGGGGCATTTGGCTATGGGTGAGCTCAAAGGAGCTGCTATGAGATGTCAGCAGCACAGCTTCCACATGAGATACTCCTGATCACCAGAGCTGACTTTGGTGCAGATAACACAGCACCACCTCCATCTCTTCTTATTGCAACCATCTGTGGGTTGTCTTTGTCAAACATCTGATAGAGCTCCCTTACCCTGTCTCACTCCCTCCACAAACTCCCATTAGTCATTCTTGGGCAGCACATGAAATGGGCTGGTGATAAACCTCTCCTCTAGACACCACAGTCATTCTGAGGGGCCCTCTGCTGGGCTGCCAAGACTCCACTCTGTTAACCCCTTGGTGCCTCTGAGCAGAATTTCCTAATGCCCATAAGACATGGCTCATTGCGGGGTTGATACAGCTCTTGGGGCACCTCATGTTACATAGAGATGGATTGATGGCTGTGATGTGTTAGAGATGAAATGGGCTTTTTTTTATTTAGTCAGTGGGCTGAGGAAGACTGCTTTTGTGTTAAGAACCTGGCCATTTGTGAAGGCCTGGACCTCCTCTGTGTTCCACTGGTAATGCAGAGAGAATGTTGTTTTTCTCCTTGTTCATACTACTTCAGCTAAAGATTAACTTTGGCAGAGTAACAAAAGGCTGCACACTGGTCAAGAAACCGTTGAGTCTGGAAGTTAGCAAAAGGTTTCTGGCCACTGGGGAGGAGGACATCATAGAACAGGAACTGGATGAATTTCTTAATAAACAGGAGAGTTTATTGTCTGGTTACATTTGGGTTGCTTTTCCTGAGGGTAGTGAGAAGCACATCCTTGACCTGATGCCAGTTATCAGGGAAATGTCAGAACTTTCACTTCCAGCATGGATTTCTCTGATGGGCAGGACCCTGCCATCGTAGAATCAATAAGGCTGGAAAAGACCTCAGAGATCATCAGGTCCAACCTGTCACCCAAGACCTCATGACTACTAAACCATGGCACCAAGTGCCACATCCAGTCCCCTCTTGAACACCTCCAGGGACGGTGACTCCACCACCTCCCTGGGCAGCACATACAGCCAACAACTCTCTGTGAAGAACTTTCTCCTCACCTCCAGCCTAAACCTCCCCTGGTGCAGCTTGAGACTGTGTCCTCTTGTTCTGGTTCTGGGTGCCTGGGAGAAGAGACCAACTCCCTCCTGGCTACAGCCTCCCTTCAGGTAGCTGTAGAGGGCAATGAGGTCTCTCCTGAGCCTCCTATTCTCCAGGCTAAGCAACCCCAGCTCCCTCAGCCTCTCCTCACAGGGCTGTGCTCCAGGCCCCTCCCCAGCCTCATTGCCCTTCTCTGGACACCTTCAAGTGTCTCAATGGCCTTCTTAAATTGAGTGGCCCAGAACTGGACACAGGACTCAAGGTGTGGCCTAACCAGTGCTGAGTACAGGGGCACAATGACTTCCCTGCTCCTGCTAGCCACACTGTTCCTAATGCAGGCCAGGATGCCATTGGCCTTCTTGGCCACCTGGGCACACTGCTGGCTCATGTTCACCCATCTGTCAATCAATACCCCTAGGTCTCTTTCTGTTTGGCAGCTCTCCAGCCACTCTAACCCCAGCCTGTAGCTCTGCCTGGGGTTGTGGCCAACGTGCAGCCCCTGGCACTTGGACTTGTTGATTGCCATCATGTTGGACTCTGCCCATCTGTCCAGCCAGTCAAGGTATCTCTGCAGAGCCCTTCTACCCCCTAACTGATCAACATCTGTTCCCAACTTGTTGTCATCTGCAAACTTGCTGATGGCTGACTCAATCCCCTCATCCAGATCATCAATGAAGATATTAAAGAGGATGGGGCCCAGAACCAATCCCTGGGGCACACCACTGGTGCCTGGCTGCCAGCTGGATGTGGCAGTGTGCTCCCATCCAAGCCATGGGCTGACAGCTTGGCCAGGAGTTTGCTGTGGGGGATGGTGTCAAAAGCCTTGCTGAGGTCCAGGTGGACTACATCCACAGCCTGCCCCACAGCCACCAGGTGGGTCACCTGATCATAGAAGGAGATCAGGTTGGAGAGGCAGGACCTGCCCTTCCTAAACCCATGCTGGCTGGGCCTGATCCCTTGGCCATCCTCTAAGTGCTGTGTGATTGCACTCAAGATGACCTGCTCCGTAATCTTGCTTGGCACTGAGGTCAGGCTGCCAGGCCTGGAGTTTCCAGGTTCCTCCATCCAACCCTTCTTGTGAATGGGGACCATACTGGGCCAGTTTCAGTCATCTGGGACCTCTCCAGTGAGCCAGGACTGGTGGAAAATGATGGAGAGCAGCTTGGCAGATCATCTGCCAGCTCTCTCAGCACCCTAGGATGGATCCCATCCAGTCCCATGGGCTTTTGAGGATCCAAGTGGCTCAGCAAGTCCCAAACTATTTCCTCGTGGATTTCAGGGGTACTACACTGCTCCCTGACCCCATCACCCAGTTCAGGAGGCCAGTTATCCTGGAGTCCTCCTGCCTTACTGTTGAAAATTGAGGCAAAGAAGGTATTTAGAACCTCAGCCTCTTCCTCATCTTTAGTTACAGTGTTCCTCCTCCAGGTCCAATAAGGAGTGGAGGTTCTTCTTGCCCTCCTTTTAGCATTAATGTATTTATAAAAATGCTTTTTATTATCTTTCACAGAAGTGGCCAGCTTAAGTTCTAACTGGGCTTTTGCCTCTCTAATTTTTCTCCTACATGACCTAACAACATCCTTAAACATATCTGGAGTTGCCTCCCCCCTTTCCAAAGGCGATGTGCCCTCTTTTTTCTCCTTAATTCCTTCAAGAGCTGTTTGCTCATCCAGGCCCAGAGCCTTCCCTTCAGCTCATCTTTTGGCACATGGGAACTGCCAGTTCCTGTGCCTTCAAGAGCTCCTGTTTGAAGTAGCTCCAACCATCCTGGACCCCTTGGTTCTTAAGGGCTGCTGCCCAGGGTACTTCCTGAATAAGCTGTTTGAACAAGCTGAAGTTTGCCCTCCGGAAGTCCAAGGTCAGGGTTCTGTTACTGCTCCTCCCTATCTCCCTGCATACTGAAAACTTCACTATCTCATGGTCACTGCACCCTAGACAGTCTCCTGCCATCACATCTCCCACCAACCTTTCTCTATTTAAGAACTGCAGGTCAAGCAGAGCCTGACCCCTGGTAAGCTCACTTAACAGCTGCATCAGGAAGCTGTCCTCCATATGCTCTAGGAACCTTCTGCACTGCCTCCTCTCTGCTGAGTTAAGTTCCCAGCAGATGTCTAGCAGGTTAAAATCACCCACAAGGACAAGACCTCATGATCTTGAGACATCCTCCAGTTGCTTGTAGAATGTTTCATCTGCCTCCTCATCTGAGCAGACAAAAGCCACCTCAACCCCCAAGTTGCAGCTCTGCTGCTGATGTATCAGCAGAGAAGGAGACACCATGTTGTTCCCTTTGCAGGGTTTCATGATGCTCTGAGGGGCAGGCACAAGCCTTTTGGAAAAGCACAAATGTTTTAACTGCTGCTTCACTCTCTGCCACATCATAGTTTTGTGGAAGCGAGAAGAGGGCAGGATGGTTGCTTTGTGTAATCTTGGCTTTATACAGCCTTTGCAAATCCCAGACTTTGGAGATGTCATTGCTGACTCAGGTGCTTGAGGCTTATGGGCTGTTCAGGAGAGCTGCATTGCTTTCGTGGAACCTGTGGTGTAAATCCAGCTCTTGAGGCAGTAAACCCTGGCTGGGCCGTGTGGGGGTGAAGTGAAGTTTTGTGCTTCACTGAGAGTGAGCAGGGCTTGAGGAGTTTGTGTCTTACATCAGTTGTGATTTCAAGCTGACCACTCGCTGAGGGCATCCCAGATACTCAGCAGTAAAATTGAAAATAAATTGCTTGAATTCCTCTGCGGATTATTGAAGCAACTTTTAAAGTTTTTTGATGTGATTTGGTGTAAAATCCAGGCAGGGCTCTCTCCTTCTCCCCAGCAGTGTCTGCCCAGTTTGTGACCCCTCGAGTCCCACAGACTTTTCCTCCTCTCAGCAGCAGTTCAAATTCTGAGATGCTGGCTTGCTTCTTTTATTTCACAGAGTCTGGTGAACATCACAGAGATCCCCTACATTCAGATAAAAATGTGAACGTTACTCGGGTTGCTGGGAGGAGCTAAACCTTCACATCCAAACCTCTTGTTACCCTTTGAGGTTGGATCTGTAGGCTGGTAGAGTATCCCTTAGACCTTCTCTGGAACTCATCTGGCATCAAAATGTCTTTCTTGTAATGAGTGGCCCAAAACTAAACTTGGTTGCCACTGCCTATGCTCAGTGATACGCCTCTGCACTCTTTGGACACCTTTTCTGGCCCACTCAGGGGCACAGAGACAGGCACTTCTTGAACACGAGTTGCTGAGCGCTGGAAGCTGCTGCCTGGGGTTCTCCGAAGATCCTGCCTGCGTCATTGTTCGCTTGTCACCGGACCCGGGAGCAGTGTTTGTAGAACGCTCTGCAGTGGTTTGTGTTTGGTCTTCTGTTTGCCCTGTTCACAACTCATTGTAGTATACAAGCTGTAGTAATTCAACCATTTCCTTCAGCTTCTGCTCCATAACCAGCTTCCTCTTATGTGGGGCTTTCAAAACCAGGTCTTTCAAACTCAGATATTTAAGGGGGCAGGAATGTCATGCTTTTGTGGCAGCCTATGCAACATGCTTAGTGTCTTGGACATCCAGGCAAGCTGTTGTTCATCCACTTACCAGTGCTTTGGTTGTCTTTCCCAGTTGATCATGTGGTTCCTGAGCCAGGGACCAGTTTGCTGACTGCCTTTGACCAGTGGCGAGAATGGGCAGACAGCAAATCCTGCTGTGACTACTCTCTGCATGTGGATATCACTGAGTGGCATAAAGGTGTCCAGGAGGAGATGGAAGCTCTGGTTAAAGATCATGGTAAGTTCAGGGAAGCCTTTTCCCTTCTTGTTTTTTACGTCTGGCTACCCTGTTATTGAAGACTGGTTCCTGTGATATATTTGACTCTTACGTCCCCATAAGGCTGTTTTGGGCCCTTCTGGCTGTTTGACCCACTCTAGCTTCTTCTGAAGGTTTTGTCAGTCACTGTCATAGGGGGCTCAGGGAGATAGTACATGCTGGTGCCCCTCCAGTGGGTAAGCATTGGTTTTGCTTAGCTGAATCTTGCTGCTGCCATGCAGAGAAGCACCTTTGTTCAATGTGGGGTCCTTGTAATTTTCATTACTGCAAGTAGGTGATATCTTCAGCTACTAAACTATTGTAAACTAAAAAGGGAAAAATCCAGCCCAGAGGAACAATCTAGAAGGAAGGTTGCTGAAAGTGGAGAAGAGATGAATAAAATGACCTCATAGGTTTTTCCCCTCTTTAATTTCCTTGACATTTCATCATTAGGCTAGAGCAATTTTCCATTCTGTGTGTAGTTTAAAAAACACCCTTTCACATCCTAATGAGTGCTTTTTCACACAAGCTTTTACTGGCTCAAGAGGCAGGAAAAGGAAAGCCAGCTTAGGAGCACTCCCTGTGTCTCGGTCAGTGTATGCACATGGGAGGAGGATGTGCTTGCGGATACTGATCTCCCATTACTCTAGCAGGAGGCCATGGGGGATCTGGTGGAGGAACCTAGTCTCTGCCTTTTTTTGTGTGTGATTTTTGCCTTTCTTTTTCCTCAGCCTCCTGCAATGTTTGATCCTTGGAGTTTTTCTTATTTCAATGCAAAGTGGAGGCCATGGGCTGTAGCTGTCTCCAAGGCTGGAGTGCAGGCTCCTCAGCTGGGTTAATAGATGCCACATGGCTGAGGATATCCTGGCAGGGTGCTGGGATCTTCTGAGAACTCGTGTGTCTGTGTGTGGACACATTTAGTAATTTATTTGTCCACTGTCTACTGCTGCTTGTGTGGGGGCCTGATTGAGGGGGATGTGTTCTCTAGGAGAAATGGTATTTTGTAGCTCTGTCTGTGCCTGCAGTTTGTGCCCCAGAGATAATTTCTCTGCTCTCTTTCTGCCAGGTGTGAACTCCTTCTTGGTTTACATGGCTTTCAAAGATCGCTTCCAGCTAACTGACTCTCAGGTAGGAAAGCTTCATGTTCACATCCTTCTGTCACTGCAGGGACAGTTTATAAATTGCTGCTCTATGTGCAGGCACAGGGCAGGACAAGGAGATCCCTGCTCTGGGTGTTCGTAAAGCTGCAACCGGTCCCGCTCCAGTTGTGGGGTTTTGGCTTCAGCCTTAGAATCAGTGGGACTGTACAAAGGATTTGTCATCTCATTTGTGTTTCTGGTGGATGGGTTTGGATACTTGGGCAGTTTGTATTTCTAACATGGTGGCAGAAGAGGAATGCCTGTGAACAGTTTGGAACGGTGTGGGAGGCAGTGGTCTGTGACAATTATCTCTAATGACTCTGGTCAGCATCTTAATGGGTGACCATTGACAGTGACAACATCGGTTGTTGATTACTCAACCTGAGCCCTCTCAAACTGGTTTGCTGGAGTGGGAAATCACACTGCTTCTGTCCCAGGCAGCAAGAGGGGTGGGTGCAGGTTCTCCATGAAAATCAAAACTAAGGAAACACTGGAACAGGCTCCACAGGGAGGTGGTTGAAGCCCCATTCCCAGAGGTGTTTCAGAGAGCAGAGATGTGGCACGGAGGGACATGGTTTGGTGCCACTCTTGGTAAAGTTAAAGAATGGCTGGACTGGATGAGCTTAAAAGTCTTTTGCAACCAAAACCATTCTATGATTCTGAGTTGTTTTGTTTTTCATGCCAATCACCAATAAATAAAGGCATGAAACAGGTACAACTCTGTCAGCTCTTTAAAATCACTCCAGATCTAGCCCTGTGTTTCTTCCACCAGTGTGGTAAACACCTGGCTGCTGAACAGTGCTTCTTTCCCATATCAGTGGCATCCAACTGTGCAGGCTGGGAAATTCAGTTACAGGTGGGAAAAGGGATCATGTTTATCCAGCAAAACCACATTTAACCCAGTTCAAGAGGGACAAATACTAGAGAGTCCAACAGAAGCCACAAGGATGATGAAGGGACTGGGACATCAGTCTGATGAGGAAAAGCTGAGAGACCTGGGGCTGCTTAGTCTGGAGAAGAGCAGCCTGTTAATGATTGCAAATATTAAGATACTAAAGAAAATTTCTTTCCTGAAAGAGTGGTCAGGGATTGGAACAGGCTGCCCAGGGAGGTGATGGAATCACCGTCTCTGGAGGCATTCAAGAAACTTGTGGACATGGCTCCTGGGGACATGGTTTAGTGGCCATGATGGTGTTAGGTTGATGGCTGGACAAGATGATCTTAGAGGTCCTTTCCAACCAAAGTAATCCTATGATTCTGTCTTGCTAAATATCCAAGGGGTGGATGTAAAGAAGATGGGGCCCGTTGAGGGGCAACAGACACAAACTGGGATGCAGGAAGTTCCACCTCAATGTGGGATGCACAAAGTTCCACCTCTATGTGAGGAGAAACTTCTTTGCTGTGAGGGTGCTGGAGCCGTCTGCCCAGAGAGGCTGTGGAGTCTCATTCTCTGGAGACTTTCAAAACCCACCTGGGCACACTCTTGGACAACCTGATCTAGGAGAACCTGCTTTAGCAAGATGACCTCTGGATGATCTCCAGAGGTCCCTTCCAACCCCCACCACTGGGATTCTGTGGTTGTCTCTCACTTCCATTCTGCAGAATTCTGTTTGCTGAAGGAGTCTGGAATGTTTCTGCATTTGTTACAGGAGAGTATACTCAGTGCATGTTGAAATGAGTGTTTTCTGTCTTGCAGATATATGAAGTCCTGAGTGTAATCCGGGATATTGGTGCGACAGCTCAAGTGCATGCAGAGAATGGTGACATCATTGCTGAGGTATGTAGTGTTTATTCTGTGGACTATTAACTTCAAAATCCCTGGGAGGGATTTAAACTCCTAATTCCTTCTTTGCAAGCAGAAAGTCGCCAAGAACCATTAAAAGCATGGCAGAGCTGTGTCAAGAATGCAAGCAGAGCGGTATATTAAATCTTACCCCTTTGTTGCCACTGCTAAAGCAGGTTTCCATGGCAGCTTTCAGTTTGTGATGGATATCAGCCATCTCTTCCTTATGTGAAAGCTATGTCTGAGTGTGGCTGTCACTGGGCACAATATAATGTTCCATGTATGCTAAGACCAGGGGAAGTGCTTATAAATCCTTCAGGGATGGGTGCCCAGTCTTTTTTTTCAGTGGCGTCCAGTGACAGGACAAGAGGTAAAGGGCACAAACCTGAACATAGGAAGTTCCATCCAAACATGAGGACCCTCTACCACACTGTTTACTTTGAGAGTGGTAGACTGCTAGAACAGGCTGCCCAGTGTGAAGTCTCTGTCTATGGAGTTACTCCAAACTTGCCTGGACACCATCCTATGCAAGCTGCTCTAGGTAAACCTGCTCTGACAGATGGGGTTGAACTGAATGGTCTCCAGAGATCTCTTCCAACCCCTACCATTCCATGATTCTGTGAAGTGGAAGGGGAAACAGTACATGTGATGCTGCTGTTTGGGATCTGTTAATCTTTTAAACACCAACAAAGAGCAAATGTTAGTAATACATTTAGTTTCAATGTGCTTTCCAGCTCACTGCATGCATTCTGCTGCAAGCATGCAAAACTGGTGTTGCAGAGGATTTCTGCATCACCTGTCTTGGGAGGAGCCTGCCTGAGTCTTTGAACCCAGTCACCTGCAGCTTCAGGATGATCTTTTTTGTGCGAGAATGTTATAGTCACAAATTAGTAGTGAAAGCTGAAGGGCTGTGAACCTAGTGTGAAGCCAATCAAAATAAAAGATTACATTGACCTCTTGTGAACAAATAAGCAACAGTTTTGTGACCTCAGGTTCCTCTCAGTAAAGGAAGTTGGACAGGACACTGGTTGTAAGGCCCTTTTGTAGAGCTCTCTATGATCCTTAGCTAGCATGCTTACTTATAGCTCTTTCAAACAGCTTTTGCTGCAAGAAAAAAATGGGGGGTGTTTTAAATATTTTTCTTGATCTTTCTTCTGTCTGCCTTAGGAGCAGCAAAGGATCCTGGAACTGGGGATCACAGGCCCTGAAGGGCATGTGTTGAGCAGACCTGAAGAGGTGAGTACCCCACTGCCTTTACTCCCTCAATTCATAATATTGCCATCAAGAACATTCTGGGATGAATGTAGCCAGAAACACAATTTCATCCTGGCTATAAACATTGCTGCAGTGTGGGGTAAGGGAAGAACTTCAGTCACTTCTAGGGATTAACTGATAGCTAGTCCTTTCTTGAGAGTAACTTAGGAGGAATTGAGGAGGCCCCTCAGCTTCTGTACTGGAGAAGAGGACATCTCCAGGGAGCAACTCATCCAGCCTAAGATTTCATTAACCCTCTGGAAAAGCTTGTTTCTTTCTCTTGATTCTCAAACACAGTCTGTAGAGGCTGTGCTCACACATCAGGTATCTAAAGTGAGGTGAGATGTCTTGGGTTCCCATCACATTCTTCCTTTCCAGTCTTCAGCATCACCAGACTGGGTATCTCACCATGGCATTCTGACTCTGTGAAGTCCATCTCAGGTGCAAGAAGTTCTTTTTGTTCCCCCAAGATAGCTGGGCTATACTGACTGCCAGATGCAGCAGCTGGAAGCTGGATGTGTGAGATCATCTACACCTGCCCCTTATGCTGTCTCTCTGTTTCCTTCCCTTCGTTGAGACAAGTGACATCCAGAGATGTTTCAGTAGGGATATAAATCATTCAATCACCTCATACAGAAGGGGAAGAAAGATAATGCTCAGCTTGGGCAGTATGTGAACCCTCACAGAATTTGTGGTTTTAGTTTCCTGAAAGTTGTGAGCAAAAACTTGCACTGAGATTTCCACTCACCCACCTCTTCAGGTTTTAACGACATGTTTTTTGGCTTGCATCAGGAGAGCAGGAAGAGATGCTGACATGACACTTGGGGGTCATCTGTGGAATACCCTTGAACTTCTGTTGCCATCAAAGGAAGGCTGCTCCTTACCTTAAAGGATCTGGCCATCAAGCTAACCAAGTCTTGTCCAGCTGCTCCAAAGCTCAGCCTTACAGGGGCAGAAGCTGTAAAGCATGAACTGTGTAGCTCCCTGGCTTGGTTGCTTTGTTCCATCTGTGCAGAAATAAGTTCTTTCTCTGCAGAGCAGGGAAGGCTGCCTGAGGATACATGGGCATCTTCCACTGGAACACTCCTCCCATTTTCACTGGGCAGCCTCTCAGCAGCTGCCCCCAGCTGCACTGTCTGCCCACTGTGGAAGTGTTTGGTTCAAAATTCTCCTCCTTGCAAGTCATAGCAAACAGAACAGGAAATGCTGTCAGCTGGCTCTCTCCCCACCTCTGCTCCAGTAACTTTGTGTTTTTAAAAACAAAACTTCCTTACAGCTGGCTGATGACAGAGGCTAGGTTCTGAGGATGGTAACACATCCCTAATTCCTGTTGTCTTCAGGAGGATGTTTCTTGGCATCTTTCTGGCCTTCCACATCACCCCTTAGGAAGTGCAGAGCTTGTCCCAAGGACTTGAAGGTGGTTGTCATCTTAATTGAAAAGCTGCTTAATTCAGACCTTCATCTACAGCAGACTAGCTCTGGAGCAGGCTGCCCAGTGAGGTGATGGAGTCTCTGGAGCCGTTCCAAATCCACCTGGAAGCCATCCTGTGCAAACTGCTCTGGGTGACCCTGCTCTGGCAGGGAGGTCTTACTTGGACTGTGGGTGTCTGAGTTCCCAGGTTGAGCAAAAGACATGAATTAAGGCTTAAGTTTCACTGCTGACTCATGGGTTTAGCTCGCTCACCTTAGTATCCTGGGTTGAGCCAAGGTGATGGTGTTCACCACATGTTTCCAGTCAGCAAAAGGAGTTTTAATTAAGACACTGCCATCCCAGGTCAGCATCACCCATCACTTTTCTAGAAAACTCCCCCCCCCTTCATAGCTCAGATCCTTCTGTGATGACTTTTCAGAGCAATCTGCCGTGGTTTTGTTTTTATTTTAGCCACAAAAATGCTGAAAGCACAGGCAGTCCCAAGTGCTCCAGGAAATGTCTGTCTGTTTTTTTTTTCCAAGAGAACTGCTGTGCTAGGGCTTCTAATGCATTGTGGTGATTGCAAACATTCCCCTCTGGACTAGTTGTTTGATTATTGTTGTTTGCCTGTCACCATAGCATCTGGGCACAAGACAGGAATTCAGCAGCCTTGCTCTCTTCTGCACAGAAAATACTCTCCTCCTGCTTAGCAGTTGCTCAAGTGCCTTTTGGTCAAAAGTATGAAGATTTGTGCTGTTTTATCCCTGCTTTACAAGTGGGGAAACTAAGGCACAGCTTGGAAATGTGACTCCCAAGAGCTGCAGTGACAGAGCAGTGTGCAGATCTGCTTTAAATGGGTAGTTTCCAGTGCCATTGCCTGGAAGCATTGGCCCATTTGAGTTCCCTCCTTGTCTCTCAGGAGGGACAGGAATGCTTTTCTTGGCTCCTCCTTTCAGCCTCCCTCTTGTCGGCAAGTGCTGCTGGCTGTGGCATACTTGAGTCAAATATCCTGGAATAAACACTCCTCAGTGTTGCCTTTTCCATCTTCCTGGGACAGCTGGGCCAGAAAACGTCCCTTCCTGTACATCACCCTGCTTGGGGAGGGTTAGCCACAAGCCCTGGTGTGGTGACAGGCATGGGCTCTAACCCTTTGGGAGCTGGAGACCAACCTACTGGGTCTGGGAGGCTGGTTTGCTTTTAAAAACCGTTGTGGTGTTTTTCTTGAGCAGTGCAGAGCAGTGGCACAAGTGGTGGCTTTGCCAGTGTGAGCAGAGCTGTTTTGGCCACTTAGGACATCAGCCTGAGGAAGACAGTTTCCAAAGCTCCTAATCTCAGCTCCTTCTCAGGGACCAAGCACAATGCTGGGAGCCAGTGCGTTCCAGTTGGGCGCTGGTGGCGATTTGCAGCCCTTTCATTGTGATAAGTTATTGTAGAACACATTTTCAAAGGTGCTGAGTGTGTGTCAATCCATGGGATTCATGGATTCATGTGGAGTCCATGGGATGTGCTGGTGGCCTCTCGCATTTGGGGATCAGCTGGCTGATTGCTCAGGGTTTCAGCTTCCTCTGTTGTTCACTTGAACAATGTTTGTGGTGTTGCAGGCTCAGTTCTCAGTGGTAGCAGGCACTGTGAGCATTACCCTGCTGCTTAATCTGTCTTCTGGATTGCTTTGATTAGGATGTGTGATCCCTGAAACTCTGCAGAGTGGTGACATTCCTTCTGAGGCTGTAGTTATAAAGTGACCATCAGTCTTGTTGAGGTTCTCTCTCTGTGCATGCACAAAATAGTAGTTAATTTATGGGGTGGTTCAGACTCTTCTCAGATCCCAAGCCAGATACTATAGTGGAGGGTGCAGTTTAGGAAGCTTGTTTGCAAACGTGGCTTACCAGGGTGTGTGGCTACAGCATCTCTCTTCCGTGTGGGCTGGAGAATGAAAAGTTTTGTTGAGTAGACACTCAGTTGCTTACCTTTGTCTGGGTTGAATCATTCTGACCTTGAGTGCCTGGAGTCTTACTTTAGGACTTAATCTGCTTGCAGAGAAACTTAGAAGCAGTCTGGAAGAAAAGGGAGTAATGAGAGCTTGATGTCATTTTAATTATCATGGTTGCACTACATTTTTCTGTCTTTGAACTGGAAAGGTCTCTAGTCTCAGCCCTGCACACTTTGTGTCCCATGAAAGCATAGGCTGTGACCCTCTGGAGTAAATGGGATATGCTGGCATGTGGGATGTTATGTGCCAACATGGGGGATGTTACTAACTTGCTGCTGATTTTGTGTCTCAGGTGGAGGCAGAAGCTGTGAACCGGGCAATAACCATTGCAAACCAAACCAACTGCCCCCTTTATATCACCAAGGTGATGAGCAAAAGTGCTGCTGATGTCATTGCTCAAGCCAGGAAAAAGGGTAAGTTATTGCCCTTGGATGAAAGTGCCCTGTTAGCTCATGCAGTTCAGCTTGTTGCCAGCAGAAGCTTCATCGCTGCAGGAAAGATCTCCTTTTCCAGTGTTTTTGTCCAGGCTCTTTTTCAAAAGGTCCCCTGCAACTGTTTCTGTCTCACCTTCCAGAGACTTTCCTTGGTACTTTCTGCTCAGCAGCTTCCTGAGGTCAGAAATGCTTCCAAGAGTCCTGATGGAGGTTTCAACTCAAAAGCATTGTTGGATTTAATTGGCCTAGCGAGGGGTTCCTGGTTCCAGCTATCCACTGTGCTCCTTGCTTGTGAAATAGATACTCCTCACGTGCTATAACTCATAGCCTGGCATCCAAACAGGAATTGGGATCCAGTAGTCTGGGTGAGGATGGGATTATCACTTCTGGTAACTGTGAGGATGTTGCAAGAAGAAAGACTCAGACTTGCTGTGGAGCCTGCTGTCTTGTGTTCTGTGTAACTGAGCTTCCTCTGTGAAGGAGCTGTGCTGCTCTGACGGATGCAGGAGCTTCTCCTGACCTTGCTGTCTTACCCCAAGGGAGAAGGGGTTAAAAAGCACAGTGAGTGGCTGTCTCCCTGCTTTATTCTGTGACTAAACCCTTAATTTCTATTTAAAGCAGCTCTGGGTGGGTGACTAAGGAGGAGGGATGATATTCCCCCTTCTTTCTTAGAAGGGTTGGATTTAATTTTGTGTGGTATAAATAAGCCTGAATGGATGTACAGATGACATCACTTTCCATCTGGGTGTTTGATGTGAGCAGAGCTAATTTCCTACAGCAGAAAACAGATTGGTGTCTGTTACTGGCTCAGAAGTACTTTGGTCCCATGATTCCTGTTAAATTAATTCAGAGTTGGTGAGGAGAACTGATTTCCAAGTTATCTCTTTCTCTTTGTGGCATGGGAACAGCTCGAGCTGTTTGGGATAAACCCTACCTCTCCTAGCTCCGTTAGTGGAGATTGTACTGAAATGAAGAGATGTTGGCAGAGTGACTGCATGTTGCATTACCTCAGACAATAACTTGATGTCATTGAGCAACTCAATCCAATAAGCCAGGGAAGCATCCCTGCCTTTTTCTGGGATTTTCTGGAGATATATGCACCACAGAGATGGAGCATCAACAAAACCACCTCTTGCTGTGCTCACTGTCCCCTGAGACCAGAAAGAGTGGTAATGGAATCATAGACTTATGTTGTAGAAGCCATAAAACACAATCTGATGGATGGGTGGGGGATGTTCCTCTACTTGTGCAAGATGCTGGGATTGCCCAGCTGAATGATTCCCCAGAACTCACGTCACTCAGCCTCCCAAGCAAAGCAGCGTGCCGTTTTCATTCGAAATGCCTTTTCTCCTTATAAGGAGAATTTGGGGTAAAAGTGGCACACTATCCCCTGTTCCTTTATTTAAATGATTTAAATGCTGTGCAGTTACCCAACTGGGTAACCCAAGAGGGCCACGCACACTAACTTTGTCCTCCCAAGCAACAGAGGAAACACAATCCAAGGCAAAACCAAGCCAGAATTGATTTGCTAAATGTCAAAGAATGGACGATACTTAAAGCCAGATGTTCCCAGTGGCATTTGCATGGAGAAGACTCCCTGCTGTCTGTCGCTGGCAGACCTGGGAGTTCAAACCATCACTCCTTGCAGAACAATCCTCCCAGTGTACTGGCCCAGAGTAAGTCTCCCATTAGCAGCCAGCGTGCTTTTTGCCTTGTTCTGATTTTGTAACCCTATTTGTGGCAAGTGATGTCAGACGGCTTCTTCCTCTGCTGGTGGATCCCCTCTGACAAAGTCTGTTCCCACATCTTCTGTTCCAGTGTGATCCTGGAAGCAGCAGGAAGCCAGTTAAAGCATCATTCTGCCTCAGATAGTGCACTCTTTCCCAGGGAGCTTGAGAGCCTGTAGACAGAACAGTAGCTTGGACAACATGGTGAAAAAAGATATCCTGTTCTTTTACTCAGCATGGGAAGGTGTGTGAGACCTTACAGACCGCTTCTGGAGATGCCTTTGCTAGTCTTTTCTGACGGAATTATTTAGGGTTATTATTTTGATTACCCCTGTCTTCTGCAGGCAGATCAAAATCCATGCTAGAAGCCAGATGAATAGAAGTAGAGCCCTCAAGAAGGCTTTGTTTGGTGAGCAGATCTGTGGATCTGCTTGCTGGCACTGCTTTTGAAGTTGCAGCATCTTGCATCTGCTTGGTGTACAGATGGTGCTGGTGCATTCCATCTCACAGTGTACCCTGGCCTTACAGATCTGCTCTTCCTTTATGTGGTTCCAAAAATGTTAATGAAGAGGAAGGATGCAGTGGTGGTTTGCTACCTGGAGAGAGAGCTAAAAGAGTCAATTCAATTTCTAGTTCTGACAGAGATACACCATGTCCCCTTGGGAGTCTCTCTGTTTCCCTGAGCTGCATTTGTGAACCAGAAACATGGATACTTCCTCTGTGAGGCAGGAAGGGAGGAAACTTTCCTGGTAGTTTTATCTGATCTATGCACAGAGCCTGCTCCAAGAAACTCGCCCTCATCAGATCTGCGATATATCCACATTTATGAAGATACTGCAGGTGCTATTCATATCACTCTTTTTCTTCCCCATCCCTTCTAAATCAGACTGGAGCTCCTCCCACTCTGACTCCTCCCCTCAGCCTTCTTATAGAATCATTGAGGTTGGAAAAGACTTCTAAGTTCATCAAGTACAACCCTCAACCCACCACCACCACGCCCACTAAATCATGTCCCAAAGTACTGTGTATGCAGGATTTTTGAAGACCTCTAGGGGTGGTGACTCCACCACCTCCCTGGGCAGCCTGTCCCAATGCCTGACCATCTTCAGAAAAGAACTTTTCCTGATATTCATTCTAAACCTCCCCTGGCACAACTTGAGGCCATTTCCTCTTGTCCTAAACCTTCATAAGGTTCTTGGCCCAGGATAGAATCCAACAAATCTTGACAGTAACCCTTTCCATTACCAATCTCAGCAGTTGTGTGAAGGCATGGTGCACATTTTGCTGCCCCCAGCTCTTATCAGTAAATATCTCTGTTATCAGCTTGGGTTTTTAGCTGTTTGGTTACTTGGTGTGAGGGACTGACTGTTGGAAAATGCTCAGTGTTTCTTTAGAGATCTCAGGGTAGGGGTGTAAAACTAAGAGTTTGCTTGTAAAAACATGCCCCATGTAGCATAGCACAGTTTCTGAGGAGGCTTTCTGGGAGTTGGATGGTATCTGATTGCCTGGTTATGCAGACCAGTGAATTCAGTCCAATGTTGTCTCTGTCACCACATACTTAAGAGAAACTACCAAGACACCCTGCTGTGTATGATGCTTTTGCCCAACTTGTCCTTTGTCAGAAGGATGCTTTATGCCTGGAAGCCGGGCTGGAGATGCGTGTTGCTTGGTGCTCACGCTGGCTCTGTCTGTATATCTGTCCTGTAGGCACTGTGGTGTATGGAGAGCCCATCACAGCCAGCTTGGGTACCGACGGGTCTCATTACTGGAGCAAGAACTGGGCTAAGGCAGCTGCTTTTGTCACTTCTCCACCACTGAGTCCTGACCCAACCACTCCTGATTTTCTCAACTCACTACTGTCCTGGTGAGTAGAGCTCTTTGTGTTCAGATAACACGTGCTTCATCATGAGACAAGTGGGTGATAGAAAGAAGAACTGCTGTTGCCATCAAGCAAAAGGATGGTTTACATTTAGGAGTAAACCTGTGACAATAAAATATCTTAGATACCCATTATTGTCTTTCCCAGTGGAGACCTCCAAGTTACTGGCAGTGCCCACTGCACCTTCAACACTGCTCAGAAAGCTGTTGGAAAGGACAACTTCACCCTGATCCCTGAAGGAACGAATGGGACTGAAGAGAGGATGTCCATCATCTGGGATAAGGCTGTGGTATGTCACATATGTCTTATGCTGCAACTAGGCATTTCAGAGATGGAAGAGCTGCAGCAATGTGTTGTTATCTACCCTCAGATACTTTTGTGGTCCTTCCAGTTGAGTTCTTTGCCCCTGTAGAGATCACTGGGGATTTTCTGTGCTGATTCTCAGTTGAGCATCTCTCTGACCATGAGCCAGCAACGTACTCTTGTGGCCAGGAAGGGCCACTCTGGGGTGCCATTCTGGGGTGGATTACAAGGGGTGTGACCAGTAGGTCGAGAGAGATTCTCCTCCCCTTCTACTCTGCATTGGTGAGGCTGCATTTGGAATACTGTGTCCAGTTCTGGGCCCCTTGGTTCAAGAAAGACAGTGGGCTACTTGAAAGAGTCCAGAACAGACCCACAAGGATGATTAAGGGAATGGAACATCTTCCATCTGAGGAGAGACCGAGGGAGCTGGGGCTCTTTAGCTTGGAGAAGACTGAGAGGTGACCTCATCAATGTTTATAAATATGTAAAGGGTGAGTCCTGAGAGGATGGAGCCAGGCTCTGCTCGGTGGTGCCCAATGACAGCACAAGGAGCAATGGTGGAAGTTGAGGCATAGGAAACTCCACATAAATATGAGGAAAATTTTTTTCACTGAGGGTGATGGAGCACTGGAACAGGCTGCCCAGGGAGGTTGTGGAGTCTCCCTCTCTGGAGATATTCAAAACTTGCCTGGATGCATTCCTGTGTAATCTGGTGTAGGTGATCCTGCTCTGGCAGGGGGGTTGGACTGGATCATCTTTTGAGGTCCCTTCCAGACCCTGAAATTCTGTGATTCTGTGATGAGTAGAGGCTGAGAGACCTGGGGCTCTTTAGGCTGGAAAAGAGAAGACTGAAAGAGTATCTTATAAATGCTTATAAATATCTGAAGGGTGGAGGTCATGATGATGGGACTTGGCTCTGTTCAATGGTGCCCAGTGATAGGACAAGGGGTAACAGGCACAACTAGAAGCCAGGAGATTTCACTTGAACTTAAAGAGAAACTTCTTCACTTTGAGGCTACTAGAGCCCTGGACCAGCCTGGCCAGAAAAATTAAGTCTCCTCTGGAGAGATTCCAAACCCCCTTGAACACTGTGATCCTGGGCAACCTGCCCTAGGTGACCCTGCTGTAGCAGGGGGTTGGACTTGATCATCTCCAGAGGTCCCTTCCAACCCCCACCACTCTGTGATTCTGTCTTTGTCTGCTCTTTGGTTTTCAAAGTGGTCCCTACCTGGCTAGTGCAGTGATGACTCCTGTCTCTCCCCAGGTGACTGGCAAGATGGATGAAAACCAGTTTGTCGCTGTGACCAGCACGAACGCAGCTAAAATCTTTAACCTCTACCCCCGCAAGGGCCGCATTGCCGTGGGCTCCGATGCTGATCTCGTCATCTGGGATCCTGACAGTGTCAAGACAATCTCTGCCAAGACTCATAACATAGTAAGGGAGCTCTGCTGCTCTTTCCCTCCTCTCTTCCTTTCACTGCCAGACTGCTGCCAAGAACTAGAGCTCATGACAACTCAGTGGGTTTGTTTTCTTGATGCTCCAGCCCTCTCAGGTCTCACACCCAGTGCAGCTCACTTATGTGAGCAGAAGGGAGGATGCTTTGAGTCCAAGTCTGAAATCACATGAATACCCAGAGATTCCTCTTGGAGCAAAGAGATTGCCTGCTCTAAGTGTTGGATGCTTGGATTTGAGCACACAGAAAGCTTTCTAGTGCTTCCACAGAAAGCTTTCTAGTGCTTCTAAAATATCAGAAGGCCTCATCACAATGTGCCTTTTGTGACCTAGCTCACTGGCAGTGAGAATGTGAACTGCTCCTTTTCTCTTTGGGGTTAGTGAAGCTTACCAGCTTGTGAACACCTTCACTGGTGGTGATCTGATCCAGACCACCGAGTCTGAGTGGATTTATACCACATGCTGATCTGGCACACGTCTGTTCAGTCAGACATGATTTTACTGGTGGTCATCCTGATGTTAGTTGGCACAAGGCAGCATCTGAGCTAGCCATATCTTCCTCTTGCTTTTCCTGTGGCTTTGTGGTGGGATGTGGAGGCACTGTTAGCTTGTGGACCCCAGCCATGTCCCATATCTTACACCTGGCTCCTATGGTGAAAAAGGTGTCCCATCCTGGGGGAAACTTCAGGACAGTCCCAGTGCAAAGGGCTGGTTGGAATCGCCCTGTGACATTTGAGTGGTGTCTCAGAGAAGGCAACCACTGTTTGCATTTGTTGATGACTTGTTTCAGTGCTGGCAATGAACCTATGGAATGTTTCCCTGGGGAAAAAAGAAAAAACCTCCTTGTTCTTTTTTTCTCTGAATGCTTTCATTCACTCTGGAACTGAAGGAGCAAAATTTTCTTCCACACTTGGATCCCTGGGCACATTTATACAGTTCACTTCTGTGTGGCTTAACTCAGGGTCAGAAGTGGTCAGAGGTGGCCTGGATTCACCCTCCCTGTGCTTAGACTTCTAACAGAGACATCCAGGCTCAGAGGTGTAGTCACTTCAGTCACGTTGGAGGTGCTTCCAGACTCATCACATCTCCATTTTGGAGAGGATTGACTTAGAGCAGGGGGCCCAGGAACATGGTGCTATTAGGTGCCAAACTTAGTGGTCTGTCTGTTGGGACAGGTTGGACTTGATGATCCTTGGGGTCTCTTCCAACCTTGGTTATACTGTGATACTGTGACGCTGGATTTGTGCTTAGGAAGGGCTCAGTGAGCTGGAAGCAGCTTGCTGGGTGGCGTGTTTGAAGGTCATTGAATTTAATGCTGTTGTCTTTAGGAAATTAATTAGGCTCTTTAAATTTCCTGACATAAAACTCTACCTCTTGTGGATATGCTCCTGTGCAATCAGGATTGACTTCACGATTTTTCCATATATCTAGGCCAGGCTGAAGGAGAACCAGATCCACCATGAAGTGACCATTCAGAAATACTTTAGAGATTAAGGACTGCAGATCCCCCTGAAACTCTTGCACCATACAAGACTCCAACACTCAGTGCTCAGCTGTTACCAAAGGCTGCAATTTTAAGTTGTGCCAAGACCATGGAGGGTGAATAGTTCTCATTTTCAAGTGGTTTGTTTAGAGCTTGAAGGGCTGTCTAAGAAATTCTAGGTTTTTTTCTTACACATCCAGCTCCATCCTCTTCTCCTGTCATTGCATCCCCTCTTATATCTGGCTTCTCACCTGCTGGGGTATTCTTCTCTGTCTCACGCTGCACATGCTCCTTGGGTTAGGGGAGAAGCTGATAGGAGTGATACCTTTAGAGCCAAGTCATCCTACTTGGGTCAAATATAAAACAAAAGCCTCTTTGAAAGGCAGAACAGTTGCTGTGGCACAGGGAGATGTGGTGATTATGTGGCATCAGATGATTGTTACTTGTTTAAATGGTAGAGCAGCACAGGGATGTTTTCCAAGAATTCACACTACTCTTACCACTGTCTGGCAGGGAAACATTAGGAGTTAGAGAGGAAGATAGTGTTGTTCTTGGAACCAGACTAGATCATAAGCTCTTAACCAAGCATCCTTCTTTGCCACCACAAGTGTTTTTTCAGACTAGGCCCAGTTCAGTGTCAGTTTAACCACCATTGTAGCTAATTGTGCATCTGCAGTTAAGCCTGCCTGTACTTGCAATGCACTTCAAGAGCAAACTCCATCATTAACTCAGTAAAAACAACCTGGGTTTGTCTCTGAGATGGTAACTGAGATTGGACCTGGGGGTGCTGGTTGATGGTATACTGAACATGAGCCTGCAGTGTGCCCAGGCAGCTAAGAGGGCCAATGGCATCCTGGCCTGCATCAGGAACAGTGTGGCCAGCAGCAGCAGGGAGGTCATTCTGCCCCTGTACACTGCACTGGTTAGGCCACACCTCGAGTACTGTGTCCAGTTCTGGGCCCCTCAGTTTAGGAAGGAGGTTGACTTGCTGGAACGAGTCCAGAGAAGGGCAACAAAGTTGGTGAGGGGTTTGGAACATAAGCCCTACGAGGAGAGGCTGAGGGAGCTGGGGTTGCTTAGCCTGGAAAAGAATAGACTCAGGGGTGACCTTATTGCTCTCTACAACTACCTGAAGGGAGGTTGTAGACAGACAGATGTTGGTCTCTTCTCCCAGGCGGCCAGTACCAGAACAAGAGGACACAGTCTCAGGCTGTGCCAGGGGAGGTTCAGGCTGGATGTCAGGAAAAAGTTCTATACAGAGAGAGTGATTGCCCATTGGAATGGGCTGCCCAGGGAGGTGGTGGAGTCGCCATCACTGGAGGTGTTCAGGAGAAGACTTGATGGGGTGCTTGGTGCCGTGGGTTAGATGTTTGGGTGGTGTTGGATTGGTTGATGGGTTGGATGCGATGATCTTGAAGGTCTCTTCCAACCTGGTTTATTCTATGTATTCTAACTAGAGTAGCAGTCCCCAAATAACATGAGTGCATCTCATCCAGGGTACTTCATGGTTGATCATTTACCAGTGATTCCTTTCAAACTTGCCTTTTTTCCATGGTGTGATGTTTACAGTCTTGTTAATTGAGGATGAGCAATCCCATTAGAGTAAAACAAGATTTGTCCTCGTCCCCCACCCATCAAACAAAGCAGTGATTTGAAACACAGCTTTCCTAAGTTATCCTTATTTGTGGGGTGATGCTCAGAGAAAACTTTCTTTGGCTTCTTAATCCATCACAGTATGGAAAAGAAAAGCCCTCTGTGCATTTCAGCAGGTAGGCTTCGCGATAACTCTTGTTCCAAACTGTGTTTCATCTTCATGAGTAAATCCTTTGTAAGGATAATAAAGACCAACCTTTCTGTTGAACCACAACTTGCATAACTCAGGGAAAGCCGTTGAATTTATTTCCATCTGTCCTTAAAATGTTGCCAGTTAGCATGACTGGTGATGATTGCGAATTAAAGCACAGCACGCTTTGCTGGGATGAATAAGTTTGCCTCATTTTGCCTTTTTGTCTGTTCCAGTCTCTGGAGTACAATATCTTTGAAGGCATGGAGTGCCGTGGGTCTCCTCTGGTGGTTATCAGCCAGGGGAAGATCGTGCTGGAGGATGGGAACCTGCACGTCACGGAGGGGTCTGGGCGCTACATCCCCAGGAAGCCGTTTCCTGACTTCGTATACAAGCGCATCAAAGCAAGGAGCAGGGTGAGCAGCAACAGTTGGATGCGCATTGGTTCTCTCACTGGAACGCCTGAGTTAAAGTGGGTGGAAACCAGATGCTGTACCCTGGCTCACAGACACACACTTCTGCAACAGAAAATGTTCCCTGGATACCAGCCACATCCATCTCAGCTCCTCTTTCCCTTGTTTTGTTCACTGGAATCAGGACAGGAGAATGCTCTGGCCTGAGATAGGATTCTCTGCAGATTTGATTTTTCTGCTCTTTAGTTCTTCACAGAATTTTGCATGAAGAGGAGTGTGGCCAGCAGGTCAAAGGAGGTCCTCCTCCCACTCTACTCTGCCCGGGTGAGGCCGCACCTGGAGTACTGGGCCCAGTTCAGGGCTCCCCAGTTCAAGGACAGGGAATTACTGAAGAGAGTCCAGCAGAGGGCCAGGAGGATGACTGGGGGACTGGAGCATCTCTGTGAGGAGGAAAGGCTGAGACACCTGGGGCTGGTTAGCCCAGAGAAGAGCAGCCTGAGAAGGGCTCTTCTCAAAGCTCAGCAAGAGCTAAAGGGTGTGAGGGGCAAGAGTATGGGCCTGGGCTCCTTTCAGTGGCTGCCAGTGAAAGAACAGGGGGCAACAGGCGCAAACCAGAACCCAGGAGGTTTCAACTGAAATTAAGGAGAACCTTCTTTGATGTGAGGGTGTCAGAACCCTGGAGCAGGCTCCCCAAAGAGGTTGTGAAGTCTCCCGTCTCTGGCAAGATTCCAAACCTACCTGGACATTGTGATCTTGGGCAAGCTGCTGTGGGTGACCCTGCTAGAGCAGGGGGGTTGGACTGGATGATCTCCAGAGGTCCCTTCCACCCCCTACATTCTATGATTATCTGTCCTGGGACACCTGGACAGAGGACGTATGTAGGAACCATCCAGTTTGGATGTGAATCAATCTGCAGATAACCCAGGAGACTTCTCATGTTGTAGAAGAACCAAGAGAAGTTATTGATGGTGTTTATATATCAAACCTTTCAGCAATCAGGTAGAATTCTAATTTATTGTTATAGGTGCAACCATTCCAAACCTATCTGGGCACAGCCCTGTGTGTACCTGTTCTGGCAGGTGGGTTGGACTAGATGATCTCCAGAGGTCCCTTTCTGTGAGTCTGTAATATATGATGCTATTTCCCTTCTGTCAGACATGATCAGATGCTTGTATCTGGTGACTGCTGAGTCACAGGCACAGCCTACAGCCTGTTGAAAAGTGAGAATGTCCTATTTTTAAGAGGCTAATATTGTTGGGAAAGTTTTTGTCAAATACACCCATTCAAAGCAGAAACTGCCTTGTGATGTGCTTTTAGTTGGTAAAAACTGACAGAGAAGGGAACACTGAACTCATCTGTAGCTTAGTTGCCGAGAATTTAAGAAGTCTTATTTATAGGTGAAGTCAGTTTTCTGACAATGAAAGTATTTTGATATTTGAAGTGTTTCCCTCTCCTGGACAGAGCCAGGGCTGTGCTAGTTCTGCAGACCACAGGTGATCTTTGTGTTCCTTGGTCTTTCCTTACTGTTCTTTGGAAGAAATTGCAAGTTATCAAAATTACAACCTAAAATAATGTAGCACCACAGAGAACAGATCTGTGGTTTCTTTTGTATTCTGGTCTCCCACAGAAATATGTCTGACCTATAAATCCAACTGGGCAGCACCTCAGCTGGAGTAATTGTGCTTAACCCAATCCAGAGCTCACAGTGCTGTGAAGCTGGGCTGGCTTCTCTCTCTTTGCAGACCTGCCTCTGTCTCAGCATGGTTAGGCTTTTGGGGGATGAGTAGATGAGTCAGGAGCCTTTAATCCAACAACAGGTAGGTTGAGATCATTAAAGAACAGAAGCTGTGGTACAAGGGACAGACTGGCTGTCTTCTGTAGGCTGCTCACACTTGCCAGCAACTTGCTGGAGCCACAGAAGTCCAAAATATGTTCGATTTGAGCTGTGCTGCTCTAGAGCCTGACACAGAGTCAGTGATGGATGCCTTCCTATCCTCTTACCAAAGACAAATCTGAATGTGTGTGCTGTTGCCTTAGCAACATCTGGGCAGCTGTTTAGTTGTGTTTTGAAGGCTGTTTTGACCCTGAAGGCTGCCTGCTTCTGTGTTTTGCAGCTGGCTGAGCTGCGGGGTGTGCCTCGAGGCCTCTATGATGGACCTGTCTGCGAAGTGTCAGTGACACCGAAGACTGTCACACCAGCGTCTTCAGCTAAGACATCTCCTGCCAAACAGCAGGCCCCACCTGTGAGGAACCTGCATCAGTCTGGATTCAGCTTGTCTGGTACATACTGCCATGGGGCTTTGAAATCATGGCTTGTTGAGGAAATTGCACTCCCTTACTCTACATTAATTCTGCTGAACAGGGAGTGGCTTAGTCTGTGATGTGTTTCTAGCTTGGAGGTTATCCCCTTAGAATGGAAGAAGGGCAGCACAGGAACCATCATAAAGTCCTGCTGTTTTCATGTCATGGCACAAGCACAGGTGCTGAGTCCAATTGCCTTCTGGATTCGATCCTCAGCCAGATGTCTGAAGAGGACAGGTGGCACCATCCTGAGTGGAGTTTTGCCAGCTGAGAGCAGCTGTTGGGCAGATGGTTTCTCAGCATAGTGTTTCAGTGCAGCAAGGGAAAAAGGCTGTGAAAAGACTTGCTAAGGGAAAATGATTTAGCCAGCCTTTATCTGTGCAGGGGTGGGTGGTTCAGGTGTCTGCTCAGGTGGAGCAGGAGAACCTGCAGAACAGCTTTCAGCAGGATTATAGCACTTGGGTCACAGCACCACCACAAAGGTTCCAGGCCTGGGCAGTGTGGTTGGAAACTGTCCAGCAGAAAAGGACATTGGGGTGTTTGACAGCTGGCTGAGCACGAGGCAGTGTGTACCCAGGTGACCAAGAAGGCCACCAGAATCCTGGCCTGGATCTGCAATAGTGTGGCCAGCAGGAGTAGGTTCATCTCAAACTCTGGCACAGGATGGAACCTGAAGTTGCTTCTCTCTTCTACAGGGGCACAGATTGACGACAACATCCCACGCCGCACAACCCAGCGCATCGTGGCACCGCCCGGGGGTCGTGCCAACATCACCAGCTTGGGCTAAGGACCAACCGCTTCTCGGACTGGGGCACGGGGGCACCTGGAGACCCATTCTGATTCTTTTAGAGCCTGTGACAGTTACTGTGGGCAACCGGTGAGGGGGGTGCTGAAGTAAGGCTTTCAATCCCCTCGGATTCCCTTCTCATTTTCATCAGCCCCTCTCACTTTTCCCCTCAGCTCCTACACATTTAAAGAAACAAACCCTGTTTTGACACATCTGACATGCAAAAAGTACATGTAAAGAGGATGTTTGAGATACGTGGCCTCTGTCCCATTCATCATCTTTCTTTTAATAAAGGAAGCATAAAGTGAATTTCCCAGGAGCTGCCTTTAAGACACACACACAGGAATATATTATACTAAATGTTAAAGATAGCTTTTCTTTTTTTCCTTTTTTTTCTTATTTTTGATGTCACACCACAGAGTAGTTCAAGGGTGTCAAACTGGATATTCTGTAGGGTTCTGTGTTCTAGCAGGATAGCTAGGTGGGCACAGAGGGAAGCAATCCCAGCCTGTCCAACCCCCAGCACCACCTTGGAGGTCACTGAGTAACTGCCTGCTGCCAGAGAGAGGAAGCAGGACCCATCACTGGGAAGTGCCCAATCACACCATCCCCCAGCCATTGGCTGAGCTAGAATCCTTGACTTTGCTTCTGTTGCTTTGGGTTTTCATTTAATTTTTCCTTCTGGATTTTGCTGCAAATCAGGAAACTTCTGTCATTGGTGGGGCTTTTTTATGTTTGCCTGTGTGTTTTTAGTAAGTCTGTGTCATGGAATTTACAAAAGCCTTAGCTGAGAACTGGAGGTTTCCCTTTTCTTCCCTGTTGTTCCTAAACCTCATTCAAATCACAGACTGTCACCAGTGTCACTGCCACAGCCACTGTGGTATTTCAGGTGTTTCTAGGTTGCATCGTTCCAGCCAACACTTCCCACTTAGCTGCAATGGGAGGTTGCAGAGCAGGTTCATAAGCTATGATCTTCACTTCAGTGTACTATAGGTCTTGAACTGGTGCAAATAAAGGGGCTGGATTCCAGCTGAGGAGCTGGGATGGTGTCTCTTGGTAAGTTTCTAGCAGCTAGTTTGTCTTCTGTTCCCAGAAGTGAAAATCCATAAGAAGGGGGCCACAAAGAGCAACATGTTGCTTGAAAGATTTCTGTAGCAGTCATGTTCCCCCTTCCTGGCCATCTAAGTTCTCATCAGAAGGCTGGTCGACTGAGTGTTTGCCCAAGCATCTATGGCAATTCCAGTTCCAGTCCAGATGCCCAGATGATGTAAACTGGGAGCCTCAGAGCAGCTCCATGGTTTAACAGCAGCTGAGAATCTCTCATGGCCAGTGCAAATGATGCAATTGCACATTTCTTCAAGAATCTTCCCTTGTGCAAATATTCAGAAGGCCTGGTGGTTCCCCATCCTTCCTCAGATGCCTGCTGCCCCAGATTTGAGACCAAAGCCCATGGGTGGTCCTTAAATGAATTTGGAATCTTCTGTGGCAGTCAGTGGGACCTGGGTGCTTAACTGTCTTCTGGGATGGAAGGTCTTTTAGCCCTGGTGTTGGAGGTTTATCATTTTTGGGACACAGAATAAATCTGGACCATTAAATTCCCACTTAGCTAGAGTCCTAGGTGGTCCCAAGGACTTGTCTCTTAGCATAAAGAGCTTTTCTACCCACAGTTAACACAGCGTTACTTCCACTGTCTGTGTGCCCTGGCACTTGCCTGCATCTTCTGCTTTCTCTTCTCTTTGTACTTTGCCACCTACATTGACCTTGGTTTTCCATATCTGAATTCTCTTAAATGGTATTTACAGGTTCTTTTAGGGGAAAAAAAATAAAACAACCTATGTATGTGAAGGCTTTTGAGAAACAAGTATAAAATTTGGGTTTAGGAGGTATTAATGCTGGGATTTGTAAAGGATCTGGAAGCTTCTTAGTAACCCAGAGCCTCCCAGCTTCAGCACCTGATTCCTTTGGGCCCCTTTCAGCACAAAAGTTCAGTAAAGTCATTGCCATGCCTCTTGTGTCTTTTAGTTTTGCGTAAGAGTTTTGCACTTTAAGTAATCTGTGAACTTAATTATATATTGCAGCTTTTTTCTTTTGGTTGTTTTTTTGTTTGTTGTTTTTGTTGGGTTTTTTGGTGGGGTTTTTTGTTTGGTTTGGGGGAGGGATGTTTTAGTGTGTGGGGTTTTTTTGGGTTGGTTTGTTGTTTTTTTTTTTCCCCACCTGTGTGTTAAAACCAATTTCAACAAGTTGGGGAGAGAGAAAAGAATTGCAGATCCGTTTCACTTCTCCGAAACACTTTGCGGCTCTTCAGTATTCACTTAAGTCTTCCTTTTTGTTTTATTTTTTCCTTCACTGACTCATGAAGATCTTTTAATTTGTTCTTCAAAAGGAAGAAAAAAATCCCCCAAAAAGATTTTTGCAGGCTATGTAAGCATGTTTTTTTCCTGTGAGAGCTTGTCCGCTTTGTGTCTGTTTTATGAATGTCATATGTAAATGCTTAAAGAAAAAAAAGATGACTTAATTAATTAACCGCAGTGACTTGAAGCTCTAAAAATAAAAGTAGGATTTAATACTAGCTGGATTTTAACCCTTGGATTTGTGATTGTGAACCATGAGTGGAGGAGCTGTAAGTGCTAAAGCTGATCATGTGTGTAGACAAAAGGGAGTACTGATATTTGACCATTGTCTCAATGGCAAAACCCACCCCAAGTCTTGTGTTTTATTCCTGAAGGACTCTGTGTTATATTACCTGGGAACTCCTAATAAAGACAAAACGTTGTTGTTTCACTAGGTGTGTCTGTCTCGTGGCGATGCTTGTTCTGGGTAACAGCCAACCTTCCAATCTCTGCAGGAGTGAGCTGTGCAGGAGTAGAGCTGAGGAAAAGGTCCCGTGCTTCCTTGGAAGATGGTGATGGAAAAGATGAATCAGTGGTCCACAGTGTAATTTCCTGGGGTGTGTGAAGAAGAGTGTGGCCAGCAAGTTGAGGGAGGTTCTCCTCCCTCACTACTCTGCACTGGTGAGGAGTAGAGGAGTAGTGGGTCCCCTTCTGGGCTCCCCAGTTCAGGAGGCACAGAGAAGGCAGAAACTTGTGTACTTTGAGGGTGCTGGAGCCCTGGCCCTGGCTACCTAGAGAGGCTGTGGAGTCTCTTTTTCTGTAGGCTTTCCAAACCTACCTGAAGCATATGGAGGTTTCTGAGGAAGAAGTCATCAACAGCAAGACCTAAACCTAGCAAGTCCTGAGGCGCAAAACCAGTCAGAAATGCCAGGAAGATGCTGAAGCTAATGCTGGTTTGTTGCTACAGAAGAACACAGGCAAATCTGTGTTCTGTAAACCAGTTAACCCAGCTAATTCCTTAAGCTGGCAGTGGTGAGACTCATCTTAGGGCTCTCATTTGGTTCTCTGCAGGTTTCTTGTTGACTGGTCTTTGGCCACTCATTTAAGACCTAGTGTGTGGACCTTATCTGATCTTAACATTGATGTGGAATTAGTAGCTAAAGGGAGCAGAGCAAGCAGCAGATGAATCTGATCCAATGACCTGGAACACTAGCTGTCAGCTCTTGAGGAGAAGTGGTGTGTCAAAGCTGCAGAGATGCAGTGCCGAGAGACATGGGTTAGCACCAGACTTTGTAGAGGTAGAGAATGGTTGGATTTGATGATCTTACAAGTCTAAAGTCCTATTAATTAACGCTAGGTTTTAGTAACTTAAATTTCCCCGGGTTTATGAGCTAAAAGTTGAAGGATTTAGGACTTTTATCTGCTTGCTCTGCAGGCCTGGAAGCCTCGGAGTCTTTTTTTCCTCCCCATTTTTGTCCAGCACGGGAGGTGCAGGTTAAGCTCACTGCCGTAAGGTGGCAGCAGGAGATGCGGAAATCACGCCGAATCACAGACCCTACCTGGTTGAACGAGACCTCCAAGCTCATCCAGTCCAACCCTCGACCCAGCGCTGCAGTATCAGCACTAAACCATGTCCCTAAGCACCAGGTCCATATGCTGCTTGAAGCCCCGCTGGGATAGTGACTTCAGCACTGCCCTGGGAAGACCATTCAAATGTTTGAGAACCCTTTCAGTGAACAAATATTTCCTGAGATCCAATCTGAATCTCACCTGGTGCTGCTTGGAGCCATTCCCTCTGCTCCTCTTGCTTGACACCTAGGAGAAAACACTGTCCCCTCCTCTCTCCAACCTCCTTTCAGGGAGCTGTAGAGAGTGATGAGGTCTCCCCTCAGCTTCCTCTTCAGCCTAAACAACCCTAGCTCCCTGAGCCCCTCCTTGTAGGCCACGTGTTCTAGACCCTTCTCTAGTTTCCTTGCCCTTCTCTGGACATGCTCCAGCCCTTCAGTGTCCTTCCTATAGTAAGGGGCCCAGAACTGAACACAATACTCAAGTTGTGGCTGCGTCAGTGCTAAGCACAGGAGGTGATCACCTCCCTGTTCCCACTGGCCACAGTGTTTCCAAGGCAAACCAGGATGCCATTGGCTTTCTTGGCTATCTGGGCACATTGCAGTCAACTGTCTACTTATACCCCTGGGGTCCTTCTCTGAGTCGTAGCTTTCCAACAATGCATCCTCAAGTCTGTAGCTTACCATGGGGCTAGTGTGACCCAAGTGCAGGATCTGGCACTTGGCCTTGTTGAGCTTCACACAATTAGCCTTGGCCCATTGGTCTAACCTGTCCAGATCCAGAGGGACTATAAAAAGCCCCTCGACAGCTTTCCTGTAGCCCCATTCAGGTACTGGAAGATAGATGAGATCTCCCCTACATTATCCCTTCAGACTTCAGGTAGGAT
Organism: Dryobates pubescens; assembly: GCF_014839835.1. Classification (NCBI taxonomy): domain Eukaryota; kingdom Metazoa; phylum Chordata; class Aves; order Piciformes; family Picidae; genus Dryobates; species Dryobates pubescens. The sequence continues at coordinate 12,270,884 of NC_071642.1, forward strand.
CAGGGGATATTGCTGGGCATCCTCAGATTATAAAAGTTATTGAAGGATGTTCTTCTTCTTTCCCAAAATACCTGATTCCCTGCCCCCTCTCAATTCTTAGAATTAAAACCAAATAGATAAAATATTAGGAAGGGTTTGATGTCTTTATCTTTTATGTGTGTGTGTGTGTGTGTGTGTGTGTGTGTGTGTGTGTGTGTGACTAGTGGTCCCTGGGTTTAACAAAACTGCCCATAACCACCAGACTGGGTTTGTCCTTCCTTTTACAAGTGCTCCGGGAAAGGAATGCTTTTAAATCCTAAAACTCTGTGGCAATATTCTTCCTGCCTGCCCCCTCCTCCACTCCATCTCCAGCTATAGCACCATTACTCTGAGGTTTTTATGACTCTCAAGAGAAATGCAAAACATTCCTGATACAGAAGTAGCATTTTGGAGTCCTTGGTCTCTCCCAAGGCTAAATCATGGGAGCTGCCAACAGAGGGGATATATGGTGTAAGTGACATGGAGCCAATGAATTCGCACTGATGCTGTTACTTGATTCACTAACAGGTGGTAAATGTTTCATCTTGTGAAGGACCAGAAATTATTATAGATGTGGCTCGACATTGTTGGGAGAATCGTTTGGGACACGGGGAGCTCGGCTTCAGCCCCCTGGGATCGACCGAGGGACTTTGGGAACCTGAAGACTCCCTGGCGACAAGGTCGACTGAGAGCCTGTCGGGCCCTGGAGACTGCCCTGGGCATGCATTCCCCTGCCGAACTGGGGCAGGGGGCTATTTTCAGCAGCAGTGTGAACCTATAAAAGGCGTCACAGCAGGGCGGAGATGGGGAATTCGGCTACCGGGACATTGGCTGCTAGAGACTGAGAATCAGCTACCGGGAATCGGGAAGAACTTTGCTAGAGAAACTGCTGGGGGAAGCTGCAGTGAGGATATGTCAGGAGCTGCTGCCTCTGCGGGTTGCTAGAACTGCTTGGAAGGGTTTGCCGAGAAACTCTTAGGAGAACTTCCTGCGAGCTGCTGCCGCCGCCCCAGAGGGAGCGCGCTGCTGTCGTCGCGGAGAGCAGCCACCGGGAGCTGTTGTCGCGGAGGGCAGCCACCGGGAGCTGCTGTCGTCGCGGAGAGCAGCTACCGGGAGCTGTTGTCGCGGAGGGCAGCCACCGGGAGCTGCTGTCGTCGCGGAGAGCAGCCACCGGGAGCTGCTGTCGCGGAGAGCAGCCACCGGGAGCTGCTGTCGTCGCGGAGAGCAGCCACCGGGAGCTGCTGTCGTCGCGGAGAGCAGCCACCGGGAGCTGCAGTCCTGCCTGGTCCCCACACGCGGGATAACGATGCGCGCTCCCCACGGCTCCGACCCCCGGGGTACTCAGACCTGTTGCTGTTAAATGAAGTGGCTTGGCACTTGGCTCCGTTTGAGTCTTGATTCTGTTCTCGAGAATGTTAAGTTGGTCACACTAAAGATCCAGTTGGGCATCGCCCAGAAGTTAAGCTCAGCCGCACCCAGCCCCTCTAAAATTTGAGAACAAGCTGGAAAGCGAGGGGGGTTAACTTCTGCTAAATTATCCAGCATTGGATCATGACACCTCAAAGGAGCTCAGTGTGATTTCTGGCAGCAACTTGATGATGAAGGAGCATCACAACTGAAAGTAGGAGGTGTTAGCCAAAAGCTTCGTTTGCTGCCAGCTGCATTCATCTCAGCAGCTATAATGAGAGAAAAAAAGGAGGTTGGAGCCAGGTGTGGGGGCGTGGTCTCTTCTCCCTGGTAACAAGTGATAGAATGAGAGGAAACGGCTTCAAGATGCACCACGGGAGGTTTAGGTTGGCCCTTAGAAGAAACTGGAACAGGTTGCCTAGGGAGGTGGTTGGGGACCCATCCCTGGAGATATTCAAGGTGATCCTTGACAGGGCTCTGGGCAACCTGACCTAGTTGAAAATGCCTCTGCTTACTGCAGAGGGGGTTGGACCTTTGGAGATCCCTTCCAACCCAGACCATTCTATGATTCTATGCAACCATGTAACTCCTTCCCTAAAATGGTTCTCAAAGACTGGAAAGGGCTTCCCAAGGAGGTGGTTGAATCCCCATCTGTGAAGGTGTTTAAAGCCACAGACATGTGGTTCTGAGGGACATAATTTAGCACCAGCTTTGGTAGAGAATTGTTAGCTTTATGATCTTAAAGGGCTTTGCAACTGAAGTCTGTGAACCAGAGAAGTACAGACCTATAAAAGAAGCGGGAGGGCAACTGGGTTTTTTCATTTATAGATTTTTCCCAGTTTCCCTGAGGCTTAGGATGACATTTTCCAAGGTTCCACCAGTGACAGCCACAGCCTGGGCTTTCTAGGTTCCTCATGCATCAGCTGCTTTGGAAGTCTGTCTTTCCTTCACTGTGTCATAGTTCTTCCTTTATAAATCATGGAAAACAGTCATTCAGCACTGCCTTTCCCAAGAGGATTTACATTCTTGGATTGAGAATATTCGCTTAGTGTTTATTTATAAGGAATACAGCAAAATGAGCTGGATTTCATCTGAGAGATGATGTTTTACTGTAAGCAAACCAAATAGGCATAGTGAGGATCTGGGGCCCAAATGAAGTTTTCAAACTCCTTTCAAAATTTTTCAAGCAGAAATACAAGTTTGAGTTCTTTATTACCCTTGTACCTTCCTCTCCCCAAACCCTACTGAGAACAGCCCTACTGGTGGGAATCTCTACTGATTCTCTGCCTGAAATGTTTGTTGAAAGGGAAAAGTAAAAATAATTTTGGGAAAGAAAAATAAAATAATAATAATAATTAAACCCCCAAACAAACAATAAAACCCACAAAACAAAACCAAACCACAACAAAGAACCAAAGAGACTTGTAGGTCACATCCCAAAGTGCACATTTCCCCCAATAAGTGGACCTAGCAATATTTCATAGACATTCAGTTTTGCTCAAGAAGATGACCAGCATGACCAACATGTTGCATGGTAAACAATGGGTCTTGAAATTGGGTGACATTAGAACACCATGTTCAGAAAATGCAGTGCCTGCTTTCACATTTAAGAAACACTGGCAGCCAGGCTTGTACAACAGGCAGGCAAAATGCTGCAGCAGGCAAAAGAAAAAGGAAACATTTTTGCAACCAAAGTCTGACAAAGCTAAAAAAAGCCCAAACCAGCTCACTCACAATTCCCACAGCCATAAGGCCAGTAAATAGACCTGGGTGTTTGGTGACGTTCAGCCAAGGTTTGGTATCAGTAGACAATGAAGCTGTGATTGTCAGCCGAGTTCCGAACTGCTTTTTAAGTGGAACACAGCCAAAGTGCTGGCTAGGTTTATTTTCTTAATTCAGAAAATGTTTCCCAGGGACAGAGTTTTATCAGATCAGAGAAGAAATTCAGAGCAATGCAAGACAGTCTTGACGGTCACTCCCAGACAACAAGTACTGGAACATCATTTTTGCTTTCCACTATTAACACTTGGGACATTTTGGACTTTGAAAAAGATCTTAATGTTATCATGGTGCTAAAGGAGGATATTTCTCAGTTTGGGTTTGATCTCACTGTAGCAGACAGTAATCTGCACTAACTAGAGATCTGAATGTGTTGTGGAACCAAAAGATGAGTTATTTCTTAGGTGACAGTTTCCTGCAGTGCGTAGGTCTCCCTTGACACCTTTAGCTCGTGCTTATTATTTTCCTCTTCTCTGTCAGCAGGAGCAATATGCAGCATGCTCTGTGTAGAAGGTATGATGTTTCAGTTGAATCCCTAATACCTGGGGAATAAGTGATTCAATTGCATTTATCAAGCTGCATGGAAGATCTTTATTTCAGTGCACCACAAGCTACCTCTGCAATGCTTTGGATTTTCATAATGCTGTCATATATTAAGTGATCTGTTTGGGAATGCCTTCAAAAGCTGGTTGATGATGCTTACGGATTAGCCCCCTTTTACAGATGGAGAAGGTTTAGTTTACTTCTGTACACTGATAGGAAATGACAGGATTGGTCTGGCTAGATAGTCAAACCTTCTCCCTGTGAGTCTCATTATAATCAGGCCAGAAACAGTAAATACTAGATAGATTCATTCAGAGAACATGTCAGGTTACACCCATTCCTGGAGGGGCTGAAAAGAACCTAGCCCACAGGTGGACATAGAAACCTGACCCAGGTGGGCAGAGAGACTTGGTTCCCCCACCCACGGTGAGGGTTTGTAATGGGTTGGGGCAAACTCCCTTCCCACCACGTGCAGAAATAACAACTCAGACAAACAGATTGCAAAAGTGGTGGAAAGTTTAAATAGAGAACAGTGAGTGTGTACAAAAAAAGAAACACAGTGACAAGAAAGAGACCAAAATAGACCCAGAAAGACCCCAACCCCACCTGAGGGTGCACCCAAAACCCCCAGGGTTCCTCCTCCCCCGCCCTACTGCTAGGCTGGTCTCAGCTGGCCAGACCTGAGACTGCCCATCCCCCAGCGGCCTTGGGTCCAATCAGGCCTATGGCCAGGAGATCTCTCCCCCAGTTACCAAGACTCAGAGAGGGAAGGAAAGAGGAAGTGCCAGAACCCACTGCAAAATTTATAATGGTGCAAGGGATTATGGTAGAAATACAGAATTTCCTGTGTCCACCCACTGGGCTGGACTTCTGGACACAGGAAACACCCCTGTAGCAGAGGGCACCCAGCCCAAACTACGACAGGGCTCCTCAGGTCAAGGGCTATTCCATTTCCCCTTCCTGTCCAGCAAGCCTATTTAAGGGGAGCCATCGTCCTGCCTCTTCCTCTTGTTCTTGCCACTGTCCTGCCTGACAGACCCTTTGCTGCTCCTGTGGCTAACACATGGTGAAGCCTGCTCCATGCTGCATCCACACTCTTAAGGACTGTATCTAAGGAGAATCCACATTTACATTGAGAGGGTTCTACGCCAGATGGGCCTCATTTTGTATATTGTTTTTTTTGTTTACCCTTTTCATTTATACCTTTGTAACTTTCCCTTTTACTCAAATGCCACATATAGTTTGTTAAACTTACCTTTTTACTTTCAAATTGATTCCAGACTCTTTTCTTTCATAATTTTACCTCTCTTTTCTCTTGCCTAATTTGCCTTTACCCTACTGGGGAAAAGGGAGAGGGGAGGCAAAGCTAAATCTGTTCCATTTGGGCTTTTGGACTCCAGGAAAGTTTAAACCATAACAATGTGCTTGTGGACTCTTGAGCTTATTTAGAAACAAAGCCTCTGGGCAGGAGGGTGGCTGAAAGCAGGGATGAGGAAAGTAGCAAGCAGAGAGCAGACACAAAAGGCTGCTCATTACAACTGTTCTCTTGTGAGCTATTAGAAAGTTTTTTTCTTCTAGCAAATGATGCAGGTCCCAAATGGGCAACATCTTAAAGACCCAAATGGATTTTCTCTTTGGCTCTGTTGTCAGAAGGATCATTCAGAAATAACTGTTGTCAACAGCTTCTCCTTCTGGGTTGGTTTTTAGCATCAGCTTGATTATCCAAACAATACTAAGACAGGGAAGAGCATAAAGGTATCTCTGAGGAGGACACAAAGTTTATTACCAAGCATGGATTCAACACCGGGCAGCTAAAATCTTCCTTAAGCGAACCACTGAGTCACTCTGTGCCTCAGAAGCTTTATTTTAAAGGGGTGTTCCTCATAAAACCCCAATCACACATGAGCATTAGTTAATGTGAGGCCCACAGGCATACCTAGAACTAAGTAAATTCCACTTCAGTGCAGCAGTAAGATCTTTTTAAACTGACTTGAGTCAGTATCTGATTCTCCAGTCTGCCACTGTTGCCTTCTAGAAAATGGAAAAAAAGCAGGCAGGAAATTTTTTCAAGAGAGACTGAAACTTTGTGGGTTTGCTGGCTCTGAGAAGTAGAAAGGCAAGAAATATTCCTGGCTTAATCTTTCCTCTTTTCAATGCCATTGATTTTCAAGATGTTAAAACCTGGCAAAGGAAAATATTCTTCTATACAATGCTTAACTTATCCTTGGACTTGGCAGAGCATAATGCAAAAAGGAAAAAAAGAGGAGACCTTTATTTGAACAGTGGGTAGATCTGAACTATTTGGGATCTGAATAATTCTAGCGAGTACAAGAAGTCTCAAAAACATGAGACAGTAAAGCCGAATGAACATTATCTATGGAAACTCAAATATTGAACTTTCCATGCCCTGTGAGGAGGAGATTGGTGGTCTGCTTAGCCTCAGCCTGTGTCAATTAGAAGTTGTCTCTATGATGCCTCAGCTCTCAGTCCTGTGCAGGGGAGATTATCTGCTCTGCCCAGGATGGAAATCTTGGCTGTTGCCCTCAACAGTAAATACTGAGCGACAGCGGGATATTAGACACATCCCCCAAGGAATTCAGTCAGGACACATTGATTGACAGGTCAGTGTGATCCACTGGCTGTGGCTTTGAGCACTCCACTGAACTCTTACTTCCCATATGACCACCTTCTGCTCTCTGTTCTGTGCTCCTATGGTATTTCACATGACAGACAAGTCCTGATTTTAGAAAGATGTCACGCATGATGATAGATGGCAACCCACTGGGAAATTTATTGTTCTGCTAGTGCTTTTTGGATAGACAAATACATTCAGCCTCTGCATCTGCAGCTCTTTCACCAGAGCCAAGTTCATTTTAAATAACAGCAAAATATAAAAGGTGAGCCATTTCCATCCTTTATCCTTCCCCCACCCCCTTCCTAGAAGACTGAAATTCTCTTAACTTTGGGCACTTAATACTGAATGAGACATGAATGAATGATGATTCCTCATTAATAACAGCAAGGTGTCATTCCAAGGCTCTATCCTTTGAAAGCTAACTTTGTCTTAAGCCCTTTTCCTTCTCAAACCAGTAGATATTCAGCACAGGAGTTGATATTGAGTGAAGGCTTATGTGTTGTTTCAAGAAGATGCACTCTCACTTGGCAGGCTCAGGAGGAGTTATGTCTAATATTGTACAGAGAATTTCTCCCACTATTTCTTCCAGATGCTGAACAGCTCATTAATTTATTTATTTTTATTAGCTATATTAAAATATAGCATGCTTCCAAATGCTTTTCTCCCTGATTCCCAAAGGATGGCCCTTCTAAGGGGATGCAGATCCTTAAGTTCTTTAATGTGCTTAACTTCCATTGCTCAGAAGGAGAGCACAATCTAGATGCAAACAAAAGAGGCAAGACAAGGTAGGAAAATGTTCTTGTCCACAGCCCATTAATGAAAGATGAGCAGAGATCTGTAAATGCTGTCCCAAGACCTGAGCCTCTCAGGCTTAGCTCTCCTGGCTATTGAATCGAGGTCTAGTCTTTTTTTGAGGGGGTGGAATTGTAGAATGGCTCTAAATGTGGAGCTGTCTGGAAGTATCCATGCTAAAATCAGCATGAGGTTTTCCATAGTTTGCTCTTCCTCCCCCACTGCACTTAAATCAGATCAGTGGAAACTTTGAAACACAAATATAACAAAAAAATGAAGCCTTGAAACATTAGCCAATCCCTTGCAGAGGTCAGTCACTGGGAAGACTGAAGGGTGCTCACCATCCGCTGAAGCCATTCACTGTCTTTAAGGGGTTTTGTTTAGGCTATCAGCACTATACAACATGTCTCCTCAAAGGCTTTGTCCCTGTGTTATAGTATGATATTTGCTTCACTGGATCCTTTCAACTGCTATAGCATCCACTTCTGCTTCCCAATAAAAAGAGCAACATCCCATTAGCTGAGTCACAAGCATGATAAGGATCATTGGTCCAGGATGCTCAAGGAAGTTGTGGAATCTTCTTCAGAGAAATTCCAAATCTGCCTGGATGTGATCCTGAGCAACCTGCTCTGGGTGACCCTGCTGTAGCAGGGAGGTCAAACTAGATGGTCTCCAGAGGTCCCTTCCAATTGTAACCATATTGCGGTTGTGTGAGTCTCTGAGTTTGTGAGCCCGTGCTGCTGGTCCTTTAGACATCTTCCCCATTTTTGCTGAGGGAGATGGTGTGTATTTTAATGGTTGGCACTTGACAGTTTTTGTTGACAAGGTTACCTGAAGTGCCTGCACAACAGCATTCCTGGAGGAAACCTTTGCTTTTCACTTTGGCAGCTGTACAGTCTTTAGAAACTACATTTTTTGCAGGCATGCTTTGCACAGCAGAGAATATCTTCCACTCGCAGACCCCATCCGACTTGGAAATCTTATAGAAGGTCTCTCCTGAGCCAGCAGGAATACAGACCACACCTCTGCCACTCTCTGTGCTTTGGCTAGTGGGGTGGTTGAGGTTGAAACTTGGGAATTGCTTTCTTGCTGTTTGCTTCCTTGAGAGGCATGGCGCTCTCAGGACATTTTGGAATGCTTTCTTAAACTCCTTACTTGAGCATGGATAGATGATGGGGTTGATGCAGCTGTTTAAATACCCAAGCCAAAATGTTATTTTAAAAAGTGTGTCCGGGGGTTTGATTGCAGGAAAGAAAGAGCCTAAAATGGAAAATACACAGGCAGAGGCAATGAGAAATTGCAGGTAACCAAAGAAACTTAAACACTAGAAAAAATAAATCAGATTCTGTTTTATCTTGGAAAACGTAGGACTCAAGGTTCAATTCCTGCAGGAATAAGTCTTTCAGAACAGATGGTGTCATACAATTATGTGGATATTCTATCAGAAATCAATTCAAGACATCTACTATATTATACAAACGTATCCCCTATGCAGCCAGAGAGGCAAGGGCTGACAGTCCAAGATCGGTTAGCCAAATAACGGTCATATCTAGGAGGTCATCAAAATAGCTTTCAAACTGCAAGAAAATAGCACCACTTCAGAAGCCAGAGTGACTGGAAAGTAGGATTACTGAGTGGGCTATGAACTATTTGGTACTCATTTTCCCTGGAAACCTTTGGAAAATCTAACCATCCATATTTTCCTATTGCATAGAATGCATCTAGAATTCAGAGACACTGAAAGATGATGAAGGGGCTTGAACCTCTCACCTATGGAGAAAGACTGAGAGACCTAGGGCTGTTTAGTCTGGAGAAGAGAAGGCTGAGAGGGGATCTTACGAATGTCCATAAATATCTAAGGGACGGGTGTTAGGGTGAAGGTGCCAGACTCTTTTTGGTGATGCCCAGTAACAGGACAAAGAACAACAGGTACATGGGGGGGTTCCATCTCAACATGAGGAGACGCTTCTCAATGGTGAGGGTGCTGGAGACCTGAAGCAGGCTGCCCAGAGAGGAGGTGGAGACTCCTCTACAGTCTTTCAAAACCAGCCTGATGTATTCCTGTGTGGCCTGCCCTAGGTGATCCTGCTTCGACAGAGGGGTTGGACTGGATGACTGCTAAATGTTCCTTCCAACCCAGGACATTCTATGATTCTAGAACTTAAAACATCTAGGAGTCAGCTCTGCTGCTTATGGAGAGTTGTTTAGATACTTGTTGGGTTTCTTGAATGACACTGGGAAGTGCCTATTGTAACAGGATCCTTTAATTCTGTTCTTTGGTATTTTTTTTCTTTTCGTTTCTTTCTTTTTTTTTTTTTTTTCCTTTTCTTTCTTAGAAATAAAGCCAATCTTGTGTGAATGTGAATGAGCCAGAAAACTAAACTCAGTGTGGGACTAGGGTGGGAATAAGTGATAACAGCACTTCCAAGACCAATTTTTCAAAATAAATTTAGAACCAGAAAAAGAGAAAACTATTTGCCCTATGCTGTCAAGGGTAAAGGCTGTTTCTTGCCCCATTTAAAATAAAGGGGAAAAAACCCAAGCCAAGTGCTTCTGTCAAATCAGTATCATTAATTAGTTCAGGCAAAGGAAGAAAATAATTTCCCAGAAAACACAATTGGCTTGTTTGGGACTTCAGTGTCAGGTTTATCATAAACAGAAGTTTTAGCACTGACAAACGCTTGTCTTCCTGTTTGCCCCTGAAAAACTGTGAGCAAGTGCATGTTGAAAGAAACACTGGAAGATTCATGCATCCATACATTTGTCATCCTCTGCAGTTCAATTATGTCTCTAAGGATGTATCTGGGCTCTTCTCGGTGCCCAGTGACAGGACATGGGGTAAGAAGTACAAACCAGAATCCCACTTGAACTTAAGGAATAATCTTCTTTCATGTGAGTGTACTGGAGCCCTGTTGGAGGCTACCCAGAGAGGTTGTGGAGTCTGCTTCTCTGGAGATTTTCAAAACTCATCTGGACACTGTCCTGTACAACCTGCTCTACAGGAACCTGAGTTAGCAGAGGGTTGGACTAGATGATGATCTCCAGAGGTCACTCCCAACCACTCTATAATTCTGTGATACTTGCTCTGATTTTTCTTCAGAACTTTAATGTTGCCTTCCTTTAGTGAAAGAACAACTAACCAACCTTCTCAAAGAGCTTCCTAGCTGAAGTCATTGGCAGATAGAAAAATTAAAAAAGGCTTCAAAATGCCCTGATCATGATCTTTTTTTTCCCTTGATTTCCTCCTTTGATTGCAGCATCTCCACTACTTCCCCGTTCTGTCTTAAAACTAAAGGTGAAACAAAGCTCAGTTTGGGGAATCAGCCTTGTGAGGTTGAATGTAAAAACGGGTAAACAATAACAATTTCTGTTTGCTGCCACTTCTGGCTCACTCTAAATGGAATGCTGGTGCCTTGCCAAAGTCTGTTAAAAATAGAAATCAGCCAGTGTCAGAGCCTGCCTCTTGCTCTTTTTTTGGGGTGAAGATCTGTATGTTAATTTATTAACGTAACCTTTTTTGGTTCATCAGTGCTGAGACTTGTTGCCTTGGAACAACACACAGTGAAAAGAAAATCAAATAGCTTTAACAGACAGATTTTGCTCATCTTGTTGGGAAAGCCCTCTAAGATGACCATGTCCACCTGTTAGCCCAACACCACTGTGCCCATTAAACCATCTCCCCAAGTGCCATGTCCACCCTTTTACTAAACATATCCAGGGACGGTGACTCCACCGCCTCCCTGGGCAGCCTGTTCCAGTGCCTGACCAATATTTTAGTGAAGTTTCTGGGGGATGTGATTTAGTGGGGATGGTGGTGTGCGGTTGATGGTTGGACTTGATCTCAGAGGTCTTTTCCAATCCTTTAGATTCTATGAAGAGGTTGAGGACTCTCAAGTGTCAGTAGCACAATTCAGTTGCTTGTTAACTAAACCAAGATAAAATAAAATGTACTGTTAGCCTTCTGAGATCCTTTGCTATTAAGTATTTCATCACTTACCCCTTCCCTCATAATTTATTTTCTTGTTTGTCAAGTAGAAGTTTCTTCAGTTCTGAGAACTTTTTGATGCACCTTCTGGTAAGTGCTGGTTCAGTCACAAAGATGTAATTTGACTGTCATTTGTCAGAAGTCAGAGCTGCTTGATTATAAGTTGTTTAAAACCAGTACTGCTGTAATGTGTCATTTCACTGAGGGACAGCAAAGAGATTTAGAAGCCACCAGACTACAGAAAATTATGGTGTTTACCCTGCATCGTCTGTCAGTACCATGGAAATATAATCCCATATATTTTTATTACCCATGGACCCATCATGGTGTTAAAATCCATCTCCACTACTCAGTCCTGCAGCTCTGTGTGAGTTTACTGTTTTCCTCCTTTTATGTCATGTGGCACAAAAGTGGTGTTGGAGTCAGAGATCAGGAAAAGGCAGGCAGTAGGGCATGGTCATTCTAGTATGTGGGTGAGATGGGGTTGTACCCCTGTGTGAGGAGAGACCAGCAACAACCTGCCAAGAAGTCATTCCCCTGTATTCAGAGTTTGCAGTGAGGAGCTGACTGAAGTACCTGGAAGTCAGGAGCTGCAGACACCACTCAGGAGGGTACAGCAGCGCCTGTGAACCTTGTGAGCAGAGAACCAAGCAGTATTTGTAAGTGCTCTGTTATCAAGGCTTGAAGTGTCCTAGAGAATTAGAAGTATCCATTTTAAACCTTGTGTAGAAATCAGACCAAACCCATAACATCTTTGAGGTATAGGAGCCATGCTGCTGTACTCACAGCAAACAGGAAATGGGAATAGTGGACTGGTTTACAGGGAGCCAAAGCTTGAAACTCATCATCTCGGGTCTGCCCTAAATGGGTCAAGCTGAAGGGCAGCAGCTACTCCAGAACAATTGCCCCAAAAGAGCCAGAGGATGAAACACAGAAGCAGTGATGTCCCCACATGGGACCAGGGGCAGCCTGCTCTACAAACATTGTTACATCTTGTGTTCCCAAGATCAACATTACCACTGGACTTTATTCCACAAGCAAGGAAAGGTAAAAGCCAGCATTGGTCAACTCCTGCAAGTTTACATCTGTGCCTGAGCCTGGAATTTTGAGGCTGATTCAGGCTGAAAATGAGAGGGACTCTGTGCCCAGCTATCCCTAACCCACACTAAACACATAGGAGGAGGAGTAAGAGTTTGTTCCTCTTCACAAGGGCTTGAATTGAGATCTCTGGGGCAGCAGGAGACTGCAAGTGTTTGGACACAGGCAAGAGGTGGGAAGGACAGGCAACAGAAACGGGTCAGTCTGGGAACAGTGCTCTGGTTATTTGGATTTTTTCAGACCTAATTTATGTTCTGTGTCATATTGTACCCACTTAGGATGGGTGATATTTCTGGCCAAGAGCAAACATCTCAGCACACAACTATTTCCAGATTCACTGTGGGCAGCTTCAGATTTAGAAAGTTGATAAAAACTGATGGGAAGGTAAACTGATGGAAAGGTAAACTGAGGTTTTTATACTGACATAAACCAATCTAACACCACCACCACCCTTTTTTTTTTTTAAACAAACAAACAAACAAATAACTTTCATTGTTGTTGAAGTTCCAGCTCCTATCCTGCTGCTGCACTGGAATGATTCTGGATCTCATTGCTCACATTTTTAAGATATTTGATGTTGGTCCCAAACCCCTTGCTCTCAGAGTCATGTCCTTACAATACAATTTTAACTTTCCTTAAAAAGTTAAATAAAACTCAAGGCTTTGGTTCAGAGAATAGTTTGAAGAGATGAGTCTGTCTCAGCCTGTCTCACAAGTTTGTCTCTGTGTGGTTCTCCGTTGTGATTTTGGAATCCTCAGTGTAAGCAAGCCAGGAGCTATCTTCTGCAGGAAAAGCTGAGTGGGGTGGGAGATCACTCATCAATTTTTCAGTCACTAACCAATCCTAAATTGCACCATGACGTTAGAGCGTGACTGAAAAATTACATTCTTGGTTCATTTACTCCAGGCACTTGAAAGTGGTGAATGTTTTGAAGACAAGGACAAACCTCTGACAGGTAGTACAGGCAGGAGAACCACAGAAGTGAATCACAAAGTACGACTCCTCTTTCTGTCTCATTTCCAATGAAAATGGCTATTAATATCACCAATTCTTTCTGCTGCTTTGCTGAGTGTGAGTCAGCAGAACACAACATTTCAGGACTTGGTAATGTCAGAGAAATGCTAGCCACAGGGATGTCAGCAGGATCTTTGGCACTGGGTTTGGTGTAGCTGAGTTACCAACCCAGGCCAGTGTTGCCTTTCCTGTGTTTATGAGAAACACTCAATTATTAGCAAAAAACAAAAAAACCAACAACATCCCCCCCAAAAACCCAAACCAAACAAAACCCAAAACCAAGCAAAAAAAGCCCACACCCCCAATTGCCAAGGAAGTATCTCAGCTGTTTCTCTCCAGCACTTATTTTCTCCCCATTCAGTGGTTTAACACCCCCCCACCCCACCCTTGTACTCCATGGCTCAAGGAGTGTGAACACCCTTCCCACTGCTCCAGAAAATTATCTGGGGCTTTATTCTGGCTTTTGTGAATTTTTTGTTTGTTTGTTTATTTGTTTCTGTCATTGAGGGAACACACTGAAATACCAGCATAGGTAATCTAGCTCTGAATATTTCTTCAGTGGCTGGACTTCAGTATTTTGTGATAGGAAAACTGTGTTGGTTTTGAAAGTCTCCAGAGAAGAATACCACTGACAAGAGCCCATCCCCACACCCTTGCCTCCTATCCTTTAGATAGTGATCAGCATTTATCAGATCCCCTCTCAGGCTTCTCTTCTTTGGACTAAACAGCCCCAGGTCTCTCAGCTTCTCCTAGTAAGAGAGAAGCTCCGGTCTCCTGAGCATCCTTATGGTTCTCTCCACTAGTTGTCTGTCTTCTACTGGGGAGCCCAGAACTGGACCCAATACTCCCAAAGTGTGGCATGACCAGACCAGAGTAGAGTGGGAGGAGAACTTCCTTTAACCTGCTGGCTCAGGGAGATGAACTGTCAGCCCCAGTTTAGGCCATTTTTATAATATCCCAACCTTTTTTTTTTTCTTTCTCTTTTATGCACCAGGTCTGTGCATGTTTCACCTCAAAACAATCCCCCAAGCACTGTCATACATAGTTGAAAAAAACCTCATTGTTACCTCCTACCCTGTGCTTTGGTCAGTCTAAGACTTCCTTGAACCATTGTGTAAAAGGACTTCTTGTTGCCCTTGGGGCTTTCAGAGGTACTGAGATTTAATTAGGGGGATGCCAAGACTGCAGCTCTAGATTGGACAACAGTTCTTTCAAATTTTTGAAGATATATTGAGTTCAAACAAGCTTTTAGAGGAAAATGTTGAAACTAGGAGCAGAGTCACTGGTCAACTGCAGAGCTGTTTTGTTGCCCAGCTGGCTCTGTTACGGGCTCCACAGTTGCCAATGGTTTTAGTGAAATATCTTCTGCATCTAAAAAGTCTGACCCCTGCCATTAATCTGCTGTGTGATCCTGTCTGGATCACTTTGCCTCCCTCTGTCCACATTCCCCTGTCAAGAGGGGAATGACAGTGGTCTGGCACTGGTGGCTGACCTAATGACACGCAAGGTGGGTGAGGCAGGCACTGTGGCATTCATTGCCCTTGTTAGCTGCTGCTGCCTCCCACCCAGCTCATCTCTGCTGCTACAGGAAAGCCCCAATGGCCTGTCATGGGGTGGGGAGTGGGCAGCAGCCTCAAATCCACTTCCCCCTGCCAGCCCTTCCATTCAGCCAAAATAAAGCCCAAGCTCTTCTTAGACACCAGCAAAGGAGCTGAGGGCTCCAGCATGCAGATAAAATAAATCTTACCCTCGCTTGTTTTCATGCAACAAGATTATCCTTCCTGGCTCATTCTACAAACACCAAAGTCAAGTGAGAAGAAGATGACTTGGACCACTCAACTGAAAGCTTTTGCATGGCCCCTTTATCTGCAATGAAACTCCATCCGAAAAAGACAGACATTACCTGCACAGATTGCAGCTGGCCCCTGCAGGTATTGTCTCTTTATTTTTTTTTTCCTCCAGCTCCTTTCAGCAGCACCTGGTGATGTGCATGGCACACCTTCATCCCCTCTTAATACCCTTCTATCTCTTTTGCCCTTCCCATACCTAGACCTCAAAACTTTCTACCCCATTTATTATATGCTTTAACAAGGCTGTTGTTGATGAAAACTGGATCTTGGCTGGTAGACCTGATGTTAATAGATGTGGGAATCTTGAAGATGCTGTAGAACACAGTAAAATAAACTTGTCTGGGGAGCTTCTGCTGCACATAATGGTAAGCACCTGCCACTGCATAGTTTAGGAATGTCTGTCTCAGACAGCCTGCACTGGTTGATGAAACCATTGATAGGTCTGCATCATGACCACAAAGCTGCAGAGCTGTCTTGTTGCCCAGATGGCTCTGCTATGGGTTCCACAGCTGCCAATGGTTTCAGTGGTGAAGTATCCTCTGCTTCTGAAAAGTCTGACGTCTGCCACTAATTTGCTGTGTGATCCTGACGGGATCACTTTGCCGCCCTGTGTCCACAGTCCCCTCTCAGCAGACTAGATCTGACAGTGGTGGCTGTCTTTTGGAAAGAGTTCTGCAGGGTACAGGTGTGGCATTCTGCATGCAGTTGTCGCTGGATGGGACAGCCTGCTTCATGAGTTTCCTTGGCTCTTTTTGGAGACTTTGTTTTGGTGATGCTTCTCTGCTTAGTAATTTGTTGTTTTTAAATAAGAGTTTCAAATATGTTTTGAAAGACTTATTATGTGCTTTACAAATAATGTAATAAGACCACAAAGAAAGGGAAACCAATCTCAGAGCTTCCTTCTAAGGCATCAAAGGATGCAAAGCCACTCTTGCATCCAGAATTTCTTTTTAAATCAAGGGTAAATTAATTAATTTAATTGTGCTCTGTGTGGGCAATCACATTTGCAGATGAAAAATGTGGTTTAATGTGTTCTCGCAAATCCTTTTTGGGTATGTTTCAGACATCTTGGCAACCAGCATTCCAACATGCTGACATCCTGGAGAGCATGAGCCAGGCCTTCCAGGGCTCCTCCTTATGAAACATCTACATCTCTTCCTCCAGGACTGGCCAACAGAAAAGTCCGTATTTGTTGTTTTGTTTTTCACATGGCAACATCAGTGACAGGTTTTTGTGAAGCAACCTAGAAATCTCGATAAATCCAGTAGAGGCTTATTGAAAAATAAACCCAACTTTGTCCAAGGTTTAAAAACAAATTAAATAAAAAATGCCCAAATCTTTCTTTTCATGCTTAGGTCATGCTGATTTTCCTTCTTAGCTGCACACATTGTTCTGTTACTAGCCCAAACTTGAACACAGTCTCACTGTATTTTCCCTGTACAGCACAAGGCCTTTCTATAGGAAAAGATGCTGAAATTGCCACATATTTAATGTTCCAAGGTTCAAAAGCTACGATGAGTATTTAGTACAGCTTTTTTCAGAGCAACCTTTGTGATGTGCCACATAGAGCACACACAGAGGTATGCAATTAGTATTCTGCTTTTGAAGCCTGAAATTGCATCACAGTTGACTGAACAAGGCTTAATTAGAATTTTAATTAGTACTTTCTATTTCAGTGATAGCAAAGCAGAACAAATTCCTGACTTTCCTCCCCTTTAGAACTACAGATGCTGAATAAATATTCATATTCAGCACAATACTTGAAGGCAGTATTTGGCCAACGGGCTCAACAGGTGTCTACAATAGAGTCCAGCCAGAGAAGTATAAAATGAGTTTGAAGGATCATTCCTGATGACTTTCGACTGGTTTGATTATGATTAGAATATAATTATTACCATGGCAATTAAATATGACATTCGGGTCATTTGGAGTATGGTACCTCATAGTATGCATTAAATGAGAAACAGCATCTTTCACCGTCCTTTGGGGTGTTATCCCCATCCCTGGAGGTGTTTAAAGAGTCAGAGATGTAGTTCTGAGGGATGCGGTTTAGCCCTAGTTGTGGTAGAGTTAGGTAATGGTTGGACTTGATCTTAAAGGTCTTTTCCTACCAAAATAATTCTGTGATTTCCTGATAGCAAGCTGAATTTTTTTTTTCCTCATGGTGGGAATTATTAGGTGCTGAGATACTTTGACTCTGAATGCATTTATCCCTTGACATTTTGCATCTTTTTATCACCTGAACAACTGGCTGCAGACTCAGATATGAACACAGACACATCTAATGATATTATTCCTGTAGCAGAGATGGTCAGAAATAAATCCTACCCCTGAAAGAGGATATTCTGCATGGAAAAAGTACTAAATCATTTCATTTTTTTCCAGACTGTTTAGCTTAAATTTGAACCAGAGATACTTTGTTTCATTTGAGACTCATTTTTCATGTTCACCACTCTGTGATGGTGATGGTTTTGGGTTTGACAGCTCTCCAACAGAAAATGGTTCCCCCAGAGATTTTCTGCTCAACATTACCGTGTACAGGCACAGACATGTACCTTGCTCTGGGGAAGGAGCTGTAAAGGCAGAAAGTTTTGCTTTACTTACCGAGAGGCATTACTACAAAAAATGGAAGCCAGCAGAGAACGAAGCATCCCACAACTATTCCCAGGGTTTTGGCAGCTTTCTTTTCCCTGGAGAACTTGAGGAGACGCACTGAAAAATGATGCTTGCTCTTGGGGTTGGATGCTGATCCACTTGTTTCAGGAGTATTTTTACGATGAATGCGTAGAGTGACTTCTTCAGAATGAGATCTCTCTGTCTTCAGACCAGAAGTCCAACCTTTGTTTTCCCTTTTGGCCACTACATAGACTCGGCAATACATCACCAAGATAATAGTCAGGGGGAGGTAGAAGGAGCCTAGAGCAGAGAACAGCACATAGCCAGGCTCCTCAGTAATTTGACAGATGGTCTCATCTTCTGGTGCCGGTTCCTTCCAGCCAAAAAGTGGTCCAATTGATATCACCAGAGACAAAGCCCAAACACACAGTAAGGCCAGAAGACCTCTCTTCTCTGTCACTATACTTGGATATCTCAACGGGTAGCTTACTCCGATGTATCTGTCTATTGAGATGATGCAGAGGCTCATAATGGATGCGGTGCAGCAAAGGACATCAACAGCTGCCCAGATGTTGCAAAAGATTCTCCCAAAGGCCCAATAGCCTAAAATCTCCATAGTAGCTGAGAAAGGCAGGACAGTGGAAGTCAAGAGGAGGTCAGCTACAGCCAGGTTAATTATATAATAGTGGGTAACACTCTGAAGGTGCCTGTGGCAGGCTACAGAGAGGATAACCAGAATGTTACCCAAAACCCCAAAAACTATTAGCCCCCCTAGAATAACACCTAGTGAAATGGCCTTTGAAATGTTCACGGGCCCTACAGAGTGGGTGCAGTTGGAGCAGTCAGAGGAGTTTCCAGGGAGGAAAGCCATGGTGAGTGGCTGGTAACATTCATGTGGGGCTGCTGTACTTCACTCGCAGCTCAGGGAGAAAAAGTGATAGGGTCAGTTGTTGGAAGGTGCTACAGGCAACCTTTGTCTGTCTTGGCTAGGGAAAAGAGATTTTCAGAAAGTCATAGACAGGAAGCACCAGGAACAATGAGAAGGATCCAGAAACATACTAGAAAGATTGACCTTTCTCCCTTTTACTATCATAGCACAATTTATAGCCACCATTTCCAAGTAAAGTTAAACTCTTTTTGCATTTTTCTTGCAGTGCAGAAGTGGGGCTGCACAAAAGAGAGGCTATTTATCCTACTTTCCAGGATTACAGGGTGAGAAACATTGGAACTCTATGTTAAAATAATTCTTGTCTTTTGGGGAAGATTCAATCTTTCTGTAACATAAATTCTCAAAGGGTCTCAGGTTTCGGTTTCTCCCAAGAGGATCTCAGGATTTGGTCTTTCCCAAGAGGAAATCACTGATGCTTTTAATTACCTTGTGTTAGTCCTGATTCTGCCTTACAACTGGCTTAGAAACCTGGCAAGGTGGAGGCTGCTCCTGTGTCTGCTCAGCACTGTCATTTGGGATACTTGTCACTGCCCATCTTCAGGGTCTGAATTGTCAACAAAAGCTTCTCTATGCTGTGGAGCAATTGTCACTTCAGCTTCTGGACTGTGAATTGGAGATTAACTCAGCTTCTTGCTTGTTTGGAAGGGGACGTTGAGGTTTAGTTTGCTGTGTCAAAGATGCTCAGTGTTGTACTGTTTAGAGTTCATCACACCCCCTGAAGGAGACAAAGATAAAAACAATATGGTTTCCAGAAGCAAGGCTTACTCACTGCTAGGGTTCCCATATAAGAATAGAGCTGGAGGCTATTTTAGGGAGCCTTTCTCAGGCTGGCTCCAGGCAGTGGAACCAACCTTTTTCAGCCCAGTATTGTTTAACAACCACTAAAAGAGCAACATGAATTTTGTTGCCTAGATTTTCTCAGCACATTCTCAGCTGCAGTCCCTTCTCCTTTGGGGATAGCAATCAATCCCAATTATCAGCTCATCTTCAGAGACCAGTTCTAGGAGAGTTAGAAGCCTGCAAGACACAATTCAGGATTACAAGCTGTTCAGCAGGTTTGTAAAAATGGATTTTATTCTAAGATTTCTTTATTAAGTGACTCCTTCACCTACTGAACAGCTTTTTAATCCAGCTGAACTGCCCATTTTAGAAATCTATAGGGAAAAGCAATCCTTGCCAAGCAGATGTTGCAAGGAACAAGTTTCCTACTGAGTGACACAATGTTTCTGAGCATCTGGAAGCCAAGCTCAGCCTTAGCTGACTAAATATGGAGAAAAGGTACATCAGAGAGAAAAGTAAGGATAAGCCTGGGAACTGAGACATAGGGGCACGAGTGGGGAAGCTACAAGTGGGAGCTGACAAGCCTTTCACAGCACCTAGGTGTGGATGTAGCATTTCTATCCAAAACACTGACCAAGCATGTGAAAAAAACATCACTAAAACTAACCCTGTAAAATCTGACATGAGCTAAGGTTCTGAGTGTCCTAACATTAGGTCTTTCAGATGAGTCACTCAGATCACACTTTACAGAATCAGTGAGCGGCAATGACTGTCACATAGCTCAAACCTGAATTTCACTGCAGGCAAAGGCATTTAAAACTCTGAACCCCCAAAAGTCCCAGTTCTCAAAGAGGGGAGGGTGGCCGAGGGAAAATGAAGAGATGTTGCACTGTGGGAATTTGCCTTCTCTGCACTGAAACGAAATCAAATCTTTATATTTTCTTTCCTGTAAGAGGGAACAAGTTGAAGAATAATTCCAAGGGTGTAGAGGACAGATTTTATGAAACATATCCATGAAAACTGACTTTAGCATTAAGCTTCTCTAACCATTGCAACTATGGTCGTTTGTAGGAGTGATGGTGTGCTAGAAAATTAAGGAGCTATCAAGCTTGACTATTTAAAAAACAAAACCCAACAACATTTAAGTACATGAAACAAAGCTTCCCAGTAAGTTAGTGAGACAGAAAGCACTGACAGAAATGCTTATGCTCAAAAACAACCAGAAAAATGCTCAACCTGTGGAGAAAGATTGTTTAGGGAAGGGCATACCCCACACTGTTGTGCCTGCCCCAGTCCACACTCACCTCTTTAATCTCTAGAAGGCAGCACAGCTCCTCTAAGCATCTGGAAAGGAGATTCACAGCACAACACAGTAGGCTCCTCTTTATGCAGGGATGGGACTCCGTGCCTGAAAATCCATTGTTTTTTCTCCCTTTATTTTCCTACTAGTATTTTGCTGGCTCCCAGCTGCACCGATTCCCTGTATCCCAGTGCATGTGAGGAGCTTGAGTCCAGCATCCCCTAAGGGATCCGTCCCCAGTTGCAGTGCTCAGCTCCACAAGCAGTAAGTTTGCTGCTCTGCTGATGTAGCAGGCAGTGTCCTCGCCATTACCGTAATTCCCTGCCAGTCCCGTATTGCTCAAAAAGAAAGTGCACTCAAGCTCGTGACAGGTGGGGTTGGAAATTACTGTTTTTCACTCCCATGCAGACTACCAGTTCCTGCAGAGATCAGACAGAGGAAGGCAGCTAACAGGCTCTTGTTTATAAGTTAACAATTACTTCTTGTGATATAAAAGGGGAATTGCCTGGCAGGCAAATAGAGCATGAGGAACATAACATGGAGAGATAGCCATGCTGACCACACAATCTGCATGCTGGGATGAAGTACTGAAGTAGGCACCACAGCTAGGTCTGCAGATGGAGGTTTTGGTATGAAATACCTTGAGCAGAATGTGCTGCTGAGGTGAGATTTAATTTTTATATGTTTTTTTTGGTTTGTCTGTTTGGGGGGTTTTGTGTGTTTTTTGTTGTTGGTTTGGGTTTGTTGTTGTTGTTGTTGTTGGTTGGTTGTTTTAAAGTGCCCCAGGTTACTGATGATGAACTGAAGAATCACATCTAGTCCAACCCCCCTGCTAGAACAGAAGCACCTAAACCATACAGGAACACCTCCAGGTGGGTTTTGAATGGTTCCAGAGACGCCACAGCCTCTCTGGGCAGCCTGCCCCAGTGCTGTCACCCTCAGTGAAGAATGAGGGTTTTTTCTTATGTTTATGTGGAACCTCCTGTGTTCCAGTTTGTGTTCGTTACTCCTTGTGCTATGACTGGATCCTACTGAGAAGAAGCGTCTGGCTCCATCCTCCTGTCACCTGCCCTTTGGATGTTGATCAGCATTGAGAAGATCCTTTCTCAGTCTGCTTTTCTCCAGGCTAAACAGCACCAGGTATCTAAGCCTCAAAAAATTATGGTCCTAAAGTGGAAGGAAGGAAGAAAACACAGATTGGGCTTTTACAATCAACAAAAGCAATTCCCATAGCCCCAGGGAAGCAGGGAAGCCATGTACCTGTTCTTACATGGTAAAGTCTCCACCTCCTCCCAGACATAAAATTTAAGAGGGTCTTTTCTCTAGCTTACAGGTGCCACATGTCTACAGCCATCTGTAAAACCGCTGCAGCTTTGGGTTCTCAGCAAGACTTCAAGTATCTGTTCTGTTCAGAGTAATGACCCTGTCACAGTGCTTTTAAATTTAGTGCTGACCAGCACTGTCATAGTATAAGGGACACTTGCTATTAGACTTAGTCTTTGGATACAGTTTGTATTTATTTCTCCCTATATTCTATAACATCTTTCACAAACATGACATTTATTAGAGATTAAGATAAAAACAGTATAGCAGTATGGGAAGAAAATGATTAATGGTTTAGGTACAGGAATGGGGAGAGGGAAAAGTTCTTTATTATTTGGAGTAAGGTATCTACTTTGGTTGTGAAATGGAGATCAAATTGTCATTCCTTAGGGCTATTCCTAAGATAGACCAAGCATCTGTGAGGTGTTATCATAACAAAACCAACAATATAATACTCATGACTACTTTGTTATTTATATCATCCATTCGTTTTACTGGCTTCTTCAACCCCACATTTCAGGAGCTGCATTTAGAACCCTCCTGCCACAATGGAGCAGTTGCTTCCTGGATCTGAAGGTCACAGAATCACACAATTGAAGGACCTCTGGAGATCATCTAGACCAACCTCCCAGCTAACGAAGATTTGCCTAGATAAGTTGCACAGGAATGTGTTCAGGCACAGTTTGAAAGACTCCGGAGATGGAGTCCTCTCTGGACAGCCTGGTCCAGTGCTCTGCCACCCTCAAAGTCTAGGAGTTCCTTCTCACATTTAGAGTTTCTCCTCCCTCTCCACTCTGTCCTGGTCAGACCACACCTGGAATAGTGTGTCAAGTTTTGGGCTTCACAGTTCAAGAGGGAGAGGAAAGTACTGGAGAGAGTCCAGTGGATGGCCATGAGGATGCTGAGGGGACTGGGGTGGTCCTTGAAGGGAGTGGGGCTAATGAACCTGTTCTCATGTTGCAAAACATCACTTTTTTTTCGGGGCTGACAGGCTGTTTCTTTTGAATCACTTCACAATAAACTGCAATCAAGTTCTCTGTAGCACATTCCTGCTCTCATCATGCCTTCCTTTCCTATTCTGTTGTGATATGATTCTGGGTTCTTGCTGGTGGTGCCCATATTTGCCTCCTAGCTGTAATGCTGCCAAAGAAGCGTATTAATTAATGTTCTTCACCATTCTAGCCCTCTACATCTGGCAGAATTCCACATGTACTTTCAGTCTCTTTTTCTTTAGCCCATTGCATAGCTAAGTAACAAATGCAGGTTTGAGATAGAGAACGAGTTCTGTGGTGCACATAATTATAACTGCAGCAGCTTTTTTCTTTCCCAAGGTGTCAGATATCAGCAGTCTCTTCATATTCTAATGAACAGGACAGATTAGAAGATCTCTTAAAATGGTTGTGTAGAGATTTCAGCCAATCTGTTTATTTAACATTGGAACCAGATTCCTCAGAGATGCAGGAGAGGTAAATTGACCCATGTTTCTAATAACATCTGGTAATTTTTTCCTTTGTGAAAGCAAAGAGAATTATTTTTCTCCTAGGCTCTTTCCTGTCAGTAGATATTGATCACTTAAAACCAATTTTCAGCTTTGATTAAAATTTCACTTGGCAGCCTCTTGGATTAGGTATTTCATCATCATGAACACTAGAGCCCAAATAATATGAAAAGGGAAAATTAAATGAGGAGGCAGTGATATTGAAGAAAGAAGTGGACAATTACATATTAAATGCCAGACACATACTCTTAGATATTACTGTGCCACTTTACATATTGCACAGTCAGCTGGAGTTCATAGGGATATCACCACAGAAAAATCTAAAAGGATTCTGTTTCATCTACTCATTGTGTATAGTACCTGTAAATCTCACTGGGGTTGTTAAGAGGCTGTGGATTTTCTGCTGTTTTCTTGTTGTAATTTAAATTCTCTCTGCCTCAGCAAATGGAGTTTGTTTTGAAGGGGAATCAAGCTGTCTGCTATAAAATCTGCTCTGATATAGCTGAAGTTTTCAGCTTTCTCTGTTTTTACCAGAAAACTCCATACTGCACAGGGATATAGGCAATAGCATGAAAAATGCTACTGGAGATGAGTCAGCTGCAGAGGAGGAGGAGACTGCTCAAGTAGCTTGCTGCAGAAAGAAGAAAACCCACCTCTTGGAATGCAACAAAAAGGAGAGCTTAAGGACAAGCTTTATTTGTTGTGAGGATGCTGGAGCCCTGGAGCAGGTTGGCCAGAGAAGTTGTGTAGTCTTCTTATCTGGACACTTTCAAATCCCACCTGGACGTTTTCCTGCGCAACCCTGAAGCGCGGGGTTGATTAGATCTTCGGAAGTCCCTTCCAACCTCCTCGTAAGAGCTCTACTTTGCATTGACTCATGGGTTCATGATATACATACTAATGAATTATGTTGTACTAACCACAAAAGTATGACATTGTTCTCCAGGCAGGCTCCCGCAGAGAGGTGGTGGCAGGTGCGGGGCAAGGTCGGGCGGGGGAGGCAGGGGCGGCCTGGTGTGTGCCGAGCGGCTGCGAGAGTCCTGAGGGCCATGGAGGAGGGCTGGGGTGTGGGGGTGGCTTGGAGCTGGGGCGGCTGTGAGCGCTGCAGCAGGGCTGGCGGCACTAGCGTCCGTGCGCCCTGAGGCTCCCGGCGCGTCGCCTCAGCGCTCTGCCGCACCTCACCGGTCGGCGCCGGCCGCTGCCCCTCCGCCCTGGGCTCGGGAGGAGTCGGCTTTGTCTCTAATGCCAGCGTTCCGCGACAGAGAAGCCAGCATTTCTCTGCAGGCGTTACTCAGGTTTCCTCAGCTGCTCAGGGTGCCCAGCTCCAGTGCCAGGCGTCACCTCACGGCTGCCACCCCAGTGCTGCCTGCCTAAGAGTGCCAGAACTCTTACTGGAACTATTGGACAGAAGGAAGGTTTGTCTCATTCTGCGGTGCCCCGACAAGGACGTGTACTGACACAGGGTCAGACAGCTGAAACCATCAAAGGGTTTAACTGATGACAGCAACAGAGTTGCTTACTCCCACCTGCTGCTAAGGGGTCTGAGTGGCCTCCAAATGCGGTTTGGAGGCAGGTAAAGCTTTTATGGGCATCTAGAAGGGGCCTGGAGCCCCCTAAAAGGATACGGGACAGACTTAGGGTTTCTGGGGTCATCTGCAGTGGGTCTGGGGGAATTAAAAGCATCTGGGGGGGTACCTAAAATGGACATGGGTGTATCAGATGGGGGTTTGAGTACATCAAAAGGGGTTTTGTGGCCACCTAAATCTCTGGCTGTCCTGAAGGAGTTGGGGGGTTTGCAGGTTTTGGGGTCTCTGTGGAGTCCCTGTTGTGTCTGGGATCTGCTCTAGGATAGACAGTGACTTGGTGCTCTGGTTTTGGTGGCTACAGGGCAGCAGGTACCCACAAGCCTGTGCCTTGCTTTATGTTCCACAGCTCTTGACCAACCAGGAGCCACAGGGGAAGGGAATTTCAACATGCAGTGGGTTCTTGAAGGCTTCCTGAAAAATGGCTTTGGGGTTTTGTTTAGGTCTTGTTTTTAAGGTTGTCTCACTCTTGTTTTCTTTCCTTTTTTTTTCAGGGAGCTCAACTGCTTTGCCTGGTGACAAGTTGCAGATTTGTATTCGGCCTCAGCCAGAAACCCTGACATGGAGTGGGATGCTTTGGTACCAGAAAGTGGAGCTGTTGGAAACCAAATTCCACACTGTGAGTGGCTCAGAAATGAATTTCCTTTGGCAAGTGGGGGCAATAATGTCACTGTGGTAAGCTGCTGCAAAGTGCCAGCCTTGGAGACTCTAACCGCCTTTACTTTCTCACTTAGAGCTTGCTTGGAGGAAATGAACTTCTCCCTCAGCTGCTCTGTGACTCTTGTCCCCTGTGGTTTTCCTGCTCTGCGAAGAGTTTGGCTGGACAAGACGCAGCAGGTTTGTAATACTTGGTTTTGCTGCCAAATGCTGAGGACCCTGTGGCTCACCTGTGAGTATCTGCCGAGCAGAGTAGCACAGAGCTTTCCTTAGGTCTTTCCAAGTCCCGATGCTCGCCAAGGGTGAAGAGCTCAGGGTGCGAGGTGATGAAAACTGAAGGGAGTTTTCAGGTGCGGGGAGTAGCCTCCGCTCTGCAGAGACCGATCGGTGTGGTGTAGCTTACATCTCCGGCAGGGAGTTCTTTCCCTTGGGGAAATCACTTTACAGTCAGTGGGTAGCAAGCAAGAAAAGCTGTCTGGATCTGGCTGATGTGGTGGCCAAAGCAATTGAGATCTTTAGCTGAGCCTGCTGTTTGCTGATCAGGGCTGTCTCTGTGAAGATTGCTGTTTGTGTGAACAGCCTCTGTCACTCAACAGTGACAGGGGATTTGGGTCTGTGCTGGGTTAAAGTTCGAGGCTGTGTTTGCTGTAAAAGGCTTTTGTGTGTGCTGTGTTTCTGTGGTATTTTTCATGTTGTTTTACTCCTGGAATGTATTTAATGTACTTTGTACTGCCCAGCTGAAGAAGCGGAGAGCTGTTGCTCCTCACTTGCAGCATGATCTTAAAAGACAGGTAAGTAAACATCTTTGCTGTTCTCCTGGTCTGTTGTTGCTGCAGGAAGCTGTGGCCACAGAGCCCAGGACTGGGTGTCTGGCAGGCTGCTGAGTAGTCCTGGGTGCCTGCAAGCCACCATCCCCCCAAGGGGAGAAGGACATGCTCTTGCTTTCCCTGGCAAAGGTACGTTCTCTTTCTCATTCACACAATGATTCAGCAGATCAGTTGGTCAGGTGAGATGGATCTGAGGCATGTTTTAGAGCACTTGTGTAAGTATCCTGAGTATTGCTGACAAGTTGGTGCTTGTTACTGTAGAGAAAGAAGTGCTGGGTGTGTTGTGTTTCATCTTCCATCCACCTGTACTCTAAAATCTCTCTGGGAACAAGTGTTGGCTCTGCAGAGTGCATCTGTGGGAGGGGTGAAGGGCATTTGGTCTCGTGTTCCTAGTGGGAGAAAAATGAGCTGTCTTTCTGCTCTATAAAAGTCTAGAAAGTAGCTTTTGGGGTACACTGTAGGGTGCTGGAGCACCACAGTAGGCTGCATCGCTTCAGGAGGATCAAAGGGTGCGTATGTCTGAGGTGCAAAGACAGCAGCATGGAACCTGCCTGCAATGTGCAATGGAGGCCTTGAGGGGAGCATCACTGCTGAGGGGTCCAACCAAAACAGGGTGTGAGAGATGTGGCACTGACCTCTGGCACGTTCCCCACCACCAGCTGGTAGCACAAGGGCCAGGGTAGCTGCAGCTGTTTGTGGGGAACCCTTCCCCTCCCATCCCCCTCTTTATTTCTCCAGCAGAGCTCCCCTTTTTGGGGAGGGGGGATGTGTACACTTCTAACTATGAAAGGAACAAGCTGCTGGCTGGGCAGTTTCCTTTATTTTGTGCCTTTCTGAGGGTGAATCAAAAGGAGATGGGGGGGATTCTGGGTGGGCTGATTCTGCCACGTGGGGCAGGGGGATGATGCAGCAGAGGAGCAGGTGATTGAAGGAGGGCTGGGGGCACCCCCCCAAAATGCTGAAAATTCTCAGCATTGGGGTGAGGCGATACAGAGAAAAACCTCTCAGTTTCAACTAGGGATTAATTGATATGTTAAAAAGATTTTTAAATGACCCCCCCTCTATCTCCTCTATTTTTTAAAGGCTTTTAGAACAAAAAAAAAGTCACATAGGGGCTTGAAATATAAATACAGTCTCCGTCTATAGAAATTAAAAATCGTATCTTGTGTGTGTTGTGGTTTTTAATTTAAATAGAAAAAATTCTGGACAGGGCCAAGCTGAGCCGCTCCCGACTCTCAGGGACTTGTTCAGTGCTGCCACCGCGTGGGTAATTGTCGGCATTGCAGTCGTGCATCGGCGTGTGTCGCTCCGTGGGCGCTCAGTGCTGCTCCCACGTGTGTAATGATCGGTACTGCAGTTGTGCAGCGGCGTGTGCCGCCCCGTTGGCGCTCAGTGTTGCAGCCTAACTGCGCCGGATGCTTTAAACACCTGATAATTCTTAGGGGAGAGAGGGGAGGAGAGGGAGAGAGATTAAGTCGAGCGTTGCCATGGATTCAGCGCACGCGCCGTGGTGTGCAGCGCTCTGTTCTGTGCACTTTGGGACCGGAATTGTCACCGAGAGCCCTTGATTCAGCGTGACCCCCAGCCGTGTTCTGGTGTCTATAAAGGTGATCTGGGGTCATCCAAACGGCTTTTGGGGGTGCCAAAGGAGGTCTGGGGGCACCTAAAAGGGTCTGGGGCTATCTAAAGTTCTCGTGGGCATCTCGTGGGCATCTGAAAGGGTGTGGGATCCTGTAGAGATGTCTGGGGACCTCTGAAAGACCTTTTGGGAGCTCTCGGAGCCTCTCTGCAGGGTTCCGTTGAGAGCTGGGGAGAGTCTCAGTGTGGGTTTGGGGTCTCCGTGGCGTCTGCACAGTGTTCTTGTATGGCCTTGCTGGGGGCTCAGCGCCAAAGCACCGCAGACTCTCACGTTCACTGCTGCTGCTTTGTGCCCGTGGCAGGTTATGGCTTGCTGCCACGTGCTGCTGGGGGGTCTGAGGAGCCTCTGAAGGGGGGCTGACGACATGGGAAGGATTTTTTGAGGCCATTTCTTCTCCTCCTAGCACTTGCTACTGGGGAAAAGAGACCGGCCCGCACCTGGCTCCAACCGTGTCCTTGTTCTTTTATGTCTATTGCCTGAGACTGTGTGAAGGCTTTGGTTGGGGTGGGGCTTATTTTCTTCATCGCAGCTGGTGTGGGGCTGTGCTTTGGATTTGTGCTGGAAAGAATGTTGATAATGCAGGGACATTTTACTTACTGCTGAGCAGGTTGGCCAGTGGTCTGCTGCTCCAGGACTGGGTTAATATCAGTCAGCTGATGGTGAGCAATAGTGTTCATTTGCATTTCTTATCCTTCTTAGCATTACTGTTGTTCTTACTGTTGTTGTTGTTACTGACGTTGTTACTATTTTTACTATTACTACTATTATTATCCCAACCCATGAGTTTTCTCACTTTTACCCTTCCAATTCTATTCTCCCACATCCTGCTGTGTACGGAGAGCAGCTGTGTGATTCTTAGTTGCTAGCTGGCAAGTGCCCTCAGGGCTGTGATGAACATTGAGTCTGCTTGTGTGATCTTCCTAGGCACACTTATTTGAATACAGCATTGTAGTGGGTTGAGAGAGAGGGCCCAGCTTTCCCTTCCCCACTAAGAAGGAAAAAAACCCACGGCTACCTCAGTCGGAAAAGCAAAGGAATGCTATATTTACAAGCAATGGGAAAATGCAGGATATATATATATATATATATACAATACATACAGTATTTACAATATATATACAGAAATATACAGCAAAGAAAGATACAGGAATAAGACCCCCTCCTCCAGACAGAGTGGGGTTCCCCCCCTACCCCCTTCTCTCCCCCTACCTCCCTTTTTTCCCAAAGAGGGTTAGAGAGAGAAAAGGGCAGTTATTAAGGAAGAAAAATCTTAGTAGGCCTCCAGGATTAATGCAGGATTAGTGCTTATCTGTTATCCAGGGTCGTTCTGCCTAGATGCCCAGAAGCAGACAAGCTGGAAAGGGAGAGCACAGAGGAACTGAGGAAAATTCCAACTGCACTAAAACTTAAAGCTGCATTCTACCAATGAAATTCGTTTAGATCCATCTTTGTTTACAAAATAATCTAGCCAGAGTGTCCCAGCACTGTCCCTTTCTTAAAGGCACAGCCTCAAACGGTCACAAGCATTCAGACAGATGCTGTCTTAAATATAAAGTTGGACTGACTCAGTCCTATAGATGTGATGCCTGCAGTTAGCCAGCAGCTTGGCATGTTTTCCTGAGCTCAGAGCGAGACAGCAGTAAGACTCACCTAGGCTCAGAAACTCAGGTGCTAAGACTGATCTGTGGTAAAAGCTATGAATAATTTAAAGTATATATAATTAGGGTTTGGATAGAAGGTCATGGAAGTATCAGTGAGACAGAAGCTGCAGTTTCAGAAGCCTGTATTTCATGTTGCAAGGATGTCATTCTACAACTGAACACAAGAACCATGAAGTGCAAACAAAATAATTTCCCAAGCTTATCTGAATCCCAGAGCTCATGAATTTCAGGCCTGCCTTACTATAGTTTTTGATCTCTCAAGGGAAAAAGTGAAGAGAAGGAGAATTCTTTAGCTTTCTCTTTCTCTATTTTTTTTTTCTTGATACACTTTATCTTGCTTGGCTTTGAGTCACAACTGTGACATTCAGTTAGGTAGTTGGTATGACACCAAAACAAACAAAAAGAAATAATTTGTCATAAAAAACAATTCCTGTAGGATTTTGTGTTCCTACTTAATAATATAAAGCAGTTTGTGGTTTGGTTGTTTTTTTTTTTTTCTTGCTGTACTGCAAAGATTTTGATGGGAATTTATAGGTATTAAATACATCCAGAGCAAGCCTGCAATTGCCCTAGGAATGCAGTGAAAACCTTTTGGGAATTAGAACAAAGTGAGAAACTTTTCAGTTAAAGAAAAATGCGAGCAAGCAGTGGCCTTTGTCAATTCCTGTAGCTTTTATTGCAGAAGCCTCCATCTAAGCACATTTATTTTAGCATCTTTTGCAGTGACTTGGTGCACCCCAGCCCGTGAAACAGATGCAGCTGGCAGTTCATATGCTGCCAAAAACACCTTCCTACTTTCAAAACCAGTCCTCTGTCCTTCTCTCATCATGGCTGAGCAGTGCTGGTTCTTCTTAACTTAGCTTTGCCCCCTCTCATTCCCCCCATTTATCTTCATTGTTTGCCCTTTTCCTTCTTCCAGGCTTGTCTTGATCACATCTACTGTGGCCTGCTTTATATGGCAGCAGGTCAGGATTGGGAGCCTGGCAAAATGTGCTGCTCAAGGGAGAGAGGAGAGATGTGTCAGCCCAGGTAAGCATCTAAGGAAGCAATCCATGGGAGGGTTTTGTGATCATCTAAGTCAGTACACTCTGCTTTGAAGATTGCAGACACAGTGTTCTTTTCACATCCTGAAAATGATCTAATCTATAGCTGTCGATTCCTCTTTGAGCTTTAACCACTCTCCCGGCTTGCAGCTAAGTGTAACATTTGAACAGAGCAAGTCAGAGTTTGGGTCTTTTCTGACTAGTGTAGCATTCTGCATGCTTACGGTGTTCCTTTCTCCCTTCTACCCAGCTACCCAAGTCTGGCTAGAAAAACTCACTAAAGAATATAAAATCACAACTTTTAAAAGTCTAGAACCAGGTTATTTATGCAATTGTGTTCTGTATGGAGGATGTCCTTACTCACTGTGGGGGTTTGGACTAGATGACCTTTGGAGGTCCCTTCCAACCCAACTCATTCTGTGATTCCTTTCAGGGAGCTGCAGGGAGCAATGAAGTCTCCAGCCTCCTCTTCTCGAGACTAAACAGCCCAGTTCCCTCATCTGGTCCTCAGCCCTGTTCTTCAGACCCTTCCCCATTATGAACAACATGATTTACGAGGAGAGTGTGGAAAGCAGTTTGTTGGCTAAAGAAGATGGAAATATATTATAGGACTAGGGATATAATCCCATGCTACTTATTGAAGTGTTTAAATTGTCCTTTAGTAATAAGTACTTCTAAAATAAACTTTAGGTAGCCCATCTGAGCAGAAAGAGAGCTTTTGGTTAAAGCAGATGGAGCCTGGGTAGTGAAAATGTTTTACAGCTTTCAGGATAAAAAGAAATCTTGACCTCATCATGGAGCTAAGCTGTTTGCTGACAGAGGATGTTGGGTTTGTGGGTCCTGGTAGCGATAGTTTTCCAAAGAGGAGCTCTAAGGCCAGCTACAAGGTTAGGTTTGGATTCTCCTGGGGTCACACAGAATGAGTCTCATGATTCAAGTGGTCTGATTTCACAGCTGTGTTTTCTTCCCTCTGTGTAGGTGACAGGATGACCTCACTAATGAAGAGATACCTTATCAGGAGACACAGTTTGACAGGCCTGGATCTGTGTTGGCCACTAGTGCTGTTCATCCACAGGAGTCATCCGCAGGAGTATTACACCAGAGAGCCTTCTGCTGGGTGTGAGGGTAAGTGGTGTGCAGGTGAAGTGCCAGTGCTTGAAACCCCCCAGTCTGCAGCTGAGGCCGTGCAGAGTGGGGCTCACAGTAGCTCTGTGCGAGTCTGCCATGGCCTCAGAAGGCTGTGCAGCTGTTAAACCTTTTCTTTTGTTCAAGCACAATCTTTCTGAATTCTTTTCTTTGATTTTTTTTTTTTTTTCAGGGTCATGTGAAACTGTCTGATTTTGGGCTAAGCACAGCTGTAAAGGCTCAGAGACCTGAGCTCTACAGGAACCTTGCACACAACCCACCAAGTGATTTCTGTGAGTACAAGCTGTCCTTGTTCAACACTGAAATAGTTGAGAGCTGAAGCCAGACCACACCATAATTCCCTCAGCTTCCTCTTCTACAGATTAAACAATTCCAGTTCCTTCAGCCACTCCTCATAAGACTTGTTATCCAGACCCTTCACCAGCTTTGTTGCCCTGGACATACTCTATCACTTCCATGTCTTTCTTGTAGTGAGAGGTCCAAATCTGAACACAGTATTCAAAGATGTGGCTTCATCAGTGCTGAGTACAGGAGACAATCACTTCCCTAGTACTGCTGCCAACATTATTTCTGATACAAGATAAGCTGTTTGTGGCCTTCTTGGCCATGTGAGCACACTGTGGCTCATGTTCAGATGGCTGTTGACCAACACCTCCATTTCTTTTCTGCTCACCAACTTTCCAAACACTGCCCTGAGCCTGCAGTGTTGCATGGGGTTGTTGCAACGGAAGTGCAGGATCTGGCACTTGGCCTTGTTGAACCTCTTACGACTGACCTCAGCCCATAAATTCAGCACATCCAGACCCCTTTGCAGAGCCTTCCTGCCTTCACACCTTCAACACTCCCACTGAGTTTGGTGGCATCTGCAGATTTAATGAGGGAACACTCAATCCCCTCATCCAGATCATTGATAAAGACATGAATGAGAACTAGCCCCAAAATTGAGTCCTGGGGAATACTACTTGTGCCCAGCCAGCCACGAGCTGGGTTTAACTCTATTCACCACTGCTCTTTGGGCCCAGTCATCTACCCTATTCTTTTATCCAGCAGTCCTTTTAAAAAAAATACATCTGAAAAAAAAGAAGTAGCAGAGAATAAAAGTTCAAGCTGCAAACATTGCAGTACACTCGGTTCTTGTGGTACCCTCTGTGAGATCCTAAGCCATTTGAATTTAGACAGTCAGGCAGCTGAGCTACTGCAGCAGTGTTTTCTACAGCCAGTAGTTCTACATTAACAATTATCTTAGTGCTAGTAAGTAGGAGGGTCTGAAGTGTGGTACTTTGAATGCTCCATTCATACTTGTCCTTCAGGTGGAGCCAGATCTTTCATTGAACCCAGTACTTTCATACCAAAAGAAGGGAACTCTTCTTAATCCCCATCAGCAGGAGACTGATTGTTGCAGTCTGAAAGGTGACTCCATCTATTGGGCAAATGGCATTTCTCAACATTCTGGTGTCATGGGAGTAGAAAATGGAATCAGAGTGGCTCTTGAGGATTAGATTAAAGGTCCAAGCCCAGCCCTATATTACTTTCTTTCAGTCAAGTGTTGGTGCTTATCAGTTTCAATTACACACCAAACCAGCAGGTGCAGACCAGTGTACTCCTCAGGGTACTTCTTCAGCTTTGTGTGGCTTAGGGGACTTCCTAAACCAGAGCTTGTATCTCAATGTTTTACAGCCCTTTATGAGTTTCCATTTATCTTCTTAACTTGTTCTTGAACTCGCTTCCACCATTGGCATCCAAAGTAAGCTGTAACAATGAATCCCAAGGTTTAGTCATATGTTAAAAAAAAATTAAAAATTAAACCCACTCCACTATAATTTCACCTAATGCTCTGATAATTACTTTGCTCTGTAAAGGACTTGTTCTGATTTTCTGCCCTGATCATCCCTAGGGTTTTGTGTTTGGTTGATTTTTTTGCTTTTGTTTGTCACTGAATGTTGAACTGACATTTTCTTAGGTGTATCCCCAAGGTATCTTTCCTGGGTTCAAAATACCTAGTGTAGAGGTAGACAGTGAAAATTTCAATTTGTCATTTTCCCATCTGCATAGCCTGGTATTCGTTGCCTCTGCCTTTATACCACACAGTTGGTTGTGCAAGGAGCTTTTGCAACTTTTCAAAACAAGGTCATATTTGAGTTTTTTTAAGAACCTCTGAGTTTATACCATCTTGTCTTGGCAATTTGTTACTATCCATGGATCTCTTCGGTCTAAAATCACTTCTGTTGACACTTTAAGATAAAGTGATATTCTCATCTTCCTTACATGGCTGCAGATTTCACTTTGTGAGTAGGATTTTTATTTAGGGAGTTTCTTTATTCTGCTTTTTATCAGTAACATGATTTTGTTTCTTGTCATGAACTTTACAAAATTTCTATTGCACAGTTAAAAATTTCATCTCTTAAAATTCTCCTTTTAATTTCTTTTTTAGCATCGCTCATTTTTCTCGAGTCCCCTTGTTTACCTAAATAGGGTCTCTGTGTCTCTCTCTGTGTGTAATTTTATATTTTTTTCCTTTCATTCCTCTAGGGAAGAAGAATGTAAATGTAGTGCCATCAGGATTTTGAAATGACTCTCCAACAATAAAAATTTCAGTAAGTTCTTAGGGTCTAATCAGAACTATATAAAAATAACTGCTGCAAGAGACAATCCTTATACCATCTAAAAGTAGTTTTAGAATGTGTCCCAAAATTACTTCTTACCAATCTTTGTGGGAATAATTGAGTTTTTCATTATTTCTGAGTTTTCCATTGTATTTAAATGATTAATAACACAACCTTCTTACAGTATTCTTTCTATTTAGAGCTGACATTTTCAGATCAGAGAGAACATTTTGTGTTGATGCAGTTAATTTGTTTGCCTTGTTTGGCTTCATCTGCACTTAAACCACTGCACAACCTTGGGCCTCAAGTCAGGCTATGCAGAGAAGACTGTTGACCACACTGCTTAAAACTAGCTGCACCTTTACAAGGTTTACAGCCTGGCCAAAGGCTCTTCTGATCCATGTCTTCTGGTTGTGACCAGCAGTGTGCATGGGCAGCCAAGAAGGCCAATGGCATCCTGGCCATTATCAGGAATAGTGTGGCCAGCAGGAGCAGGGAGGTCATTCTGCCCCTGAACTCGGCATTGGTTAGGGCACACCTTGAGTCCTGTGTCCAGTTCTGGGCCCCTCAGTTTAGGAAAGATGCTGAGTTGTTGGAATGTGTCCAGAGAAGGGCAACAAAGCTGGTGAGGGGTTTGGAGCACAGCCCTGTGAGGAGTGGCTGAGGGAGCTGGGGGTGTTTAGGCTGGATAAGAGGAGGCTCAGGTGAGACCATATTACTGTCTACAACTACCTGAAGGGAGGCTGTAGCCAGGTGGGGGTCATTCACTTCTCCCAGGCAACCTGTGACAAAAGAAGAGGACACAGTCTCAAGCTGCACCAGGGGAGGTTTAGGCTGGATGTTAGGAAGAAGTTCTTCACAGAAAGAGAAATGGGCCTTTGGAATGTGCTGCCTAGGGAGGTGGTAGAGTTACCATCACTGGAAGTGTTTAAAAAGAGACTGGATGAGGCACTCAGTGCCATGGTTTAGTTGATTAGATGGTGTTGGGTGATAGGTTGGACTCGGTGATCTCAAAGGTCTTTCCCAACCTGGTTAATTCTGTATTCTTTTTAAATTTTTATTCTCATGCATGATTTTTCAATTCAGAGCACTTGACAGAAATAATGTGATGGCTGTGCTGCAAAACATCAGATTAGTATTATAGTATCAGTCAGGGCTGGAAGGGACCACAAGGATCATCTAGTTCCAACCCCCCTGCCATGGGCAGGGACACCTCACACTAGATCAGGCTGGCCAGAGCCTCATCCAGCCTGGGCTTAAACACCTCCAAGGACAGTGCCCCAACCACCTCCTTGGACAACCCATTCCAGGGCTTCACCACTCTCATGGTGAAGAACTTCCTCCTCATATCCAGCCTGAATGTCCCCACCTCCAGCTTCATTCCATTCCCCCTAGTCCTATCACTACCTGATATCCTGAGAAGTCCCTCTCCAGCCTTCTTGTAGGCCCCCTTCAGATACTGGAAGGCCACAATTAGGTCACCTCAGAGCCTTCTCTTCTCCAGACTGAACAGCCCCAACTCCTTCAGTCTGTCCTCATGGGAGAGGTGCTCCAGCCCTCTGATCATCCTCGTGGCCCTTCTCTGGACACGCTCCAGCATGTCCATATCCCTCTTGTAATAGGGGCTCCAGAACTGGAGGCAGTACTCCAGGTGGGGTCTCACCAGAGCTGAGAGAATCACCTCCCGTGACCTGTTGGCCACACTTCTCTTGATGCAGCCCAGGATCTGATTGACTTTCCGGGCTGCCAGTGCACACTGAGAGCTCATGTTGAGCTTCTCCTCCACCAGCACCTCCAAGACTCTCTCCTCAGGGCTGCTTTCCAGCCAGTCACTGCCCAGCCTGTATTTGTGCCTGGGATTGCCTCGACCCAGATGCAGGACCCTGCACTTGGTCTTGTTGAACCAGATTGGAGATTGAAAGACAACGTAATGTAGATTGGCCATATGAGGATATTCTAGGATCATCTATACTGCCATACACTTGGATTTAAACTCAATCCAGATGCTACAGTTTGTTTCACTTGAAAAAGACACTTGGCACATGAAGAGCAAATTGTTCAGTGAACCTCGAAGCTCGAGGCTCTCGAGGTATAGTAATGCCTACTCCTCAGGACAGCCTGACCTATCCATTGTAATCTTACATTTCAGTATCTCACACAGTATGTTTACATCTGTCAGCTTTTTTTATATGCTTCTTAGTTCTAAACTTGTGAGAAAAAACCCATGCATTTGCCTAGGACCCAACTGTTTGTGTTTACGTTTTCCTGACTACTGACTAAATAGGACTCTTTCACCAGCGCTCTTCAACATTTCCTATCCATATGCTCTCTAGAGACAGGCTCTCCAAAAAAAAAAAAAAGTCACATTTCCCCAAAGATCACCATGGTTTAGTAAATATTTTAATTAATTTAATTCAATACAGGGCATATGCTCAGAAGTTCACTTCAGACCCCTCACCTTTGCCATGTAGAGTCCATCAGAGTCCATCATAGGGTTTGCTACCACAACTTGAATGCAGTGTTTACAGATACTCTTGCAACATATACAAACTCTGTAACGGGATATTTACAGTCACCCTTCACAGGTATCTATATTTGGTTAGTGAAACTGTCTTTACAGAATGTTTATGTATGGGCACTTGAATCAAACAATTCACAGAACTTAGAATCGAAACGAATTCAGAAAGCGGCAGGGGAGGGGTCGGTCAGTGACCCACAACCCTCCACCCGGAGCAATCTGAATGCTACCCTAACTGAAAACTCTATAAAGAAAGGCTTGACTTACAAGCTGAGAACTTCATGAAGTCTCCCCTTAATAATGT
This sequence comes from Dryobates pubescens, assembly GCF_014839835.1. Classification (NCBI taxonomy): domain Eukaryota; kingdom Metazoa; phylum Chordata; class Aves; order Piciformes; family Picidae; genus Dryobates; species Dryobates pubescens. Next base: position 12,308,452 of record NC_071642.1, read on the forward strand.
TTATAGTCCAGAGACTGTGGCGCAGATGTGCCGTAAGATGGAGACAGGAAATGGCGCCGGCCGCGTGGCTGCACCACGTGGCTGCTGCTTCTCCCAGGACACAAAGATCTCCCGCTCGAGGAGGGGCTGTGTCAGGTCAGCGACGCTGGCTCACACGGGCTGCTGGCGTTCCTCCTGCAGCAAATGGATTGCGCAGTGGTTGATCCCACGGGGTACTGTCCACGGCACTGCAGCTGGGTGATGGTGGCAAAGGAGCGTGAGGCCTCTTGGGGCACTGGCTTGAGTCCCGGGCAAGGTGGACCATGGCAGCACTGGCACGCACACACTCACAGGCTCCAACACGATGTGGGGGGCTCATTTACCAAACGACCCCTATTTACCATTTGCCCCAGTGAATACTGGTCCAATGAGCAGTCTGTTGCTAACGCAAAGATTAACCAATGGACTAACACCTACCAAATATGGCGTAAGTATATGCCATACCCAGGGAAACAAAACATATAGCCTGGACCTTGCGTACCACAGGGGTGAGACCACGCCCAGGCAGGCTGTTTACCTGGACTCAGTGGCACCAGGATTCCCCCTGCTGCCTCCAGAAAGGAGGGGGAAACAAAGGAGGGTTAACACTCAAGAGAAGTATGTTCCAGAAATGTTTGGGGCACAATCCTGACCATAAGCATCCTTCACTACACACCAAGGATGTGGTAGCAGCCAACACATTACAAGCATTTCCTGGGGCTCAGTGAATGCTTAGAGTTCATGGCATCAGCCTGTGTTTCCACTTTCTTTTCTTCAATATGTATGTTTGGTTTGTCTTTCCAGAGCCTTGTTCTACACCTGAATGCAATATTGAGCATGACAGATGAAACAAAACCCAAGTGCACACACATGGGAAAAGCAGAGGTTGTCTTAGTATCTGGTTTGAGACAAAATTCACATAACTCATTCTGCGGTGATGTATACTAAAGAGACAGTATTGGAACCTGCAGAACAACCTGCAGCAAAGCTCAGAACTTCTTCACTTGCATCTGACTTCTGCATGTCTCCTTGTCTACCAACTGTAACAAAGACACTTCACAAACTGGCTTGTTTGAATTCAGTAAAGTTATGTAATTAAAGTTATCTAATTGGAGTAATTGATAAATAGATGTAATTGAAGCTTTGTATATTCTGTTCTAATATTTATTCTAATCTTCCCCTGTTGATTTAGCCCGTCAGTTTTCATGTTATCTTTATCTATTAATAGCAGAATAAATGCCCCCTTCATTGTGGTATTTCTTTATGTATTTCATAGGCAGAGTTGGTTTTCCCTCTGACATTTTTTATTTTTACTTTCTTTGTGTTAAGTAGAATCCAAAACTGAATAGGATACTTTGAGTAAAGCTTGAGCAGCAGTTAAGTTTCTCATAATTTACTTATTTTACATGCACTATTACTTTGCAATATTCACAGGATTGTGATTCTGTCATATAGTACTCTTACATTTAGTTCATCATGGGCCAGGCCTTCCTTTCTGCAGATAATATTGGCCAAAGATACAATTTTTAGTTATTTCTGTGAAAGGAACGAGCTGCTAGCTGGGCAGTTTGCTTTATTTTGTGCCTTTTTTGGGGGTGAACCAAAGGGAGTGGGGGGATTCTGGGTGGACTGATTCTGCCACGTGGGGCAGGGGGATGCAGCAGAGGAGCAAGTGTGCGAGGGCTGGGAGCACCCCCCAAAAATGCTGAAAATTCTCAGAGGGGACCACAAAATATTAAAAAATGTAAGTACTGGTGTGAGGCGATGCAGAGAAAAACCTCATTTTCACCTAGAGAGTGAAGAATGGGATTGACTGATGTGTAAAAAAGCTTTTGAAATGACCCCATCTCTCCTCTGTTTTTTAAAGGCTTTTAGAATTGAAAAAATAAAATCACATAGGGCCTTGAACTATAAACACAGCCTATGTCTGTACAAATGAAAAACAGGGGCTTGTGTGTGTTGTGGTTTTTAATGTAAATAGAAAATATTCTGAACAGGGCCAAGCCGAGCTGCTCCCCACGCCCAGGGAAGTGCTCAGTGCTGTCCCCACGTGTGTAACGGTCGGCACTGCAGTTGTCCAGCGGCGTGTACTGCCCCATGGACGTTCAGTGCTGCAGGAAACTGCGCTGGATGCTTGAAGTTCTTGAAAATTCTTAGGGGAAGAGGGGGAGAGACATGGTCAACTGGTCAGTGGTGGCACCACTGACCAGTTAGGGGCTTCTCTGTGTGTGGGGAGCAGCTTAGCTGGGCCCTCTTTGAAGGTTTTTCGATTTGTATTGAAAACAAAGAAACAAAAAGAAAAACCCCCAAAGAAACAAAGAACGACACCCCCCCCCCCCCATGATAGGCAAAAAAGAAGGTCCACTGTTTTTAATTAATTGACACACATTTTATGTTTATGCTTTGAAACCCTGTTTTGCTCTCCCTAGAATTTGCTTTTACATTCCAGAAGCCTTTGTATGTAATAGAGATACAGTGGAGGTGATTTCAAAGCCTTTTTACATAGCAATTAATATCTATCTTCAATATCTAGATAAATGGGAGAGATTTTTAGTTGGAATTTTAGTCTTAGGGTGAGTTGGCTTAGCTCTCTCAGTGAAGACAGGATTTCCTTCCCCTAAAAGGACAGAGGCTCCATCTGGCTTGGCTACTTCCAACTGGGATTGGCAAGGCTTGGCTCCTCCAGATGCCTCCCTGCTCTTCTGATATCGTCTCTTTGCTCTGCATTTACTGGCTTCCATGGGCTCCCTTTGGTGGCTTGGCTCCACACCAGGTTAGTGCCTTTGAAATGCCTGAAGGTTCTTGGAGGGGATTAAAACCCCTAAGAGGCCAGCTGACTCTGACCCTACCAATCCAACTCAATAGCTCTCCTGTTTAACTAGATGTAGAAAAATGGTAATAGTTTGCATGAAAGGAGACTTTGAAATGAGGTATGTGGGGTTCTGAAATATACTGTGTGACTTTGGCTTTGTGCGTGTTGTATGGCTTTTTAAAATGTATTTGTTTAGTTGTTGATGAGTTGTTATTTATCTGAATGGAAAACCCTCTGAACCAAGGCCAGCTGAGCTGCTCCCTGTTGCAGTGCGGGAAGACTTGACAAGACAATCAATATGATTGATAAGCAAGCTTCAATCTTTATTCAAAATCACACAGTTTATATAGGATAGCTCATTCATATATTCAAATCCTCATCATACTATTGGTTACATGTTAAATGTCAAGCCTACCTCCTGCGGTTTTTACAGCCTGCTAAGCTAACCACAAGTTCCTATTTCTACTAGCTAAGTTCCTCATGAAACTCTCCAGGGTCGCTTTGTCCTTGTTCATGATTGGCCTAAACCAGCTGTATTCTGTGCTTTGCTAAGTCATTCTCTGTCAGCTCATTCTTATGTCCTTTAGTAACCAGCCAACCCTCCACAGCTCCCCATGCACAGGGGCAGGAGAGGACCCCTAACTGGTCAGTGTTGCCACCCCTTTTGAGGGGGTCTGTTGGCATCTATGGTGGGTGTGGGGGTATCAAAGGGGAATTTAGGGGCACATAGAGGCATGTGGGGGCCAATGGAGTGTCTTCTGGGAGTGTTTTAGTTGGATGGTTAGGGTTAGATGTGGGAGGGGGTGGGTTTTGTGGCTCCGGCCTTTGTGTTTGGGGGGAGGGGTGTGGAGTTTGTGGCACCGGCTTTTGTGTTTGAGGGGGGGTGTGGGGTTTGCAGCTCTGGCCTTTGTGTTTGGGGGGTGTGTGTGTAGTGGTTTTGCGGCTCCAGCCTTTGTGTGTGGCTGTGGGTGGCTGTGGCTGTGGCTGGCATTAATTTGTATGAAAGGAGGCATTGAAATGAGCTACATGGGGTTCTGAAATATATACATACACAGTGTGTATCTATAATATAAAAAGGGTGTATTTTTCTTTGTGTGTGTTGTAGGTTTTTTTTAAAAATACTGATTTTGTTGTTTGGTTGGTTTTTTATCTGAACAGAAAACCCTCTGAATATAGGCTGGCTGAGCTGCTCCCCATGCACAGGGGCAAGAGATGCCCCCCCCAACTGGTCCATCTTGCCACCCCTCTTAAGGGGGCTGTTGGCATCTATGGTCGGTGTGAGGTTATTGTAGGGGAATTTGGGGACGATGTGGGGAGCCTCTGGAGGGTCACAAAGGATCTTTTAGTTGGATATTTGGGATTAGTTGGATCCAAAAACAGCCCCTAACCATCCAGCTAAAATACCCCCAGGACACCTTCCATTGCACTCTGAAATTTCCCTTTGTTACCCCCACACCCACCACAAATGCCCACAGACTCCTGTAAGAGGAGTTGCAATACTGACTGTTTTGAGGGGTGTCTCCTGTCCCTATGCATGGGGAGTGGCTTTGCTGGGCTCTGCTCAGAGGTTTTTCCATTTGTATTAAAAACTAAGAAACCAAAAAAATCTGAGACCAAGAAAAAAAAAAAAAAAAAGAAAGAAGGAGGAGGTATTCAAGGAGGGGGATGTTGTAGTGTGGTGGTTTAGCCCACCCACACCAACAAAAAGCTCAGCTGAAACCCAGTCACAGAAGCAAATGAAGCAATAATGGAATACAATAAATATATATGAAATGTACAGTATTTACAATATCATACAAGAATTTACAAGAAAGAAACAACACAGAAAACCTCCTTGGGAGGAGGATTCCACCTCAGGTTCCTCCCAATTTCTCTCCCTCCACTTTTCCCTCCAGTTAATTAGAAAGAAAGAGAAGAGTAGGAAAAAAGATGTTAGGGGTATTTTAGTTAGCTCAAAGCTTTGTTAGATAAAGCTAGTAATGCTTATCTGAAGGTTTGCTAGATAGGAGGCCTCTCTCTGTGTCCAAGAACAGCATGCATGCCAAGAGAAAGACAGAAGTCAGAGTGCCTGAGAGAAAGGAATGTGAGAGATATTTGCTATGGTACATCTCACATCTGACCAATGAAATTCGTTTAGAATTAATCTTTGTTTTCCTTTTTACACCCGACTGTTCAGCTAGAGAGTTTTGCAGTTATCTTTTTTCTTAGAGGCACAGCCTAAACTGTCACAATCCACCCCTTCTATACAATTTCATTGGCTGTTAGTACTGTCCATCTAATCTAAAACAATATCTACAATTCGTAAGTGAAGTTCACGGTCCATTTCTGGCTGATCTCAGCTGTAGATGATTCACAAGTCCAAGAAAAAAATCAGTAAACAAGAAAACCACCTCTTCACCAACAGGGAAGGGCTGGTGGGTGATGTGGTGGTCGGAGGGCGTTTAGGGGCCAGTGACCACGAGATAATTGAATTTTCGGTATTCGGTCAAGCTAAGAGGGGCAGCAAGAAGACCTCCACTGTGGACTGCTGGAGGGCGGACTTCAGGTTACTCAAGGAACTAATTCAGAGGGTTCCTTGGGATAAAGCCCTTAAAAATAAAGGGGTCCAGGAGGGCTGGACCTGCTTCAAGGAAGAACTCTTGAAGGCGCAGGAACAGGCTGTGCCAATGTGCCAGAAGATGAGCTGCTGGGGCAGATGGCCAGCCTGGGTGGGTAATGAACTTTTAATAGAGCTAACGGAAAAAAAGAGGGTGAGGCAACCCACAGAATGTTTAAGGATGTTGCCAAATCATGCAGGAAGAAAATTAGGGAGGCAAAAGCAAAATTGGAGCTTAAACTGGCCTCTGCTGTGAAGGACAACAAAAAGAGAAAGGGCAACGACAACCTCCACTCCTTGGTTGACATGGAGGGAAATGTTGCATCAAAGGATGAGGAAAAGGCAGAGGTACTTAACACCTTCTTTGCCTCAATTTTTACTAGAAGGACAGAACGTGTTCCAGACAGCTGGCCTGCAGAGCTGGCAGAAGGAGCCAGGGAGCTGCACAGTTTCCCTATGTTCCATGAGCAGGTGATTGGAACTCTCCTCAGCAGATTGGATCCCGAAAGTCCATGGGACCAGATGGGATCCATCCTAGGGTGCTGAGAGAGCTGGCAGATGAGCTGGCCAAGCCACTATCCATCATTTTCCACCAGTTCTGGCTCACTGGAGAGGTCGCAGATGACTGGAAGCTGGCCAACGTTGTGCCCATCCACAAGAAGGGTCGGTTGGATGAGCCAGGGAATTATAGACCTGTCAGCCTGACCTCAGTGCCAGGCAAGATTATGGAACAGGTCATTTACAGGATGGTCAAGTGATCAGGCCTAGCCAGCATGGATTTAGGAAGGGCAGGTCCTGCCTGACCAACCTGATCTCCTTCTATGATCAGGTGACCCACCTGGTGGATGTGGGGAGGCCTGTGGATGTGGTCTACCTGAACCTCAGCAAGACCTTTGACACCGTCCCCCATAGCAAACTCCTGGCCAAGCTGTCAGCCCCTGGCTTGGATGGGAGCACACTGCGATGGGTTAAGAACTGGGTGGAGGGCCGAGCCCAGAGAGTGGTGGTGAATGGTGCCACATCCAGCTGGCAGCCAGTCACTAGTGGTGTGCCCCAGGGATCAGTGGTGGGCCCCGTGCTCTTTAACATCTTTATTGATGATCTGGATGAGGGCATTGAGTCCATCATCAGTAAATTTGCTGATGATACCAAGCTGGGGGCAGGAGTTGATCTGCTGGAGGGTGGAGAGGCTCTGCAGAGGGACCTCGACAGGCTGGACAGATGGGCAGAGTCCAAGGGCATGAGACTGAACACATCCAAGTGCCGGGTTCTGCACATTGGCCACAACAACCCCATGCAGAGCTACAGGCTGGGGTCAGAGTGGCTGGAGAGTGGCCGGGCAGAGAGGGACCTGAGGGTACTGGTTGATGGTAGGCTGAACATGAGCCTGCAGTGTGCCCAGGTGGCCAAGAGGGACAGTGGCATTTTGGCCTGCATCAGGAACAGTGTGGCCAGCAGGAGCAGGGAGGTCATTCTGCCCCTTTACACTGCACTGGTTAGGCCACATCTTGAGTCCTGTGTCAGTTCTGGGCCACTCAGTTTAGGAAGGATGTTGACTTGCTGGAACGAGTCCAGAGAAGGGCAATGAAGTTGGTGAGGGGTTTGGAACACAAGCCCTATGAGGAAAGACTGAGGGAGCTGGGGTTGCTTACCTGGAGAGAAGGAGACTCAGGGGTGACTTTATCACTCTCTACAACTACCTGAAGGGAGGTTGTAGACAGACGGATGATGGTCTCTTCTCCCAGGCAGCCAGTACCAGAACAAGAGGACAGTCTCAGGCTGCGCCAGGGGAGGTTTAGGTTGGATGTGAGGAGGAAGTTCTATACTGAGAGAGTGATTGCCCATTGGAATGGGCTGCCTGGGGAGGTGGTGGAGTTGCCGTCATTGGAGGTTTTCAGGAGGAGACTTGATGGGGTGCTTGCTGCCATAGGTTAGTTGTTTAGGTGGGTTGGATTGGTTGATGGGTTGGATGTGATGATCTTGAAGGTCTCTTCCAACCCAGTTTATTCTATTCTATTCTATTCTAAAACAGTTTGTCTCTTTGAGGACAAAGTGAAAAAATGGAATTGGGGACTCTCAGCTGAATCAGGGCTTTCAGGGTTTGTGTACCATAGATTCTTCCTTGGGCGTGATGTATCTGTACAACATTCTGAAATTAAACTCTCAGCTACAGTTACATTTCTTTGTGGAATACAGTATCAAATTCAGTAATTTCACCATTCTCCCGCATTACCCAGTAACTGTGATCAGCAGAAACCACCCTTCCAAAAAGGTTTAGCCTCTCCTGAGGGAGAAAATACCCAAACAGTTTTGCCTAACAAATTGTTTTTTCTAACAACAGGAACTCTATCACCTTCTAATTTCTGTAGCAAATCTGAGTGTGCAGGTCCAGCTCAGCTCACTGAACCTCTACTATTCACCAGCCAGGTTGCTTGTGCTAGATACTTCTCCCAGGTTTTCAAAGATCCACCCCCCATGGCTTTAAGAGTGGTCTTCAGCAAACCATTGTAGCATTCAATCTTCCCTGCAGCTGGTGCATAGTAGGGGATGTGGAATATCCATTTGATGCTGTGCTCTTTGGCCCAGCTCTTTACAAGATTGTTGTCTCATTCCTCTCTGGAGTTCTGTGTCTTCATAGGATTTGCCTCTCCAGACCGAGAATGGTGTTGCATGCAGTTGTATGTGGAACTAGATAAGTTTCCAACCATCCAGTGTTTGCCTCTAGCATAGTAAGCATGTATTGCTTACCAGAACGAGAATGTGGTAAAGTGATATAGTCAATCTGCCAAGCTTCACCATACCTGTATTTGGACCATCTGTCACCATACCACAAGGGCTTAATTGGCTTTGCCTGCTTAATAGCAGCACAAATGTCAGAGTCATGGATGACTTGCATGATAGCATCCATGGAAATGTCTATGGATCTGTCACAAGCCCATTGGTAGGTTGCATCTCTGCCTTGATGTCTTGATGAATCATGAGTCCACCGAGCTAAGAACATCTCACCTTGGTGTTTCCAGTCAAGATCAAGATCAGAGCTCATGTCTACTTGAGAAACTCTTGCAGCTAGATCTGTCTCATGGTTGTGTTATTCCTCAGTAGCTTTGCTCTTAGGAATGTGAGCATCAATGTGTCTCACCTTCACTGGATTTCTCTTGATTCGATCAGCAATGTCCTGCCACAGATCAGCTCCCCTTTCCTTTGCCAACTATTCTTTTTCCAGTCCTTTAGCCAACCCCACAGAGCACTGGCTATCATCCATGAGTTAGTGTAGAGATAAAGCTTTGGCCATCTCTCACGTTCAGCTACGTCGAGAGCTAGCTGGACAGCTTTCACCTCTGCAAATGGGATTCTCCTCCATCTTTTGCTTCTGCAACTCGGCGTGTTGGACTCCACACTGCAGACTTCCACCTTCGCTTGTTCCCGACAAGATGACAGGAACCGTCTGTGAACAAAGCATATTTCTTTTCATCATCAGAAAGGTCATTGTAAGGAGGAGCTTCCTCAGCATGAGTTACTCTCTCCTCTGGAGGTTTAGTACAGTTGGTACCTTCAGGCCAACTTGTGATCATCTCCACCAGACCAGGTCTTTCAAGATTTCCTGTTTGAGCTCTCTGTGTTATTAGAGCCATCCACTTGGACCATGTGGCATCATGTGGTGTAGAACCTTTACCTTTGAACATCCAATTCAAAACCTGGGAGCTAAAAGAAGTTGTGACTCAGTTCCAATTACTTCAGAAGCAGCTTTTACTCCTTCATAGGCAACTAGAATCTCTTTCTCTGTTGGAGTGTAATTTGCTTCTGAACCTCTGTTACCTCTGTTGCCTCGACTCCAGAAACCAAGAGGTCATCCACGTGTCTCACCTGGAGCTCTTTGCCACAAGCACCAGGTTGGACCATTGTCACTTGCAGCCATTTACAAAATGTTCTTAATGTCTGGACCATCTTGGACAGGTCCCAGACCCATTGCTTGGACTACTTCTTGCTTTATCTGGTCACAGGTTGCTTGTTGTTCAGGTCCCCAGTGGAAACTGTGCCTCTTTCGAGTCACATCATACAGAGGTCTCACAATCTGACTGTATCCAGGAATGTGCAGTCTCCAAAATCCCACTATACCCAAGAAACGAAGAGTTTCTTGCTTGTCATGGGATTTGCCCTGGTAGAGACTGTTTACCACACCCACTGGAATGTGTCGGCGTCCATCCTGCCACTGCACTGTGTCCAGAAGTCCAGCCCAGTGGGTGGACGCAGGAAATTCTGTATTTCTACCATAATCCCTTGCACCATTATAAATTTTGCAGTGGGTTCTGGCACTTCCTCTTTCCTTCCCTCTCTGAGACTTGGTAACTGGGGGAGAGATCTCCCGGCCATGGGCCTGATTGGGCCCAAGGCCACTGGGGGATGGGCAGTCTCAGATCTGGCCAGCTGAGACTAGCCTAACAGTAGGGGGGGGGAAGGAGGAGCCGTGGGGGTTTTGGGTTCACCCTCAGGTGGGGTTGGGGTCTCTTTCTTGTCACTGTTTCCTTTGTGCACACTCACTGTTCTCTATTTAAACTCTCCACTACTTTTGCAATCAGTTTGTCTGAGTCGTTATTTCTGCGTGTGGTGGGGAGGGTTTTTGCCCCAACCCATTACATATGGGAACAGAGAAGAAAGCATAAGCAGTGTCTATGGTAGCATAACCATTTGGCCTCTTTGGATTCCAACTGGAGTTCCATCACATCCGGTATGTGGCAATGCCAGCGACGAGCAGTGTGAGTAATCTATCAGTGCAGGCCTAGAGCCTGACATGGTGGTAGGCCATGCTCAGCATAAGTGCAGAGCCAGCTGGTGGTGTACCAAACAGTGCTGTGCCTGCAGCATATAACTAAAACAAGACACTGGCAGCTATAAACACAGCAAGTTATCTTGGGACAACAGGACATGCACCTGCATCAACAAACCTTGTGTGTCATCCGTAGTTGGACCAATAATCTATAATAGTGCGATATGTGGTCACTCATATAGAACCAATGAAGCCATACCAACAAGGCACTCCGAGTTCATAGAAGTTGTAGAAGTTCCCTTGCTACGCACCTCTGCCTTTCCTTTCCCTTCTTCTTCTATGCTTTACTTTACTGTGCTATACTCGCACCATAGGCCTGCACCCTAGGCCCGCAATACTGGAACAATAAAGGAACAATACTCAATCATATTGGTCAGCTGTATTGACTCCGATCTCCGTCGTCTATAAGTGGCGCCCGAATACACATGGATTCTCGGGATCCTCGGACTACGATGCTGCTCGACTCAGCATAAAGAGGTGCATCCGAGCGATACGGAAAGCCGGTCGAACCAGCACTACCCCGGTGCTGACAAATAAGCAGCGCACGCTCAGAAAAGGAAGTGAATCTCACCAGGATCCGGTGAGCGGCCGGAGGAGGGGCAAGGGGGAGCACTCCACGAAACAGAAGAGGCTGTGCTAAACGCCCTCCAAACTATCCTCTCCGTGAGAGGTGTTACTGGCGATTCTGGGATCTTAAAAGGACAATTAGCCTGGGCCCGGAATCATCCCCACGGCAACTAAGCTTTTACTTCCGAAGCACGGGACAAAATTAGAGCCCAGCTGTGGGATGAGGTGCTAAATACTTAAAAAGAAGCTTTTCGCAAAAGCACCGTGTGACGGACCGTCACATACACTGCAATCGATAAAAGCAGAGCAGTCTACTCCCGATTCAGCTGCTGCGGCGTTTGTTTCTAACCAAGATGAACAAGGGAGACTCAGAAGGCACCCCCTGCCCTCCGCCCCCACCTCCTCTCTCCCTGCATATCGTCTGCCGCTCCATCAGCATCCACGTCACACTTTCAATTGCCCGCTATTCCTCCCTCTACACGAATCGTGGCTCTCTTATTACCGTCCTTTTGTGCGAAAAAATCTGCTCCTGCCACGTCGATAGCGGTAGAAGCAAATCCTGATCGGACTGATAAGGCACGCGAAATCACTACGTATGAAGAATTAGAGAAAAACGCCACGCCCGCCATCTCGGCGAGCACACTGTGTTTATTAGACACCACCACAGCCGTCCGCCCCCAGCAAAGACAGCAATAAAAAGGCCGCGAAACTTGTGGTTCAGCATTTTCGATCCCCTTCATCAACATCTTCCTCTAATGCCGCCAGCGACAGCTTGGACTTGGAATACGAGAGGACCGGTACTGGGAGGCCAGACAGTACCGACTCTACACCACCTCTTGGAGCTCTTGCAGGCTCACGGTTACAGCATTCTGACCACTGCGCCCCTCCCGCGAGCCCCGGCCACCCCGGCAGCAGCGCCCATCCCGGCGGGGCCCACCCCCCACACCCCGGCAGTTCTCCTGGTGACGGCTCCTGCGAGCCCCCACGGCTCCCACTGATACCAGCACCGACACTGGCAGCGGCCGCGACAGGAATGGCCTGCACCAGCAGCCCTTCCCCTCCAAGCGGTTTCAGCTGCGCTACAACCCCCGCCTCCTACATTCCAGACATTATCAGCAGAGTGTAGCACTCCGACGGAGGTTCCAATCGAGTTCTGATAGGATGATCGGCTGGTGGGAAGGACAGGGAACTGTCCCGCTGCGCTGGTGGAAAGGTATTGTGGGAAATGTAGTCACAGTCTGTACATGCATCCCCTGTGGTATTAGAAGGTGAACAACGACTATGGCAATCTCTGGACTGACAAATGGTAAAGGAAGCTAGACAAGCCATAGCTACCTATGGGTTACAGTCAGGATACACAACTGCTGTAATCAATCAGTTGTTTTCAACACATTTGTTAATCCCTTTTGACACACATATGTCAGCAAATGGTGTTTATTACTTGATCTGAGAGCAATCGATCCTGGAGGAGATGGGTGCCTTATAACCTGGCCTCCCAACTCCCACTCCCCACAAATTGGGACCTGATTATTATTCATCTGAAGGATTGTTTCTTTACAATTTACTTACATCCGGAGGATTCAACGAAGTCTGCATCTACTGAGTCATCGATTAAGGCATACTCCACCCACCGGTATCAATGGGTAGCCTCAAGGCATGCCAGAATTCTCTGGCTTGGCTTTTGTTCCCATTTAGATAGACTTATTGTGATTTCCTCACCTGTAATTCTATGGATGATATCCTGATTGCAAAAAAGCTACATCCTAAGACAGTACTCTCTGAGTTTCAGCCCATGTCAGCAAGCAGAGAGTTGCAAATAACACCGCATCAGACCTTGCAATTAAGTGGCAGTTCACTTGCAAACGCCTCGGAAGCCACGCCCCGGCAGCCAGCAGACTTTTTACAAGGTGACACTGCTAACCAGCTGGATGGGGTGAGACTTTTGCTAGATCGTGTCAGCAATTGCAGCTTCCTGATAAGGCTTTGCAATTAAATCAGGATATACTGATCAAAGAGTGGTCCAGAATCCAGGACAATAACTCTGATCCCGTGCTTTTCACTACTCAGCAGGGTCTAACAGAGCCATTTGGTTCCTTTGTCGATGCCTTACATATGACATGAATACTAATTCAGATCTGACCCATGATATGAAGGTAAAAATGCTGGATGTTCTGGCATTTGACAATGCTAATGAAGAAACTAAATAGGTTTTCAGCATTTTATCAACAGAATGAGTCAGGGTTGGAAAGGACCACAAGAATCATTTAGTTCCAACCACACTGCCATGGGCTCACACTGGATCAGGCAGGGTAGAGCCTCGTCCAGCCTGGTCTCAAATACCTCCAGGCATGGGGCCTCGGCCACCTCCCTGGACAACCCATCCCAGGGCTTCACCACTCTCATGGTGAAGAATTTCTTCCTCACATCCAGCCTGAATCTTCCCATCCCCAGCCTTGTTCCATTCTCCCTAGTCCTGTCATTTTCTGACATGCTAGGAAGTCCCTCCCCAGCATTCTTGTAGGCTCTCTTCAGATACTGGATGGCCACAATAAGGTCACCTCGAGCCTTCTTTCCCTGCTATCTGTAATCATCGCAATAAACAACAGCAGAAGAATCAAGACTATGAGGAAACAGCATCTCCCATGAAGTTGAACATCGATCATCTGGGATCAAAAAACATCATTCAGAAGAATGTACCACAGCACCATGCGAATTAGGACTGTATTGTCTGAGAAGCAACTGCCAATTTAATGTCCTCTATCTTATGTTGTCCCACAAGTGCAGATTCATCAGAAAGCTCAGGCCTAATAGACAGCTTTAATTTTTGTCCATCAATTTCCACTGATGCTACTCCAAAAGCCCATTTGTAACCTTTAGGGTCTTTGAAACGCCCTTCTCTCAGAAAATCAGTTCCCAAAATACAAGGTGCATCAGGTCCGGTCACAACTGTATGCTTCCTCATTGTTTACCAGTTAAACTTATATCAACTTCTACCTTAGTTAAGTCTTGAGATCCACCAGTGACTCCCAGAATAGTTACAGGCTCTGATCCCTGATAATTTGATGGCAATATGGTGCACTGAGCTCCTGTGCCAACCAAGGCCCTGTACTTCTGAAATTTTGAAGTGCCAGGCCACTGGATGTACACATCCCAATGGATTCTATTATCCCTATTATCCCGCTCCTCCCCCTGGCAGGAGGCAGGGCATCCCTAGTTAAGGGGAATATGTCCACATGTGCAATGAGCACACTGTCCAGTGTTAGAATTTGAATCACTGTTGGAGCTCTTCGAGTTGTTCTGGCAAACTGTGGAAGTAACAGCCACCCTTCTGGTATTGCTACCTCGGGTTCTGCCACTTTGCAGTTCCCTTATTCTCCTTAAAAGATTAGAAGAAGTTGCTTGACCATCCATCCCATCTGTTCATGTTCTCACCAAACTGATCATGCAGAGTTATCCGAATACTCCCATGTGATTGCCTCTGTGGTCTGTTTTGGTTTGATCTGTTTTGGAATGACCTCCTTGGAGGACTTTTGTTTCTAACAGCTGAAACTTGTATCCATCTGGAGGAAAAATTGGAGTAATCTCTTTATGTCAGTTGGGATATGGAATTTTTCAGCTCTTTCATGCAATTTTCAGTTTTTCCAGACAGAGTTTTCATTGGCTGAAACCAAAGAAACATGTGTGAGACTATCCTTCAATTGTCTCATTTGATCAGTGAAATGGCCAACTGTAGGATGAGCTCCACCATAATTTCTTGCCACCATTCTGCTTGCCAAAATAGTAGCATAATTAGGAGGAGCAGGTTTGAGCTTTTTAGCAAGACCAGTTTGCACAGGAATTTAATCAGGATTCAGAATGCCATGGTCACCATAGAGCACTTCTCTCCCTGCAAATTCTCTCAGATGCTTAATTCCCTCATCCATGGTATTCCAGGGTTTAGGATTCCATGGAAGGCCGCCTCAGGATGGGTATCTCAAAGGACTGCCAGTAAAAGGCATGTCCACAGAGAAACCTTACCAAGACACGTGCCTAGATGTCTGTCTATTCCACTATCCTTTGAGAGAGTTCCTAGCTGAGATGCTGACTTGTCTCCCACTATTAGAGCTGATGCACCTGTATTGAAACATCTACCAAGCCAGGTTAGAATTGGCTCATTCTCTGCTCTGATGTAATCCTTCCTCACATGCCTTATCTCTTGCCTGGGGGCAAGATATTCTAAACTAATTTCATTGGTAGATAGGTAGAATGCAACTTTAAATTTTAGTTCAGTTTGAATCTCAGTCAGTTTCAGTCTGTCTTTTTCAGTCTGTCTGTTTTCAGTCTCTCTCTGCGCAACAGCTGTGCTGGATGGAGTTGACTTTGAATTAGCTGAACTAACAGATAAGAAACTAATTCTTGCATATGCTTTGAGCTAACAGAATTTCCTCCTTAGTAATTACCTTTTTCTCTCTCTCTAACCCTTTTTGGAAAAAAGGGAGGTAGGGGGAGGAGGGGGTACCATTGGGGGATCCCCCTGGCTGGAGGAGGGAAAGTTTTCTTCTGTATTACATTCTTTGCTGTATATTTCTGTATATATTGTAAATATTGTATATTGTGTATATAATCATCTGCATTTCATCCTGCTTGTAAATATAGCTCATACTCATTTCTGCTTCTCTGACTGAGTTAGCCGTGGTTTCTTTGTGTGGGGGGGAGAACTGAACTTTCTCTCACCACCACAGAGCCTTTCTCCATCTTCTTTGTATCCTGCTATCAGTTAGTTCTGGATAGCAACAAGGTCTCCCCTTAGCCTTTCTGATTTATAGATGAAAGTCCCCATTTTGTCTGCCTCTCCTCCTGTTTCATGTGCTCCAGGCCTCATTAGTTTGGTGGCCTCTGTTAGACTCCTATCTCTTGTCTCCTCTGTCTCCTCCATGTCCTGGGGAGCCCCAGACAGGACACTGTACTGAGATGTATCTTCCAGATGTCAGAGAGGGGAAGAGTCTCTCCTGTTTGCTGATGGCTGCATTCTTTCTGTGATGTCCTACAATGCAGGTCTTCTGCTGTAAGTACCCACTGTTGACACCTATCTTAGCTGCTCATTTTCAGTCGGGCATGGCCCAGGCTGCCTTGCTGCACAGAGTTACTCTGAAGCAGATTTGCCTTAGCTGAAGTTCTTGTGATTCCTGTCAGCACATTTCTTCAGTCTTTCCAGGTTCCCTGAATGGCAGCCTTGCCCTTTGGCATATTGTCCACAGTCCGAGGAGTAAAACAATCTGAAAAGTAACAGATTCTGAAGCACTGAGTAGTTTACTGGAATAAAACACTTCCATATTTTTAAACAAAAAATGCTTCATTTTATTGTGCCATGAATCCGATCACTGCCTTTTGACTTAGGCTTCCCCTTTCCATCATTTCGTCAATGCACAGTCATACTGCTGTCTGGAAAAGCTGCTCTGAGCACATTCACAGAGGTACCCATGGCTCTGCAGGGAGTCTGATGTGTGTAGCTGAATTAGAAATGAACTTTGACTCCAAAAAAACAATGTAAAAGAGAATTCATTAGTTTTGCAACTGATTTTAAATGAAAAGGGATCCAACATGAGAGTCTTTTCACCCCACTCCCACATACACTCCTATGTATAATGATTCCTTTTTAATCTCTCTTAGGCTGCTTAATCTGTTACTTAATCATAGAACCACAAAATGGCTCAGATTGGAAGGGACCTCAGAGGTCGACCTCCCCACCATGGGCAGGGATGCTTCTCAACTAGACTTGATTGCCCAAGGCCTCGTCCAGCCTGGCCTTGAACACCCCCAGGCAGGAGGCATCCACAGCCTCCCTGGGCAGCCTATTCCAGAGTCTCAGCACCCTCCTGCTGAAGAACTTCTTCCTCAGCTCCAGTCTAACCCTGCTCTCCCTCAGCTTCAAACCATTCCCCCTTGTCCTATCTCTAGACATCCTCAGGGAAAGTCTCTCTGCAGCCTTCCTGAAAGATCCTTTCAGGTACTGGAAGGCAGCTCTAAGGTCCCCCTGGAGTCTTCTCCAGGCTGAACACCCCCAGCTCCCTCAGCCTGTGCTCACAGCAGAGCTGTTCCAGCCCTTGGATGACCTTTGTGGCCTCCTCTGGACTTGCTCCAAGGGAGGGCCACTTTCATGGAGTGTTTCCACTTTATAGAACCTTTTTACTAGTGGAAAGTGTAGGAACCAAGACTGGGGGGTTCCCATTTGGTACCCTGCATAAGCAATGGAAATGGACAGCAGTGACATCTGCTCTGTATCCTATCTCCTTTCTACTGTAGGCATAGAGATGTGCACTCATGAGTAAACTACAAACAGTACTCAAGGTGGTTGGACTTAGTGGGCCAGAGGCTCACCATTTAGAAGTCAAATTTCCTGAGGCCACACTACAGGAACAAGTTTGCTGTAATAATCCTAAATAATCTTAAAGTAATCTTAAATAAATTTAAATAATCTCAAAGTATTTCACAGCTGTAGTTGGACATATTGAGAGGACCATTACTTAGAGGTAGTTAACTCTGGATATGGAGGTTAAGTAGCCTGTGCGATGGAGCCCAACTGACATTGGATGAAGGAAGATTAATGCTGGAACCCATAAGGATCTCTGGTGGGGTCATCTCTTCTGCCATGAAATAGGAAATCCAAAGCTGCTGTGCCAAGACCTGGTTTACTTCTCTCTCATTTTATTGCTCTCTCATTTACAGACAAACAGCCTTGACTGAAACCTCTCCAATGCTTCCACGGTAAGGATAAGTTCTCTGGCTTCGTTAACAGGCTATGACATGGTTCTCATGGCTGTTTGTGGTACACAGAAATCAGGACAGCTGAGAACAAGGCTGAGTGAATGGCAAAGGATTCCTAGTTTTAGAAAGAGCTCTTCCAGAAGCCACTGAACAGATGTGTAGATGCAGAATGTTCCACTTGTTTGCTTTCAGAAAAGAAAGGGGCAAATGATGGTGAATGCTGAAATGCTTGCAGTTTACCTAGAGCTTAAGTGATTTCTTCCCTGCCCTGCTGCCACCCATCTCAGAAGCTAGAAGGGTCCATGGTTGATAGTATTTTATTGGTGGCAGTCAGCATTCCAGATGAATTGTAAATGTCTGTGAAAGGGATGGGTTGGGTGAATGGGAAGAATTATTTTCTAGAATTGCCTATTCTAGAGCCATTGGCTTTAGTAGAAAAAGCAGGAGGAGAGAGATGGAAATACTGGAGAGAGTT
The DNA here is from genome assembly GCF_014839835.1 of Dryobates pubescens. Taxonomy (NCBI): domain Eukaryota; kingdom Metazoa; phylum Chordata; class Aves; order Piciformes; family Picidae; genus Dryobates; species Dryobates pubescens. The sequence goes on from NC_071642.1 coordinate 12,326,489, forward strand.
CAGCAAAGGGCCACAGACTGGACACCAGGAAAAACTTTTTCCCAGCAAGAGTGGTCAGACACAGGAATGTACTACCCAGGCATGTGCTGGTTGAGTCACCAGCCCTGGAGGTGTTTAAAGGTCATTTAGATGTGGTGCTTGGGGATATGGTTTGGGGGTGAACTTTGTAGACTTATGGTTAATGGTTGGACTTGGTGATCCCAGGGGTGTTTTGTAACCTGAATGATTCTGTGATTCTTAAAAACCTTCAGGGATGTGACTTCCAGCACTGTTGTTATTATTGGATAGCAGTGCTAGTGAATGACCATGTACATTGCCCCATGATAATATAGATCTTATCTTTGCTTTTCTACAGCATTTTATATCCTCAGCCACTTCTGACAAAACCACAGTAAGTTTGATTTTTAAATCTAAGTGGTTTAGGCTGTACCTGGAAAAACTTTCCACAGATGTTGAACAGAAAGTAGTAGAATATAAATAAATTACCACTGGACAGACAACAAACATAGTTTGGTAAACGAACCTTCTCTCTTTTTGTCTTCCTTCGCTCTACCAGATACTACCTCTGCCTTCCGCTGGATTTGCTGACCTTGAATATGTTCTTCTTGTGGTTAAGTAACTAACAGCAACTCTCTGCTCCTTCTCTTGTCCCATGTACGGGGGAGGGAAGGGAGCGGGGACGGAAGGGAGCAGGGAGGGAGAAGCTGTTGGTAGCCCCCTGGTTTGTCCAGGGGGCTTCTTGTGTTGTTTATGAATTGTACTGATATGTAAATATTGTATATTTTGTACATATTAATTGCATTCCATATTTTAGATTGTAGTTTTGCTTGTAAATACAGCTTCATTTGTTTTCTAACTGAGCTGGTCTGACAATTTTATGTTGGGGGGAATTTTCAACCCATCACACTAAGTATTGCAAAGAAAAAAAAGATGTACAAAGGATGATTCTTCTCAGATAACTTCAGAGCTTTGTTATTTAGATACTTTTTAGGTTATGTGATAATTCATCTTTGTGCTCATCACAGCACAAAGGAGCACAGAGGGACACCAGGGGGCAGAGAACCTCTGCAGCACAAGAGAAAGAGTCACAGTGTAAAGGTGCTACCAAGACTGTAACAGGAAAGCAAACACCCTCAGTGTCCAGGGATGATAACTCTTCAGATGAGTCAAAGGAAGAGGCTCTCTAGAGCCTCAGCCTTCTAGCAGCTCTCAGCTTAGCTTTTGGATTGAGAGAAGGGTATGGGATGGCAGGGAAGAGCGTCTGAGGGTTATGCAAAGCATCTTGTGTGGGTACCTGTGCCAAGGTGTAAGGGCTAACAAATGCCAAGCTGCATTTGCTGGCAAGTAGGACAAGTGATCTGGGAGGCAGGTATCAAAGTGGCCATAAAGCTACTCCAGATGCTCCAGATATCAGGTAATCTGAGAGTTGGCTTCTAGAGACACCATAAGGCCCAAGCCAACTGCTGGAGAGACTGTAAGGTCTGGGGTTACCTGAGAGGCTCATTTACATATTTGTGTCTGTTTATGCCCCAGCTGCAGATGAGAAGATCCACAGGGCAGCCGCTGAGTAGACTGAGTGTGTAAGGCCAGCTACAGAGGGATCCCTCAGGGAGGTCTTTGTGCATGTGGGGAGTTCATGTTGCATGTGTGTCAGTGCCTGCAGCAGCTCTGTGACTTCATGCTGGACTTTCTCAAGCAGTTCCCTGAGATCTTTCTTGAACTGAGGGGCCCAGAACTGAACACAATATTCCAGATATGGCCTCACCAGTAGAAGAGAACCTCTCTTGACCTACTAACACCAGCCCTTCTAATGCACCCCAGGATGCCATTGACCTTCTTGGCCACAAGGACACATTGCTGGCTCTTGGGCATCCTTCTCTCCAGCAGCACCCCCAGGTCCCTTTCCCTTGTGTCATTCTTCAACAAGTCAGTCCCCAACCCCTGTACATGGTACAGGAATCTGCACTGAGGATGTAAGAAGTTATCAGAAGTCCCATGCAGTGCAAGGATCATTAGTGTCTGCGTCTAGTCCTTGAGGCACCCTTCACAGTAAACATGTCTGTGTCATAACCATTGTCTGTGTACCTGTACTAGGAGAACACTGATCATACCTTAGAATACTAGAATGGTTCAGGTTGGAAGGGACCTCAGAGATCATCTACTGCAACTTCCCCATCATGGGCAGGGAACTCTCTTAACTAGACTCAGCTGCTCAACCTGGCCTTGAGCACCCCCAGGAAGGAGGCATCCACAACCTCCCTGGGCAGCCTATTCCAGAGTCCAACCACCCTCATACATAAAGTTCTTTTTTGATTTTCACTTTACAGTTCTGGGTCCCTGACAACTTCAGATGCACACAGGAGAGACATCTACAGATGGGCAGAAGAGTGCCCAGAGAAATACATGGGTGCTGGTTTATAAAATGTGAAGGATCATAGAGAAAAATGTAATTGCTGTAGGGGCTAAGGTGCTCAATAGTCAGTGGCATCTCCAAAGGTGATCCAAACGTCTCAGCCCTAAATTACATTCTGCCGGTTTTGGTTTTCTCTCTACTTTCAGAGCAGCTGAGCCCACACTCATGCCTAAAGCCCTGGCTGTGCACTCTTACAGAGCTGTGTTATGTGCTGGACTTGGCTGCTGGAACTGAATGAAGGAACACAATGCTGTGTGACACCAGTGCTGAGATGGCTCTGTGCAGCTGACCCAGCAGGCAGTGGACAGTTAGGTGCAGCTCTGTCACCAAAGGCTGAGTTTGGAACAGAGGTTGTAAACTTCCTCCAGCCCTTTTCCAGTCAGATCCTTTGTAGAAAAGCAGATGTTTTAGTGGCAACTGACTTATTTTAGGTGTCTACTCTAGGATAAGCTGTCAGCTTTTACTGACAGCACTTTCTGGACACATTTCAGAGGGAGTCTGGGATCTTTAGCGTAAAGGTACAGCTGTGCTGAAGAGGTTTCTGTTTGTCTGCATGAATTCTATCAGCCCTATAAAGAGAATCTTCATTCTCACACTCATTGCAGGCGGAGGGATGTGCTGGTGTTGACACCTGTGACTGTTTGAGGCTGTGCCTTTAAGAAAGGGACAGTGTTGGAACACTCTGGCTGAATGTTTTGGTATAAAAATGAAAACATTCGGATATTCCAAATGAATTTCATTGGTAGAATGCAACTTTAAGTTTTAGTGCAGTGGGAATTTTTCCAGACTGTTCTGCAGTTCCAGCCTGTTCTGCCTTTCCAGCCTGTCTGCTTCTGAGCAAAACTAGCCGGAATGACCTTGAGATGAGCAAAACTAATTCCTGCATGTGCTTTGAAGCCTAATAAGAACTCTCTTCCTTAATAACTGCTTTTTTCTCTCTCTCTAACCTCTGTTGGGGAAAAAGGGAGGTAGGGGGAGCGAGGGGGTACGGGGGGGGAACCCTCCTCTCTGTCTGGAGGAGGGAATTTTGTTGTGTTATTCTCCTTTGCTGTATATTTCTATATATAGTGTAAATACTGTATATATTGTGTTATATATAACCTGCATTCCATATATGCTTGTAAATATAGCTTTGCTTCTCCGACTGAGTTTAGCTGTGGTTTCTTTCTCTGTGGGGGAGGGAGAGCTAGGCTCTCCCTCAATCCACCACAACACCCTGGTTGGCTCCAGTTCTCTGGGAGGGCATCTTCAACAGAGAGATCCTCAATGCTCAATATGTGCAGAAGAACCTGGTCACTGGAGTGGTCACTTCTGCTGTTAAAAGGTACTGTTTGTCATTTATTTCTTCGCATATACTTAATCCTCTCACCTGGCAGCCGTGCTGTAATACTGCTGGTGGAGCTGGAGTGAGAAAGGTTCCAAAAATGGAGTTGTAGAATGGGAGAAGTGTGATTCCAACTTCCTGAGTAAGGCAACTAACTGGCTGTGAAAAAGCAGCAGACATTGCCTTGCTCATGGCAGTACATACCCTTGGAAATGTAACAAGCATTTTGATCCCTCAGGAAGATAATTCCAGCTCCTACTATGTTTCTAACAAGAAGCTGGGGTAAAAAATACAAAATTCTGTGAAAGTAAGAATTTCTATGAGTTTGTACTAGAATTTAGAGTTAAACTATTAGCTCCAGTCAAAGGAACCATGCCATTACAGCTTCTAAGTTCCATAGGAGGCTCCTTCTTGAGGATCTTTAGGAGAGACAGGCAAAGGAGAAGAGGTGGAGGGGTGGCCCTGGATATTAGGGAATCTCTTGATGCCTCAGAACTTGAGGTTGAGGATGAAAGGATTGAGAGCCTGTGGGTTAAAATCAGAGGGAGGCCTAACAAAACTGACATCCTAGTTGGAGTCTGTTATAGACCACCCAACCAGGATGAGGAGGCAGATGAAACATTCTACAAGCAACTGGAGGATGTCTCAAGATCATGAGGTCTTGTCCTTGTGGGTGATTTTAACCTGCTAGACATCTGCTGGGAACTTAACTCAGCAGAGAGGAGGCAGTGCAGAAGGTTCCTAGAGCATATGGAGGACAGCTTCCTGATGCAGCTGTTAAGTGAGCTTACCAGGGGTCAGGCTCTGCTTGACCTGCAGTTCTTAAATAGAGAAAGGTTGGTGGGAGATGTGACAGCAGGAGACTGTCTAGGGTGCAGTGACCATGAGATAGTGAAGTTTTCAGTATGCAGGGAGATAGGGAGGAGCAGTAACAGAACCCTGACCTTGGACTTCCGGAGGGCAAACTTCAGCTTGTTCAAACAGCTTATTCAGGAAGTACCCTGGGCAGCAGCCCTTAAGAACCAAGGGGTCCAGAATGGTTGGAGCTACTTCAAACAGGAGCTCTTGAAGGCACAGGAACTGGCAGTTCCCATGTGCCAAAAGATGAGCTGAAGGGAAGGCTCTGGGCCTGGATGAGCAAACAGCTCTTGAAGGAATTAAGGAGAAAAAAGAGGGCACATCGCCTTTGGAAAGGGGGGAGGCAACTCCAGATATGTTTAAGGATGTTGTTAGGTCATGTAGGAGAAAAATTAGAGAGGCAAAAGCCCAGTTAGAACTTAAGCTGGCCACTTCTGTGAAAGATAATAAAAAGCATTTTTATAAATACATTAATGCTAAAAGGAGGGCAAGAAGAACCTCCACTCCTTATTGGACCTGGAGGGGAACACTGTAACTAAAGATGAGGAAGAGGCTGAGGTTCTAAATACCTTCTTTGCCTCAATTTTCAACAGTAAGGCAGGAGGACTCCAGGATAACTGGCCTCCTGAACTGGGTGATGGGGTCAGGGAGCAGTGTAGTACCCCTGAAATCCACGAGGAAATAGTTTGGGACTTGCTGAGCCACTCGGATCCTCACAAGCCCATGGGACTGGATGGGATCCATCCTAGGGTGCTGAGAGAGCTGGCAGATGTGCTGGTCAAGCCACTCTCCATCATTTTTTAGCAGTCCTGGCTCACTGGAGAGGTCCCAGAGGACTGGAAGCTGGCCTGTGTGGTGCCCATCCACAAGAAGGGCCGGTTGGATGAGCCAGGGAATTCCAGGCCTGTCAGCCTGACCTCAGTACCAGGCAAGATTATGGAACAGGTCATCCTGAGTGCAATCACACAGCACTTAGAGGATGGCCAAGGGATCAGGCCCAGCCAGCATGGGTTTAGGAAGGGCAGGTCCTGCCTGACCAACCTGATCTCCTTCTATGATCAGGTGACCCACCTGGTGGATGTGGGGCAGGCCTGTGGATGTAGTCTACCTGAACCTCAGCAAGGCCTTTGACACCGTCCCCCATAGCAAACTCCTGGCCAAGCTGTCAGCCCATGGCTTGGATGGGAGCACACTGCGATGGGTTAGGAACTGGCTGAAGGCTGAGCCCAGAGAGTGGTGGTGAATGGTGCCACATCCAGCTGGCAGCCAGGCACCAGTGGTGTGCCCCAGGGATCAGTACTGGGCCCCATGCTCTTTAACATCTTTATTGATGATCTGGATGAGGGGATTGAGTCAGTCATCAGTAAATTTGCAGACGACACCAAGCTGGGGGCAGGAGTTGATCTTCTGGAGGGTAGAGAGGCTCTTCAGAGGGACCTGGACAGGCTGGGCAGATGGGCAGAGTGCAACGGCATGAGACTGAACACATCCAAGTGCCGGGTTCTGCACATTGGCCACAACAACCCCAGGCAGAGCTACAGGCTGGGGTCAGAGTGGCTGGAGAATGGCCGGGCAGAGAGGGACCTGGGGGTACTGGTTGATGGTAGGCTGAACATGAGCCTGCAGTGTGCCCAGGTGGCCAAGAGGGACAGTGGCATTTTGGCCTGCATCAGGAACAGTGTGGCCAACAGGAGCAGGGAGGTCATTCTGCCCCTTTACACTGCACTGGTTAGGCCACACCTTGAGTCCTGTGTCCAGTTCTGGGCCCCTCAGTTTAGGAAGGAGGTTGACTTGCTGGAATGTGTTCAGAGAAGGGCAAGAAAGTTGGTGAGGAGAGGCTGAGGGAGCTGGGGCTGCTTAGCCTGGAGAAGAGGATGATTAGGGGAGACCTTATTGCTCTCTACAACTACCTGGAGGGAGGTTGTAGACAGACAGAGGTTGGTGTCTTCTGCCTGGCACCCAGCACCAGAACACGAGGACACAGACTCAAGCTGCACCAGGGGAGTTTTAGGCTGGAGGTTAGGAAGAAATTCTACACAGAGAGAGTGATTGCCCGTTGGACTGGGCTGCCTGGGGAGGTGGTGGAGTCACCATCACTGGATGTGATGTTTAGGAGGAGACTTGCTAGGGTGCTTGGTTGCATGATTTAGTTGATTAGGTGCTGTTGGATGATAGGTTGGACACAATGATCTTGAAGGTCTCTTCCAACCTGGTCTGGTCCATTCCATTCCATTCCATTCCATTCCATTCCATTCCATTCCATTCCATTCCATTCCATTCCATTCCATTCCATTCTGTATTTGGGGTGGAATTATTCTGCTTTCACTGGGCATATGTGAACAGGACACAGTATCCTGTCAAAACACATTAAATAAACAATGTTTAGATGCTTTAGAATTCCCTTAATGTCTTTCTGGTCATCACTACAGAAGGTTCTGGGACTCCCATAGATTCTAAGTCATATTTGAGAAACACTTTTAGCTCTTTAAGGCATATGAGATAAAACTGAAAACTTGTTCTTAGGCTGGTAAATCCCCCCTCTATAGTCTCCACGTTGTTTCATCTCCTGAAATACGTCTGATACCTAGGTTACAAAAAAATCTTTCTGGAGAATGCTATTTGACTACCAAGGAAACATTAGCTTTATTATATAATTATTCATAGACTGATAGAATGGTTTGGGTTGGAAGGGACCTTCAAGACCATCTAGTTTAAGTCCCCCTGCCATGGGCAGTGACACCTCAAGGCCTCATCTCAGGCTTAGATGAGTGACCTTTGTACACTTAAATTAGGGATTGTAAACTTTGCCCTTTCAGTCATGGGGTATAAATCTCTCTAGTTAATAATGTGAAATATGTCCTAATAACAGCATCATAGCAATCTGTAGTAGGAACATTAAAGGTGAGAACCATATATGAAAATACCATGAGATTTTGATCCAAATTCTACACATCACAGACTGTTCACCAGACGGAAAGAAATGAGTCTTGCTCTGAAATTATTAAAACAATGCCTGTTCAGTCATTAAAAAACAAAATCCGGAGCAGAAATCACAGAATCACAGAATGTTAGGGGTTGGAAGGGACCTCTGGAGATTGTCCAGTCCAACCCCTCTGACTGAGCGGGATCACCCAGGGCAGGTCACACAGGAACACATCCAGGTGGAGCTGGAAAGTCTCTGGACTGCACAACCTCTCTGAGCAGCCTGCTCCAGGGCTCCAGCTCTCTCACAGCAAAGAAGTTTCTCCTCATGTTGAGGTGAAACCTCCTGGGTTCCAGTTTGTACCTTGTTGTTCTTTGGTCTATCCCTGGGCACCACCAAAAAGAGCCTGGCCCCTTCATCCTGACCCCCACCCCTCATTTAGAGACTTGATCAGATCCTCTCTCAGCCTTCTCCTTCTGTCACTAAATATCTCAGAACCCATAACTGGTAATCAGCAATTTCCTGGACTCCTGTTGAATTAAATTATCTCCTTTCCCCAAAGAAATTTACTAAATATTTTCAGGAAACAAATGCAGATTGCTGCAACTCTTCTCAGTTCTTTCAGTAGAATCAGGCTCTTCTGCTCAAAATGTTGGAAACGTGAAACACAATTTTGAACTTTCTGGCAAATAGTAAGGGAAAAGTAAAAAATAAAAAGAGAAAGATTTATATAAGAATTTCTTCAATGTTTGAAATAATTTTCCTTCCAAAATCCTAACAGAACTCTTCCAAAACTGTCTCTTATGGTTGAAAATCTCCACTGTTCTCCCTCTTTCCTCCTCAAAACCCAGAAATCTGCATGGGAATGGTTAAAAAATTTCTACTGCACCAGTGTTTGCAGTGAAATATATCACTGAAACTCCTGAAGGAAGGGACATTTTCTATTTCATTTCCACAGAAAATTAATTTCCCTCCATCTTTTCCTCAAAGCCCTTTTCACCTCCTCATTCCTCAGACTGTAGGGAATAGGATTTAGTAAAGGAGTCACCACAGTGTATGAAAGTGAGAGCAGCTTATCACCAGACGCAGAGTAGCTGGACTTTGGCCTCAAATACATGGAGCTACCTGTGCCATAGAAAAGAGTTACAACTAAAAGGTGTGAGGAGCAAGTGGAAAAGGCCTTCTGCTGGCTTTCAGCTGATGACATCTTAATAATCATGGAAATGATGCAGGTGTCTGAATAGATGATGACTAAGAAGGGACCCACAATAGCAAAGACAACCACCACAATGACTTGGATTTCACTTGGGGAAGTGTTACCACAAAGCAGCTCCAAGAGGGGCTGAATCTCACAGAAGTGGCTGATGGCAAGACCACAGAAGGGTAAGCTGAATGTTATGCTGGTGTGCACTAAGCCTACAGCAGACCCACAAATGTAAGCTCCAGCCACCAGGCTTTTGCAGACTGCTGTGCATGGTGACAGTGTAATGCAGGGGGTAGCATATGGTCCCACAACGGTCCAATGACAGGGCAGCCAAGGGGAAACACTCTGCAACTCCAAAGAAAAGGGAAAAACACATTTGCAGTGCACATCCTGCCTTAGAAATGCTGACTGTCCCCACCACTAGATTCTCAAGAATTTTGGGAACAATGACTGCCAAATAGCAGATATCCAAACAGGACAGCTGAGTGAGGAAGAAATACATGGCGGTGTGAAGGGTGTTACCACCATTTATTATCAGAGCAATCACTATGTTAGCCATCAGGGTGAGGATATAAAGAGAAAAGAAGACTACAAAGAGCAGAGAATGCAGGTGAGAGACTTCAGAAAAGCCCAGCAGCTGGAATTCACTCACTGCACTCAGGTTCATCCCTCTGGATACCTCCAGAATTGTTCTCTCTTCACATTAGGGCTCAGCACTTGATGAGGTTCTCAACAGCCAGGCAAACTGTGACATACAATGCACTGAACAGGCAAATGGATGAGGAGAATTTAGAAGTTACCCAGATTTTGAAGAGATCTTCTGAAGAGATTATGAACATTTTAAAAGACAATCAGGCAGCTTTATCTATATAATTTCTCCTCTGCTTCTTGGCTGATTTTTCCTTTCATAGCATTGTTTTTGAAGTTTGCACATTTTTTACTGTCTTCAGACTCTCAGCTACAGTTTTCACCCTGCAGAATAAAAAAAAAAAGTTATAATTGATACCTTTTTATGGACAAATCACTTGAAGATCTAACAGTGTCAGTACATCAGGAGCAGCTTTTGAATATAACAAAGGTAATGTCTCTGTTATTCAAGTGATGTGCTCCAGGGGATGATTGCTGCTCCCAAGATCAGCTGATCTAAATTACCTGGTGACTATATTCATTACTAGGCTACAGAGCAAGGGAATGTTAGAGGCCATTACAGACAGGCTTTGCATGCACAAGAATTTACTTGTAGAATCCAGCTGATGGTATTCAGGCATTCTGGAGTTACCTTGCTGGGAGGGTGGTGGAAGATGAAGAAGAATAAAATAAGTGTCATGGTCTGCAGAAATGCATTCTACTCCAGCACCCTTTGCACTGCTTTGCAGTAAAGCAGAAGAAATTATTTCTCCCAGCACTAGATGCTGTTCACAGAGATTCCCTAATACTGATTGGAGAAATAAAGAGCTTATGGTCACAGGCTGGTTGCTACGCATGGTGTGTGCGTATCAGACTCACAGACATTCTTTCTTGTCTCTCCAGTTGAGACAAGTTGGATCCCTTCCATATAAACCCAGATGTCCCACTGGAACCCTGAGAGCTGTCTTTGGCTTTGAGGTAATTACTGTTAGTTCATAACACACCCAAATGAAGGAGGGACTTGTCACACAGGCTTGTTGTGAGGCTTTCTCCTCAGCACTGGAAGAGGAAGCTCCAACAGGAGGAGTTCAGTCCGCACTCATTTAGGGATATAAATCCAGCTGAGGTAAGGATGGAAGGCTGGGCCAGAAAGGCAGAAAGAAAACAAGTGAGCTCCCATTCATAGCACCAGAAAGAACAGTTCTTGAACTAATACAAAGGCTGAATTGTGCCAGCTTCAGTAGTGCAAAGAACGATCCAGAAGCAATCTAGTACATGTGTTGTAGACCAGCAGAACTCATGATGCAGTTGCTTTTGGTGCTTTCCCACATTAAAATCTGGAACTAATTTTAAACCCATCACACAGTGAACAATCCATCTCCATAGGCAAGGGTGGAACAATTCTTTTGTAACTCAGCAGCTTTTGAAGATCCATGAAGAAGAAAAAGGCTGCTTTAGAGAGCTTGTCCTGTAGGGCTTGGATATGTAAATGCAAACAGCTATGCCCAGAAATAAGAAATCTGTGCCATGGTTATCTCTGCTATGAGTCTCAGAAGCACAACTTCAGGGCCAAAATCACACTACAGAGTTGGAACTTATTTACAGTCTATTTCCAGAAATGTGACTGACCTCACATGCAGATGAATAACTTCATACAGCTGCCTGCCACTGGCTGTCCTTAAATGCTCTATGGAATATTTTGTAGGAAATGATTAAATCATGACTTGAATGAGATCAGTAATTCCACCTCAGCAGACACCCCCAGGGCTGCAGAGGTGTAAGTTCCCTTGTGCTCTATCTCTGGATTAAAGATCATCAAAAGGGTACATTCATTGGTGCTGAGGGAATTGATCTGCTTTGTAACTGCTGAAGGTAAGTACTATGAATGATGCCTCTGCCCATGAGCCTTCCTGAAGGTTTCCTGATATTCTCAGAACTAAGAGACAGGGCTTCTAAGACTTCTTTTTAAGACAATTCATTCACCTGCCTTCAGATATCTAAAATGTAGATGCTTGGTTTTGAGGTATTTGTCTACGAGTTTGTTATGCTCAGTGGCAAGGTCTTCTGCAGAGTGTTGAATCAAAGAGCCAAAGAATGGTTGGGCTTGGAAGGGACCTTCAGTGGTCATCAGGTCCAACTGCCCTGTCAAAGTAGGATCACTTAGGGCAGGCCACACAGGAACATATCCAGGTTGGCTTTCAAAGTCTCCAGAGAAGAAGACTCCACAACCTCTCTGGGCAGCCTGTGCCAGGGCTCCAGCAAAGAAATTTCTCCTCATGTTGAGGCAGACCTTCCTGGGCTCTGGCTTATATTCATTATTCCTTATCCTATTACCAGGGGCCACCAAAAAAGAGCCTGGCCCCTCTTGACACCCACCCCTCAAATATTTGTGGACATTGAACAGATCCTTTCTCAGTCTCCTCCACTCCAGACTAAACAGCCCCAGGGCTCTCAGTCTTTCCTCATAGCAGAGATGCTCCAGTGCCTGTCATCCTTGTAGCTCTCTGTTGGACTCTCTGTGTCTCTCTTGAATTGGTGAGCCCAAAACTGGACACAGTATTCCTGATGTGGTCTCACCAGGGCAGAGTAGAGGGGGAGGAGAACCTCCCTAGACCTGCTGGACACACTTTTACTAATGCACCCCAGGATGCCATTTGCCTTCTTGGCCCATAAGGGCACAGAACTTAGTGTCCACCCAGACTCCAAGGTCTTTCTTTTTAGAGCTGCTTTCCAGCAGGACAACCTCCCTCAGATATGTGAGACTAAGAGTGCTTTAAATTGAACTGTTTCTCCTGTTTGACTAGGAAGGGAAGCACAACAATTGGCTGAGATACTTGACTTTTTCTTGTTGATATCAAAGTTAACCACTGATTATTGCCATTCTTTTGTAGCACAGGTGATTTTGGCAAAATGTTTTCCATGTTATTTTTACAACTGTTTCTTGAGAACCAAAGGCGAAGAACATCAAAACCATGACTTCTGCTTCCTCATTGAGGAACAACAAACAAATACAAGACAGGTGCACAGTTTTGATTGAGTAAATCCACCCTGCAGATTTAGTTTGTGGAACTTCGATTTTGACTAGGGAAAGTCTGGAGAGTGTATTCTCACCCTGCTGTGAGTCCTCTCTGTTGAGTGATCTGGAAGAACTCTTTGAATTGGAACCCTGTGCTGCCATAAGCTTTTGAACAGGTCAAACAGGAGATAGTTTCTGCAGCAGCCCTCGGGACAGGTCAGACAGGACCAGCTGTGAGGAGTGTGGTCTACATCACACCTGGGGAGCATTTGGCATCTGGAGCCTTTGGCAGAGAGATCTAAAGTTGACCTCCAGAGTTTTATAGCTGGTGCTATGGAGGATGCTGCTACACTCTAAAAGAAAAGGGTTGAAATTTCCCCCAACATAAAATTGCCGGACCAGCTCAGATGAAAGCAAATGAAGCTGTATTTACAAGCAAAACTACAATCTAGAAATGAAATGCAATTAATATGTCCAAAATATACAATATTTACACATATATATACAATTTATAAACAACACAAAAAACCCACTGGGCAAAACCAGGAGGTTACCAACAGCTTCCCCCTCCCTGCTCCCTTCCCTCCCCCTGTACACGGGCAAGAGAAGAAAGAAGAAAAGAGTTGCCATCAGTTCTTAACCACACAAAGAATGCATTCAGGTCAGCAGCAGCTAAGCAAGAGCCAGCTGGTATCTGCCAGAGCAAAGGAAGCAAAAAGAGAGTTAATTTACAGAACTACATGTTAGATATCTGTCCAATGGGATTATTTAGACCTTATCATTATTTTCCCTTTTACATCCAATAGTAATTTATTTACATTCTATCACTTTCTGTTCAAGATCTGTGGAAAATCTTCCTAGGCACAGCCTAAAACTACCACAAGGAGACTCCAGCAGCACATAGAAGGGGTTGAGCTGCTCCAGAGGCCAGCATGGATTTATACTTAACTGACCTGAGTGTCTCCTACAGTGAGCTGAGCGGCTGAAGGACCAAGGGAGACTTCAGTAAGGCTTTTCACACTCTAGCCTGCCACATGCAGGCAGACAAGCAAAGCTTGGACTGGCTGGGCACTGCGGTGGGCTGGAAACTTGCTGATCTGCTGTGCTCAGGGGGTTGTGATCAGAGCCTTGAAGTCCAGCTTCAGGCCAGGCATTAGTGGAGTACTCCAAAAGCCAAGATGAGGTGCAGCATCACAGAATATATGACAGAATACATCTGGTTGGAGGAGACCTCCAAGCTCATCCAATCCAACCCGCCACCCAGCACTGAAGAGTCAACACTAAACCATGTCCCTAAGCACCAGGTCCACACAGGGCTTGAACACCTCCAGGGATGGTGTGGTGGTGAGAGAAAGTTCAGTTCTCCCACACACACAAAGAAACCATGGCTTACTCAGTCAGAGAAGCAAAAATGGATAAGCTATATTTACAAGCAGGATGAAGTGCAGATAAATCTATACACAATATCCAGTGTTGACAATATATACAGAAATATACAGCAAAGAACGTAACACAGAAAACCTTCCCTCCTCCAGTGAGGAGGGTCCCCCCAAAACCCCCTTCTCAGGCTGGATGGTAGGAAAAAGTTCTATACAGAAAGAGTGATTGCACATTGGAATGGGCTGCCTGGGGAGGTGGTGGAGTCGCCATCGTTGGAGGTTTTCAGGAGGAGACTTGATGGGGTGCTTGGTGCCGTGGGTTAGTTGTTTGGGTGGTGTTTGATTGGTTGATGGGTTGGACGCGGTGATCTTGAAGGTCTCTTCCAACCTGGTTTATTCTATGTATTCTATGTATTCTATGTATTCTCCCTTCCTCCCTTTTTTCCCAAAAAGGGTTAGAGAGAGAGAGAAGTAATTATTAAGGAGGAAATTCTGTTAGTTAAAAGCATGTGCTAAGCAGAGAATTCGTTTCTTAGCTTGTTAGCTCATTAGCTCGTTAGCTCAAGGTCAACTCCAGCACAAAGGAAAGACAGAAGCTGCTCATGCAGACTGGAACAGAGAGACTGAACTGACCGAGACTCAAACTGAACTAAAATTTAAAGTTGCATTCTACCAATCTACCAATGAAATTCATTTAGAATATCTTTGTTTTCCTTTTTACACCAAAACATTCAGCCAGAGTGTTCCAGTAACTGTCCTTTTCGTAAAGGCACAGCCTAAAACTGTCACAGATGGAGACTCCAGCAGTGCCCTGGGCAGCCTGTTCCAATGTCTGAGAGCCCTTCCAGTGAAGAAATATTTCCTGACTTCCATCCTGAACGTCCTCTGGTGCAGCTTGAAACCATTTCTTCTGGTCTTGTTATGTAACACTAAGGAAAAGTGGCTGCCCCCTCCTTACTTCAAGTACTATTTAACTATTACTACTATTAATAAATACCATTTAACTATTAATACCTTTTAACCAGGTACTGTTTAACCTCCTTATCTGGATGATAGGACAGAGTGCATCCTCATCAAGTTTGCTGACAATGCAAAGCTGAGAGAAGTGCTGGTCTGTGGAGAAGGCTGCTGCAGCTTTGGTGTGGAGGAGATGTTGTCCTTGCAGGCTGTGCTGTCCTCTGAGGCGCCTCTTCAGCTCCATGAGTTGTAGCAGGCAGAACTTAGGACACGGAGAGAGGGTTGGTCTGCTTCTTGGTCTGCTTCTTTCAGGCTTCATGGTGATGTCTCTGTCATTTTTCTCTCCTGGTATTCTCTCCATTTTTCTTCAGAGCAGCATTGCCCTGGCCTTTTCCTTCTCTTACGTTTTCCTTCTCCTGAGACAGTAGTTGCTCAGATCTTTTATACAGTTTTTAGGTGTGTGTATATTCCAGAGAGTATGGATAGCAGTGGCCTCTGCCCATTATTTCCAGGGCAGCTGCAGCCAAAGCACATTGACAGAGTATCAAAATCAAGGCAAGAAAAACTTAAGGGAAAGACTTAGTGTGCTTTTCTCCTCACTACAGACCAGGCAGTTCACATGCTGGAAGTGTGTGGGATAAGCAATATCTGCTTTGTGAAGCATTCAGCATAATCGTTTGCACCATATATGATCTCCTGATTTGTTTAGGACTTACCAGCTCAGGTTTTCCAGGTGTGCATCTGGCATTTTAATTCCTGCAATGAGCAGTGGACCAGATTCTGACCTACCCAAGTCCTTTTAAGGACTCTTGTGTCTTTCTCATCCCTTGTACAAACAGGCTCAAACTAATATTGTCCTGTGGCACTTAAGGAAATTAAAAGGGAGGGGAAGCTTGTTATCTCTAATTATCTCTCCAGGTGCTAATTTATAGGTATAATTGCACATAGTAGAAACAGAGTCTGGAATGAGATCAAGAGAATAAAGACCACAAAAGATCCTACATTTGTCATTCTCTTTACAGAATAAGAAGTGTTCTTGCTCTAAACCTCACCAGGAAGACAAGAGGAGGGAGGAATCACATTGGCTTAAATGTTTGGGAATTCAGCAGTTTTATTCTGAATAAAAAGAAACAAACTGAGGGGGGGTGGTGCTGGTTTTATTTTAGACAAAACATCTCTTTCAGTTTACTGATTTATAGAATGGTGTGTGTAGGAAAGGACCTTAAAGACCACCCAGTTCCAACCCCCTCACCATGAGCAGGGACACCTTCCACCAGCCCAGGCTGCTCAAGGCCTGATTCCTTCCTTTCCCTTCCCTTCCCAAACCTTCCCTTCCCCAACCTTCCCTTCCCAAACCTTCCCAAACCTTCCCTTCCCAAACCTTCCCAAACCTTCCCTAACCTTCCCGTCCCAAGTGTTCCTTTTCCTTTCCAAACCTTTTCTCTTGCTGGAAGAGGACAAGAACAAAAGCACAGCACACCCCAAGGCCTCAAACTTCTCTATGGCAGGGTCAGAGCCAGTTTTCTGTTATTTTGCTCCCTGAAATTCTCCAAGGCTGATGCTAACAGCTGCAGGTCCCCTTGGTTATGAGGTGAAGCCTGATCTTCTCCAAGCCCTTAGCTCACTGATCTCCCTGAGCTCAGGCCCCACTGAGCACCTGGCTGCCCTGCACAGGATGCAGCACATGAGGGGTAACCAGGGGGCCATGCCCAGTCAGCAGGGATTCATGAAAGGCAGATCCTGCTTGAGCAACCTGATCTCCTTCCCTGACAGGGCGAGTGGATGGGTGCCAGGCTGTAACTGTTGGCTGGGCTTTAGCAAAGCCTTTGGAAGAGCCTCCTGCAGCATCTTCCTGGAAAACCTGGCTGCACCTGGCCTGGGTGTGTGGACACTTGGCTGGGTAAACAGTGTCTGATGACCAAGCCCAAAGAGGATGCTCTCTGCCTGCCCCAGGAAGGTCCTTGGGTGCTGGTTGTGGGCGACTGCTTCCACAGCATGGCCAGCAGCACAGCCATGTTGGAGCCGATGGTGCAGGAGGGCTCCTGGCAGCAGCTGGCGAAGGCCTCGGAGCAGGACAGCAGGAGCTGGATCTTGTCATGGCAGATTGGTCATGGGCTCCAATATGGTCATTGAAGACATTTCTTATAGCATCTGAGGGTCCTTTTATACATGCCCAAAGATGTAACCCATGATGAAAGATACAAACCCCAGAGCTGTACCAATGAGCTCATTCTAACACAACTGACATCACAGATGGGTAAAGGTAACAGGTCTTGCAGCTACACTCAAAGAAACAAGCATAGCTTCCTTTCCACTTAGCTTACAAGGTCAAGACTGGCTTGGATAGTTGATGCTTTTAGACAGACGCCAGCAAGGTTTGATCCCACAGTTTCAGGCCCCAAAATACAACTCTTCTTTGCTTTGTCTCATCTCTTAAAGGGAACTCAGAAACTACTCGTTGCAGTTCCCACGGGATCTCAGCAGGTTTAAGCTGCTGCTGGCTGTCCTTGGCCTTCTGGAAGTCCTTGGTGGAGATCAGCACCCATGAGTCTGTCACGTAGGTGCGGAAGGCACTGGAGGCCACAGTGTCCCTCAGCTTGAGGAGCGCTGTCAGAGAACTTGAGGGTCATGGGGAGGCTGCTGGAGGACTCCACCAGAATGGCCCCCATCTGCTGAGCGAATGTGCCAGTCACCATGCTACCTGCTGGAGAGCCAGGAGGGAAAGGGGTTAGGGAGCACCTCAGGGAGCAGGGGGCAAAGGACACCTCAAGTGCTCAAGGGACACCTTGGATGGTCAAGGGACACCTCAAATGGCCAAGGGCTGTGCTCCACCTCAATCAATCAGAGCTCACCAACAGCTCAGTGTCTTTAAGGAGGTGTGAGGATGGAGGCCATAGGAGCATGACCAAGCTGCCACAGTGCCAGGAGGAGGCTCCTGAAAGTGTTGTGGATGTCCCCACTGTGCCCAAAGTGAAGGGGCCAGGGCAGGGGCCAGGCTGGATGGGGGCAGGTGGGATGGAAAAGGGTCAGAGTGGAAGGGCAGTGAAGATGTGACAGGGCCCCAGGCCTGCAGAGATCTCTTCTGGCTGTCCAGAAGAGAGAGCTCTGCTTGAGACACAGGGCCAGCCTGAGAGGAGAGACAAAGCCTCAGCAGAACCCTGCCCCTCAAACCTTCAGCTGGGAGGTGCAAAGATGGAGAGGAGCTGGCACTGAGTGCTGCCAGCCCTGTCCTGGGCTGATCCCCAGCAGCGTGGGCAGCAAGGAGAGGGAGGGGATTCTGCACCTGTGCTCTGCTCTGCTAAGACCCTCCCTGCAGTGCTGGCTCTCAGGGCAGGTCTCAGCTATGTCTGCTTTTGCTCTCTCCCTTTGGGGTGAAGACCTCAGAGGAGCAGAGCACCCAAGCTGCTTGGACAGGGTGAGGTGTTTGGATGGGATCTGCAGGACCTTCTGCTTTTGTGGACATGTTCCCAAGGGCAGGCCTAGGCAGAGAACTGGGAGTTTGGTGGCTTTGAAGGCCCACAGCTGTGGGAACTTGATCACATAACAGGCACAGGAGTGCTGGAGGAGCTGGGGAGGGATGGATCTGGTTTTGCTACCTGGTGGGTGTTTTGGTGGCCAGAAGCCATGTGTTGCTTCCAGCCTGAAGGTAACTTGCAGGGAGACCAGTGGAAGTAGGCTACCTTGACCTTAGCAAGGCTTTTGACACTGTCTCCCATAACATCCTTGTGAGCAAGGTCAGGAAGTGTGGGGGAGAAGAACAGACTCTCAGATAGATTAGGAACTGGTTATACACTAGGCTCCAAAGAGTGGTGGTCAGTGGTGCCAAGTCCAGCTGGAGAGCTGTGACCAGTGGAGTCCCCCAGGGATCAGTGCTGGGTCCAGTCCTGTTCAACATCTTCATCAATGACATTGATGAGGGGACAGAGTCTGCTCAGCAAGTTTGCTGATGATACCAAATTGGGAGGCTTGGCTGAGACACCTGAAGGCTGTGAGGCCATTCAGAGTCTTGGACAGACAGAGCAGGGCAGAGAGGAACCCAAGGAGGTTCAACAAGGACAAGTGCAGAATCCTGCAGCTGGGAAGGAAGAATAAACTGCAGCAGCACAGGCTGGGAGGGGATCTGCTGGAGAGCAGCCCTGGGGAGAAGGACCTGGGAGTGCTGGCTGCCAACAAGTTCTGCGTGGGACATCAATGTGCCCTGGGGGACAAGAAGGCCAATGGAGTCCTGGGGTGCATTCAAAGGAGTGTGTCCAGCAGAGCTAGGGAGGTTCTCCTCCCCTTCTACTCTGCCCTAGTGAGGCCCTGCATGGAATATTGCATCCAGTTCTGGGCTCCCCAGTTGAGGAGGGACAGGGATCTGCTGGAAAGAGTCCAAGGGAAGGCTGCAAAGATGCAGAAGGGACTGCAGCACTGCCTGGTGAGGAGAGGCTGAGAGCCCCGGGGCTGTTTAGTCTGGAGAGAAGACTGAGAGGGATCTGATCAATGTCTATCAGTATCTGAGGGCTGGGGGTCAAGAGGGAGGGGACCCTTCTTTCCTCTTCCCTCCACCCTTTTCAGATGAAGGTGTGTCCCTCCAAAGTGACCACAATAAATTGTGGCTGATTTCTAGCAGGACAACTGCTCTGCCTCTCCCTTTCCAAACTGGAGTGAGCCATTTCTAACTTCATAAACAAAGAATTTTGCTGCCTTTCTTAAAACCCATACACCTGTGCTGCAAAGTGAGAATGACATTGATTATTTTTCTGCTAAAATTACTCTCCCTGCAGGTAGTGTTTTCCTTTAAAGAGTTTGTTCTGGGAGGGAGGGAGGAAGGGAGGGGAGGGGAGGGAAGAGAAGGGAAGGGAAGGTTTGGGAAGGGAAGGTTTGGGAAGAAGGGAGGAAGGAAGGGAGGGAGGGAGGAAGGGAGGAAGGAAGGAAGGAAGGATGCAGATAGTGCCTCTATGGGTTGGCACATGCAGGATATCCCAGCATGGTGCCATACTCACCCACAGACTCCGTGCAGCCCTGCAGCTCAATGCCATCCTCCTCCTCATATGTGGCAATGTCTGCCCCCAGCTTGAGGATGCAGTCTGAGAATCACAGAATCACCAAGTTTGGAAGAGACCTCAAAGATCATCAAGTCCAAGCTGTCACTAACGACCCCATGACTAAACCATGGCACCAAGTGCCATATCCAATCCCCTCTTGAACACCTCCAGGGATGGTGACTCCACCACCTCCCTGGGCAGCACATTCCAATAGTGAACGACTCTCTCTGTAAAGAACTTTCTCCTCACCTCCAGCCTAAACTTCCCCTGGTGCAGCTTGAGACTGTGTCCTCTTGTTCTGGTGCTGGTTGCCTGGGAGAAGAGACCAACCCCCACCTGGCTACAACCTCCCTTCAGGTAGTTGTAGAAAGCAATAGGGTCCCTCCTGAGCCTCCTGTTTTCCAGGCTAAGCAACCCCATTTCCCTCAGCCTCTCTTCACAGGGCTGTGCTCCAGACCCCTCCCCAGCCTCATTGCCCTTCTCTGGACATGTTCAAGTGTCTCAATGTCCTTCTTAAACTGAGGGGCCCAGAACTGAACACAGGACTCAAGGTGTGGCCTAACCAGTGCAGAGTACAGGGGCACGATGACCTCCCTGCTCCTGCTGGCCACACTATTTCTAATGCAGGCCAGGATGCCATTGGCCCTCTTGGCCACCTGGGCACACTGCTGGCTCATGTTCTGCTGCTGTCAATCAGCACCCCTAGGTCCCTCTCTGTTTGGCAGCTCTCAACCACTCTGACCCCAGCCTGTAGCTCTGCCTGGGGTTGCTGTGGCCAAAGTGCAGCCCCTGGCACTTGGATTTGTTGAATGCCATCCTGTTGGCCTCTGTCCATCTGTCCAGTCGGTTGAGGTCCCTCTGCAGAGCCCTTCTGCCCTCCAATAGATCAACTCCTGCCCCCAGCTTGGTGTCATCTGCAAACTTGCTGATGACTGACTCAATCCCCTCATCCAGATCATCAATGAAGATGTTAAAGAGGATGGGGCCAAGCACTGATTGCTGGTGTGGCAGGTGAAGTTTAGAATAGAATAGAATAGAATAGAATAGAATAGAATAGAATAGAATAGAATAGAATAGAATAGACCAGGTTGGAAGAGACCTTCAAGATCATCGCGTCCAACCCATCAACCAATCCAACACCACCCAAACATCTAACCCATGGCACCAAGCACCCCATCAAGTCTCCTCCTGAAAACCACCAATGACATAGAGCAGGAGCAGACAGGACTTCCACAGCTCTAAGACCCAGGTCAAAAACAGTGTAGCAAACCTTCTTGCGCTTGGAGCCCTGTTCTAGGCATGTTTTGGGATGAAATCTCACCGATTCAATCCTGGCAGTGGAGAACATACAAAGCTAGGCTGGAGGTGAGGAGAAAGTTCTTCCCAGAGAGAGTCGTTCATCATTGGAATGTGCTGCCCAGGGAGGTGGTGGAGTCACCATCCCTGGAGGTGTTCAAGAGGGGATTGGATGTGGCACTTGGTGCCATGGTTTAGTCATAAGGTCTGTGGTGACAGCTTGGACGATGATTTTTGAGGACTCTCCCAACCTTGGTGATTCTGTGATTCAGAGATTCTGTGATTCAGTTCAGTGATTTTAGACCTCAGGCACCAGGATCTCGCCTAGAAGAGAACCAGTTCAAGGGATTTTAGACCTCAGGCACCAGGATCTGGCCTAGAAGAGAACCAGTTCAAGGGATTTTAGACCTCAGGCACCAGGATCTGGCCTAGAAGAGAACCAGTTCAAGGGATTTTAGACCTCAGGCACCAGGATCTCGCCTAGAAGAGAACCAGGGAAGTTGCCTGTCAGACACCAGTCTCCATTCTGCTTTGGCACAGGCCACACTGCACTGGTGAAAGGGGAATGAGTTTTGCTGACCACTTTCTGACTCTCCAACTGACAAATCAGATTCTGAATGGGCACCAAAGAGTCAGGGCTGGTTCTGTATTGTCTGGGATGCACAAACTGAGAAGCAACCGGCAATCTAATGTCCTCTCTTACGTTGTCCCACAACTGCTGATTCATCATAAAGCTCAGGTCTGATGGACAGCTGCAATTTTCCTCCATCAGTTTCCACAGATGCTACTCCAAAAGCCCCTTTGTAACCTTTAGGGTCTTTGAAATGCCCTTCTCTCAGCAAATCCATGCCCAGAATACAAGGTGAGTCAGGTCCTGTCACAACAGGATGCTTCTTTCACTCTTTACCAGTCAAGAGGGCATCCAAGGGCCAACCAGGGGTCAAAGGGGACAAGGGGGACAATGGAAGAGGTCAGAAGGTCACCAGGGCCAGGAAAGGGACCAAGAAAGGATGTCAGGAGGTCACCAAGGAAGGGTTTGGGGTCCTGGGGGGTCAAGGGAAAAGGGTCAGAGGGGTGAGGGGTCATGGTCTGTTGGGGGAAAGTAGGAGGTCAGGGATGAAAAAAGGACCATGAAAAGAGATCACCAAAGGAAGGGCTCGGAGTCAGAGGTCACCACTGTTGGTGGTAGCTTGGTGAGCAGAGCAGCTGTAGATGATCACGGTCAGGAAGGTGACCAACTGAGGGACGGAGACCAGGCGGGAGGGGACATCTGTGGAGGGGTCACCCAGGGGGCAGGACCCCAATGTGACCCCAAAATGACCCCAAGTGGCCAAAAATGACCCAAAATTATCCCAAAATGATCCCAGAGTGGCACCAAGTGACACAAAATTATGCCAAATGACCACAAAGTGACTCCGAAGTGACCCCAAATTGACCCTAAATGACCACAAAGTGACCACAGTGACCCCACATGACCCCAATTGACCCAAAATGACCCCTAATTGCCCCAAATTAGCCCCAAATTGACTCAAAATGAACCCTAATGAACCCAAGTGACCCCAAATTGTGCCAAAGTGAACCCAAATGACACAAAGTGACCCCAGATGACCCCAAATGAACCTAAATGACTGAACTCAAATGACCTAAAGTGGCCCCAAAAGGGTGGGTGGGTCATGGGTTGGGTTGTCTGTCTCAGCAAGGTGAGAGGTTGTTCTTAGGGTTAGGGTGTGTAGGGTGCTCTAATAAATATTTGGGGTCCGCTCCAAGGATTTTTGGGGTCCCTCCCCCTTCCCCTCACCGATGGATGCCAGAGCACTGGATGCAGAGTGATGCCCAGGTTGATGCTGGCCCAGGCAGGGGCAGCAGCTCTACAGTCGCAGCAGTTCCTGTTCCCGGGGACCCCCCAAAACCACCTCCAGCACCTCCAGTTCTGGGGCACCCCCCCCCAAACCCTCTGCACCCCAAAACTGACCAAGGATGTTCAGGGGGCTGCAGGGAAGAGAAGGTTTTAAAGGGGGGAAGGAAGGGCTATTTGAAACACATTCCCCCCCCCGCCCCGATGATTTTTGTGGTCCCAAATCCCCACCCTCTCTAGGATGGTCCTGAGGTCCCTAAGATGATTTTTGGTGTCCCCACTCCCCCCGAGGTGATTTAAGGGTCCCCCAAGATGATTTTTGGGGTCCCAAACACCTTCCTGGGTGTTCCTGGGTGAAGGCTGAAGTGATGCAGGACTGGAGGGTGCTCAGCCACGCCCTCCGCTGGCCACTGAAGTCAGCCTGCAGCACACAGCACCTGGTGGTGGGGTGTGACCGTTTTAGCCTGTGCCTTTAAGAAAGGGACAGTTGCTGGAACACTGGCTGAATGTTTTGAAAACAAAGATAAGTCTAAATGAATTTCATTGGTAGATAGGTAAAATGCAACTTTAAGTTTTAGTTCAGTTTGCATCCCAGTCAGTTCTGTTCTGTCTGTCTTTTCAGCCTGTCTGCTTCTGTCTCTCTGAGCATCAGCTGCGGGACGGAGTTAACCTTGAGCTAATAGATAAGAAAAGTAATTCTTGCATATGCTTTGAGCTAACAGAATTTCCTCCTTAATAATTACCTTTTCCCTCTCTCCAATCCTTTTTGGGAAAAAAGGGAAGTGTGGGGAGAGAGAGGGGCACAAGGAGGGGGGACCCTCCTGCCTGGAGGAGGGAGTTTTGTTCTGTATTACGTTCTTTTGCTGTGTATTTCTGTATAGATTGTAAATACTGTATATTGTGTATATATTTTACTGCATCTCATCCTGCTTGTAAATATAGCTTTAATTCATCTCTGCTTCTCCGACTGAGTTAGCCATGGTTTCTTTGTGGGGGAGGGAGAACTGAACTTTCTGTCACCACCACAGGGGGACATGGAGTGGACCGGGAGGGACTGGGAGGGGATTGGGATGGGTTTGAGAGGGACAGGGAGGGTATTGGGAGGTGTCCTGGGAGGTCTTGGAGGGGTTAATTTTAGGAGGGGTCTTGGGTGGGGGTTAATTTGGGGAAGTCCTAGGGAGTCTTGTGGGGTCTGGGGGGGAATCCTGGGTGGCTTGGAGGAGGTCTTGGTGGGGTGTAATTTTAGGAGGCTTTAATATAGGGAGGGGTCTTGGGGTAGTGGGGGTCCTGAGGAGCTTGGAGGAGGTTCTTAGGAGGGGGGGTTGGTCCTTAGGGGTTTAATTTAGGAGGGCTTGGAGGGGGCCGGTAATTTGGGCATGGGTCTCTCACCGGGAGCAATTGGGGCTGGTCTCTTGCTTCCCATCTCCTCCAGCGTGGTCCCATAGATGCCACTGAGGCTGCAGTTCCCCAGCTCACACATCAGCTGGGGGCGGTTGGGAGGAGGGGATGCAGGGGGAGGTTAATTTGGGGGTGGGAGTCCCCAAAGTGTCCTTTAGAGGACGGGGAACCCCCCTCCAACCCCCCCCTCCAGACCTGTCCTCCACCCCCCCCAATCCACCAACCCCAGTCCCTCGTGGGGTCACTGTTGGCCCATAAACCACGCCCACCGGTCCAACAGACCACGCCCACCACCCCAGCCTGGAGTGGATGGGAAAGAATTAGGAGGGACCCTGGGAGGAACTGGGTCGGACTGGGAAGCAGTAGGAGGGAGAGGGAGAAGGCAGGGGGCGTGGGAAGGTTAGGGTTAGAGGTCTCCCACTGTTCCTGGGAGCCCTGGGAGAACACTTCGTGAGGGTGGGAGCAGAGCCCTGCCGAGCGCTGCACACCCACCCCAGCCCTCGCCGCTTGCTTGCTCCCCCGCCGCCGCTTCCCAATCTCCCCTCACCGCTCCCTGCTGCTTCACCGTTGCCCCCCGCCCGCTGCCCCCCACTCACAGATCCACGGCAGAGTCCTGCAGCTGCCACACAACAACTCCAAGTCCAGCCGGCAGGCTCCACGCTACTGAGGGCGGAGCCGACGGGGTGAGGTCTGTGCCATCTTGGTGAGGGCGGGCGCCGTCGCGGGCAGGGTGGCGCCATCTTGGAGAGGGCAGTGCCGTACAGCGGACGACAGTGCCACCCTGGTGCCCCGAGACCCGTTTACAGGTACCCCGTCCCCCTTTCTCACCTTC
Source organism: Dryobates pubescens (assembly GCF_014839835.1). Lineage (NCBI taxonomy): Eukaryota > Metazoa > Chordata > Aves > Piciformes > Picidae > Dryobates > Dryobates pubescens. Next base: position 12,351,598 of record NC_071642.1, read on the forward strand.
TAAAGCCCTTTAGGTGCCCCCAGCTCTCCTTTGCATACGAGGAGAGACATGGCTGGGTGGTCCCGGGACATCATGGACACTGAAAACCAGAGTGAGACCTCCCCAAATCCTGTGAGACCTCAAAACCTGGAACTCCACAGAGACCCCTAACCCTGACAGCACCCCCGCACCCCCAGCAACTTCGGGTCCCTACAGAGACCCCCCCAGGAGACCCTCCAGAGGGTCCTAGACACCTGAAACTCCTCTAGATACCTTTCCCTGCCTCCAAACCCTCCAGAGGCCACTCACAGCCTTACCAGCAGGTGGCAGCAAGCAGTACCTGGCTGTGCCCAACTAACCCTAACTCTCCAACTAAAATACCCCCAGGAGAGCCTCCATTGGTCCCCCAATGCCCCTGCATGCCCCCAAATTCCCCTGTGATACACCCACATCCACCACAGATGCCAACACACCGCATTAAGAGGGGTGGCAATACTGACCAGCTAGGGACATCTCTTGCTCCTATGAATGGTTAGCAGCTCAGATGGCCTCCAGCCAGAGGATTTCTCAATCAAATTATTAAAAAAATATAAAAATAGTGGATTTTCCTATGTGAGTGTTGTGATTTTTTTTTTTTTTTCATTTATAGAAACAAATTTTATATTTCAAAACCCCCGTGGCTCTGCTCAGGATGTGCTTTTATCTTCTGGGAGACATTCCAGATAACAGAGGAAATACGGGGGGCGGGGGGGGAGGTGGCGTTTCATGTCCAAGGCTTTATGCATACAAATCACTGCCATGATGCATGCTACTTACCACCAAATTTATTTTTCCATATGAGCTCTCTTCAGGACAGTGAAAAAATGAGCCTTGTAACTCCAGGCTCAAAACATTACTCTCAAAAGATCCATGCAGTTTTATGCTGTTACAAACTGCTTGATTCTGAGATGAGTAGAAAATAATCAAAACAATGAGGGATAGAACCTAACGAGAAGAGCCTAGCACCAGATTCCTTTTTAAATTTGATCTCCCTTCTGACAGAATCAAAAAGAGCCTTGAAATTCTTCCATGCACCTTGCCTCTGTTAAGAGTTCTATGCAGCTGCAAACAGCTGTATTGTGAGGCAAATCGAAACTAATTAAAACATTGTTGGGGTAAAACGTAAAGGGAAAAGCCTACCACCAAATTACTTTTTCCATTAGATCTCTCCTATCGAGAGAGGCAAAATAAGCCTTAAAATTCTGGCCTACCTCGTTCCTGTATTGAGCTGCATGCTGTTCTATGCAGTTTCAAACTCCTTCATTCTAAGACTAAGAGAAACTACTCAAAATATCGTTGGGAGAAAAGCCTACCACTAAATTCCATTTTCCACTTGATCTCACTTCTAGAAAGAGTCAAAATAAGGATTTGAATTCTGGCCTGCGCTATCCTACGCTGAGATACATGCTGTTCTATGGAGATGCAAACTCTGCATTTCTGAGACAATTCGAATATAACCAAAACATTGTTGGGGTAAAATCTAAAGGGAAAAGCCTAGCACCAAATTGCATTTTCCATATGACCTCCCTTCTGGTGGGAGTGAAAATGAGCATTTGATTTCTGGCCTACCTCTTTCCCGTGCTGAGATACATGCTGCATTGTGCAGTTGCAAACGGCACTTTTCTAGGAAAAATGCAATAAAACCAAAGCATTGTTGGGGCAAAACCTAAAGGGAAAAGCCTAGCAGCAAATTCCATTTTCCATATCATCTCCCATCTGGTGTGAGTGAAAATGATCCTTTGAATTCTGGCCTGCCTATTAACTGTGCTGGGATATATGTGATTCAATGCAGATGCAAAAAGATTGATTTCGAGTTTAATCGAAACCACTCAAAACATTGTTAGGGTAAAGCCTAAAGGGAAAAGCCTAGCAGCAAATTCCATTTTCTAAATGATCTCCCTTCTGGTGGGGGTAAAAATGATCATTTGATTTCCTGCATTAATCTCGACATTAAGCATTTTGCATCTGCAGCACAGGAAAGAGGTAGGCCAGAATTCAAATGCTCATTTTGATTGACTCAAGAAGGCAAATCATTTGGAACATGCAATTTGGCGCTAGCCTTTTCCCTTTAGGTTTTACCCCAACACTGTTTTCATTCATTTCGATTAATCTTGAAATCAAGCATTTTGCATCTGCAGAGAACAGCATGTATCTCAGCACAGGAAAGAGGTAGGCCAGAATTCAAAACCTCATTTTAACTCATTCCAGAAGGCAAATTATTTTGAACATGCAATTTGGTGCTAGCTTTTTTCCTTTAGTTTTTACCCCAACAGTGTTTTGGTTATATTCATATTGACTCAGAAACATGCAGTTTGCCTGGGCAGATTACAGCATGTATCTCAGCACAGGAAAGAGGTAGGCCAGAATTCAAATGCTCATTTTGAGTGACTCCAGAAGGCAAATCATTTGGAACATGCAAATTGGTGCCAGCCTTTTCCCTTTATGTTTTACAACAACAATGATTTCATTAGTTTCGATTAAACTCGAAATCAAGCATTTTGCATCTGCAGAGTACAGCATGTATCTCAGCACAGGAAAAAGGTAGGCCAGAATTCAAAAGCTCATTTTGACTGATCCCAGAAGGCAAATCATTTGGAACATGCAATTTGGTGCCAGCCTTTTCCCTTTAGGTTTCACCCAACACTGTTTTCATTAGTTTCGATTAATCTCGACATCAAGCATTTTGAATCTGCAGGGTACAGCATGTATCTCAGCACAGGAAAGCGGTAGACCAGAATTCAGATGCTCATTTTGTTTCATTCCAGGGGGTTAATCATTTGGAACATGCAATTTGGTGCTAGCCTTTTCCCTTTAGGTATTACACCAACACTGTTTTCAATATTTTCGATTAATCTCGAAGTCAAGCATTTTGCCTGGGCAGATTACAGCATGTATCTCAGCACAAGAAAGAGGTAGGCCAGAATTCAAAAGCTCATTTAGACTCATTCCAGAAGGCAGATCATTTAGAACATGCAATTTGGTACTAGCCTTTTCCCTTTACGTTTTACCCCAACAATGTTTTCATTAGTTTCGATTAATCTCGACATCAAGCATTTTGCATCTGCAGAGTACAGCATGTATCTCAGCACAGGAAAGAGGTAGGCCAGAATTCAAATGCTCATTTTCACTGACTCCAGAAGGCAGATCATTTGGAACATGGAATTTAGTGCTAGCTGTGGGATTGCCAGCTATGAGCGGTGTGAGCAATCCGGCAGTGTAGGCCTAAGGCCTGACATGGTGGTAGGCCATGCTCAGCGTAAGTGCAGAGCCAGCTACCAGTATGCCAAAACAGTGCTGTGCTTGCAGCACTGTAACTAAAACAAGACGCTGGTAGCTAGAAACATAGCAAGTTATCTTGGGACAACAGGACATGCACCTGCATCAACAAACCTCGTGTGTCATCCGTAGTTGGATCAATAATCTACAATAGTGTGATGTGTGGTCACTCATAGGGGACCAATGAGTCCATGCCAACAAGGCACACCAAGTTTATATAAATTGTAGCAGTTTCCTTGCTACGCACTTCTTTTCCTGCCTGTCCTGTCTCCTCTCCTTCCATGCTTTACTGCACCATGCTTTCACCATAGGCCTGAGCCATAGGCCTGCAATACTGGAACAATAAAGGATCAATACCCGATCATATTGGTCAGCCGTATTGATTCCAATCACCTCTGTCGTTGCCAAATCTGGTTAAAGGCCTATAATTCCCTGGCTCATCCAACCGACTCTTCTTGTGGATGGGCACCACGTTGGCCAGCTTCCAGTCTTCTGGGACCTCTCCAGTGAGCCAGGACTGCTGGAAAATGATGGAGAGCGGCTTGGCCAGCTCATCTGCCAGCTCTCTCAGCACCCCAGGATGGATCCCATCTGGTCCCATGGACTTGTGGGGATCCAAGTGGCTAAGCAGATCACCAACTACCCCATTCTGGAACAGAGGGAAACTATGCTGCTCCCTGACTTCTTCTGCCAGCTCTGCAGGCCAGCTGTCTGGAAGACATTCTGTCCTGCTAGAAAAAATTGAGGCAAAGAAGGTGTTAAGTAACTCTGCCTTCTCCTCATCCTTTGTTACAACATTCCCCTCTGTGTCCACCAAGGAGTGGAGGTTGTCCCTGCCCTTCCTCTTGCTATTCATGTATTTATAGAAGGACTTTTTGTTGTCCTTCAAACAGAGGCCAGCCTAAGCTCCAAATGTGCTTCTGCCTCCCTAATTTTCTTCCTACAAGACCTAGCAACATCCTTAAACTTTTCATGGGTTGCCTCCCCTTTCTTCCAAAGATGATACACCCTCTTTTTGTCCCTTAGTTCTTTTAGAAGCTCATCACCCATCCAGGCTGGCCATCTGCCCCGGGGCTCATCTCCGGCACATTGGGACAGCCTGTTCCTGCGCATTCAAGAGTTCCTCCTTGAAGTAGTCCCAGCTCTCCTGGACCCCTTTGTTTCTAAGGGCTGTTTCCCAAGGAACCTTCTGAGTTAGTTCCTTGAGTAACCTGAAGTCCGCCCTCCGGCAGTCCACAGTGGAGGTCTTCTTGCTGCCCCTCTTAGCTTGCCTGAATACTGAAAATTCAATTATCTCGTGGTCGCTGGCCCCTAAACAGCCTCTGACCACCACATCCCCACCAGCCCTTCCCTGTCGGTGAAGAGGAGGTCAAGCATAGCCTTGCCCCTGGTAGGCTCATGCAGCACCTGGGATAAGAAGCTGTCCTCCATGCACTCTAAGAACCTCCTAGACTGTCTCCTCTCTGCTGTGTTCAGATCCCAGCAGATGTCAGGCAGGTTGAAGTCACCCATGAGAACAAGGTCCGGAGATCTTGAGACAGCCTTAAGCTGCCTATAGAATGCTTCATCAACTTCTTCTTCCTGCTTGGGTGGTCTGTAACAGACTCCAACCAGGATGTCAGCCCTGTTGGTCTTCCCTCTAATTCTCACCCATAGGCACTCAACTTGATGATCTCTGATCGCCAGCTCAATGGCATCTAGTGTCTCCCTGATGTACAGGGCCACCCCTCCACCCCTTCTTCCTTGCCTGTCTCTCCTGAAGAGCCTGTAGCTGTCAATGCGGGGATTTAAGTAAGAAATCTCCCTGTTCGATGTTGAAACAGCTGGTTCCTCATGAAAATCAACAAGTTTCAACTGAAAATCGACAGATTTGGACTGGAAATCTTGTGCTTTGATTCTGAACTCTACTCGATTGTGGGGGAAAAGTTGGTTTCTGCTGGTTGTGTGATGATTTAGGTAAGAAATCTACTTGTTTGATGTTGAAACAGCTGGCTTCCCATGAAAATCAACACGTTTCAGCTGGAAATTGACAGAGTCTGGAAATCTTGTGCTTTGATTCTGAACTCTACTGGATTCTGGTGGAAACAGTTTCTGCTGGTTATGTGAGGATTTAGGTAAGAAATCTGCTTGCCTGATGTTGACACTGGTGGTTCCTCATGAAAATCAAGGTGTTGCAGCAGGAAATCGATAGATTTGGTCTGGAAATCTTGTGCTTTGAGTCTGAATTCTTATGGTTTGTGTTGGAAAACTTAGATTCTGCTGGTTATGTGAGGATTTAAGTAAGAAATCTGCTTGTTTCTTGTTGAAACTGCAGATTCCTCATCAAAATCAACATGTTTAATCTGGAAATCGACAGATTGAATTTATGGTTTGTGGTGGAATATTTGGTTTCTGCTGGTTATGTGACTAGTTAGGCAAAAAATCTCCTTGTTCCATGTTCAAACTGCTGGTTCCTCATGAAAATAAACATGTTTCATATGGAAATCGACAGACTGAGTCTGGAAATCTTGTGATTTGATTCTGAACTCTTATGGTTTGATTGCAGATTACTTGCCTATATTGACACATAACCCTCAGAAACCAACATTTCCACTACAATCCCGAAGAGTTCAGAATCAAAGCACAACATTTCCAGACCCAATCTGTCGATTTCCAGCAGAAAGATTGTTTTTCATGGTAAACCAGCAGAGTTCAACCTCAGACCAGCAGATTTCTTACCTAAATCAACACATACCCAGCAGAAACCAGCTTTTCCACCAGAGTCCACTAGAGTTGAGAATCAAAGCACAAGATTTCCAGACACAATCTGTTGGTTTCAATCTGGAACCTGTGGATTTTCATCGGAAATGAGCACATTTCAACCCGACAAGCATATTACTTGCCTAAATAGACACATATCCAGCAGAAACCAGCTTATCCACCACAATCCAGTAGAGTTCAGAATCAAAGCAGCATGTTTAAAGACTCAACCTCTTGATTTCAAGCTGAAACTTGTTGATTTTGATGAGGAACCAGAAGTTACACCATCTAACAAACAGATTTATTACCTAAATTGACACAAAACCATACGAAACCAACTTTTCCTCCATAATCCAGTAGAGTTCAGAATCAAAGCAGCATATCTAAAGACTCAATCTGTCTGTGTCGACATCAGACTTGTTGATTTTCATGAGGAACCAACAGTTACAACATCTAACAAAAACATTTCTTACCTAAATTGACATATAACCAGAAGAAAGCAACTTTTCCTCCACAATCCAGTAGAATTCAGAATTAAAGCACAACATTTCCAGGCACAATCTGTCAATGTCTGTCTGAAACCTGTTGATTTTCATGGGAAACCAGCAGAGTTCAACATCAGACATGCAGATTTCTTGCCTAAATCGACACATAACCAGTAGAAACCAACTTTTCAATGACAATCCAGTAGAGTTTAGAATCAAAGCACAAGATTTCCAGGCACAATCTGTCAATTTCCATCTCAAACCGCTTGATCTTCATGGGAAACCAGCAGAGTTCAACATCAGGCATGCAGATTTCATCCCTAAAACAACACATAACGAGCAGAAACCAACTTTTCCACCACAATCCAGTAGAGTTCAGAATCAAAGCACATTTCCAGACTCAACCTGTCGATTTCCAGCTGAAACGTTGATTGTCATGGGAAACCAGCAGCGTTCAACCCCAGACAAGCAGATTACTTGTCTAAATCGTCACATAACCGGGAGACTTGATGGGAGTTCAGAATCAAAGCAGCATATTTAAAGACTCAGTCTGTCTGTTTCCACATGTAACTTGTTGATTTTCATGAAGAACCAGCAGTTACAACATCTAACAAACAGGCTTCTTACCAAATTCGACATATAACCAGCAGAAACCAACTTTTGCTGCACAATCCAGTAGAGTTCAGAATCAAAGCACAACATTTCCAGACACAATCTGTCAATTTCCCTCAGAAACGTTGATTTTCATGGGAAACCAGCAGAGTTCAACGTCAGACATGCAGATTTCTTCCCCAAATCGTCTCATAACCACCAGAAAAGAACTTTTGCTCCACAATCCAGTAGAGGTCTAAATCAACACAGACGACACATAACAAGCAGAAACCAACTTTTCCACCACAATCCAGTAGACTTCAGAATCAAAGCAGCATATTTAAAGACTCTATCTGTCTATTTCCCAATGGAACTTGTTGATTTTTGTGAGGAACCAGCAGCTACAACATCAAACAAGCAGATTTCTTCCCAAAATCGCTACACAACTAGCAGACACCAACTTTTCTCCCACAATCCAGTAGAGTTCAGAATCAAAGCACATTTCCAGACCCAATCTGTCAATTTCCAGCTGATACTTGCTGATTTTCATGTGAAACCAGCAGAGTTCAACCTCAGATGTCAGATTTCTTCCCCAAATCATCACATAACTAGCAGAAAACAACTTTTCCACCACAATTTAGAAGTTTTCAGAATCAAAGCACAACATTTCCAGACCAAATCTGTCGATTTCCAGCTGATACTTGTTGATTTTCATGGGAAACCAGCAGAGTTCTACCTCAGACAAGCAGATTTCTTACTTAAATATAACCAGAAGAAACCAACTTTTCCACCACAATCCAGTAGAGTTCAGAATCAATGGACAAGATTTCCAGACTCAATCTGTTGATTTCTGGCTGAAACTTCTTGATTTTCAGGATAAACCAGCCAAGTTCTACCTCAGAGAAGTAGATTTCTTGCCTAAATCATCATATAAACCACAGAAACCAACTTTTCCACCACGATCCAATAGAGTTCAGAATGAAAGCACAAGATTTCCAGACTCTGTCTGTCGATTTCCTGCTGCAACTTGTTGATTTTCATGGAAAACCGGCAGAGTTCAACCTCATACCAGCCTATTTCTTGCTTGAATTGTCACATAACCAGCAGAAACCAAATATTCCACCAGAAACCTGTAGAGTTCAGAATCAAAGCACAAGATTTCCAGACTCAATCTGTCGATTTCCTTTGAATCATAGAATCATAGAATCAATAAAGTTGGAAGAGACCTCAAAGACCATCAAGTCCAACCTGTCACCCAAGCCCTCATGGACTACCAAACCATGGCTCCAAGTTTCACATCCAATCCCCTCTTGGAACACCTCCAGGGATGCTCAGAGGTTGTGGCCTGCATGCTCAGATAGCTAAGGAGAGCCCAGGCCCTTCCTTTGGCAGCTCTGTTCAAGAGAAGAATAAGTGCTCCTACCTACACCTCCTGCTCCTCAGCACTGTCCCACTTGGGCTGCCTATCAGTTAGTGGAACACAATAGGCTGCTCCATGTACTCAGAAATGCCTTTGTGGTGGAAACCATGCTCTGGAACCCCTGGGAAGGCTGAACACATTCTTTAAACACAAATGTCAGCTACCTAGTCCAGGCTGCAGCCCTGTGTGCTCCAAGGTGATACAGCTACGAGCACAGAGAGAATCCATCAGACAGAGAAGTCAGAGTCTGTCTCTCAATGCCAGCTGTCAGAGAGGGAGAACAACCTCAAGCTACTGCTAAGCTCCTCTCATCCCCAAAGGAAATGGACTGAAAGCTTAGTATGTGCCCCTTCTGTCCCAAACCTTGGAGACACACACTTGTGTTTCACAGGGTCACAGGATGTCAGGGGTTGGAAGGGACCAAAGAGATGATCCTCCAACTGCTTCTCACGATGCAGAGGCTTTCAGTATGTGTGCATGTATAACAGAAGCTAACAACAATAAGCTCAATGGCAGACGCTGCAGCTCGAGAGTTGCTCTCTCGAGCAAACACAGAGACAAAGTGAAAGAGGGGGCAACTTGTTTGCCAACTGGGGTGATAGAGATTCCTCGAGGCTAGGTTTGACCAATGGGCACTCTCATAAACAACTAGCTTCAGCCTATAGAAAGCGTGAAGCTAGAATTCTACCCATATTTGGTGTTTGCACGAGCACTGCATGCGCTGGGTGTGTGCTGGCCTGGCTAATGCTTCCCTTTTGTCTTCCTCCTTAAGGAGGGGAAACTTGTCCACATGTTGGGAAAAAATTCAGTATCTGGGCAGAATGTGCCTTCACAACAGTCCCTTCCAACATTCTGTGATTCTATGAAAGACTCTTCTTGTTTCAGCTGTGTGTTTCTCTTCTCTCATCTCATACTGCAGTTATGACCTTCTGAGCCTCATAGTCCAGGATTTGGTCTAGTTTTTTTTCATCAGGCTATGTTGTTTTAGTGCTCCAGCACATACACCTCCTCCCCCCAGACCACTGGAAAGACAAAGTTCACAGGGAAAGAGGTTTTGTAACTGTTGTAGTTTGAGCTGGGTGCCCCCCTGGTGCATTCACTTCCTGTGTCCAGAAGTCCAGCCCAGAGGGATGGACACAGGAAATTGTGTATTTCCTACCATAATTCTTTGCACCACTATAAGATCCAGTGCGGAGTCTGGCACTTCCTCTTTCCTTCCCTCTCCGAGACATGGTAACTGGGGGAGAGATCTCCCGGCCATGGGCCTGATTAGGCCCAAGGCCACAGGGGGATGGGCAGTCTCAGGCCTGGCCAGCTGAGACTAGCCCAGCAGAGGGAGGGGGAAGAAGGAGCCCTGGGGGTTTTGCATGCACCCTCAGGTGGGGATGGGATCTTTCTTTGTCACTGCGCTTTGGGTTTTCTGTAACATTCACTGCTTTCTATTTAAACTTTCATCACTTTTGCAATCCGTTTGCCTGAGTCGTTATTTCTGCCTGTGGTGGGGAGGGGACCTGCCCCAACCCATTACAGTAACCCAGGGTCAAGGGGAAATAACAAGACAAAGACCAAACTCCTGGAATATCTGCAACTTGGTTTTTCTTCCTCTGGGCAAGATGCAGACCCAGCTGGATCCCCACAAGGTGCTTGGGCTGGTGCTAACTTCTCAAGAGAGGTCTTCTCTGCTTTTTGGGGTGTGCAGGTTTCTACCTGCCAGCTGTCTCCTTCCCAAGCCCCACTGGGGATGCATGACCTGGGTGCTGCTCATGGCCAAAAGAGATCTAAGAATAAATAAAAAGGATGAATTTCCAAGTGCCAGCAGTCTCTTGCAGCAGCTATGCATTAAAAGGATTTGTCTGAGGGATTCAGAAGCCTGGGGAAAGATAAAGCTCCAGGAAGACCTTCTGGTGGCCTTTCAGTGCTTAAAGAGGCCAAGCAGAAAGGTGAGGACAGACTTGTGAGCAGGGCCTGTTGTGACGGGCCAAGAGGTGATGGTTTGAAACTAGAGGGAGACTCAGACCAGAGAGAAGGAAGAAAATTTTGTAGTGATGGAGGTGAGAGCCTGTCCCAGGCTGCCCAGAGAGGTGGAGCTGCCCCATCCATGGAGCCATTCCAGGTGAGGTTGGCTGGGGCTCTGAGCAACCTGCTCCAGTTGCAGATGTCCCTGCTGGCTGCAGGGGGTTTGGACTGGATGAGCTTCCAAGGTCCTTTCCAACCCAAACCATTCCATGATGCTGTGATGTCTCAAGCACCTCCGGCAGTTTACAACTGCTCCTGCACCTCTCCACTGTCTATGAATGATAAAGAGCTGTAAACTGGGGCTTGTTGTGTCTTTGATGAATTGAGTTTGATGCAGGCATTAGTTCCAAAAGCTACTGGAGGTTTTGCCTTTCACTGCCATGAGTTCATGGAGCATGTCATAGAATGGCCTAGGTTGGAAAGGACCTCAGAGATCATCTACTGCGGTGGGCACAGACACCCTCCACCAGAACAGGCTGCTCAAGGCCTCACCCAACCAGGCCTTGAACGTCCCCAGGGAGGAGGCAGCCACAGCCTCCCTGGGCAGCCTGCTCCAGAGTGTCCCCACCCTTGTATTGAAGAACTTCATTATAAGGTCCAGTGTTACCCTACTCTCCCTCAGCTTCAAACCATTCTCCCTTGTCCTGTCTCCAGACACTCTCATGAAAAGTTCCTCTGCAGCCCTCCTGTAGGCTTCCTTCAGGTACTGAAAGGCAGCTCCAAGGTCCCCCTGGAGTCCTCTCTTCTCCAGGCTGAACAGCCTCAGCTCCCCTAGCCTGTCCTCATAGCAGAGCTACTCCAGCCCTTGGATCAACTCTGTGGCCTCCTCCAGACTCACTCCAACAATTCTTTGTGCTTCTTATGATGGGGGCACCAGAATTGGACTCAGTATTATAGGTGGGATCTCACCAGAGCATTGTTGATAACCAACCTTCTGTCAGATTGATAACCAGAGTTAAGGGATCCACAGAAGCACTTCTCTTCACGTCATTTTGCATCAAACCTCTTTCCTTGCTGTTTGCAACTCTCCCTCTCTCTCCTTCTGAATCACAGAATCAACAAGGTTGGAAAAGACCTCAGAGATCATCAAGTCCAACCCATCACCCGACACCTCCTGACAACTAAACCATGGCTCCAAGTGCCACATTCAATCCCCTCTTGAACACCTCCAGGGATGGGGACTCCAGCACCTCCCTGAGCAGCACATCCCAATGGCCAATCTCCCTCTCTGGGAAGAACTTTCTCCCCACCTCCAGCCTAAACCTCCCCTGGCACAGCTTGAGACTATGTCCTCTTGTTCTGGTGCCTGGAAGAAGAGACCAACCCCCACCTGGCTACAACCTCCCTTCAGGGAGTTGGAGAGAGCAAGGAGGTCTCCCCTGAGCCTCCTCTTCTCCAGGCTAAGCAACCCCAGCTCCCTCAGCCTCTCCTCCCAGGGCTGTGCTCCAGACCCCTCCCCAGCTTTGTTGCCCTTCTCTGGACACTTTTGAGAGTCTCAATGTCCTTCTTAAACTGAAGGGCCCAGAACTGGACCCAGGACTCAAGGTGTGGCCCTAAGCAGTGCTGAGTACATCCAGGGAAAAGCGCTCTAGAAGGAGATGTGAAAGAAGACAGATTCTAATTCCAACCATTCAGACATTGGCTTAGGGAAAATGTGATCAAGTAACTGAATCACAGTCCCAACTAACAAGGTTGGTGGCTGGTTAAATGCAATTGGATTCTCAGGCAGAGCCCAAGCCCTTGCTTTGGCTGACAGGGGCCACGTGCAGAAGCTCTCTCAGCAGTTAAGTGCTTGGGGATTGCGGTTCAGAGCGAGCTGTTAGCTGAGGTTTGTGAAGAGTTTTGCACTGCTCAGGAACTGAAGCATTTGTCACTTCTCCTGGGTGCAATTGGTGAAGAAAACAATAAACAAGAAGGACAGAACCCCCCCCAAGATTAGGTTAAAGTAATCAAATCTATGACTGCAAAGTATTAGTGCAGAATAAAGGGCAAGCAGAGGAGCTTGGCAAGGGGGACTGGAAGAAGTAATGCTGCTAGTTAGGGAGCTGGTTGCAGCTGAGAGGCTCACAGTGCAGCACATCTTTCTCAATTTTAAAGCGATTAGTTGATATTAAAAGGATTTCAAGCCTCATTTTGAACTGGCAGGATCTTGAGTCTGGGAGATCAAAGTGAAAAAGATGGGGGAGCTGAGGAACATAATTTGTAGAATTGAGTCTGAGTGTCTGAAAGCTCTCAGTGCCCTTTTGGTGGACTGATGGATGTCATTGCTTCAGAGAGTGGGGAGAGAGCACTGCAGAGATGTTCAGTGTCTGTCTTTAAATCTCACCATAGATCCATTCCCCCTGATAGGAGAAGAGGGAATGGATTGAAGCTTGAGGAGGGCAGATTGAGACTGGAGATTAGGAAAAAATTCTTTACAGGGAGGGAGGTGATACACTGGAACAGGCTGCCCAGGGAGGCCGTGGATGCTCCCTGCCTGGAGGTGTTCAAGGCCAGGCTGGATGAGGCCTTGAGCAACCTGGGCTGGTGGGAGGTGTCCCTGCCCATGTCAGGGGGGTTGGAACTGGATGATCTTCAAGGCCCCTTCTAACACAACCCATTTTATAAATCTATGAATCTGTTGCAAAGCAGAGTTAAAGCCATCAAACCTGGAGCTTATTTTCTTACCATGACTGTAATGGGAATCCTAAAGGTGATATTGTTAGGAAGAGGTTCTTCCCAGGAAGAGAGATTGGCCATTGGAATGTGCTGCCCAGGGAGGTGGCGGAATCCCCATCCCTGCAGGTGTTCAAGAGGCAAGAGGGGATTGGATGTGGCACTTGGTGCCGTGGTCTAGTCATGAGGTCTGTGGTGACAGGTTGGACTTGATGATCTTTGAAGTCTCTTCCAACCTTGGTGATTCTGTGTGAAGAGCCTGGATGAGGCACTTGATGCCATGGTTTAGTTGATCAGATGGTGTTGGGTGATAGGTTGGACTGGATGATCTCTGAGGTCTTTTCCAACCTGGTTAACTTCTATTCTATTCTATTCTATTCTATTCTATTCTATTCTATTCTATTCTATTCTATTCTATTCTATTCTATTCTATTCTATTCTATTGTCATGAGCATGGTCCTCCTGCCCACTTTCATCCCCCTCCACTGGCAGCAGTAGCTGCTGTAGCCCTCCTCTCTGCTTGCCTTGCCTGCAGGATCCAGCGTCTCTTCCACTACATTGTCAACCCGCACTACTTCGAGATGGTCATCCTCATCGTGATAGCCCTCAGCAGCATTGCCCCGGCTGCAGAAGACCCTATCCAAGCTGAGTCACCAAGGAATGATGTGAGTACCAACCAGCACGGCCTGAATCAGGTTGTTGTGCTCTTCCCAGCAGTTATGTGCAGGGCATGTCCACGCCGGGGCCAGGAAGGTGATCAAAGGGCTGCAGAACCATCCCTGCAGGGACAGGATGGGAGAGCTGGGGCTGTTCAGCCTGGAGAAGAGAAGGCTGCAGGGAGACCCCAGAGCAGCCTTCCAGTACCCGAAGGGGCTCCAGGAGAGCTGGGGAGGGACTTCTGACAAGGGCTGGGAGTGACAGGATGAGGGACAATGGCTTTGAGCTGGAAGAGGGAAGATGGAGAGTGGAGATGAGGAAGACATTCTTGAGAGTGAGGATGGGGAGACACTTGAATAGGCTGGAAGAAGGAAGATGGAGAGTGGAGATGAGGAAGACATTCCTCAGAGAGAGGGTGGGGAGACACTGGAACAGGCTGGAAGAGGGGAGATGGAGAGTGGAGATGAGGAAGACATTCCTCAGAGAGAGGGTGGGGAGGCACTGGAACAGGCTACCCAGAGAGGTGGTGGTGTCTCCATCTCTGGAGTCCTTCAAAGCCCACCTGGATGCTACCCTGTGCAGCCTACTCTGGGTGACCCTGCTCTGGCAGGAGACTTGGCCTAGGTGATCTCCAGAGGTCCCTTCCAACCCCTCTCATTCTGTGGTTCTGTGCATTGAGCAGGATGTGTACTGAGGAGTCTGTTCATCCACTTCTTAAATAGCTCCAGGATCTGAATTGCCCCAGAGCACATACCAGCAGAGCAGGTGAGAGCAGAAATGGCCTGGCCTGGTCTTCTCTGTCTGAATCTGGCCAGTGCTGCCTTCTTCCAGAGGAGGTTCCACGAATCCCTTTATCAGTAAGGAGCTGAAGCAGACATGAGCAATCTCTCTCTTCATCCTTAATAACTGTGGGATCAGTGTTACAAAGAGGATTTTATCACTCTCTCACCCTTCCAAGGTCTTTAATCATACTATCAGCAGCTAGAGCAGAAGGGAAGAAGCCTCATCCCTGGAGGTTTTTGTAGCCAGGCTGGATGTGGCTGTGAGCAACCTGCTGTGGTGTGAGGTGTCCCTGCCCATGGCAGGGGGGTTGGAACTGGCTGATGCTTCAGGTCCCTTCCAACCCTAACAAAGAAGAGGAAGCTCAGGGAAGACCTTTTTGCTGTCTACAACTCCCTGAAGGGAGGTTGTAGCCAGGTGGGGGTTGGTTTCTTCTCCCAGGCAAGCAGCACCAGTCTCAAGATGTGCCAGGGGAGGTTTAGGCTGGAGTTGAGGAGAAAGATCTTCCCAGCAAGCAAGATTGGCCATGGGAATGTGCTGCCCAGGGAGGTGGTGGAGTCACTGAGTGCCTGGATGAGGCACTTGGTGCCATGGTTTAGTTGACCAGATGGTGTTGGGTGCTAGGTTGGACTTGATGATCTCTGAGGTCTCCTCCAACCTGGTTAATTCTATTCTATTCTATTCTATTCTATTCTATTCTATTCTATTCTATTCTATTCTATTCTATTCTATTCTATTCTATTCTGGATTCTATGATTCTATGACACAGAACTGTTGAAGCAAATCCAGAGGAGACACAAAGATGATTCAGGGGCTGGGGCACCTCTGCTGTGAAGATAGGCTGAGGGAGCTGGGGTTGCTCAGCCTGGAGAAGAGAAGATGAGCAGCTTGAGTGAGCAGCCAGGTGTTGCCCTGCTGCTGTGAAGCCCTGAAGACAAGCTTTGTGAAGTTTGGTCAAGGCCACTCCTCTGTACCTCAATAGTGTCTGTTTGCTGCTTGTTTCATTCAGACTCTTCTCTTTCCATGTGCTTCCTCCACAGATGATTGACTTGGGGCTGTTACTCCACCCTGGCTCCTACTTCCATGACCTGTGGAACATCCTGGACTTCATTGTGGTCAGTGGAGCCTTGGTGGCCTTTGCCTTCTCGTAAGTATATTTTGCTTAGCACCCTCATTTCCAGGCAATCAGCTGCAGAGGAGGCAGGCCCCTGGCACAGAGATGCCTCTGAAGTGTAGTGTTGGGGGCTCCATTTCTCAGTGAAATGTTCACTTTCTGCCCTGCATCATCTTAGAGCTGGGGGGGGAGCTAATCCCTGCATTTGTCTTGTAGAATGCCTTGAAAAGTGTCCCAGTTTTAGGCTGCATCTGTTCACTCTTCATCCAAACGTTAAGCTGAGGGCTTTGTGACCAAGTTCTCTTGCAGGACATGTTGTTTTAAGTGTTTGTGGTGGTGACTTCAGGCAATTTATTTCCCAGACTGTTCTCACAATGAAAAATATCCTTCCTGAAATCAGCTGCTGGCTCTGTGAACTCCTTAGAAAAATGTAGAGTCATGGAGGCTTCACCTTTGGTGTTTCTCTTTCCTCCTCCCCACTCTCACCCAGAGTATTTGCACCTCCAGAGTTTCACCTCCTAGGCCAGTTTCTCCCTCCCTCGATCACAGCTCTCCATTTATGGCATTAAGTAATGTTCCAAGTGGAGAGTTCTGAGCAAAGCAAGAGGCACAGCCCAGAGGAATTGCTCTTTCCCAATGAAAACTAGCTTTTCATTACTATTATTTGAGCCCTGTTTCTCAGAGGAGAGCAGAGGAAAGAGCAAACTTCTTGAGGAACTCGGGTGATGGAAGGGAAACTTTCCAAGTGTAATTCTGGGCCATGGCATCATTTCCTTGCAAACCTTCCTCCGGGCTAGGAGAAGACCTGGAACACAGGCTGCAGGACTTGGGCAGGCTAAGCTTCTGCTAAATTAGCCTTGAGTGATTACAGCGAACGTTCAGCAGCCCGTGCCCAACCTCCACCCAGCTCTTTGCTGGCAATGCTGATGAGAGAAAGGGAAGAAATTAGCAGCGTTTCATTTGCTAATGACAAAAACGCTTTCACCTTTGTCAAGGAACTGCTGGAGCCTGGCTCGGGCATTTAGGGACTGCAGTCGCTTTTCGGGCAGCTGCTCAGATCTGCTGCTCCTCTTAAGCACTCCGCGGATGGCAAATGCTGCCATGACCCCCCTGCAGCACCAAAGAAGTTACTGGGACCTCTCTCTAAGCTTGGCCCAGGATATCATAGTATCAGTCAGGGTTGGAAGGGACCACAAGGATCATCTAGTTCCAACCCCCCTGCCATGGGCAGGGACATCCCACACTAGATCAGGCTGGCCAGAGCCTCATCCAGCCTGGGCTTAAACATCTCCAGGGATGGGGCCTCAACCACCTCCCTGGACAACCCATTCCAGAGCTTCACCACTCTCATGCGGAAGAACTTCCTCTTCACATCAACCCTGAATCTCCCCACCTCCAGCTTCATTCCATTCCCCCTAGTCCTATCACTACCTGAGATCCTGAGAAGTCCCTCCCCAGCCTTCTTGGAGCCCCCTTCAGATACTGGAAGGCCACAATTAGGTCACCTTGGAGCCTTCTCCTCTCCAGACTGAACAGCCCCAACTCCTTCAGGCTGCAACTTGTTGATTTTCTTGGGAAACCAGCAAAGTCCATCCTCCCATAAGTCGATTTCTTGCATAAATCGGCACATAAACAGCAGAAACCTTTTCCACCACAATCCAGTAGAGTTCAGAATCAAAGCACAAGATTTCCAGACTCAATCTGGTGATTTCTGGCTGAAACTTCTTGATTTTCAGGGTAAACCAGCAGAGTTCAACCTCAGAGAAGCAGATTTCTTGCCTAAACCATCATATAAACCACAGAAACCGACTTTTCCACCACAATCCAGTAGAGTTCACAGTATCACAGTATCACAGTATAACTAAGGTTGGAAGAGACCCCAAGGATCATCAAGTCCAACCTGTCTCGACAGACCTCATGACTAGACCATGGCACCAAGTGCCACATCCAATCTCCTCTTGAATACCTCCAGGGACGGTGACTCCACCACCTCCCTGGGCAGCCCATTCCAATGACGAATGACTCGCTCAGTGAAGAACTTTCTCCTCACCTCGAGTCTAAACCTCCCCTGGTGCAGCTTGAGACTGTGTCCCCTTGTTCTGGTGCTGGTTGCCTGGGAGAAGAGACCAACCTCTTCCTGGCTACAACCACCTTTCAGGTAGTTGTAGAGGGCAATGAGGTCACCCCTGATCCTTCTCTTCTCCAGGCTAAACAATCCCAGCTCCCTCAGCCTCTCCTCATAGGGCTTATGCTCAAGGCCTCTCACCGGCCTTGTTGCCCTTCTCTGGACACGCTCAAGTGTCTCAATGTCCTTCTTAAACTGAGGGGCCCAGAACTGGACACAGTACTCAAGGTGCAGCCTAACCAATGCAGAGTACAGGGGCAGAATGACCTCCCTGCTCCTGATGGCCACACTGTTCCTGATGCAGGCCAGGATGCTATTGGCCCTCTTGGCTGCCTGGGCACACTGCAGGCTCATGTTCAGCCTACCATCGACCAGCACCCCTAGGTCCCTCTCTACCTGGCTGCTCTCCAGCCACTCTGACCCCAGCCTGTAGCTCTGCATGGGGTTGTTGTGGCCAATGTGCAGAACCCGGCACTTGGATGTGTTCAATCTCATGCCGTTGCACTCTGCCCATCTGTCCAGCCTGTCGAGGTCCCTCTGCAAAGTCTCTCTACTCTCCAGCAGATCAACTCCTGCCCCCAGCTTGGTGTCGTCAGCAAATTTACTGATGACTGACTCAATCCCCTCATCCAGATCATCAATAAAGATGTTAAAGAGCATGGGGCCCAGTACTGATCCCTGGGGCACACCACTAGTGACTGGCTGCCAGCTGGATGTGGCACCATTCACCACCACTCTCTGGGCTCGGCCCTCCAGCCAGTTCCTAACCCATCGCAGTGTGCTCCCATCCAAGTCATGGGCTGACAGCTTGGCCAGGAGTTTGCTATGGGGGACGGTGCCAAAGGCCTTGCTGAGGTCCAGGTAGACTACATCCAAAGCCTGCCCCACATCCACCAGGCAGGCCACCTGATCATAGAAGGAGATCAGGTTGGTCAGGCAGGACCTGCCCTTCCTAAACCCATGCTGGCTGGGCCTGATCCCTTGGCCATCCTGTAATTGCTCTGTGATTGCACTCAGGATGACCTGTTCCATAATCTTGCCTGGCACTGAGGTCAGGCTGACAGGCCTATAATTCCCTGGCTCATCCAACCGACCCTTCTTGTGGATGGGTACCATGTTGGCCAGCTTCCAGTCCTCTGCGATGTCTCCAGTGAGCCAGGACTGCTGGAAAATGATGGAGAGTGGCTTGGCCAGCTCATCTGCCAGCTCTCTCAGCACCCTAGGATGGATCCCATCCGGTCCCATGGACTTGTTGGGGATCCAAGTGGCTAAGCAAACCACCAACTAGCCCATTCTGGAACAGAGGGAAACTATGCAGTTCCCTGGCTCCTTCTGCCAGCTCTGCAGGCCAGCTGTCTGGAAGACATTCTGTCCTGCTAGAAAAAATTGAGGCAAAGAAGGTGTTAAGTAACTCTGCCTTCTCCTCATCCTTTGTTACAATGTTCCCCTCCATGTCCACCAAGGAGTGGAGGTTGACCTTGCCCTTCCTCTTGCTATTAATGTATTTATAGAAGGACTTTTTATGTCCTTCACAGCAGAGGCCAGTTTAAGCTCCAAATGTGCTTTTGCCACCCTAATTTTCTTCCTACAAGACCTAGCAACATCCTTAAACATTCCATGGGTTGCCTCACCTTTCTTCCAAAGGTGTCCCTTAGTTCTATTAGAAGTTCACTAACCATCCAGGCTGGCTGTCTGCCCTGGCGGCTCATCTTCCGGCACATTGGCACAGCCTGTCCCTGCGCCTTGAAGCAGGTCCAGCCCTCCTGGACCCCTTTATTTTTAAGGGCTTTCTCCCAAGGAACCTTCTGAGTTAGTTCCTTGAGTAACCTGAAGTCTGCCCTCCGGCAGTCCACAGTGGAGGTCTTCTTGCTGCCCCTCTTAGCTTGACCAAATACCGAAAATTCAATTCTCTCCTGGTCACTGGCCCCTAAACAGCCTCTGACCACCACATCACCCACCAGCCCTTCCCTGTCGGTGAAGAGGAGGTCAAGCATAGCCTTACCCCTGGTAGGCTCATGCAGCACCTGGGATAAGAAGCTGTCCTCCATGCACTCTAAGAACCTCCTAGACTCTCTCCTCTCTGCTGTGTTCAGATCCCAGCAGATGTCAGGCAGGTTGAAGTCGCCCATGAGGACAAGGTCCGGAGACCTTGAGACAGCCTTAAGCTGCCTATAGAATGCTTCATCAACATCTTCCTCCTGGTTGGGTGGTCTACAACATACTCCAACCAGGATGTCTGCCTTGCTGGTCTTCCCTCTAATTCTTTCCCACAAGCATTCAACCTGATCGTCCCTAATCTCCATCTCAATGGCATCTAGTGCCTTCCTGATGTACAGGGCCACCCCTCCACCCCTTCTTCCTTGCCCGTCTCTCCTGAATAGCCTGTAGCTGTCAATTGCAGCGCTCCAGTCATGTGAGTCGTCCCACCACATCTCTGTGATGGCAACTACATCATAACTTTCCTGCTGCAACAAGGCTTCCATCTCCTCTTATTTGTTACCCATGCTTCATGCATTAGTGTACATGCACTGCAGCTGGGCTGCTGGTTTGACCTCTGACACTAGCTTATCGCCCCCAGACTCTTGCCTGAGGGGACTAGTTTCAGCCCCTTCCCTCTTCGAAACTAGTTTAAAGCCCTGTTGATGAGAGCTGCCAATTCTCTTCCCAGAATCTTTTTACCTTTGGGGGACAGGCCATTCTCATATACTTTGACCTTTCCCCTCCTCCGGGACAGATGTGCTCCATCTGTTGCCAGCTGACCTGGTGCAGTAGAAAGTTCTCCAAGATCAAAAAACCCAAAATTCTTTTGGCTGCACCAGCTTCTAAGCCACTTGTTAACTAGATCTGCTGACCTGTTCCTTATGGTATTCCCTCCTGCAACTAAGGGTATTGATGAAAAAATTATTTGTGCACCTGACCCCTCAACCAGATCTCCCAGGGCCCTGAAGTCATTTTTGATAGCCCTGGGAGTTCTGGTTGCAACATCATCATTCCCTAACTGCATAACTAGTAAGGGATAGTAGTCAGAGGGCTGCACCAGGCTAGGTAGCCTTCTGGTAACATCATTAACTTGGGCTCCAAGGAGACAACAGAGTTCCCTATGAGATGGGTCTGGCTGACATATGGGGCCCTCCGTTCCCCTCAGAAGGGAATCACCAATAACAATTACCCTCCTCTTTTTTTTGAGGGAGCAGGTCCTGGTGCCAGGGGAGGGTTGTTTAACCTTAGGCTGTGTTGCAGTTTGAGCTGGGTGCCCCCTGCTGTGTTTACTTCCTATGTCCAGAATCCAGCCCAGAGGGGTGGACACAGGAAATTGTGTATTTCCTACCATGATTCTTTGCACCACTATAATATCCAGTGCGGGGTCCAGCACTTCCTCTTTCTTCCTCCTCCTTCAGCCGGTAACTGGGGGAGATGTCTGCTGGCTTTGGGCCAGGCTAGGCCCAAGGCCACGGGGGGATGGGCAGTCTCAGACCTGGTCAGCTGAGACTGCCCTAGCAGAGGGAGGGGGAAGAAGGAGCCCTGGGGGTCTTGGGTGTACCCTCAGGTGGGAATGGGATGCCTCTGGGTTTGCTTTGGGATCTTTCTTTGTCACTGCGCTTCAGGCTGTCTGTAAACATTCACTGCTTTCTATTTAAACTTCCATCACTTTTGCAATCCGTTTGTTTGAATGTTTATTTCTGCCCGTGGTGGGGTGGGGGCTGCCTCCACCCTGCACATTCTTGGTAGCAGAGGATGGTTGTAGTGGGGAGGGGGTCTGCCTCTAACCCACCACAAGCTGCTTTGCCTCAGGCTGTTTAACCTTAGGTTGTTTAACCTTATGCTCTTTAGCCTCAGGGAGAACCCCAGATGGTGTGTCCTCCGGCATCAGGATCACCTCACCCTCGATCTCCAGTGCCCATACCTGTTTTTCAAGAGTAGCAGGGAAGGTGAGGGGAGGCAAGGAGGTTTAACCTTGTGTTTTTTGAGAGGAACCTGCATCCATTCCCCTCTGCTTTTTGGATAACCAGCCTCTGCTGGGGGAGCCTGCAGAGCCTGCTTACTCTGGTTCATCTCTTTCCTCCTCTGGTTCATCTCTTTCCTACATTCCCTTTAATTTCTAAGGCTAGCAACCTCGTCCTTCAGTCTGGCCATCAGATTAAGCAGATAGTCAATCTGCTCACACCTTATGCAAGAGTTGCCCCTACTACCCTGCATCTCAAGAGCCAGGCTCCAGCACTCTCTACAGCCAGATACCTGGACAGCTACCTGTTTGTGTTCTACCTCAGTCTGGGTCAACACTGATTTTTGTAGGGAGATTTTGCTGTGAGTTACAAGCATGTTTGTCCCTGGCCACAGCATCCACTGGACAAAAAAAAAAAATAAAAAAAAATATATATATATAATTAGGGAAAGTGCGAGAATCCGGCTTCCTGCCGAACACACCCCCCACAAGCCGTGGCAAACCCTTTTAAAAACAGCCGCTGCTGACGTAGCGATCATGAACCCCAGCCGCGTGAAGAGACGATTCCCTCCAGCCTCGCAGCGTGTGCAAGGGATGTCCGCGGTCCCGGCGGTTCCCGTAGCCTGAGAAGCAAAGCAGCAAACGGCTGCTGGGAGTTGCTGGTCCTGGCGTGGTTCCGAGATAGCTTTCTGCCGAATGGAACCATTTTCATGAGGAACCAGCAGTTTCAACATCGAACAAGGATGTTTCTTACCTAAATCCTCACATAACCGGCAGAAACCATTTCCACCATAATCCAGTAGAGTTCAGAATCAAAGCACAAGATTTGCAGACCAAATCTATGGATTTTCAGCTGAAACTTATTGATTGTCATGGGAAACCAGCTCTTTCAACATCAAACAATAGGTTTCTTACCTAAATCGTCACATAACCAGCAGAAACCAAATATTACACCACAAACCATTAGAGTTCAGAATCAAAGCACAAGATTTCCAGACCGAATTTGTCAGCTTTTATCCAGAACTTGTTGATTTTCATAAGGAACCAGCAGTTTCAACATCGAACAAGGAGATTTCTTACCTAAATCCTCACATAACCAGCAGAAACATTTTCCACCACAATCCATAAGAGTTCAGAATCAAAGCACAAGATTTCCAGACTCAATCTGTCATTCTCCAGCTGAAACTTGTTGATTTTCAGGGGAAGACACCTTTTTCAACAAGAAACAAGCAGATTTCTGGCTTAAATTGTCAAAAAACGAGAAGAAACCAAGTTCTCCACCACAATCCAGTAGAGTTCAGAATCAAAGCACAAGATTTCCAGACTCATTCTGTCGATTTCCAGATGAAACATGTTGATTTTCACAAGGAACCAGCAGTTTCAACATCGAACAGTTAGATTTCTTACCTAAATCCACACATAACCTGCAGAAACCAAGTTTTCCACCACAATCCAGTAGAGTTCAGAATCAAACCACAAGATTTCTAGACTCAATCTGCTGATTTCCTTCTGAAACATGATGATTTTCAGGAGGAACCAGCAGTTTCGACATTGAACAAGGAGATTTTTTACCTAAATCCTCACATAACCGGCAGAAACCTTTTCCACCACAATCCAGTAGAGTTCAGAATCAAAACAAATGATATCCAGACTCAGTCTTTTGATTTCCAGCTGAAACTTGTTGTCATGAGAAACCAGCTGTTTCAATATCTAACAAGGAGGTTTCTTACCTAAATCATTACATAACCAGCAGAAACCAAGTTTTCCACCACAATCCAGTGGAGCTCTGAATCAAAGCACAAGATTTACAGACTCAATCTGTCAATTTCCAGATGAAACCTGTTGATTTTCATGAGGAACCAGGAGTTTCAACATCGAACATGGGGATTTCTTACCTAAATCCTCACATAACTAGCAGAAACCAAATTTTCCACCACAATCCAGTAGAGTTCTGTAGTGGTTTGAGCCTTAGCTGGGAGTTAAAAGCCCAGATGGGGGAAAGGCTGAGAATCTCTCCCCCACTCCTCCCTCCTCCCCCCAAACAGAGAGGGAAGAAAAAGGGTAAGGAGCAAATCCACTAAACAATAATCTGGAGTCGGCTTGGAAGTAGAGAGGTGAAGAATTTTCTTTAAACAATATATATATATATATATATATAACAATAACAGGAAAGGTTCACAAGGGCAAGGAACAAGGATGGATGGGAGGGGGACAAGAAAGAATAATACAAAACCAGTCTTTCTCTGAGGAGGTGCGGAGGCAGCAGGGAGAAGGATCAGGTCCGGCCACGTGGCTGAGGAGCAGGAGGGCAGATGCAGCAGCTCTCATCCAGCAGAGGCAGGAGCCAAAAGGAGGCCAACAGCTATGATGTCCTGCTTTTGATACCCTAGCTGGGCAGGGAGGGGGGAGTGGAACAGACTCAGCTTCCCAGGGGAAAACGCCCTGCAGG
This sequence comes from Dryobates pubescens, assembly GCF_014839835.1. Classification (NCBI taxonomy): domain Eukaryota; kingdom Metazoa; phylum Chordata; class Aves; order Piciformes; family Picidae; genus Dryobates; species Dryobates pubescens. The sequence continues at coordinate 12,375,866 of NC_071642.1, forward strand.
GAGAGTAAAGTACCCGCAAGCCCTCCACCCTGCTTTGTTTTTTTGTTTTCAGAAAAGGGCGTTAACCCACCACAATCCACCCCTCTGTTCCATTTCATCTCTCCTGCCTCAGCCCCTTCATGCAATCTTGACATGTGGTATTTGAATCCTTGGCGGAAGTCCCTTGTTATCCCGGCTCGCTCTTCTCCCAGGGCAGTGTCTCTCTCTCTCTGGTGATGGTCAGTGTAGGTGTGCTCGAACTGGGCAGGCATGTGGAGAAGAATCAGGAATCAGTCTGTCTTTGAAAGGGAAATTAAAAAATCAGGAACAGTCTGTTGCTGTAGGGACATCAGGAATAGTCCAATGCTGTAAGGACATCAGGAACAGGTGAGGTGAGATGATGCAGGAGCTCTCTGGGTTGGTGTGCAGTGTGTATGTCAAGTCCTGGATGCTAGAAATAGAAGTGACTCAGTCCCAATTACCTCAGAGGCAGCCTGGACACCCTCATAGGCAGCTAGGATTTCCTTCTCTGTCGCGGTGTAGTTGGCCTCGGAGCCTTTGTACCCCTTACTCCAGAAACCTAGGGGCCTGCCCCTGGTTTCACCAGGAGCCTTCTGCCACAAGCTCCACGTAGGACCATTCTCACCGGCCACAGTGTACAGCACATTCTTGATCTCTGGTCCAGTTCGAACAGGTCCCAGAGCCATAGCATGGACCACCTCTTGTTTGATCTGGTCGAATGCCACCTGCTGCTCAGGTCCCCACACAAAATCATTTTTCTTCCTTGTTACATGGAAGAGAGGCTTCACAATTTGGCTGTACCTGGGAATGTGCATTTTCCAGAAGCCCACAAGCCCCAAAAAAGACTGTGTCTCTTTCTTGTTCATGGGCTGCACCATAGTGGCTACCCTGTTCACCACCTCCTGAGGGATGTGGCGGCGGCCATCTTGCCATTGAACACCCAGGAACTGGATCTCCCTTGCAGGCCCTTTTACCTTACTTCTCTTGATGGCAAAGCCAGCCTCCAGCAGGATATTGATTATCCTTTTACCCTTCTGGTGAACTTCCTCTGCTGTCTCACCCCATACAATGATGTCATCGATGAACTGCAGGTGCTCAGGGGCTCCACCTTTCTCTAAGGCAGTCTGGATCACCTCATGGCAGATGGTTGAGCTATGGACCCAGCCCTGAGGCAACCGATTCCATTGATATTGCACCCCCCTCCAGGTGAAAGCAAACTGTGGCCTGCATTCTTCTGCAATGGGAATGGAGAAAAAGGCATTAGCAATGTCAATTGTGGCATACCACTTGGCCGCCTTCGATTCCAGCTCTTACTGCAGCTCCAGCACGGCAGTGCTGATAGGAGGAGTCACTTCATTCAGGCCACGGTAGTCCACGGTCAGTCTCCATTCCCCATTTGCCTTCCGCACTGGCCATATCAGGCTGTTGAAGGGGGAATGAACCTTGCTGATCACCTTCTGGCTCTCCAGTCGTCAAATCAGTTGGTGTATGGGGTGCAGAGAGTCTCTGTTAGTCCTGTATTGCCTGCGATGTACTATGCGAGAGGCAAGAGGTAACTTCAAATCCTGTACCTTATGGCTGCCTGCTACGGAGGGCTCATCCGACAGCTCGGGCATGGTGGACAGCTGTTCTTTGCCTGCAGTCTGTACAGCTGCCACCCCAAACGCCCACTTGTGCCCCCGAGGGTCCTTGAAGCATCCCTCCAGCAGAAAGTCAATGCCAAGAATGCAAGGTGCATCTGGACCAGTCACTATGTTGTGCTTTCCCCATTCATTCCCGGTCAGGCTTATCTCAGCTTGCAGCACAGTCAGGTCTTGTGAGCCCCCTGTGACTCCCTGGATGCTTATGGGCTCAGCCCCTTTGTACCTCGATGGTATCAGTGTGCATTGGGCCCCTGTGTCCACCAGAGCTCGGTACTTCAGGGCTTCTGAAGTGCCAGGCCATTTCACATACACATCCCAGTATACTCTGTTGTCCCTGGCCTCCACCTGGCTGGAGGTAGGGCATCTCTAATGCTGGCAGCGATGCCCACACTTGTCCCAGAGTCCTGTGTTGCTAGGGGAAGGGTCTCTTGAGCAAGAGGGACCACTCCGGGAAACTGGGGCAGCCCTTCTCCTGGATGAGTTATCCCCAGGGTGCCCACCTTGCAGTTCCCTCACTCTATTTCAGAGGGCAGAGGTGGGTTGGCCATGCCAGGTGTCCATGTCCTCTCCATGGTCACAGAGGAACCTCCACAGAGACCCCCTTGACAGCCCCCGATTGGCTTGTGGTGATCTCCTGGGGGAAGGTCGCCTGTTCCTGATTGCTGAAACCTGGACCCATTCTGAAGAAGGGGCAAAGGAGGCATCGCTCCCATTTTTCAGTTCAGACATGGAGGTCTTGATCTCTTTCACAATGTCTTTAGCCATAGTTTCTACGGCTGAGATCAGGGGTTTCTGATTTACGCTGTCCTCATATTCCCTTAAATCACTGGCAAACTCACAGACAGTTTTAGGACTTCCATCCTGTCCAGTCAGGAGTATCCCTCCTAATGTGGGAGCATATTTCTGAGGAGCACCCTGGGTGAGTTTCTTTACAAAGGGCCATCTCATGGGCACCTCATCTGGGTCCGAAGGGAGCTGGCCATCCCCATAAATTATTTCCAGCAGGGCCACCTGTCTCAGATACCGAATGCCCTGTGCCATAGTTGTCCATCTAACTGGGGCCCAGGGCAGGTCACCTCTTGAGCGGTACCGGCTCTTGATGGCGTTGAGAATCCGGGCCCAGAGAGCGTGTATTCCATCAAGTTTGGCTAACTCTTTGTCCAGACCAGCATCATGAGTCAGGGAGCCTAAAAGCTTTGCCTCCCTCTTATCCAGGTCCACTGTGTTCACCCCCTCATCCCAGCATCTCAGGGCCCAGCTTAGTATTGGCTCACCCTCTTTCCTTGCATAGTCCAGACGAGTTTGCCTTAGTTCCTTTCTGGGTAGCGATGTAACAGTTATTTCCTGGTCTGACTCATCTTCATCCACCGCTGGGTTCTGTGAGGTGCTGGGGCCTGCTGAGGTTCCTTCCTCACCATCTGTGCTTGGCAATGATTTTTGACTTCTTTTCCTGCGTGTGGTGACCGGTGCTAGAGAGACTGCATTGGCAGGAGCATCAGGGGTTAAGTGTGGAACTGCTGGTGGTGGGGCAAACCCTTGTGCCTGGGGCTCAGGCTGAGATCTGGCACACTCATTACAACCTGACCCCTCCCTCTTGGTGTTTACAGAGTGCTTACAATGCCCACAGCAGACACACCCACAGTCGTTAAAGAGTACAAAGCAGTGTGTTATCACCCTCCAAACAGCTCTTAATGGGTTAGCCTGTCCCCCACCCAACATGGTCACAGCAAATGCCCCTGTAAGGATAAAATTTAAGCATATGGAGCATATTGCAATGTAAAGCAATTTTCCATCACAGGCACTTTTATTTACACCATTGGTTTCATAGCCTGCTTCAGGAAAATTTCAAGCAGATTTCTTGCCTAAATCGTCACATAATGAGCAGAAACCAAGTTTTCCACCACAATCCAGTAGAGTTCAGTATCAAACCACAAGATTTCCAGACCCAGTCTGTTGATTTCCAGCTGAAACTTGTTGATTTTCATGGTAAGCCAGATGTTTCAACATCAAGCAAGCAGATTTCTTACTTAAATAATCACATAACCAGCAGAAAGCGAGTTTTCCACCACAATCCAGTAGAGTTCAGAATCAAAGCACACGATTTCCAGACTCAATCTGTTGATTTCCATCTGAAATGTCTTGATTTTCATGAGGAACCAGCAGTTTCAACATCTAACAAGGAAATTTCTTACCTAAATCCTCACATAACCTGCAGAAACCATTTCCACCACAATCCAGTAGAGTTCAGAATCAAAGCACAAGATTTCCAGACCCAATCTGTTGAATTCCTGCAGCAACGGCTTGATTTTTATGAGGAACCAGCAGGTTCAACCTCAAACAAGTAGATTTCTTACATAAATCCTCATATATATAGCAGATACAAACTTTTCTACCACAATCCAGTAGAGTTCAGGATCAAAGCACAAGATTTCCAGACTCAATCTGTCGATTTCCAGCTGAAACGTGTTGATTTTCATGAGGAACCAGAAGTTTCAACATCAAACAAGAAGATTTTTTTACCTAAATAGTCACATAACCAGAAGAAACCAAATTTTCCACCACAAACCGTAAGAGTTCAGAATCAAATCACAAGATTTTCAGACCAAATCTGTTGATTTCCTGCTGCAACGCCTTGATTTTCATGAGGAATCAGTAATGTCAACATCAAACAAGCAGATTTCTTACCTAAATCATCACATAACCTGCAGAAACCAAATATTCCATCACAAACCATTTGAGTTCAGAATCAAAGAAGAACATTTCCAGACTCAATCTGTCGATTTCCATCTGAAACTTGTTGATTGTCATGGGAAACCAGCACTTTCAACAAGAAATGAGCAGATTTCTGGCCTAAATTGTCACATAACCAGCAGAAACCAAGTTTTCCACCACAATCCAGTAGAGTTCAGAATGAAAGCACAAGATTACCAGTCTCAGTCTGCCGATTTCTTTAGCCAGATATGGCAACGACGGAGGTTCTTGGAATCAATACAGCTGACCAATATGATCGGGTATTGATCCTTTATTGTTCCAGTATTGCAGGCCTATGGCTCAGGCCTATGGTGAAAGCATGGTGCAGTAAAGCATGGAAGGAGAGGAGACAGGACAGGCAGGAAAAGAAGAAGAAGAAGTGCGTAGCAAGGAAACTGCTACAATTTATATAACCTTGGTATGCCTTGTTGGCATGGACTCATTGGTCCCCTATGAGTGACCACACATCACACTATTGTAGATTATTGGTCCAACTATGGATGACACACGAGGTTTGTTGATGCAGGTGTGTGTCCTGTTGTCCCGAGATAACTCACTATAGAATAGAATAGAATAGCTTTAACCAGGTTGGAAGAGACCTTCGAGATCATCATGTCCAACCTATCATCCAACACTACCCAATCAACTAAACCATACAACCAAGCATCCTGTCAAGCCTCGCCCTGAACACCCCGCAGCGATGGCGACCCCACCACCTCCTCAGGCAGCCCATTCCAGTGGGCAATCTCTCTCTCACTTCCTCCTAACCTCCAGCCTAAACCTCCCCTGACGCAGCCTGAGACTGTGTCCTCTTGTTCTGGTACTGGTTGCCTGGGAGAAAAGACCAAACTCCGCCTCACTACAATCCCCCTTCAGGTAGTTATAGAGAGCAATAAGGTCACCCCTGAGTCTCCTCTTCTCCAGACTAAGCAACCCCAGCTCCCTCAATCTCTCCTCATAGGGCTTGTGCTCCAAGCCCCTCACCAACCTTGTTGCCCTTTTCTGGACACGCTCCAGCAAGTCAACCTCATTCCTAAACTGAGGGGCCCAGAACTGGACACAGTACTCAAGGTGTGGCCTAACCAGTGCAGTGTACAGGGCAGAATGACCTCCCTGCTCCTGCTGGCCACACTGTTCCTGATGCAGGCCAGGATGCCATTGGCCCTCCTGGCTGCCTGGGCACACTGCAGGCTCATGTTCAACCTACCATCAACCAGCACCCCCCCAGGTCCCTCTCAGCCTGACTGCTCTCCAGCCACTCTGACCCCAGCTCTGCATGTTTCTAGCTACCAGCGTCTTGTTTTAGTTACAGTGCTGCAGGCACAGCACTGTTTTGGCATACTGGTAGCTGGCTCTGCACTTCTGCTGAGCATGGCCTACCACCATGTCAGGCTCTTAGGCCTGCATTGCCAGATTGCTCAACCACTCGTAACCGGTGTTCCCACAGATTTCCATCTGAAACATGTTAATTTTCATGAAGAACCAGCAGTTTCAACATTGAACAAGGAGATTACTTACCTAAATCCTCACATAACTAGCTGAAACCAAGTTTTCCACCACAATACAGTATCACAGTATCACAGTATCACAGTATCACTAAGGTTAGAAGAGACCTTGAGGATCATCGAGTCCAACCTGTCACCACAAACCTCATGACTAGACCATGGCAGCAAGTGCCATGTCCAATCTCTCCTTGAACACCTCCAGGGATGGTGACTCCACCACCTCCCTGGGCAGCACATTCCAATGATGAATGACTTGCTCAGTGAAGAACTTTCTCCTCACCTCGAGTCTAAACCTCCCCTGGCACAGCTTGAGACTATGTCCCCTTGTTCTGGTGCTGGTTGCCTGGGAGATGAGACCAACCCCTTCCTGGCTACAACCAGCTTTCAGGTAGTTGTAGAGGTCAATGAGGTCACCCCTGATCCTCCTCTTCTCCAGGCTAAACAATACCAGCTCCCTCAGCCTCTCCTCATGCAGCAATAAAAACCCTCTGCTCCATTCCAGCAGCAGTATTTCAGAGCCATCCAACCTTTCAACAACTACCCCAGAGATTATTTGTATTGCTTTTCAAGTGAGATTCCCAGAAGTATCTGGTTACCTGTGTTTGCTCTTTAGATGCTGATAAGGAAATGTATTGTCTACATAAATCTCAAGCAGGAAAGGGCAAACACACTTATCAAGTAAACAGTAATATATTTATGTATAGTACAGTAGAGTTCAGAATCAAAGCACAAGATTTCCAGACTCAATCTGTTGATTTCCATCTGAAACGTCTTGATTTTCATGAGGAACCAGCAGTTTCAACATCAAAATGCAGATTTCTTATCCTAAATCATCCTGTAACCTGCAGAAACCAAATATTAAAGCAAAACCATTACAATTCAGAATCAAAGCACAAGATTTCCAGACCCAATCTATCAATTTCCTGCTGAAACTTGTTGATTGTCGTGGGAAACCGGTTGTTTCAACAGCAAACAAGCAGGTTTCTTACCTACATCATCATATAACCGGCAGAAACCAACTTTTCCACCACAATCCAGTCGAGTTCAGAATTAAAGCACTATATTTTCAGAGACAATCTGTCGATTTCCAGATGAAACGTTAATTATCACAAGGAACCAGCAGTTTCAACATTGAACAAGGAGATTTCTTACCTAAATCCTCACATAACTAGCAGAATCCAAATATTACACCACAATCCAGTAGAGTTCAGAATCAAAGCACAAGATTTCCAGACCCAATCTGTCAATGTCCAGCTGAAACTTGTTGATTTTCATGGGAAACCAGCTGTTTCAACATCAAACAAGGAGATTTCTTACCTAAATCCTTACATAACTAGCAGAAAGCATATATTCCACCACAATCCAGTAGAGTACAGCATGTATCTCAGCACAGGAAAGAGGTAGGCCAGAATTCAAAACCTCATTTTGACTTAACCCAGAAGGCAAATCATCTGGAACATGCAATTTGGTACTAGCCTTTTCCCTTTAGGTTGTACCACAGCATTGTTTTGGTTCGATTCCTATTGTCTCCGAAAGGTGCAGTTTGCCTGGGAAGATTACAGCATGTATCTCAGCACAGGAAAGAGGTAGGCCAGAATTCAAAACCTCATTTTGACTTAACCCAGAAGGCAAATCATCTGGAACATGCAATTTGGTACTAGCCTTTTCCCTTTAGGTTGTACCACAGCATTGTTTTGGTTCGATTCCTATTGTCTCCGAAAGGTGCAGTTTGCCTGGGAAGATTACAGCATGTATCTCAGCACAGGAAAGAGGTAGGCCAGAATTCAAAACCTCATTTTGACTTAACCCAGAAGGCAAATCATCTGGAACATGCAATTTGGTACTAGCCTTTTCCCTTTAGGTTGTACCACAGCATTGTTTTGGTTCGATTCCTATTGTCTCCGAAAGGTGCAGTTTGCCTGGGAAGATTACAGCATGTATCTCAGCACAGGAAAGAGGTAGGCCAGAATTCAAAACCTCATTTTGACTTAACCCAGAAGGCAAATCATCTGGAACATGCAATTTGGTACTAGCCCTTTTCCCTTTAGGTTGTACCACAACACTGCTTTCAGTAGTTTCGATTCAATCTCGAAATCAAGACTTTTGCCTGGGAAGATTACAGCATGTATCTCAGCACAGGAAAGAGGTAGGCCAGAATTCAAAACCTCATTTTGACTTAACCCAGAAGGCAAATCATCTGGAACATGCAATTTGGTACTAGCCTTTTCCCTTTAGGTTGTACCACAGCATTGTTTTGGTTCTATTCCTATTGTCTCCGAAAGGTGCAGTTTGCCTGGGAAGATTACAGCATGTATCTCAGCACAGGAAAGAGGTAGGCCAGAATTCAAAACCTCATTTTGACTTAACCCAGAAGGCAAATCATCTGGAACATGCAATTTGGTACTAGCCTTTTCCCTTTAGGTTGTACCACAACACTGCTTTCAGTAGTTTCGATTAATCTCGAAATCAAGACTTTTGCATCTGCAGAGAACAGCATGTATCTCAGCACAGGAAAGAGGTAGGTCCAGAATTCACAACCTCATTTTGACTTAACCCAGAAGGAAAAATGATCTGGAACATGCAATTTGGTACTAGCCTTTTCCCTTTAGGTTGTACCACAGCATTGTTTTGGTTCTATTCCTATTGTCTCCGAAAGGTGCAGTTTGCCTGGGAAGATTACAGCATGTATCTCAGCACAGGAAAGAGGTAGGCCAGAATTCAAAACCTCATTTTGACTTAACCCAGAAGGCAAATCATCTGGAACATGCAATTTGGTACTAGCCTTTTCCCTTTAGGTTGTACCACAGCATTGTTTTGGTTCTATTCCTATTGTCTCCGAAAGGTGCAGTTTGCCTGGGAAGATTACAGCATGTATCTCAGCACAGGAAAGAGGTAGGCCAGAATTCAAAACCTCATTTTGACTTAACCCAGAAGGCAAATCATCTGGAACATGCAATTTGGTACTAGCCTTTTCCCTTTAGGTTGTACCACAGCATTGTTTTGGTTCTATTCCTATTGTCTCCGAAAGGTGCAGTTTGCCTGGGAAGATTACAGCATGTATCTCAGCACAGGAAAGAGGTAGGCCAGAATTCAAAACCTCATTTTGACTTAACCCAGAAGGACAAATCATCTGAACATGCAATTTGGTACTAGCCTTTTCCCTTTAGGTTGTACCACAGCATTGTTTTGGTTCTATTCCTATTGTCTCTGAAAGGTGCAGTTTGCCTGGGAAGATTACAGCATGTATCTCAGCACAGGAAAGAGGTAGGCCAGAATTCACAACCTCATTTTGACTTAACCCAGAAGGCAAATCATCTGGAACATGCAATTTGGTACTAGCCTTTTCCCTTTAGGTTGTACCACAGCATTGTTTTGGTTCTATTCCTATTGTCTCCGAAAGGTGCAGTTTGCCTGGGAAGATTACAGCATGTATCTCAGCACAGGAAAGAGGTAGGCCAGAATTCAAAACCTCATTTTAGACTTAACCCAGAAGGCAAATCATCTGGAACATGCAATTTGGTACTAGCCTTTTCCCTTTAGGTTGTACCACAGCATTGTTTTGGTTCGATTCCTATTGTCTCCGAAAGGTGCAGTTTGCCTGGGAAGATTACAGCATGTATCTCAGCACAGGAAAGAGGTAGGCCAGAATTCAAAACCTCATTTTGACTTAACCCAGAAGGCAAATCATCTGGAACATGCAATTTGGTACTAGCCTTTTCCCTTTAGGTTGTACCACAGCATTGTTTTGGTTCGATTCCTATTGTCTCCGAAAGGTGCAGTTTGCCTGGGAAGATTACAGCATGTATCTCAGCACAGGAAAGAGGTAGGCCAGAATTCAAAACCTCATTTTGACTTAACCCAGAAGGCAAATCATCTGGAACATGCAATTTGGTACTAGCCTTTTCCCTTTAGGTTGTACCACAACACTGCTTTCAGTAGTTTCGATCAATCTCGAAATCAAGACTTTTGCATCTGCAGAGAACAGCATGTATCTCAGCACAGGAAAGAGGTAGGCCAGAATTCAAAACCTCATTTTGTACTTAACCCAGAAGGCAAATCATCTGGAACATGCAATTTGGTACTAGCCTTTTCCCTTTAGGTTGTACCACAGCATTGTTTTGGTTCTATTCCTATTGACTCCGAAAGGTGCAGTTTGCCTGGGAAGATTACAGCATGTATCTCAGCACAGGAAAGAGGTAGGCCAGAATTCAAAACCTCATTTTGACTTAACCCAGAAGGCAAATCATCTGGAACATGCAATTTGGTACTAGCCTTTTCCCTTTAGGTTGTACCACAACACTGCTTTCAGTAGTTTCGATTCAATCTCGAAATCAAGACTTTTGCCTGGGAAGATTACATCATGTATCTCAGCACAGGAAAGAGGTAGGCCAGAATTCAAAACCTCATTTTGACTTAACCCAGAAGGCAAATCATCTGGAACATGCAATTTGGTACTAGCCTTTTCCCTTTAGGTTGTACCACAGCATTGTTTTGGTTCTATTCCTATTGTCTCCGAAAGGTGCAGTTTGCCTGGGAAGATTACAGCATGTATCTCAGCACAGGAAAGAGGTAGGCCAGAATTCAAAACCTCATTTTGACTTAACCCAGAAGGCAAATCATCTGGAACATGCAATTTGGTACTAGCCTTTTCCCTTTAGGTTGTACCACAACACTGCTTTCAGTAGTTTCGATTAATCTCGAAATCAAGACTTTTGCATCTGCAGAGAACAGCATGTATCTCAGCACAGGAAAGAGGTAGGCCAGAATTCAAAACCTCATTTTGACTTAACCCAGAAGGCAAATCATCTGGAACATGCAATTTGGTACTAGCCTTTTCCCTTTAGGTTGTACCACAGCATTGTTTTGGTTCTATTCCTATTGTCTCCGAAAGGTGCAGTTTGCCTGGGAAGATTACAGCATGTATCTCAGCACAGGAAAGAGGTAGGCCAGAATTCAAAACCTCATTTTGACTTAACCCAGAAGGCAAATCATCTGGAACATGCAATTTGGTACTAGCCTTTTCCCTTTAGGTTGTACCACAGCATTGTTTTGGTTCTATTCCTATTGTCTCCGAAAGGTGCAGTTTGCCTGGGAAGATTACAGCATGTATCTCAGCACAGGAAAGAGGTAGGCCAGAATTCAAAACCTCATTTTGACTTAACCCAGAAGGCAAATCATCTGGAACATGCAATTTGGTACTAGCCTTTTCCCTTTAGGTTGTACCACAGCATTGTTTTGGTTCTATTCCTATTGTCTCCGAAAGGTGCAGTTTGCCTGGGAAGATTACAGCATGTATCTCAGCACAGGAAAGAGGTAGGCCAGAATTCAAAACCTCATTTTGACTTAACCCAGAAGGCAAATCATCTGGAAACATGCAATTTGGTACTAGCCTTTTCCCTTTAGGTTGTACCACAGCATTGTTTTGGTTCTATTCCTATTGTCTCCGAAAGGTGCAGTTTGCCTGGGAAGATTACAGCATGTATCTCAGCACAGGAAAGAGGTAGGCCAGAATTCAAAACCTCATTTTGACTTAACCCAGAAGGCAAATCATCTGGAACATGCAATTTGGTACTAGCCTTTTCCCTTTAGGTTGTACCACAGCATTGTTTTGGTTCTATTCCTATTGTCTCCGAAAGGTGCAGTTTGCCTGGGAAGATTACAGCATGTATCTCAGCACAGGAAAGAGGTAGGCCAGAATTCAAAACCTCATTTAGACTTAACCCAGAAGGCAAATCATCTGGAACATGCAATTTGGTACTAGCCTTTTCCCTTTAGGTTGTACCACAGCATTGTTTTGGTTCGATTCCTATTGTCTCCGAAAGGTGCAGTTTGCCTGGGAAGATTACAGCATGTATCTCAGCACAGGAAAGAGGTAGGCCAGAATTCAAAACCTCATTTTGACTTAACCCAGAAGGCAAATCATCTGGAACATGCAATTTGGTACTAGCCTTTTCCCTTTAGGTTGTACCACAGCATTGTTTTGGTTCGATTCCTATTGTCTCCGAAAGGTGCAGTTTGCCTGGGAAGATTACAGCATGTATCTCAGCACAGGAAAGAGGTAGGCCAGAATTCAAAACCTCATTTTGACTTAACCCAGAAGGCAAATCATCTGGAACATGCAATTTGGTACTAGCCTTTTCCCTTTAGGTTGTACCACAACACTGCTTTCAGTAGTTTCGATTAATCTCGAAATCAAGACTTTTGCATCTGCAGAGAACAGCATGTATCTCAGCACAGGAAAGAGGTAGGCCAGAATTCAAAACCTCATTTTGACTTAACCCAGAAGGCAAATCATCTGGAACATGCAATTTGGTACTAGCCTTTTCCCTTTAGGTTGTACCACAGCATTGTTTTGGTTCTATTCCTATTGATCTCCGAAAGGTGCAGTTTGCCTGGGAAGATTACAGCATGTATCTCAGCACAGGAAAGAGGTAGGCCAGAATTCAAAACCTCATTTTGACTTAACCCAGAAGGCAAATCATCTGGAACATGCAATTTGGTACTAGCCTTTTCCCTTTAGGTTGTACCACAGCATTGTTTTGGTTCGATTCCTATTGTCTCCGAAAGGTGCAGTTTGCCTGGGAAGATTACAGCATGTATCTCAGCACAGGAAAGAGGTAGGCCAGAATTCAAAACCTCATTTTGACTTAACCCAGAAGGCAAATCATCTGGAACATGCAATTTGGTACTAGCCTTTTCCCTTTAGGTTGTACCACAACACTGCTTTCAGTAGTTTCGATTAATCTCGAAATCAAGACTTTTGCATCTGCAGAGAACAGCATGTATCTCAGCACAGGAAAGAGGTAGGCCAGAATTCAAAACCTCATTTTGACTTAACCCAGAAGGCAAATCATCTGGAACATGCAATTTGGTACTAGCCTTTTCCCTTTAGGTTGTACCACAGCATTGTTTTGGTTCTATTCCTATTGTCTCCGAAAGGTGCAGTTTGCCTGGGAAGATTACAGCATGTATCTCAGCACAGGAAAGAGGTAGGCCAGAATTCAAAACCTCATTTTGACTTAACCCAGAAGGCAAATCATCTGGAACATGCAATTTGGTACTAGCCTTTTCCCTTTAGGTTGTACCACAGCATTGTTTTGGTTCTATTCCTATTGTCTCCGAAAGGTGCAGTTTGCCTGGGAAGATTACAGCATGTATCTCAGCACAGGAAAGAGGTAGGCCAGAATTCAAAACCTCATTTTGACTTAACCCAGAAGGCAAATCATCTGGAACATGCAATTTGGTACTAGCCTTTTCCCTTTAGGTTGTACCACAGCATTGTTTTGGTTCTATTCCTATTGTCTCCGAAAGGTGCAGTTTGCCTGGGAAGATTACAGCATGTATCTCAGCACAGGAAAGAGGTAGGCCAGAATTCAAAACCTCATTTTGACTTAACCCAGAAGGCAAATCATCTGGAACATGCAATTTGGTACTAGCCTTTTCCCTTTAGGTTGTACCACAGCATTGTTTTGGTTCTATTCCTATTGTCTCCGAAAGGTGCAGTTTGCCAGTTTGCCTGGGAAGATTACAGCATGTATCTCAGCACAGGAAAGAGGTAGGCCAGAATTCAAAACCTCATTTTGACTTAACCCAGAAGGCAAATCATCTGGAACATGCAATTTGGTACTAGCCTTTTCCCTTTAGGTTGTACCACAACACTGCTTTCAGTAGTTTCGATTAATCTCGAAATCAAGACTTTTGCATCTGCAGAGAACAGCATGTATCTCAGCACAGGAAAGAGGTAGGCCAGAATTCAAAACCTCATTTTGACTTAACCCAGAAGGCAAATCATCTGGAACATGCAATTTGGTACTAGCCTTTTCCCTTTAGGTTGTACCACAGCATTGTTTTGGTTCTATTCCTATTGTCTCCGAAAGGTGCAGTTTGCCTGGGAAGATTACAGCATGTATCTCAGCACAGGAAAGAGGTAGGCCAGAATTCAAAACCTCATTTTGACTTAACCCAGAAGGCAAATCATCTGGAACATGCAATTTGGTACTAGCCTTTTCCCTTTAGGTTGTACCACAGCATTGTTTTGGTTCTATTCCTATTGTCTCCGAAAGGTGCAGTTTGCCTGGGAAGATTACAGCATGTATCTCAGCACAGGAAAGAGGTAGGCCAGAATTCAAAACCTCATTTTGACTTAACCCAGAAGGCAAATCATCTGGAACATGCAATTTGGTACTAGCCTTTTCCCTTTAGGTTGTACCACAGCATTGTTTTGGTTCTATTCCTATTGTCTCCGAAAGGTGCAGTTTGCCTGGGAAGATTACAGCATGTATCTCAGCACAGGAAAGAGGTAGGCCAGAATTCAAAACCTCATTTTGACTTAACCCAGAAGGCAAATCATCTGGAACATGCAATTTGGTACTAGCCTTTTCCCTTTAGGTTGTACCACAGCATTGTTTTGGTTCTATTCCTATTGTCTCCGAAAGGTGCAGTTTGCCTGGGAAGATTACAGCATGTATCTCAGCACAGGAAAGAGGTAGGCCAGAATTCAAAACCTCATTTTGACTTAACCCAGAAGGCAAATCATCTGGAACATGCAATTTGGTACTAGCCTTTTCCCTTTAGGTTGTACCACAACACTGCTTTCAGTAGTTTCGATTAATCTCGAAATCAAGACTTTTGCATCTGCAGAGAACAGCATGTATCTCAGCACAGGAAAGAGGTAGGCCAGAATTCAAAACCTCATTTTGACTTAACCCAGAAGGCAAATCATCTGGAACATGCAATTTGGTACTAGCCTTTTCCCTTTAGGTTGTACCACAGCATTGTTTTGGTTCTATTCCTATTGTCTCCGAAAGGTGCAGTTTGCCTGGGAAGATTACAGCATGTATCTCAGCACAGGAAAGAGGTAGGCCAGAATTCAAAACCTCATTTTGACTTAACCCAGAAGGCAAATCATCTGGAACATGCAATTTGGTACTAGCCTTTTCCCTTTAGGTTGTACCACAGCATTGTTTTGGTTCTATTCCTATTGTCTCCGAAAGGTGCAGTTTGCCTGGGAAGATTACAGCATGTATCTCAGCACAGGAAAGAGGTAGGCCAGAATTCAAAACCTCATTTTGACTTAACCCAGAAGGCAAATCATCTGGAACATGCAATTTGGTACTAGCCTTTTCCCTTTAGGTTGTACCACAGCATTGTTTTGGTTCGATTCCTATTGTCTCCGAAAGGTGCAGTTTGCCTGGGAAGATTACAGCATGTATCTCAGCACAGGAAAGAGGTAGGCCAGAATTCAAAACCTCATTTTGACTTAACCCAGAAGGCAAATCATCTGGAACATGCAATTTGGTACTAGCCTTTTCCCTTTAGGTTGTACCACAGCATTGTTTTGGTTCTATTCCTATTGTCTCCGAAAGGTGCAGTTTGCCTGGGAAGATTACAGCATGTATCTCAGCACAGGAAAGAGGTAGGCCAGAATTCAAAACCTCATTTTGACTTAACCCAGAAGGCAAATCATCTGGAACATGCAATTTGGTACTAGCCTTTTCCCTTTAGGTTGTACCACAGCATTGTTTTGGTTCTATTCCTATTGTCTCCGAAAGGTGCAGTTTGCCTGGGAAGATTACAGCATGTATCTCAGCACAGGAAAGAGGTAGGCCAGAATTCAAAACCTCATTTTGACTTAACCCAGAAGGCAAATCATCTGGAACATGCAATTTGGTACTAGCCTTTTCCCTTTAGGTTGTACCACAGCATTGTTTTGGTTCTATTCCTATTGTCTCCGAAAGGTGCAGTTTGCCTGGGAAGATTACAGCATGTATCTCAGCACAGGAAAGAGGTAGGCCAGAATTCAAAACCTCATTTTGACTTAACCCAGAAGGCAAATCATCTGGAACATGCAATTTGGTACTAGCCTTTTCCCTTTAGGTTGTACCACAACACTGCTTTCAGTAGTTTCGATTAATCTCGAAATCAAGACTTTTGCATCTGCAGAGAACAGCATGTATCTCAGCACAGGAAAGAGGTAGGCCAGAATTCAAAACCTCATTTTGACTTAACCCAGAAGGCAAATCATCTGGAACATGCAATTTGGTACTAGCCTTTTCCCTTTAGGTTGTACCACAGCATTGTTTTGGTTCTATTCCTATTGTCTCCGAAAGGTGCAGTTTGCCTGGGAAGATTACAGCATGTATCTCAGCACAGGAAAGAGGTAGGCCAGAATTCAAAACCTCATTTTGACTTAACCCAGAAGGCAAATCATCTGGAACATGCAATTTGGTACTAGCCTTTTCCCTTTAGGTTGTACCACAGCATTGTTTTGGTTCGATTCCTATTGTCTCCGAAAGGTGCAGTTTGCCTGGGAAGATTACAGCATGTATCTCAGCACAGGAAAGAGGTAGGCCAGAATTCAAAACCTCATTTTGACTTAACCCAGAAGGCAAATCATCTGGAACATGCAATTTGGTACTAGCCTTTTCCCTTTAGGTTGTACCACAACACTGCTTTCAGTAGTTTCGATTAATCTCGAAATCAAGACTTTTGCATCTGCAGAGAACAGCATGTATCTCAGCACAGGAAAGAGGTAGGCCAGAATTCAAAACCTCATTTTGACTTAACCCAGAAGGCAAATCATCTGGAACATGCAATTTGGTACTAGCCTTTTCCCTTTAGGTTGTACCACAGCATTGTTTTGGTTCTATTCCTATTGTCCCTTGAACACGCCGCGAGGTCGGCGGGAATCGGCTCTTCGCGCCGCTGGGGCCTGTGACTGCTACGTCACCCCCGGCTGATTTAAACGCGCTTTACTGCCGCACGCGAGGGTCTTTTCGTCGGGAAGCCGTGCCGGGACCGCACCGGGACCTGCAGCCACCGGGGACCGTCCGACTCTCTCCTGTTGGGGCCGCCGGAGCTGAGAACGTCCCTTGAACACGCCGCGAGGTCGGCGGGAATCGGCTCTTCGCGCCGCTGGGGCCTGTGACTGCTACGTCACCCCCGGCTGATTTAAACGCGCTTTACTGCCGCACGCGAGGGTCTTTTCGTCGGGAAGCCGTGCCGGGACCGCACCGGGACCTACAGCCACCGGGGACCGTCCGACTCTCTCCTGTTGGGGCCGCCGGAGCTGAGAACGTCCCTTGAACACGCCGCGAGGTCGGCGGGAATCGGCTCTTCGCGCCGCTGGGGCCTGTGACTGCTACGTCACCCCCGGCTGATTTAAACGCGCTTTACTGCCGCACGCGAGGGTCTTTTCGTCGGGAAGCCGTGCCGGGACCGCACCGGGACCTGCAGCCACCGGGGACCGTCCGACTCTCTCCTGTTGGGGCCGCCGGAGCTGAGAACGTCCCTTGAACACGCCGCGAGGTCGGCGGGAATCGGCTC